>NW_026522030.1:54092500-55342500 GCF_021234435.1 Artibeus jamaicensis
TATTTTAAGAGAAACTTATTATTTGTTGAAGTATCATATTCTTTTTAAATATTTTTTGAAATAATCTATGTGTTGATAGGTTTGGAACTTATCAATTTCTTAAATAAGTGAGATAATGTATGCTAAATGCTTACCTACAGCTAGGAATTCAGTACCTTTCCACTAAGTGCTAGTTATTATTTTTAATAGAGTAGGAAACAAACTGATATATTTCATTAAAATTACTCATAAGACAAAACCATTGATCTTGTGATTCTTTGCAACTATTATAGCTTTGAAATTTTTTTCACTTCATTAGACAATATTTCCTCAGCCTCCACTGTATTATCATACAATGTTGCTTCAATTTAATGCAACATGACTACATATTTAATATATGTATTTTAATAATAATGGACACAATACTTAAAGTATTTTTTATTCTCTTTCCTACTCTGTATCTTCTGCAGGACTTTTTGATCAAAATTACCTCTGTGGGTCAATGTGAAAAAGAAGTTATGTGTTAATAATGGTCAATTTAAAGAGATTAGTTCCAATTGGAGGCATTTGGACACATACTGCACTGATGATTTCTCATCAGATTAACTGTGGTCTAGCATCATGCCATTATCTTTCAAGATTGTAAACTGAAAAGGTGCACAGGGTTTTTGATACTAGAGAAGTTTATTTGTAAAATACTAATAATTCTTAAAAAGATGAGCTAACTTCCAAAGATAATTGGATTTTAAGGGCAATAGATAGAATAAACTTCCACAGATGGGGGGATTCATTGTCTTGATTTTCCTAAGCCTGTAAAAACAACACTTAAAAAAGATAAGTAATTATATATACATATTATTATATGTATAATAATATATTAAGTTTAAAAAGCAGGTTAATTGGGTATCATATGGGTGGGAACAAAAGTCACTTTACAATGGAGTAACCTGACAGACCCCAGTTTAGCCAGGTGATAAATATCAACAGTCAAGTCATGTTGATAGTATGTACCCTTTGTGATGGTATGATTCAAATGGCACCTCTGTGATTTTCCTGCTCCAAACTTGTAGGCCCAGTCTAATCATGAGAAAAACATAGATAAATTCCAACAGCTGGGGAATCCTATAATACGCCTGAATAGTACTCCTCAAAACTGTCACTGTTATCAAAAATAAGTATTGTCATAACCAAGAGTTTCTGACTTTACACTAAGTATTTTATGGTATTATAGATTGCATCCTGGAACAGGAAAGGACATTCAGTAAAAACTGGAAATTTGAATAAACTACCGATTTCAGGGAACACCAGAGGAGGGAGCACAGGGGCTGGGTGGAAGTAGGGGACGTTTGCAATAGTGTCAACAATTTTAAAAAATCTGAATATTGGATCATGAATGTTATTTTAGAGGTGCATAATAGGGGAAACTGGGTGTGTAAGAGTGGAAAGTAAGGTATAAGAGAACTCAGTTTTTCTCTAAGTATAAAAACTGTTCAAAAGATAAATTCTATTAAAAAAGCAGGTTACAGGCCAGATACAGTAGGCTTTTTTCTTTTTGATAATGGATATATTACCCAGAGTTTTCATCTATCAGAATATATCATGAGTATAGTATATCATTAGTGATCTCTGATAGATGAGATTATGAAGTGACTTTCATGTTTCCCCTATCTATACTTATTTTTTATATGAAACTCTAATTCCTTTTATATGCAGAAAAATTTACATTAAAAAAATTTAGTGCCCTGGTTGGTTGGAGCATCATCCTGTAAATGAAACGTTGCAGGTTTGACTCCTGCTCCAGGTGTGTGTAGGAGACAACTGATCGATGCTTCTTTCTCACATCAGTTTCTCTCCCTTTCTCTCTCTCTAAAAGCAATGAAAAAAATGTCCTCCAGGAAAGGAGGACAATTGAAAAAAAAAACATTTAGTTACTTATTCATTGTAAAAAAATTAAGGAAATTTTTTAGGTAAGCATGAAAAAAGTAATTCACATATAATTTCTCCTCTCAGAAATAACATTTTTCCTGTGCATATTTAGAGAAATCTATTTATACATAATATGCTATATTCTTTTGTAACCTGCTTATCTCACTTAACTCTTTATCATTTATCATTTTCTGTATCAAGTCTCAGCATGATTAGAAAACCAAGTCAAAGACTTGATACATTTTCATGTGCTTTGATGAATATTTTAAAATTACCCTTGGAAATTTGTAGCAATTTATACTCTCACCATCATGTTCTCAAAATACAGGAGTCATAAACTGAGTCGGGACAGTATTTTAAAATGAGAATTTTTTTGAAATCCAAATTCTTCACTTTTTTTGAAAAATCAATAGATCTGGCAGTAGTGGTCCTCTCTATGCAAACAGTCGGTGGAGCAGAACACTGTTACAGATAGCCTCCTACTCATTCGTAGTGAGGCTAGTGTCATTTGACATTTCCCTTACACTATTAAAAATGGTCGTATTAAGAGCAATGTGAAATACTTCTTGTGCATATATCTAGCAAAAGAGATAAAAGGCATGCATGCAAAAGAGACAGGCAGAGAGAGCAAGCACATTTTTAAAAAACTGGCAGCATGTATAAGTTTTCTTGTGGGAGTGAAGAATATACATTTAATATTTAATATTTATACAAAGTGCCTATTGAACGAATTCTAAAGCTGTGGTTTTAAAACCAACTAAACACAATCCATTGTATTCACTTATTTATATTATTTTCCTGACTCATATATCAATTTGTATTAATTACTAATTGCATAGTATTTGTTTAATTGTAAAGTTGTGTTGTTAGTTATTGAGGTCTTTTGAAGAATTGGTGCCTAAGTATGAAATCTTTTTCTATTTCAGTGACAATATTCACTGTTGGAGCATTTTTAATGTCTCCATGAATATTTGAATTATTTATCACTGTAGCTTCTTAGCTGAATTTTCATGTTTTTTACATTTTTATCTATTGCTTTTTAATCCAATGAGACTTAGAAAGCTCACTTATAAAGAACATAGGACTGTTTATTAGATATATCAGTATGTTAAAGTTATGTTTTTTTCTGTTTTATTCTAATTTTTGTTTGATCTTGAACATTGTGTTTAGAAATTTTTGGAAATGATGAGATTTTGGATATATGCTTCATAATTTTATTTCATGAAATCTGAACAAGAGCAGATAGTCTTTGGGCTACCAATCTAAACAATTTTCAATCAAAGAATATGATTGCTGGGTGGGAGGCAGTGGAGGGAGGTGGAGGAGGATAAAGGGGGATAAATGGTGATGGATGGGACCTGACTTGGGATGCTGAACACACATACAGTGTGCAGATAGTGTGTTGTAGAATTATGCACCTGAAACCTGTGTAATTTTGTTAACCAGTGTCACCCCATAAATTCAGTAAAAAGGAAAAAAAATTTAAATGGATATATTTATAAACATTATATGTTACCTTACAAAATTTGAGGAAAAAACAGATCAAATTCAAACAGTTACTAAAAGGAAGAGGAAAGAATAAGGCACAGTCCTCTAGAGTTTGGAAGAAAAGTGCTTAAACTTTTAATCTGATATTCAAAGCAAGGTAATGGAGTTTTTACTATGTTGTAAGTGTGGTAACAGTACAATATATAAACAACAATGAGGAAAATATGTAGTAGGAAGATAGAATAAAGGTTGGGAAACAAATCATGTGATTTACATACGAGGGAAGTATAATAGTATAAGGCATGGGTGCTCCCACTAAGTATAAAAATTACTGCTTAGACTTAGAAAAATTTTGTCAATCTCCTAAGAAAGAAAAGTGTAGGCAAAACCAGAAAAGGGTAGCATTTCCTAATGTTGTTTCAGAAAGGTTAGACATATATAGTTTTCTCATAGTTTTTATGAATATCATTTAGGAAATAGGGGTCTCTCTATATTTTAAGTGAAACTATTTCCAGAGCTATTGATTCATATTAATAATATTAGAATCATGAAGTTTGACACTGCTGTAAATCAACAAAAAACTTTTCACTATGAGTTAGTGTTTTTGATTTTTGTAAATGAAGTTGTTAATTTGAAATAGCATATATGTGTAGACTTAAATAGTTTCAAATATATTATCAAAATGGCAACAGACTTTTGCAGAATGCTGGTTTTCATGAACGTGTTTCCTCCAAGCTTAATTTTCCTGTGATTTCTGTTGTTAAAATATGGTATTTACCATTAACAGTTTATCTGGCATAGGAGTAAATTTCAGGAAATACTGTGAAATGTATTAACTTTTAAAACTATCAGAATTTTTTTGAAGTTGTTATTATTAAAATATATTATTAAAATACGATACATTAAAAGAAAGTTAGAGCCAAAGTGTTGCTGGTTTCCTTTACCCAGTTTTATATTCTATAGTATTACATAATACTTGATCAGATGGTGGATTGAGTATTTTGTGAGGAAATACATGTGTGTATAATTTTAAATTGTAAATAATACATAGGTCAGTTGTGTGTATCATGCAACCATTCTTTAAATTTTTCTCTTGCAAATCTGTATGACAATATTGTTTATGAAAATGTTTTTGTAGGCTCTTGGTTATTTTGTAGAAAAATGCCATTCTGTTAGTATGATAGCAGTTTAGCTAATGCTGGTTTACAGTTTAGTATTGAAATGAAGTTTTCTTTTTCTGAATATTGTACTTATGACATAATATATTCAAATATTTGCATGTATGTAATATGACTTAATTGTATTTGCACATATACTCTTTGAAATAGGTATTTCAACGGCCATCTTTATCGAGTTTAGAAACCTTAATGGTCTCACAGAAGTCTGAAATTGAGTATTTACAGGAGAAACTGAAAATAGCAAATGAAAAACTCTCAGAGAACAGATCTCCTAATAAGCGTTCCTCAGAAAAGAGCATCTTGACAAATACTGAAAGGAAACAAAAGGTAAGGGTATTGTGTCATTTCATGAACTTGTCAGGATGAAGCTAGCAAGGCAAGCAGTGAAGTAAAAAACACACAGCTGCATTTACTCCTTTCTCTACTTACATTTCTGAAGACTTTAAAAAAAAATCATGTGCCAAACACTCGATAAAATAATTGTTTGGGGTAGATTACTTTTCCTTTTTTAAAGATAGAATATATAATCCTAGTTTAATTAATGAAATATATTAGTATTATTTACCTGTTTTGCAGTAAATTAATATTCTTATATTAAAAAGTTTGGGCAAGTGTCCTTCCTTTATGTAATCTACCGATAAATTAATCTACTTTAAAATTTTAAACATATATTAGTCATTAACTCAATATTTTAATTAGAAGAAAAATATATTGTAATGTTTGTGTTTTATGCAGAGATATTTACATAGTGCCTATGTGGATTATAAACAATTAAATGGAATTTAACATTAATATGCATAGCTGTACATTTTCAGATTTAAAGGCATAGCAATACTGAAAAGTAAACAATTTTGTAACATGTTTGTTGTCTATTAACATCTGAACTTTTCCTTTTTGTAGTATTCATTAATTTTTGTTAGAGTGCAAAAAATTCTGTAAACATTGACTAATATTATAATTTCATAATATCACATTGTAGATATGTTATTTCTTGGCAAATCAAAGTAATACTTTCTTAAAAATAAGTAGTTTTAGACATATACTCTCACACTTGTCACTTCAGCAATAGAAAATAATGTTTTTAAAAGTAGTAAGCCATGTTTTCAAGGTAATTGTTTTTGGTTCTTTTCAATCTTTCTTGAGTAGAACAAATTATTTTAATAAAGAAAGCATTTAAAATTAGACTCATATTTCTGTGTTACTTTTATTTACTCCCTCTATTATTTGTAATTTACAGAAAAACAAGCTTTATGTATGTACGTATGTTGTATATCTTTTTAAAATTTAAACATAACAGCATTTTACATTTCTTGTAGTTTTGCAATACTTTAATGGCATTGAGCTTTGTTTAAATGAAATAAAACATTCTTAAAATTGAGAGAAAACATTACAGGACCTAATTTGGTTGCTTGCTGTAACCAATTTTTGGTTGCTAAAGTTTAAAAATGTACTGAGTTGATGTTTCTTGCTTTTAATAAATGTCAAGAAAACAAGAGGAATATTTTGAACCAAATTTTTTCTTTCAAAAGGACATTCAGTAAGTTTGAACAATATGTTGCCCGGCTTAATAGTTGCTCTCACATATTCCTTCTCCAGATTGGTATATGAAGCTGTACATAATATAAACACACATTCATGTCTCTAGTTAGCCACATTATAGTTAATGACCATATGGTCATTATGGTATAAGATCTACTGTCTGTTGTATTTATATTCCTCAAGCATATTGTTCCTTCAACTTCACAGTGTGTTAAACTATTTCAAAGGGAAAAAAATTCTTTCCCTCTTGTTTCTGGTTGTCCTATCAAGTGTAACCTTGGACCCTTATAGAGCAATTAGACCAGCCTCTATCCCCTCCTTTGTAATGAGGTTTCTTGCATTTCTGAGTCTATAACCCTTTAGTCTTCCCTAATGGGACATCATTATTCTGAAAGAAACAATGTAAATGTAAATGAATATTCTCATTAACGAGTCACAGAGAAACCTTTAGCAGTAGCACTGTGGTAATTCCGCTTGTTATTTCTCTGGTATTCCATGCAGGATTTTTTTTATAATTCATTATTAGTATTCAAAATTACTTGTTCTTTAATTTTGCATGTCTTTCATAATCCAGTGTTCCAACTAGTTCAACCATGTCCTTGTTCTATTCTCAAGGAACCACCTGTGAAACGTTCAAGGTCTTTGTCCCCAAAGAGCTCTTTCACAGACTCAGAGGAACTACGGAAGCTGAGAAAAGCTGAAAGAAAGATTGAAAACTTAGAAAAGGCACTACAACTAAAGGTGAACATGAAATCATTTCTTTAGTAATAACCTTGCACAGGTAAAGATGTACCAAAGTAAACATTTACTTCACAAATTACTGCTTATCATTTATCTTCCCTTAATGTTATTACATGTATAGAAATGTGTGATCAGTTGGTCTTGTTTTAAGATTTCTGAGGATTATAAAGTAATAGAATACTGTTCACCACTTTAAAATTATCTGTATATATTTCAGCTTAATATCTGGATTAAATTTCTTACAGGTTGTCACAGACAAAAAATAGAACTACGCCAGGTAAAAAGCAATTTCTTGTGTTTTTGTACATAATAAACATAAAAAGACAAGTGAGTTAAAAACAATACAAATCTAGCTCAGACCACTAAAAAGTAGTCCTTTACAGGAAAATTACATAGTCAAAATGGCAAATAAATGTACATTATTTTTTCATTTCAGTTGAATTTGTTTTAGAATACATGACATTTGAATTAGCATTCTACCAGTGTTTAAGAAACTTAACACCTTTCAGGCTGTCTTTGAGAGTTTATATTTTCCAAGTTATACTCTGAATTCTCTTTCAAAGAAGAAGTTGGTTATGCATATTAAACCAATTTTTGGTGACCCTATTGAGGGCTTTTACTTTTTTGTAAATTTAATATGGCTAATCTTGTCTTTCTTCATGTACAACTACACTGAAGGCCTGTAGCATTTGAGATTTTTGTCATTTAATTGAATCTCAAACAGTTTTATGACATTCTATGAAAGGTCAATTTACACATTATTAGAATCTAATACATATAAAGATTAGATTCTTTGTCATATAATATAGATTACTCTTAGGGAAAAAGAGTTTGACTTATATTATATATGCTCCAGAATAAAATGTGGTTTAAAGGTATAGTTAATGATAGCTAAAATTAATAATTTTACCTTTTCACTAAATACTATGTTAACTTACATTTATTTAAACTGTTAGTTCTGAAACAAAGAAAAATTATCATCTATTGTTTCTACCAGAAGCAAAATGATTAGATTACGGCCTCAGCTTGCTAGCAGTTAGCTTACTTGAAATTTATACACCCAGAGTTATTTGCTCATTTATTTGTTTACTCCATAACTTATTGAGCAATGCAATTAGCCAAGCAATGTGCTAGCCACTTTTTTTCAACAGGAAAAGGGATGACTTTCTGCCTTTAAGACCCTTTCTCTAGATAAGAAAATGCTGAATGGGTAGATAGAATCTAGCGTATTAGTGTAAACACTGGGGTATCACAGGATATTATGGGCATATTTCAGAAATCAGTTTATCATTTTCCTCCCTTTTGCATAGTTCTTGAAATTTACACACCACAGCTTCTATCCTTTATGCATCTGGGCTCTCCAGAGAAGCAAAACCAATAGGCTGTATATAACCCTTTAGTCTTCCTTAATGAGACATCATTATTCTGAAAGATAGATATATGTAAAAAGAGAGAGATGGATTTACTATTAGGAGTTGGCTCACATTATTATGGAGTCTGAGAAGTCCAAGATCTATAGTCATTAAGCTGGAGATCCAGGAGAGCCAATGGAATAGGTTCACTCTGAGTCCAAAGGCCGGAGGACCAGGAGAGCTGATGGTGTAAGTTCCTGTTCCAATCCAAGTGTGAGTCTGAAGGCAGGAGATCTGTGTTGCAGCTCAAAGACAGGCAGAAAGAAAGAATTCTTTCTTACCCTTTTATTCTATTCAGGCCTTCAGTGGATTGGATGAAGCCTGTCGTATTAGAAAGGCAACCTGCTTTCTCAGTCTGCTAGTTTAAACGTTAAATTCATACAGAAGCACCGTCACTGATACACCCAGAAATAATGATCAGTGGAATATCTGGGCAGTGAAGTTGACACAGAAAATTAACCACTGCACATCCCACTCAGTAGTAGAGGACCTGTACGCATTTGCCCAAGAACTCTGTGAGTCTTTGGTAGATCCTTGTTTTGGGCCGGAAGGAGTGGAGCAGTTTGGACATTTTTAGATCTATTTTCCTCCATCTCTTGAATTTCTTATTTCAGAGGGTCTTGGAAGCACTATATTAATTTATTTACTCATTCTTTTTACCTAAAACACCTCTCTTGCACGAGGCCTGAAGTCATTTTCCAGAGTAAAATTCTTTTTCGTACAGTGTCTTTTTCATTTATACTTTTTCTGTATTCCTTTTCTGAGTCCATTTATAACAATCATGAATTTCAAATGTATATGTTCTGTCACAGATTTGCAAGATAAGGGAAAAATGGGAGCAATTTTTTCTTGCATTTTATTATTTAGTAGGAAAGGGTTTCTCTCTCTTTTTAAAAAATATTTTATTTATTCCTAGAGAGAGGGGAAGGGAGGGAGAAAAAGAGGGAGAGAAGCATTGATGTGAGAGAGAAGCATTGATCTGCAGCCCCTTGCATGCCTGCAATGAGGGGTCGGGCCTGCAACCCAGGCAAGTGCCGTGACCAGGAATCGAACTAATTACCACTCAACTTGCAGGATCACACCCAAGTCACTGAGACACACAAACCAGGATGGAAAGAACTTTTTTACCTATTTACACCTGAGGACATTTTTTCATTACTTTTACAAAGTGGGAGATAGGAGGAGAGAGAGAGAGGGAGGGAAGTAGAGAGAGAGAGAGAAAGGGAGGGGAGACATTGATTAGTTGCCTCCTATGCATGCCCTGACCAGGGATTGAACCCACAAACTAAGAATATGCCCTGACTGGGAATTGAACCTGCAACATTTTGGTGTGCAATATAATGTTCCAACCAACTGAGCCACATGAGCTAGGGCAAGAGTTCTTACCTTGTTGTTTTTTGAAGATTGAGTCACTGTTTTTTTTTAAAAAAGATTTTATTTATTTATCTTTAGAGGGGAAGGGAAGGAGAGAGGGAGAGAAACATCAATGTATGGTTGCCTTTCGTGCGTCCCCTGCTGGGAACTGGCCTGCAGGAAACCAGTCTGCAACCCAGGCATGTGCCCTGACTGGGAACCGAACTGCAATTGTCTGGTTCGCAGGCCCGTGCTCAATCCACTGAGCTACACCAGCCAGGGCCTGAGTCACTGTTTTATTAACAGTATTTATGCCCTCAGTTTGTCTTATAACCTGTCAAGGTGCCTTTGACCAAACTACAAGAATAGGTTAAGAATCATTTCTGTTCTTATGATCTCAAGGTGGAGTTGCATACATCATTGAGGAAAGTCAGTTGATACAACTTTTCTGTTTTCTGATGTTTTAGTCATTTATTTAGACTTGTTTCTACACAGAAGTTAGAACTTTTAGTTTAGCTAGTTTAATTGCAAATACATAAAAGGTACTCAGTAAATGTTTTATTGAATACTCTAATAAATGAGTCTAGTTCAGTGACTGCCCATTGCATACTTTTGTGTGTCTTCTTAGGAAAATGTAGTAATTAGTGATACTAAATATATTTTTCATTCCTTATATTTGATTTTGTTGTAAGAACTTTGGGGATAATAATGCTAAAATGAAGTGGTATTGTTTTGACTTAGGCTATTGTAAGTCAAATGGGAGCAAAGGCTACAGGTAACTTGTATTTGTTGGAATATTATTAAAAAACATTTTGATTATTCTTTTTAAACATTTCTTTTGATATATCCAATTTTTGATTGAAGACCTCAGTCAGCATCTGTTCTTGCAGTAAAATAGGAAAAGCATTTTTGAACTACATATAATCTATTTTATATTCATATTTATATAAAATTTTACTGTTGGTTTCTGAAGTAGGCCAAAGAACAATGGTCTCTAGGACTAATTTAATCCATGTGTTACAGTTGAATATCAGCATTATAAAGCACAAATTCACGGATGATACTTCATTTTAGAATAATTATAAAATTCCCTAGCTGGTATAGCTCAGTGGATTGAGCACGGGCTGCGAATCAGAGGGTCAGGGGTTCAATTGCCAGTCAGGGCACATGCCTGGGGTTGCAGGCCACATTCCCCAGTAGGGGGCACATGAGAGGCAACCACACATTGATATTTCTCTACCTCTTTCTCCTTCCCCTCTCTCTAAAATTAAATAAATAAAATATTTAAAAAATTATAAATTGTGTCTACCAATTGATTTATCAAATAATATCTGTTTCATTTTATTTTAATAGTTTAGATTTTAATATATAAGAATTATGTAAACACTCTAGTTTTAGGTATAGTAAATTACATTTATAGTAACATGTAAAAGTAAAGCTTAAAGCTTATCTACGGAACTATTTTTTCATAACTACTACTTAATGGAGTGAGCCACTTCAATTACTACAGAAAAGTCAAAACTATTTTCTAATACTGAGTACATTACACTAATATGTTAGCAATTACAAGTGGCCACACTGAATGCTTTAAATACTATGCATTGCATGGAACCTAACATATTGTCAGTGACATATTGGACTTAGAAAATTTTTATTGAGTCTTAATCTTTGGATTAATAACAAAAAGTTAATTATTTGAGAATTAGAGAAAATATTGGGTACAAATTTAGTGATTAGTGGTAGTTCAGGTAGTATGGAAAAATGCTGCAATAATGACAGTACTAATAATAGGAATCTCACTTTGTTCCATTAATTCAACAGAGGATTATTGCGAAAGGTAATAGAAAACTTTAGATATCTTACTTCATTAATTTTTACTTTTGGGTTAAGGTTCTGTTGATTCAGAGTTTCTAGGGACTCTAACATAAACTTCTAATGATTCCAAAATACTTAAACTGTATGTAAAAATTTTTAAGACATTTGTTGTAAAATAAAAGTTTATTGAGAAGGACTGTGATTCAATGAAGAATACTTAAACTTAGCTGTTTTAGAGGCATTTAATAAAGTACTCAGTTTAAATATGTTTAGTTTAAATTATGTTTCGATTTGGATCTTTTCTCATATCTCTAAATTTCTTATAATTAAATAATTTAATTCATAATTTTATATCTTATTTAAACTTCTAATAAACATTATTAGTTCTTAAGGAATTTTAATAAGTAAACTTATAGTAAATTCATTTATGAGAAGATATCAACATTACTAATTACCATTCTTCTATTTGGCTAGTTTAAGTTATGCATTATTTCACATATTTAAGATCGGAAAGCTTACTGTTCAAAGAAGTGAAATGATATTTGGATTGTTTATCAACAGTATGGAAAACTCAAGGTCAAGGTTAAATCATTCTTTATGTCCTAGAAGAAGATATATAGCTTCTATTTTGGAGATGAGGCAACTGAGACACACTGACTTTAAGTAGCTATGTCAAAGTAATATTTAGTAACTTTAAGCAACAGGAATTGAACTCTTATCAGACTTAACATCCTGTATGTAATAAGTTCTTAATATATGGTTCTTCAGTTGAAATTGAATTCGGTGTTCTGAATTTTTAATCATGGTGTTAAAACCATGTTACTTTTTAGCAAGTTTGCCATCACTGGAATTTGTCGGGATAACATTTCTGATTGCTGGTTTCAAGTGATGCCATTCTCATGCTTTTTTATCAAGCACTTCAATTTCTGTATGGCATACAGTCCACTTGGTATACACAGGACTCAAATGCTTCCTAATAACTACTTAAGAGAATTACTGAAGTTATCCTATTATACATATATTCAAAGCAGAATGACAAAATACCCATACTGTTGAGACTGGTAGAATTACAATAAAATAATGTAAACTCTATAAAGTATTATCTTACTCTTGATAATAAGTCAAGGAAACAGTGAATTTGGCTTCTGAATGATAAGGGCATTAAGGAAGCTGGGTTTTGCCTTGTGCCACTGTAGGGCAATCACAGTGCCAGGGACTTCACCTGTATATTACCTCATGTAATTTAGTCATCATAATTAAACCTCTATATCCTTTTCAGTATTTAAAAAAAAGAAATTGAATTAATTTAAATAGTGTTAAGATGTACATGCAGCTAATAGAAGAAAGCTTCAAGAATGGAGTTCAGATCTTTCTCATGGCCATGGGCCCCCTGAACTCACCTCACTAAACTATTAGACAGTACATGTTGACCCCACCAAATAAGTATACAGGTTCCTTCATACAGAAATATGAAAAGAAGGGTTTAAAAAACAAATCTGAAATTCTCAAGGATAAAAAAACTCAAGGATTTTTCTATTTTATTTTGAGAAACACAGTTCATAAATAACAAATACATTCTCTGAACTGAAAATTTGGCCTTATAAGTTCATTTTGTGGTTATATATAAAAGTGAAGATTCATCTCACGTGTTCTATTTAAGACATTTGGAAGTCATTGACTATAATTGTTTAACCTAGTAATTTTTGACCTGCCTATTCCAAGACCTTTTCAAAAGTATTAAGTCCAGCTTTCCCATTTATTGTAATTCTTAATGGTATAATCCAAAAGTCTAACCTGTGCTACTCCTAACGTAAACCCAAACTGATTTTCTTCCTCTTATGTTGTTCTTGTGCTTTTTAACAGACTAATCATGAATGCCTGGGTTGAAGAATTGGTCTTACTAGTCACTTACACAAATTATATGTCTACTTATAACTAACAAACTAATCATGCTTATTATATGGAAAATTTATCTACTGAAAACAAAAAAGTTAAAATATCTGCAAGAGTGGCTAAGAAATGTTTGTATGTATTAATGACAGGGAAAGAATACTAATTTGCTAGCACAAATTTGAAATTACTTAACCAGCTTTAAAAAAAGCAGTGAGCTTTTTTATTTTTATATTCTATTTTTATTTAAATTTAATTTTTAGATAGGTAACCTTTTATTTGTAACATTTTACTAATACTTTCTTCAAACTTGTATACTTGCTTTTTTGTGTTCTACAGAGCCAAGAAAATGATGAGCTAAGAGATGCCCATGAAAAACGCAAGGAAAGGCTACAGATGTTACAGACCAACTACAGGGCAGTAAAAGAGCAATTAAAACAGTGGGAAGAAGGCAGTGGCATGTGAGTTACATAGCTCGTAAAGGCATTTCCCTAAATATTAAATGGAATGGAGTAGCATCATATAAGTGTTTTAATGGCTTTTGTTTTATTTAAAAAAGTGATTTGGTAGTGAAATCTTTATTGTGAAATTTTAAATAGGGACTATAACAAATGAATACAGAAATATGCCAGCAATAAATACAGGTTTTTATATCATTTATAGAAATCATAAGTGTAGGTAATTATGAATTTATACATACATATATATTTATATCAACAGTGCAGCTTAATAAATAAATGTATGTAATTTAAAGCAAGAATAGTCTATAGTTATCTGATCAAAAAGTATTTTAAATAAATAAAATACTGGTACTACAATACTTATAACTCAAAAAGTATTTAAGTTTTAATTGAAAGATGAGAAATATGAAACTCATGTACCTAGTTAACTATCTTAAACCTACTTTAGCCTAGTATGTAATCTGAGAATCTTTTCTATCCATCAGATTGTTCTGCAGCTTATCTGAATGAATTGGTGGTCTCAGTTCAGTTGCTCTTGAAGTGTTCAGATCTTGGTTAGTTGCAAGTGGCTCTCCTGCTAACAGTATCAACAGAGAGCAAATGAGTACAGAAAATATACCCTTTCATCTTTTGAGAGGGATCCTTTAGGGCACTGTTGATGATACTCATTCGTCTTTTCTATAGAGAAACACCATTTCTAAATTGGAGTATACAGCACTTTTACAAAATAAAAGTGAAGAGTTTGTTTTATGTACAGAAAATTAAAATACAAAGGGCATTTGGCGTGTTTTGTAGACAGTTGTTACATCTAATTTTTTTCTTTGAAGAATAAAAATGTTTCATATTGTTTGTTAGTAAAACATTGATAAAACAATTTTCCTGGATTTAGACTGTCATCTGATATTTTAGTAGTCACTAGAAGTATGGAAACTAATTTTTGATATATTCACTGATAATAAATAGCTTGTTTTAGTATAGAGCAAATAGACCACATTCAGGTTGGTTCATAGCAAATTCTAGATGAGTTGATTGCTTATATCCTTTTAGAAACTGTGACATTCCTACAATGTATGTTTTATTACTAGTAGAATGAATGAGAGAAAAAGAATATCATGTATCTGCTTGAAAGTTTGCTTTTCATAATAACAGTTTAGCTTTTTAGGAAATTATGATATAGGATATTAATATCTATGTACTCAGGTTTGAGGGAATTCATTCTGTAAACAGAGATTGAATTAGAAATTTGGTCAATAGATATTTTAAAATTTTATGGATTATTTAAATAAATTTTTAATGCACTTTGAACATGTTAAGGAAGAAAACAACTTTGCTTTAAAAATAGGACTGAAATCAGAAAAATAAAGAGAGCAGATCCCCGACAACTTCAACAGGAAGATTCCGATGCTGTATGGAATGAACTGGCCTATTTCAAAAGGGAAAATCAGGAACTAATGATTCAAAAGTGAGTTTCTTTTTTTAATAATAGGGACTTAGATAAATATTTGGGATACAGTTTTTGTGGCTTAAAGGCCATGAGAGAAAAACTTTAGAAAATTTGGAAATGAAATAATCTGGGGGTTATTTTTTGCCAATAAAATTAAAGGGGAAAAAGGACTAGTTTAAAATATATATATATATATGTATAATGCAATAAGAAGTTGCACATTTGCTAGCTCTAGCTGAAACTGTATAATATGATCTAGGGATTGTTAATTAATGTGGCTCTCATCTGTTGGAGGTGTCGCTCTTCATTAGCCTGTATTTTAGACACTGCCGTGCTTCATTTTTGGAATGAGGTGGAGAGGGGATAACCTAGCCAGCCATCCTTGTTTGATCTCCTAGATATATACGCAATGCAGAATGCCTGAGCTCTCTTGGTTCCCTGCCCTGTCCTGCTAATCCCAGCTGAGCTCATTATGGTGTAGCCTTGCTGCTACTCTTGGAGCCAGAGCTGTCCAAGCTAATTACTGGTAGCAGCAGAACTGCCTGTTAAGGGTCTGGTATGGATCTGCTAACATGGTCCTTGGTAGTGACCTGCAGAAGACATGAGGGAATTGCTTTCTTTCTTGCTGCACACTGCCTGTCCTTTGGGCTTAATGTTGATCCCTCACATAGGTCTTTTAGCTACTCTAAATATAAAACTTGATGAAGGATACTCATATTTTAGAAAACATACAGTTTGATTCCTTGATCTTGTAATCCACAGGCTATTATATTCAGCTTGGAAAAGAAAGAGCACTCCCCCGCCCCCGCCTTTTTAAATTTTTTTTGAAAAAAAGAGAGATCAACATAATTAGCCTTTTTTGCTACTTAACTGTTTCTTCGTTTAGAGTTAACTTTTGACATTTAGACCATGCAATTTTTGAAAGCCTAGATGTCTTTTAGATTTCTAGAATTTAGCATAATTAAATATCATTGAATTTTCTTAGCTGAAAAATCAAAATCTTATTTTATATACTACACTATAACACATGTACTTTAGATCATGACTTTTTTGTGTAATTGTAAAATTTGAGGAAATTATTATATATTTAAATGTGTACTTTCAATAATCTCTTAGAGTATACTGCACTCTAGTAGTGATAAATGTTTGATCTAATAGTCTCTTATCTTGAAAATTACTTTTATAAATTTGTCTCAGAAAAAAAGAATGAATAAAGTCTCTTTTAAAAATCTAAAACAAATAAATACATTTGTCTCAGAAACATTTCCTGATGATTTTAATAGCTTTATTGAAATACAATTCACAAACCACATAATTCACTATATAAAGTGAAAAAGGCAATAGCTTTTAGTATATTTAAAGAGTTGTGCATCATTTTAGAAGGTTTTCATTTTAGAAGATTTTCATTAAAACACCCTAAAACTCTAACACCATTTAGCTGTCACCTAATTCTCCTACCCACCCTTCCCAGCCTTGGGTAACTACTAATTTACTTTCTGTGTCCATAGATTTGCCTATTCTGGACATTTCAGAGAGATGGAATTACACAATATATGTTCCTTTGTGACTAGCTTCTTTCACTTGGCATGTTTTCATAAATTTTACTCATATTGCAGTATGTATCAGTACTTTCTCTGATAATCTTTCATGTTCTTTTTGATTACATGAATGAGAGTTAATTTTAGACAAAGTGAATTAGGTGAAAAGACCTAAGAAGTTTCAAGATCTAATCTCAAGAAAATTTCCAGCAAAGATTAGCTGTGAATGGGGTTATTTGGGGTTTATTTTATTCATGATGATGAAGTATAACAAAAGAAGAATAAGTCCTTTTTAAGAAAGTGAGGGAACCGTTACAGTCCTTGTCTGTTCACTCAGTGGTGTATATACTATGTTACAAGGAGCTCATTGAATTAAATTTACTAAGAGTCATTACTAAAAGCATGGAACTTTTCCCTCCTGAACTCTGTTTGAATTCATGCACTAACTACTTGTATAAGTTTTAACTTAGTTGAACGTACTGAAGTTTGTGTTGATAAACTTTAAAAAATGCTATATAATGATATAAACTTTAAATCATATACTAACATTTGATGGGGGGAGGCTTGAGTTATTTTGTGAAAAATATATTCACTTAAGAAGTGTGTTTGAGCTGCTGCTCTGGGACAGGTACTCTGCCAGGTGAATGAGAAGAGGACATCAGTCACATTTTCTACCCTCAGGGAGCTTCCTAGGAAACACGTGTAATATTAAATGTTCCAATGAAATATGATGTTAAAATAAAACTCAAAGTATCATGGTGAAATAAAACTTATGAAATACAAGTCTTGTTTCATTAAAATAAGGCTTTTGAAATTTGTTTTTATTCATTTTATCAATGAGGACAGCTTTATTTCCTTTTTAAGAATTTATACAGTACATTGACTTTTTAGCATATGGTTTTATAAGTTATAACTCATGTAGTGTGTGTATAAAAACATGTAAATGGAATCATACAAAATAATGACTTTTTGCCTTTGGCTTCTTTTACTTTGCAGTTTCCAAGGTTTATCCATATTGTAGTCTGTATTAGTATTTCTTTCATTTTTGCACCTGAAAATATTGTATGTGCATACCACAGTTATTTATTCATTTATCATTTATTCAGTTAAATTATGACCATCTTAATGAGTGTGAAGTGACATCTCATTGTGGTATTATTTGCATATTCTTTTTATCAGACATTTGTGAATATATTTTTCTGTTCCATAGGTTGTCTCTTTCTTGTCTTGATAGTGTCCTTTGATGCACAAATGTTTTTAATTTTGATGAAGTCCAATTTATGTATTTTCTTTTATTCCTTATGCTTTTGGTGTCACATCTATATCGCCGTCACGAAGTATGAGATTATGAAGATTTATACCCAGGTTTTTTCCTGTTTTATGGTTTTAACTCATATTTAGATTTTTAGCTAAATTTTTATATGGTGTAGGGGACTAACTTTATTCTTTTGCTTGTGAATATCCTGTTGCCCCGGATACTATTTTTATAGCTTTGACAGTCTATATGATTACATGTAAAAGTTAATGTGATGAATTAAGAAGATGAGAATTTAAATATATCTGTATTTGAGAAATCAGTCCAACATGTAACAGCACAGGTTATCATAAGCCAAGAGCAAAGAAAACTCTAAGTTCTGGGACATTAATGTAATTCAGAGGTGTGCAAGTTATCAGCATCCATTGAAAGGTAATAGATTCCCAGGCTATGTGGCAACTGGCTTTACTTCTTACTTACTTTATGACTGAGAATCAGGGACAACATTCTTCCAGTGAGATTGGAGCCTTCAGAAGTAAACCCATCTCTTAAGTATTCCTAGGTAAGAATGGGAAGTTTCAGAACAAGATTAGCACAAAACTAAATTCATTGCTGAGCTAGAGACCCTAAAGGCCAGAGTCCCTTATATTCTTTTTTCTATCTCTAGAGTGCTTCAGAATATGGTACAACTTAAGACCTATAGATAGGCTTTAAGAAATTCACTCAAGATACTGTTAAAGTACTGGAGCCTGAAGCAAGTAAACCATTGTTACAAAAGCCTCTAAGCAGCTCTCTCCGTGGAGCACTTCTCTGCTTCCCCACCCCCTTCTTTCTCCAGGCTGTTCCCATTCATTCTCTCTCTCTCTGTCTCTTTCTTCCCCCTTGTCCGCCCCCTGCCAAGCTCGAAGGGCCCTTCTTTTGGTGTAACTTATTTCCTGAACCCATTTCTTCTATGGCTCACTTGTTCTACCTCTGTGACTTTCTAAACAAATACATATATACAGACATACAGACATAAGTCTTTAAATTGTGAAGGTTTATAATATTAAATCTGCATAGTTTACATAGAGATTTAGTTACATATAAATAAATTTAGTTACATGGGAATTAGTTACATATAACAGAATCTATGTAACCCTTTGTATTGTTTGTGCTTTCATTCATTAATTCTAAAAATGCTGGGCACTTGAGGTAGAATATTGAGCAAAATATATGGCTCCAGGCCTCACAGGGCTTTAGGTTATTGGGGACCACAAATAATCAATAAGCACAAAAATACAGAATTACAAACTTTGATTAATTTGAAGATAAAGCTCTTTTATGCCTGTTTATGTTTGTAGTTTCCCTGATTCTTTCCATTTTTTTCACCCTCTTTTTCCTGCCACCACCCCATGTGGCTAAAGTATACAAATGGTTCATAAATTTGTTTGCTGTATAACCCATCAAAATTGTGGGTTATATATGGTTTTTATTGTGGTAAAACATGTATAACATAAAACTTAACATTGTAACCATTTTCAGGTGTACAGTTCAGTGCTATTACATATACTCACGTTGTTGTACTACCATCACCAGAACGTTTCATCTTCTCAGACTGAAACTCTGTGCCCATTACATAATGACTCCCTGTTCCTTTCCCCTCAGCCTTTGTCTCTTTCTCCCTTCTGTCTCTATGAATGTGCCTTTTCTAGATATCTCATGTAAGTGGAATCTTACAATAATTTTCTTTTTGCATCTGGCTTATGTCATTTATCGTAAAGTTTTCAAGGTTTTTCCATGGTTTAGCGTGTCAGATTTTTTCATGTTTAAGGTGGAACAATTTCACATTGTATGTATAAACCACATTTTCTTTATTTATTCAATAGATGTTTGGGTTGTTCCCACCTATGTGCTATTACATTTTGTTGCATTTTCATTGTCTTTTGCCATATAGTTAACAAGATTGTGGGCTAAGAAGAAACAGTATTTTGCATCTTTTGGCAGATATTTTACTAGAGTAAATGGAAAACAGTATTTCAGAGTTTTAATTTCTAACTCTTTATATTAACTTTGGGGGTTTATACCTTAAATTGTTTTCATACATTTAAGATCATATACATGTGGTATTTATTTTTTGAGGTTATAAGTCTTAGTCAGTTTGGGCTGCTATAGCAAAATAGCACAGACTGAGTAGCTTATAAACAGTAGAAATTTATCTCTCACAGTTCTGGAGGCTGAAAGGCTGAGATTGGGCTGCCCTCAGCCTTTTTCCAGGTCACAGATTTTGTGTCTTATCCTCTCCCAATGGAAGGGGCGCCCTCTGGGTCCCCTTGATGAGAGCCCCACTCTCATGAGCTGTGCCGCCCCCAAAGGCTCCGCCTCCTAATACCAGCATCTTTGGGTTTAGAATTTCAACATGAATTTTAGGGGATGCAAACATTGGGATCATAGCAGCATAAATATTGTATTAATTTACTTTCAGCCTTAATTTGTTTTCGTACATTTGAGGCAATATTTATATGTTAAAAACATAAATATACATAAAATATGTATGTTTTAAATTACTGAAAGAATAACATAGTAGTTACTTAAAGAATTACACAGTAAATTTTAAGTATTTAGTGAATAATCCTTGATTTTTCTAAACGTGTTTTCAAAGTTACTTTCTATAAGTGTGTTTGTCATACTAACTCAGTCTGTCCTAAAACATTTTTTCTCTATGTAATATATCAATAACATTTAATTCGAACATCTGATTTGAGTTCTAAAGATCATATATAAATATCAAACTTTATTTTGAATGGTTTAGGTAACTAATAAAAAGTGTTTAATTATTCTAAAAACTACTCAGGCTTTAGGATAGTTTGTTTTCAATGTAGGATTCAACGCAGTTGCTTTTTAGGATTCATAAGAACTGAACACACCAAGGCACATCATCATTACATTAGCCAAGATTAAAATGAAGGAGAGAATCCTAGAAGCAGCAAGAGATACAGGGACAGTCACCTACAAAGGACTTCCCATCAGACTGTCAGCTAATTTCTCAAAAGAGACCTTACAGGCAAGAAGGGGCTG
This sequence comes from Artibeus jamaicensis, assembly GCF_021234435.1. Taxonomy (NCBI): domain Eukaryota; kingdom Metazoa; phylum Chordata; class Mammalia; order Chiroptera; family Phyllostomidae; genus Artibeus; species Artibeus jamaicensis. The sequence continues at coordinate 54,113,574 of NW_026522030.1, forward strand.
GAAAGAAGTATTCCAAGTCATGAAATCCAAAGACCTACAACCAAGATTGCTCTATCCAGCAAAGCTTTCATTTAGAATGGAAGGGCAGATAAAGTGCTTCTCAGATAAGATTAAGTTCAAGGAGTTCATCATCACCAAGCCATTATTTATTATATGAAATGTTAAAGGGACTTATCTAAGAAAAAGAAGATAAAAAAGATGAACAGTGAAAGGACAGCAAATTCACAGTTATTAACAACCACACCTAAAACAAAAGCAAACTAAGAGGACAGCTAGATCAGGAGCAAACCATAGAAATGAAGATCACATGAAGGGTTAGCAACAGGGGAGTGAGAGAAGTGGGGAGAAGGTACAGAAAATAAGTAGCATAGACGGTAGATAGAAAATAGATAGGGTGAGGGTAAGAATAGTAGGGGAAATACAGAATCTAAAGAACTTGAGACACGTGGTCATTAACTAAAGGGGAGGGGAATGGTGGGGGAGGAGTGTTCAGGGTGGAGGGGAATGAAGGGGGGGAAATAGAACAACTGTAATGGCATAATCAATAAAATATATTTAAAAAATAAAGAAATGGTATCATATATCATCAATATAGGAATATTATAGGCAAAATTATCTTCAGATGTTCAAGAACATTTAATTTGGTAATATTTTTTCTCAATATTGGTATTTCCATTTAGGTAATATAAAATCCTTGAGAGAAAAATTTTGTTCTGAGATAGATTATTAGGACCTTTTTAAATAATGTAAACTAGGATGATGAATAAGGATGTTCATTGTGGAATTTTTTAATAGTTAAGAATTAGCAACAACCTAAAGTCCATTAGTAGCTAATATGAGCACACTGTGGTTTATTAATATAACATGATGCTATATAGCATTTAACATGAATAAATTGGATCTATTTTTATTCAAATGGAAATGCTTCAAAACAAAAGTTGAGTTAAAAGAAGAAAGTTGAATAATAGTATATAAGGTATGATATATCGTAAGAAAAATAGTACTTTTAATCATAGAATAGTACTATACTTTTGTGGATATACTTTTGTCTATGTGTACATATACATGTAAACATACATATACATATACACACACAAAAATATAATTCTATATTATATATACATAGATATATAGTATTGAAACATGAAGCAAAAATATATACACCAAATAAAGATACTGATAATTTCTGGGAAGGGAAGAAGAGGTACAATATTTTGGGGGGTAGTACTATTTGCAGATCACTTTATTTTTTTCACAAAAATAAAAGCTGTGAGTTAAACATGCCATAATGTTAGTGTTTTTCAATCCAGATGGTTGGTACAGTAATGTTGGTTAATTATTTTTCATACTTTTTTAATGTTTGAAATATTTTTTGTTTTTTTTAAGTTTATAATCAAAGACCCAGTAATTATAGTTTTAGTTAAAATCACTGAAGCAATCTTACATATAGGAACATATATAAGGATGTTCAGTATAACATTTTTTATAATTATGAAAAATTGCACACAACCAAAATATCAGATGATGTAACTATATAGCTAAAAGTCCCAGGAACTTTAGTTTTTAAAAGCTATTATAATTAGTAGAATATTTTACCTTATACCATACACAAAGATCAGTTCTATATAGACTGCAGACCTAAATGTGAAAGATTAAGTAGTTTAGTTTTTGGAGGGAAACATAGAAGAACATCTTTTTGACTTTGTAGTAGACAAAGGTGTCTTCAACTGTTAAAAGACACCATTAAAGGTGTCTTTTAATCCTTAAAAAGGATTAAATATAAACTAAAAATGGATAAACTGTATTATATTAAAATGAAGAACTTACTGTATTCTTTGAAAGAGACTAATTAATGAATTAAAAGGCAACTTAGAGTGAAAAAAGATATTTGCACTATGTATGAGGTCTGTCTGGAAAAAGTCCAGCCATTGTTGATATAATGAGGACGGTTCGCATAACTGCAGTACAACCTGGCAGCCAAGGATAGTGGATTGGAATGTGCATGCATGAATAATGGCAACTTCACTGCACTAGTCAGTGGGGGCAGTTAAACTCAGTTGAGTGAGCATGTGTACTGTGTGGTCATCGCATTCAAAATGACAGAGCAAGTAGAGCAAGGGATCTGCATCAGATTTTGTGTTAAGCTCGAACATTCCTCCACAGAAACTGTTTGGATGCTTCAGAAGGCCTCAGGTGTAGGTAGCTGGTGGTTGGCAGCTTTATCACAGCAATGCACCCACTCATGTATCACATCTTATGCAGAGTTTTTTTGTGAAACATCAAATCACCCAGGTGACTCGGCCCCCCTATAGCCCAGATCTGGCACCCTGTGACTATTTAATTTCCCAAAACTAAAATCACCTTTGAAAGGGAAGAGATTTCAGACTGTAGATAAGATTCGGGAAAATACAATGGGGCTGCTGATGGAAATTGTGAGAACTGTGTGAGGACTTAAGGTCCTACTTCGAAGGGGACTGACGTGTCATTGTCCTGTGTAGAATGTTTCTTCTCTCTACTTTACTAAAGGTCTCTGTTTTTCATATTACATGGCTGTATACTTTCTGGACAGACTTCATATGTCCATCAAAGGACTAGCATCCAGAATATATGAAGGATTCCTACGAATAAATGAAAAGTGACAATCTGTTCAATACAAATGAGCAAAACAGTGCATCCAAATGACCAAAGCACATATGAAAATGTGCTCAGATTGATTTGTCTTGTTTCTCTCTCTCTCTTTTAATTTGATGCTTACATCATTGTAGATCTTTCCTCTTTTCTAATATAAGCATATGCTATAGAGGTCCATATAAGCACTGTCCTAGTACCTCAGAAATTTTGAAATGTTGTGTTTCAATATTTTGCAAATTCAAAATATTTTCTAATTCCTTGTGGAGCCTTCATTGAAAGAAAAAGTATTTAAAAATAGATTCTGTAATTTCACACATTTAAGAATTTTTTCAGAGATTTTTCTGGTATTGATTTCTAAAAATTATATTGTGGTCACAGAAGATACTTTGGATGATTTATAACTCAAATTTTATTGAGAATTGTTTTATGGTCCAGCATCTAGTTTTACCTTGGTAAAAATGCCATGGCACTTGAAAATATGTATCTTGCTATTATTGAGTGAAATGTTTTGTAAATGCCTATTAGGTCAAGTGTTTTCATAGTACTTTTCAAATATTCCATACTCTTACTGATTTCCACCCACTTTTTATTGACTACTGAGAGAGATATGTTAAAAAAAAACTCAGTTTGAACATTGTCAGGTTTTTTTTTTAAACACCTCATTAACCAAGGTTTAGATTTTCCTTTACCTGATGCTTGCTTATCCCTATACATTAGAATGACCCTGTGGAGTTCTTTGTTGAATGTCCTTTGTGTTCAACAGATTCTCCTCTGTAGTTCGTCAGAATTCCAATGTCTCCAAGTGCTGTTAGCTCCAGTTTCCTTCATAGTACTGGTTGTTCTTTGCCTGCTTTATTTAGTTTCATATTATTCATATGCAATAAAGTATTAGCCACAGACTCAAAAGAGTTCTTAGGCAGATTTCTGTAAGTTTTTCTTTTTGTAGCTTTCTCTTCTCTGGGTACTGTGCTTCACAAATTCTAGCCATTTCAGCTTGCTCAAACTATAATCTCCTCTTTTTCAGCTTAGTGAGGTTCTTTTCTCCCTGAATCATGGTATGGCAACTGTCTTATGGCAGAAGTCTGGCTGCCATTTTAAGGGTTTTCTTATTACTGGAACCCCCATTTTTTTCTTGGGTCTTCCTGCTTAAGTGCACTGTCCCAAAGAAATGCACAGATGAGAGTTTGCAGTAGAGAAAGAAAAAATAGTTTAATATTGAATTGGCCACCTGAGATGGAGAGTGAGTGTTCAAACCAAACAGACTCCCCAGATGGCATGTAGATTACACATTATATATGGCAAAATCATAAGACACCGGGGGTTAGGTGTGTGTAAGAAATCATTTCTTCAGGACTTTTCCAGCATCACTCTGTGCAGTTGTGCCAGGGGAAATAGGATTATTGCACAGTATTAAAGGAAATGCATTCCAAGGATATAAGCATAGGAGGATGAGATGTGGTGGCAAGATTTATTAGAGTGAAAACAAAGGACTGCCCCCCGGTGCCCAATGTCTTATTCACAACCAGGTGGTTCAGCTGTGGGAGAAGTCTAGCCTTTGGGGCTGCACCAAGCCCAGGAGGAGGGCCACAACCCAGCACTGCCATGTCATTAGCATGCCATCTGAGGCTGTAGTAGTCCAGCAGACTCTGTTCCTGTCCGGCCTGCTTTTGACGCTGAACACAGCCCCTGTGGCTGCTGCTGAGACATAATACAGGAATGCCCGTTGGGCCTATGTTAAGATTCGATTATATTATTTTGGGCTTGGGAGAGAGTCAATTTTCTTTCAAACTATCCAATCTTTTTTTTAATTCTTAAGGGGCTTTTGCAGGGCTCACCCCCATCCAGTCCCTTTCCTGGATCTTTTAGAGTTCCGTGCCCTTATCCTAGCTGATCTTTTCTTGGCCATTTTGGCTCCTAGTGTGCCTTTCTCAAAGTTCTACATTGTCATCTGGCTTCTCCTGCACAATCACTTATTGGAAGGAGCTCCCCCTGCACCATCTTGGCTTCTACTGCTCATGTTCCCTGCAAAGGAGTTTCCCCCTTGCTGGTTCTTACTCCCCATATCCCTAGTCTGTGGGAATGGATGGGTTGTTCCCCAAGGATATTGGAAAGCTTGTCTTTTGCAGGCTCCTGCCTACTCAGGGATTAAGTCCCTTTGGCAGAGGATGCAGCTGTCCCCTGGGATGAAGCTGTAGCTTCCTAGTTAATCCAGCTTAATTAGATGTCTGGCTCCATTTTCTTTTGTTAATACCTAACTAGCTACCCATGCTAACACAGTCTCATGGGGAAGTAGCCAGGGGGTCATTCTACCTTAGGGCTCTGGAAATTAAACATAACTTAGGTCAAGATGCTAATTTTAGCCTTCCAGAGGTCTGGACCATGTGGCCATTAGTCTGGTCTGAGCTTACATTTTCTACTGCCTCAGGGGTTGCTTATTATCTGAGCAAAAGACTGGGTGGAGGGGGATACTGTAATTTCTAGAGCTAGGATTTAAAATCAAATTTAATGACTCATAAAGATCCTGGGTTTCATGATTTGTTGATTTCATACCTCTCAGACATCATAGTTTCCCTCTGCCCTTTGTCCAGTGTCTAATCATTTCATATAATTCATCCAAGAAGAAGTAGATTCTGAATTGTGGTTCTTGTACCAAAGTTAGTATAAGTTTGAAACATCAGATTAAGTGGGTAGCCAGTGGAGAGACAATACTCCTGTAGCTCAGGAGTACCTGGGCACTGACTCTGGGAGCCCCTCATTCAAACACACAGTTAGACGTGGTTTGTTGGAGGTTAGTTTGACATGACAACAAAATGGTCCCTAATGTTTATAAATACTTTCTATCTAAAGTGGGGATTGTGTAAGTTCTTCCTAAAAAAGTACAAGCTGTAAGTATAAAACACCTCTAAAAGAAGGAAGAAGTAACATTTCCAACAGTGGTAGCCTATGCTATGCTGGGTTAGTCATCTGAGAGCCACAGAAAACTAAATTGAGATGAGCTACTTCTGCCTTTTCTTTATGAGGCTATCTTGCTTCAGATTGTTCCACGTTCTTAAATGTGAACTTGATTACAATTTATTTATTTCTGTTTTTGACCTCTTCTGATCTGAAAATTTTTATATTTGTTTTTATTCTTTAAACACTTTGTCTTGAAATTATAACATACATCATTTATTTGATAAAGTCTAAAGATTATCAGTACCTCTATTCTAGTACCTCAATGTAAAGATTTTAAAATGCTTTGTCTGACCCTTTCTTTGTTGTTCTATCCTTTTGTTGTTCAGAACTTCAGTTGTACCTTATTTCATCTTTATCTTCAGTTCAATGTTATTATGATTGCTTGCTTTGAATAATAATGTTTTTAGTGCCATGTATGCATTTACAAATGTCTTGAATCATTATTGCCTATTTTGAATGATTTGTTGCATTCATTTTCTTTCTTTTTAATATGTATTTTTAATAGTTCTTATTTTATCTATGATATATGAATAGTAAACTTTAGAATGTAGAAAATATTACTTACTTTCTTTCTGGCTTTTCTTGTTTATGAGAAGTCTACTGTTATTCCAAAATTGCTCAATAGTTAATTGATGTTTCTTTGTGATCAGTGGATTTTAAAATTGTCTTTTTCCTTGGCGTCCCACAGTTTCACTATGTTTCTAAATGTAAGTAGTTTTATTTATTCTGTTTGCAATTTTTGATACTTTCTCAATCTGCTAATTAATACTTTTCCTCAGTTCTCAATCTTCACTCGTTGTATTTGGAATATTGTTTCCCTATTCCCACATTATCTCGGTTCTGTCACAGGTGGGCACGGGTAACCAGGTTCTTGGTGATCGGGACAAAGAATTGCACTAACACCCAGAGTTTATAGCAGAGAACATGGAAGCAGGCCAACTCCAAGCAGAGATTGACCTCATGGGCTGGAGGGACTCTATTCTTATAGGGCAGATCCTTCCTGGCTAGTTTTGGTGGGCTTTTACTGCACAAGTGCAAGTAGTTGCATTACTTTAAAGCTTCTGCACATGTGGTCTCCCAGGATTTTCCCTCATCAGCCACCAGGGAAGGGAATCCCACAATGTTACCAAATTGACCCCCCCTTCTCCTGGGGCCCCCTTGTACTAGGTTTGCCTTGCCTATCACCAGAGAGTTGTAGCTCTCCATGTTAGAGATTGGTGAGAAGGAGTTATTTATTCAAGTTATACAGACTTAAGAGTAATGACTTAATGTCTTCATTAAAGCCCCATAAAACAGCCACAAACACACACAGTCCTTCCTTCCTTCCTTCCTTTGCCTAGTTTGGCATACCTTATCTCAGGAAAAGAAATAGAAGTCCATGGCTCAGTCAGCCCCTGGATCTTCCCAGTAATCTAGGCTCGGCTGGTAGGCCTCCCTTAGTTCCCAGCACCATCAGCTGTGTTGCCGGGATCTCCAGTTCTTATTCCAAAACCACATGGCACCTTTGCATGGCCCACCAGCAAGTGTTCTCTCACCCTTTTCCTTCCTGCAGCATCTCTCCTGCATTCTAAACTGTGTGGCAAAGGGAGACCCAAAGCTGCGTGGTAATTCTTTGCTTAAGCCACATGGTGGTTCTTGTCATGGCTGGCGTGCCTTGGTTTAAATCCCAGAGATAATCTTCCTCTGCAGTTCCATTTCCAACTCCTCCCACAATTGGCTACACTTGCCAGCAATCCTGTATTTTTCAGCTTTTCTGGGCTGCCATGGTAAATCTGGGCAGGTGTGGCCCCATGGCATGGAGTGGATCATCTCCAAGCTCTTACGTAAGCTCTGTAACCAGGGGGAGTTGCCTCCCAGTTATCTCTTGGGTGAAAGTCACTTCCATCCCCCTGGCTCAAAGCGTGGCCACAGCTATTTAACATATCCATGAAACCAGTTAAAGGTATATATATATATATATATATATATATATATATATATATATATATATGTTAAATAACCATTGTAGAGATTATCAGCAAAACTGTTGCTATGCAAAACAACTCAATTGCCCTGCTCCATGTGTCCTATCCCCAGGTCAGACTTGTGGGGGTGAGGACATCCTACAATTTTAATACTTCCTGGGCACCCTGAGTACTGGACCCTATTACAAATCCGTCTTTTGGGGGCTGCCTGGCTGCACCCTCTTACAGTTCTATCCTTGAATAATTTCTATTAGGTGCTTTATGGACTTCTCATTCCAAGACACTTTATATATCGTTACTCTTCCTTTTTGTTGTTTCTTTGTGTGGTCTCTGATTTTTACCAATTTTTATTAGCTTTGTCTGCATGCTATTTAATCCATCCACTGAGTTTTAAATTTCAATTATGTTATTACTATTATTAATTTTAGTTTTATTTAGCATTTCTCTCTCTGTATTATTTGGTTCTTTTTAATTTTATTTGTCTTCTTTTGTTTTATTAATCCCTGTTCATTTTAATATGTTTGTCACCTCTTTTTTTGACATTTAAAAATGTTAATTTTAATAAAAATCATTTTTAGTTCTGTTATCTCTATTTCCTTGTTGTTCATTCTCTTTTAGGAGTGGTAGCATGTAGGCTGTCATTCATGGCTTTGAACTTATATATATGTTTAGTGTTATCTTCAAACTTGGCTTCTTGGATGAGTATTTTCTCTGGTGGTTTCTCCTATCCTTTCTTTCAGCTTGTGGAAGCCTCTCTGAATTAGATGATTGTGTCTGCCTGAAGTTTCCAATGTACACTGTCCAGAAACCAGTTTATACATTGTTATTGATTTGTCACATATCTGCAAATATATATGGTTTAATTTTGAAACCAGCAATATACGGTCAGGATTCTGATCTCAGATGGTTGACTCTATCCTGTCCTCATCAGACTGGGGCAGGAAGCCACATTTAATAGAACTTGAACCAGATAAGTTCTGATATCCAGGTTTTCATGCAGTGCTATTTTGTCTCTCAGCTTTCTGAGGTAGCCCAGTTTTCTGTCTCAGTCACGAAGTGCCTTGGGCATAAACATTCATCTCAACTTGGGTCACTAGGTCCTCAGGGGCAGTACCTGATCCAGGTATCTCACTGCAGTATCTCAATTCTATTTTACTAGTAAGGAGTCTTTGTGCTGGCATCTAGAGATTTACTATCTTTGCTTTCAGTGGTATATATTAACGTTTTTATTATTGTTTTACATAGCACATCTATGTGTTAGAAGGTGGTGAGGTAACTCAATACATGATTTTTAAAAATTATATAGTCTGTGTTTTAAGTATTTAACGTATTTACTTAAAGTTAAACATCATTTAAAATTTTCATTTCCAATTTCTTATTAAAATTCAGTTTTAATTGCTAGGATTTGTTAATGTTAATGTATTTTTGCTTTCATTTTACTGTTGTATAATTCATATATTTTAAATAATCTGCTGCCTTTGTGACAATATTTCTTTAATTATTTATTGTGGTAATTTTCATAGGATGAATCTTCAGGAAGAATTGGATAAACTTAAAGTGCGTACATCTATTGACAAAGCAACAATACAAGAACTGAATACATGGATAGCAGAGAAGAAAGAAGGTAATTTTTTGTGAGAATAAATATTGAATGTAGGCATTTTTTAATTATCTAGTTCTTGATGTTTTATTTTCAATTTCTTCTAAGAATCATACATGTTCCCCCATCTTTCTACTTCTTTACTCATTGATATCTCATTAACATTTCCACCTGTCATGAGAATATTAAATAAAACACCTGAAAGTCAGTCATCTTTTAATTTGTTAAGAATTCAAGTGAGATGTTTTATAAGGAGAAAACATATGTTTCATTATTCATTGATAAAGTTTTACTAATTATGTATTGTCTAAAGTTTTATAGATAATATAGAGTTACTGTACTCAATATTAATAATGTATTTATGTGTGTAACATACATATTCCTGGCAATTGTTTAGTTCTCATCGGTTGTTCTGAAATAAAAATTTTAGAGTTAGAATGAAACTTGGGGATCTGCAGTTCAGCAACCAGCCTGCCTAACAGTCTGAAAGTACTCAGTAAGAAGGAATCCATCCATCCAATTGCAAATGTATTCCTTTAATAAAATCAAGATAACTATATATATTGTAAGACTTGACTCTGTACTTTAATAATGGGTTTATACTTATTAGAAAAATGTAAGTAATGTTGGGGACAGGATTTAACCTTGTTACAGCTTAACTGTTACCAGTATATGTTTTAGGTGTTGTCAATTTATACTTAACAATTAACTTAGTAATTTATACTTAATAATTAAATTTTCCTATACCACTCATCTGGCTATTGTCCCAGTTATAATTGTTGTTCCAGTTGTTCTTACAGAGGTCATTGGTGATATGTCAAGGCCAATATTTGAATCTGTTTATTTTACACCATTGATTTATATTACATTTCAGGCTTACTCTTTCATTAGTTTCTGAAACATTGGTTTTTCTGTTTTACCTTCTACTCTCCTGTGTCTTCCTAGTCTTCCTCTGAGACTTCTTTTCATTTTTTTCTTAACTGTTGGGGTTCTTTAATACTTTAACTTTGTAAAGTATTTAACCAATACTTTAACTTTGGTTTACTTCCTAAAAATAGTATGTTGTTTTTGAAAAAAAATTTAAAACATTCAAGCAATAAGAAAGAATAAAAAGAAGAAAACAAAGAAAAACTTATTCAGAAATACTTAAGTATCAGAATTTCAGTAGTAAATAATTATTAAAATATCTTCACACTGATATAGAAAAAAGCCTAGATAAATTGTGAACAACATGAATCATAATATGTGCTCTTTTTTTAAAAAGATATTTACATATTTTTTTATTTGGAACCAACCAAATAAGAAACAGATGTATAAATAAAGGAACTGTTGTTGAACTTTAGTTAAATGCTCTGTTACTTCAAGAGATATTAATTTTTGCCATGTATAATGTCTACTTTTTTGCCCAAATTCTTGAGAGAAAAATATTCTTATTATACACAGGTAATACTAATTCTGTATCTATATAAGTGTTTTTAATTCTTTTCTTTATGCTTATGCATTGAAAGTGTAACTCTAGAAAGCAATAATGATATCTGTATGCAAAAATTACCCTGGAATACAATAATCAATTTTGTTTCTAAATATAAATAAATGAATAATTGATTTAAACAATTAAAATGAAAGATTTTTTTCCCTGAAAGTTTGTGCCAAAAATGTGGGTGTGCATTATACACGGCAAAATACAGTATCTCTTTTCTGAGCTCATATTTTATTAAAGTAAGGGCTTTGTGAATTTCCTTGCTTACTTTACCTGTTTTCTTCCAGACTGGATTTTATATCTGTGTTTTGTTAAATGTTCACATCAGCCCATCTAATAGAGAGTGTTTTCCTGGTCTGGAAAGGGTGATCCCAGGGATTCAGAGTGTTTGGTCTGCAGTCTTTTAGAGCTCATTTCATGTGTTTTCCCTCTCTTGGGGATGACTACCTTGTATTGTCTTATGCCCAGTGTCAGAAAACCATTTATATATAATATATTTTGTCTAGTTATAACATATAAAAGGGTAAACCTGGTGCCTCTAGCTTACTTTTATTATGACTGAACATGTTTTACCTGTATTAAAATTCCAAATCTGTGTGACTAGAACCTCTCTCCATGTACCAGATATATATTTATTTCCTACTACTTGTTTTTCTCTGGCTACAAGATCTCAAAAGTTATGCACATTTAAAAAAACCTCATTGCCTTTCCTCTCAAATCATTTCCACCTTCTCTAGACCTTTTATATGAATACCTTAAGCCCTTACCACACTAAATTTCTCTTTACTGAAAATTGCAATTCATATTGTAGTGAATCTTTAATATAATCCCACATAATCTAGGGTCTTAACTGAGCTGGATCTTAACTAGGATCTTAACTACTAGGATCCTAGGATCTTAACTGAGCTGGAGAGAGCTGAGCTGCCAGGTCTCCAAGTAGCTGATTTAAGGTAATAGACAAAAATGAAAGTAATAAACAAGCATTTAATCACATATTCTATATGCAAGAGGCTGGAGTGGAGAAGGCACCAGCTCCCTCTGTTCTACCTCCTCCCTGGGAACTGCACTCCAGTTGAGGACCAGTTGGATTAGCACAGACATAGGGGTTATCCCACTGCCAAAGGAGCCCTGATCAAAAGTCTCCTGCATTTTTGTTGACCTGGATTTTGGATGAGGGAAGAGAGGGAAGACCCAGAGAGGAAAAGTGCTGAGTACTGAGCCTGAATGAAAAAAAGTGTCCTCAAAGCTACCCCTCACCCCAGAACAAACAAACAAGAAGGTCATCTGAGGGGAAGTGCAGAGACTGGAAACCGACTATGGTCATGTTTGAGTAACAAGGAAGGATAAAAAGAAAACTCTCAGGCACTCTTTATCTGAAGTTCACATGTTATCATGATCATAGGCACTGGCGATCATCTGAAGCACGGAGTCAACATCAAAGGTCTGGCAGGCAACTGTCAGTATTCCTGGTTAGGACATCTTGGGAAAACCGTTTCATCAGAATTCATCTACTTCAAAATCAGGGAAGTCTTTATCATCTGTTTGTCAGATGGTGTGTGGGTCTGGTCAGGATTAGGTGCTTTCTTTAGATGTGTCGCCTGAATTCAGGCATCTATTCCCTGGAGTTTGGTTACAAGGGTTGGTTAGCAACTGATAGGGGCTTTTCCAGCAAGGCTGAAGAGAATCTTTCTGGAGGTGTCTTCCAGTAGACAGTGAAATCTCCAGGTTGGGAAGTACACTGCTTACGATCTTCATCTTCCTGGATTGCTCCATGAAAAGATGGCTCCACCAACCAGAACATGGTTAAGTTTGATAGAAGATATTAGGCTTTTATGATACTGATTTGTATCTCTTTTCATCAGCTGTAGATCAAAAGAGGCAAGGACCAAGTGTATAGGGTGCTTTGTGATTTTCTTAAAAGTAAAGAGTTCATGAGTTGGAAAGGGGGTGGATCTGAGATTTTCAAGGACCAATAGCAATGCTTTTAGTGAAGGTATTTGGAGAGCCTCTACAGAATTTGACAACTGAGTCTTAATAATACTGTTAATGCTTTAAACTAAACTTGAAGATTGAGAGTGGTAAGCGAGTATAAGTGTTGTAAAACTGGCCAAATAGTACAGACTTGTGGAAGCACCTGATAGATAAAATGGGTTCTCCAATCACTGTAGAGTTCAAGAGGGGATCTGCAGGTAGAGATGAACTTTTTCAAAAGGATTTTAGCCACGAAGAGGCAGTAACCTGTGTACAAGGGGAAGCTTCAGTCCTCTGAGGAAACATGAAGACCATGACTAAAACATATTTGTGTTCATGAGACAGGGGGAGCTGTATGAAATCCATTTACCAGCTCTCCATTAGGCAATCTAAAATGTCTTAGAGCAATGTGAACAGGCTTCAGTGGGTTGTGCTTTGGACAAACGGGACAAGTGAGGTAAGTGTATTTTGCAGCCTTATTAATATTTCCCCACCAATATTGATTCATGAAGGCTGTCATTTTGTCAGTGGACCAATGGTTTACTTCATATATAGTAGTTAGGAGTGGGGATTTTGATCTCTGGTGGGATTGGGTTGTTATTTGATCTGAACTAGAGCTTTCTCTTTTCATTAAACCAGCAATTGTTGGATTTTCGATCTTATTTTTTCTTCTCTGAGGCCAATTTTTGGGCTTCTGTAGTTGATTTTTCTAATTTATCATTTGGGAAAATGTTCCTTCGGACAATGACAAAGGCTTAAATGCTGTCAGTTCCTTTAAAAGGCAGCATTTCTTGTGAAAGTGTCAGCAAGGTGATTTCCCTTTGCTTCCAGAGAGTCAAGTTTAGAATGCCTTGGGATCTTAATAAGAGCTAAATCATCAAGTAAACATATAGCATCCAGTAATTCCTAAACATATGGACCATTTTTACATTTTATTTCTGCCCAAAGTAAGGAAGCTACATTGTTTCCACAACATTCCAAAATCATGAGCTACTACTCCAAAAGCATATCTTCTATTAGTATTAAGTGTGAGCACTTATAATAAGGCTTTTTAGGACTGGGCTGTAGTAGCCAAAGGCAACCTGCCTTTGTAAACTTAGGTTACATCAAAGTGTGTTGATATTGCATATCCAGCACAATAATTGCATTTTCACTTTTTAATAACTATTGGTGACTTATTAAATAAGAACTAAGGAGTGGGGAATGCTAGAGGGTTGGGGTTGAAGAGCAGAAGGGGGATAAAGGGGGAAAGTTGAGAAAACCATAATAGCATAATCAATAAAATATACTTAGAACTATCAGTGAACCATGAGAAGTCAATGTTAAGTAGTTTTCAAAGTTAAGTAGAAGTCAAAGTAGTTTCCTATGGATCACAGGTGGCAAACACAAGGCTCACAGGCTGAATCTGGTCTTCTACCTTGTTTCTGCCTGGCAGCAGCTCCAAGCTCTTCCTTAACTGTTATGGAGTAGTTATATTTATAGTCCTAACATTACATTCGGTCCTTTGAAGGCAATCACAAGGCTGATGTGGCCCCCAGTGAAAATGAGTTTGACACCTCTGCTATAGATCATCACTAGTGGTCAGGAGGTGACCCATCAGGGTTAAGCAGGTGTGCAGGGCATTGTTGGTAATAGAGGTGAGAAGAGCAGCAGAGTTAAGGTTATAAAAACATAAAAGAGTTATGGGAAGAGCAGTTAACAAAAGGACTTCATAGGAGGTGAGGCATGTGACTGAAAAAGTGGTTGAGTATGATGAGAATTCAGGAGAGCTTCTACTGCATGGAGTAGAAATATGGTTAGGGGACCCCATAATGATTTCTAAGGTCAGGTGGTTTATTTCCATGGTGCCACAGGGTCCAGTCAGTGGCCATAATACCCTTTGGTTGATGGTGGTCCACGTGTTTTGGAGTGAATACCCAAAGGGCATTCCCTTCCTTTTCATATGGGAAAAGGAGAATGGGAACCTGGTGTCGGGATGCCCAAGGGCAAGTGCATTTGCTTTAAAGGCTGTGTTGTCCTGTTCTTCCTGTAAAATTGGGTTGGGGTTGTAGTTCTTCAGTAAAACGTGCAGAGGTTTGGCCATAAGAGAGAGATTTGGGATTTAATTTCAGCAATAACTAACTAAGCCAAAAAAACCTTGCAGTTGATGCTTAGTTTTGGGTTTGGGGAACCTTAAGACACCATGAAGCCTATCTGGATCTAGGTGCAGCCCTGGTTCTGATATCAAACACTCTAAATATCAAACCTGGGTTTGGACAAACTACATTTTCTCCAAGGGCACCTGATGTTCCTTAAAGGCTAAAAGCTTTAGCTGGTAGATGCTGTCCTTCTATGAGGAGACTTGGAAGGAAGAGCAAAGAGGAAAGTCATTCACATATTGAAACAAAGTAGAACCCCTAGGGAACTTGTTATCCAGATGAGCCTTTGGGATTTGGGAGAAATAAGAAGGGTCTCAGTAGAGCTCTGAGTCATTACTGTCCAGATGAACTTTATTCCTTACCAAGTGAAAGCCAATAGATTTTGGCTAGCTCTATCTACTGGGATACTAAACAATGCACTGCGTACCTCAGGCACAATGCAGAATTTACTTTCAGTTGGGATGGTCGTTAGCGGTGTATGAGGGTTAGGAGTGATAGGATGCCAAAGGACATCAGTGTTGTTTATTGCTTGGAGGTCCTGGATAAACCTACACTCTTGGCCCTTGGATTTTCTCACAGGTAAAAGAAGAGTGCAACAGGAACTAGTACAAGGAATGATGAAACCTGAGTTTTGTAGTTTTCTATTATAAGCTTTATACTTTGAAGGACTACTTTACTTGTTGGGGTATTGATTGATTCTAGAAAAAGCTTTTAAGGGTTGTGTCTGCACTGTGGATGTTACTACTATTGGTTGAAGATTCTGCCCATAAAGAGGAGTAGCAGCCAAACTAATAGGGACAAATGACCAGAGTTCCCGATTCAGCTATAGTACTGTCAGAAACAGAGAATATAACAGTTGTCCAAGGGTCATTTAATTCACCTTATTGTATAATTCAATGCTACTATCAAATTCCAGAACTATTTCCCTCTTTTGGAAGAAAAAATTCCAACATGATACTTTTATAACAAATCTTGGCCTAATAAATGAGTAGAGGTGGAAGAACTAAGGAACAAAGGGTGAGGATCTCTCAAGGAATAGATAGGTTCAAAGATAAGAACTTACTAGAGATTTATTAGAGATCCCCACTATTTAAACTGTTTTAGTACTATAAGGGGCAGGAGCTGCTTCATAGCAGTGGGGTTGACCACCAAGAGAGTGGCTTCTGTGTCAATAGAGACAGATTAATTCACACTCTGGGGAGAGGTTTCTCTGAGTTGAATAAGAGGAGGATTGGGAGGAGCCCTTACAGTTCCTTGCAGTCCTGTCATTGGAAGTTAGGGCACTAGAAGGACTGGTTAGGAGGCTGAAGGTGTCTGAAGTACTTAAATTTGTGACAGTCTCTTTTCTGGTGTCCTGGCTCATTGCAATAATAGCAGAAACTAAGAAGCTTTTGGTTTTGTATAACTACATTCATTTGCCAGAGTTCAAAATTAAGAATTTTAGTGGTCTTTCTTTTAGCTACCTGTCTTGAATGTGAGCAAGCTGATTTGCCAAATATAAATTTAGAGTGGACATAGTTTCCCATTTCATCCTGGTCCTTTTAACTACTGGGTTGGCCAAAAAGTACATTTAGGTTTTTTCCATAACACACATTTTTAATTTTAATTAATAACTTTATTGATTCAGATAGTTTATGTCAGCTATCCCCCATGTGATATAACATTGACTGTTCTCAGTTAATGCCTCAGTTTAATTGCTCTCATCTTCAACTGACCCACCTGAATGTGGAGCATTGTCCAGTGAGAAATTTCCAGCACAAAACTTTACAAACCACTTTTGACACAGTGAGTCACAGCACCTTCTCCACACAGAGCACAAATCTTTTTTTTCTGCATTTCAGTTGCATTTTTGCCTTTCTTGAAATAGTAAAGCATAATATGCAAAAATGTTGTAGTTTCTTCCATCTTTAATATTAAAATGGCTATACAAAAATTTACCAATTTTGATCATTTTTTTTCAATAGCCAAGGGCTGGAAGCAACCTAAGTGCCCATCAGCAAGTGAGTGGATCAAAAAACTGTGGTACATTTACACAATGGAATTCTACTCAGCAGAGAGAAAGAAGGAGCTCCTACCCTTTGCAACAGCATGGATGGAACTGGAGAGCATTATGCTGAGTGAAATAGGCCAGGTAGTGAGGGACAAATACCATATGATCTCACCTTTAACTGGAACATAATCAACAAAAAAAGCAAACAAAATATTACCAGAGTCATTGAAATTAAGGACAATCTAACAATAAACAGAGGGGAGGGGGAAGGGAACAGTGGGGGAAAGGGCTTTCAAGAACTACTATAAAGGACACATGGACAAAACCAAGGGGAAGGGTGGAAGTAAGGGAGGGAGGTAGGTTTAGGGGCTGGGGGAGGGGTGGGGAGATAATACGGACAACTGTAATTGAACAACAATAAAATAATTTAAATTTTAAAAATGCATGTTACGGTAGCTGTCACCATACAATCTAACAAAATTGTTTTGAATGAAGTTAAAGACAACTAAGCCCTACTAGAATCATCCTACAGATAAAAAACAAAAAAACAAATGAACTTTTGGGCAACCCAATAAAAGAAAAAGTCTTGGTTCAGCCTGTGAGTAAACATACAGTTAAAAGCTATCTGAGTGGAATCAACATCTGAAAGAAGACCAGAATGTTCTTGGAAAACAATTTGAAGTCAATTTTATAGTCATGAACAGGTTCATCAGACTTTTGTGAACAAGTCTGAATTTTATTCCAATCAACAGGCTTTGGGAAAGCCTTAGGAATTGCCTGATGATGGCAGTTAGCAATTTCTTTTGCCTGATCATATAATAAGTCAGTGAGATAGTCTCCCAGTAGTAATTCTAGAGACCTTCCAGGGTTTTTTGAATTAGCAGTTTTCATCCAATGCTAAACCTGGACTTCATGGACAAGCCTGTGAAATAACTAATATAAGTCAGAGAAACTAGGTTAATAAGTTTAAATGACTATATTAAATTTCTCAGAACTGCGGGGATCCTCATTTACTTTGAGGAAGTGTTTGCATATTGATCACAGTTCAGGCTTATTTCAGAGAATATAAGATATTGGGGCTTTAATTTTTTCTTCCTCAGAAGGGCTTCATTTTAAAGGGACTGAAGGCGGAGCCTGATAGAAGCTGAGGGAGAGGAACAGTGGTGCAGGAGGGGAGGAACACGAGACTTCAGAACCTTTTTAGTTTTTCTCTAATCATTAGTTTGCCTCAGTTAGTCTTAAAATTTTATTTTTCATAGAAGCAATATTAGATTGGTAACATTTAATATTGGACTCCAGGTAACATTGGGAAGCCTCAAAATCCTAGTCAAAATATAGGCATTCCATTGAGTTTTGCAAATTTCAGAGCTATGATTGTCCAATTTGATTTTAAGAAAAGTAATTTTGGTGATTTCAAAAGTTCCCCATAATGGTTATTGTTATTCTAAATTACTTTTGGTCATATTGGTCTACTTAGTTATAAATTCACATGAAAATGGATCACCTTTTTTAAACATAAAATTGTGTGTGGGATGGGATGGTGCACTGTCAAAGTGTTTAGATAATTGGACTCTTGGTTTTCAGAGGCCTTTTTTGTAGAGCAAAGGCCCAAACAGCCTGCAGGCCAAATACAAGCACTATTTCAGTGGGAACAGCCTGATTCGAAAGGAATCAGCCAGAAGCTGAATAGCACAGTTCCAATGGAATAGGGATACTATATGTAGTTCAGGTCCAAAAGGAGTCAGACCTAAGCTGAACAGCAATGTTCTAGACCTAAATACTAACCCAGTACTTACAAACAAGGCCCTACCAGAAAAGAAGGAAGCCTTAAATTAGGTATCAAATGGAGCTGGGAGAGCTTTGAAACTCAAAGAGAGTGGAAGATTGGATCCAGGAGAAAGAGGGTTGGTGAGGTAGCAGGAATGGTTTCTTGCTTATTGTTTCTGCAGATCAGCTGGGGCATAAGTGCTTCAGGCTATAGTTCTGTTGCTTGACTGGGACATCTCAGCTTCAGACTTCATACTGGGTTGCCACTGCTCTACACATCTCAATCTCAGGCAAGGCTGAGGAGGGCAATGACTACCAGGGCATGTTCTTTACAAGGTTTTGGGACTTGCACAGGGAGAGCAGAAATTAATTTATAGGCTTATCCTGGGCACATTCTCATTTATACCCACATTCCTTTGGTCAAAGGAACTCATTTGGTCAAGTTCAACATCAATGAAACAGGGTCTATACTCATCCCATGAAGGCTGAGGAGGAAGGAGTAAGCATTTGCTGAATAATAATCTAACATAATGTGATACAAAAGTATAAAGCAATGAAAAAAGTATGCTGTGGCAGTTATAAATGTTACAACATGTGGCTTTCTAGATGGTCTGGCTTAATCCAGGAATAAAGTATCTAAGATAGAAAAAATGGATTGTAAATTTCAGATTGCCCTTAATAAATATTACATGAAAAGAAACCACTGGGACTTTCATAGCAGTTGAGTAGCATAAAAATTGAGCTTAGAATTTCTGGCAAACAGCTCAAGTTTACTTACTGTTAAGGAAAGATTGCAGGTGGATGTATACCAAAAACACATGATAAAAAAAATCAGGCCGTGAAATATTCAAGACTTTGAAAGTCTTCTCATTTAAGACTTTTCATTTTAGATGAATAAGGGGGACATTCAGGTATTTTCAAATGCAGCCAAATTTTTAAAAAACAAAAGCATTAAAATATTATTTAATTCTTAGAATGATTAATTTTAAGTGATTCTTTATCTTCATAATTTAATTATATAGCCATTAATATATTAAGGGCATACTTAAGTACCTACAAATGTAAATAAGTTTCTAAACCTATGCAACACATTTTATAAAGAAGGGAAGGTCAGAGTGCAGTTTTGCTTCACACTACTCATACTTGCTTTCTGATCTAGCACAAGACCATTCCTTCTGATCCTCTTCTTGGATATCAATGAGCAGATGTCTCAACCTCATATTCTTCTCTTTTTTAGTGACTTCCTAAAGATACAGGATAAAGCACTATAATATAGCTCTTGCCTGCCCCTTTAGCCTTATCTTTATTCTTAGCCTTGTTTTTCTATCTTGGGATGGAATAATCAACAAGATAAAACCCCATGTGTGCTTTACCATTGAACACTTCTGAATCATTACGCATAGTAATCCCTTTCTTGTCAGTTCTTCTGGAAAAGACTTACTGATCTTCTGGAAAAGACTTTAATGACTAGATTAGAATATGATCTCCTATTTGAAGCCTTTGTACAGGAGGAGAAAATGATTTTCCCTCTACTCTTCTAAATTTGTAACTGGCTCCCCTGTAGCAAAAGAGAAATTCACAAGATTTAAAAAAAAGTATACTAGCATATATATGGCATATAAATACACGAGGCTTATCTGAGAAAAGTCCATATCTGAGAAAAGTCCAGCCATTATTAATACAATGAGAATGGTTTGTGCAACATTGATGTAACCTGGCTGCCAAGGAAAGTGGACTGGAATGCACATGCATGAACAGTGACAACTTCACTGTACTTGTCAGTGAGTGTGGTAGACACCATTGAGTGAGCATGTGTACTGTGTTGCCATTGCATTCAAAATGACTGAGTGAGTAGAACAACGAATCTGCATCAAATTTTGTGTTAAATTGAACATTCCTCCACAAAAACTATCTGGATGATTCAGAAGGCCACAGCTATGGGCAGCTGGTGACTGGCAGCTTCACCATAACCATGCATCCACTCTGGTGCAGAGTTTTTGGCAAAACATCAAATCACCAAGATGACGCAGCCCCTCTACAGCCCAGATTTGGCACCCTGCAACTTCTGGCTTTTCCCAAAATTAAAATTGCCTTTGAAAAGGAAGAGATTTCAGACCATCTATAAGATTCAGGAAGATATAATGGGGCTGCTGATGGCAATTGGGAGAACTCTGTGAAGTCACAAGGTGCCTACTTTGAAGAGGACTGAGGTATCATTTTTCTATGTACAGTGTTGCTTGTATCTTGTATCTTCTTCAGTAAATGCCTCTTTTTCATATTACATGGCTGGATACCTTCTGGATAGACCTCGTATATGGGAGATGCTCACCTGGGGTAATAAATAACCCAAGGCTTAGAATTGGGGATTAAATTCCATCTTTAGATGAAACAAAAAAAAATGAAGGGATGAGGAGAATAGAGGAAGCTATTGGGAAGTTGACTAGGAAAAAATAGGCTACTAAAGAGTAAGGTTTATTATGTGAGGTTAAATCAGTACCTTCTTCACTGATGACTTTCCAGTGTTTTAGGGATCCTTCTCTTCCTGGTACAAGCTGGAGGTACCCTTACAAATGGGGATTTACTTCATAAATGTAAATTACCTTCACAGAAGGTGAATTTTTGTGTTTTCCACTCTTCCCCTTGTCGCTGTTTCTAAAAATCATCTGCTCAAATTAATTCTTATGCCAGAGAGGCATATTTTGGGGTGGCGTATTCTGTTGTCCTACACCTTTATTCCCTTTTCCTTTTGTGCCCTGAAAGTATTCTATATATGTCACACATATAAAATGTATTGTGTATGTGTGCATGTGTGTAATCTTTTGGTTGTTACTGTTATGCTTAAGGTCATGCTTTCTTTGAGTTGCTATAAAATATATATATATATATATTTATATATATAAGTATTAACTAATGAAATAGAAGATTACATGCAGGACTTTTAAGATTAAGAAATATTATTTAAAGAATCAGAAGGACTAATGTTAGCAGCATAGGATAATATTGAAATCAGTTGAAATAAAAGTAAATTAATTTTTGTGGTATGAAATATACATGAAACCAGAAACACAAATAAAAATGTTAAACTTGACTTCTGGCTAAGTTGGAGGTATAGGTAGATACCCTCTACCTCTTCACACACCAAAAGAAGGACAACAAATTTAAAAACAAAAAACAACCAGAACTACCAGAAAATTGAACTGTATGGAAGTCTGAAAACCATGGAGTTCAAGAAGAAACATTCATCGAGACCGGTGGGAGAGACGGAGACAGGCAGCCCAGCGGAGAGGACTCCAGGCAAGGCAGCTGCTGGCAGAGCAGTGGTCCTGCATTTGCATGCAAATAAACTGGGAGAAATAACTGGGGAGTGAGACAGACTGTACAACCCAGGGTTCCAGTGCAAGGAAGTAAAGCCTCAAATCTCTGACCAAAAAACCTGTGGGGATGGAGGTGGCAGGAGAAACTCCCAGCCTCACAGGAGAGTTTGTTGGAGAGATCACAGGGTCCTAAAACATACACAAACCCAACCACCTGGGAATCAGCACCAGAAGGTCCCAATTTGATTGTGGGTAACAGAGGAAGTGACTGAGGGCCACTGAGAGCTGAGTGGCACTGTACCCTCTCAGATTCCATCCCCATATATAGCACCAAAACACAGTGACATGGGTTGACTCGCCCTGGCGAATACCTAAGGCTCTGCCCCTTACTACTTACTGAGATAAAATATTATGACCCAAATGAAAGAACATATCAAAACTCCAAAAATAGAACTAAACAACAAAGAGATAGCCAACCTATCAGATGCAGAGTCCAAAACACTCTGTTGCTTGTATCTTGTATCTTCTTCAGAATGTTCACAGAAATGGTTGAGTATGGTCACAAAATGGAGGAAAAGGTAAAGGCTATGAAAAGTGAAATAGAGGAAATCGTACAGGGAACCAACAGTGAAGGAAAGGAAACCAGGACTCAAATCAATGGCTTGGAGCAGAAGGAAGAAATAAACATTCAACCAGAACAGAATGAAAAGACATGAATTCAAAAAAATTAGGAAAGATTGAGGTACCTCTGGAACAACTTTAAATGTTCTAAATCCTAGTCATAGGGGTGTCAGAAGGAGAAGAGATAGAGCAAGAAATTGAAAACCTATTTGGAAACACAATAAAGGAGAACATCCCCAATCTGGCAAAGGAAATAGAATTTCAGAAAGTCCAGGAAGCTCAGAGAGTCCTAAAAAAGTTAGACTCAAGGAAGCACACACCAAGGCACATAATAATTACATTGCTCAAGGTTAAAGAGAAGGAGAAAATGTTAAAAGCAGCAAGAGAACAGGTGATAGTTACCTAAAAAGGAGTTCCCATCAGACTGTCAGCTGATTTCTCAAATGAAACCTTGTAGGCAAGAAGGGGCTATAAGGAAGTATTCCAAGTCATGAAAGACAAGGACCTATATCCAAGATTGCTCTATCCAGCAAAGCTATCATTTTGAATGAAAGGACAGATAAAGTGCTCCCTGGGTAAAGTCAAGTTAAAGAGTTCATCATCACTAAGCCCTTAGTATATGAAAAGTTAAAGGAACTTACCTAAGAAAAAGGAGATGATCAAAAATATGAACAGTAGAATGACAGCAAACTCACAACTATCACCAACCAAACCTAAAACAACAAAAACAAAAACCAACTAAGCAAACAACTAGAACAGAAACAGAACCACAGAAATAGAGATCACATGGAGGGTTATCAGTGGGGGCGGGGTAGGGGGGAGAATGGGGGGAAATGTACAGGGAATAAGAAGCATAAATAATAGGTACTAAATAGACAGGGAGAGGTTATGAATAGTATGAGAAATGGAGAAGCCAAAAAACTTACATGTATGACCCATGGACAAGAACTAAGGTGGGGGAATGCAGGTGGGAGGGGGAGTGCAGGGCAGAGGGGGATAAAGGGGGGAAGAAAATGGGACAACTGTAATAGCATAATCAATAAAATATATTTTAAAATGTTAAACTTTACAAAACTCATTCATTTAAATGTAAAAATAATAATGAAGATGTAATAAAACACTTGAATATGGAAAATAAATTATTTAAAATATTTTAAAATGATGAGTTGAAGGAATACTGTAAAGGTAACAAGAGGGTGCTACTCTTGCCCCTAGCTAGCTGGAAGAATTAGAGATAACATATTTAAATTTCCCTAACTGACCCTCGTGAATGAGCAGAATTGAGGACCCTTGATTGAATACATTTTATTTTTAAGGCAGAGAAGCTTAATTATTGAGTATAGTTTACAATGAAGAAAAAAACAAATAAAAACCCTAAAAACGATCTATTCTCCTATTCCTGTACCTCTTTTCCTAGAAAAAGACACAGATGCTCCTCATAAGTTGAAAATATGAAGTCAAAAATTCATTTAATACACCTAATGTAAATATTATGGCTTAGCCTAACGTACCATAGACATGCTTAGAACACAATATCCAAAAGACACTGGCAACACAGTACACTGCAGAGTACCAGTTGTTTACCCTTGTGATCTTGTGCCTGACTAGGGGCCTCTGCTCACTGCTGCTGCCCAGCATCACAAGAGAATATCATACAACATATTGCTCATCTAGAAAAGATCAAAATCAAAGTTCAGTTTCTGCTTAATGCATATCTCTTTATCATATTATTAGCTGAAAAGTCAAGTCAAACCACCATTGTAATTCATGAACAATATGTCATTTCATTGTCCCTTTAGAATAATTGTGGCTTGTAACAATAATGGCCTACTTCTTTTTCAAAGTTAACTGATTACATTGATTAATGGGTTGGGTTTCAACAAAGATACGCTAAACACCACGGTCATCTAAAGACCGAGATTCTCTCTTGTCCATCAGTAGCAGAAGTTATTTCTTGCTCTTCCAACTCATCCATTAGAAATGGGACTTCATTTGTCATTAGCTGAGGGTTACTTCTCAGAGAAAATAGATTCTAAGTATAGTGGGCTGATCTGCTTTTATCTTGCCCAGGAAACAATGTTTAATTAACACAAAATTTTTTCATGGTAGGTCTTGCTGAATATTATGTATATAACCCAATTTATTTATCTAAATCAGTATTATGAGTTTTTATTCACAACTCTTCTGATACCGAATGTGTGAATTTTTTCTTCCAGTATTTCTCCGATTTTCTGAATATCAACTCAGTTTCCTACACTTTAATTCAATTCAGTTCCGAGACAAACTTCAGAGTTAGCACAGAACCACAGGTTCAGAGCTCAGCCCCACAAGACTGTCCCACTTCCAGCGTCAGTCATAAGTCCCTGCTCACCACCT
The DNA here is from genome assembly GCF_021234435.1 of Artibeus jamaicensis. NCBI lineage: Eukaryota > Metazoa > Chordata > Mammalia > Chiroptera > Phyllostomidae > Artibeus > Artibeus jamaicensis. Next base: position 54,138,381 of record NW_026522030.1, read on the forward strand.
GTATATCTGACCAACCAGCTAAAAATTGGTATTTCTGTAACCACCCTCCTTCTCAGGTTCCAATGATTTGCTCAAAAGGCTCATGGAATTTAAGGAAGCAGTTTACTTACAATTACTGGTTTATTATAAAGGAGGCAACTTAAGAACAGCCAAATGGAAGAGATGCATTGGGCGAGGCATGGGTGGGCACACAGTGGAGCACCTTGTATTCATCAACATGAAGCCCTCCAAAGCCAGTCATTTAGGAGTATTTATGGAGGCTTCATTACATACTAGGTTAAATTGTTGGCCATTGGTGATAAAACTCAATTTTTACCCCTTTCCCCTTCCCTGGAGGTCCTAAGTATGGGGCTGAAAATTCCAAAACTCCAGTCACATGGTTGGTCTCTAGGATAACCAGCCCCATCCTAAAGAAATCAAGGCTGTTGGCATGTCAGTGAGAGGGATTTACCCCCAGTCTGTTGGGCTGTGAGGAGGGGCTCAACTGCAGTGGAGGAGGAGCTGCTGTGCTGGGGCCAACCTAACAGAGCAGGACTTGCTTCACTGGGGCTCAGGTGCCCAGTGATTTTGCCCCTTGAGTGTGTCACTCATGGAGGTGTTTGGGTAGTGCTGTGATGTGGTCTGAAGCTGATCACTGGGTGCACTGGCTCTGAGGCCTTGTAAGAGGTGCAGATAAAGGTCAGCTGCCTTCTTGTGCCCTGCCTGTGGGCCACCAAGCATGAGCTACAAAGCTACCTGCAGATGGTTGCTGCTTGTGCTAGGCTTGGAGATGCCCAGAAAAGGCCAAGCTGTGAACTGAGGCTGGCTGCCACTGCCGCCAGGCCTGGTACCACTTAGAAAGAGGTACAAGATATGCCAAGGCCAAAAACTACTTGTTTGGGGTTTGTGAACCTTTCAGAAATTTTAGGGAAGTTCACAGCATGAGCCAAGGTAGGCTATTTATATGTAAAAGCCACTGGAAACAGCTAGGTGGGCCCAAAAGTTGTATGTGTGTAGAAATCTTAGGTTATCACTAGGGTGGGGCAAATAGTGTGAGCCTGGTTGATGGCGACTTAGATATAGTGCCCCTTGTCCATCTCTGTGCGGGGAGGGCTCAGCAAAGGAACAGTGGCCTCTGCCAGCACTTCTGTCTAGGAGGAAGCTGCCCCTGCAACTGATATGCCAAAGCCAGACAAATCCGTTCTTCCCCGTATGTCCCTGGCGCCTTTCAAGCTTCTGCCCCATGCTGGAGCTCAGAGTGAGTGAGTCTCAGTAATTCTGTGTGGGGTCTCTTAAGAGGAATGCCTGGACTTCAACAATTTTTCCTTTCACTTAACTACAATCCCTGCTGGTTTTCACAGCCAGAGTTATAGGAACTTCTTTTCCTGGCACTGGAACCCTGGACTGAAGGGTTTCATTTGGGGCTGTGACCCCCAGCTCCTCAGGGGAACCTCTGCAGCTGAGATAACCCCCTCCTGATTTTTAACCACCACATGTGGGTAAGGGACCAGCACATTCTGAGTCTTTTCCCCTCCTACTAGTCTTGATGTAGTTTCTTCTTCATATCCTTAATTGTAGGACTTGTGTTCAGGCAGACTTCAGGCAGTTCTGAATGATAGTTGTTCTATAGTTTAGTGGTAATTTCGATGTGGGAGGATGCAAGTACCACATTTACCACTTGCATCTATCTGACCAGATCAATTTAGATTACTTTTTAATGTAATCCAAAAGAATTAAGAGAAAAGGAAAACCATAGAAGCTAGAATAAAATAAATTTAAACTATGAATAAGCAAAGTTAAAAGTCAAGAAAAATAGTAGAGAGAGATGAAACTCTGAGAAAGAATATAAGTCAGAATGAATTTTTATAGTAATATAAATGAAAGGAAAGCAAATACAATAAAATTTAAAAAATAAATCTCCAGCCATGGCCAGTGCAGTTCGGTTGGGTGTCATCCTGCAAACCTTAAAGATCACACGGATTTGATTCCAAGTCAGAGCACATGCCAGGGCGGTGGACTCCGTCCCCAGTGGAGCACTTGCAGAAGGCAACCCCGTCGATGTTTCTCTCTCACATCAATGTTTCTCTCCCTCTCTTTCTCTCTCCTTTTTCCTCTCTCTAAAATAAAAATAAAATAAATAAGAATAAATAAATCTCCAGTAAGGTGACTTCCACCATAGGAGAAAAATAGAAGTGTTTATTTCTAACTACTCTTCTTTGTTCATTTTCCAAATCCCAAAATGCTTGACAGGGAAAAGAATCAAGGACAGAGAGTTGATTTCTTTATTTTCTTTATGCCTAGGCCTATCTGCTCGAATATTCTTTATAAAATCCACAACTGTGAGAAATAAAGTTTTTAGCAAACAACCACAAGTAAGCACAGTCAACCAGACCACCAGTGGGACTTATACATACTCCAGGAGCACAAAGCAGCAACCAAATTTATTTTTAAATCAGTCTTCAGCCTTTATTTTAATGGAGTTATTTAGTTATTGTTAGCTCTCTTCATTCTTATTTTCTTCATATTTTTAGAGTAAATATCATGCTTAGAACCATAGCAGGTATTTAAATGATTATAACAGATGAATTGTATTTGCATATTATTTTTATATTGCTGAAAGGGTATTGTAAATGAATTCAGCACCATGGTGTTAGGGGATTAGAAATGAAACTTGGGAACCAATATATTATTATCATGGTAAAGGTACATATTCCCCAGGTGGCAAATTCTACCTATTCTAGCTTTTATTATCCTTAGGATAGTGTTCTATTTATTTCATGAGTACAGAAGTTTTAATTGGATATGTCATGTTTCGAAGACAAAAGAAATGCCTAATTCACTCTAACAAACTTGTTAGTCACTGTTTATACCAAGAGGATTTCTACTCTACAGAGAATAATACTGTGTTTTTCCTTTGTTGATAAATCAAAGTTTTATACTGACCTATAGCAGCCAAGCATACTTTGAAGCAAAAATGTTTCACTCTAACACAGATATGTGTACTTTTAGATTTATAGATTCTTTTCTGCCCCCTTTTTGTTCTTTGAGAAATATTATATCCCCCCAAAATTCCATAGGAAAACAGTAGTTAAATTTGTAACAGTAATTTATCTGACAACAAAAATATTATTTATAGGTTTTAATGTATTTATGCTGAAGTTTTATGATTTTTTTAAAGTTAGTATGTTGCTTGTATATTTTTGCTTGGTTGAAAAGCTTTCAAAGTCAAATTTCTGGTGGGTATAGGAATGATTTCTCAAAATAACATTATTCATTACCAGAGTCTTTATTTGTTATAAAGTCACCGTTTCTCTGGAAATGGGATTTTTATGGTTTACTTTGCCCAATTCATGATCTTTTACGTGAAAAAAGTGGGAGGCGTGATAGGGGATGCTACCGTTTCAGTCCACCCTAATTCTGTTCCTGTTTGCTTTGTTCACCAGCACTCTGATCCTCCTGGCAGGGAGGAAGATCTGGAGAACAAAACTAGCAGTGACCTGTGTAGATTTAAAAAAGCAGTGAATTCTGCTTTTAAGGCAAAGGGGGCATAGTCTACAAAAAAATGAAAATAGGAATAAAAGTACAGCATTGTTAACCTGCAGATCTGTTGTACCTTTGAAAATCTCACCCTGCAAAAAAAATGTGACTCTATGAAGATACATAATTATGTGACTGGAAATCTTAAAAAAGTCAACATTTATTTATTGGCCAAATACTTGACAGTAAAATAAACTAGATTATTCATCATTGAGAGACCATAGAACCCATTTCCTTAAAATGAAAGGACAGCATTTTAGCAGTGTGTGAGGTACCAAAATATATTATTTATTCTCCACCAGAACAACTCCTCCGATGTGGTGAAGATGATGGGGTCAAGGAGAGTGCTCCAGAGAAGAATGGGAAAGAAATGTTGGAGCAGACGTTGCAGAAGGTAGTCTAATCTGTAAGATATTGAACTGAGCAAGTTAAAGCTGAATTTTAACATAAAGGATTATATTTTAAAATGTGGGTGCACGAACTTAAACCTTGTGTGAATCCTTCATTTAAATTCATAATTCAAAATTATTGGCCTGCCAAAATGAGGTAAAAAAATCAATGTTAGTGAAATAAATGGGGAAATACTTGAGTTTCTGTTGACATAGATTAAAAATATTTTCAAAGATGAAATGAGAATGACAGCAGTAGAAATTATAAAAATTTGTAGTATGTGTTCATTAGTTATAACAGCAGTTTCACTTTAAAATTGGACATATGAGACTGTTAAACTTTAGCAAGCATATGAATTTATAGTATTTAAACTAAAAAATATGAGACCATTTTAACTTCAGCTAAATATGTTTACAATTATAATTTTAAACTTGAAAATATAATGACTCATCTCATTTTGGATGAAAATTTGTACCCATATGATTTAGTATAGTTAGCCCTGTTTTAATAGAATCATCTATGTAAATAAAACCCTGTAGTTACTTTAGATCATGTCTCTAATTAATAGTAAAATGTTTTTTAAAAATCTTAATATTTATATTTACAATTTTATACTTTATATTGATGTGTGTGAATGCATTGTTACCAAGTTAAATTCAATAGGGTTGGTTGAGCAGTTTTTTAAATTATTACAAAGAAAATGTTCTTTAAATAGGTTTATTCTTATAACTGATTGTTATTTGGCTACACAATACTTAGATAAAGCTGAAATTGTACAAATATATAAAACAAAATATAAATCTGGCTACTTACATTTCCTACATCTGTGAACTGACTTGTGTAGGAAATGAAGTGATTTACAGCAGATGATAGGATTTCTTCTACTTCTGACACTTGCCACATGGTCCTGTAACAAAGGCTGTCATTCCATCATTACTGAATGACCATTATCAGGTTAATATAATAATAGAGAACAAATGCTCACATTTAAATAATGTATACACTGCCAGCTAGAATGTCATACACTTTATTCTAGCTTACCTTCTTTGTTTCAAAATGATATTTTTGTTTACCAGGTTTTATATAAATTTTATCTCTATGGATATGTAATACTAGCCTACTGCTTACCGCTTTGGGGTAGAAACTCTAGATAAATTCATGATTTCATTCCAACTGCCATAAATGACCACTACCACAGTGGGTTCAGAAATCCATTTAAGTCCTAAAAAGCCAACGTGAATTATTTTCATTGGACCATATGTCAAATTAACATACTAATTTGTCACTTTTTATATTAACTGAATGTAATTGTATGACTCCTTTTGGTCAAGTTACCTGTTTTAAGTGGATGTACATTGTGGGCATCTCCCCAGAATGTGCTACCCTGGAATGCAAATTATTTCAGATGAAACATTGTAAGCCCAACAAACTCGGGAATTGGGTTGTTTTGTTTGTCTTTGTTTTTCTTGTACCTCTACTTTTTCTTCTTAAAGACCTTCAGATAGAAAATGCTGCTTCAGGAAGGGAAGTTTAGCATAATCACCTTACAGCATATTCACTTCAGCACATGTGAATTAAGTGCGGTAGACAGGACGGATCTATGGAAGTGTCTGCTCCCTAACTTCCCCTCTGTCCTGTTGTTTCTGAGTAGCCCAGCAAGAGTTTCTTTGCTGCTATCTCAGCTACCTGTGAATTGCCTATTTCCCCTTTGAAATCCCAGGCTTCTTCCATCCTTTCTCCTTTGTCCCAAATGACATATATACCTCATTTTGCCTCCCCATATTAGCAATTTTCATGCTTATGTGAAGTCCCCATGCACACATATTAAAATTTGATTTTCTCCTGTTAACCTGTATCTGTTAATTTGATTATTAGCCCAACTAGAAGCACTTAGAAGGTGGGAGGAAAATTACTTTTATGCCTCCACAATCTGTGTGAAACTTAGAATGGGTTTCAAGGATTATAAGAACATGAGAACAATATTTGTGCATAGTAGAACTGAAACCTATCAGTAGATTATTTTTAAATAATATATCAACATTAAACACTGTTATGGAATGAATCGTGTGCCCCACATTCTTACGTCAAAGTCTTGATTCCTAATGTCTCAGGATATGAGTGAATTAGGAGATGGGGGTCTTTATGAGTTAAGTCAAAAGGAGGTTTTTAGGGTTTAAATCGTCCAGTCTACATACTCCTAGAAAAGTACATATTACACACACTTCACAAGTCACATGTTTAGTTTGGTTTGAAAGGAGCTCTCTTTTTGTTGAATTTAACACATTTTTAGTACTGGAGGAAAAGTATGGACTTAAATTGATTTCCAGTATGCAGAACAATGCCTTTAACAAATCCCTGGACTCCCATTCTCAAAATATGTATTCAGATTTTCCTTTCTATTTCTGGAGATTTAAAATCAGTTGAACAACAGTTTTTGAGAGTGCACCTTGAATAACACTTTAATGTGTTCTACGGACTTTACCCTTCAAAGTCTTTGGAAGAAGCTTCTCTGTTTTGTGACTTGTCCTCCATTTTAAACATAAATGCAAACAAATTTGGCCAGCTCTTTTGATTAAACATTAATTTACATTAGGGAGTCAGCATACTTTAAACATAACACACTTTAACACATTGATATACAAAATTTATGAGTTGTGTCCAAACCTAAATGGATTTTAAAGAAAATAAAAAAATATGTTGCCAATATGCAAAATTGCAATCTAAATTTAAGATGTTTATTTGTTACATTTTTTTGGTAACATGTTATATTTTAATCAAAAGTACAAAGTTGATTTAAAAGCTAGTTCAATAATATTTAATACAAGTAATTGTATTTCAGCTCAAGTAATTTCATTAAATAACTGTTAGAAAGAATAACAATAGAGATTGATGTGGACCCCGGCTTGTGGGGTCTGAGACATTGTGGACGAGATACAAGTAATTCACATGGACTACCAAGTCCTGTGAAGGAAAAGGGACGGTGAGGCTTCTCTCTCAAGAGGAGAGCGCCCTGACCCTTGTCTTACTAGACTTATATTGCTTTTCTGGGCACATTACTTGATGGTCCTCATTTACTATGCACAGGTTCATTTTAGGTGGTTACCTTTTACAGAAAACAAAGGAGAGGATGGTGTTAATCACATCACAGAAGAATATTTGTAAATGCAAAGGGAAAAGTGGTTGAACTGGTTACATTCCATACTGGGGAAGTTTAGCATAGACTTTAGGAAGTTACAGTAAGCACTTTCTGTCTCAATTCAGGGTGAGGGAATTTTAGCAAAAGCAAGTCTCATAGCAGTCTAGGTACAGTGCAGGCCTGATTCCCCAAGGGAGAACCTATCTGTCCTATCTTAGCCCACACCACGCAGAACAGTCTCCTGTAGAGATGATAATGCTGTTGATGATGATGATGATGATAAATTGTAGAATGTACTGTCTGCTGGAAATTGTGGTATATGATTATATGTAATACTTATAACCTGCATGATGAGTGTTACTATTTCCATTATACAGATGAAGAAACTAAAGGTAAAATAGTTTAAATATTTTACCAGGTAAAGCACCCACAGGTGGAAGTGATACCCAAACTGGACTGTAAATTAAATTAAATTAACTAGACTACACTGCTTTTTATTATTTTTATACTACTGGAACCGAGCAGATAGGGGCCCACTCACATAGCACATTGGCATATGATCTAACAATTAGTGCTGGAAGAAACAGGTTTTTATTTTCAGTATTCCAACCTCGGGGGTGCTGAGAGCACTTATGTTCAGAGCCCTGTTCTTCTACAAGACCCAGCACTTCCCTTGTTCCCCAAAAGGCTATAAGCCAAAAGCAACCAAATTTCTCCATACCCTTATTTGGATATGGAGAAATATTCATATGCTTATGCTGGCTGTGCAAACAGTCTTACAGCAACTCTCTCCTTCAGGATCCGGGGCATGTTATTGTCATCCTCCATGTAATAGTTCAGGAAAGCATATGCCATATTACACTGGGTCATGATGAAGTCTAGGAAAGGCACAAGTCCTGAGAGAATATGTCCCAAGTCCCAAGAGTTTAGATAGAGCCTGAGTCTGTGAGGCAACAGGTCAGAGTCTTGCAAGGCAGAGTCCTTGGTGGTTTCTGAGTTGGCTCAAGTGGGCACAATCAGAACAGCAGTGTGTTTCCTTCCTTACTTCACCAGGCCCCATCATGGGATGCTGACTACAGACTACACTGGGGCTTGCTTACTTCTCCTTTTTCACTGTGGACCAACTTCACTACAAATTGCCTAACTGCTACATCATGGCTCACCTTCTTTACTGGCAACATGGCACTCTCCAAACCATGTGGCAACTCCCTCACAGCTGCCTGACCTTAGTTTTAAATACTGACCAAGGGCTTCCTCCATGACGTCCCATATAGCTCTTCCCACAGTGAGCTACATTTGCCAGTTTCCCTATAATGTTCTACCTTTTCTTGGCTGCCATCTTTCATTAGGGCAAGCATGACTCAGTGATGCTGGGGTCTCCACTGGCTACCTCAGGAATCAGGATACAGTCTGAAAGTCATGTACACACCTTTTGCCCTGAGGCAGTAACACAGCTATTAGCTGGCTACCAGTTTGCCATAGACATGCAAAGTATCTTAATCATATCATCTACCTCTCCCACCCCCAAAACCATGGTTTGTGAGGAATATTCTGTGACGCCCTTCCTCCTCCTGCCCCCTGACTCTACACCTCATTTCACTGCCACTGTCAAAGTCAGGATTTTTAAAAAGGCATATTATTTGCACAAAATACATTTAAAAATATGTAGTCTACCTTACATCACCCTGAAATCTAACATAATAGACTATTTTAAGTGTTTTTGATGACAAGTATACTGTTTGGGGCAGTGACTGAAGACTATTGTAACTGAAAAGGTTGTAAAAAGTGATATTCCTTATTTGTTTGTAGTATTTTTTACTAAGTGTTGAATAAAATTTGGAGATCAAGTGATTGGGAAGAGGTTAAAAAGTTTCAGTCAGAGTTTATGTATTTTCGAACACTATTTTTTGTCACATTGTCCAGCTCTTCCAACATGTATTTGCATTGAGAGGGAACAAGAGATTTTTTTTTGTCTTGAAATATACAGTGGGTGTCTATAGTAGCCTGGTAAAAACGTTTTCATATACCTCAACTTAAGGTCAGGAGTAAGCCCTGTAAAGACATACGTCCAATAGTAGGTGAGTATAACGTACTAGGGAAAAAATGATTAAAATTCACTGAGATTCTTTATATTGTATTAGGAAATATTTGTGTTCTAGGACAGGATAACTAATCAGTAAATGACTGTGAATTGAATGAAGGGTATGGAACTCACAAGAAGAATGGGGGGCACAGAATGGTACGTAAATCAGAGGTGACTTAAACTCATGTTTAGGAAACTTCACCATCATAAGTAAAGCCCAGTAAACTGGAAAGTTTTAAGAATATGCATAAGTTTTATCTTGTGTATTTCTGAAATACTATTTCAAATCATTAGTTGTTAGTACATCAAAAATATTTTCTCCTTTGAAGAATTTTGTTTTGAAAGTAAGTATCAGTTTATATTGTTTTTCAACATTTTACATTTCTTGCTTAACTCAGTGTTTTCTTGACTCTTGTTCTATGTTTATTTTCCATAAACAGGATGGGGCAGAAGTTGGTTTACAGTTGTTTGTATGAAAAATAATACAATAATTAACTAATAATACAAGAATAAACTGTGTTTCACGCATTCACAACTGTAAACCTACTTTTGCCCCACTCTGTATACCTGGGTAATTCTTCCTCCCCTGTATGGCTTGCATAATAGTAGGAGGGGCACGAGCCTGGTTCGAATCCCCGTTTAAACCAGTAAATACGTAACCTCTGTGTGTTATTTAACTTTTCAGCATCTCATTTCCTCTTCAGGGAAGACAGCTGTTGGCTCTACTTATCTCACATGTTTTTGAGATGATCAGAAAGAAGTCATGGCTATAAAATTCTTTTTAAATGGTAAAATTTACTTTCCAAACAATAGTGATTATTTTTCAAGGTTTAAACTGAAATCTCTTCAGTGAAACTTATGGCTTAGAATTAGTTGCTCTTTCTTTTTTTCCCAGACTTACGGCGCTTAAATTTTATCCTTTATCAGACTGATGAATGCAAGTGTCTTCCCAAGTAGTTTTTGAAATTTTTAAGGTCAGGCTGTTGCCATTGTTGTGTCCTTCAATGAGCATTTTTTACTGAAGTAAATGAAAAATTTCATATTCAATCTTGAAATAATTATAATTTAAATGTGTTAGACTTTTTTTTGGTAAAATGTTCCTTTATTGTGTAAACTAAGGATCCCATGACTACTACTAAAATTACATTTTTAAATTTAGAAATAAGCATTCTTCATAAATTATTTCTTATTTCGGCCATCAATTTTTCATATGACTTAAGTATTGAAAAAATTTATATTTTATTAATAAAGCTCCTCTATGTACCTATTTTGTATAAATTGGTTTTCTCTGAAAAAAATTATTCATAATGAGTAGACTGTATAGCCAAGCATTTAGAATCTCAGAAAAATCCACTAACTTTATTAGCATAATTAATTCTGTCATTTTGTATAGAATTTTAACTTCTTTTACTACCTGTCCTTTTTTCTACAGATATATTATCACATTTTAGAATGTATTTATTTGTACTACCTGAGAATTATTTAGAGATTAAGTACTTTAGGTTTATATTGTCCCTGTGCTTAATGTACTTTTTATTTACTTAAGTAAGAAATGATAATAAAATACAATGGGTTATGGTTTGGGACTTTTAAAAGAATAAGCAAAACTCTTCTGTTTAGGTCATTGACTTGGAAAATCGTCTAAAATCTTTTGAGAAAAGGTCAAGGAAATTACAAGAAGGGAATAAAAAATTAACACAAGAAAATGATTCCCTGAAATCACTCTTAAAACAGCAACAAGAAAATGCAGAGGCCAGAGAAGAAGAGCTAGAACAGCTACAAAAGGGAAGTAAAGATGTAGAAAAACACAAAGCTGATCTTCAAGAAAAAATCAGTGAGCTGGAGAGAGAAGTCACTTCCCTAAGGAGACAAGTGGCAGAAGCTAATAGGTTGAAAAATGAAAATGAAGAGATGATGAATTCAGTGGAGAATTTGCAGCGTTCTGCAGACAAAGCTAAATCGGAGATGGCCACCACAGAAGTGAGACCTGGACAATATGATTGTAAAACAACCACTACCAAGGTTAAATTTAAAACTGCCAAGAAAAAGCGCTCTGTGGGTCGTTACCACACTGTTCTCAATCACTCCATCAAGGTTATGAGCAATGTGTTTGAGAACCTCAGTAAGGACAAGGACTGGGAGGATGTGAGTGAAAGCAGGTAAGGCTCTCATTAACTTGGCTCTGTGGTGGGGACACTGTGCATATGTAAAGCACAAGCAAATGGAGATTGAATTTCAACTACTGTCGATTTGGTATTCAGAAAAAATACTGTCAGATCCTTTGAAATATCTTGGGAGGTCTTGTTCTGAGCTTATTGACTGAAATTTGCATGCAAAATTAGCCACAACTGCATGAGTATTTGAATAGGTGCCAGGAAACCCAAAAGAAGGCAATGCTTGATTTCTTCCAGTGATGCTATTTTCATGCAGTCATGAGGCTTGAAATTGACAGTTTGGCAGGTTGATTTAATTTGCTGGCCCTTTGCATATTCACCACTGACAGCTAAGGATTCCCAGGCAAGCCTACTAAGTCGGTTTAGTTATCTTGTGACATGCCAACCTGGGAGGAGAAACATTTTTTCCCCTTAATTTAGTTAGATAAATTTTGAATGACCCATTTCAGCTTGTTACCAGATGTCTACAAGCTGTTTAACATCCTTTAAATTAAGAACCATCTTCACTAATTATTTCATGTATGTATTATGCAAAGTCATTGTACTAACTTTAATGGAATGGTGGTTAAAATTTAGTTCTTTAAAGTTATAGCTCTGCAGATTCCTAGTCTTAAGTTAAATAACCCCTAGTGAGTAGTAACAAGAGAATAATAAAAATCTATAATACTTCTTGCCCTTATCCCTGGCTATACATTCATATATGCACTTGAAGCACTCAGTAACTACAAAGGCAAGTGGATAATAGAACACCTTTTTTAGACTTAAATAGAAGGGAAGTTTAATGTGGCCAGAACTGCTAAGACAAATTGAACACTCTTCTGTAATTCTGTCTTGTTTTACAATGGCTTATAGTTCCTTTATTTTCCTAAACATTTTTAAAGTCCCAAATAGTGGTCTGTTTTAGATTTAGGATTGTGGGGGCACAAAAAATTTAACTTGCCTCCTACTTAGAAAGTTCTTTCATCTGGGCTAATCATCCAATTAATAGATACAGACTAATAGGAGAAAATGTCCAAGACTTACTACTCTGATGTACATGCCACACATATCATAAGATATGAGACCTAAACTGCATTGAGCAGTTGAGGCTTCCATGCTATTCTGGACAAAGGAGAAGTGGGGCAGGGATCTGGGATTCCAAAGGAAGTAGGTAATTAACAGGTAGGAGAAAGAGCAAACATATGGTCAACAAGTTCTTGCTGGACTATCCAGAAATAGTGGGACACAGAAGGAAACAGACTTCGTTGGATTTCTTCCTGTCCATCATATATGTGCTAATTCATATGTGCTAAGGTGAATATGCTCAGGTTCCCTTCCTGAAGCATATTTTTCTCTCTGAATTCCTTCAGGCACAAAAGATGAGGGTCACAGGTTCCTTCTCGGTATTTTTTTTTAATAACCAGCTTAAAATCAATGTCACAAAAGTCACACTTTGGGGTGCCAAAACTTTGGTCCTTTCAGGATGTCTCTGGATAGTTTTCTTAAGTATAGACATAGAACTGAAACTTATCTTAAAATGTGGTTCTCAGACTTGTGTGCATGTTAGAATCGTCTGGGGATCTTATAAAAATTCCAAAGCTCAAGCCACACCCCAGTGCAATTCTATCTTAACATCTGGAGTGAGGTACAAGCTTCAGTAATTTTTTGAAGCTCTCTAGCTGATTCCAACATACAGGCAACTTTGGGAGCCACTGTCGTAAATGATCATTGGGTCAAGCTGTTTATCATCAGGCAGGTAAAATATTCACAAATTTGTGAAGGTGAGGAAGAAGGACCAAGACTGGATTTTCATTCTTTGTTAACTCCTGTAAGGTTTCTTTTCCCTGTTCTTAAAAGCAATTAGAGATAAAATACTAGTTAGCTTAAAACCTACTAAGCCCTTATTTATGTCTTCGAGAAAATTCTAGTTTCAGCTACTAATTACATCTCAACCAGTTGGATCTATCTCACTCTTCATAATATAGTGGTCTACTTTACTCATGTGTGAGCATGTATGTATGAGTAAATGCATGAAAGTTAAGTAATATGATTCTAATTTCATCATATTAGTACATGTGCAGAAGGTCACATATTTGGGGAGACATATCACACCCTATCTCTTGAAACAGGGTTGTTATTTAGGTTGTTTAGCAGTGAAATTCAGTTTTACACTGTGAGGATTAAGTGTTACATTTCTTGCCTGACAGAATAGTCTTAGGAATCACTCAGCTGCAAAGAATTCTTCAACAATTAGAAATCCCACAGTGGAGCCTAAGGACTTCAGAACATTCTGTTTCCCTTAGCTTTTCATAATCTGAAATATAAGAAACTTACTTAGATATTGAGAAAAATAGAGCTTTGTTCTTCATATATGTGTATTACATAAGTATTACCTTTTGATACTAATTTCTTATAGTTGTATAGTATTACAAAGCATGCTGTCAAATGACAAAAATAATACTATTTAGTAATGAGTTTGAAGCCCTTTATTCAAGGGGCAACATCCATGGAGTAGGGGTTTGCAGAGCCTAACAAGCAGTGGAGCACTCTTCCTGGGGGAGTTGTGACGAGAGAGAGCTTCATAGAGCACTAGAAGGGCAATGAGGAAACAGGGCGTGGTTGGCTGGGAGGCTGAGTGTTTCTTAATAAGGCTGGCACATCCTGTTTTCTCAGGTAAGGTGAGCTAGCTAAAGCTGAGTTGGAGGACTGTGACTGGGGTAGGTTAGGTTTTCTTGACAATGAGGTGTAGGATGGAAAAATTCATTTTCCTTCTACCCTCCTCAGTTCTTCTGGCTGGACTAAAATTAAATTAACATGAGACAAATTAACAGGAAGAAATGACTAAATCTGTTATACAAGTGAAACTAGAAAAGACTGGCATTTGTGTTATCTGTCACAAACTGAACCCAACAAGCAGAGACAGGGATTGAATCTTTATAGGCATTTTATTCAGGTGGCTGGTGATCTGAGAAGACAGCAGGTTCATCCCCTAAGGGACCATTTTACATTTTCTTTCAAGCCAGCCTTTTTTATAACAGGGAATATACAAGGTACAATGAAGGATTTTGGAATTCAAGGAAAACTAGATAAAAGAAAACTGTAGTATTCTCGTCCTGGGCTGTTAGCTCTTCCCAGGGGTGAGTGGTGGTCTGCCTGTCCCTGGAACACAATGGCCTGGATGCCTCCACTTCTTCCCCAGGCGGTAATTTTTAGCTGTGCCCCAGGAGGTCGGCTTTCTCTCCCAGGAGCCAGGACGGACCTTATCTATAGTTTCTGAAACGATAGCTTTAACATATGCTTTACTTACTAGGCTTATTAACTGTTTACCTTAAACTCTTTGCAACTCTTCTGGACCCCGTGAGTACCCTATCATGAGGGCCAGTAGAAGTAACACCATTGAGTGTGGTCGGTAGGGTACATGAATGTCTCTCATGAGATGGACAGCAATTTGAGCATTTCACCTAAAATATCATATGGTTGTTTGAGTGTGATAGTGTTATGTTACAGAATTGATGCTTATGATTTTGTAATAAAAAAGAGGTGTTATTTGTGCCAGACCCTGTGTCTATCCATACTGGGTTTCCATACAAATGCCAGGTTTGTAGTTTGGGACTTCAAAGGGAAGAAAGGCAGTTCACATGAAGATAGAAAAGCAAGTGTTTGGAAAATAAATGTTTGCTGGGCCATCTTTAACAGGACACAGAGAGAACTTGGATCACAGGAGTCTTAGTAGGTTCCCCTGTGCATCATACACTAGTTCATGTGAAACTAGAGTTATCTATAATTATATCTCCCTCACTGGGGGACATTATCTATGTGAATTCTTTCAGGTCATAAGAGGGAAGTTCAGAGATTTTTTCTGAGTCTTTTGTTTCTTGAAAATAACAAGCTTAAAATAATTATTCCAAAAGGTATAATTGGGGGTGTCAAACTCTGCCTCCCCTCAGAGGCATTTCCCGTAAATGTGGCTGACTTAGATCGAAATTGCTGACATGGGCCGGACCATGAGGGCAGCCTGTATTTTGTGGGTCCCAGTACACAAACTACCTTTATCAATGTCCATTCAGTAATGGGTAATAATCAGGAGTTGTTAATACCTCAAATAAGAAAAACAATTTCAGCAAAGCATGTTTATCTAATTTGTGGGTAACATAACTGTTGAAAGAGATGGAAACTATTTTATAAAATAGAATCAGAATTCCCAAAGATCTCAAAAGACTGGGAAGATACAGTTATACATAAGACTACAGGGTTCTTCACTTGACTATAAAATGTGATTTGCTCAACTGTACAATGGGAAAAATATGGGACTTTGCAGTGGTGTACATAAAATTATTTTATGAGTCTTTGTTAAATCCTATATGAGTCTACAGTATAGTAATCATGCCAGAGAACTTTCATAATTTTAGTCTGCACCTACCCAGAGTTCTACTAAGCAATTCTCATAGTACATTGGAATATGAAACTGTGTTTTGAACATAATGCTGCATCAAAATAAGCTGGAGCACATTCAAGTGTGACCAGGGTAAGAAAGCATCTCAAAAGCATGCATACATATTAGAAATATTTGAAAAAGCTAGGGATGTTTTTCTTAGAGATGAATCAGGCATCGTGTAACTGTGTTTTGGTAGTTAAAAGATCATCCAGGTGGAAAAATGATTGAGCTTATTGGCATGTTCTGCTCAACTTCAGCATTTGTAATCTTCCTTCCTTGCTTTAGTTTTTCTTTTTAACATATAATATTAACATAGTTATTTTACTTCCTATTTGTTACCTGTCCCCCCTCATCCCACTAGTATGAAAGCTATATGACAGCAGGGATTTTTTACCTACTTTATTTACTTACTACTTTATCTCTAATGTCTAGCAAAGTGCCTGGCACATGGTTGATGCTTAACAAGTACTTTATTTAATGAGGAATGGCCCTAGGAGAGGAAGCTGGGGTAAATAAATGGGTGAAAGCCACAGGTATTCAAATTTTGTCCTAGAGTGAGGGAGAACTTTGATAGAAATGTTAAAACTTTCTGCCCTGGTTCAGAAAGGAGTGAGTACTCCAACCCTACAGCTGTTAAAACTAGTGCTTGCTGAGTTCACATTTAGTACAAATACCAGAGAAGTGATGCTAGTATGCGTTTGATTCTAGATAATCTAATTCCTTGATGAAATTTTATAATTTTATAAAACATAGATTAATTTTCTTTCTTACCACTGAAAACCAGTACGTGCACAGATTAAACTTACAGTTTTGTATGCAGCATGTGCTATATTACTATTGGATTTTGAACTTAAAAGGGTATATATTTAACAACTCTTCTTCTTGGGTTTTGTGTCCCCTACTTTTTTTTCTCAAAAGCAGTGATTCTGAAACTCATATCTCTCAAAATTTGGGAACAGTTGTTGTAGAAACATCCCAGAAAATAAGCCCTATAGAAGATAAGAGAGACCAGAAAGAAGGTCATCAAACAGAAGACAGCCAAGTGCAGAGAAAAAGAATAGCACAAATATATTCAAATACAGATGGCAAACCCCCAAAGGTATGACACATTTTGCTTAATTCTAAGCTATGTTTTTAATTTTATCTTATCTTTGTAACAAATCAAATTTTGTTGCTAAGGATTTAATTTGAATCCTTAAAAAGTGAACCTTTCTTTGATATTTGCAGTGCAAATACACACTTCTTCATATTTTCAACTCCAATTTGTCACTATTGTTGTGTAGATAACATGTAAATAAAAATATTCTCCTAAATATAAGTATTAAGGTATTTATATTTCAGCCAAGAAGTTTAAAGTTGATAATCTCATTTTTTTCAGGTATGTGAAATATACCAAGTGTGGAAAATACTGGTTTTTTATTAGTCTTTGTGATAATAAAATTAAATTAATGTTTCTAAACTTGGTCATTAATTCTTACTATTGTAGATATCATGTCACCAGAAGATTTACCTGTTCAGCATAAATCAGTGAAAAACAGAGGAAAGATAATTTTGTTGTAAAAAATCATTCTTTAATTAACCTGTAGTGTTATTTTAAAATCAAATCCAGAAGTGTTTCATTTTTGAGGTCTGGCAAGGACTTTGGAAGAAAAAGATCAAGGATTACAAAAATCTATTTTAGTTACCACCAGAATAAAGTTCAGATGAAAAATTATATGCTAAGTGCCTGCTAATTCACTGTGAATGACTGGTAAATAGATAGATTTTGTAAAAGCTTCTATTTTGTCGCATATTACTTGGTTGGGAATTTTCCTTAGTTGTAGTCATTTATGTGTAGCATGGGTTTGTAATAAAAAAATAACTCATAATTCTATTTATATAAGAGAATATAGTATAAACTACTTTGAATAAATCTATGTATATTGTTTGTTTGCAGTCAGAAAAAAGAAACATTGACCAAATTGTAGCAATTTTGTTTTGAAAATATAGAACTTATCACTAACTCCAAAGATAACCATTATTTTAACTTTAATCACTAATTCCATTTTTTTATAATCTTATCTCTTTCAAAACTATTGTTAAATTTTGCCTGTTTTTGGATTTTATAGATTCTCTACAGTGTATATTTTCTTTTGTATCTGACTTCTTTTGTTCAATATTATGTAGAGTTCACTTTTATTGTTGTTTATTGTACTTCATTGTCTGACTATCTCAGTTTATACATTCTACTGGTGAATTTTGGGTTTCTTCAGTTTGGATTTCCTGCAAATAATGTTGCAATGAGTATTCGTATACATGTCTTCTATTGAATAAGTCTGGGCATTTCTGTAATGAAGTACGAGGGGTGGAATTACTGCACCATAGATTAAGTTTTTCTAAGATTTTAATTGACAATGGTGTTTTCTGAGCATTGTACCAATTTGTTGTATCTATCGACACACTATGAAAATTTTTACTATTCCTCATCAGTACTTGGTATGTTAATATTTCTCATCTCAGCCCCTTTGGTATGTATGTTGAGGTATATTATTAGGGGTTGAATTTACATTTTTGTGATTACTAATAAAGTGTTGAGTACTTTCTCATGATTATTTACCATATGGAATTCTTTAGTAAATTGCCTCCTCAAGTCTTTGCCCACTGAGTTGTCTATTTTTCTTATTTATTTTTACAAGTTTTTATGTATGCTATATATGAGCCTTTGGCTGTACTGTACCTCTTCGAGGATCTTAATATAATCTTTTGAGGAACAGAACATCCTAATTCTAATGCTGTCAACAGTAGAAAATAAAACAGTCCAATTAGAAAATGGGCAAATAATATGAACAGACATTTCAACAAAAAGGATATATGGATAACAAATAAGACACATATATAAAGGTGTTCAGCATCATAAATAACTAGGGAAATGCAGATTAAGACACTGATGAGATGCAAATTTATCAGAACAGCTAAAAGAAAGAAAATACTGACACTCCAAGTGCTGGCAAGGATGCAGTAACACTGGGTCTCTCATACATTTCTGGTATGAATATAAAGTGGTATAGCACTCTGGGAAACAGCTGGAAGTTTCTTTTGAAAACCTAATAATTATACACTTACTACACAAGCCAGCTATCTCACCTTTGGACACTTATCCCACAAAAATGAAAATTTATATTTACCAAAAAAACTGTGATGAATGATCATAATAGCTTTATTTATAATAGCCCAAAATACAACAACCAAAATTTTCTTTATTCGCTGAATGATTGAACAAACTGTGATACAGTCACATCATGTAATACTACTTAGTGATATAAAAGGTAGAAATTGTTGATACACACAATATCCTAGCTTCATGACCTTAAACTTCACGTCTTGATATGGGACCTAGGCTTTCTTTCCTGTTATCTGGTATTCTGTGTTGCTGTTTAAATAGAATTTCAAGGTCACCAGATTATCAATTGTTCTGTATTTTATTGGGCACTTTGTTGGTCACTCATCTCTTGATTCCTGCTTTCACCTCATTTCTGGCCCCAGAATCTCCCCATGTTACCAAGACACTTTAACAGTACTTGTTTCAAATCATGAGAATTTTCCTGAATTTCTAGTCAGTTAACACTGAAAAGGGGACTCTAGTGCTTTTTTTTATTTTAGGGGTAGTTTATTTGAAACCAAGTCTGGTGACTAATATTTAACTTAGGCAATTATGTTTTGGATCTTTTTACAGCACTCAGTAATAGCACTTAAGTATTAATTGAATCTTACTAAAGCAATGAAACTTAAAAAAATATATCTTACATACTGGTTCAGAAGACATGTTCTAATGAGACATTTCAAGAAATGAAAGTTAGTTTAAAGGAAAGTGATTACTTCAAAGGAAAATGTTATCTTAGATAGGGGTTTCTGGTATTTGCATTAAGAAATCAGTTATAATATTACTTCAGAGCCATGCCTTATATATAATTTATGTATTTCTCAACATAAAATATAGGGCTCATTGTCAAAGTACCATTGGGTCAAATTTATTTTTTCTATTTTTACTGTAATTATTTATTAGTTCCTAAATTAGGATTTTTGAAAAAAATTTGAAAAGTTTTCTAGATTATTGTTTGTTTCCCAGACAATAAAGTCATAAATAAGACCATATTTTATTATTAGGATTTATAATATTTTGAAACATATTCCTATATAAAATTTTGCTTTGGGAAAGCTTTTTGAAATTGGTAAAATGTTCTGGAACAAAAGTCAACATAGATTTATTTTATTTAACCTTAGTACATTGGAATGCCATTAGGACAACATGCAGCTTCAAGAAAACTTACTTTATTATCATCAGTACCATTTTAGCTTTATTTGTCAGAAGGTATTCATCAGTCTCCATGTAACAGAGAATAGTATTTGAGAAAAGGACTTAGATTCCCAGAGAATAGGTTATTAAATATTTTATTTTTGTTGCTTTTATTGTATTTACTCCTAGGGTTCTAAGTAATCCCTAGGCTAAATTACTACTACTTTGGGGATTAATTTTATATTTATATCCTTTGCCTTATAGGTCAGCTTTAGTGTACATATTATGTTCACTTATGAGTTCTTGGTATCAACTGTAGAATTTTATTGTCTAAATACTTTAACTGCATAAATAAATATATTTTAAGTGAAGCAATATTATTTATCATGTTGGTTCACTGGTTATTGTTATTGAGTAACAATCTAATTTTTATGAAATCTTTAAATTTAGGATTATTTTCATTATAAGAATGTCAAAAAGCCAACTTTTCAGAAAAAGAATGGTAATATTCAGAAGAGTTCACATACAGCAGTTCCTACCAGAGGTAAGAATGTATATGTAATTAACAGTGTCTTTGTAATTTAATGTGATTTTTTAAATATTTGAACATTATTTTTCTAACAGTTACATTTTCTCAGTTAACAGAGAAAAATGGAAAAATGTAACTGTGCAGAAAACAAGTAGCAATACCGTTTTATTACGAGAAAGAATTATATCCTTGCAACAACAAATCAGTGTACTTCAGAATGCCAAAAAAGCAGCAGAATTATCTGTTAAAGAATATAAAGAAGTCAATGAAAAGCTTCTTCATCAGCAGCAAGTATCTGATCAACGATTTCAGACAAGCAGGCAGACAATAAAGGTAAAGGGAACTCTAGACTGTATTATAAAAGTACATATTTTTGTTTTACATGTGTTTTTTTGGTTCATATTTGTATTAGACATGTCTATGAGTACAAAATAATTTATAGGCACTGCTAACTAATATTTTAATACCTAGATTTTAAAAAATGTGGTCATATTAACAAACATTTTATGAAGGAGAGAACCCCAAATCAAAAAGACAAGAGCACTTCATTAGCATATCTGTTTGACTTAGTTTTTCTGATCTTAACGATTTGATATTGCATCATACCTTATTTTAAATATGGGCTCCATAAATGCATATAGTGTGCCCATTTGCCCATGTCTAAAACTTTGAATTTATCATTATACTTTTAAACCACATTATTGATTAGTAATTGCCTCAGTCTCTATTTGCAATTACTAATTTAAAATGTGAAGATTTTAATATAAATATCTATATTCACGTGTTCCTATAACTTATTTTTGCATCTTTAATTCAGGTAAATTGAGTTTTCTGTAACAATTTTTGGACATATTATACCTTAATGCTGGTTATCATGATTTTTACCTAGAGCAAAGGAAACCATTTTTTTAAGTCTCCATTCCTAAAGGTATTTGTTTGTACAAAGAATGAATTTTGGATATTTGTTGTTTTACATAGAAGTCTTTCAAACATTTTTAGAAAAAAAAAATTTAAGTCACAATTACAAAAATTTTGTAGTGATATTGGGTTGGCCAAAAAGTCTGTATGTTTTTTTCCATAAAATAAAAGACATATTTTCCATTTTCACCAATAACTTTATTGATTTGGATATTGTGAGTATGTTGGCTCCCTCCCCTGTGGTATAATGTGATTGTTCTCAATTAATGTCTCAATTTGATTGCTGTCAGCTTCAACTAGGCTACCCGACCGTGGAGCGTCGTCCACTGAGATATCTCCAGCTTGAAACTTCACAACCAGTTTTGATACAGTCAGTCACAGCACCTTCTCCACACACTGCACAAGTTTTTTGCGTTTCAGTTGTGTTTTTACCTTCTTTGAAATAATAAAGCATAATATGCTGAACATGTATATTTTCTTCCATCTTCAATATTAAAACATCTAAACAAAATTCTTCAATTTTGATAAGTTTTTTAAATGCACACAGATATGACAGCCATCACATTATAATCCAACAAAATTGTTTAGGATGATGATAAAAGACAGCTGAATGCTACTAGAGCCATCTTACAGGGAAAAAAAAACCCGAACTTTTTGGCCAATCCATTACTGAAATTCTTTACTTCCAATAGCTAGTGATTTGATTCAAATCATACTTAGAATAGTTTTAATTATAACACTCTTAATGTTATACTCGTTATACTAATAAGAAGTGTTTTGGCTTTATTCCAAGGTAGCCTTATACCCAAGCCTGATCCCTGTTCCATATATAGGAGGTCTGTCCAGAAGGTATCCAGCCATGTAATATGAAAAATAGAGACATTTACTGAAGAAGATATAAGATACAAGAAACATTGTACATAGGACAGTGATGCCTCAGTTCCCCTTAAACTAGGCACGTTGGGACCCCACACAGTTCTCCCAATTGCCATCAGCTGTCCTGTCACATTTTCATGTATCTTATATATGGTCTGAAATCTCTTTTCTTTCAAAGGTGATTTAAGTTTTGGGAAAAGCCAGAAGTCAGTGCCAAATCTGGGCTGTAGGGGAACTGAGTCACCTGGGTGATTTGATGTTTTGCCAAAAAACCACACGACACATGATGCGCATTGTCTAAGAGGCTGCCAATCACCAGGTGCCCACAGCTGCAGCCTTCTGAATCTACCAAGTAGTTTCTGTGGATTGTTCAAGCTTAAGGCAAATTTGGTGCAGATTCATTGCTCTACTTGCTCAATCATTTTGTTTTTTCTTAATTTATTTTCTTTTTATTTATTTTTAATTGTTTTTCTGTTACAATACTCCCAATTTCCCCGTGTTACTTCCCCCTGCCCCACCCACCCCACCACTCCCATAGTCAATCCCCACCCTGCTGTCCACGTCCATGGGTTATTCATACATGTTCTTTAACTAGGCCCTTTCCCTTCTTTCCTCTTATCCTTCCCCAACCCTTCTGGTCCCTTGTCAGTCTGTGCCTTATTTCCATGCCTCCAGTTTTGTTTTGCTCATTTGTTTGTTTTATTGATTAGGTTCCACTTATCAGTGAGATCATATGGTATTTTTCTTTTGCCTCCTGGCGTACTTCACTTAGCATAATGCTCTCTAGATCCATCTATGCTGTTGCAGAGGGTAAGAGCTCCCTCTTTCTTTCTGCTGCATAGTATTTCATTGTGTAAATGTACCACAGTTTTTTGATCTACTCATTTATCCATGGGCACTTAGGCTGTTTCTAACACTTGGCTATTACAATAATGCCGCTATGAACATAGGGGTACATAGGTTCTTTTGAATTGGTTTTTCAGGATGTTTTGGGTATAATCCCAGCAGTAGAATCACTGTATCAAAAGGCAGTTCCACTTTTAGTGTTTTGAGGTAATTCCACACTGTTTTCCACAGGGCTGCACCAGTCTGCATTCCAACCAGTAGTCCACTAGGGTTCCCTTTTTCCACAACCTCACCAGCATTTGTTGTTTGTTGATTTGTTAATGGTGGCCATTCTGACTGGTGTGAAGTGGTATCTCATTGCAATTTTAATTTGCATCTCTCTGATGGCTAATGATGCTGAGCATCCTTTCATATGCCTGTGGGCCCTCTATATGTCCTCCTTGGAGAAGTGCCTCTTCAGGCCCTTTGCCCATTTTATAATTGGATTGTTTGTCTTCCTTGCCTTGAGTAATATAAGTTCTTTATTTGGAGAAATATAAGTCATATATTTTGGAGATCAAACCCTTGTTGAGATATCATTGGCAAACATGTTTTCCAAGATGGTTGGTTCCCTTGTCCTTTTTTAAAAAACAATTTTATTTATTTTATTTTGGGGCAGAGGGGAAGAAAAAGAGAAAGAGAGGGAGAGAAACATTAATGTATGGTTATCTCTCGTGGGTCCCATAATGGGAACCTGGCCTACAACCTAGGCATGTGACCTGACTGGAAATCAAACCAGTGACCCTTTGGTTTGCAGGCCGTTGCTCAATCCACTGACCCACACCAGCCAGGGCTCCCCTTTTCATTTTGATGATGTTTTCTTTAGCTGTACAGAAGCTTTTTAACTTTATGTAGTCCCATTAGTTTATTCTTTCCTTTATTTCCCTTACCCTAGACAATGTATCAACAAAAATATTCCTGCATGGGATATCTGAAATTTTGCTGCCTATGTGTTCTAGGACTTTTATGGTGCCTTGGCTTATGTTTAAGTCTTTTATCCATTTTGAGTTTATTCTGGTGTATGGTGTAAGTTGGTGATCGAGTTTCATTTTTTGCATGTACTATTCCAGTTTTCACAGCACTGTTTATTGAAGAGGCTATTTTTACTCCATTTTATGATTCTGCTCCCTTTGTAAAATATTAATTATTCATAGAGACATGGGTTTATTTCTGGGCTCTCCGTTCTGTTCCATTAATCTATGTGTCTGTTCTCATGCCAGTGTCAGACTGCTTTGATTACAGTGTCCTTGTAGTATAGTTTGATATCAGGTATTGTGATCCCTCCTACTTTATTCTTCTTTCTCAAAATTGCAGCTGCTCTTTGGGGTCATTTTTGGTTCCATATAAATTTTTGAAATATTTGTTCTAAGTGGGTGAAATATGTCATTGGTATTTTAATAGGGATTGCATTAAATCTATAGATTGCTTTGGGTAATATGGACATTTTAATGATGTTGATTCTTACAATCCATGAACAGGGTATATACTTCCATGTCTTTGTATCTTCCTCAGTTTCTTCAGTGTTCTGTGGTTTTTTGAGTATATGTATTTTGCCTCTTTGGTTAAGTTTATAATTTGGTTCTTTATTTAGTAAATGGGATTTTTTCCTAGTTTCTGTTTCTGATATTTCATTGTTAGTGTACAGACATGCCTTCAATTTCTGAATATTGACTTGGTATCCTGCTACTTTGCTGAATTCACTTTTTAGGTTGAATAGTTTTGGAGGCAAACCTATAGGATTTTTCTATTTAGACTATCATGTCTGCAAATAGTGACAGTTCTACTTCCTCCTTTTCAATTTGGATGCCTTTTAATATCAATTTTTTGTCTGATTACTGTGGCCAGAACTTCCAATACTATATCGAATAAAAGTGGTGAAAGTGGACATTTTTGTCCTGTTCCTCCTGATCTTAGTGGGAAAGCTTCTAGATTTTGCCCATTGAGTATGATGTTGTCTGTAGGTTTCTCATATATGGCCTTTACTATGTTGAGATGTACTCTCTGTATTCCCACTTTGGTAAGCATTTTCATCAAAAATGGATGCTATACTTTATCAAATGCTTTTTTAGCATCTATTGATAAAATCATGTGATTTTTGTCTTTCTTTTTGTTTATGTGGTGTATCATGTTTATTGATTTGCAAATATTGTACCATCGTTGCATCACTGGGATGAATCCCACATGATCATGATATATGATCTTTTTAATATATTGTTGGATCTGGTTTGCCAATATTTTGTTGAGGATTTTAACATTTATATTCATCAGCAATATTGGCCTGTAGTTTTCTCTCTTTGTTGTGTCTTTGCCTGGTTTCGGAATTAGGATAATATTGGCCTCATAAAAAGAATTTGGGAAACTTCCTTGTCTTGAATTTTTTGGAATAGTTTGGAAGAACTACCACTGAAGGATCAGTGGTAGTTCTTCTTTGCATGTTTGGTAAAATTCACCTTTGAGGCTGTCTGGTTCACAGCTTTTGTGTGCCAGGAGTTGTTTGATTATTGCTTCAGTTTAACTAGTTGTTATTGGTCTTTTCAGGCTTTCTGCTGCTTCTTATTTCAGTTTTAGAAGATTATGTTTCTAGATATGTGTTCATTTTGCCCGGGTCATCAAATCGCTTGACATATAGTTGTTCATAGTAATTTCTTACAATCCTTTGTATTTCTGTGGTATTGGTTGTAATTTCTCCTTTTAATTTCTGATTTTATTTATTTGGGTCCTCTCTCTTTTTTTCTTGGTGAGTCTGCTTAAGGGCTTGTCAGTTTTGTTTATCTTTTCAAAGAAACAACTCCTGGATTTATTGATCCTTTTAAATGTTTTTTTAGTCTGTATGTCATTTAAATCTGCTGTGATCTTGATTATTTCCTTCCTTCCTTCTGCTAACTATAATATTCTCTGTTTGTCTTTAAATTTTGGTATTTTTATTATGACATGTCTTGGAGTGGGCCTCTTTGATTCATCCTGACTAGGACCCTCTATATTTCCTGGTCTTGTATAATTTTTTTTCTCTCATCAAGCTAGGGATGTTTTCTGTCATTACTTTTTCAAACAGGTTTTCTTTTCCTTGCTCATCTTCTTCCCCTTCTGGTATTCCTGTGGTACAGATATTATTATGTTTTACGTTGTGTTGCAGCTCCTGTAACCCCTCTTCATTCTTTTTGAGGCTTTTTTCATTTTGTTACTCTATCTGGAAATTTTTTCATACCTTGTCCTCCCTTGTTGACTAACTCCTCTGCTTCATTGAGCCTGCTTTTATTTTATTTTATATTTTATTTATTTATCTTTAGGGAGAGAAATATCAATGTGTGGTTGCCTCTCCTCTGTCCCCTGCTGGGAACTGGCCTACAACCCAGGCATGTGCCCTGACTGGGAATTGAACCTCAATCCTCAGGGTTGCAGGCCCACACTCAATCCACTGAGCTACACCAGCCAGGGCCATTGAGCCTGCTTTTAATTCTCTCTACTGTGTTCTTTAATTTAGAAACTGTATTCTTCATTTTCTCCTGGCTCTTCCTGATAGTTTCTATATCCTTTTTCATGCTGATGTAATTCACACTAAGTTCTTTGTAGCTTCTCTGTAGTTCTTTGTAGTTCTCACTGAGCTCATTGAGTTTTCATATAACCATTATTTTGGTTATGGAACTCAGTGTATGATAGTTTACTTGCGCCTCCATTTCATTTAACACTCCTTCTGGGCATTCCTCCTTTCCTTTCCATTGGGGGTTGTTTCTTTCTTTCCCCATTTTAGGGGAGACTCTTCTGGTTTGTTTCTGCTTCTTAGATTGATCTTCTTTGACTCCCTTTCTTTGTGGCATGAATTTCTGTGGTAGGAGATCTGTGGGATTCGGTGGTACAGTCTCTTTAATCTATTGAACTTAATGCTCTTGGGGTGCCCTTTATGCCGTTGATGTTGGCCCTCTGGTTGTAATTGGGTTTTTATTGTTGTTCTTTGGTCATTCTCTGGTGGGTCCTTCCCTCTAGCTGACTGACTGAGAGTCACTCTGTCCACCATGTCTTGTATGCTGTGGTACAGGTAATGCCAGAACAAAACCAAACAGCTTAGGAAACAAACCCACAACCACAAAAATAACCTCCACCCACAATTACATTATCAACAGAAATTGAGCCAGTATTTATGAGGTGTAAAGAGATTAAAACTATTATAGAAAGGAGAAACAAATATGTGATGACTAACTGAAAGTAAAATGATTTTGAGAGGGTGTGGAGGAGGAAAAGTAAGAGTAGGGAATCAGAGCAAGGTGTAGAGTGAAAGAAAGTAAAATTTACATCGTAAATTTAAAAAAGGAGTGAAGAAGATGGAATGGAACAAGAGAAGGGGACTGTATAGTATTAGGTTAAAGAGAAATGTTCAAAGAAAACCAAGTGAGGAAAGTAAAAGGAAAAAAAAGTGAATAAATTTCTAAAAATAGGAATTAAGTTGGGGCAAAAGACCCACCACAGCACTATCAACAACAAATGAGTTAAGGCTAATATAGGTAAGATGGGAATAAGGGGGGCAGGGAGAGGGAGAAAGAAAAGTTTAAGAGATGTTGAGAGGGAAGGGAAGTTATTTTTGAGATGATAGAGGTAGAAGAAATACTAAGAGTGAGGAACAAAAACCAGGCTAAGACAGGAAATGATTAAAATTTGAAATAAACAAAAATAGAAAGAGCACTAGGAAGGTAGAATGGAGTAGAAGAGGGGACTGCTAAAATTTGAGATTTGAAATACCAAAATAGTGAAGATCTAGAGATAAAATTGAAGAAATGCAACAACAACTGCCCTCTGCAACAAATGAGCAAAGATTGGTAAAGGTGGAAAGAGAACACAGGTATCTTAAGAGTGGGAACAAGAATGTGAGATGACCAATGACAAGAAAAATGGTTTCGAGAGGCTGGAGGAGGAAGATATAGTAAGAGTATAGAATGGAAGCAAGTTGTAACAAGAGAGAAAACAAATTTAAAGTGAAAATAAGAAGAGGAAAGAAGAAAGTGCAATGGGGTAAAAGAAGGGATAAGGATACTATGAGATTTAAAATAAACTATAATATAAAATCTAGTAATTTAATATCCATAAACTTGAAGAACAGGAGATGAATGTTAAAAAACTGCAGGAGAGAAAATATCACAAATCATGAAGAAGACCAGGATTGATTTCATCTTGGTAGAATTTAGTATTTACCACCATTTTTTATTTCTGAATCCACCTCTGGTGATGTCAGATGGTGTCCCAATCTGGCCTTAGGCAGCCTGTTCAAGACTACCAGGGATCCAACACCTGTGGCTGAGTCCTTCAGTTGTTACTATAGTCATTCTCTAATCAGCATTCAGGCGTAAGCACCACAGAGTGGGGCATATTAATTTCTGTGGGCAGGTTTATTGTTTCCCCTGAGGCTGATGCCACTTGGAGGGGGTGGTCTGCCTGAGCAAGATGGCTCCAGCTGTATGGGGAATGACTCAGCACCAGGGGCTTGGCAGCTGCTCTCTCAATTCTCTCCCCAAACCCACCAGCCCCAGTTTCATCTCAAAAATCTCTAGTCCTTTCTCCCTTCCCAGGGCCCTTTCTCCCTTGCCAGAGCCCAGGGTAGTGGGCTGCAAATGAAATTTTATACATTGACCATTTCAAAGGATCTCTGAGGCTCCAGCTGTCTGGGCCTGGCAGAGAGAAATCGTGCCACTTTTCGCAGTTGGATGTTATCTGGGTACTTTTCAGGCTCCAGTGCTGTAGGCTTGGGAGCCCAGCTTGGGGTTTAGAGTCTACAGTTCTCAAGGGGACCACCCTGGCCGCTGAAATATTCTTCCAGCACTTCACCAGCCACCTGTGGGAGTCCAGTCAGCTCTCTCACATCTCCTCTGCATTCCCTACGAGTCACATTGTGGTGAAGCTGTTTCTTCTGTGTGTCCTTGGTTATAAAGTGTCTCTCCCTCTATGTTCAGTTGTTTATTTTGGATGATTTCTCCACAATTTAGTTGTAATTCCAGATTGCTCCTGGGAGAAGGTTAGTGTAGCTTCCCCTTACTCCTCCACCATCTTGGATCTTCTCAGTCATATTGAATTTGATGGCCACACAGTACACATGCTCACTAAATAGCATCTACCACCCCCCCATGGACTTGTACAGTGAAGTTGTCATTGTTTATGCCTGAGCATTTCAGTTCCCTCTTCCTGGCTGCCAAGTTACATTTATGTCAGATAAACAAGTTCTTGTTATATTAACAATTGCTGGATTATTTCTGGATGGACCTCGTATATGGTTCAGTGGTTAATAATGATGTTGAAGTCATTCATATCCAGTTATTGAGAGTGAAGTATTGAAATCATCCACTCTTATTATTTTTGTAATTGGTGAAAAATAATTCACATGCCATACAATTCTCTCATTTAATTCAGTGGTTATTATAATGCTGAAAAAGCTATACAGCTATCACCAAAATCAATTTTAGAACATTTTATAACCTCAAAAATAGACCCTGTACCTTTTAGCTGTCATCCTTCCATTCCCCCATCTCTCCAAGCCCTAAGCAACCATTCATCTATGTGTTTTGCCTATTCTAGACATTTCATATAGATGGAATCATATACTTTGTGGGCTTTGTGTCTGGCTTCTTTCATTTAGCATGTTTTAAAATTTTTCCATATTTTAGAATGTATCACTATTAATGTAAGGACTTTGAAACTTTACTCCCCTGTAAAAATAATAAAAAACAGGCAACAATAGTCAGGAAATCAATATTTTCACAACAATGGGTAGATAATCTATTTTCTAAGGGTTAATGTGATATTCTTAAGGCAATTAACTGATGACTCAAAGTTACAAGTTTATAATCCCTTATTGAATAAAATGAGGGGACTAAATGGTAATTGAAATTGTATAATAAAGATTAAATAAATGATTGAAGATTGACTTTCTTATTAAAATGATTGAAAATCAAATAAAAGTATTTTACAAGAAAACTATAAAGCATTTTATTGAGACTTTGTGCATGTTGAGGAACACTTACATTCCTCCCTGAAACTCGGGAACTTAATCAAACCCGTGCAACAGTCTAGGGAGTGTTCATTAAAAACAAAGCAAAGCAAAACAAAACAGCTGAATCTAAATTAGAACAGGAAACTTGTGGCATTTTAATTTGTTTTAGTTCCATCCCCCATTCTCCCAGCTCAGCAGTAGCCTGGGAAATATGATGGTCTATATACCCATATAACTTGGAGGCTTCCAGAAAAAGCACAATGGAGCTGGAACACCTTTCAGCCCTATTTCCAAATAATTGTCTCCATTTGACCTGTCTGATGATTCCCTGGAAGACCCCATTTAAAAAGGATTCTGATCTTTTTTGGTGGGAACTGCCTTCTTCCTGGGGGAGAGGAGGAAGTGGTGGTGAGGAGGTGGTAATTATCAAAAATAATCACAGGCAAATGTTTTAACTTTAGTCTGCCTGAGGTAATAGATTCTAGTTTAGGTCGATAGATATATTAACTAAGTAGCTTAAAAGGAAGAACTGGTGAATGAGATGTCCATAAGAGTTTTGAAAGGCTCTGACCTGATTCCCAGATTCCTGGGAATCTGGAGGACACATGCATTCATAGAGCCCTGTGCATGCTCAGGAAAGAAATGAGGAAACCTAGGCTCTTACCTCTGTCTTACCATAAGGCTCTGTACAAGGAGATAGTAAGTGTTAAGGCAGTAGTGTTCATAGCTGCATTATTAATAATAGCCAAAAGGTATAAACAACCTACATGCCCATTAGTTAAGGAATGGATAAATAAATTATGATATGTACATATAAGAGAGTATTATGAAACCACAAAAGAATAATGAAGTATGGATACACTTTACAATATGGATGAACCTTAAAAACATTAAACCTAGTGAAAAAGGCAAGTCACAGAAGAACACATATGTGATTCTATTTATATGAAATATACAGAATAAGCAAATCTATAGAGACAGAAAGTAGATTAGTAAATGCTTCAGACTGGGAGAGAGTGATTACTAAAGTATACAGGTTTCTTTGTAAAGTGATAGAAAATGTTCTAAAACTGACTTTGGTCATAGTTGAACATATCTGTGAATATACTAAAAACATTGATCTGTATACTTTAAGTGGGTGAATAATGTGTTATGTTAATTTGTATCTCAGTAGTCTTTTTTTTTAAAATGTTGATTTTTAAATAGGAAAATAAAAGGCTAGTAGTAGTAATAGTAGCAGAATGAATTTTGCTGATAATACATTCATTGGTAACAGAATAAAACAATAAAAATTATTATTCAAATAAAGTCTACTGCCAACATAATTTATTAGTTAATACATGTTATGGTAAAATATAAGAGTGATGTAACATTTTTGGATATGTAAAAACCTACAATTACATGAAGCACTTAACTTCAATTATTATTAACCTTGAGAAAGTAAAATATATTTAAGGTTAATTTATTAAAATGAGTCTCTAATTAAGACAATATATTTTCTTTCCCCAATATATTTAATTTTTATTACAAAAATGAACAGGAAATAGAAATATGTTAACCTAATAATAATGACCAACTTTTCCAGTTTGGAATGCTCAGTTCTTTGACTTAAGAGACTTAACTCTTAATTCATCTGAAATGTGGAAAATGAGTCCCAAATCTTAAGAATAACAAGATGTAAATGTCAACCGTTTTTGTTCCAGTAGTATTAGTTAAGTGTATTATGACCATGGGAGCTTCTTTACAGTCAAATATGTGTCTGTGTGTCATCATGCAGACATAAATAATTGACTCACAGAAGCAAACTACCAGAATCCATAATAAAAAAGAAAAAAAGCTTTGCCCATAAATGAACCTTTTAGAAAACCTTTTGAATGTTTTATGTTAGATAGTAAATAATATATATATCCACTGATAGATACCAAATGTAAATGTTTATGAAATTTTACAGTATAAAATTTATTTTTTAAAAAGCTCTTTCAAAATAATGTTTTTAGACTAAGCAGAATAATCCATATTGTTTATTATATGAGTTGTTTTATTAATTTTTCTGTTTTTAAATAACAAAATAGATTTTAAGAGGTAGATATGTTATGTATCTCTAAATTTCTACAAAATCTCTTTCGCTACAATGTTTCTCTCTCTCTTTTTCTGTCTCCCTTTTCCTCTCTCTAAAACTAAATAAAATCTTTTATTAAAAAAAGATACAGAATTATTGGAGGGAAGGAAACTACTGTTCTAGAATCAAAATATTGTGTAGATAAAATGAATTAAAAACTATAACTATTATGTCCTTTATTATTTACTTTTTAAAAGTATATTTATTTATTATTTTACTCTTGCCCTTTTTTTGTAAGATTTGAGGAAGTGCACATTTACTATCATAGATCATTTGAAAATAGAGAAATGCTCTATAAATATCTTCACATCTAGATGCTTGGTTCTGGGTTTTTATATTCTAAAAATACTTAATAAAATTTTGTAAAAAATATGTTTTATTGATTATGCTATTACAGTTGTCCCATTTTCCCCCTTCACTCCCCTCCACCATGCACACCCTCTCCCACCCACATTCCTCCTCTTTAGTTGATGTCCATGTGTTATAAGTTCTTTAGCGTCTACATTTCCCATTAATATTCTTGCCCTCCCCCTATCTATTTTCCACCTAACAGCTATGCTACTTATTTTCTGTACCTTCTCCCCCCTTCTCCTCCTCCCACTCCCCTGTTGCTAACCCTCCCTGTGATCTCCATTTCTGTGGGTCTGTTCCTGTTCTAGTTACTTGCTTAGTTTGTTTTTTAGGTGTGGTTGTTAATAATTGTGAGTTTACTGTCATTTTACTGTACATGTTTTTTATCTTCTTTTTCTTAGATAAGTCCCTTTAACATTTCATATAATAAGGGCTTGGTGATCATGAACTCCTTGAACTTGACCTTATCTGGGAAGCACTTTATCTGTCCTTCCATTCTAAATGAAAACTTTGCTGGATAGAGTAATCTTGGATGTAGGTCCTTGCCTTTCACGACTTGGAATACTTCTTTCCAGCCCCTTCTTGCCTGCAAGATCTCTTTTGAGAAATCAGTTAAGAGGCTGATGGGAACTCATTTGTAGGTAACTATCTCTTTATCTCTTGCTGCTTCTAGAATTCTCTCCTTCATTTCCATCTTGGGTAATGTAATTCTAATGTACCTTGGTGTGTCCCTCCTTGGGTACAACTTCTTTGGGACTCTCTGAGCTTCCTGGATTTCCTAGAAGTCTATTTCCTTTGCCAGACTGGGGAAGTTCTCCTTCATTATTTGTTCAAATAAGTTTTCAATTCCTTATTCTTTTTCTTCTCCTTCTGGCATCCCTATGATTCGGATATTGGAATATTTAAAGATGTCCTGGAGGTTCCTAAGCCTCTCCTCATTTTTTAAAATTCTTGTTTCTTTCTTCTTTTCTGTTTGGTTGTTTCTTACTTCCTTCTGGCCCACTCCATTGATTTGAGTCCCAGTTTTCTTTTCATCACTATTGGTTTCCTGTACATTTTTTTTATTTCACTTTTTTTCTGTGTAGCCTTTATTTTTTAACCTAATTTGCGACCAAATTCAACCAATTCTATGAGTATCCTGATCACCAGTGCTTTGAACTGTGCGTCTGATAGGTTGGCTATCTCTTCTTCACTTATTTGTATTTTTTCTGGAACTTTGATCTGTTCTTTTGTTTGGGCCATTTTTTTTGTCTTGATGTGCCTGTTGTGTAGTGAGGGGTGGAGCCTTACGTGTTCTCCAGGGGTGCTCAACCCAGTCTCTGGGTTTGGATGCTGAATGTGGGGGAGTGGTCTGAGAGGGAACAATGGCACTTGCTTCACTCTCTGCTGGGTCTCAGTCACTCCCTCCACTTCCCCCAAGCAAACTGGGCCCTTTTGGTGCTGATTCCCAGGTAGGTGGGCTTATGTATGTTCCAGGACCCTGTAGGTCTCTCCAATGAACTTTCCTGTGAGGCTGAGAGTCTCTCCCAGCACCTCAACGCCCACAGGTGTTTTCAGTCCCTGTTTTGCAGTTTTCTTTTCCCAGGTTGGGACTCTAGGTTGCACGGTCTGTCTTGCTCCCCAATTTCTTGCTCCCCAATTTTATCTGCGCAGGAATGTGGAACTGCCCAGTTCTGCCAGCCACCTTGCACGCTGTGCCCTTCCACATTCTGCTGCTTGGCTGCATCTGCCCACTGCTGCATTTCGCACCCGGGTCTGCCAGCTGCTGCCCTGTGCCCAGGGTTCGCCAGCCAGCACTCCTTTTGCTGCGGGATCTCTCTGCTCAGACACCCGACTCCGGCCCTCCTACCTGTCTGGATGAACGTGTCTACTCTAACTCCTTGGTTATCCGACTTCCATACAGTTCAGTTTTCTGTCAGTACTGGTTGTTCTTTTGTTTCTAAATTTTTGTTGTCTTTCCTTTGGTTGTGTGAGGAAGCACAGTGTGTCTACCTACACCTCCATCTTGGCCAGAAGTGAAAAATTTTTAACTTTACTTGGTAATCATGATTAAAATTAATGTGCTTAAAATTTAATATATGAACCAAACATGGAATTATGCAATAAAAATATACAAAGGGGGATTCATAGTGGCAACACCTTATTTATCTTCTTTTAAGTCTTTTTCAATGATGCTAATATATAAAGCTTTTTTTCTTAAAACAGAGTTTCCCATGATAGACCGAAGAGTTGTTAATAGGTTACAATAGAAGGTTTTATTTCTTCAGTTCTCTATTACCATGGACTCATCATATTCCAGACAAAATAAAACAAAACAAATTTCCTTGAACCATATCGTCTTCTAAAGTGTTTCCTCAGAATCATCCTTGACTCTTCTTTATACATATTTTCACCCTTAAATCAAATCTTCAGCCAAATCCCCTTTTTTTCTTCTTTAGTTTTTATCCCTACTTCCAACTGGTATTTATCTTTTTCTCTTTGTGTACTGTAATATTCTGCTAGCTGGCTTCTCTAGTCTCTTCTTTATTGCTTCCCGTGTCCTATAGCCAGAGTAATTTTGCTAGAATGTGGATTTCATTATGTACTTAGAGAACATACAATTCATTACCATGTATGACCATTTTAAGGCCAAACTACTCTGCAAATTTTCAGAGATTTTACATGATTTGCCCAACTAACCTATTGTTATAGTCCTCTGTTTCCCCACATGGAACCCCAGCACCATGACAAAATATTCCTTTTCTAGAAAACTGTCATTAAATCTTGTCTATGCTGATACATTCATTCTTTCAAATCTTAGCCAGTGCTTTTTGTGGATTTATGTTTTAGGTATTACTCTAAATGATTAACCTGTGTTAATTAATTAACCAAAGCAGTGATTCAAAGAGATAGATACTCTGTCTGATCGTTTCATACATGTGGAGAGACTGAGGCAGAGAGAATAACATGTCCAAAGTCATAGAACTCATAAGTGTCAGCACTGGGGATTAATCCAGGCAGTGTGATTCCAGAACTTATGCTCTTAAGCCCCACACTGTACTGCCTTTCACAAAACAATGTCATCTAGCATTTGTTCAATGACTACTAAGCCTGTTTTTTACCTTATTGGGAGGATATGATCCTCATATATATGATGCAATTAAGGCTTAAGTAATTGAAATAAATTGTCCAAGGTCAGGCTAATTTGGTATAATCTACATCTTATCTTTCTACAAAAGATTTTATTTATTTAATTTTAGAGAGAGGGAAAGGTAGAGAGAAAAAGGGAGAGGAACATCAATGCATGGTTGACTCTCACACATCCCCTACTGGGGACCTGGCCCACAATACAGGCATGTGCCCTGACTGGGAATTGAACTGGTAACCCTTTGGTGTGCAGGCCAGCACTCAATCCACTGAGCTACACCAGCCAGTGGTACATCTATCTATTGATCCTAACTCCATAATCTTTTTACTTTTGTAAGCTATTTTTAATTCAATTTTGCATTTAATAGTTTTAAAGTTTAACATTTGTTAGTTTTGTTGTATCTAGTAGCTAATTACCTCTTTAAAGGTGAAAAGGCACATGATATACTTCTTTGATAAGTGTAATTACAGAATCTTTTATAATCGAGGGCATAGTAAATTCTCAGTAAAAGGGTGGAGCTTGACTTATTGAGTAGTTTTGACTAAGTCACTTATATGATAATGCATATTCTTTATCAAGATTAAAAAATATTTTCTATGTCAAGAACCTTCCTCTTTACATTTTTCTAAATCCAGCATATCAGTCAAAGCCTGGTTCATGTATCACTTGCTACCTGCAACATTTCCCAGAGCCTTTATCTTCTTTTAAGATGAACATAAAAAAAGAATTCTGTTGTAATGTATTAAGTTTGAGGTAGTAATTTGACATATAAGTGAAAGTATTCTATCGGCTTTTGTGAGAAGGAACGAGAGAATCAATTTGAGAGTTAGAAATGGAAGAGCAGATTCCCTATATACTATGTATGGAAGAACAATCTATACATACAGGTCAAGAGTGAATATTCATTCACATTAAAGTAGTGAAGGCATTGTTGACATGAAGGAGCTGACTAGAAAGTTGACAAACCAGCTAGCACATTCATAGTGTCATGAAAGTGTTGAAAGTAGGAATTTGACATGAAAGTTAGGAAAGCGGTGTGGTGCTTTCAAGTAGAATGAGACAGACCATCTCCTGTTTCTCGCAAACCCTACCAGGCCCACATCACTTACTCATGCTACTTTTCTGGTTCCTGCAGGCATTTTATTTTCTGGACTCTGATTTGCACAATGGCCCTATAAGCTATCTAAAAAAAAGAGAGTACTCCTTTTACCACCCCAAAGTTGTTCCTTTATATGTATTCCCCAAAGTTTAGTGTCACAAAAGGAGGCATGACAGTATTTTCAAAAGTAAGAGAAAGAATGCTTTACAAAATAGGACCCGGAGAACTCTCTCCAGAATTTTCTTTTATTTTACCCCCAAATCTTGTGTAATATATATACATTTCTTAGAGAGTATTCAGTTTATATATGTCAGATTCTCTAGGGCCATGGCTTTTGCCAGATGAAGCGCTTTTGATTTTGAGGCTGATGAAACACAGTGCTATTATTGATCTGTGCATGACATAGCCTGTCTCTCTCCTAGGAGAGTGTAGCAACATTTATCCAGGAATTTGTGAAATGTCACTCGGATCATGTTCACAAGGTAAACTGTGCAAAAACCAGGATCTGAGCTGAGAATCCATGTGGAATTGGACGTGACTGTCTTATTCCTACTTCCTATCTTCTAGATGAACTGAGTGATATTTGTTAACAGAATGTCTGTGTCTTATATTAGACTTTGTAAGAAACAATTATTATCACTTAGAAGTCTCTGTACTGTAAAATCATACTAACACTCTGTTTTCAGATGCACTTGTGAGCTTACCAATGAAAATATTAAGAAACCATGACATAAATAAGATTAGTCAGAAACTTTATTTCCTGCTTATAATGAACAGAGTTATAATATATTGCACAGTATTTATTTTCTATTTATAATGGGCAGTGTTATAATATATTGCACCACTGTATTTTCCTATATTCTTACATAATCTATTCCTAGTAATGGTTTCATTCTTTGCATCAATATACATCCAGGTCAGTATGTCTCATTAGAAAGCAACATACCTAGAAGTGACAAATTATAACATTTCTCTCACTGTGGGATTATTAGATTTAAATAGGCATATATTTTAGAGTTTGGTTTCAACATGGATAGATATATGTGTTATGTTTGCTGCAATTCAATGTAGTTTAATGCATATGACATATGTAAAGCACTCCAATAATAGGCTATCCCACAACAAATTAAACATGGTCTTTGTCCTATATAAGATACTAATAGGGGAGTTAGACACAAGAATCACAATACAAAGACATTGAGATGCATGTAGCATGATTGGTGTGTGTGCATGTGTGTAAAATCTACTATGGACATGTAGTAGATGGAATAGACAGGCATTTATTGCTGTCATTATTTAGTAAGGCATTTGAAGAAGGTGACATTTGGCCTTAGGCTTAAAATTTGGTTGATTTTGAAAGTTGTGTGTGTGGAACAAAGCCATTAGAAGATGGAAAGTTTTAAAAGGCATCCATTTTAAATGTGGTTTGTTGAAAATAGTGAGTAATCTGGTATAGTTGTGGTTCTCAACCCGAACTGCATGTTATCTCAATTAGACATAATTGAGATAGCTTTTAAAAATACCTATGCCCAAGACCCTCCCCCACACCAATGAAATCAATATCTGGGGGTGGTCCCTGCACTTCACTAGTTTTTAAAAGCTCTAAGTTGGTTCTGATGTAAAGTGAGGACTGAGACTCCAGTTTGAGAGAATAGAGATTAAATGTAAACAACTAGATAAGAGATTGGTTAAATATTGAGGTGAAAGATGATTAAGTATCTAGATAATACTAATAGAAGTAGAAAGAGTTAGGGAAAAACTGAGATTATTTTCTAGTGATATAACAGAGTTTGATGACCAGTCATACAGGGGAAGGTTTTGAAAAAGTGAAATAGTTAAGACATCTGCCAGGATTCTAATTAAAGTGACCAGAAAGGAGATTATGGAGTGCATTTATGAAAATATAAAATGCTAAATATTTTGGGTGGGAACTTCATATGAAAGTATAACAAGAGTTTTGGATAAAATATAGCAAAAGCCTTGTAAAGGAACATCAGAACTTGCACAAAAAGAAAAAAGAAAAATGTAAATACCGAGGGGCTAAAGTAAGTGACAGCTTATCATTGTAACCAAGTGGTAATGAACATTTGACACTGAAGTGAAGCTACACTTGAGCAGTAGGGTATTTAAATGGAAAAATTAGAGATGTTAAAATAGGAAAAAAGGAATGTCTTAAAATTTTGCTTATTGGAAATACATAAATGT
Organism: Artibeus jamaicensis; assembly: GCF_021234435.1. Classification (NCBI taxonomy): domain Eukaryota; kingdom Metazoa; phylum Chordata; class Mammalia; order Chiroptera; family Phyllostomidae; genus Artibeus; species Artibeus jamaicensis. The sequence goes on from NW_026522030.1 coordinate 54,177,446, forward strand.
ATTAAAAGTGTAAGGAAATGTAAGGGAATTATAAACATCAAAGGTATTCAGGATAGTGATTGTTTCTGATGAGTCAGATGAAGCATTCACGGCCTTCAGGTGTATTGGTAATCCATTGTCTTTACTGAATGGTTGATATATGGGTGTTCATTATATTTTCCTTTATATATCTTTTGCATATTTGAAATATTTCATAAAAATGAAGGAAGAAACCTATTGATACCATTACTCCAGAGAGAGAATGCTAGAGGTGGAGTGAATGTTTGCAGCAAGACATAAGTTTGGGGGGGAGTATCTGGTGTGTGAACAGAAGGGGAGTCAGTGAAGGAGAAGGTAGGAGAGTGCTGTAATACAAGGACAGGGAGGGAACGGTTTTTATTTTATTTTATTTTTTTTAATTTTTGTGCAGCCATTTTAATATTGAAGATGGAAAAATATATGTAATATTTTTTCTGTCTTATTTTTTAAGGATTTTATTTATTCCTTTCTTTTTTAAATTTTATTGATTTATTCAATAAAATAAATAAATTTTATTTATTCATTTCTTTTTTTAAATTTTATGCCATTACAGTTGTTCTATTTCCTCCTTTCATTCCCCCCACCCTGTACCCCCTCCCCCACCATCCCCCCTTTAGTTTATGACCACGTGTCTCAAGTTCTTTAGATTCTATATTTCCCATACTATTCTTGCCCTCCCCCTATCTATTTTCTACCTACCGTCTATGCTACTTATTTTCTGTACCTTCTCCCCACTTCTCCTCCTCCCACTCCCCTGTTGCTAACCCTCCATGTGATCTTCATTTCTATGTTTCTGCTCCTGATCTAGCTGTCCTCTTAGTTTGCTTTTGTTTTAGATGTGGTTCTTAATAACTGTGAGTTTGCTGTCCTTTCACTGTTCATCTTTTTTATCTTCTTTTTCTTAGATAAGTCCCTTTAACATTTCATGTAATAAGGGCTTGGTGATGATGAACTCCTTGAATTTGATCTTATCTGAGAAGCACTTTATCTGTCCTTCCATTCTAAATGAAAGCTTTGCTGGATAGAGCAATCTTGGTTGTAGGTCTTTGGATATCATGACTTGGAATACCCCTTTCCAGCCCCTTCTTGCCTGTAAGGTCTCTTTTGGGAAATCTGGTGACAGTCTGATGGGAAGTCCTTTGTAGGTGACTGTCCCCTTATCTCTTGCTGCTTGTAGGATTTTCTCCTTCATTTTAACCTTGGCTAATGTAATTATGATGTGCCTTGGTATTTTCCTCCTTGGGTCCAACTTCTTTGGGACTCTCTGAGCTTCCTGAATTTCCTGGAAGTCTTATTTCCTTCACCAGATTGGGGAAGTTCTCCTTTATTATTTGTTCAAATAAGTTTTCCACTGGTGGCTGTTCCTCTTCCCCTTCTGGTACCCCTATAATTTGGATGTTGGAGTGTTTAAAGATGTCCTGGAGGTTCCTAAGCCTCTCCCCATTTTTTGGAATTCTTATTTCTTCATCCTTTTTTGTTTGGTCATTTTTTTCTTCCTTCTGGTCTACTCCCTTGATTTGAGTCCCAGTTTCCTTTCCATTACTATTGGTTTCCTGTGAATTACCATTCATTTCAATTAGTTTAGCCTTCATATGTTCCTCTAATTTGTGACTAAAATCAACAGTTCTGTGAGCATCCCGATCACCAGTGTTTTGAACTGTGCATCTGAAAGTTTGGCTATTTCTTCATCAGTTAGAGTTGTGGGCTCTGGGACTTTGAGTTTTTCTTGAGCCATGTTTGGTCTATTCTCGCCCATTACATATGAGGAGCTGAGCCTTAGGTGTTCACCAGGGTGAGGCCACCCAGGTCACTGGGTTGTAATGCTGTATGTGGGGGCGAGGTCAGAGCAGGGAAATAGTGGTCCCCTCTGCTGCTTCCCGTCTCTGGGGCCTGCACGGTCTGTCTCAATGCTCGCTCATTCACTGGTTTATCTGTGAGTGAATGTGTGACCATGGTCAGCCTGCCGCCCTGCACCCTCACTGGGTCCGCCGGTTGCAACCCCACACCTGGGGATTCGCCAATCGCCAACTGTATGTCTGGGTCAGTCTGACCGAGTTTTCCTGTGCAACCCCACTCCACCAGCCACAGGCTCCATCCCTCCTACTGGTCTGGCTGAAGGGTTCATTGTTGTCGGACTTCCGTAGAGTTCAATTTTCTGTGTTTTGGTTGCACCTTTTTTTACTAAAACTTTGTTGTCTTTAAACTTGGTTGTGCGAGAAGTTACAGTGTTTCCACCTACGCCTCCATCTTGGCAGAAGTCGGGAATGGTTTTTAAAAGAAAAAGAATGATCGGTCAACAGTGTCAAATGCCATAAGGGAATTGAAAATAGGATGACTGAGAAGGGATTGTTTGATGTTTCTATGGATGCTTTTTTAGCAGAACTCAGATAGCAAGTAATAGAAACCGAACTCAAACTAATATAATTTTTAAAAAGCTCACAAAATCAAAGGATGAACTAAAGAGATAGACTTGGGAAGAATAGTGATAACTGGAACCAGATGTTCTAATATCTTTAATGTTTCTCTTTATCTCACATCTCTTCCGCTCAGACTAGCTTTATCCATGGTTACAGTTGTGAGCTGTGTGGTAACATCCTTTTCTTATACTAGACCCCTTAATTTACATGGTTTATAAGTTTTTAGGGCCACAGGAAAAAGGACTCAGTTTATATGTAATTTTTACTTAGGATTTAGGTTCATTATATGCATATTTTTCACCTACGTGAATAATTGGCAGGAAATTTAGAGTCATGTAGGATACAGGCAGTTTCTGTTGGGTGGAGCTGAACTACACGTTGCAGCGAATCTAGTGTTCCTGGCTCTCCCGCATTTCCGTGTCAATCATTGTGGTACTCAAAAGTGCCCCCACTAATTTCCAAAATACATATCTAGGCAGTATGTACTCTTTGATCATCACTGATACAGGAGGAAAGCAGAGAAACCAACTGCATTAATAAAAATAAAAAACTCCAGACTACTTTCTTCCTAAAGATCCGTATGAATCATATAGTACAACTGACTGAGATTCAGATAATTTGCTGGGTGACCACTCTGTTACTTGAAAAAATGATAAACCAAAGATAGTTCTAAATTGAAAATGAAGTGAAGGATAATGGAAGAAGTTTCTATGTAAAAATTTTGTGTTAAAAAAAAGAGGGGACTTTGATTCTACTTCGGGGAATTTATTTGAAGAAACCCAAAACACTAATTCAAAAGCATATATGCATCCCTATGTTCACTGCAGCATTCTTTACAATAGCCAGGATTTGGAACCAGCCCAAGTGCCCATAAGTTGCTGAGTGGATAAAAAGGCTGCGTGGTACATTTACACAATGGAATACTGCTCAGCTAAAAACAAGAAGGAAATCTTACCCTTTGCAAAAGCCTGGATGGCCCTGGAGAACATTATGCTAAGTGAAATCAGCCGGTCAGAGAAAGACAAATACCATATGATTCACTCATGTGTGGAATTTAATGAACAAAATAAACTAACGTGCAAAATAGAGACTAACTCATAGAAAGCAGGCTGACAGCTATAGGAGCGGGGCAGGATGGGAGGGTGAAGGGATTGAGCTAAAAAGAAAAGAGAAAGAACTCAGGGACATGAACAATAGTGTGATGATAGTAATAGCCAGGGTGGGGGATGAGGGCAGGCAGAGGAGGTTGTACGGGGATAAATGGCGATGGATGGAGACATGACTCATGACTTGGGGTGGTGAACACACAGCACAGTGTACAGCGATGTGTTGTAGAGTGTGTACCTGAAACCTGTATAATATTGTTAACAAGTGTCACCTCAATAAATTTAATAAAAAGGGGGCTTTTTAAAATAACATGAGAAATAGTTTGAATAATATACTCTAAGTCCAGGATTTGTGAATCTCATTCCTTTAAAAGAAATTTCTGCTCTATGCCATGAAAGGTAATTTTTTTAGTAATTTTCACATATAATAGTTTTTAATGACAAGAATCCCATTTTAAGTGGTATGAGTAACTTTTATCAGATTCAAACACTGAAAACTACTCCTTTAAAGAAATGTCCGTTTTTTTTACTCTCTGAAACTTATTCAGGGAATAGAGACAAACATTACTGTTTCCTTTGAGAGTTTTAGTAGGGGATATTTATAAAATTAATTGAAATCATATGAAGACTTAGTAATGCTGCTGTTAAATTTGTAATGAGTTGTAGGATTTTTTTTCATTTACCAATTGGCTTTTATCCAAGTAATTTTTTTCAGAGCTTAGATGTATTACATCTGAGGAAAGACATACAGTTAACTACTGACCTTATCAGTAAAATATTTTAATTTCTAAGTATTAACATGCTATTTATATTTAGTACCTGCTTATAATGTATATCATTTTACTATCAAAGTTGGAGGTAGAAATGACAATTTTTGTCCTTTGGGTTTATTACCCAAAAGTTGGTAATATTTCATATTAGCATGATAATGCATTATTCTTATGAGTTGATTCCAGTATAAGTTAACAAATTTAATGTTCATATACTTGCTTTTTAGAGGCTGATTAGTTGAAAATGCTTTATCTTATAAAATATGAGTTATAGAAATGTATCATGGTCTAACATAAATTTCTAGAAGTCAAAAATTACTTTAAAGACTATTAATGCCTTTCTTTTGAAATCTTTATACGAATTAAGTATTATGCCCAATTGTTAATTTTCTAGAGTTTCACTTCCATTTGGTAACAATACTTTATGTGAGCATTAGTATCCTCAGGCCAGTCAACAGAGACATTTTTGTGTAATTAAAAATATAATACAAGAAGTAATATCACCCCAGTAGGATGGAAAAACAGTCAAATAATCTGTTGCTTAGGAAAACCAAGTTTGATGAGAGGAGGATGAGACAGTCTTCATGCGGCTTCTGCAGATATTCTGTAGTTCCTGATAACTCAATCACTGTAACTTCACTTGAAATTTTATGGCTGTTTTTTACTTAAATACAGTACAGCTACAGTATTAATATCACCCTGAAACATATTTTTTCTGAAGTGAGTACTTTATCTAACCAATCACAATTTTCAAAGTGACAAACATTTCTGGCTTGGGTTTTTTTTGTGTGTGTGTATAAAATTACATTTTTTTATTATTGTTCAAGTACAGTTGTCTGCATTTTCACCCCACCACGGGCCCCCACCTCACCTATCCCTAGCTCCCACCCTCAAACCTACCCCCTTTGGCTTTGTCTGTGTGTCCTTTATACATGTTCCTTGATGGCCCTTCCCCTATTTACCCCATTTCACCCCATTTCCCCCCATTATTCCTCTCCCTTCTCCCCTCTGGTTACTCTTGGTTTGTTCTTTATTTCAATGTCTCTGGTTGTATTTTGCTTGGTTGTTTGTTTGGTTTATTAGGTTTCACTTGTAGGTGAGATCATATAGTATTTGTCTTTCACTGTCTGGCTCATTTCACTTAGCATCATGGTCTCCAGATCCATCCATGCTGTCACAAAGGGTAGGAGCTCCTTCTTTCTTTCTGCTGCATAGAATTCCATTGTGTAAATGTACCATGATTTTTTGATCCACTCATTTACCGATGGACACTTAGGTTGCTTCCAGCACTTGGCTAGTGTAAATTGTGCTGCTATGAACATTGGGGTGCATAGGTTCTTTTGGATTATTTCAGACACCAACTTATATTTTTGATGATTTGGCATGTTTATTTTTTCTTCTTCATTGTTTGAGTAGTTTAATTGGGGTGGAATCTGTTTTCACAAAACTTAAGTTACCCAAAACAATATTGACAAAGAGGTTGGAGAGAATATAATTAGAGAGGAAATGTGTCAACAGTACATATAAGGAATAGATATTTCTATTTGATTAGCTGAGTGTATATAAAGCAGGGGAAGGAGAGTGAAAAAGAGAGCTTTAGAAAGACATTGTTCAGTTTATCCTTTGGGACATCACATGGGACTACCATCCTCTCTCATTCTTGTTGAGGAAGGGACTCAGAATTGGGATTGCATTGCAACTTGATTGTCATTAGTAAGAATGCCATGTGAAGATGAAATGTCTTAGAGGGCTGAGACTTTACTGACACTGTTACTATATGAACACTGAGAAATTCTCATGGTAGTAATGATGATGAATTATTCTGGGTATACTTTTGGTTTCAAATGTTTGTCTCCTATTTAGTATTTGGTACATAATTTTCAAGGGGGGGTTATTTGCATAACTAAAACAGAGGATTTAAAATAACACCAAACCTACTGTTGAGCTCTTCTTGCTATGAATATGTCAAATGTTTTTTCATGAATACTTCAAAGTCAGTTCACATATATTTTTACTGATTCATTTTCAGTAGACTTGGGAATAGAAGTTTAAGTGATATGGTTTAATTTCATCTCAGTTAATATTCATTAGTTTAGTTATTCATATTATTTTGAAACACACTATACTACTAGTATCACAGATTAATATTTATTATAAATGCATATAATGTCAAAACTATTAGAAGATGCATGTTAAATGTTTTCATTATCTTGGGATATTTTGAGAATTTAAAGTATTAATAAACTTAAAAACAATTTGACACTTGACAAAATATGATTTTCATTTTGAGAAATCATATTCAAACATATTTACAAAATAATTCTTTAATTGGACATTACCTAGGACTTATATTACAGAGTGTAAGGGCTCTGAATTAATTTTGCTTCTCATGAATGTTACTGAGGGTAGCATCTCTTATCCATATGCACATATCCATATTTCTCTAATAGAATATAATTTGAACACATCAGGGCAGATTGGCATTTTCAATATCGTAAAGAACTGCTTTGTTAATTGCAAACCATATTTAGTATGACCTTATAACAAAGTAGCACCTTAAGTGTCATGCTTTGTCTTTAACGTGCACACTGGAGCTGGCTTCATCTGTGCCAGACAACTGCACTTCATGAACAGAGGTTTTTTCCTGATAGGCAATTAGCAGTAATTAGGAAGCTTCACCTCAATAAGATGTCAACATGAGATTGTTTAAAAAAGTTGAATGTCAGTGACTTAAAAAGAAAGTTCTTCTGACACAGGGGTATGGCATGTGAAACATGAAATGTTAATTTAACTTTTCTGCTTATTATTCATGTACAATATTATTTTGTCATTCAGACACTGCACTGACAGAGTATAAAGGGTGTTAAAATAGTGCTGCTAGAATGAAAAGAGGATTAATCTACCATTGGCCAATTAGCCAAAGGGTACTTAATGGTCTCTAAAGGCTACTGAAGTCTAACTACTAGCAAACGCATTGGTAAAAAGTCCTCTATATTACCTTCATTTGCTTGACATTTTGTGAAACATACTGTAGGCTTTTAATAACTGCATCTGTCAGAAAATGGTTTATAAATGAGTGATGTAGTAACTCAGTGTATTTTTTATAAGAAATTTTGTTACATTAATAATTTCATTCCTACTTAAGATCTTTGTTCTTTTTCTTTTTTGGTTCGCAGTTTTAAATTTTTAATTCTTTTTCTTAAAGATCTCAAGTATCATAACAAAGAAAAACTCATTTTTAAATTTAAAACACTTGTTACTAATTTGAAAGAGTTATTAATATAAACCATTTATTTTAGTAGATAAGTACTTGTATGGAAAATATTCTCCTAGTGACCTAGAAACCTATGTAATTTTCTCTGTAACTCATATAATGTTTTAATTAAGTGACTATGCTTTTAGTCTTATACATGTACAATATACAGAATTTTATTTCTTTTAGTTTTATTCCTTGTAAGAGAATAATATTTCCAGTGAAAGAATGTTGATTATACTCACAGAGGGAGAAAGATCAGTGCGATTATGGTGACTTTCTAGGAGGTGCTTGCCCACAGGATTTACATAGATATTTTCCAACTAGAATTTTTTTCTTCAGTCTCTTTTTCTTTAATTCTGGTAACAAAATTATGGTGTTAAGCTTTAAAAATCACAATAATAAGATTTTTAAAGTCACTGCCTATACTCAAGTATGAACCAGAATAATCTGATCGTGAGATATAAATGAATTTCTTTATGTATTCATTCAGTTCTGTGCAGAATTCAAGATTAAAGATTTTGGTGAAGTAATTGGAAACAGACTATTCCCGCTCAATGATTGCTTTTCCCTGCTTTGACTTTCAAGGCCTTTGGGTTTGTTTCAAAAGAAGAAAGAAAAACAACAGATTCCCCTATTCTTATAGATGGAAACTGACCCTCACTTTTTACTCTGGTTACTGACTGACCTTTTCTAACATTTGACATCCAACCTTTGCCCCATCATGGCCTGCAAAGAATCCTTCCGCCACCAACTATTTCCTGCATTGACCTTCCAGAAACCCTGCTCCTGTGACCCTGACATTCACCCTCTCGTTTAGGCAGACTTTTTAGAATTTCTATTTATCTACTTTTCATATTCCACTATCTCAACTAAAGCTGTTTTCCAAAAATGTAAAATGGTTCATTACTTTAAGTTTCTAATCCAGTGGTGAAAAACATATGGGGAGAACTGAACAGTGTCTTTCAGTGTTATAGTGTGGTTACTGTTCAGAAAAAGTGTTAGGTCAGAAGCTGCCTCCTATTAGTAGTGAAGAGCTATACAACATCCCATGCCTTTCCCTTGGAGCGCTGCCCCCAAAATTAGTTGAACATACTCAAAAGCATGTTCATTGCATATGCCACAATCAGCAAGCATGTCTATTGAATGGGCAGATGTTGAGTATTTTCTTCTTTGGAGATATCAAGATCTGAGGATATCTAAAAATATATTCTGTGTGAGGTGATTAAGGAAATTATTCCTCAGATTTTTTTCCTGAGCCCTTCTTTTCACAAAAGCCTTTTCTGTCACTTCTTTTTACTTGGACTATAGAATAGAATATTTTCCATAGGCCTTTGATTTTTTCTGATAATTCATTCTTGAACATAAAAATATTAACTGAGGCTCCCTGCTGTAGAAGAGATCCTTGATCTCCTCAGGACTTCCCTCAGCTTACTGGTGATACTTCTCTAGAGTAGAAATTGGAAATCAGAGTGGTTGTTGGTATAGCATGGCCTTTAATGTTCTACCTAGCATCCAGGAAACACTTGTCGAAGAAATCAGGAGGGATACTTGGAAGGAAACTGGCTATACCCAGCATTTACCAGACAGGATTTAAGGCAGCAGCAGTTCCCTCAGCCTCTTGTTTTATTTCTTCAGAGCATTTAATGTATTTTATTGTTATGTATTTCTAGGTCATAGACTGGTAGCTACCTAAAGGCATGAATTAGAACTTTTTTGTTTATTATTGAAAACATAAGAGTACAGTTTTTACTAAATAGTATGTATGAAAAGGATGAATGACAGATATTGAGTCAGTTTCTGAATCTAGATATTCTGTATCAAAATCTTCCAGAAAATGTTAAGGTGTGGCTCAGATAAAAAAAAATTGTGAATGAACTCTCATGCAAGAGAACCAGGGAGAGATGTCATGGGAGGCTTATTTACTCTGTTCACGGGATTCTGTTGAAAGCAGTTACTGTTGAAAGCAGCAGAAGGAAGCAAGCTTCTGACTAGAGGATTTCTGCTTGGCAATTGAACTACAAAGTGCTGGCTGGCCCTTGCTGGGTAGCTCAGTTGGTTGGAGCATTATCGTGATATACCAAGGTTCCAGCTTCAATCCACGGTCAGGGTGCATATAAGAATTAATCAATGAATGCATAAATAAGTGGACCAGCAGGTCAATTTCTCTCTATCTCTCTCTCATCAATAAATAAAAAATTCAAAAAAATAAAAATAAACTATGAAGTGTAGATTTGGTTAGAGGCAAATTTATATTTCTAGAACAGAGCATGGAACAATTTTGAAAAATCCTAAGTGGCCATTAGTAAATGAGTTGATAAAACAACTATGGGATATTTACACAACAGAATATTACTCAGCTATAAAAAAAGGACATTTTACTCTTTATAACAACATGGATGGACCTGAAGAACATTGTGCTAAATGAAATAAGCCAGCCAGAGAATGACAAATACCATATGATTTCACTCATATGTGCAATCTAATGAACAAAATACACTGACAAGCAAAATAGAGACAGACTCACAGATGGAGAGCAGGATGACAGCTAAGGTGGGGGGAGGGTAGGGGATGAGGGACTGAGCAAAGAGGAAGAAGGACTCATGGCCACAGACAATAGTGTGGTGATTGCAGGTGGGGAGGGGCCGCCCACCATTAGCATTAAATGGTAATGGGAAAATACAATAAAAATGTATTTAAAGCAGTCAAAATAAAATTAACATAATTTTAATTATGGGTGAGGAAAGAAAAAACAGGGTGAGAGCATTATATAAACTATACACTGAGGTTCAGGATATTTGCTAAAGGTAGAGAAGGATAACAATAAGGGAACAGGGAATAGGTTCAATAAAGCGGTTGATTTTTTTAAAAATTAGGATTCATTCATTTTCCATGCTACATATAAATTATCACACATTTATCAACTTAGAAACAACCTACACGCTAATTACCTCATGTTTCTGTGGGCCAGCCGTCTGGCGCCCCTTAGCGAGATCCCCTGCTCGAGTATCACAAGGATGCACCCAGGGTGTCAGTGGGGCTGCCTTCCTTTCGGAGCTCAGGCTTCTCTCCCAAGTTCTTGTATTTGTTGGGAAAATTCAGGTCCTGTAGTCACAGGACTGAGGTGCCTGTTTTCTTTTCTTTTTTTTTAAATTATTTATTTATTTTTATTGATTATGCCATTACAGTTGTTCTATTCCCCCCTTCATTCCCCTCCACCCTGCCCCCCCAACCCCACTATTACCCCCCTTTAGTTTATGACCATGTGTCTCAAGTTCTTTAGATTCTGTATTTCCTATACTATTCTTGCCCCCCATCTATTTTCTATCTACTGTCTATGCTACTTATTTTCTGTACCTTCTCCCCCCTTCTCCTCCTCCCACTCCCTGTTGCTAACCCTCCTTGAGATCTTCTTGATTGCTGCTGGTTAAGAATAGATCTTAACTCCTGAGGCCTTCCTTGGATCCTTGACTGACAGCCCCTTACATACTCCTCTCAAAACATGGCAGGTTACTTCTTCAAGACCAACAGGGGAATCTGACCTCAGGAAGGTCACCTGGCTTTCCTTTACACGGTTCCCCTGATTGGGTCAGGAGCAGCCAGAATAATCTTGCTTTTGATTAACTCAAAGTTATGAGATTAAGGGCTATAATTTAGATCTACCAAATCCTTTTAGCGTATAACACAATTCAGATAATGTAATCATTGGAGGGATAGCCTATCATATTCATGGGTCCTGCTCACATACAAGGGTAGGGTATTGTACAAGGACATAGGTTATTGGGGATTGCCTGGGGACTCTGCCTTCCACTGTGCCCATTATTGAAGAATGGGTTCTCCAATATATTCTTATAGTTGCTTAGAGGGGTCTTTCGATTTTGGAGACTTAAGCTTCTCCAGTGTTATATTTAAATAAATAATAAAAACTAGTGTCTAGCACTTGGGGGGTGAACTGGGATGGGAGTAAAAGACAGAAAACTGTACTTGAGCAACAATTAAAATAAATAAATTAAAAATAAAAATAAAAACGACATGAGTACAAAAAAAAGAGAAATAAATGTCTTCAAAGGCTCCTTAGTGGAATAATGATAAATGATTTTAAAAAAAACAACCCCCCCAAAAAAACTAGTGTCTAGTTTTATTTTATTTTTATTTTTTTTAAGATTTTATTTATTTATCTTTAGAGAGGAAGGGAAAGAGAGAAGGAGAGAAACATCAGTGTGTGGTTGCCTCTTGTGAGTCCCCTGCTGGGAACTGGCCCACAACCCAGGCATGTTCCCTGGTTGGGAATCGAATCGCGGTCATGTGGTATTTTTATTTTTTATTGTTGTTCAAGTACAGTTGTCTCCATTTTCACCCCACCATGGCCCCCCGCCCCACCCACCCCCGCCTCCCACCCTGGAACCCACCCCCTTTGGCTTTGTCCATGTGTCCTTTATACATGTTCCTTGATGGCCCTTCTCCTGTTTTCTGCCATTATCCCCCTCCCCTCCCTCCCTCCCATTACTGTTGTCTAGTTTTAAACTTTTATAGTGTCAAGTTCCATTTTATAACCTTTGGTTAGAATACTTGACTGCACATAACTCAATACAAATTTCACTACTCATTCTCATTAAAATTAACTTTTAAATTGAAATAGACTTTTAAAAGGCTGTGGAGCCATTGCACTGCTGGGATATAAAGAGCATTGGAGTAAAGCACCTGCCTGCAACATGCCTGTAGCCTAGTAGGGATCCTAAATAAAGATCAGGTACATAATTCCCACAGCAAAAATAAAATTTCTGTCATGGGAGAAATTATAGGGTTATCATACATACATAACTAAGCTTTTTAAAAAAATCCTCATCTGAGTATTTTAAAATTTGATTTTAGAGAGTTGGGAATGGGGAGAGAAACATTGACTGGTGGCCTTCCGTACGCACCCCAACCATACACAACTTTTTGGTGTATGGATCCTGCAACTTTTTGGTGTATGGATGTTGCTCCAACCAGATGAGTCACCCAGCCAGGGCATAACCAAGGTTTTTATTAATCCAGGCACGCAGCCTTTAACACACTTCTCAGACTACATGGTTGCATTTACCACAAGATAATAATGCTAACAATAGTGCTGGACATTTAAAATTTACCAAGTGCTATCATAGATCTTTTAGAAAATTCTGCACTCACAATTACTTTTGCCAGGTAAGCAGCATCATCCCTTTTTTTAAATAAGGAAAGTGATGTGCTAGCTCAATACCACCCAGCTGGTAAGCAGTAGACCCAAAACTAGAATCCAGAAATAATCTCTCTTTCATATGTTTTCTTATCATTTATGGTTTCAGTATGATATGAGTTAAATATTTATTCTTAAATGCCTGATTGTAGATGAAAATATAATATAGAAATGGGAATCATGCTTCTGATTAAAAAAATGACAATTTTATATGTAATCTCAATTTATTGGTAGATTTTACAGTACATCTCTTTCTAAGATCACCATAGTAGTAATCTCACATGCCAAACCAAGTGTAGACAAAGAAAGCTATTTATACTTCTTGTCTCATCCATGGTATTTCTCAAATAAGAAATAGAATGCTTAAACTGAGAGAAGTCATTAATAGAGCCATAATTATTTGTCCAGAATTCTAAAGGATAATCACACGGGTCCCACAAAGGGTCCCACATTGATGTCCTGTTTCCTCTTGCGACAAGTGCTCTTACAGCATTTTGAGGCATAAATAACGAGTATTAGAAATGTATTTTAAGTGTAGATTTTAACTATCATTTAAACATGATTTATATTTTAATATATTATGAGTCATTTGGTTTATTGTATCCATAAAATCAGTATTTCTTCAATAAACTTTTATATTGTTAAATGAAGTTAAAAATCTACGCAGACGTGTCTTTTAGAGAAATATATTTATTGGCTCGGTCTTTCCTCCATGAAGGATATATTTATAGTGTCTGGATCTGCCACTGTGGAAGGAATAGACAGAAATCTAATGGCAGGCAAATTTAACAAATGAGAGAAGCCACAGGGGCTGTTCGTAGGAAGACAAGAGCCTCATCATTTAGTTTTCCAAGTTGTCTGAGACTGGCCTAGAATTATAGTCATGAGTTATGTCTTACCAAATGAAAATCTCAAAAGTTTAACTTAGATGCAGGATTGATAAATGCTGAAGTGCATAGTACTTAAGTAAAATCTAATAATATTACATTTCTAATAAAAGTGTATTTTAATTTATGTAGTGATAAATTAATAGATTATAAATACCAGCCAAAGTTACTATATTCTTTTAGCACCATCTGTACTGCAAGTAGGAAGACTTGAATTTTTGAAACCTTTCTTCTGGTTTTTACTATATAGAAGGCATTAGATATTATGGGGCATACAAAGGTGAACAAAGACACAGTCTTCTTGTGAGGATTTTCTAGGGTTCAAGGTTGAGGACAGGCACAGTGCTATGGAAGCTGAGCGAATGGAGCTAAGCTAATACTTTGTTGAAGAAAAAGAGTAAGAACAGGACTTTTCATAAAGGAGAAAATAGCAGTCTGCTCATTGAACAGAAGAGAGAATTCAGCTGAAGGAAACACTGTGTAGAGTGTCCTTGCTGGGGAAATGGCAGACTAGTTTGGGGATTGACAGGCAGGTGTGACTTCAGATGATGTCTGACTGAAACACAGGTGGAAGGTAAATCTTAGCCTTGACATGACCACGAACATCCTAATTTTATGCTACATGGGTGAGAAACCTTGAAGGGGTTTTGAATAAAGGAATAATGGGTCACTGTTTTAGGAAATTGTATAAAAGATGGTTTGAATTAGAGAAAGTTGCAGGGAGAGTTTTAATTATCATTCTCAGTAGCCCAAAACACTAACTCAAAAGAATATATGCACCCCTTATGTTCATTGGAGCATTATTTACAGTAGCCAAGATTTGGAAGCAGTCCAAGGGCCCATCAGTAGATGAGTGGATAAAAAAGCTGTGGTATATTTACACAATGGAATACTACTCAGTCTTAAAAAAAGAAGGAAATTGTACCTTCTGTAACAGCATGGGTGAATCTGGAGAGTATTACGCTAAGTGAAAGAAGCCAGTCAGAGAAAGACAAGTACCATATGATTTCATTTATTTGTGGAATCTAATGAACAAAATAAACCAGCAAAGTAGAGACAGACTCACGGATACAGAGGACAAACGGCTGTCGGAGTTGGGGGCCGGCGTTGAGTATTGGGAGAGAAGGGGAAAGGGATTAAACAAACAAACAAAAAAGACTCATGGGCACAGACAATAGTATGGTGATTTCCAGAGGGGAGGGGGACTTAGGAAGAGGAAGAGCAAGGTAAAGGAGGGACAAATGGTGATGGAAGGAGACTTGGGGGTGTAAACACACCATGCAGTGTGCAGTATGCAGTATGCAGACAATGTTGAATTGCGCATCTGAAACCTGTATGAGTTCAATAAGTTCAACTTAAAAAATAGAAGGAAATGAATATAAGAAACATTACATAATTTGTAGAACCTGATAATTGATTGGTCGTAGAAAATCAATAAATGGGGAGGGAGATGAATTCAAGCTGGGATGGTAACCAGGAAGATTTTCAGCTTTATGGCAATTTTAAGTTTGCTTTTAGATGTTAATTATTAGGTGCCATTGGGAACATTTATGAATGATTATTTCCTTAAATTATAAGTTAAAATATAGCCAAATAGTTTTTTATCACACATTTTTTAAAAGATTTTATTTATCTTTAGAGGGGAAAGGAAGGAGAGAGGGAGAGAACTGGCCTGCAACCCAGGCATGTGCCCTGACTGGGAATCGAACCGTGGTTGCTTGGTTCCCAGGCCCGCGCTCAATTCACTGAGCTACACCAGCCAGGGCTTTATCACACATTTTTTATTTCATCAAAACATAGTATAATATCAAATATGTCAAGCCCTAGTTTTGAATCCATGATCTGAAATGTTCATATTCAGCAGTATAAACATGCATACACAAGTACATATACAATTATAGATTTGTGTAGTTTCTAGAAGTTGTGTTGGAGTATAGTGTTAATACTCTAGGTACTATGTCCCATATTTATATTACTATATTTAGCTATATCTTTTGCTCTTTCTAATTAGAATTCTTAACAAAGACAGATTTTCCC
Source organism: Artibeus jamaicensis (assembly GCF_021234435.1). Classification (NCBI taxonomy): domain Eukaryota; kingdom Metazoa; phylum Chordata; class Mammalia; order Chiroptera; family Phyllostomidae; genus Artibeus; species Artibeus jamaicensis. The sequence continues at coordinate 54,193,149 of NW_026522030.1, forward strand.
CCCTCTGAGAGATTTTAGTACCATTTTGTCTAATTGCCCCTTATGTTAAAGCACCACACTGTAAGCTTCTTTGGAATAATAAAGTAGTAATGCAGTTATCCTCGAAAGGAGGGCAGAGCTGTTATGCCAGGACAGCTTGGCGGCCTTCTGCTGACTACAGACTGGTGTGAAACGGGCTAACGTTAAGACAGTTTCTTCTATACGGTTTCATAAAAATATTACCACTGTGTCACTTAGTAAAATGTACGTTATTAAAAATTCCAATGTAAGGAGTTTAGTGCAGTCCACCTCAGCATTACACATTGGACTTGTCAACTATCAATCAAGTTCATAAGAGTGAGTGAATTTGTTTATATGCTATTTATTTGAACTAAATCTCTAATAAGCCTCTATTTCTAATTGGACTTAACATTTATGTTGCTAAATGAGAAGCATTTTGGCTGCAATATAGAATGGTAAGATCTACCCAGTGGAATAAACAGCTAACATCTGTTATCTCATCCTGCTCCAGCTTGGCTTTCACTAGTTTAGTACATCAGCCCTGAAGTCAAGGTTATGGAATGTGTGCATCTCCGGCTCCCCCATGTATATGTGAAGGCAAAGAAACAGCACATCATGAGTAAAGACCAGCAACCAAAAGCTCCAGAGTACAGCTGGTCCTTTTTGTTTTAACCTTTGCTAGTCCTAATAAAAAAAATCATAGAGGTTGTAATTTTTGTAATAACTTTTTATAATTTATTTCTTTTCCTTAGCATTTTCTGCGATAGGCTGATAATTGTTAAATCAAATATAATTACTTTTATAATACATTTACATTTATTTTTCTTTAAAAAAAAAGAAGCTGAGTTTAGATTTGGTTGAACTTCGAAAAGAAAAAGAAGGCTTACTAAAGAAATTAGAGTCCTCATCTGAAATCACAAGTTTGGCAGAAGAAGTTTCCCAGGTAACAGTTCCACGGATACAAGTTACGTCGCTTGGTCCTTCAAGGAGCATGGATTTGGAAATGAAGCAACTACAGTGTAAACTAAAGGTGAATCTAATTTTTATTAATGGTGAGAACATATATTAAGTTACTGGATCCTTAAAGACATGTTTATTAATTCTAATTTAATTTTAATGATAAAGGTAAATTATGGTGTAAATAATCCAAAAATTATTAAAACTATATTCAACCTCATCTTCCTATTTTAGCATGGTAGATTCTTTTTTCAAATTTAATTTTACTCTTAATTAAATTTATTGAAGTTACATTGATTAATAAAATTATATATGTTTAAGGTGAACACTTCTATGATACATCACCTTAGTCATGTTCACTATCCAAGTCATATCTTATTCCATCACCATTTATCCCTTTTATTCTTTCCTGCCTCCCCCCACCTGGTAATGACCATAAATTTGTTTGTTCGTGAGTTTTTTCTTAATCTTTCTATCTTTTTAAAAGTTACTGTTTGGTTACACTGTCCTGTCTTTTCCCCATTGCTCTCCCCTGCCCCATCCCTCCACATTGTTTGTGTCCTTGAGTCTTCTATCTAGTAACTCACAGTACTATTTCCTGAAAAAAATTACAACAGACCGTGATATCCTAATTTGGGAGATGATGGAAACTGGACATTGCCATTGTATTCCATTACTCAACTCAACTCTGCCCCCATCCCTCCCTCCACTGAACAGAATTCCTTTCAAACATGTATCAAGTTAAGCAGTATGCTTCCCTTTACACACTTGCTACTATTGTAATTTGGTTGTTGTTGGTTGCAGATGGGGCAGGTAAAGGGAAGTGAGGGAAGCGAGAGAAGTAGGGAGCAAAGGTGTGTTGCTTTAATACATTTCAGTAAGTTAAACCTAAGAATAAGAATAAAAAGGGGTGTTCCTTTTGTTTATAAAGAATTGTTTCTGAGTAAAACTGTCAACAGTTTCAAAGTAAGGCTGACCTTAGGTTAAATAGCATTAACTTGTATGAAACAGGATTTCTAAGTGTTAATTGGAAAGTTCATTTTCATGCTGCTTTATAAAACTCATTTATTCCTCACATACTTAATTATTTTCTTCAGTGGGGATTGCTAACTGGAAGCCAGAGGGACAGTGTATATGAGACTATCACTATCTTGAGAAGCACTAGAGAGAAAACTCTGGTTGGAAATGCCTCGAATATGTCAGGAATGAAATAACCATGACCGTGAAGGGGGTGTTAGAATATTGAATTGTCAAATAGCTCAGTTGTTTTCAATTCAAAATATTATATGTACACTCTTCAATAATATATGTAAGTGAACAATAACTAATAAAGTAGGATTTAGTTTAAAGTAAATGAACATATTTGAAAATATTTTGCTATATTAATAATAGATTTACACACTGACATTAATTTAGATGCTTGTTGAACACTGTCTTCTTCAGACAGTGTTTATGTGCAGAACTTGCCTCAACCACTACATTTTATAAGTTTAAATGCCTTACATAATAGAAATGTGAGAAAAACAGTTTTAGGCTTTGGTTCATGTATCTTTTAAAATGTGTTTCTGTGTCTGATAAAGTGGAATAAAATATATCAAAAGAATATTTCGTATTTATACACTCAAATAGAATGTTTCTATGTAGAGGGTAAAATTATTGAAATATTCTTTTATTTATTACAGATATTTAATTCATAGTTCTATGAATTCTTATGTTTAAGTCCTCATGATCCTTAGCATAACTTTAGTTTTCACCAAAAATAGAATTTTAGATCCAGTAATGTCTAATCTGACTTCTAAAAGTTTTTAAATTGTTAAATTTTCAGTTGATTTATATATTATTTAATTTACTTCCTACGAATGGTCTAACCTAGTTTTGGTAATAATAGGCCCCTATGAATATCTGTGTTATCGGCATTATGGTTCCCCATGGTGTAAGCTTTCATTCACCTATGAATTTCTCTCTCATTTGGAGGATTCTGTGAGTCACAAAGGTGAGACTAATGAGAAAGCCTAAAGCAGTTTAGACCATGCTTGATGTCAGTTTGAAGTGACACTGTCCGTATCTAGCCCTGAGTCCCAGATAGGCTGCACAGGGACAAAAAAAGGCTAAATCTCTACCTTTGTTTTGTTTCATGTTTCAGTATGGAAATATTCTACAAGACCAGTCTCCTGGACAGCTAGATCAGGAGCAGACCATAGAAATGAAGATCACATGGAGGGTTAGCAACAGGGGAGTGGGAGAAGGAGAAGGGGGGAGAAGGTACAGAAAATAAGTAGCATAGATGGTAGGTAGAAAATAGATGGGGGGAGGGCAAGATTAGTATGGGGAATATAGAATCTAAAGAACTTGAGACACGTGGTCATAAACCAAAAGGGGGGGATGGTGGGGGAGGGGGTGTGCAGAGTGGAGGGGAATGAAGGGGGGAAATAGAACAACTGTAATGGCATAATCAATAAAATATATTTAAAAAGAAAAAAAGACTAGTCTCCTGTAAATATATAATACTCTCTGCTACTACAAATTGCTGTTTCCATATTGTATTAGTTTGCTAGGGGTGCCATAACAAAATTCCATGGATGGCTTAAATAATAGAACTTAATTTTCTTGTAATTTTGTAGTTTAGAAGTCCAAAGTCAAGGTATAAACAGGTTTGGCTTCTTCTGAGGCCTTTCTCCTTGGCATGTAGATGGCCACTTTGTCTCTGCGTCCTCACGTGGTTGGATGTCAGCCTGTGTGGTCTGTGTCCTAATCTCTTCCTGTAAGGACACCCGTCACATTGGATTAAGACCCACCATATGACCTCATTTTACCGTAATTACCTCTTTTAAAGACCCCATCCAAATACAGTCACAGTTTGAGGTCCTTGGGGGTTAGGGTTTCAACATGTCAATTTTGAAGGCACCCATTTCAGCCCATACCAGGTATCAAATCGCTAACAAAATTTTCCAAAAAATTACTAATTTTTCAACTGGTGTTTTTATGCTTAAGAAAAACTGGTGAGATTTGAACTATTAAAGGTCTACAATACATCTTTTTTTTATTTTATCCAATTGATTTTAGACTTCTCTATGTAAATTCTTAGGTATGCTTCTCAAATATACCTGGTTCACTCAGTAATTAGAGTGTTCATGTGCATTTTGGTTTACCCATATTAGACATGTTTCTTCAAGGTACCCAACTTTATATAGATAGATAATAAAGTATTGAGAGACCTATAAATTCTTCTAGTAATTTATATTGAGTTTAATTTGTACTTTTTATGCAATCTGAATGGGACAGTACTCCAGTTTATATGTGTGGTTCTCTGCCTTCCTCATTGTTGAAAGCATTCCCTTTGGTGCATACATTGCTCTCTTCCAATTTCCCTGTGACTTAGTAGTGAAGAATAGTAGTTTTTCAACCACTGTTCCTTTATGTATAATCTGTTTCCAGGCAGTTATAAGTCTTTTAAAAGTATTAACTCAGGCCCTGGCTGGTGTAGCTCAGTGGATTGAGCTCGGGCCTGCCAACTAGACAATCGCGTTAAGACCTTCCTTCCCAGTCAGGGCACATGCCTGGGTTGCAGGCAGGTTCCCTGCAGGCCAGTTCCCAGCAGGGGATGTGCAAAGGGCAACCATACATTGATGTTTCTCTCCCTCTCTCCTTCCCTTCCCCTCTAAAGATAAATAATAAATTTTTAAAAAAGTATTAACTCATTTAGTCCTCATTTCAACCCTATGAGATAAGTCTTCTTATTCCCTTTATTATAGTTGAGAAAACCGGAGACACAGAGAATGAGTTACTTGTCCAAGGCAACATAGCTCCTCAGTGGCAGAGTTGAGATTAGAACTCAAGGCGTCTGGCTCCAGAGCCTATGCTCTTAATCGTTACACCATGAAAATGTAAAAATAATATTTAATAAACTTAGATAGGGAAGCTTTCACCAGGATGGACTCTCACCATTGTGATGTTTTTTTAAGTATGTATTCTACTCCAAATTTTTAAAAAATTTTTTATTTAGTTATTTTTCAGGTACAGTTTTCTGTCTATTTCTCCCATCCCAGCCCTCCCCGCCCCGTGCTCCCCACCTCCCTCCCATTTCCACCCCCCTTAGTTCTCATCCCTGTGTCCTTCCTATTTGTTTCTCCAAATCCCTCCCCCTTTTTCCCCTTAAATTCCCTTCCCTCTCCCCCCGGTCACTGTCCCCTTGTTCTCTATTTCAGTGTCTTTGTTTTTATTCTGCTTGCTTGTTTGTTTTGTTGTTTAGCTTCCTGTTAAAGGTGAGATCATATGGTATTTGTCTTTCAACACCTGGCCTATTTCACTCAACATAATGCTTTCCAGTTCCATCCATGTTGTTGCAAAGGGTAGTAGCTCCTTGCAGCAGAGAGAAAGAAGGGTCTACTCCAGATTTTATGTCATGCTGCAGATAAGTATTATGTAGTAGGAAGTGGAAAAGGGCCAGAGGACCTGGGTTTTGATCACTCTTTGTTCATTAATTTCAGGTAGGATCTGATGGAGGAAATCACTTAACTTCTCCAGAGGTTTAGAGCAGGGGTACTTTTCTTGCCACCTAATAAGGACTTTTTAGGATCAAATGAAGTAGCTGTATGATTTAGAGATTTGGGGAAAAGTATATAGCAAGGTGGCATGGTTTTATTTATTATAATTCATTAATCCCTCAATTATCCAGAAATCAGTGTTACAGCATTTGAGCCACCTAAAATAACAGTCTTTAAGTCTAAATGGAAAAGAAACAGCTATCTTAAAATCCACTGAATTTATTCCACTGTCAGGCTGCATTTATTGCCTATTGTGTTTTATAAGTTTAATTGTTCAGCTTAATTAACTTAATTAACTCTCAGCAAAATTAACTCAAAAGCAGAAAATTAGAGATATGTGTATTAAAGGGCAGGATGATTGTTTGGGGACAGGAATATTGACAGAAACAAGACGTTATGACAGAGAGGAAAAGGAAATATAAAAATATTAAGATAAAAATACAAAATCAGAAAAGCAGGAGTCTGGGACCATTGAGAGTAGGGGCACTAGCCATTTATATCATGATAGTTGTTAAAGGCATCACTATATCATGACTTACTGACATTATAGTAGATACAGTAAGATGACACATAATTAATATAGTGATATCGATAATGTACTATCACTATATTAAAGTAATACACAATGCACGTTCAATCCAGAAAGAACATAAGATTAATGATTAAAGCAAAAGTTTCAACTATCTGGTAAATTTGCTAGTGTGGAACATCTTATTTTCCAATGCTAGAAATAAGACACTATTCATCACTGTAAACATGTAAAATATGGTGGACATTTAGATTGCATCACACAGATATTTAATCAAAACTTTCTTTTAAAGATTTTATTTATTTTTAGAGAGGGGAAGGGAGAGAGAAAGAGACGGAGAGAAACATCAATATGTGGTTGCCTCTTGTGCACCCCCTACTGGGCACCTGGCATGTGCCCTGATCTGGGAATAGAACCAGTGACCCTTTGGTTCAAATGCTCAGTAGATTGAAGCTGGCACTCAATCCACTGAGCCACACCAGCCAGGGCATATGTAGTCAAAACTTTTAATATTTAGTACAGTTGCCATGTTGAAGTAGCCTTGGTTTTTAAAGAAAATTAATATCATATTTAATATAAAAATAAAAATGGCAGTTTATTATTTATTATGATCCAGGAGGTGACTGTAAAATTATTTGTTTTTTAACTTACATATGCTGTACCAATGAGATAGTTAAGGTCTGTCTAATGAATTTGACTCATATTTACATTATATAATGAATGGTTTTATCTTGTCAGCTTTACATTTTTTAGCACGAGTCAGAAAAACCTGGTAATAGTTCTAATAGAAAAAATTGATTGTAGTTACTAGATAGATTAATGAAATAACTAGTTCAGATATTTCTAAAGCTATCATATTTTATAATACTTACATTAATGTAATACTTTAAAAAATTAGCAAATGAATTAATGTATGTCAACACTGTCTTGTAAGAGGAAAAACTAAGATACCAAGTGAGGTCTCACATTATTACATGTTTACCTGGAACTTGAGTCAAAATGGAAAGTTAGGAGTCTGGGATGGTGATTACCAGAGGGGAAGGGAGCTGGGGAGAGATAGGAGTGGACAGTAAAGGGGGCGGTAAATGGTGATGGAAGGAGGCTTGACTTGGGGGTGATTAACACACAGTACAGTATACAGATGATGTATTATAGAACTCTACACCTGAAACCTATATCATTTTATTAACCATTAAATAAATAAATAAATATTAAGAAAGAAAGTCGTAACCCTCTCATTGCTAGATCTGGCTCCTAGGCTGTGCAGACGACAAATACTACAAAGCTGTTCTACTTTGAAAAACTAATAATTATATATAAATACATTAGTAATAAGTAGTTTTATTAATAAGATCAAGCAAGTAGATATTTAGTATTCATAAGATGCTCTTATCAGTTATCAATTACTATCTGGCAAATTATTCTAACATGTCATGGCTTAAAACAATAGTAGTTTATTATTTCTTATGACCTTCTGGGTTCTCTAATATGCTCGCATTCTTTGAAAACAAGGATTTACCTGGCCTGGAAATTCCAAAATAACCTCACTCATGAGCCTGGCAATTGGTCGGCTGGTTGTAAGCTGGGATAACTCAGTACTCCTTCGAATGGCCTTTCTTCTGTGTTCTTTGGAAGGTGATCCCAGGGTAGCATTCCAAGAGGGCACAGGTGCGTGCTGCAAAGGTTTAGGCCCAGGATCTGATATTTGCACTGTTTTATTTCTGCCACATTCTTTTGGTCAAAACAAATCACAGGCCGATCTAGGTTCAGGGGCTTGAGCAATGGATTTCATGTCTCGATGGGAAGAGCAGCAAAGCGTTTGTGACTGTGGTCATACTGAGTTTGTTACAGGGCACTAGAACAGCCCAGCGTTAGTTGTAAGTTATCTTGTTAAACCATTAAACTGCTCAATCACATGTACGTTTACATTTTACAAAGATAATCCATATCTCCCATAAATGTATTCTGGGTATGTACTCTTTGCAATTGTTTTATGGTTGTGTACCTCTATGGCTTTGGAATGTAATATAAAAACTTTAGTATACTATAATACTTGTATTGTGACATATAAAATATTTAAATGTTCATTTATTTGTCATTGAAAATTTCTTACTCTTCATGAGAATAGCATTTAGTTTTTATGCTTCTTTTGAACAAGGTTGAAAAGTGTATTTGTATTATACGTATTTTTAATCTAGAATGCAACTAATGAACTCACTAAGCAGTCATCAAGCGTGAAGTCTCTCAAATTTGAACTCCTAGCAAAAGAAGAACATATAAAGGAGATGCATGAGAAGTAGGTTTTTCCATATTTTTATCCGTTGTATTTGGTGCCACCTAGTGGCAGTGACTCTACTAAATGCACCCCAAGAAACAATACCAACATGTCAAAAATTGTTTTCCTTTCTTCATGTTTAAGCCTACATAAAATGAAAATTTAAGGAATATTATATATAGCATGGTTGATGTCAATATGGTTACTGTTTTTTAATTAGAATAAGAAGATGTAAAGTTAGATTATCTTTCTCAGAGTAAGCATTTAATTTTGAGTAAATATCATTTAATGGCCCAAAGACTGTAAACCAAAAATTTTGGAAGGTGGTAATTATTCTACTAAAGATATATGTGTAGATTAATCTTCCATTGGATTTAATGCCTAAGCTTATAAAGGTAAGTTAAAAAAGGGAAAATTTTGTTTGTATTTAAAAATACCTGGAAGATTATGAAAATTTATATTTTGTGTTATTAACAAAAGAGGTTTAAAATGTTCTATCTCACACACTCAAACTGGTTTTCTTTCTATATATTTTATATATATTCTGAGCTTAGAAGTGGTAACCTGTTCAGATAGAATTCCAATCTGGCCTTAATAATTTTATATATATAGGTGTGTGTGTGTGTGTGTGTGTATTCTACATACATACATACTATAGTACATTATATGTGAAGATGACCTAAACACAAAAGATTGGTTAATTTTTTAAACAGACTACTTGAAGATTATTTACCTATTAAGAAGCCATCTTACTTATTATTTAACATTGAGCACTCTAGAGAATTTCTCTTTGAATCCTGTTTCCTTGACCTGCTAGCTTGGTGCTTTAATTTAATCATGTTAACTTATAAAGTTCTTAGGAGGATTGAATGAGTGAGCAGATGTAAAGCGTTTACCTCAGACACTGGCATGTTGTGCTAGCTGTTGCTCTTATTATAGTAGTAATAGTGATAGTAGTTGTCACTGCATTATATGCTTAACATGTTATGAACTTAAGCCAAACTAATATGTCAATTCAATTTCATATGATATTAAATCAGAAGCTATCATGTCTAATGTTAGTATCTTTATAATGATATTATAAAATTTTACATTTGTTTATAGAATTGTTTCTTATCAGTGTTATACTTCTTGATGGTCTCTAAATATAACTTTCACTTTTTTTTAGCAGTGTAAGAATGTAATTGAAATATAATAATTTTTACTTTTCATAAATTTTATTAATTTTTCTCAGTTCTTTTTTGTTTTAATGTTTGTATAATACTATGATTAGCAAGTGGAAACTGGATTATAAATTTTACAAGAACTAAAAATATTAATAGAGCAATATTTATCCCATGCAATTACTTTATTAATTTGCCATTTCATTAATATCAAATGGCATTTGAAAATTAATGGTAGGTGTAACTTTGGGTAAAATATTATCACTGTGAGATGGGGTCGGGGTGAGTGATGGGGCAGATGGCGGGACAGTTGTAACTGATCAACAGTAAAAAAGATATTACCACTATTCAAGTATTTTCTATCCCTTTTTATGAAATTTCCTCTTTTTTCCTTTTAAGGATGTCTAGAATGGAAAGGGATATAACCATGAAAAGACATTTGATAGAGGACTTGAAATTTCGACAGAAAGTAAATTTGGAAAGTAATGAGTGTACTAATGAAATGTTAGAAAATCTTGAAAAAAAGGTATGAACTTCTATGTTCCCTGACACCATAAAATCACTTCCCCTTGTATTTACCTTTTTAACTCAAATATTCTCGCAATAAAATTTATAGAAAATATTCATGGAATATATGGGTCTTGTTACATAATTACATTATTGGCTCTGAGAGTACATTATTTGTATTAAAATTGAAGACTCTAAAATCTCATAAATAATATAGCACACATTCTTTTTTTTTAAAGCTTCATTCACCTACTTTTAAAGATTTTATTTATTTATCTTTAGAGGGGAAGGGAAGGAGAGAGGGAGAGAAATATCAATGTGTGGTTGCCTCTCATGCGTCCCCCACTGGGAACTGGCCTGCAACCCAGGCATATGCTCTGACTGGGAATCAAACCACGGTTGTTTGGTTTGCAGGCCCATGTTCAATCCACTGAGCTACACCGGCCAGGGCAGCACACATTCTTAGTATTAGTAAACATACCATGAGAAGATAATCAAGTTTAATTTTTAAAAATTCTTAAATATTTCTGAGTTACATAATTCCATTTTATTCAGCATTTTGTTTTATTTAAACTATAAAATTAATGATAGAATCAAGCATATGGTTTTAAATGAAAAAAGTGGGAACCAGTAACTATCAAAAGTGTTTAAAAAGTAAATTACCACAATTTTTTAAAAATATACTTTTTTGTATACACTGAAATCAGTGTACTTGGGAGGAGAGTTGTATTTAAAATAGTTGTATAATATCTGACCCCAAAGTAGAAATCAGCAATTTGCTGATAAGGATATATACAGAATCTGGCACAAATAACACCCCTTTTCTATTACAAAATCATAAGCATGTGATTCTATAATATAACAATATCACACTCAAGCACACCATATGACATTTTAGGTGAAATGTCCAAATTGCTGTCCATTTGGTGAGAGACATTCATGTACCCACCACACTCAAGCAAGCTGGCCCTCCTGCTGCCGGACCCTGTATATTGGAAGGTGCTATTTGCACAGCTCATGAAGCAGCTTGTGCTTTGGCATTCACTCCATGTGACCACTGCAGAAAGAGCATCTCCCTTACTTTACTTGTTGGAAATAAAAATATAAGCATCTATCAGCTCAAATGGATTTAAGAGAGAAATTTTATACTAGTAAGACAAATGTGTAAAAACTTACTTTCTCTTTCTCTGTCACACACTGATATAAAATAGAATTACTTTCTTACAGGTTTTTTTCCAAGGTTACCTTTTAAATTTACTCATTTTTTAATTTTAACAATCATTTTAGATGTAGTAATTATATACCTTTAGTGACATTAAATGGAAAAAGAAAACCTGTTCTATTTTGAATATATAATAAATATGTTGTAGCACTTTTTATTATTCTTAAAAGTACATGTATTTTTGGGAAGTACAGCTGAAAATTATCTTTAATTTGGAACTTGGCTTGTTTAAGAATAAAAAACAACCATTCCTGCTTAGAGAGGTTCAGATTAGTAATTAAAGGAAATGTAGTTGAAATTAATATTATATCTTTAGGCGGAAGACTACATTGTTTATTGCGTATACTTCTTTTGTGCAATTTTTGGTTTTACTGTTGATTTAAAGACTATTAGTCTCATTCATAGTATTAGTTCTACATATTTTATACTTGAATTTGATATAACTTATGAGAAAATAAATGAAATTAGACATATTCATGTATTCATCTAGTTTCTGTTGAAATAAATAGTATACTACTAGAATGCCCTTACCAATAATAAACCTTTATACTTTCATTACTAGGTGAAGACATTAACTGAAGAGTGTTCCAACAAGAAGGTATCGATTGATTCACTAAAGCAAAGACTTAGTGTCGCCGTTAAAGAGAAGTCACAGTACGAACAGATGTATCAGAAAACTAAAGAGGAATTAGAAAAAAAGGTATGATTTTATGATATTTAGTTTTGAGATGATACAACAATGTCTTTTTCATTTTTAAAGTTGCTATTTTTCCCCCAAACTATTATGAGCCACTTAAATGTTAAGATAAATCTAAAGAGTACTTTATCTATACATGAAACATTAATTATCTGAAACAGATTTTGTGTCTTGATAATTTCTTAAAAATGAGAACTGTTTTTAATAATTAGCACAAGTAGATATAAATTGTTTAGGCCCACCTAAACTTATAAACTAATGTAATATATCCATTTGATATGTGAGACTTGTGATTTTAAAAAGCATAAGCTAATTTCAATGATTAATATATATATATATATATATATATATATATATATATGAATATGTGCTCAGGATAAGTTATGGAAAATAAACAAAAAATCAGTTTTTCCCAAATAAAAATAAACACATATATAGAAAGAGTCATGAAACCTTTATCTGCCATGCATAACTAACTCTTCCAAAGCTGTTTATGAGATGTCTTTATTCTCTACCTACTGGTCTCTTGCAGGATCTCAAGCTTTCCCTCCTCGTATCAAAAATAACTGAGACTGAGTCTGCAATGGCAGAAATTGAAACGGCAGCGGCTAAGCATCTTCGAGGGTTAGCGTTGCAGAGTGAGCAGGCCCTAGAAAGTGCACAGAAGAAATTGCTGGTAGCCAATGACAAAGTGGAAGAGTTCACCCTATTTGTAAAGGTTTGAGTTTTTTGTACCTTACTAACTTGTACTTTTCTTCTGGAAGAGTAGGCAGAAGCCTACTTCAGGTGATTTGGGGACTACTTCGAAGTTTCTTTCCGTACAGTTTCTTTGCTAAACCACAAAGCGTCTTCTCCTAATCTACTTGCCGCATTGTTCAAAAATTTCTCTATAAAAGTTTTTGTATAGCTTGAGTTTAGAATTTCTCATTCTAACTACTATTTTTCTTAATGTTAACTTAGTTGTGAAATTATAGTAATCATAGAATCAAGGCATGTATTAAGATGAAAGAATTGAGAAATTTCCATTGCACTGTCCTTTTGAAAATCAAGCAAGGACAAACAGAAATTTGTTCATTAAAACTAGGAGACATCTGAATCCCAATCCATCACCTATCAAGACATGGAATAGATAGAGGAATGGCAAATGACTTAGCAGGACAAAAGGAGACGAGCCCAAGTGCATGCACAGGGTACCCATCTAGAAGTTATCTGAAAGCTGAAGAACCCCAGAAATGCTCAGGACTTGGCTCCACAAGGAACCACCAAAGTGGAGGAAAGACAGGTATAAGGCTAAACCTGTGGTTTGTTTGAAAGTCTTTAAAAAGAGCTTTTAGACCTTTGGTCCCATACAGTCAGGCATTATTTCTCCCTCAACGCTACTGGGAAACACTAAGGAGCAGCAGCTCTGCTTTCAGAGAAACAAGGTACTGAGAGGTGGGTATCTGGCAATTGCTCTTCCCCTTTTAATCCCACTGTGAGTTGTTTACGCCTCAGTTTAGTACCATTTATTCTGATTTGTATTATATTTAGCAAACGCATCTGTTGCCACTAGATAGATTCAGCGTTCCTGAAAGTCCAGGACATGTTTTACTAATCTCCACTCCCACAGTGTGCACCAGAGCACCTTTCAAAAAATCACGTGCAATAATGATCACTAATTAGGCAAATTAAATTTCCATTAGGAATATGAAATTTTAATAATAGTCCTTTCGGCTTTTAAAAATAAGACTGAAGCCCTGGCTGGATGACCTCAGTTAGTTGGAGCTCTGTCCTGTACATAAAATTGTGGGTTCGAACCCAGTCAGGGCACATATGTGAGGCAACTGATCAATGCTTCTCTTCTCTCACATTGTCTCTCTCTCTCTCTCCCTCTTTCTCCTTCTTTCTCTCTCTCTCTTTTCTTTTCTCTCCCTTTCTCCCTCCCTCCCTTTTTCTCTCTCTTCCCCCTGCCAAATATTATTAGTAAAGATATACTCGGGTGAGGATTAAAAATAAAATGAAAATAATAAAAATAATAATGAAAATAAGTGGGAGAAAAACTCTCCTGAAATTACAATGTTCTTTTCTTTTTTCTTTTTTTTAATTCTCACCCAAGGACGTACTTACTGTGTTTAGACAGAGAGGAAGGGAGAGACAGGGAGAAACATCAATGTGAGAGAAACATCATGGGGTTGCCTCTCACACCTGCCCCGACTGGGGATCAAACCCACAGCCTTTCTGGGAGACCCTCCCACCAACTGAGTCACCCAGTCAGGGCTCTTTTTCGATTTTCAAGCGATCTTGGGTGAGATTAAGTTTCTCATACTACTTTTTTTTACATGGCTTGCATTATTAAAAACTAGCATATCATAGCAGTAGAAATTTACTTAAATATATAAAATGTTTTCAATTTTGTAATCTTTATAAAATGAAGTTAAACTGTGTCCTCCAATGGAATAAAACATCGCCAGTATCTCCTTTCATATAACCCCACTATTATTTAATGCACACAATTGTACTTGCTATATATATATATATATATATATATATATATATATATATATCACGTGAGTCCAGAGGTGTCCAGCCATGTAATATGAAAACTAGGGCCATTTATTAAAGATACAAGAAACATTGTACATAGGACAATGTCACCTCAGTCCCCTTCAAAGTTGGCACTTTGGGACCTCACACAGTTCTCCCAATCGCCATCAGCTGCCCCATCATATTTTCTTGAATGTCATTGATGGTCTGAAATCTCTTCCCTTTCAAAGGTGATTTAGTTTTAGGAAAAGCCAGAAGTCACAGGGTGCCAAATCTGGGCTGTAGGGGGACTGAGTCACCTGGGTAATTTGATATTTCACCAAAAAACTTTGCACTTGAGATGGGATGCGTGAATGGGCACATTGTTGTGATAAAGCTGCCAATCAGGAGTCGCCCTTAGCAGTGGCTTTCTGAATTATCCAAATAGTTTCCACAGAGGAATGTTGAATCTTAACACAAAATTTAATGCAGATTAATTGCTCTACTTGTTCAGTTATTTTGAATGCAAAGGCCATACAGTACACATGCTTATTCAAAGGCAACTACCATCCCCACTGACTAGTACAGTGAAGTTGTCATGGCTCACACATGCGCATTCCAGTCCACTGTCCTTGGGTGCCGGGTTACATTGATGTAGTGCAAACTGTTCTCATTATATTGACAGTGGCTGAACTTTTCCCAGACAGACCTCATATATTAAAGCATATTATATTATATATTATTATATTAGTTTTTCAAGTAAATTTTTTGGGGGTTATCTCCCTAGATAGATGAGTAGGGTGGGATCTCTTATGTCCCAGTTGAGACAGTCTACTGGTCAACCTGTTGTAGAATATTTTCAAGTTCCCTTATCCCCTTAGGTATTGATTTTAATTTAAAGATATAATGTTCCTGGAGTTAGATACTGGATATAAGATAGCAAATAACTGTATCTTATGTCTGATGCTACATTCTTCATTCCTTTAAATTAGGGGCTTACAGAACTTTATGCCAGTGTTAGTAGTACCCCATTTAGAACGATTCCCTTACTTTGTTTGGAAACCATGGACATTTTGGGAATTTTTTAATTTTTAAGAATATATACAGAATAAGTGAATTAATCTCTTTTATCTCTGAATAAAGGTTTTAACTGGTCTAAAGTCAAACCAATAATGCTTAACTGAGAAGACCCTAAGTGATTGCAGAGTATTGATTTGATTAAATGTAATTTACCTTTTCCAGATTTAAAATATCATTTCTTCCAAATGCTTATCAAATTGTCTCACTCTTTATCTTATTTTCAGTATTTTATTCATGATGTAAAACTATTTTTATTTGACTTTTAGCTGCATAATTCCATACTGTTTTCCACAGTGGCTGCACCAGTCTGCATTCCCAGCAACAGTGCACTAGGGTTCCCTTTTCTCCACATCCTCACCAGCACTTGTTTGTTGATGTGTTTATATTGGCCATTCTGACCAGTGTGAGGTGGCATCTCATTGTGGCTTTAACCACAGTGTGATTTTATTGCCTTTAAATAGAATGCATAATATTGGGCCCTAAATTTATTGACTTAAAATCTCAACTGGTGGGGCTCAATAATCTGCATTTAACAAATTAACTAAGAGAGTATTATGCATAACACAGTTTTTCAAATACTGCCTTAAATTTTTTATGAATTTAATCTTCATAACAAAATATCATTTTGGTATTTAACAGCACCCCTTAGCACTTAGGACCTCTAGTGGTAGTTTGACATTTGCTTTTTCTAACTATGTTTTAGCGCCAATGTGCATTTGATACTGGCACCACTTCTGCTGCTTAATCAATTTTTCTAATAAAGAGCCACCAGCAAATTAATGCCCAAACTGAAACTGTGGCAGTGGCTGGGTGTTTGGTTCTCGGGATGAGATGATATCATTCTTCCCTTCCTTGCACCTCTGGCCCTAGGACTAGTAGGCACGCTCCGGAGCCACCATCTTGGGCAACATACTGTCAGTGACTTTCTGAACCCCACTGCGTTACATCTAAGCTGAAACCTTTTAAAAATTTTAAGACCTTTTATAATTTGACCCTATTCTGCTTAAAATTAATCTTTTATACAGCTCTCCTACTTTCACCCATATTATGCTCATTGCTGCCTTTGCTCAAGTTCTGCTTCTCTATTGACATGCCTTTCCCTCTTTGCTCTTTGCTCTAAATCCTTCATATTCAATTTAGTGCCTCCCTTGTACATGAATCCCTTCTTTAATTTTGCAGTTAAGAGGTAAAAGCCCTACTCTGCCAGTTACTAGCTATATTGTTGCAGGCAAGTGACTTGATCCTCTGCACCTCAGTCTCCCCATTTATAGAATGAGTGCAATAATGGAACATACCTGAGATGAGCATTTAAATAAGTTAAACAAAGCATTGCCTCATATATCACAAGAGCTATCTAAGTCTCAGCTAGCAGTAGTAGCAGTAGTAGTAGTAGTAGTAGTAGTCATCCTCGTTGTCTGGCTCTCATTTGTCTCCTGAATATTTATTGTATGTACCATATAAATTAACATGTAACTGTGAGCTCATATTTTTCTTTTATTTCAAGTACAATAGATTATAGCCAACATGAGCGCAGAGACATTGTCATTCATTATTCTCAAAGCACTTACACATAAGTCTCACTAAAGTCCTGAAGAATTGATTTTATAGCTGCTTCAAGAATAGTACTGGACACTTATTTAATCACTGCTCAGACTGAAAACTCTTTAGTGAGCATGAAGACTGTACATAGTCCCTACATGGAACATTAGATCACCAGGACTCACTCCATGCAGAGCTATTAGGGTACCATGTACACAAAAGTACTTAATAAATATTATTAGTAGTATTAATAGTAATAATGTTTATTCTGGCCCTGTTGTAGAATCTGTGTTCCCTTTAGTCTTTTCATTTATTCATAGGGCACAACAAGATTATAGAAGAGGTGGAGTGGCCATCTGTTCTAGATCTAGTCTTGAATGTGGAATTATGCCCTGGAGTAAAATCAAGTACTTTGAGCATCTGGGCTGGATAGATGCGGCAGAATTGAGGCTTTGAATTCTCTTAATAACTGAATAAAACACACAGGGGAATTTCTAGAAGTATTTGCTCAGTTTGATTGAGCCCTGATATAGACTTGTTAATGGTCTTGTATGTGAGAGTCATATGCCAAATTTCATCTTCTCAATGGTTTTTGTTAGCTGTGAAATAAATATCAGCCAAAGATCAACATTTAGCCTAAAGCTCAAATCATTCAATTATCAGTATGTACTTGCTTTGGTGAGATTTAGAAAGATGTTTTGGGCATGTAAATGTCCTGCTTCTTCAGTGAGAACATTTATGGAGCATTATAATTTTATTTTTATATGTACAGTTGTTAATACTTTGGCTCACTGATCTTGTCTCTTAAGGTTTTTTTAGTGTCCTTTTTTTCCAGTTTTGAGATATAATCACACGAAACATTTTTTTAAGATATATAACATGATGATTTGATACATGTATACACACGGTGTATGATGAAGTGCTTCTTGCCATTTTATTCTTGTAATTATGGTGAGGACATTTAAATATACTCCCATAGCAATTTTCAAATATATAATACAGTATTTTAAACTATGGTCACTATGCTGTGTTTTAGGTCCCTGGAACACACTCTCCTTATGACTGGGAGTTTTTACCCTTTGACCACTATCTCATTTCCCACCCCCATTCCCAGCCCCTGGCAAATAAGTTCGGCTTTTTGAGATTCCACATATAAGTGAGATTACATGGTATTTGTCTTTTGTTGGACTTCTACTAATAAGCATAACTCTTTCAAAGTCCATCTGTGTTGTCACAAATGGCTGGATTTCTTTCTTTTTTGTGACTGAATACTACTTCATTATATATATATATGTACCAAATTTTTTTAATCTATCTACTGATGGACAGTTAGGTGGTTTCCATATCTTGGCTATTGTGAATAATTCTGCAATGAACGTGGGACTGCAGACATCTCTTTGGAGTCTTGATTTTATTTCCTTTGGGTATATACCCAGAGATTAGATTGCCGGATCATGTGGTAGTTCTATTTTTAATTTTTTTGAGGACCCTTCACACTGTTCTTCATAGTTGCTGCACCTACCATATTTTTCAGACTACAAGATGCACATTTCCCCTCCACAAATTTGGGAGGAATAATGGTTGTTAATGCTGCTGTTGAGTTCATTTACATTGGTGAAGTACTATGTTATTAAATATTTTACCACATTTTTTGCTTCAAAAATTTTTTCCCCTGTTTTCCTCCTCTAAAACCTAAGTGTGTCTTATGGTCCGAAAAATACGGTATTTACATTCCCACAACAGTGCCCAAGGGTTCCCTTCCCCCCACATCCTCAACACCATTTGTTATCTCTTGTCCATTGGTGCCATCGATAGCCCTCCTAACAGGTATGAGACATTGTTTCATTGTGGTTTTGACTTGTACTTCCCTGATGATTAACAAGGTTGAGCATCTTTTTTGTACTTGTTGGCCATTAGTATGTGTTCTTTGAAAAAAATGTCCCTTCAGATTTTTTGCCCATTTGTAAATTGGATTACTTGGGTTTTGGCTATTGGGTTGTATAAGTTGTACGTAGTTTGAAATCAGGAAGTGCAGTGTCTCCAGCTTCATTCTTTTTCAAGACTACTTTGGCTATTCAGGGTTTTTTGTGGTTGCATATCAGTTTTAGAATTGTTTGCTCTATTTCTGTGAAAAATGACTGGATTTTTTATAGGGATTACACTGAATCTATAGATGGCTTTGAGTAGTATGGACATTTTAACAATATTCTTCTGCTCCACTAGCGGGATATCTTTTCATGTATTTGTGTCTTTGATTTCTTTCATCAATTTCTTACATATCTTTTACTTTCTTGGTTAAAGTTAGTTCTAACAGTTCATTGTTTTGGGTACTATTATAAGTGGAATTATTTTCTTTTTCAGGTGTTTTGTGGTTAGTGTATAGAAACACAGCTAACTTTTATATGTTGATTTTGTATTCTGCAACTTTATTGAAATTGTTGATTGGTTTTAATAGGTTTTAGGTGAAGTCTTTAGGATTTTCTTTATATAAGATCATGTCACAAGCAAAGAAAGACAATTTTACTTCTTTCTTTCTGATTTTGATGCCTTTTATTGTTTTCTTGCTTAGACTCCCAGTACTAAGTAGAATAAGAGTGGTGAGAGTGGGCACCCTTCTTTTATTCCTGACCAGAAGGGGAAAGCTTTCGTCTTTTCCCAGTGAGTATAATGTTAGCTTTGGGCTTGTGATATATGGACTTTATTATGTGAGATATGTCCCTTCTACACCCATTTTATTGAGAATTTTTATCATGAAATGATCTTAGACTTTGTCCATCGTTTTTGCTGCACCTGTTGAGATGATCACAGAATTCGTATCCTGTATTTTGTTAATATGGTGTATCATGTTTATTGACTTGCATTTGTTGATCCATCCATCCTTACATCTCAGGGATAAATCCCACTTGAGTATAGTGTATAATTTTTTTAATGTGTTGTTAAATTTAGTTTGCTAATATTTTGTTGAGAATGTTTGTATTTATATTCATCAGGGATATTGACCGGTAGTTTTCTTTTCTTGTAGTTTCCCTGTTTGGGTTTGGTGTCTGAATAATGCTAGCCTTATAAAATGAATTTGAGAGTATTCTCTGTGCTTCTTTTTTTTTTGGAAGCACTTGAGAAAGATTGATACTAATTCTTCTTTAAATGTTTGGTAGAATTCACCAGTGAGGTCATCATGTCCTGGGCTTTTCTTTCTTGGGAGGTTTTTGATTGCTCATTCACTCTCTTTACTCAGTATTGGTCTGTTCATATTTTATCTTTTTTCATGATTTAGTCTTAATTGGTTGTATGTTCTCAGAATTTATTCATTTCTTCTAGGTTGTCCAGTTTGTTGGTGTATAATTGTCTGTAATAGCCTCTTCATGATTCTTTGTATTTCTTCAGTATCAGTTGTAATCTTTTCTTTAATTTCTAAGTGTCTTTGAGTTCTTTCTTTATTTCTTATTAAATCTAGCTAAAGTTTTATCTATTTTGTTTATCCCTTCAGAAAACTCTCTTAGTTTCATTGATCTTTTCTATTGTCTTTTGTCATCTCTATTTCATTAATTTTCCCCCTTATCTTTGTTATTTTCTTCCTTTCACTAACTTTAGGCTTGGGTTTTTAACTTTTTCTTGTTCCTTAGGTGAAAAGTTATATTGTTTATTTGAGATCTTTTTGCTTAATGCAGAGTCTCACATGGCAGTGGAGGCCCATGATGGCAGTGGGGCCGGGAGTGTGCAGGAGCCTAGCTGGAGGGGCCAGCTGCAGGAGAGTCCAGGGGTACAGGACAGTGACAGGAGATGGGGCCAGATCTGGGCCCACAACCGCTCTGGGGGCCTTGGCTGTTGGCATGCAGTCCTGTGGCTACCAGCCCGTACCACAGGCATTCCCAGGTCATTGGAAGCCAGTGACAGGAGTCAGGCCAGTGGCAAGCAGGTGCTGGAAGGGTTAGCCTCATGCACACGCGCAGCAGTGAAGATCAGCTGCAAGCTCTAGGCTGGCATTTAGCTCCTGTGCAGTGGCAGAGGCCAGAGTGGCTTTCGGTGCAGGTCCTGGGGCCCAGTGGGGTTCAGGGAACAGAGAGAAATTCGGGTGTGCAAAACCTCCAGGCTGTCTGTGGTGGCTATCCAGGCCATTAGTTTCTTCTGTGGCAAGAGCTGTTGGGGTCCTCCACAGAGCAGGCTGCTGCGACCTCTGGTTGCTCTCACTATATGGCAGATATTGGTGGCTGCAGCCCTTCTTCCTGTACATCTCGGCTCTGCCAGTTTCTGGGTGGAGTGAAACGGAAGTGGGTCCTTTATGTGGTACCCTGGAAGGCTGGGGAAGCTGGTTGTTCACCCCATTCTCCATTTCTTGACAAAAGGAAATTCCATCTTGGTGATCAGCAGTACTGGCCTCGCGGATGGGATGAGGCGGGCAAATGAACTCCTTCCTTTCCTCTGTGCACAGTTATTCTCAGGTTTTTGTTCCATTGTGTTCTTGAAGTTTCTTAAGTGGACTTCAGAGCTGTATTTTACTACAGGACTTTTTGTATATGTAGCTGATTGTTGGTCTTTGTGGCAAGAAGGAGGCTGGGTCTTGTACTCCACTATTTTGGTGACATCACTTCCTAATTATAATTTATAAGCATTTTTGTGTATGTGTGTATTTATTTTTCTTTATTATGTTTTCCCATTACCATTTAGTCCCCTTATACCCCGCTCCCCCCAGCAGTCACCACCATGTTGTCCATGTCCATGAGTCCTTTTTCCTTTTTGCTCAGTCCCTACACCCTCTAACCTCCCCTCTCCGAGCAGTTTTATAATACAGTCAAATTTTAATTAACTCCATCCTGTTATATAAAAAAGGTAAATGACAGCGATTTTGAAAGTTCCTAATAAAAATACATTACTTTAAGTGGATAAACTTTAAGGTATGTAGTATAAAAATACTGCGTCTCAATAAATCTAGTTAAAAGCTGTTTTTAAAAATGACGGACCAAAAACATAGAAGGAAAATGGGTTCCCAAATTTGTGAAGCTGTTATATAACCTTGGAATGCTTATGCTTCGAATTTTATAGGAAAATGAAATAGAATTCCAACTCATTTGGCTACTTTTATTTGTGACCATTATAACAGCAATCAAACTTGTGTCTTATCTGATGTATGAGCTAGAAAATACCTATCAGAAATCTACATTAAGCATCATTCCTTTATGTGCAATATTAGAAGAATTTTCATTATGGTTAAGAATGAGGCACAGATGCCTCTTTCATTGCTACGATCAACACTTATTCTGCAGATTTAGAAAATTCAAAGAAACAAGAAAAATATATAATTATAGGAATGTAGACAATCAAACTGATTGTTAATGACATGTTTACGTACCTTGAAAATCCAAGAGAATAAAATTGTAAACTGGTAAAACCAGCCAGATTATTCAACACATTCAAAACAAGGTCAACATGTAAAATAAAGTAGTCTTTACAAATAATGTTTTAAAATGTTATTTTAAAACTTCTATTTATAACAATAAAAAATAACTGTTAAATACTGAGGAGTAAATATTTCAAGAAATGAAGAGACCTATAAAGCAAATGATAAAACACTGAAAGACATTTTAAAAACCCTAAGTAACTGGGGAGATATACTGTCTTTCTGAATGGGAAGAATCAGTATTGCAAATGTGAGAATTCATTCCAAAATTAATCTAAATGTCAGTGCAGATCAGATATGGACAAACTGATTCCAAAACATAAGTAAGAGAAAAGGGATGAAGACAGCTGAAGAAGGAGAAGAATGGGCAGGGAGAGAAGGATTTTCCTTAACAAACATCAAGACATACTACAAAGCTGTGGTAAATAAAACAGGGTGATTAGTGCAGACATAGGTACATAGAGTTTTAGGACAGAGTATAGTTCCACCATTTTACACTCCCAACCAGACTGCACAAGTGTTCCAATATCTCCGTGTTCTTGCCAACACTTGCTGTTTTCTGTTTTATTTTTAATAGTAGCCATCCTAATGTGTGTGAGGTGATATCTTGTTGTTGTGATTTACATTTCTCTGATAAGACATGATTCTTTACATAGAAAATCCTAAAGATTTATAAAACTAGTATTAACAAGAGAGTTTAGCCATTTCATGGGATACCATGTCACAGTACAGAAATCAAATGCATTTTTATACCATAGCAGTAAATAATTGGAAAAGGAAATAAAAATCTTCAATTTATAATAGCATCAAAAAATAAAATTCTTAGAAATAAATTCAAGAAAACACATGTAAACCACCAGTATTGGAAAGAATTTGGAGATTGGAGATTTTCATCCATTGTTAGTGATGTAAGATTTGGGGAAAAACTGCAGAGGTTTGTGATAAATAAAACAGTCACGTATGGTATGACTCAGCAATTCTAGGTATTTACTCAAAGGGAAATGTATATGTGTATACACACATACACACAGAGTGTGTTATCAGGAATATTTATTGCCATTTTATTCATAATTCTCAGGAACTGAAAATAGCCCAGATGTCCGTCTACAACTCAGCATCGTAATTATATAATAAAATACGACTCAGCAATAAAAAGAAATGAACTACTTATGCATATAACAATGTACATGAATCTCAAAAACTTTATAAGTGAAAGAATCCAAACACAAAATACAGTAACACATACTCTGTGATTATATTTACATGAATTGATAGAACAGGCAAAACTAATATGTAGAGAAAAAAATGCCAGAGACTGGTCTCGCCTCTTGAGGCTGGGGGTTGGGACTGATTAGGAAGAGACACCATGAACTTTCTGGAGTGATGGAAGTGTACTTTACTCTGATCTGGGTGTGGGTACCCTATGTTTTCATTGTCAAAAGTTCATAAAACTATACAATTAAGACTGATGAATCTCACTGCATATAATTTTTATCTCAAAAAGCAATGAAGAGAACTATAAATATTGATCTTTAGCTAATTATATGAGTGCTGAACAGTTTAGGGGAGAACTGAACAGGTATCTGCAAATTCCTTTGAAACGCATAACACAGCAGTTGGGTCAATGGGTAGACAGATACATGGTAAAGCAAGTATAGCAAGAGTTAACTGTACTATGTAGGTAGTGGGTACATGGTTGTACACTATACATTTCTTTAAAGTTTTCTGCATGGTTGAAATGTTTCATAGTAAAAGATTAGAGAAAATGCACTTTGAAGAATTTTGACTTGATTATAGAGAGATAAAATCATGTCTCCCCTTCTCTCCCTTGGAACCATACAACAGATAGGGAGAATGAGAAACAAAACTTCAAATCCTTTTTCCAGCAAACCTAGGTCACAACTAAAACTGTACTTTGAAATACCTGGAAGAGCAGCCAAAACCAGGCAAGATGAAATCATGCAAAGGCAGCAGAGGGAGAATACTTAGGTGCTGCAGACGTCTGGGAGATCAAGCAACAATATACCCTTGGAAGATGAAGGTCCCACGAGGTGCAAACCCTGACTCTCCTGTTGGCCACAGTGGAATGGATCTGCTGTGACTTGTGATAGGAGCTTCCCAGAACTGGTTTGTTTTCAATGAGAAGAGAAGGCAGAGCTTAAGGCAGAACCACACAGATGAGGCTTATCTATCTGTAGAAAGCAGCTTTTCTCATAGCATCCCCAAACAGAGATGCCTTACATTCTAAAAAAAAAACAAAAAAACTCATTAACAGAATTCATCAGAAAAAATGAAATTCATATGAGATTTCACCAGTCCAGAAAATAGCATAGGCTCCTATGCCACGTAATCGGTGGTCCAGGAAAAACTTTTCTTCTTCAAAAATACATCCTGAGCCCTGGCTGGTGTAGCTCAGTGGATTGAGCGTGGGCCTGCGAACCACACGATCATGGTTCGATTCCCAGTCAGGGCACATGCCTGGGCTTCAGGCCAGTTCCCAGCAGGGAACTCATGAGAGGCAAACATACATTGATATTTCTCTCCTTCTCTCCTTCCCTTTCCCTCAAAGGTAAATAAATAAAATCTTTTAAAAAATGCATCCTGAAAGTGAAGCAATACACTCTCTATATGAACTCAGTAGAGTAAAAATGGTGGAAATAAACAGAAAAAGTAAATGGCAGGAAAAGAAGTTTCACCACAGAAAAGTTGCCACAGAGCAAATTCATACTTTAGTATGAATTATAGATATGAATGAAATAATTTCCTCTTAAAAGCACTTGTTTAAGAGGGAAGTAAATGTAATAATTTAGGTAAAAGATGGTGAGACATAGGAGCAAACAAAAGCAAGTTAGCAGACAAAGCAAAAAGTAAGAAAATGAAATTATCTCAGAAAATATATATCGCTGGCTGTATATAGGTGAATTAATATGTTGAAATTATGTATTTATTTAAAGAAAAAGCAAATTACAGATTCACAAAATAATGTGAATGACTCTTTAAAACACCAGAAACAAAAGAAGTCAGATAAAAGAGTACATAGTGTATGAGGATTCATTTATATGACATAGAGAATAAGCAACTTTAAGATGATATAAATCACAACAGTTGCTCTCGGTGTGGGGGAGGAATTGCCAAGGAAGAGGTTCATCCCAGGAATTTCAGGTTGCTTCATCAGGGAAATCTCTGGAACATGAAGGTGTTCTATATTTTGAAGAAGGTGTTGGCTACAGAGATGCAGATCACCATCAAATCTTGCTAAACTAAATCCTTAAAATCTGCATTAGATACCAAGCCAAGTTCAGATGGCTACTATCACACCAGTAAAGAGCAGATAAATTCAAACTACTACAGCACATGGAAAGAGAAAGATCCTTCTAAATTTTTGGAAGATTATACAAAACTAAAACTATTCAATCTCATTAATATAGAATCCTAGATAAAATATTAGCAAATAGAATTTAGCAGCATAACAAAAAATAATTTATCACAGCAAGTGGAATTTATTCCATAAATGCAAACATCATTTGATACTAAGAAAACTATTAATAATTCTATTAATTTATGATTAAAATCATGTTAGTTTATATAGATATTAAAATGGATTTAAGACAATTTGATATTTATTTAATAAGAAGTAAAAGTAAAATGAGTCAGTAGTTAACCTCGTTAAGCTATATATTATGCATTAATAAAATATAATTCTTGACATATTAAAATGTCTCTCAACTCAAAAGTTGGCATAGTATTTCCTAGGAAGTCGACAGACTACCATTAAAATGAACAAGTCAAGTATGTTAATTGATATTACTATGTAATATTATTCAGGAGAAACTTAATGACCAGTACAACAAGAAAAGAAAAAAATAAGAAGTATAAAATTTGGAAATTAGGAGATAAGATTATCAATATTTTCAGGTATGACTCAATTTCTAGAAATGAGCTGAAAATTTACAACAAATAAGGAACTTCAGTACGCTAAATATATTTAACAATCTTTATATATGCAAACAGTAATCATTATTAGAAGCAGTCTCCCCAAAGTAAAATGCCTAAGAATAAACTAGATTTATAGAGAGAAAACCTAAAAATGATCCCCAGAAACCAATAAAGATATAAACAACTGGAAGGGAATACCATCATCTTTGATTAGGAAGACCAAACATTCTAAAATGTTAACATGATCCAAATAAAATTTAACATTATTCAAATAAAATTACCAGTGATATTTTTTAAGATGATGGAATCTAGACAATCTGAATTTCATATGGAAAACCAAACAAGCAAAAATTACCAAGAAAAAAATCTTAAAATGAAGGCTAATAAGAAGGTGAAGGCCCTACCAGATGTTAACATGCATTATAAAGTCTCACTGGTTATAATGTATTATAAAGCGTTGCCAATAAAAAGAGAGGTGGAACAGAATAGAAAGTCCAGACACTGACCTAAACACATCTGGAGTCAGTTAGGGAAAGATGGACCTTTAATGAATGGTGGTGGGACAACTGAGTATGATTTTAGATAATAATTTTCTAAATGATTACTAATAGATAAAAATATTAAAACTGAAATTAAAATCTTAAAGGTAGCAGGAAAAATTATGGCTAGAAATTGTGTCTATATCTTATTATGGATAATGCTTATTAAAGTATCACACTAATTTCAAAGGTAAGAAAGGAAAAGACTCACTAAGTACATAAAAAATTTAAAATATTTTTCCTTGGCATAAAACACTATAATTACTGTCAAAAGAAAATACAAAGTATAAAAAACTTTAGATATATATAACAAATATATAATTTCCCTAACATGTAAAGAATTCCTATAAACCACTAAAAAGATAGAAAATGTGACAAAGAAAGATAATTACCTCTTAAGGCTGATGCTTAACTTTGTATTTTAATGAGAGAAATGAAACTTAAAAATACAGTGAAACAACACACTACACTGAAATACCAGATTGGCGTTCTGCTAATGGAATGGAAAAAGGTACTTTCATACAGCCTTTGTGGAGGTATTAACATGGAGAATTAAGTAACAGCTTTCAGAATTATAGTTATACATATCCTTTGGTCCAATGATTTCACTTCTGTTGATACATCCTAGAGTTGCAAAATGTATATATGAACACCATTATTTATTGCAATGTTGCCTGAACTGTCAAAAAAACGAAATCATTCCAAACATCTAGCTGGTCTGCTGTCAGCTCACAAAGCTAGGCAGGGCCCTGCCCATCAGATTAACGGTCTCTTTTCGTATGCACATACAGGCATGGTATGGGCTAGTATTTATAAACTTCTCAAAGAGAGGACTTAAAGGCTTTTGCGAAGCAATCCTAGATATTTATTATTTTTTAAATCTTGTATTGTCTTTCCCGCACATAATTTAATTTCACTGTTACCCAACTTGTCTTCAAGTTCTTCTAAAGCATTTCTAATCCAGTTTAATAAAATACAAACAACTCTCTTTCTGCAGGCGTAATTCAGCAGTTTGTTTAATCATTAAATGAATTATGTAACTGAACTGTTACCACTAATATATCCACATTTAGAAATAAATAGAACTGACTCTTGGCATTAGCTCAGCTGGTGGGAGCCGCTGTGCTCTGGTATGATGGGAAGTAGCCCGCCTGCTGCACATTCCCCACCAGAAGAGCCGTGGGTGAATCTGAAAGAGGCATTGAAGAGCTCTGCTTAATCCAGCCAGTTGGTTAATGGTCATTTAAGAAAGCTTTTACTGAATACTGACAATAAATAAAGAGCAATCCATTATGTTCCCAAGTAAATAAAATCACAATAATCCTAACAAAAGATTTGCTAGTATCTTCACATTATTATGTTTTGAGTGCTTTATCTTCATGGATTACTTTCACACAAGGCCACATTCTTTCTATTATGTTACAGGCTTTGGTCAAAGAGTTACAAATTGATGTCCATACAATGAGGCGACAAATCAGAGAGCTTAAAAAAATGCAGAGAAACAAGGATGCTCATAAAACCTCAACTCATAAAGCCCAGACCTTGGCAGCTTCTATCCTGAACATTTCACAGTCAGATCTAGAGGAAATACTGGACACAGAAGATGAGGTGGTAAGATCTTTTAGAGACTTATTAATGAAGGACTTTTTGCACATTGAATTTAAATACATTATTTGTTTTAGAACTCTTATAATTTTATCTTTGAGATAATATTGATGAAGGTAAGATTATTAATGCACCAACAAAAGATGCATTAAGAGCATTAACTCAAAAACCATCAGAGAAATTTAACTGTGCAATATGAAAAAAAGCCAATACTTATAACCTTTAGAACTACTTGGTTATTATTCATGTTTGTTATCATTCCCTGTCTGCCCCCATTTTCCTTAATTTAATTAATCATGTATCTTTTATTAAGCCAGTTGAATGGATTTAGTTAAGCTGGGTCACCACTGATTTGAGGATTCCTTCCTCCTGGATGAGATTTGAAAAAGTAGTAAATCTAGGTAGGAGCTTTCCTAACTAAATTCAAGATTTTGTTCATCAAGTTATATAAAAATATATTTATTCCTTTAAATTGGGTAAAACACTCCTATCTGAGTGAATTTATATACATATAAGTCTTCAGTAGCATCTCTGTACCTCCTGGGAAGGGCACTGCATTTTGACATAGTTATTACTTCATGAACAGCAGAATCTCATCCTGTACACAGTCTGCTGTGAAACCTGTGGGCGATACTCAATGTTATTCCACTGTTAAGTCTCTGAAATTTAATACCTTAATGTTCAAATTTTCATTGGAAAATTAGAGATGATGGACCCTAGCTCCCCAATTAATACTTGCTCAGCAAATAAAACGATAGGCTTAAATGTTTGTTCGAGAACACACTCCAGTCCTCCCATCAGCTTCTCAAAGAACTTCAGGAGTACGGTGGAGCTACAACTTGCAAAGATTTTTAAACTGCCGAGAATTCTTAGAACAGAGACCAGAGGAGTCCTACAGAGATTATTTTGGTCCTGTGGGTGAAAAGGAGAGTGAATTACCAGTTTTCTCTCCTCAGGGCCTAACCCAGTTCTGAATTTGGATGGACAGAATATTATCAGAGATAGTGTCAAAGATAAGACACAGAGGAAACAATAGTATCTCTGGCAAAGGTGTTATCTATACCTTATGATAACATTAATTACCTAACAAAATTAAGAAAATACATATTCTGAGAGACAGGACCCTCCCCTTTGTGTGATCTCCAAAGATGCCTCTTTTACAAGGTGGGAAAAACCACCCACTCTGTTTGGGCAAATTAAAAAAGGACCTCTTTGTAGTGCCGAAGAAGAGATGACACACCCCTGCGAAGAGATGGCACCCCTGCCTCTGGGCACGCAGCCGGGAGCTGCATCTGCAACGTGCACTGTGACACGCACATCACAGGAGCTGAAACGGAAGTCCTGCGGGAAGAGAAAGGACTCTGGTCCCAGAGCAGAGAAACACGCTGCTCTGAGAGGGATCGGCACACTTGGTACACTTACTAGACTCAGTTACAGATCAGAGCCTGTTTGGACTGATCCCTGCATCTGTCAGAGGTCAAAAGAGTTGAGTGACTTACAAGCAGAGCCCAAACTACCTGACTTACGGCCTTTAAGCTGTACATCAAACTCTAGTAAACTCATGTAAAACATTGTGATAACCTACATGAAGTGTCTAGTCCGATACCTCACATACTGTAAATTTCAACAAATGTTAGTTTCCCAAACCCTTCCTTTTCGAAAAGTCCATTTTCGGTAAGGTAATCATGAGTTTAGTAAATAATCAACTGTACATATGAATAAATTATACTTTGAGAAATATTTTACCTTGATAATCAGTTGTTGAGAATATTTAGTGACTCCCGACACTAAAGTTGGAGTGCCTACCATTGGATAGCTTAAATAAACAACCATTTCAATGCACCAGAGCCGTGCCATATTATATTTTGTTTGTAATTGTAACAATTACTCTTTAGTTACCCATTGACAAGTCACATTTCTGATGAAAGATTTTGCTATATTGTGAGGGTCACTTATGAATGATTCTTTCATACAGTTCCATCTTATTTTTCACTTTATTTTAATTGCTTTTACTTTCACCTCAGTCCCTACTTTAAAGTCCACTGTGAAGGCAGAAATAAAATATCCTAAGATTATATTGTGATTATAGAAGTATAGCTTTATCTTCCACATGTATGTAAATATTTGTAAATTAAATGTTAAAGGACATGGATTTAAATATTCTCTACTATTAAAAGACCAGGCTGCTCTTTGTTGAATCCAGTTTTACCAATATCTCTCTAGATTTATTCAATAACTAACAGTATGATTAACTTCATTTAAATGCACGTAACACCAGCATTTATATTTTCATCCTTTAGGAACTGGAAAGGACAAAGGTAGATGCTGAAAATGATAAGGAATGGCTGCTGTACATTCAGAAACTTCTTGAAGGACAGGTATTTCATTTTCTACTACATATATGAAAACTTCTAGATAAGAATTCTAAGCCTTCCATTTTCACTAGGTTTCTTAACTTTTTGTAAACACACATTATTTACTTCTGTTAGGTATAGAAGTATTCCAGCAGGTAGGCCAGAAAGTTAACCCTCTATTTGTACTTCTAGACTTAACAAATGAAGCAAATACCTCGGGAAAGAGCCGACGTGGGCCTTAGCAAATGCATTAATTAAATTATTGAGTCAACCTCTATGCTTGCTAGACTGAAAAGAATCCATTCTCTCAGCTCTCTTAGGAAAAGAGATTCTTTATTATGTGTCTTTAAAGTTAGTTGTTGATACGGACACCTGAGGAGTTCATGGGTTTCAGTGACCTTTTACTATGGACCTGTTTCCAGTCAATTCATGTTTTCCTCACAGCCAGACAGCTGTTTATTACTGTGTCTTCCCGCATTCTCTACAATATTTTCTACTGAGACCTCGAGCAGCTTGTTAGTGGGAAGTAAATATTGATTTGGCATCCTGTCAATGCAGAAAGAATGAAAAAATTTCCACCAGAGGCCCCTCAAACATTTTCCTATCGACGTTTTCTGGGCCGAGCGGAGAGCTGCATAGAGGATGACAAGGCCGAGACGAGTGGAGCTCCCCGAGGGGTCCATTGAGACTGCTGCTGTGACCTGTGTGATACTTTTTCTTCCCTTTCAAGTATTTTTTTAATACCCATACAGTCTGCTGGGACGTGCCCCTCTTGTAAGTGATCAAGGGCAGTTTATTGGCAGGTGAGAGCCCTGCTTTTCTAGTCGGCCAGCTTTTGTTTTGACATCACCGACAGCATGCGGTGTATTCTAGAACTTTTTCATAATCGGTTTTTCATTCAGCTTAATTGTTTATTTAAAAAACGAACTGGAATAAAAATGGCTAAGCCATGTTTCTCAAAATAGCAAAAAAATCATTATTGTACTGTGAGTTATGGAAAGTTGTAAATGTTTCTGTATGGAGATTAAAAAAAAAGCTGATATTAAATGAAAATTATTTCACACTTCTGTTAACAGATAGAGGTATCTATGGTTTTAAAAAAGCCAAGAGTAAGTAAATAATATATGAACTATTCATATTTTTAGTATCAGTTTTATATATAAATTTTGAACAGCATCGAGAACTGCTTCAATAGTAGTGGAAGGTGATTGGCAATCTTTTTCTTAAAGTTGTTTAAGTGTAGACCTACAGGTATGAACACAGCTTTCTGCAGTGACAACTTGCTTTTGAGAGGAAATGCCATTTCCGAACCGTACTGCATACCCAGCACCCGCACCCAGGCAGTGCCTGGCAGATCAAAGGTGTTCAGTAATGATTCTTACGGGGTTTTTTTTTTCAGTTGAAAATAATAACAATAAACTTTTTAATGACTTTTTTAAATGTTCAGCTTATGCAAATGATCTTTCAATAAGGGAATTTTATCATGAGGATAAAAATAACAAATTCATATGTAGAGATCTTCATTACATTTTACAAAAGCTGTATTGACACCAGCCCCGGTGCTTTTTTGACTGACATGTGTGGTCGTACACATACCCAGTGTGATCTGGATGTGTGCTTGTTCTGGCCGGTGAGCGTAAAAAATATCCTGTTGAAAATGGCATTAGGCTGCTTAATACTGTAGTTTGATATAGTGCCTTTTTGTGCCACTGAGCCTGGGCTCTGGAATATAATTGCCTGGCAGTATTGATTTAATTGCCCGGGTTTATTTGTGGACCCCTAATTATTGACTGGAGGTAAATTTAATTGAGCGGCTTTATGAACGTTGGGAAACCACTGCTGTTGCTGCTACATGTAATGAACTGCGGCATGTGCCTTCAGACCATTTTTCAAGCTAATTTTATTCCACTGTGACAGTGTGATAACATTTAAAAAGTCAAAGACTTTTTATTTTTATTACTGACATAGGTGGTTCTGCTGATGTCCTTGAATTTTGTGAGAAAAAAAAAAGAAACTCCATTGGTTGCATTTGAATGTCACTTTGTATTAATGATACCCAAGGGGGGAGAAATCTATAAAATAGAAAACATCTCCTTTTTTCTAGCCTACTTTTCTTCTCTCTCAATTCCAGTGTTTATATTTGTCCCGAATTTTAGAAAGGGGTTTCTTTGTCCACCAGTTTTTTTAGAGTCTCAGTTATGCTCACTGTGTGGGCAAAGTGTAAGTCTGTTCATTCATACATGTTGTTTCATTTATGGCAGACAGCTCTGTGTATCTGACGCTGCAATGTCTTTAACTGTGAAGTCATTGTGTACACTCCCTAAAATAAATACTAAATAATTCAGTGTTGTTATCTGATTATTAAGATGTTTTGAAGGTAAAATTATAGAAAAACTTTCCTTCTCTGTCCTCCCTCTGGGTCCCGTGCTGTATGCCAGCACGGTTTAACCAGTGTGCAGCGAGGACTCTTAGAACTTGCAATGCCCATTTAGTCGGGGGCACTGGCTGCTTTTCCCTTAGGTTGTCAAATTAAAAAATGACGACAACAGCTCTGGATGCTCTGTCCTGAACCATAAATAAATAGGTCCTATAAGAGAGTCACGTCTTACTGGTCACATTGCATTATAGGGTTGATTGGTTAATTCTCAATACCAGAAATCCTTATGAACAACTATAGGCACCTGATTTTTTTTTTGAAGATTTTATTTATTTAGAGGAGAAGGGAAGTAGAGAGGGAGAGAAATACCAATGTATGGTTGACTCTTGTGTGTCCCCTGCTGGGAACTGGCCTGCAACCCAGGCATGTGCCCTGACTGGAAATCAAACCGCGATTGTCTGGTTCACAGGCCCGCGCTCAATCCACTGAGCTACACCAGCCAGGGCTGATTTTTTTTTTTAAGTCGCTTTGGAGCAGTAAGGGTAAGTAATTACTATTCTTTGTATTTTTTTTGTAATTTGATAAAAAAACATACCTATATTTTTGTCAGATCGGCAAAAATATATTTTTGGGTATGCTGCAGGATTTTAGTGATTAGTTTCTGTGTGCCTTGAGATGAAAAAGGCTGAAAGTTACTGCTTTATGTAATAGAATTCTGAGATCATAGAATTGTACCTGGTCTTGTGGTTTTATCTTTTGTGTAAGAGTTAGGCCACAGAACTTTTTTTCTGTTAAAGAAACTTTTCTCTGCATTCATGATATTTATATTGATATAGATAAAATATTAACTGCAAAATAAAAAACACTTTTCTGCTATTTGGTAATACGGGACTATGCAATAATGTAATACCTACTGCTACTGTTAGCCAGAAGTGCATGAGAACTAAAAGGTCTAAAACATTAAATTACCTGCATTTAATATAGGACACAAATATATGTCCTCATTATTTCAAGTACTTCTAATGCAGTTGGTACTTTTATATATTCAATCTTTATTTGACCTTACCCTTTATCCCCACAGACTTCTAGTAATGAGAGTCACACTGAAAATATTCCTAATATCTACTTTTATTTTTTATGGCATAGCTGCCTTGTAATTTCTTTGAACATGTTGTCTTGTATTAATTTCTCTTTTTACATTAATATGTTTTTTAAAACTTACAATTTATGACAGAGGAGAAAAAGCAAATTATGACTATGATAGGATAGAATCCCCCTCCAAAATTAGTTAGTTTGGGTTTTTTTTTTTTTTTTTTTTAGTGAATTGGATTAAAACCAGATACAGAAAAAATGGGTCTGGACAAAAGTGTAAACACTTTTGAGTAAGAAAAGGGGTGTACTCAGAGTCGTGCTTTAGAAAAATACTTCAGATCAGAGTGTAGGATGGTTTGAAAGGAGAGGAGGCTGCAAGCAAGAAAGCAGTCCAGGCAGTGAGGGCCGGGATGTGCCCTAGCCATAGAAACAGAAAGGATGCAGTAGATGTGGTCCTCTTCACAGTGACTGAGTTAACAGCAGTAATACGATCAGATGAAGGGGTCAGAAAACAGAAACCAGAGATGGTTAAGCTTAATACCCTACATGTTGAGAAAGAAGATAATAACTTTTCAGAATGTTAGCAATTAAAAGAGGTACATCAGATTTGGTAGAAAGGAGATGTTAATAACTGAAGCCATAGAAAATTTGTAGGTATGTTTCATTAACAATATTCAGGGATTTGTCATTTGCCATTAATTCAGCCCAATCTTCTTTATGTCTTATCTCAGTGAAATTTAACTATGTAGAACACATTTCAAACTTTTACAACTAAACAAAAAGAAAATGATTTGAACAGACATATTTACAAAAAGATATACAAATAGCCAATAAGCATATGAGAGGATTTTCAATATTATTAGACATTAGGAAGATGCAAAACAAAAACCAAAGTGAGATATATACTTAATACCTAGTAAGATAGCTATAATAAAGAAGAAGGACAATAACATGTGTTGACAAGGATGTGGACAAATTAAAACCCTCATACGTTGCTGATGGGAATGTAAAGTGGTGTCACTTCTGTGAAAAACAGTCTTGCAGTTTCTCAAAAAATTAAAGATAGAGATTACATGACCTAGCAGTTCAACCCCTAGGTACTTACCCAAGAGAAATGGAAACATATGTACATATAAAAACTTCTACATGAATGATCATAGCAGCATTATTCATAATAGCTCAATAGTGGAAGAAAATCAGATGTCAACTAACTGATGAATGCATAAACAAATGTGGTATATGCATACATGGAATATCATTCAACCATAAAATGGAATGAAGGACTGATACATGCATTTTATAACATGCAAAACTTTGTAAATTTTATACTAACTGAAAGAAACCATAATCAAAAGGGTACAAATAATATGACTTCCTTCATATGAAATATTCAGAATAGTCAAATATATCAAGATGGAAAGTAAATTATGGCTGCCAGGGAGGCAGGAAATGGAGAATGGCAGCTCCTGGGCACAGGGTTCTGAAATTAGATAGTGATGGTCCCACAACCTTATGGATATACTAAAAACCAATGAATTATATACTTTCAAAAATGGTGAATTATGTGTTATGTGAATTATATCTCCATTCAAAAATGAGTTCCTTAATATGAAACATATTGAAGGAGAAATAAATGGAATACATTTAAAAGAAAATTCACCCTACAAACAAAATTCCTGGACTGGATGGCTTCAGAGTTGAATTTGACCAAACATTCAAAGATAAATTAATACCTACCCTCCACAAGCTATTCCAATAAATGCAAGAGGAGGAAGACTCCCAAGCTCATTTTATAAGGCCAACATTATCCTAATTCCAAAACCAGATAAAGACACTACAAAGAAAGAAGCCTATAGGCCAATATCCCTGATGAACATAGATGCAAAAACCCTCAATAAAATATTACCAAATTGAATTCAACAAAACATTTAAAAGATCATATACCATGACCAAGTGAGATTTATTCCTAAGATGCAAGGATGGTTCAATATCAGCAAATCAATTAATATGATACACCATATAAAAATATACAGGAATAAAATTTGTATCATATAAATAATGCAGAAAACACATTTTACAAAATCTAGAACCCAGCCTGGCTGGTATGACTCAGTGGATTGAGTGCCAGCCTGCAAATCAAGGGGTTGCCAGTTCAATTCCTAGTCAGGCCAGGTTCCCGGTGGGGGATGGGTGAGAGGCAAAAACACATTGGTGTTTCTCTCCCTCTTTGCCCCCCCTTCCCCTTTCTAAAAATAAATAAAATCTATTTAAAAATCCAGAACCCACTTATTATCAAAATTCTCAGCAAAGTGGGAATAGAAGGAACATACCTCAACATAATAAAGGCCATATATAGCAAACCCATAGCTAACTTCAAACTCAACAGGGAAAATCTAAAATTGTTCCCCTTGAGATCAGGAGAAAGACAGGGATGCCCACTTTCACCACTCTTATTCAGCATAATACTGGAAATCATAGCCACAGCAAGCAGACAAGAGGAAGAATAAAAAGGTATTCGAATTGGAAAGAAAGAGATAAAACTGTCACTATTTGCAGATGACATCATAGTAGATATAGAGAAGCCTAAAGAGCCTACAAAAAAGGAAAAGAACTGGTAAATGAATTCAGTTCATTAAAAGTAGCGGGATAAAAAATAAATAATCAGAAATCAGTTGCATTTTTATACACCAATAATGAACTATCAGAAAGGGAACTAAGAAAAAATATTACTTAAATTGCATCCAAAAATAAAATAAAATACTTAGGAGTAAATTCAAACAAGGAGGTAAAAGACCTTTACTCAGAAAACCATGACATTGAAGAAGATACAAATAAATGGAAACATACCATGCTCATGGATAGGAATAATTAACATTGTTAAAATGTCCATGCTACCCAAAGCAACCTATAGATTTACATAATTTCTGTCAAAATACCAATGATGTTTCCTACAGAACTAGAGCAAATAATCCAAAAATTTGAATGGAAACACAAAAGAGCCTGAATAGTGACAGCAATTTTGAGAAAGAAGAAAGTTTGAGGTATCACATTACTTGATATATAAAAAAATACTACAAGGATATGGTATTTAAAAACACCATGATGCTGGCATAAAATAACTCAATGGAACAGAGTAGAGAGTGCAGAAATAAACCCATGTCTTTATGGTCAATTAATATTTGACATAGGACATACAAGGGCATAAAGACAATGTATTCAGTAAATGGTATTGGAAAATTGGACATCTAATTGCAAAAAAAAAGAGAAACTAGATAAACTTCTTACACCGTACACAAGAACACAAAATGGATTAAAGACTTGAAACTATAAAACTCCTATAAGAAAATATAGGCAGTAAAATATCTGACATTTCTCGTAGCAGTATATTTCTGATGGGTTTCCCCAGGCGAGGGAAACGATCAATGAAATGAAGTGAGACGACATGGAATTAGAGAGGTGCTCACAGCAAAGGAAACTGTCAACAAAGCAAAAGGACAGACTACTGAGTGGGAGAAGATATTTGCCAATGACACATCTAATAAGGAGTTCATTTCCAAAATTTATAAAGAACTCAGACAACACCAAAACAAACAAGCAGGCCAGTTAAAAAGTGGGCAGAGGACCTAAATAAATAGTTTTCCGAAGAGGACATACATATGGCCAATAGGCATATGAGCAGATGCTCAACATCAATAATCATCAGAGAAATGCACATTAAAACTACATTGAGTTATCACTTCACACCTGTCAGAGTGGCTATCATCAATAAAAAAAACAAACAAGTGTTGGCGAGGATGTGGAGAAAAAAATGGAACCCTTGTGTGCTGTTGGTGGGAATGCAGATTGGTGCAGCCACTGTGGAAAACATTGTGGAGGTTCCTCAAAAAATTAAAAATGAATCTGCCTTATGATCCAGAGATTCCACTTCTGGGAATATATCAGAAGAAGCCCAAAGCACTAATTCAAAAGAATATATGCATCCCTTTGTTTATTGCAGTGTTGCTTACAATAGCCAAGCTATGGAAGCAGCCCAGGTACCCATCAGTAGATGCGCAGATGATAAAAGCCTGTGGTACATTTACACAATGGAATACTACTTGGCCTTTAAGAAAGAATGAAATCTTACCATTTGAGACAGTATGAATGGACCTAGAGAGTATTATGCTAGGTGAAATAAGTCAGAGAAAGACAAATGCCCTGTGATCTCACTTACATGTGAAATCTACTGAACAAAATAAACTAACAAACAAAATAGAAACAGACTTATACAGAGAAGAGACTGAAGGATGCCAGAACAGAAGTGTTTTGGGTCTGGGTGAAAAATCTGAAGGGATTAGAAGTACTAATCGGTTACTGTATAGTCGTGGGGATGTAAAGTAAAGCACAGGGAGTGCGGTCAGCAATATTTTATGGTGCCAGGTGGGCACTTGAAATATCAGGGGGCCCCTCTGTGGAGTATATAATGATCAGACCACTATGCTTACACCTGAAACCAATACAAAATAATGTTGAATACAAACTAACTAAAAAAATTTTATAGTAATTTCAATAAAGATCTTGTATTACATATAATATGTCCCCAGCATTAGAAAGGATTGCCTTAAGTGCATTTTCACTTGAATTTCTTTTTACTGATCATAACTAAAAATAAATGAGATACTTTATTTCAGTTGACATATGAACAAATGTTTCTGTATTTTACTATAATTGATACTGTCTCCTAATATATCCAAACAAGGAGTCAGTTTTTTATGAATAATACTGTGT
The DNA here is from genome assembly GCF_021234435.1 of Artibeus jamaicensis. Classification (NCBI taxonomy): domain Eukaryota; kingdom Metazoa; phylum Chordata; class Mammalia; order Chiroptera; family Phyllostomidae; genus Artibeus; species Artibeus jamaicensis. Next base: position 54,232,229 of record NW_026522030.1, read on the forward strand.
CCTTTGTACTTGGGAATTCATCAAGGCTATGGAAAGAATTAGTGGAGATAAAGCTGATTATATGGAATCCATTAAGCAATTTATTGAGTGTGTCCTGTGTGTCAGGTATTGTCAGGTTGGGGTGCACAGCAGTGAACAAGAGAGACGAAACCCCTGCCCTCAAAGATCTTACATGTCTGGGAGTGGAAGATAATAAACAAGTAGTTAAAATATATAAATTATGAAAATTATTAAATACTTAACAGAATTATGAGTATAAAGTAAATATACCTGTTTAAAACAAATAATATACATTTATAACCACAATACGGTTCTTTACTAGGATTTGTGTAAAAAAATCTCAGCCAAGAATGGCTAGAAAATATCTTGATTTTGGTTTTATTGTTGCCTTATTCTCTGTTATTTGCTAATCCTTTTCTGAGTTTAATTCAGTCCCTTGTAGTCCACTTTGTCCCAGTAAATTTCCCTGTACAGGGACAATATCAAAATTTCTGTCTTTCTACCTTACGTTGAGCATTTAGAATGTAGACTTCTGGTATTTTAGCTTTAAATATCCCTGTTGCTTTTAGTTGCTTCAGATCTTGCAATTGCTGAAATTTAAAGTGGCTCTTTCCCCAGTGTCCTCTCTGCAAAATATGCTTACCTTCTATGCAATGTATTGCACTATGGCAGGGAAAAGGGTTTTGTAAATCTCCCTGGCTTTTGTAAAAAAAATAAAAAATAAAGTAACTTCCAGCCTGAAGGTTAACTGAAAGTTTCTCATTTCAACTCTGAACATATTCATTCTGTGGCTTTCTGGGCTGCATTATCACACACACTGTGTCTCACAGTTTCCCTGGCTTACATACGCAACCTGCCAGTTCAGTCACCCACACGGGCTTCTCACATCTAGCTGAAACATCAAGTTTAAAATTCTCCATTCAGAGTCTTGCTGGGATTTTTAAAATTTAATGATTTCAAGCGTATTTTCATGTTTCGGGGGGAAAAAAGACATGTGATTAAAAAAAGATAAATTTTATATTATGTGTATTTTACCACTATAAAAAATCGGGGCCAAAATAAAAGTGAAAACAAATTATAACCTTTACCAAAGTTTGAGAATAGCAAATACTGCCTTTCCTGTGAGTCGGTTTTCAGCAGAACTCTGATATATATATATCATATGTGCCAAAAATATAAGCAACATTTAGGAAACAACTCAACATTCAGTGCGAAATTTAAATTATATATTAAGTCCTTCTTTCTGATATAATTCTTAGTTATATTAATAAGTTTAATCTTTTAATTATAAGGTAATAGAGTGTATCCTATCTTTAAATGTGTGTATAATATACATATATAAGTTCATAATGTAAACTGATATGTGTTTATATATACATTGTGTATGTACAAATATGTACACTAAACTTTGTGCCTTTCATTTTACAATAATCAAACTACATTGGCCTCTTTTAAGTCTGTCTCACTAAATCACATTTTTTGTAAAAGTAGGTATAATATATAAAATTTAATATCTTCACTTTCAGTCTGACTGAAGCTAGATTGAACTCATTTGTATTTTAAAGCGATATCTATCTTTTCAATAATAATTTTCAAACCAAAAATAAGAATGAAAATGATTAAAATGTTAATCTTGTCCTGTAGTTTTTAAAATATATTTTATTGATTATGCAATTACAGTTGTCCCATTTCCCCCCTTCATTCCCCACCACCCTGCACACCCTCTCCCACCCACATTCGCCCCCTTTAGTTCATGTCCATGTGTCATAAGTTCTTTAGCTTCTACATTTCCCATTCTTGCCCTCCCCCTATTTTTTACCTACCATCTATGCTACTTATTCTCTGTACCTTTTCCCCCTCTCTCCTCCTCCCACTCCCTTGTTGCTAACCATCCATGTAATCTCCATTTCTGTGGTTCTGTTCCTGTTCTAGTTGTTTGCTTAGTTTTCTTTTGTTTTAGGTGTGGCTGTTAATAACTGTGAGTTTGCTGTCTTTTTACTGTTCATATTTTTATCTTCTTTTTCTTAGATAAGTCCCTTTAACATTTCATATAATAAAAGCTTGGAGATGATGAACTCCTTGAACTTGGCCTTATCTGAGAAGCACTGATCTGCCCTTCTATTCTAAGTGAAAGCTTTGATGGATATATCAGTCTTGGATGTAGGTCCTTGCCTTTCATGATTTGGAATACTTCTTTCCAGCCCCTTCTTGCCTGCAAGTTCTCTTTTGAGAAGTCAGCTGACAGTCTGATGGGAAGTCCTTTGTAGATGACTGTCCCCTTATCTCTTGCTGCTTCTAGGATTCTCTCCTTCATTTTAATCTTGGCTAATGTAATTATGATGTGCCTTGGTGTGTTCCTTCTTGGGTCCAACTTCTTTGGGACTCTCTGAGCTTCCTGGATTTCCTGGAAGTCTATTTCCTTTGCCAGATTGGGGAAGTTCTCCTTTATTATTTGTTCAGATAACTTTTCCACTTGTTGCCTTTCCTATTCCCCTTCTGGTACCCCTATAATTCAGATGTTGGAATGTTTCAAGATGTCCTGGAGGTTCCTAAGCCTCTCCTCATTTGAATTCTTGTTTCTACATTCTTTTCTGTTTGGTTGTTTCTTTCTTCCTTCTGGTCCACTCCATTGATTTGAGTCCCAGTTTTCTTTCCATCACTATTGGTTTCCTGTGCATTTTCCTTCATTTCACTTAGTGTAGCCTTCATTTTTTCTTCTAATTTGTGACCAAATTCAACCAATTCTGTGAGTATCCTGATCACCAATGCTTTGAACTATGCATCTGATAGGTTGGCTATCTCTTGGTCACTTAAAAGTATTGGCTCTGGGGCTTTGATCTATTCTTTCACTTGAGCCATTTTTTTTTTGGGGGGGGGGTCTGGTTGTGCCTGTTACATATGAGGAGCGGAGCCTTAAGCGTTCACCAGGGCAGAGCAACCCAGTTGCTGTGTTGTGGCACTGTATGTGGGGGCGGGGTCAGAGAGAGAACAATGGCACTTGCTCCGCTCTCAGGTTTCAGTCCCCTCTGCCACTTCCCACAAGCAAATTGGGCCCTTGTGGTGCTGGTTCCCTGGTGGGTGGGCTTGTGTACATTCCAGGACCCTGTGGGTCTCTTCAACGAACTCTCCCGTAGGGCTGGGAGTTTCTCCCGGCACCTCAACCCCCACAAGTATTTTCAATTGGTACTTTTAGCCTTTATTTCCCGGTGCTGGGGCCCTGGGTTGCGTGGTCTGTCTCGTTCCTGTTTTTGCCTAGTTTATCTGTGGGTGAATGTGTGACTGCCCTTAGTCAGCCACCTTGTGCACTTCACTGGGTTTCTCATTGCCACCCTGAACCCAGTGTCTGCCAGCTGCCACCTGTGTGACTGGGTCACTGGCCACCACCTTTCCCTGCCACAATCCCTCTCCTAGGGCCACCAACTCCACCCCTCTTAGAGATCTGGATGAATAGTTGTCAGACTTCGGTGAAATTCAGTTTTCTATGGGTTCTGGTTGTTTTTTTTCCTAAATTTTTGTTGTCCTTAATTTTGGTTGTGTGAGGACGCACAGTGTATCTACCTACACCTTCATCTTGGCTGCAAGTCTTGTCCTGTAGTTTTTAATAAGTTACCCTTATTTCCGTGTTTTTCTTTGAACACAAAAGTTTTTTTTCAAAAGTTTTTAATTTTATATCATTAGGAACACATCCCAGCCAGTGCTGATGCTCTGAGTTATATGACTGTGTGTTTTATAGTCATGATCTCTAGGCTTCGTTCTGTTTCCCAGGTGGCTCTCACACACCTGCAACCATCGTCATATCTTACCTTTACATAGAAACACCTCTACATGCAGCCACAATTTGTGAGCTTAAGTGATAAATTTGTGATTGTCAGTGGCTTACTAGTTGCTAAAGACAAACATCTGCAGGTGTTTCCATGTAAGAGAAACTGATAATCTGTGTGAAAATCAGGGGAAAGCTTTCCATTAATAGAAAACACCTTTTACGACAGGCTAGCGAGAACGGCTGGAAGACCCACTTTAACGCTGCAGTGTGGAGAAGCAAAACTCGCAATTATTATTCTGAGGTCCCAGTTGCATTTTCATACTAAGAAATCTCACGCAGTATCAACTCTTCACCTTTTCATTTTTCTTCTTATGCTAAAGAACTCAAGCTTGTGTAACACTACACTGTCAGAAGTATCGCTTCTCCTTTTTGATGCAAAACAAAGAGTCAGGCAGGCTTTCTGGACTTCATAGTCACTGGCACATGCCACCTAACACGAAACCTGAGGCAGCATAATTGTTGGGTTTGTCGTTTAAAATATATTTGACAGGGCAAGTGAGGAGGAATCTTTGCTGTCGGCCCATCAGGTTTCCGCTTCAATTCCAAAACCCTCCCTGCAGAAGAATGGTTGTGCTCCCTCTATATCTGAGGGACTTCTAAGGAGGCTTAGCCCCTCCAGATCACAGGGAGGTAATTTAATTGACTATTAATTTAATATGGACTCCAAAGTACTAGAAAGTTCAGGCCTTCTCATTATTTTAAAAACGTTTTTACTTTTAAAAAATATGGCAAACACACCATCTGAATTTTTAAAGCACTTTCTAATGTCATATTTTAGGTATAGTTTCAATTGTAAATCTACCAAATCTGTACTCCCGTTCATTGATTCTAAGATGCACTGTCCCCACATTCTTACATTTCTGAAATTGGGATGTGTGTGAAGTGTGGGAATATTCAAGTGGTAGAGTATATCCCAGAAAAAGCTGTTTTTTTAAAAAATCAATGTGTGTCTCTTATATTCAACTATATCTTAGAACTGAACATATATGATATTTTGGTATCTTGTGCTTTCTGTTGTGGTAGATTTCCAGTAAGACAAATATATAAAGCTCCTGGTACAGACTAAAGATAGTCTGTCCAGACATAGACTTCCTTAAGGAGAAGGTGATTAAACTAGAGAGTCAGGGTCTGATGCAATTCTGTGGACCAGCTTTGGTCTCTATTTCTCCTTCATGGGCTGTGTAATCTGTTGTGTGTGTGTGTGTGTGTGTGTGTGTGTGTGTGTGTGTGTGCGCGTTTCTGGACTGTTTTCACTGCTGCTGGCCTATCTTCTCTTTTTTACTCTAGTTCAAAGTTGGAAAAGAACCATTCTGGTTGGTTTAGCTAATTGTAATCACCTTAGCTCAGCAGAGTGGAGCTGAGCACAGTTAAGCACCTCATCCAGAGGCACCTTCGGTCAGGAGCTGACCAGTGACACAGTCGGCTGTCGTCCTAGCACAAAAAAAGGTCCTGCTGCTACTTCTCTGTAGGGAAGTGGTCTGGGCATGAGAAGCAGTCTCATTAATAACAAGTTTTCTTTCCCTGGCTAATCAAAAGGATAACTCCAAGAAATGACTTAATGAACTTATTAACTATTATAAACCTGTTATGTGAGACTAGAGAGCTGGGAAGAAGGACAACAGGAAGCCCAGAGGGCTGTGGGAGGTACTTGGGGAACAGTTCAGATTGTGTGAGTTGGAGTTCTATAGGCAACCCAGTAAAGCAGAGGGAACAATAAAACTTTACTAAGAAAGTTATATAAATTATGAAATTTAAAAATATACTCTACATTTCATAAGCTCAGCAGTTTGCAACATGTGTATTACACTTTGATATGCCAAACAAACTTTTCTATAACAACTTAATCAATGAATATACTTTTGCCATTTTTTTTCCTCTGAAAATTTCCCCTACAACTTGAGCTATTCAGTTCAAACACAGACAAGGCTATTGATAGATCTCTCTCATTCTCTTATGAGTGATGAACATACAGTCCTACTTCTCTGGGCCTGTGGGCCCTGGAGATGCCTGGAACCTGCTATTGATCAGCTGATTGAAGATAAATGGCTTAGCTGCTTGTATTGCAGATTACATCATTAACATGGTCAGTAAACCATGAATGGTTCAATAAGGCGTTTATCTTTTTTCATTTTACTTCAGCTCTTTTATCATTTTTATTATAAAAGACAAAATTACCCACACTAACCAGCAGGATCAGTTGAAAAGAGACCCAGTAGGGTACCATAATGGTTGCAAAGTTGCAGACAGCTGAGTTCTAATGGTTTAATGATATTTAGGATATTTTTTGCACTGAAGAAAATATAGTGTTTTGATAACATTTTTTTCTGTGTTTCTCTTACAGCTTCCTTTTGCCTCATATTTACTACAAGCAGTACTGGAGAAAATAAATGAAAAAAAGAAACTAGTTGAAGTGTATTTCACAATTATGAACGATATTAGATGATACCACAATGAGGAACTTTTCTTCAGATGTGGAAACTTTCTATGTGGTATGATGGGAACACATGCATTGCGATCCTGATACAGTATCTGCTCCCACTATCAATATTCAGGTTCAATAGCAAAATAGGAATTCCCTGAAACTAATTAATTGCTGAACAAGGGAAACTAATTAAGTGATAGCCATTTAAAAGGAAATAATATAGCATTTGATTCTGGAATGCAAATATTGCCACAAACCAATGCAAACTTAAAAATGATTTTTCTTCCAGTGCATTAGAAGAAATTAGAACAAGCTTGGCACACACAAATTGGTCTGAATATAAAAAGAAAAAAATGTGAACTGAGGGTTTAATTTTTTATGTTTTATAGAGAAATGACTTTTTACATAAAACTGCTATGAATGGCCTTCAATCATCCAGTGAGCAAAATGTTTGTAAGCAAATATAAAGTGAAGCAGCATAACTTAAGGGTGAGCATTTAAGGAGATAACTTGTGTGGTCCAACTATATTGGTTCCGAATACTCTGAATCATATAGGAGATACTGTCTTTTCCTAGAAGTGTTTGGCAAAATAAATATATTTTTCCTTCTCTCTCTCTCTTTTTTTTTAATTCACTATCCTTTGTGTGGTCATATAAATTAGTAAGGGACCACAAAACCAGTGTAAAAAATTAGTTTAAATTCTACTGTAGTCAACTAATTAGAGTTAAATTCTTAACAGTGATGTCATCCTTGTTTGGTTCCTTTAATTCACCAAGCTTGTGCCTGCCTCCAGCCTACCCTTGCTATTCTGTCTTTCTCAAATACTCAGTACTCAGTTTTTCTCATGACTGGCTCCTCACTTTTCAGGTTCATCTTACATGTTCCTTCAGGTACACAATCCCTGGCCATTTTACTATTTAATTTTCTTTTAACAGAGTTATTTTATCTGTTCACTTATTTTCTTGGTATTTTTCCCCACCCTCAGAATAGGTCCCATGAGGTTGGCAAGTCTGGCCTGCTCTCTGTGTTTGTGCTCTGCAGGCTAAGAATGGTTTTTATATTGTCAAATTTTTTAAGGAGAATAATGTTTTGTAGCATGTGAAAGTTATATAAAATTCAAATTTTAGCATCCATCAATAAAGTTTTACTGGAACACAGTGGTGCTCATGCATTTATGTGTTGTCTGTGCTTGCTTTCACACTGCAATAGTGGAGACGTGTAGTTATGCCAGAGACTGTGTATGGTGCACGCATCATGTTGCACTACTGCTTGGCACACTGCAAATTACCGACACAGTCATAACTGGACAGCATTTCAAGTGCCACAAATACCGCCATACTGCAAGTTTTACAATACCAATGTATACCCATCATGTCAAGACAAGAGATTTTAAAATGGCTGTCAAATGTCACAGTTGCAGCAGAGTGTGGATTATTTTGCTATTGAGTTAGACGGCAAAGCATTGTGCTTACTACACAGTGACACTTCGCCTGTTGTAAAAGAAGTCAGTGTATGTCGACATTACATAGCCATAGTGCATTGTTAAAGTCAGGAGCCTAAAGCTGGTGTGTATTGTTAACTGAGTTACAGACCACATAGGAATTTCATAAGATTTTAAACTCACTTTTTGGGGGCTACAGTTTCAGGAAATTTTGTCACATGTGTAGATTATATAACCATTGCAGACTTTTTCCATCAATGCAAGGAACACACACACACACACACACACATTCTACTGTTTGTTCCTCTGAAGAACCCTGGCTAATCTGCCAGGTTTGGGCTATTGCATGTAAAATTACTCTGAACATTCATGTATATAGGTGGTTTTATGAACAGAAGTTTTCCTTTCTCTAGAATCATGCTCATGAGTGTGATTGCTGGGTCATGGACTGTGTTTTTAACTTGGTAAGAAACTGCAAAACTGTTCTCTAGAATGGCTATACCCTTTCACAGTCCCAGCTTCAGAGTCTGAGAGGTTGAGTTGGTCTTTACCCTCCTTGGGAAGTGGTACTCATATGTTTTATTTTAGCCATTCTAATATAATATAATGGTAATGTTTCTCTAAGTTTTGTTCTCCCCGATCACATTGATCATTTTTTAATCTCCATAGCCTGCATGTGTGTGTGGCCTTTCAGAAAGTATGAGCATGAGCTGATGGGAACAGGTGATTGGGGGTGTGTGAGGCACATAACTGTTTTCTCCAAACCAATTACATGAAAAAAGAACTCCCAGTATTTACAGGTTTTGCAAGGAATTTGTACAACACTGGTGTATTTGTTATCTATTGCTCTGTTACAAATTGCCCTAAAATATAGTGGCTTAAAACAGCATTGATAGTACCAGTGTCTTTGGCAAGGAATTTGAGCACAGCTTACATGGGTTCTCCGACACTAGGTCTCTCAGGAGGCTGCAGTCACGTCAAGGCTTAAAACTCAAAGGGCTCCCTGTCCTAGCTCACTCAGGCAATTGGCAGGATGCGGTTCTTTGCAGGCTGTTAACTTTGGGGCTTCAGCTCCTTGCTAGCTATTGGTAGAGGTTGCCCTTAGTTCTTTGCACCATAGGTTCTTCCTATGGCAATCTGCTTCATCTCACATACACGGAGGAGACTGCAAAAGAATGTGAGTAACAGGACATGGAGATCATTAGGAACTGTTCCAGGAGCTGCAAGTGTCTAGGCAGTCTAGATGAAGAGGAGCCTGTTGGAGCATTTGCCTTGAAGCCATCTTTGCAAGGGAAGCATAGACTTTACTTAGAATAATTGTTTGTTTGTGGTTGTTTGGGGAAGGAAGACAGAGTTCATGGGCTGCAAAACTGCAAATACCCCTTGGCACCACCATCATAGGACATAAACAGAAGGAACCCTTTCCACCAAGAGTGGAGTCCATCTCGTAAAGGCGCTTAACAGATGAATTTAAGGAGGTAGTTAATTCTCACTTCTAGATTTCCACAGCAAACAAAATAAAACCAGTACCCACAAACTTGGAAAAGCATATGAGTCCATTCCATGACCCTTTCTTAAGTTCCAACTATAGAGGGCTTAGAGATTCAAGACCAGAGTAGAACAAGCCTTTGGCTTCTCAAACACCATACCAATGACCTTGCAAGCCTTCTAATGAGATAAAATAAAAGTTAAGAAATACATTTCACAACATATATTTGCACAATATGTTCATATTACTGGAGAAACACCAGAATCTGATTAAGATGAGTTTTCTCTTGTTACAGTACATCCTTGTATACTGTTTCAGCATTTTCCCATGGACATGTATTTCCTTTTCAATTTAAAGACAGTTTTTATAAACTCTTTTTAAACCATCCCTGAAGAAAAATAAAATGTAAATGGCAAATTATCTAGAAAGTAATGAAAATGAAAACTTTTTTATCAAAAATCCTGTGAGACACAGCTGAAGCTGTATTTAAGAGACAGTAACTCAAAGCATTTATTTTAAACAATGAACTGAAAATAAGTTAAATGTGTAACTTAACAAATAGAAAAGAGAAACTAAACCTAAAGAAAGTAGGAGGGCCCTAACTGGTGCGGCTCCATCCCCGGTCAGGACACATGCCTGGGAGGGTGCGTACGAGAGGAAAGGTAATCACCAATGTCCCTCTCGCACATTGCTGTTTCTCTCCCTCTCTTTCTCGCTCACTTCCTTTGTCTCTCAAAATAAATGACCCTGGCTGCTGTGGGTCAGTGGGTTGAGTAGAGGCCCGTGAAGTAAAGGGTCACCGGTTCGATTCCCAGTCAGGGCACATGCCTGACTTCCAGGCCAGGTCCCCACTCGGGGCCATGTGAGAGGCAACCATACGTTGATGTTTCTCTCCCTCTGTTTCTCCCTCCCTTCCCTTCTCTCTAAAAATAAATAAATAACGCCTTTTTTAGAAAAGGAAAGTAGGAGGAAAGAATTCATGAAAGTGAAATTAAAAACAAAAACGACTTAAAAAGACATAAAAACAAACCTGTTACTTACAATTTAGATAACCCTGACAAACCTAATTAAGGGTAAAAGAGAGGAAGATGAAAACATGCAACATTAACTGTAAAAGTTATGAGAGATTTTTTAAATTATAAAAATATGTACAACCATGTCAATCTTAGGGAAATGTATGACTTTCTCACAGAATATAAATAAACCAGGTTCACTTAGCAAGTGATAGAAAGTCAAATAAACCATTCCATATAACAAATTAGAAACACAGCTAAAGATCTGCCTTTCAGGAAAGCTGCAGGCCCTGATGATTTCATCACTGAAATCTGTGTCGCCTCGCAAAACAGATGATTCCTGTTGTTTTAACTATTCACAAAAAAAGATGAGAAGATCCCATACGTCTTATTTACGAAGCAAAGATAGGCTAAATGGCAAAACCAGATAAATATAACTGAGGGAGAGAACTATAAATCAATATTACTTACTAGAAGAAATATAAATTTTCCAAATAAAAAATAGAAATTCTAGTTATTCAAATAATAGTCTATCTGGCCAAATTATTTTCAATCCAAATATAATGATTAAGAATATAATTCATTATACCGACAGAATAAAGGAGAAAAATACTTGATGTGGCATATGATAAAATTGAACAGCTTTTATAAAGTAAATTGTACAGACAAATGATAAGGAAAGTAGAAACTGAAAAAGGCCAATAGAAATATATAAAGATACTGAATCTCAAGTGGAAATAAAATAATTTTTACCTCTCAGTGAAAAAAAATTTAGTGCTAGTGAGAGTGTATGTAAGTGAGCTCTCTCATGTATGGCTAAGAGAAAATGTGACTTGTTAAATGTTTGCAAAATAGTTTAAGGTATCTGCTAAAAAATTGGCCAGAAATGGCCCTTTTGGGAATCTGCTTTATAGAATAAAAGCATAAACAAACAGGAATAAATATATACAAATACTTTGTAGAGACAAAAACCAATAAACAATGTCACTGCCTTCCAGTAAATGGTTGACTATGTTGTGAACGTCTTATCTGTGGCTCACTATTAAATAGAATGCATTACGTCTACATACATTTTATCTAGTGGGGTGACCATTTGCATATATTATATGAAATTTCATTCACCTACAAGAAAACTAACCTTTTTAAAGAATAAAATTTAGTGCTTTTTAGTATATTCGTAAGTTCGTGCAACCATCCATTTCAAGAATATTTTCATCACCCTCGCAGAAACCTCATAACCATTAGCAGTCAGAATACTCAAAAACTAACACTTGGGAGCAACCCCCCACTAACCCTGGCTGAGGTGGTCTGTAAGTACCCCTCCCCCTGTGGGGGCGACTACTTCACAAGGTCCCCCGGTGCCACAGACAAGCGTGAATGAATAAATATGGCCGAGACAAGATGAGATCTGTTTAGGATGGAGAAGGTGGGCTGTGGCCAGTTTCTCAGGGGAGACAGGCCTGCAGTGGCCAGTTTCTCCAAGGAGAAAAAGGCCTCAAGCACCTTTCTCCATAGCCTTTTATTGGGTTGTAATCCACAGGAATACAGGGCAGCAAGGATCAAACAGTAGATAACATTACAAAGATCTGAGGGCTTCAGTCTGAGTGAGTGTCTGTCAGGAAGAGAGTTGCAGAAACTTTGGGAGACATACTCATTTCCTCTTGGACCTTTATCATATGAATGAAAGCACTCTTAGCAGAGCAGATTTCACAGGTTTATCAGCAAGTCTTTGTGGTACCAGATTTTTTCCCCAGGGCACGCTCTAGCAAGGCAAGGAGCTGCACCTCTCCCCAACAGGTATTCAGGCTTCAGGGGATTAGAGCCAAGAAGCGCTTCTCCCAGAGGACATGGGGACTTGGGCTTTGACAAAGCTGGGGGTGGGGCGGGGCGGGGCGGGGCGAAAGTCCATTGTTCTTTGTTGCAGCCCCTGCCCCTGAGTTCTTCCAAGAAGGCCTCCCAAATGATCTAGTCTGGCTTAGGTTGCCCCCCGCTGTGAGGGGTCTTACCGGTCATTGACTTTCGACCAAGCTCTGGGGGCAGGGGGAGGAATTGAGGCAGCATTTGCTACCAGAGACAGGCTTTGTCTCCTGCGGCTGGCATTCCAAAGGTCATCTCTCGCCCTTAGGCACAAGGGGTAGAGATACAATTCCTAAAACTAGGCAGAGCAGTCTACTACATCCCCCAACCCCTTCTAAGACAAACTCTAAGGCACACATTTGCATGATTTCCCCTTTGGGATTAAACTCAAGTTTTTCACAATGTTACCTTCTGTGGTAAGGCGTTCTATATTGGTTATCTTTGACTTTTTAAGGAAATTTTTATGGATTGATTTTAGGGAGAGAGGAATGGCGGGGCGGGGGGAGGAGAGAGAGAGAGAGACATCGAAACATCAACCATTTGGCCTATTTGTGCATTCACTAGCTGTTTCTTTTATGTGCCTTGACCGGGAATCAAACCTGAATCCTTGGCATATCTCGACAAGGATCTAATCAAGTGAGCTACTCAGCTAGGTCCTTGTCTTTGACTCTTTTTTTTTTTTAATTTTATTTTAATTTTTTTATTGATTATGCTGTTACAGTTGTTCTATTCCCCCTTTATTCCCCTCCACCCTACCCCTCATCCCCACCATTACCCCCCTTTAGTTTATGACCATGTGTCTCAAGTCCTTTAGATTCTATATTTCCCATGCTATTCTTGCCCCCCCCCCATCTATTTTCTATCTACTGTCTATGCTACTTATTTTCTGTACCTTCTCCCCCCTTCTCCTCCTCCCACTCCCCTGTTGCTAACCCTCCTTGAGATCTTCATTTCTATGTTTCCACTCCTGATCTAGCTGTCCTTTTAGTTTGCTTTCGTTTTAGGTGTGGTTGTTAATAACTGTGAGTTTGTTGTCCTTTCACTGTTCATGTTTCTTTAACTTCTTTTTCTTAGATAAGTCCCTTTAACATTTCATATAATAAGGGCTTGGTGATGATGAACTCCTTGAATTTGATCTTATCTGAGAAGCACTTTATCTGTCCTTCCATTCTAAATGAAAGTTTTGCTGGATAGAGCAATCTTGGATGTAGGTCTTTAGATTTCATGACTTGGAATACCTCTTTCCAGCCCCTTCTTGCCTGTAAGGTCTCTTTTGAGAAATCCGCTGACAGTCTGATGGGGACTCCTTTATAGGTGACTGTCCCCTTAGCTCTTGCTGCTTCTAGGATTCTCTCCTTCATTTTAATTTTGGCTAATGTAATTATGATGTGCCTTGGTGTGTTCCTTCTTGGGTCCAACTTCTTTGGGACTCTCTGAGCTTCCTGGATTTCCTGGAAGTCTATTTGCTTTGCCAGATTGGGGAAATTCTCCTTTATTATTTGTTCAAATAAGTTTTCCACTGGTGGCTGTTCATTTCCCCCTTCTGGTACCCCTATAATTCGGATGTTGGAGCGTTTAAAGATGTCCTGGAGGTTCCTAAGACTCTCCTCATTTCTTTGAATTCTTGCTTCTTGACTCTTTTCTGTTTGGCCATTATTTGCTTTCTTCTGGTCTACTCCATTGATTTGAGTCCCAGTTTCCTTTTCATTGCTATTGGTGTCCTGTGCAATTCCATTCATTTCAATTAGTTTCGCCTTCACATATTTGTCTAATTTGTCGGTATAATCAACTAGTTCTGTGAGGATCCTGATCACCAATGTTTTAAACTGTGCGTCTGTGAGTTTTGCTATTTCTTCATCGCTTAGATCTATTGGCTCTGGGGCTCTGAGATCCTCCTGCGCCATTCTTGGTCTGTTCGGACCCTTTAAGTGAGAAGGGGCGCCTTGGACTCCCAGGTCGCTGGGTTGTGACGCTGTATGTGGGGGCGTGGCCAGAGCGGGGAAATGGCGACCCCCTCTGCCGCTTCTCACAGCTGGGTGCGGAGGAGCAGTGCCTTAGGTGGTTCACCTGGGCCGGGCCACTCAGAGTCGCTGGGTTATGACGCTGTATGTGGAGGTGGGATCAGAGCAGGGAAATGGCGGCGCCCTCCACTGCCCCTTGCCGTGGGGACCTGCCGGCCCGGTCCAACCGCCCACTCCCTTGCCTGTCCACCCGCGCACAAATGCGAGACCTCAGTCAACATGCAGCCCCGCTGCCCCGCTGTCTCCCCCGCGGTCGCTCTCCTGGTCGCTCGCTCGGTCGCTCACTAGGTTCAACCCTGCGCCTGGATTCCGCGCGTCTGACTGCGTTTTCCTGTGCAACCCTGCTTCACCAGCCGCTGGTTTCGCCCCTTACTGGTCAGGCTGAAGAATTTGTTGTTAACGGACTTCTGAAAAGTTCAATTTTCCGTGTTCTGGCTGTGTTTTCTGTTGCTAATATTTAGTTTTCTCTAATCTTGGTTGTGTGAGAAGGCACAGCACATCCACCTATGCCTCCATCTTGGCGGAAGTCCGTCTTTGACTCTTATATTTTCCTTACCACTGTTTCCTGGAATCATCTCCCCAGTAAACTCCTTGCATTCAAATCTTTGTTTTGAGGTCTGCTTTTGCAAGAACGCAACTAAGAAGGCATACCAGAAATGATGATAGGAAGCAGAATTTCAGGATGGAGTTCTGGAATTGTACCATTCACTGTTCACATGACGGTAAGGCCCCCAATACTGGCAGTAATTGTGGATGATAACCCCACATGCTGTAGTATCACAATTACCGAGACTGTGGTGAGTTGGGAGGGTATACAAGTGGGAAAGGATACACTTCCATTATATGTCTAGGATTTGAAAGATATGGAGATAAAATAAGGACACTAAAATTGGGTGGCTTCTGTTAAGGGCTACTGCTGCATTGAAGGAAGAAAATGCCAGCCTCTATCAAAAAGCCAGAACATGTCTTTGGCAACAGTTAAACAGATAGCATCTCCTGCAACAACAGAACATGACCAGGCTGAAAATTAGGTCCTGAATCTGTAACAATTAACCCAAAAAAGTGTGTGTGTGTGTGTGTGTGTGAATACATAGTCCAGGCAGCTCTCATGCATTTAAAAATACGATGCCCCAGCAAGTCCCCTACACACGGTCCCCTGACGTAGTGAAAGGGAAGGGGTGGGATGCTGAGAAGGAGGCAGGAGATGTCAGAGTAAATGCAGCTGAGGATTTTTAACTCTCACATTCCTCCAAACCTTCTGGCCTGGCAAAAGATGCCCCCTCCTCCTTTGCTGAAGGAGGGCAGCCCTCCTTTGCCTAGAGACCAGGCAAAGATGTCACCCGAGACAACTGTCTCTCAGACTGATGGTTGCCTGCCTCAAGGACTTTCCCTTCCCCGCCACTGCTCTGAGGTCAGTAATTACTGTCAAGCTTCAGCTTGGCTCAACCGTGGAAGTGCTGCCCAGGCTTGAGGAGCAGAGAGACATTTCACAGAAGAATTACAGAATCTAGCTAAAATAATACCAGCAAGGACTGGGAGAGCATACCCAAAATGTATCTTGAGGGTACTAAACAGACTATAAATCCAGATATGGAAGAATTTGTTGACATGTGACACTCTCCTGTAACTCATAATTTAACAACTTGCCAAGGACACCTGAGACTGGTCTTAATGTGCTATAAAAATGACTCCTTGAGACTTGGAAAAAAGTGATAGCCCGTGGCAAACGAAGTAGAGGGGCCACAGCTGTAACTGCAGAGTGCACCAGACCAGAACACAGCTGTCCATGCTGAGCTGGCTATTGGAAGACCCACCACGTCATATGTGGGGGTAGAATGTCTACCCCCACATATGAATGAATAGAATCGCTTGTCTATGAATAGAATCGCTTGTCTATGAGGGCAAACTGATTACCTGGGCAAGTGAGTTCTTTTCTAGGTGTTGCAACATAGCAAACTAACTGCCAGTGAAGTTTCACAAACTGTGGTCTTATCCCATTTAATGAGCAAAAGTGTTTTGATATATTAACTGTATGCAAATAATTTATTTAAAATAGTTTGTATTTTCCTTAAGTTATATATTTTTTTCAAATTCTCCTGTATTCCATCTATGACCAGCTATTTAGCTTTGCTCTATACATTAACTTGAATCTATCTTGAATTATTTCATGTGTTATGTGACATAAAGGTCTATTTTTTCCAAATTAATAATATCTTTTCCATCACTTAACCTTTCCTTTCCTGAATGCTAGGAAGTACAGCCTTCATAATATACTGTCTCACATGAACGTGGTTCTGCTTATGGATTCTCTGTTCCATGTGACTGACTCCTTGTACTAATAGCAGTCTCTTTAGTTTTCGTTACTTCTTGATCTCTAGTAAGACATATCTCCTCCACTAGTGTATTGTTTGTGTTTTATTTCTGGAAGCCTCTTACTGTGCAGTTTCTTTTCCAGGTAAAATTTTAATTAAAATTTTTTGCAGTAATTGTAGATTCGCATGCAATTGTAAGAAACAACAGAGAACTCATGTACACTTTACCCAGTTTCTCCCAAATAACAGTGTAACAGTATAACATGTATAATATTAAAACTGGGATATTGATAGTGATTCAGTCCACTGCTCTTACTCAGTTTCCCCAGTTTTACATGCATGCATGGTGTGTGTATATGTGTTTAGCTCTGTACAATTTTATCACATGCGTAGATTCAGGTACTCACAACCGCTCTCAAGACAGTGGGCAGCTCCATCATTACAGTGACCCCTCATGTTGCCCTTTCAGAACCACACTACCTTTCCTTTGATGCCTCTGCCTAAGCTCTTGCAACTATTAACTTTCCTCTGTTCTAAAATTGGTCATTTCAAAAGTGCTTGATCAGAGGGATTTCAGTATGTAACCTTTGGAGTTAAAATTCTAACTTTTTTCATTCAGCATAATTCCCTATAAATACATCCAAATTGTGTGCATCGATCATGTGTTATTTGTATTGCAAAGTAACACTCCATAATATGGATGTACCACAGTTTGTTAAACTGTTCACCTGGTTTTTGTTTGTTTTACCCTATGCCTGTAACCCTAGTGTGTAGAGCAATGCCAGGCACACCGTAGGGACTAAACAAATATGCTTTCAGTAAAGGAATCGGTTTACCTCAAACACAGAGCCTGGACTGCAGTGGGCACCGTGAGAAAAATGTCACATACACAGTCTTGGAATCAGAGAATATTGAGAACCTAAGTGTGTCCTCCGCAAAAATATGTTAAGCCCTAACACCCACTACCTGTGAATGTGACCTTACTTGGAAACGGGATCTTTGCAGATGTCATCAGGTTCTGAAGAGATTATACGGGATGAGGGTGCGCAGAATCCAGTGCACGGGTGTTCTTATCGGGAGAGAGGGAGTTGGGGACACGCTTGCACTGAGCAAAGGGGAGCACGTGATGACAGAGGCAGAGATTGCAGTTACATCGTCGCCACAACCCAGGAAGTGACAGGGATGCCAGCTGCCAGCAGAAGCTGGGACGGGCACGTGGGAGGTTTTCCCTCAGGGCCTTCAGGACAAGCCTCTGCTGACCTCTGGGTTTTGGGCCTCTAGCTGCTGGGGCTGTGAGAGAATGAATTTCTGTCGTTTTATGTTGCCCAGATTGCGGTAGTCTGTTACCAAAGCCCTAGGAGACCAACACAAGGATGAGAAGAACTAAGTTTTCAAGTTGAGTGACTAATTCATTCATCTACTTAAATGCCAGGGTCAGAACACGTGCGCTTCCCGATTCTCACGTTCAGTGTGTTTCTCCTCCACCAGCACTTCTCCACTGCATTTTCACTGACCGTGTAAGGAGCCCTTTTAGACTTTTTCCCAGTCGCTCCCCTCACCAATAAGAATTTAACATAGAATATATCTGTTCATATCATGTGGCCCTTTGGCCACAGACCACTGTAATTTCTGAGTTTTGTCATCCCCCCTCCAGAGGACCAGTCCTCAGCCCCCAGGGAATGTTGCCCCATCGATAAGGTGTACACGCACACTAGACTGTAATGAACTGTGATAACAGCAATAAATAAAACACTTATGTTTCTAGAATCTGAAAAAGAACTTGAGTTACGGCTCCTGAATACATATCCCAGTTCTCCCTCTAGCCTATGATAAAATTCTAATTCTCCACCCACTTTGAAGGTAATCAAGGCCATGTGACTCGCTTTGGGCACTGACGTGTGAATGGAAAAGTTCCATGTGTCACCTCCAAGCAGAAGCTTTGAGAGAAGGTATATGAGTCCCCACCTCGCCTCCTCTTGCTCCTGTAATTCTGGAAACATGGGGTGCAATGGGGTGTCCAGTGACCAGGGGCCCTGAGAGAGATTGAGAGGCAGAGACCCCCTCCCGGCTCACGGTGCACCATGTCGTGAGTGGGAATTCAACTTCTGCGGTGAAAAGCCACTGCGGTTTGGGAGTCGTTTGTCACTATGGAGAAGCCTGTCCCATCCTGACTAACACAGTATTGCATGGGGGAAAGTCAGATGCATCAAATTAACTCTTCTCACTTAAATTTTAATTTAACCTAGTCCTCTAAAGGAAAAACTTCAATTCAGATTTAAAACATGAGTCTAAAATAACTTTTCTGAGTTTGGTGTTTAATAGTTAACTTCTTCCCAGTGTTATCACATATTAAAATTTAAAACATACATGAAACAAGGTTCACTACTCCAGAACTCTGAGACAGAAATTTAATTCAAACACAGATTGATGAGTGAGGGAATGTATGGGACTTAGGGAGTCCTGCCAGCGCTCCCTGAAAGCTAAGTGATCTTTTCCACTTTCTTTCCAACGCATATGATACTGGATCATGGACTGCAGCACCAGTGGAAAATAAAATGATGTGTTTATTGGATTTGTGTGACCTTTTCCTCCAACAATCGTAGGGCACCGAACTTCGAGCACATCCACTCCTTAAGTAATTTTAACATGCAGAGAGGATGAGAAGGTCAGACAATTACAAGAAGTCTGCTAGCCAATGTCAGTGGAATGCATTAAATGTCAGTAGAGTTTCTATTTCAGCTATTAATAAACAGGAAATCAAGCTAAGGTACGGCTGAGGCGAGGCAAGAGGCATGCTGGGGAATATGCTAAACAACCCCTGGGAATCTGGCGGTGCGGCGGCCTTCTCGGAGAGGGCAGGAGAGCAAGCAGTGAAAAGCAATGTTTTCAAAAGTAAAAATCCAGAATTTTTATCAGAAAAGACACCTAATGCAGGACCCTCACTTGCATTCAAATTTTATTTTTGCTTGTGTGAATTCAGTCATCTGTAAAAAGAGAAAACTTATCCTTCCCATTTGCACCATTAATTAGTTTGCCCTCATCGCTAGACACATTTTTGCCGGATTTTGTGAGCTTTTTTCTTTGCCAGATCTTCTGTAATAATCATTTGTACAAGCTTTAATCATGGAAACAGGTCAGTCCAGAAAACAGCTGCTGCAAAGCATTGCAGAAGTTAGGGCTTAGCACAGGGCTCGGCTTCACATATGTGGCGGAGCTGGTGGAAAGAGACTCTGAACACAGGGGGACAATCAGAGAAATGGTTCGCCGAAGATTTCAGCCTGAAGAACTGGAGCCTGGAGGAGAGCTGGAGTTAGCACAAGTTTAAGAAGCCATCACCAATGGCCACCATGACCTCCTGAGAAGGATGGCTTAGCCAGGGCATTTCCTCTAGTGACCAAAACCAAACCATAAACCATGCAGAAGGGCATTCTGGCAAACACGGTGTTTTACCTCGGAATGAGAGGTGGTCTTTTTGAGATGACCAGATAACCCTTTTTGAGATGACACAGTGGAAAGAGAACTCCATAATTGAAAAGAGGGTTTTGTTCATTTAACTCATAAATGGGGTGTGGAGTAGTGGTAAGATAAAATCAGGAATTTAATTTAGTACATGGTGCTTTTGTTAAGAGCAAAATGTCAGCTGATGCCTTTAAAATTTTTCTTATAATTATTGCCACTCGATTTTAGACATGTGTTTGTAACAAAGAAAACATGGATTTTAATGGTCAGGGCAACTCCCCAGGCCTTAAAGCCTTTGTGATCAAGGTTAGACAATGGCAATCTTTTGAGTGATTGATTGTGTAATAAAGAAATTCATTAAAGCTGCCCCTTCTGGTTCTAAAACATATTCAGGTCTGAACCATGAAACTTTCCATGAACTATTATTTGCACCAGAATTGGATACTGGCTTGCAATTAAAATGTGTAAAATAAATACATGACCTTTCAAACTATTTATCTGCAAATAATCTAGCTAAAGAGAGCATGAGATAATTGTCAAAATGTTTTTTTAAACAAAGAATAAAAACTGTAAGCTTTGATTAAAGATACTATAGTATTTGGGGTTTGAGAGTTCCCAGAAGGCGAAAAAGAGGTCCCTGTGGTTCAGAAAAGCCATAGAAAGGGAGCTGTGTGGTGATGGGTAGAGAGAGGGAAATGGGACATGAGGAATAGCAGGGGGAGCAGCCGTGGTAGAGGGAGGCTGTAAGTGAGCCAGGAGAACAGCCCTGTGACCAGGTTCTATAATTAAGCAGAACAGAAAAATGATTTAGCTGGTTCCTATAAGAAGCACTAGCAAGAGACTTTCTCAATTCTAAGATTTTTTCCCCCCAAATTTACTCTTGAACATGTCCGGGTAGATAATACTTGTTTAATTAATAACCTAGCTTTTAGACATTTTTTTTAAAAATAGAGAAACCTATTCCTTGAACAAAAGCCCATCAGCATTTCTTGTGGCTTCCTCCATATTCAGGAGCACCCTTCCCTCTTGGATGGCGTGGAACTCTGCTATCACCAGGTGGCAACTCACAAGTTTGCAGGTAAGCGGAAGAGGGGAAGAAACTCTGTTCCTCCCAAGCACTGAATAGCACTATAGTTAGGACTCTCTCTGACATTATAGGCCATAGCTTCCAGGACAAAATGTATTTCAGATTTTGGACTGCTGAGACAAGTTCTGAAATAATAATTACTGTTTCTCCCAAGTACTACTCTAAAAAAAACCCCTGCCAATGCTGACTCATTGTAACTGCAGCTTCTGGAAGGTATTTTTACCCTTCAAAATTCTTGTCAAAATTAAGAAACCTGACTATAACTCCATCCATATTAACTTTATCATATTGGGTCATAGAATCATGACCTGTTAGCTGAAGGAGGAATTAGCAACTATCTAATAAGACACCCTCTCCATTGAGTGCATTTTCTACTCTACTTTGCTGTGCTACAATCTCAGTTCCAGTCTCTGATGACATAGAAGAAGAATATCTATCCCCCCAGGGACTTTGTAAGGGTTAGAGGAACTAATGCATGAAAATAACTAGTGCACTTCCTGCCATATAGTAGATGTCATTTAAATGTCAATTGATGTCCCTCCATGCATTCAACGTAGGCGCTGTTCATAAGGATGGACTGGCCGTTTGTTGAGCTATGGACTAGACACTATGCTGACTGGTTTCATCCCTAAGACAATACCGTAAAGATAGTGAGGCTCAGATAACTAACTCCCCTGAGATCTCGTACCCAACAAGCAGGTGAGCTGGATATTTAACCTCTGGACTTTCAAAATTTTTACCAGTGTGTCATCCTGACTTTGATTCTTCAAACCAAGTAAGAAATCCCACCATAACTCACGCAGACCTTGAATCACTTGGGGGACTGCATGCCTAGGGGAGAAGAACTCCTGGGGCTTTACCACACACAGTTTCTGAAACTACGATACAACACTGCCAAGCCCTAGAGATGAAGACTGACTCAGAAAGGCAGCCTGGGCTGGCGGGCAGCTGAGGTGAGCCCGCCTTTCTCCTAAGGCACAGAGATATCGAGGTCGTCAAGCCTTTTATACAACACTTATGAGCATAAACAAATACAAAGAAATACACTGATATTTTTAAATACCCTTATTCTAATAGTTGATGCACCCACTCACATCCAACTTTCTCTTGTCTACTTTGTCTTTCCTTTCATCTGCGTGGCACACTGACAAAATCCTGTGGATCCATTTTTCCAAGTCCTATTAAATTCTGTCCCCGTCTTCCTGGGTCTTACCTCTTTTCAACAGGCACTTCCTTCTAAATTGCTGCATATATTTTGGTAGCTCAGTTTCCAAAATCATTGAATAAAAGGTACTAACACACCCCTGGATGTGTAGATGAGTTGGAAATCTTTAGAATGCAGGTGCCTAGAATCTCTTAAAGATGCTGCAACTTTATCACTCCAAGAACACTCTTATGGCCAATCTGGAAACTCCAGTATGTAGAGACTGCCTTGTCTAATAAACTTTACAGCTGCATAATTGTTTCTAAAACTTGAAGAGGGGCTTTAGGTGACTTCTGATGGGCGTATACACATGAGTTTCTTTAAAGAATTTTCGTACATAAAAATCAATTTGAATGTAATTTTGCCTTGACTTTTAACAATGGAAAATGAATTTGAAGATTATCTTATGGATTGTTTGCTTTTTAAAAATCCTCCCAAGAACATAGTTATTGATTTTAGAGAGATGGGAGAGAGAGAGACAGAGAGAGAGGGAGAGAAACATCATTCAGTTGCCTTCCTATGCGCCCTGATCGGGAAGCAAACCCCAAAACCTTTGGTTTATAGGATGACGCCCTGGTCAGCTGAGCTGTTTTGTTTTCTTTATTTAGCAATAGAGCTGTCTGCGTTCTGAGTTTTGGGCCTCCACACAATTTCTTTTTTTTTTTTTTAAATTTGCTTAGTATCTGTGAGACTTCCAGAACTTTTACATTTATATCTCAGGTACTGGAATATCTGGTGTCAGTTTTATCTCTTAAGAGATGCCCATGAAGGGCCAGGGGCCATATCAGAAGGAAGAAGATTTTCTTTTTATCAACCTCGTGTCCTATTCTGAATATGGAAAATGCAAAAGGCAAGACATGTAAGTCCAAAATGAAGTCGGCGGGGCAGAGGGGGTGGGTGGCGGACTGGCTTCCGAATTCCAACCAGTAAAAGCTGAAAAGGAACATCAGGCTGCCAGTGAATCAAGTACAGGAAGAACCTCAGGGAAGGAAACCACACGGAAAAGGTCTATGAAAGATGACAAAGCTTCCTGTGCACAAGAGATGGCGCAAGACAGTAAGAGAGTCAGAATTTGAAAGAAGATGCCAATTCCTCCGTTGTTCCTTAAATTGCCACTAGTTGACCTGCTTCACGGAGACATCTTGAGGGCTTGGTGCCAGCAATTAAAGCTGAGCACCAAAGGCTTGAAAATGAAAGCATATAAGAGGCTGTGTGCACATGCTTACCCTAATCAGAAGTATATTCCTGTGTCCTCGCAGGAGGCCAGGGTGTCGACAGAATCAAAAAGGAAAGTGAAGATGGAAAAGGAGGGAATGACTCTGGAACGTTTTGGTCTTGCTGAGGTGACTACTCCCCCTGGGGAGGGGTGCCTGGTCTTGGAGGGGCTGCTGCTGTCCTTCAGGGAATGGACAGTGTTGTCGTGACAACTTCCACGCCAGAAGCTGTGTTTGCCTCCTGGAGCGGAATCGCAGCCAGTCCTGGGCGGATGGAGACGTTGTGGTCACCTCCAGAGGCGCCCGGTGTCAGGGGGTCTGTGGTCCGTGGGCGAAGTCTCCCTGCAGACACAGAGGGTTGGGCTAAGCTACAGTCTCATGCTGGACGAGGCTGGGTTCCCAAAAAACGAGGGAAAGTGTGTGCACTCTTCTTGCTCCCGGCCCGCAGCCTCCCACCCTCACACTTGGAGGACGATTTGTTGTGCCCCAAATGTGTTCATAGGAATAAGGTATTAAGGAAAAGCCTCCAGTGAGATTGTAATACCAAGAAAAAAAAGAGTACAGCTATGATTACAATTAGCGGTAGAAAGTGACGATGATGAACGCTGTGGTGCCACTGATGCTGAACCCCAGGCTGCTCGGACACACCTCCGCGCTCCCTGCTCACAGGCCCGCAGACGCGCAGGTGCTGCCCTCAGACTCCCAACATGCCTGCCACTTCGTCTGTTGGGATATAGACATTTATGGTTTAAAATGGAAAAGCATTTTACAAATTATCACTCATCACAGTGAATAAGATGAAAAAGTCACACCATCAAATGATTACCCCTCTGAATCAGAAGTGACCGCAGCAGCTCCTTCGCGGGGGGAACCTCAGTGAACATTGTGCAGGGAGCGAAGACTCAGGGCGCTGCCACGCTGGGGTCCCGCCTCAGAACTCGGGCTCCCTCCGGGGCTGCTGCCTTCTAAGTTCAACAACTTCAAACTGCTGACTATCTTAAGCCAAAGGAAAAACTGTTGTTCTCTGTCCTCCCAAAATACTCATTGTTACTATACAAAACATTTTTTAAAGATTGTATTTATTTATTTTTAGAGAGAGGGGAAAGGAGGGAAAAAGAAAGAAAGAGAAACATCAATGTGTGGTTACCTCTCATGTACCCCCTACTGGGGACCTGGCCTGCAGCCCAGACATGTGCCCTGACTGGGAGTTGAACCAGCAACCCTTTGGTTCATAGGTTGGCATTCCATCCACTGAGCCACACCAATCAGGACTTAATATGCAAAATATTTTTCAAAGTTTTCTTAACCTGGTTTCCTATGGTGTGTCTTGGATAAAAACACAAGGCACTTCTCTAGTGTTCTTTATCAGTTTTAACTGTTTTTGTGTTTCTGCTGTTTAAAATGTTCAAGGTTATTTCTTAGTCATAAATACATAATATGTCTTAAGTGTGCATGTAAAAATCATTTATTGTGTTTAGGAAATGTTGTTGTATACAAATTATTGTTAGTGCTCTTAACTCAGTAGGATTAAGCCATAAGGCATGATTATTAGTAGTCATTTTTTCAATGTAATAAATAATATACACTTAAAAAAAGAGGGAGATGCCCATAAAGAAGCTCAGGCCTGCGACAGCTGGAGGAATCAGCTAAAGCTCAAATTAAGGAGCGCCCACCGATCGAACGTGCTCGGCCAGAACCGCGTGGACCCCTGTGGGTCTGTAGAAACTTTTCTGTAAAGCACATTAAGAACAGTTTTCACTAAGCCCTTTGCTTTCCCCTTTACTCCTATTTCAAGTACATGAAATGTTTCTTAAAATGGGAAAGGTTCAAGAAGTGGTCATTTGTAAATAGACTTTCTGTGTGTAACTCATACCAGTTAATATCAACTTGATATTCCTATTAGTCAGCATTCCCCAGAGGAACAGAACCACTAGGCTACATGTGTCTATACCTATATGTACACGTATAGGTATACACACACATATTATATACACATGCGCACATATACATGTACATGTTATATACACATTTATATATGATTACATACACATAATCATATATAAATATTTATATGATTCATTATAAGAGATGAAACAGATTATAAGTAACTGGTCCGCATCATTGTGGGGGCTGAGAAGTCCCAGATCTGCCGTCAGCAGCTGGAGACCCAGGCGAGCTGATGAGCCCGAGGGCGGGGCGGGGGGGGGGACTCCTGTTCCTGGCAGGGGGAGTTGCCTCCTACTCAGCCTTTTTGTCCTATTCGGGTCTTCCACACATTGGGTGAGGCCCACCACATTGGGGAGGACAATCTGCTCTACTCAGTTGACTGGTCAAATGCTAATTTCGTGCCGAAACACCCTCACAGACACACTGAGAATAATGTGGGACCAGGTGTCCGGGCACCCTGTCAGGTTGACAAAATTAACCATTACAATATTCCATTACTGATCAATTTAATCCGATGAAACATCCATCCTCAGTTTCTATTAAGGTTCTTAAGAACAGAGCTATTGTTACAAATTGTAAAACCTTGTTCCTTGTTGATTACGATTCAATGCCTCTATCAAAACACCTCTGGCTATATGATTGTAAGAATAAAACCTTGAGACTTCTGGTCAAAATGGCAAGGTAAGCAGACAGGGCTTATCTCTTTGCACAACCACAACAAAGTTACAACTAAAATATAGAACAACCATCATTCAGAACCAACAGAAATTGAGTTAAATGGAAGTCTGACAACTACGGAATTAAAGCAACCACATCCTGGTAGGAGGGGTGCAGACACAGAACCGGCTGGTCCCACACCCATGTGTGCCTGATAAAAATTTGGGAGGGCTATCTCAGGAGCGAGGATTCCCAACCCCATACCAGGGCCCCAAGCTCAGGGTTCCAGTGCCAAGAAGATAATCCCTCACAACTTCTGGCTGCAAAAACCCATGGGGATTGAGTCAGTGGAAAAAACTGCTGGGGCCCCAAGCACTTCCTCTTAAAGAAACCACACACCTACTCAGACTCATTCCCTTTGGGCTCTGGTGCCAGGGTGGTGGCTTGAGTAACACCGGTGGCACGCAGGGGGTGGTTGGGGTGTCAGGCATCAAGGTGAGCAGAGGCCATAGTCCCTTTTCTGGCCCCTCCCCCACCCCCCACAGAGTTGGCAGGCTGGCACTGAATCTAAGATTCCATCAGCCTGGCTAACACTTTTTGACCCGTTTTGGAAATCTCCAGAGACTCTGCCCTACACAATTTACAGGCCCACTCAAGCTGCTTTTCCATATGAATGGCTGGTCTTGGCTCATGTTCACAAATGCCTGGGTCATCTCAAACAAGTAATAGGCTTCAGTGAGCCCCAGGCCTAGAACTAGCAGCCTAGATTCACAGGTTGGCTTTGCCTGGAAATCTCCAAGCCCAGCACAAGTAGCAGCCATCTCAAATTGCTTCATTGCTCAGGGAGGGTGGCCCGAGGCAGAACACAGGTGCTGTGTTTGACCTTGGCCTGCATCACCTATGAAACCCCAAGGTCAGTGCACCCAGTGGACAGCTACAGACCACACTGGAGAACCACCACCCTGACCTTGCACAACTGATCCTCCATGGAGGGCAGAGGTTGGTGGTCAGTGGTCACAGCCAATCCTTGCAGCTGACTGGCCTGGGTAAACCCCTCCCGTTGGTCTGCCAACAGCAACCAAGGCTCAACTACAAGAGCAGGGTATACTCAGCCCATACAAAAAGCACACCTCAAGTACCCAGCTTGGGTGATAGGCCATTGCCATTGGTCCCTTCAGGACACCTACCGCGTTACGCTATGCTACTAAGACAGGGAGTCAAAGCAATTCTACTTAATACATAGAAACAAACACAGGGAGGCTGCAAACACGAGGAGACAAAGAAACATGGCCCAAAGGAAAGAACAGTTCAAAGCCCCAGAAAAGGAGCTAAAGGGAATGGAGATAAGCAATCTATCAGATGCAGAGTTCAAAACACTGGTTATAAGGATGCTCAATGAACTTAGTGAGGACCTCAGCAACATAAAAAAAGATCCAATCAGAAATAAAGGATCCAATAATTAAAAAAAGAATAATTTTTGTGGAAACAACAATAGAGTGGTAGAAGCCAAGAATCAAATCAATGATTTGGAACATAAAGAAGCAAAAAACAACCAATAAAACAACAATAAGAAAAGAGAATCCGAAAAAAAAACCAACCCACCAAGGATAGTGTAAGCAGCCTCTGGGAAAACTTTTCAAGTGTTCCAACATTCTCATCATAAGGGTGCCAGGAGAACAAGAGAAAGAGCAAGAAATTGAAAATCTATTTGAAAAAATAATGAAAGAAAACTTCCCTAATTTGGTGAAGGAAATAGACATCCAAGTCCAGGAAGCACAAATAGTCCCAAACAAGATGGATGCATAGTAATTAAAATGCTAAAGACACATAGTAATTAAAATGTTAAAGGTAAAGATAAAGAGATGGGAGGGCGATGTGGGAGAATGGGCGAAGAGGTGAGGGAATTAGGAAGTACAAACAGGTAGTTAGAGAACAGCCATAGGGATGTGAAATACAGTACAGCAAATGGAGTAGTCAAAGAATTTACATGCATGACCCATGGACATGAATAAGAGTGGGGGGATTGCCTGAGGGAGTGGGGGGTATAGGGTGGAGGGGCACTAGGGGGCTAATTAGGGCAACTATAATAGCTTAATCAATAAAATGTAATTAAAAAAATAAACCCATGAGCTCTGGCTGGGTAGCCTGGTTGGCTGAAGTGTTGTCTCCATATGCCATCTCTCTCTCTCAGTAAAATCAACTTAAAAAAAGAAGAAGAAAACCTTGTCATGCGCACAGAGCTGCACGTGTGCTTGTCTGTTTGTGTGTTTCCAAGGTTTGGGTCCTAGACATTTAAAAGAGAGAGTAAAGCCACCCCTTGACATCCGGGAGCTAGTTTGATACTGTCAGCCAGGGCTTGGTGCTAGGGTCAGAGCTGGCCTTGATATTTTCCTATTAAACATAAACAATTTTACAGATTGTCAAAATCAAACAAGACCACTCTATAACCATCATGGTTCAAGAAAACATAAGTCTACCCTTTCGTTATGTTTGAACATAGACAAAAACAAGAGTATAGCCTACCATAAAAATGACCAGAGTATCCTCCATCCTGGCTAACAGGAGGGACTGCTGTTTTCTTTACCAAGTACGGATGAAGTCTCACTATAGTCTCCCTACTTTCTATGATGTACTAAGATACTCAGCCACGGAATCCCGCCCATGTCCTGACAGCATTCGATCCAGAGCAAAGCCCCACTTCCTTAAACGTTCCCCAAACGCTGTAATAAGTTCCTTCTGACACTTCTAAATTGCCCCACAGTTCCCGTGTTGTGCCTTCTCCCTCACCACTCCTGCTGGTCCCTGACTGAAAGGCATTAATTAATAAAGGAGGAACTTGGCTGAGGTTCAGCCGAAGTGGTCCCTGCTTTGCACCAGGACCCTCACATCAGTAACAGTGTGCACACTTGAGACCACTTTTCTCTGCCTGTTCTCTGCCTGCCCTTTCCTGAAAGAGAAATTCACATTGAATAAGCTCTGATACTTCCTTAAAGCCTGTCAGCATTGGGCTTATTTTGTATTCTTAGGAATAAAGCTCCTCGGTTGTCCGATTGGATTTTTATTGTTTCTTGATGCAATTATTTCTCAGCTATGATCTGTCTGCATGTCTTGACTGTTCACTTGTTTTGGTGTCTTGAGTGTTATCTCCAAGGGAAAGTCTATCAAGTACAGGATAGATGTAGATCTCTGCATCTATAGCTCTCTCCTTGAGCCAACCCTGCAGGGTGAGGAGTTCAGAGGGGACTCCTAGGACCTGTATTTGATGGACAAACTTTGCCTCCTGTCACCAGATTAAACCTAATAAGGGTTTTTTGGGGGGAGGGGATTGTGTTCCTGAGAAAGGCCTCATTTCGTTTCATCTGCCTGTTAAGAGGAGGCTTTGTTAAGTCCTGAGTTGCCAATGCTGGCCTTTGGCTGGGTTCCAGAGACACACAGTTACCCCAGCAGCGTCTTTGCAGACCAAACCCCTTAGTTCTCATGGAACCTTCTCAGTCTGAAATGGCACTTCTTCCAAACCCTCCCTATCCCCTTAAAAAAACCTGGGCTTAATTATGTTTGTTGACAGTTCATACTTAAAGAAAAGCTAAACATGCTCAAGCAGGCTATGCTCTGAAAGACTTAGATTTATCCTTAAAATATAAGCCCTTATTGTACTCTAGTTGATAAAGTTGTTTCCCATAGGGATACATCTTAACAGTTCTGATACTGCTATCTATGTACAGGGGAACTGAAAAATTCGGAAAATGGACAGCAGATGGTGAAAGCCAGGTTTCTTCCTGTTGGAGAGGGAATTTACAGGTAGCCAATGGGAGGAGATTAGAATGATCCATGTGGTGATGGATAGAGTTGGAGACATCGGTGTGAACTACGCTCAGCTTAATATAGTTACAGGTGATTACACAGAGAAATCTCTATAGAGGAGCGTGTGTGTGTGGTTATGTGTATATTAATATATATTTCCTTGCTCTGTTAGTTGAGAGAGCCCAGAAACAATGCCATTCTAGCAGCCATAAGCACACGTAGCACCCAGATCTTGGTTTCTAGTTTAGAAAAAGACCTGGGCTCCGTGGAGAAATGGCTGATTTAGGACTGCGGCAGGGATTCACAAGATGAGCCTGGAGCATCTTGTAGTGCCAGTACGTAAGAAAGTGCTCAAAGAAAAACAAAGCAAAAACCCCTGTGTGGATGGAGTTCATCAGAGAGACTCAGGAGCCGGGGGGAAGAACTTCCAAAGGCCAAAAGTGGAACAATTTGATCAACAAAATAAATAGAGTAGTATCGGATTATAACCCAAAGTATAAACTAAACATCTGTGAGTCTGAACCAACGCAAACAAGTAACCGAATAAGTAAATGGGGGAGAACTGACAAATCTCCTGTGCAGAGAATTCTAAGCACTTTGCCCAGATAATCTGCACCAGGGACGGGGTGCAAGTCCCAGGCCAAGTGCGCGCCGTGCAAACAGCCTCCGGTTCCGGCAGCGCCACGTGGAAGCGGCGCCTGCGCAGTGGAGAAGCCCGACGGTCACCCGCAGCACCGGGGTCGGGACCCGCAGTGACGAACCGTGCAGATCGCTGGCACCCTTAGTGTGATGTTATAAAAACAGCACTTTCTCTCTGTGGCTTTCCTCCCCCGAACTCGTCGTCCCAGTTCAGTCGTGAGTTAAACGTTAGACAAATGCCGATGGCTGCCTGTAAAATGCTCGGACAGCGCTCCGCGCAACGTGGCCAAGGCCATGGAAACCCGAGGAAGCCCGAGAAACTGCCACCCCGAGAGCAGCCGAGGGGACCCCTCAGCTGGTGCGGTGCGGGGCCTGGACGGGGCCCTGGGGACGGGTCCGACCAGAGGCCGCGGGAATGAACCCTGGGTGTCGGTTAATAAAGATTCACTAGCACCGGCTGATGTGCAAATGCGCTGCACAGTGTAAGCATCCCATCCAGAGCCAAGCCGTTCTCGTGAGCCTTCAATTCCGCCGTCGGTCCTTCCTGACACCCCAGTCCCGTCCGGCCCGCGGGCAGTCGCTGCCACCGCGGGTGGAGACGCAGTCGCTGCAGCTCGGCTGCAGGGCGGCGGCAGGACCGGGATTCGAGCGAACAGCGACCACTACTCCCGTGCCGGCGGCGGCAAGCTTTGGATTTATGTCTTCTGAGGGTAATTCATGTTTTTTACTTATTCGTGCAGTTAAAAAACAAACAAACAAACAAACAAAACTCATTCCCAATAACTCTGCCCTTTTGGTAGGGAACGAATTCCTCCCCGAGGCTAAGTGTTTCTCTAAGTGACCTCAAGGTGGCAGGCTTGAGTAAAAAGTTTCTCCGTTTTGAAACTCAGCTTCTCAGAAGTTCTCTCTGAAGGTGAAATTACAAGAGGTCTTTGTCGCTCTGTACAGCTTTTCAAAAATTTTGCCTGTCTTTCTTTGATCTTTATTTTCTTCATGTTTCTTCAAGGGCTGTGAGATTTTTCTTAGGCTATAAAAGCCTGTCATGAGATTCTAGAAGCCTCTTAAAATAGAGATAGAGAGGAAAGGTGCCTGTAGGTAATCATTGTACTGGGATGGGAACTAAGATACGTATCCCACACTGCCCTATAAGAATGCTAAATTATTACTGGTAATATGTTCATTGCAAGAAACCTGAGAATACTCGTTCTAAGTTACTATCATACATCTGCGATAATTTTGCACTTGAATTTTGGAGATGAATGTGTCCACTGTGCTCACATGCCACTGAAAACGTGAGGGTAACCTAGGAACTCCAACCAGTGGTTTTGTAAAACAATATCTAAAATTCTCCCAAGAGAGAGAAAAAACTAATGTTCTGATTCAATTTAATCTTTAAAAATATATGACCTCAGCCCTTCACCTAATTTTACTAGAAAAGGCAAGCTATAGTAGTTACATACATAGGTTTTAGAGCCAGACAAACTCAAGATCTAATTTAAATATAATTTAGATCTAGTTTAGATCTAATTCTGCCTCTTACTGGCTGTGTGACCATGGGCAGGTTACATAACCTCTCTGAACCTTGTCTGTAAAATAGGGATAATAAAAGCACTCGCAGTATTGGTGTGATGGTCAAATCATAATGGAAACCACTTAGCACAGTTCAGTAAGTGACAGGCATTATTTTTTTTTTAATTTTTATTTTTATTTATTTATTTATTTTTTTATTTGGTTACTTTTCAAGTACATTTTTTTTTCCTCTTCCCCCCCCCCCCCGCCCAGTCTCCCCCCTCCCTCCCGTTCCCCCCCCCCCCCCCCAGTCCTCATCTCTGTGTCATTCATACTTGTTCCTCAAACTCCCTCCCCCTTTTTCCCCTTAAGTTCCCTTCCCTCTCCCCTCTGGTCGCTGCCCACTTGTTCTCTATTTCAGCGTCTTTGTTTTTATTCTGTTTGCTTGTTTGTTTTATTCTTTAGCTTCCTGTCAAAGGTGAGATCATATGGTATTTGTCCTTCAATGCCTGGCCTATTTCACTCAGCATAATGCTTTCCAGTTCCATCCATGTTGTTGCAAAGGGTAGTAGCTCCTTCTTTCTCTCTGCTGCATAGAATTCCATGGTGTATATGTACCACAATTTTTGGATCCATTCATTTACTGATGGGCACCTAGGTTGCTTCCAGCTCTTGGCTATTGTAAATTGTGCTGCTATGAACATTGTGGTGCATAGGTTCTTTGAAATTGATGTTTTAGGATTCTTGGGGTATAATCCTAGCAGTGGAATTGCTGGGTCAAAAGGCAGGTCAATTTTTATTTTTCTGAGAAAATTCCATACTGTTTTCCATAATGATTGTACCAGTCTACAATCCCACCAACAGTGAACTAAGGATCCCTTTTCCCCACACCCTCTCCAACATTTGTTGTTTGTTGCTTTGTCTATTATAGCCATCCTGACTGGTGTAAAGTGGTATCTCATTGTGGTTTTAATTTGCATCTCTCTGATAGCTAACGATATTGAGCATCTCTTCATGTGTCTCTGGATGTTCTGTATGTCCTCTTTAGAGAAGTGTCTGCTCAAGTCCTTTTCCCATTTTTTAATTGGGTTCGATGTCTTCCTAGAGTGGAGTCGTGTAAGTTCTTTGTATATTTTGGAGATTAAACCTTTGTCTGAGGTATCATTGGCAAATATGTTTTCCCATACAGTTGTTTGAGGGAAGGAGGTAAGGGTGAAGTGAGTAATGCAACAAAACATACTATGAGCTATGAGTTATAACTCTAAAAAGATGAATAAAAATATAATGATTTTTTTAAAAAAAATATGTGAGCTTCCATGAGTGGTCAGAAGACTCACCTTTTAGCAGTGATTCTCCTAAGGATTTGCTTAGAACCCTTGAAGCCAAGGATTCTAGAAAATTGAAGCCAATTTTCTAATGACTTTATGACTCAATTTCCCACCCATTCCCACAGCATATGTGTGACCACAGATGTGGATTAAAGATCAGTACACATTTCCTGAATATTCTTTTCTGCATAAGACTCCTCAGGTCCTCAGACCTTTCTGGGGCCAGGATGGGGGTGCATTATAAGAAACCCAGGTAATGATAAGCTTTACTAAAATCCCCTACAGCCTAACAGAATAGGGGTTCATAAAAGTTAAATGTGATTTAGAACAAACATGATTTCTGTACAGGTAATGATTACAAATCCCCACTCATCCACACACACTGGGAGAGGTATTTCATCTTCATTTGACAGCCTTGTGGGCTCCTTTTGAAGGAGTCAGGAAGGACGTGGGCTCGTCTAGTAATGTTTGGTGAGTCAGCATAACTGATGAGGACGAGTGTGCCTTCTAACCCTCATGTTGACCTTGACCTGTTAACTAAAAGTTGACGTAAGATTCACAGGGATCTAAGGAAATACCGGATCTCATGTAGACCCATTTGTTATTTTTTTAAAGTGAAAAGTCCATTTATTTTATTTTCTAAATGTTTTATTGTATTTTTCCCATTACCATGTAATCCCCTGATAGCCCCCTCCCACCCCTGCAATCAACACACTGTTGTCCATGTCCATGAGTCCTTTTTCCTTTTTGTTCACTCCCTCTACTCCCTCCCCTCACCCACCGTAGCTGCCATTCTGCTCTCTATCTATGAGTCTGTTTCTATTTTGCTTGTTAGTTCAGTTTGTTAATTAATTCCACATGAGTGAAACCATATGGTATTTGTCTTTCTCTGACTAGCTTATTTCACTTACCATATGTTCTCCAGGTCAATCCGTACTGTTGCAAAGGATACAATTTTCTTCTTTTTTAAGGCTGAGTAGTATTTCATTACGTAAATGTCCCATGGTTGTTATATCCACTCATTTACTTATGGACACTTGAGAGCTGTTTCTGTATCTTGTGATTGTGAATAACACTGTGATGAACATAAGGGTGCTTGTGTTCTTTTGAATTAGTGTTTTGTCTTCCTTTGGATATATGAGAAATCCAAGAAGTGGGATTGCTGGGTCAAAAGGCAGGTCCGTTTTTAGTTTTCCGAGGAAATTCCATACTGCTTTCCACAGTGTCTGCAACAGTCTGAATTCCCACCAACAGTGCAAAAGGGTCCCTTTTCTCCACAACCTCTCCAGCACTTGTTGTTTGTTGCTTTATTGATGATAGCCATCTGGACAGGTGTGAGGTGATACAGTACTTCACTGTGTTTTTTTAAAAATATATTTTATTGATTACACTATTACAGCTGTCCCATTCCCCCCCTTTACTCCCCTCCACCCAGCACACTCCCTCATACCCACATTCCCCCACTTTAGTTCATGTCTATGTGTCATACTTACAAGTTCTTTAGCTCCTGCATTTCCCATAGTATTTTTGCCCTCCCCCTCTATTTCTACCTACCATCTATACTACTTATTATCTTTAACTTTTCCCCCTCTCTTCTCCAATTGCCCTGTTGATAACCCTTCATGTGATCTCCATTTCTGTGGTTCTGTTCCTGTTCTAATTGTTTGTTTTTCTTTTTGTTCTAGGTGTGGTTGTTAATAATTGTGAGTTTGCTGTTGTTTTACTGTACATGTTTTTTATCTTCTTTTTCTTAGATAAGTCCCTTTAACATTTCATATAATAAGGGCTTGGTGATCATGAACTTCTTGAACTTGACCTTATCTGAGAAGCAGTTTATCTGCATTTCTATTCCAAATGACAGCTTTGCTGGATAGATCAATCTTGGATGTAGGTCCTTTCCTTTCATGACTTGGAATACTTCTTCCCAGTCCCTTCTTGCCTGCAAGGTCTCTTTTGAGAAGTCCACTGACAGTCTGATGGGAACTTCTTTTAAGGTAACTGTCCCCTTATCTCTTGCTACTTCTAGGATTCTCTCTTTCATTTTTATCCTGGCTAATGTAATTATGATGTGCCTTGGTGTGTTCCTCCTTGGGTCCTACTTCTTTGGGACTCTCTGAGCTTCCTGGACTTCCTGGGAGTCTATTTCCTTTGCCAGATTGGGGAAGTTCTCTTTTATTATTTGTTCAGATAACTTTTCCACTTGTTGCTCTTCCTCTTCCCCTTCTGGTACCCCTATAATTCAAATGTTGGAATATTTAAAGATGTCTTGAAGGTTCCTAAGCCTCTCCTCATGTTTTTGAATTCTTGTTTCTTCATTCTTTTCTGTTTGGTTTCTTTCTTCCTTCTGGTCCGCTCTATTGATTTGAGTCCCAGTTTTCTTCCCATCATTATTGGTTCCCTATGCATTTTTCTTTGTTTCACTTAGTGTAGCCTTCATTTTTTTTTTCATCTAATTTGCAAGCAAATTCAACCAATTCTGTGAGCATCCTGATCACCAGTGCTTTGAACTGTGCATCTGATAGGTTGGCTATCTCTTTGTTGCTTAGTTATATTTGTTCTGGAGCTTTGATATGTTTTTTTGTTTGAGCCATTTTTTTTGTCTTGACATGCCTGTTATGTATGAGGGACGGAGCCTTAGGTGTTTGCCTGGGTGGGGCAACCCACGTGGCTGTGTTGTGATTCTGTATGTGGGGGAGGGGTTGGAGAGAGAATAATGGCACTTGCTCCACTCTCTGCTAGATTTCAGTTACTTCTGCTGCTTCCCCCAAGCAAACTGGGCTCTTCTGGTGCTGGTTCCTGGGTGGGTGAGCTTGTGTGCATGCTAGGACCCTGTGGGTCTCTCCAACGAACTCTCCTGTGAGGCTGGGAGTTTCTCCCGACACCTCAACCCCCACAGGTGTTCTCAATTGGTATTTTGAGGCCTTATTTCCCAGTGCTGGGTCCCTGGGTTGCATGGTCTGTCTTGCTTCCCAGTTCTGCCTAGTTTATCTGTGTGTGAATATGGGACCGCCTGGTCCACCAGCCGCCTTGTGTGGTGTACCCCCACATAATCCAGCTGCATCGCTGAGTCCTCCCACTGCCACCCTGAGTGCCCAGGGTCCCACGGCCGCCGCCTACATGCCCAAGGTCTGTCAGCCACTGTTTTTTTCTTTCTTTTTCTTTTTTGCTGTGACCCCTCTCAGCCTGGCCACCAACTCTGCCCCTCCTACCAGTCTGAATGAAAATGTCTACTTTAACTCCTTGGTTGTTGGACTTCTATACAGTTCAATTTTCTGTCAGTACTGGTTGTTTTTTTGTTTCTAATTTTTTGTTGTCCTTATTTTGGTTGTGTGAGGAGGCAGTGTGTCTACCTATGCCTCCATCTTGGCTGGTAGTCTCTCATTGTGGTTTTAATTTGCATCTCTCTGATGATTAGTGACATTGAGCATCTTTTCATATATCTATTGGCCATGTCTATGTCCTCTGTTATTTTTATCTGAAGTAGGTACAGCGGATGACTGCCATCTGCTAAGTGGTGACTAACTGATGAGCTGGCAATTACATGTCTCTGTCAACCCTCAGAGCAGAAAATGCTAAGAAATAGTGGAGTGGCCCCATGGAGCCAAGGGGAGAACAATTAGGCCTTATTTACGGAAAGTTGCCTGACTAATTCTCACTGGGAATTAGGGGCCCTTGCTCTTTTTCAAGTACTATTCAAACCAGCCCCTTGAGTTACCCCATCCTCACTTCCCGGTTTGCTTTGTTCTGTTTCTTCTCTCTCAGTGTGCAGGCTCAGTATTCTAATCTATAAATTCAACCTAAGGAGACAGGGAGACTTCATTGAACATTGAACAAACCAAAACATCTATCGAAATTAATAGAAAAGTCAGCATGTCCCCGCCATAGTGCTGTTCTTTCCAAGTCAAATACACGCGTCAATAATGTCTGTGGCCACTGGGGGGCAGTATCTCACAGCATATGCAGCTTTTCTCTTCAGGCTCGTATTAAATTAATAAAATGTTGGTTTTCTTCATCTCCACTTTGAACATGGATTTTCCTAATAGTTTCTCTTGTTCAAGAGATACTGCACAGTTGTTCATTTGGACCTTGAGTCAATCAGATGATCTGATTCAGTTTGTGAATTCGGGTGTCTTGACAAGTGACAGGGCTTTACAAATGAAATTATTTGCCTTTTTACTTCTTAGACTCAAAATTAGTACAAACTATTTTTAAAAATTGGTTTTCACCATCTTGTCCCACTTCATGGCAAACTCACCAAAACCTGTCTCTGCTCCTATCTGTCTGGGTTCCTGAGTTGGACGATCATGGCTGGGCCTGCGGGGTGCGTTCGAACTGCTTCTCGGGGACAGGCCTGACTAAACAGGACTCGGAGGGGCTTCTGTTTGGCAACTGCTTTCCGGCTGTGGTCACCTTGGCACAGGTATGACAAAGGCACGACAGGGACGAGAGGTGAAGCGGCCACAGCCACCAGCGCTGCAGAAGGCTGGGGCCCACCCTCCTCCGGGCTGGGGCAGGTGGCGACTGAACTCTGTGCAGAGCGGCTGGGGCGAGACTCGCAAGGGCACCCACGCTCTGGCTTTCCTGTCACTGCGAAGTCTCGGGTGCCACCGTTACCTTCATTACTCCGCCAACCGCTCCTGGCTTAGTTCTTTTCGAGGGGCCAGATGTAGGGAAGATCACTAAAAATCGGCCAAAAATAGGAGGAAGAGAACCTCAAACCTTTGGAAAGCTGCCGGCCAAACTATTGCAGAGTGCAGAAGAGAAAGAAATCTTCAAGCAGCTAAAACGCTGTTTGGAAAATAAGTACAAACTACCGTTTTATCCTGGAAAATAGTGAGTGTTTAGTTGGAGGTGGTTGCAGGGGGTCAGGTCCTGTTCAAAACTCATTTAATTCTTAGAATGGCCCTATGGGGCAAAGTGCCACAATTATCTCCATTTCCTAGGTGGGGAATGGGGTACAGAAATGTTAAATAACGCAGCCAAGTACATATTAGCTATTAAGTATCGGAGCCGGACTTTGAACCCCGGTAGTCTGGTACCAGAGGCTATACTCTTCCCCATTATGCTCTAATACCCTTAAAATGAAAAATACTGTTTTCCTCTGTGACTGAAAGAAAACTCTTATTTTCTATTTCTATAATAAATCATTTGAACGCATATATTATTATTGGAACAAAAATGCTGTGTTACAGTGAACTACTTAAGTCTCATTTGAAATTCATAGTGGGATTTTTGCCTTTGTTTTAATTTTACTTTCTGCTTACAACAACTTTAAAACAACTGTTATATACCTCTATTTTAAATCAATCATCTCCCAAGAAGAATCACATCTTTTAAATTATCTTTTAATTTAGCATTTAGAATATTTAGCAAGGGATGTGAACCAAGAAAATGTGTCTAAGAAATGCTTATTAGCTGCTTTAATATTATTCAGGATTATCTTGGTTTAGTAAACATTCATTATGGGTGAAAGGTAACTCTCAGAAATACTTTCTCAGAAATACTTGTACTATTATGTCATAACAGGAAAACAAATTTTAGGAACTCCCTAAAACACAGAAAAATTTAAAAGCTAAGTATATCTTAATTGTTAATGTACTGTTAAAAATCAATAGTTTCTTGACAGATTAGGTTACTGTACTTAAAAGGAAAAGAGGCAGTAATGCAATGATTGAAATAAATTGAGGACTCTTGAGGGAAGGGAGCTTATACTATGTGCCCAGAAATAGTCTAGGTACCTTTGTGATTACCTTATTTTAGTCTTCTGAAAACTCCAAGAGGCTACTTTCTTATTCCCATTTTACAGATGAGAAAATTAAGGGTTAAGGAAGTCAGGTAACTTACCTTCCAGCTTGTCAGGATTTGACTATGTCTGGTCTCAAACACCACACATTCAATTAATCAAGAATGCACCCTTACAGTGACAGAGTCTGTGTGTGGCGGTGTGCCACAGTGTGGTGTGTGTGGCGGTGTGCCACAGTGGAGTTGTTTGCTCACATATAAAGGCGGTGTGAAGCCATGTGGCTGCTGGCTTGGCCCAGTGGCTCCGTGATGTCGGGAACAGCAATGCTGTGACTATCCTGGCCTTGTCCTCATGGTTGCAAGATTCAAGGAGGGAAGAAGGAAGTGGGAAGTAGGTAGCACTTGCACCCCCAAATCCCAGGGCTTTTCTAGAGACCCCACAGCCAACTTTCATTTACATTCCATCAACCACAACAGAACTAAGGAGGAGGGTGGTAAGGGGTTAGACAAGCCAGTGAACGGTGTCCACACAATTGTGGCTAGTGGATTCCTGTCCAGCTGGCTCTGTAGAGTTGTGGGAGGTAAATGACCAAGGAGGTGCCCCAAGCTCATCTCCAGGGGAATGTGCTGAGTCGGAAAAACTGAGTTACCAAGTGCATTGGGCTGCCTGGTTGCCTTGCACCTGCCAAGACAGCCCTGCCCAGGTGCCACGAAGAGGACGCGTGGAAGGTGCTGCGGCCACGTTCCCGTGCCTCCTCACGAGTTCCCCCTCTGTGTGCAGCACTGTAGGGCTGCAGGCACTGGGTTTGTCCTTTTTCTGATTATCAGTTTTCAAGTGGCTGTAGAAAGAACATCAGACAAGTAGTCAGAAGACTTGGATTCTACTCCGGCTTCACCCCCACTACAAGAGCTGGAATAAATCCCGGAAAAAAACCCCTTATTTCTTCATCTGTCCTGAGTGGTGATGATTTTCTTGCCTGTTTGTTAAGATTGCATAATGTACCAGTGAGCACTTCCAAAATCTGTCAGGTCTAACATAAAATAAGAAGCCATCACCCTTACCAGGCACAAAGGGGCCCTTTGGGTACAAGGACTGCTCTTGGACCATTGAGGCTTTAAGAGTACAGAGGGCAGAACTGTCTCTCTCTCCCCAGTATGAGAACAGTATTGCACTTAGTAGGAACTCGGTAAGTGCTCATTCAGTGAGTGGCTGAGAGGGTAAATGACTGGATGAGTAGAAAAGTGGATGAAGGATGATCCTACACCAATTGAATTCTGGCTTTTAGCTCTGCCTTCACTTCTGTGTGTCTGATTGCTGGAAGTCACTGCCCGGGTGTCCCAAAGCACCCCAAGAGCAACCTCGCCACCATGTGTGGTAGCCCTTATCTTCTTCACAGAACAATGGGCACTTCCTGTTCCTGCTAACAGTATCTCTGTCCCCCAGCCCTTGGCATGCAACTCCAGGTTTATATTTGTGTTTCCTTTCATTCTCAACATGCTATCCTTTGAAAGTCTTGTATTCTACTTCTGTGATACTTGGGCAGGACGTAAACTTCAGTCCCCTCACCACCCTTGACACACACACACACACACACACACACACACACACACACACAGAGTTTTGCAATGAGCTGCTTTTGATTCTGAGATGTGACCTTCTGTCACAAAGTGTTGGTGATGGGCTCAGTAGAGGGTTTAGTCAGGATCTTGCTCTGAGGCAGAGATGGGGCTGGATGTCCTTAAATAATTCCATTCCATCTTAGCTCTCCCTGGGGCTTTGATGTTTCACAACCAAGCACAGCCAGCAGCAGACTTGAGAATTTATGTTTTCTGAACTAAAGAGCTAGTGGACATTTGTGGACATTAGATATTCTTAGGGTGTGTTCAAATAAAGCACCAGAAAAATGTGCATTCAGGTCGGGTTGGAGATTCCTTTTTCTTCCCACCAGTGGTTTGCAGCTGTATAGTTACTTTCCAAATAACATTTTAGGATGAAATTCACATATCATTCAATTCACCCATTTAAAATGTACAATTCAGTGGCTGTTAGTATATTTATGGACTTATGCAGCCATCACCACAATCGATTTTAGAACATCTTAATTACCCCTCCCTAAAAAATAATCCTACCTGTTAGCTATCACTCCCCTTTCTTCCTCTTCTCTCTCCACTCCCAGCCCTAGAGAACCACTAACCTACTGTCTGCCTCAGTAGCTTTGTTTATCATGGGCATTAAATACAAATGGACTCATATAACATGGTCTTTTATGACTGGCTTGTTTTACTTGGCATACTGTTCTCAAGGTTCATCCACGTTGCAGAATGTATTAATAGTGTATGCCTGTTTGTTGCTGAATAATATTCCATTGTATGGACACAGGACATTTTTATTTATCCATTCATAATTTGGGAGATATTTGAGGTTTTTTAATTTTTGGTTATTATGAATAATGCTGCTATGACCATTCATGTTTAAGTTTGATGTTTTTATTTCTCCTGGGTAGATAACTAAGCATAGAATGACTGCATCCTATGATAATTCTACCTTTAACCTTTTGAGGGACCTCCAGACTGTTTTCCAAAGCAGATGTGCCACTGAAGAGTTGTTTTTAACTTGGTGGCATTGCAGACTTCCTGATAGAGGTGAACATTTAAAGTGAGAATTCTGAGAGGCTTAATTAAGATTTAGACATATCAAAAGAAAGACAGTTTTATTTTATTTTTAACTTCTGTGCTTCTGTGTATTTTCGACTTGTGTCTCAGTCACCATCAGAAAATCTTCCAGGAGACAGGAATTGTATTGTGTCTGTATTGAATTGGTTTGTTCATGGCGAGAGGCAAGCTACCTGGTTAATTGTATTTGCATTCAAAGTCAAAACTGTACTTGAAAAATAACTAAATAAAATTTAAAAAAAAACAAAAAACAAAGTCACCTTCACCAGAAGGTGGTTTGGAGCCCACAGCTTCCCCCACACCCCTCCCCGCCACGTGCTCCTGGTTAGGACGTCCAGGGAAGGCAGCCTCAGTCCTTGCATATGACTCTAGCCCTGGAGCCGATGCTCAGCACAGTCTTGTGCTCATGCATTTTTTCCAGAGTGGTGGCTTTGGAAGAAAATTATGTCACAGAGACAAAATTGTGACCTCTCCACAGAATAAGAGAGAGAAAGAGAGCAAGAGAGTCAGAGAGCGAGAGAGCTCTGTGACACAGGGCATTGCCTCCAGAATGGTTAAGGTGGGAGGAGAAGAAAAATCCAATTTTATAACATTAAGATTTTAAATTGCATGTTCGATAACTAACTTTATGCATGAACTACATACTACATAATGTAACAAATAAACAATAAATGTCACACTCTGGGTTTAATTATGCTGGCTTGCTTTTGCAATTTAAAGAGAAAGGGAAGGAGATGAAAGTAAAGGCATCTCTGTCACTGGGGGCGCAAGTGTGGCCTCGCTCCAGCCTCTGTCTCACCTCTGGGGATGCTGAGGTTGGGTGGGCTCCTAGTTGGGCAGAGGAAATGAAGTGTTTCCCTAACAGATTGGAATGTCTCCTTAAAGTAGTATTGCCACTCATTCCCTGTTCCCTCCTATAAAGACTTGGGATTTAATGGCCAGTGTTTGTGGAAGCCAGTAATCATAATAAGTTAAAACATTCAGAATGTTAGAATGGGATCAGCCAGGGCAACGGAAGCCCAGAGAAATTAGCTGCAGTGTTCACAGCCTCCCAGACAGTAATGGCCCTGGGGCACGCCTGAAGACTCTGACCCCGAGACCCGTGTTCCCACAAGTGTCTCACCACCTTGGGCTGCTCCAGCTCCCAGGACCCCGACTTTGGAGGGCGGCAGCAAGACAGAGCCTGCTGGCCAGGGCGTACACAAGCCCTGGTCCTCCGGACTGAGCAGCCTGCCGGCACCTGGTGGACCCGTGGCTGACATTACAGTGCAGAGATTTCAGACCCTCTACCCAGCCCCTCAATTTGGGGGGCCTGCTACTGGCACAGATCATGCCTTTGTGTGAACTTTAAAAACTCACCGTTCCTCAGGGTAGGCGATGCCCTGTGCCAGGGCTGGAAAGCAATGCCTTTGCCCAACCTCAGCCCCACTGTGCTGGGCCTGGGAGCTCCTGTGCAGGGCCCAGCCCACACAACTGTGCAGGCTGGCCCCATACCCTTCCACAAAGCTTACTTTCCTCATCTGTAAAATGGGGACAACATCATTAATAAGACTTCTCTAGTAAGTATCCATGATGACTGAGTGAGACTTTGTTGGTGAAAATGCTTTACAAACCAGAAAGGACCACCACAGGGTAACAATTATGAATACAGGCATACCGTGTGGTTGCTTTTTCCCCTCTTCATTTCATTGTTCACAGATGTTTCATGTTTTACAAAAAGGCAAGACCTGCATCAGCAAAAAAAAAATTCCAACTCACTTTATTGTGATACTTGTGTCATTGTGGTGGACTAAAACCGAACCGTGATATCTGCAAGCCATGCCTGCAGTTGTGCATGAGTGTATGAGCGTGTGGCCACACACACACT
Organism: Artibeus jamaicensis; assembly: GCF_021234435.1. Lineage (NCBI taxonomy): Eukaryota > Metazoa > Chordata > Mammalia > Chiroptera > Phyllostomidae > Artibeus > Artibeus jamaicensis. The sequence continues at coordinate 54,275,735 of NW_026522030.1, forward strand.
TGGCTTTTGCCATTTTTAAATGTCTAGAATGCTGTTTTTCAAGTCCTATAGACTAGTAGTAACCAAGCCTTTGTAACCAGCAAAATGTCCCTGGTTCTCCACATCAGAGAGATTCTCCACAAAAGACGAAGAACAAAATGAAATGTATCCCCTGACCTGGTGCTTCTTGGACCTGGCTGCACGTTATAGTAAATCTGGAGAACCAAAAAATGCAGACACCCTGGCCTCACCCGCAGAGATCCGAGTCAGTTCATTTGGTGGGTGTGGGAGGTAAGTAGAGGCATCATGAGTAGTTTTCAAAGCTGTCCAGTCAATTCTAATATGCAGCTGGGCTTGAGGAAAACTATACCAAACGTACCAACTATTCACTAGTCATCTTAAGTTCTGACTCCGTCCCAGGCACAGGGAGGCTGGCAGTGCTGTGGGTAACGGCAGTCTCAGGCTGCCTCGATGCTGCCTGAAGCCTGGTTGGTGGCCGACTCCGCCACCCTGTGACTGACATACTGTTAGATCACAAACTGAGACTGACAGTTAAGAAAGGGGCCAGGAACCGTTTGGGATTGTAGTCCTCCACATTTGAAGAGCTCATTAATGTGGCTGTATTCATTTGCTAATACGAATTAGTTTGCTAAGTAGTTCCAGATACTTTGGAGAAGAGGGTTTCCTAGGAGTGGGGGCCACGGGGACCCACACTCTTCCTGCAGCACAGAAACACCTGAAATATATTGTTTTCAAAAGGCTTGGAAGTGAAGTTAGTATAATCAAGAATGTGTTAACAAGAAGGCTCCAGTATTGACATTGTCCTTGGTAAGCATTTTGTGGTTCATATAAAGCACCTCTTTGGTTTTCAGGGCACTTCAGCTGCTAAGTGTCACTAAAATATAGCTGAGCTTGCGTTGTGTCAGCAAGGATGTCAAGGAGGAAGTCAGAGAGTCAGATCTTCAGGGACTTGGCTATTTCACTTGCAGGGCGTTCTTAAAGTGTCAGTGGCTCATTCTGTTGGCAGCTTGGCCAGCCATTCAGGGTTAGAGCTAAAAGTACATGGGCCATGGATAAGGCGGTAAATGGTTGAAGACCAGCAGACTAACCCCTTACAGAAGTGCCAGTTCTGCTACCTGGAACTCTGGGAGCTTCCACATGTATCCATCCCCATAGGCAGCTATTGGCTAGATTAAAAGAAAAAAAAAAGATTCTCTCCAGTGTTTCTCAAATGCCATTTTGTCTGCGAATTGCCTGGTGCTTATTAAAGTGAATTGCTGGGTCCCCTTCACAGAGACTTACTTACACAGGACTTCCAGGGCTGTGGACCACATTTTCCACGCACCCCAGCTGTCAAATCACTGCGAGAGGCCATAATTCTATCTATTTCCAAAGAAAGGGGTCTGGAAGTAGTTTTTCTTTCTCCTCCCACACTCCGTCTGTCATCTCCGTCTGCCACCCTGTTCTGACATTTTCCTTATGTGTGTCCCCTCCTCTCAAGCTCCTCACCCCGGCTCATTATCTCAGCTCAAGGCATCTCCCCCGTGGGTCAGTGCTTCCACTGAGTCGGCCCCCACCAGGCTGTAGAACCGAGAGGGCGTGGAGTGATGTGGACCAGTCTTCCTTCGACCTCCATCCCCGAATAACTTCATGTGTCAGAGGAGCCGAAATGATGAACAAAGGCTGGGTCTTGCAAAGTGTTTCTTTTTTTTTCAATTTGAATTTTTGTCAACATTTAAAAGTGGGGGAAATTCACCATACAAATCCAGATATCTGGCTATTTAAAAAATATCAGAAGATCCGGCTGCTTGGGCAGGTTCCCTGAGGGTAACAGCTGGGGCTGGGGAGAGGCTGCGTCCTGAAGACGCTGAGCGAGTGTTGGGAAGACAGGAGCTCAAGCGTCAGGGCTCTGCTGCTCCAAGGCCCTTGGCCTAATGTGGTATTTGTAATTCTGTACTTTTCTCATGCAGAGACCTCCACCATTGTGTACGTTTTAGATTCCTTGAGACCTGGATCTGCCTGTGCCCCTGTGTCCTGTGTACTCCCTACGCTGGGGATGAGGGTTGCCTACCATTTATCATCAGACTTGCTAATATATTTTCTTAACATAGAGAAATATTTCTCTGACCTTCTAGGTCTACAGACACAAGAATTCTGAGAGGGCCTCGTGCACCAGGCAGAAAGAGAGGGCGCCTGTCTTTTTGTGCGTGTTCTGGTTCCCGTCCCTGGGGCCTGATTTCACAACCTGGGCCTGCACCTAGCTCTCGTTCTGTAATTCACAATTCCTTAAATTCCCTACAATGGAAACAACATTTTTGTATGTAGTCATCAAGTTTGCTTTCTTCCATTTCTTCAAAGGCACATTTAAATCCCCTCAATTTGATCTTGATTTGGAGGATGGAGAATCTCATATTGGAGAAAGAAAATAAAAAGGATAGAAAGAGAATGAGCTGTATATCCTGCTCATCTTGAATGAAATGTCCGAGGGGAGAAGGACTGAGTCTTCTATGTGTTTTTTACTGCGAGTGTTTGCAGGCTTGGCTGAGTGCTCTCTGAGAAGTCAATTAATATTCGCTGACACTGATGATAAGACATGTGTAGTATAGATTAAAGCATCTGTTCTTCGGTTTCCTTCTAAGACACGATTTTTCTGTATTGGTCACTACTTGGAACAGATCCTTTTATCCTACAGCATTAGAGCTCTGTGGAAATTCAGATATTTTTGTTGTAACCACATGCTGCTGTACTGGGAATTTGGTCATTGCATTTTCCACTTCCAAGATCCTATTTGTTTTACGTCCATATTTCTTGTGTTGATCATAAGGTTCTTTCAAAGCCTCATTTTTCACTCTTGAGACTGTGAAGGATTTGGTGATGTTATCTGTGAATATGTTTATTACTCAGCAAGAGCCTGCATCTGCTCCTCGGCTGGATGGAGAGAAGCTGCGAGCGTTACGGATCTTCAGGTGGGAGGTCTGCCCAAGCTGTTCCTCCGAGGCTCATTTTAATACTCCCCATTTGCACAGACTTTTGGGCCTCTTCTTTTCTTTTTTTCCAGATAACATCTGCTTAAAAGGAAGCACCTGTGTTGAACATGATCCTTTGCCATATCTACTTTCTAATTTTTCCTGACTGAGCTGTGGTGGGGGATGTGACTTATGACCCTCAATCTGAGCCATTAACGACTTTTTTCTACAATATAATGGATTGAGAGCCATTACCCACCAGGCCAGTGTGGACGTTTGTGGGTCATGACTATGGCATTAGTCAAGGACTTGATCATTTTCATGATATTATTTATAGTACTAGCATAATTTTCAGCATTTTCTTATTTATATTTTGCCTACATACATGTCAATCTCATACTTTTCCTATTAAAAAATTCTAAATCTTCAATACTGTTGCTAAGCACTACAAACACACTTGCTGGTTCTTCTTCAGCAGTGAAGAAACTGATTTCTCTCTTAGGAGAATTGTTTTATTCTAAATAAAATTATTCAAAATATGACTTAAATTCTTATTCATCCGTATCACTGGTGGCATGTTATATTTTTTCAAGCTCTTTGACTCTACTGCCCTGGCACCCTACTAGAGAGAGGCAGTTCTTGTGAAGTGAGTGTTTTGTGGCCACCAGCAACTCTCAGGACCTTGTTTTGTGCAATCACCAAATTAGTTAAAAGCATCTGACTCCAGTGAGTGTGTACAAAGAAATTGGGTCATTCTTTTACTATGGCCAACTAGTAGTGCTGAGCAAAGTAGTTTTGTAATTCTGCTTCAAAATGTTAAAGACGTCACTTTTCAAAGGAGAGCATAATCCTGAGAAAAGATGGAAATCTAGAAGTGAACATGTTTTTCGAGGCTGCTTTTCCTTGGGGAGATTTGCAAATTCTAGAAAAGACAGCTGACAAGCTGAGAAGTAAGTAACACTTTCTAAAAGTTTCCAGAGTTGAGGAAGACAAAAATTCAGTGGTGCTGGGCAATGTTTGGGCTTGACACCCAGAAGGTCTCTCCAAGGGAAAAGGCAGGCTGGGAGTAGTCTGGTGCCCTCAGGAACCATGGCCAGCTGAGAATTATCTCTATGCCTGAAGATGATTAAGGTGAATCTAGAATGTTTGTGCCTTCAGATGTCTGAAAGAATCAAACAAAAATCCTTAAAAGGGTGTTACAAGAAAGGAAAGGAAAGGGCCAATTACTCTTAACATAGAAGCAAAAAAATTCTACATAAAATATTAGCAAATTTAATCCATCAATATACAAATGTACACTTACAACATGGACAAGTTGTTTGTTTTCCAGGAATGCAAGGTTATTCACATATTTAAAAACCAATCAATGTAATTCAACACAGAATAAAGAAAAAATTATTTCATAGACGCAGCCAAAACATTTGATAGAATTTAGCCATGTTTATAACAAACTCTAAGCAAACTACATTTTCATAAATTTCTTAAATAGAATAAAAGGTGTCTACAAAAACACAGTAAACAACTACAGTAAGAAAGGAAGAAATATTAAAAACTTTCACCTGAGAGCAGAAAGTACTACTACTGTTCAGCATTTCACTGAAGGTTCCAGTCAGTACAGTTAGGTCAAGGAAAAAAATTAAACATGGGAAACGGAGAAGTAACACCATTCACACAGGACATGTTTGCATTCTTAGAAAAATCCAAAAGAATATCTAATAAACTATTATAATTAATAAATAGATTCCACAAGATCATTAAATAAAAGCTTATTATAGAAAAATCAATTATACATGTATATACTAACTCAAACAACTAAAGAATGAAAATTCGAACACAGGAATGAAGCGGATAAAAGATAAATAAGAATGAAGCATGGAGACAGAAGGGCAAAAACACAAAGAAGAAGGTAATTGCATAAATAATGGCTAAGAAATTTACAAAACTGATGAAAATCATCAATGCATAAATTAAGAAGTCCTAAAAATTATAAATAGGATAAATAAAAAGAAATTCACACCTATGCGCATCACAGTTTAACTGCCAAAAACAAATGACAAATAGAAAATCTTAAAAGCAGCCAGGGGTGGGTAGGCATGAAGACATATTACCCTCCCATTACAAAAATTAGACAGGCTGAATTTGAATGAGAAATAATGGAAGCAGAAGAAAATGGGAGAAAACATGAAAAAAAAATAACTGCCAACCTAAAATTTTATTTTCACCCTTAAAGAATGCAACTGAAATGACAACATTTTCAGATGAACATAAACTTAAAGGATTTGCCACCAGCGCACCTATTCCTAAAAAAATACCATGGGCTATTTTTCAAGCAGAGTAAAAATGTTCATAGATGGAAGGTGAGAGAAGTAGGAAGACAGGAAGAGCAAGAGATATTTATGAGTAAACTGGGATGAATATTGTGTGTATGAGACAGTAGTGCCCATGTTTTGTGGATCTAGGTCAGAGGCAGGTAAGTGGAGTTCAGGCATTCTAGAACCCTTATGTTGCCCAGCAGAAGGGCAAGCGTGCCCATCAACACTGCATTATAATAAGTCACGAGTGTATGTGACAGTCTTGTGTGCAGACATTATAAAGGACTTATATGGATAACTTTGAATCTAATAGCAGCAAAAATTGGGATAACAAACATAGTGCCAATCCAAACAAGTTAAGAAGATCAGAAATGAAGAAGATAGAGCAGGTGGAACAAACAGAGAATTCTCAGTAATATTATAGTTTTTTAGCTTTATTTACTTATGTTATTTTTATTGCATTACTTTCCCATTACCATTTATCCCCTCTACACTCTCTTCCACCTTTACCCATCACCCCCATAATCACCACCCTGTTGTCTGTATCCATGAGTCCTTTCCCTTCGTTTTTGCTTCATCTCTCCCGCCCTCCCGACTCCCCTCGGAGCTGTCAGCCTGCTCTCCATCCATGAGTCTGTCTCTATTCTGCTTGTTAGTTCAGTTTGTTCGTTAAATTCCACATATGAGTGAAATCATATGGTAATTGTATTTCTCTGGCTTATTTCACCTAGCATAACAAGTATATCAGAAATTCCATAAAACCTAAATATATGACCAAATTAGAGAAAAAATTTTGGATTAGACTGAAAATAATATATAAGGTTTATCAAATATATACCTGAAACATGAGGATACAGGAAGATTAAATACAAAGACTAACCAAAAGAAAACTAATGTCAAATAGTCATTGTTTATCAATACTAATATCAGATAAAATATTTTTCATTAAAAAAGCATTTGTTGAGGTAAAGAACGTGTCTAACAGAATGAAGGGTTTTACTCACCAGAAACGTGTAATGGACCTAAATGAACCTGTAATGAACAGCAATGAACCTAAATTGCATTCAACTAATAATGTAGCTTTAAATTAAAGTGACATTTAACAGAAATAGAATCATTCCCATTCATAGTGGGTCATTTTAACACAGTATTTTTAGTTATTGATAAAACATATGGATAAAAATCAAGAATAACATATAGAAGATTTCACAACATAATTATCAAACAACTGGCATACATAGAGTACTGTACTTGGCAATGGCAGAATGGGCATTATTTTAAAAAACACACAGCACATCTACAAAAACTGTGTACATGCTGGGACCTGAGGCAAATCTCAACAAATTTCAAAATATTCAATTCAAACAGACTATGTTCTACATATACCATAGAATTAAGGTAAAGATCAGTTATAAAGAGATATTTTTTAAATTTCCATATATTTGAAAATTAAGCAATATACTTCTAAAAAACTCATGGGTCAAGGTCAAAATTATAATAGAAATTAGGAAATACATTGAAAAGAGTAATTTAAAAAAAGAAAAGAATAATTAAATCAGTACGTGTGGAAGTCTGTGGGCTACAACTAAAACTATGCTTCATGGGAACCTGGTAACTTCATATGTGGTGAGGGACAGCTGAAAATCAGTGAGCTCACTCTTCACATCAAGAAACTAGAAAAAAGTCAAATTAAAGTAAAAGAAAAGATCACTGGTGACAGAAATTAATAAAATAGAAAGCAAATACAAAATACAGAAAAGAAATAAACCCAAGATTTCTTTTTTTGGAGGAGCCAATAAAACCGAGAAACCCCTCTGAGACAGATTAAGAAAAAGAAAGAGAAGGCAAAAATAACCAATGTCAGGAATGAAGAAAGCAACACTATTATAGAACTTGTAGACATTAAATATATGAGAGTATAATGAACAACTTACTGCTAATATATTTAAATTTTTTATATAAAATCTCTAAATCCCTTTAAAAAGAGAATAAATCGGACACAAAAAAGAAATAGTTTAGCAACCAGTAAATTCATAATTGAAAACCTCCCAAAAGGAAAACTTTGGGTTTGATGGCCTTTGTAGTTAATTTTGCCAATAACTTAAGGAAGAAATAAAATATTAATATAAGCTCTTTCAGAGAAGAAGACCTATCCAACATGATTTAATGAACCAGCATAATCCCGATACCTCAACCTGACAAGGACAATACGAGAAATGAAAACTACGGGCCAGTCTCACTCTCGAACAGGGACTGAGAGACCAAGGAAACCGAGAAGAGCGTCCTGTGCCCAGTAACTGAGAGAGGGGTTGATCCTAGGATACACTGAGATTGTCTACAAGTCAGTAAGGAAGGGACAACATATCTGAGTGGGTATTTCACAGAAGAGAATATTCAGTGGCCAATGAAAATATGAATAGATGCTTTCTACTTCAGTAATAATTAGGGAAATGCAAATTACAATCCTTAGACACTGTTACAGAACGGCTAATCTAACTGACTGGTGATACCTAGTTCAAGTGAGGATGTGGAACAAAGAACTGTCAAACGTTGCTGGTGACACTGTATACCAGTGCTACCATTTGTCACTCTGCCTGGCATTCCATGATAAAGTTGAACAGTCATACTCTCCTGTGACCGACAATTCTCTTCCTGGGTAAAGACTCAACAGGTACGCTTGTGCGTGTGTGCCACGGGTGAGGATGCATTCAAGAATGGTCTCAGCAGCCTTATTCATAACAGTCCCCAAGGGAAAGCAGCCCAAGTGTTCATCAATAGGAGAAAAGAAAAATAAATCCATACAGGAGAGCACGCCACAATAACAGGGCCTAGGGAATTTGGGCGGGTAAAAGAACAAATCTGAATGTGGTTCATCCCCTGGTGTAGACAAGCTTGGGTGGGGAGAAATCACACCAATATGGAGAGAAGGAATTACTCCACATCAGCAACTGTCTGCAGTTCACACACAAAAAAACTCTAAGAATTGTCACCTAGTGAAAATCCCCTAAAGGATGTAGGATTGTTGCCGACTTGATCTACCTGAAATTATAAGCATCATGCGGGCCCACCACAGAGTGTCATTCTTGTACTTCGTCTGTTTAGCTCCTGAAAAAATTTCCTTTCCATGTTGCATTGACTGCTCTTCTCTCTCCAGGAAGACAAGCCTTTGTCCAGGCAGGAGGTTCTGGGGCAGGAGACACAAAGATGGTTGGAGAACAGTCCTTAGAGACACAGCTGGGTTTGAGCTCCTGTGCCGTTTCTTACCCAGTTGTAACTATGGGCAAAATTACTTGGTTTATACAAACTGCAGTGTCCTCATACATCGATGGGCATGAGAATCCACATGTCATAAGAAAATTAAATGGGATCATGTCTACAAAATGGCATGTACAGGAAGATGCTCAAATGGAAGCTATTAGTATTTCACATTGATGGATTCTTAACTAGCTTCTGTTTTAGAATGTATGTTTTGACCTTGACTCAGACATTGTCTTCTTTTCCCACTGACTACATTAAGAACCCCAAAAGTGACCTAAGTGTTTCAGAGCAAGCCTTGGTGGACCAGGGAAGCTGGGCTCATCCCCATCTGAGCTGATCAGGGAAAGCATCTGTATCACTCACATGCAGGCTGGTTTCACCCAAATACAGGCTGAAGAGGGAGGGACCAGAGAAGAGGGCAGGAAGGAGATCCAGGCAGGAGAGCAAGATGAGTGTGTGGACTCTTTTGAAAACTGGGCTCTGATGGTGAGGACAGAAATGACTATTATGTGTGTGTCTGTAGCCTTTCTACACCAGACTAGCCAGAGGGGATTTCATTGCTGGCTCTTTGCCCCTCTGCTTGAAGGGGACGTGTGCCTGGACTGGCTCAGTTCCTAGGGGTCTAATTTGTAGCATCGGATGATGTGCATGGCAACACAAACTGGATGCGGGGGAGGACCAAAGAATAGGGGCAGACGGAAGAGAACAGTGGAGGGAGGCAGCAGGCTGCGTGTTGCGGGAAGTTTCACTGGGAGTTGAGATTGGGAGAAGGAAAGGAGTTTGGGGAAGCAACGGATGATTTCAGAGAACATTCTTTCAAGTGGCAGAGGTAATCATACAACCACAAAACGGCAAATTCGGGGAGTGGAACCAGTTGTGCATCCCTCACCACAGTCCCTTTACAGCTTCGCCATTTCCCCCCAGCGAAACCCCACTCTTCTCAGTCATCAGCCCTGATCCCTCCCCCCACCCCAGCCCAAGGCAACCACTAATCCACATTTTGTCTCTATAGATCGGGCTGTTTTAGGCATTTTGTATAAATGAAGTTATACAATAGGTAGTCCTTTGTGACAGGCCTATTTCATTTAGCATAATCTTTGGAGGTTCGTCCGTGTTGTAGCAGGTGGTCCGTACTTTGTTTCTTCCCTTAGTGCCAAATAACACTGCACTGCAGGGCTGCACCACACTTTCTCCGTTCATCAGCTGATGAACATTGGATTGTATCCGCCTTTGGATATTTTGAATAATACCGGCATGAACATTCATGCACAGGTTAGTGTGAACATGTTTTCATTTCTCTTGGGCATACGAGCAGGAGTGGGACCGTGAGTCACATGGCCACTATGTTTAACCATTTCAGGAATTGGCCAGGCTGCTTTCCAAGGTGGCTGCACCATTTTTATCCCCACCAGCAGTGAGGGGTTTCCAAGCTCACCACGTCCTCACAAACCCTTACTATCTATTTTTTTATTGTAGCCATCCCAGTGGGTATGAATTATTATCTCATTATGACTTTGATTTGCATTTCCCTGATGGCCAATTGTCTGAATTTTCATTTAATTATGGTACTTTTGAGATATAAAATTACTGAATTAAAGGTACATTTTAAAAGTCTGTATGTAGTGCCAAACCGCTTCATTATTTGTACCAGTTTTACTCTGCCTGGAAGTATGTAGAACACTCATTTCATAATACTTTCATCAAAATGAATATTATATTAAAATCTTTGCCAATTTAGTGAAATTAGAATGATTTATTTAACCCCATTTCTAGTGATACCCAAGTTTTTCAATACATAGTTACTTATATAACTTCGGTAAGGTAATATTCTTTGTATGTTTCCCTACTGAGTCTTAGTTTTTGTTTTGGAAATTGTTGTTAAAATAGCTAAAATTAGTTTTGAATACTTTATGATAGAAAAGGAAAGTTTTGGGGTAAATTATCACTACAAAATATTTTGAGAAAAATGAATATTTCAGAATCCTTACAAGAAATAAAGAGAATAATCAGTTCAAAAGTATTAAAAGAGATTTCGAAAATTTAAAAGTTTATATTTGGTTGTTTACATAATGCTAAATACTATACAAGTGGAAATAAAACAGGAGCGAATGCTTCAATTACATGAGGCACCAGTGCTTCCATGAATCTGATATTGGAATAAAGTATCATCAGATTGGAAGCTTGATGATACTTTGTGTTTAACGAAATGGACAAAGTTAGAAGTGGTGATTATGCGGGGGGTTGAGCCTTTCATTTAGTTTCTTAGGCCCTTTCATTGCACTCATAGAAATAACTGGAGCTTTTTCGTTCTTTCTTTTTCTTTTTTTAAATATTGCCCAGTATATATCTCTTAGTGTTTAATTGTATTTAAAGAAATTTCATGATAAAGTCTAGGTCTGATTGCTCAAGTGCTACTTGGCCAGCAGAATTCTTCAACAGGAGTCACTGAAGGGTGAAGCGCACCCCCAGCTGACAGTGCTTCCAGAAGGCCGAGTGTGAGAAGTGGGCTGGCGGGTGCTCAGTCATCGGCTCCAAATCTTCCCCTGGCTGTTTAATGCATACAGGTTAGAACTACTCGTAACATAAGTGGATTACAAACATCTCCGGTTTTTCTTTAAGAAGATCTGTAGGCTTGGCCAAAACTGTAGAGTAGTTCCGAATGTATTGTCTTCTGAACTTAAGTTCTCCTTTTCTAGGCCTAATGAGTCTCTCCTACTGCCTGCAGTTGGTTGTTTTATGTGGCCAAAGCCAGAGGGAGCACAGTGACAGACATGTGGGGTGGAAGATGGATAGTATGTTCTTTTCTTTAAACTGTCTTTAAATAGCTAGCTATAGAGCTAAGAAACAGGAGAAAACTATTTATGTTTACATATACCAGATACGGAATGGGGAAGAAGGGCCCCAGAAAAGATCCTGCATTCATGGGCATAAATATCACTGGTTTGGGGACAAGTGCTGTGTGAAGGGGTGAGTAGTGGACCCCTCTTTGTGACTCTCTCTGCCACCTCTTCTCTGCCAGTGCCACTCAGAGAAGGGATCTGCCAAGTATTGCTGATGTCCGGGAGGCGACTTAAGAATGCCGGGGAATAAGAAGCATTTTCAACAGAACTCCTGAGTCAGGGTCCTGTCATGGGTTGAATTTTGTTCCCCAAAGAGATTTTTGGAAGTCCTAACTTCCTGGTACCTAGGAATGTGACTTTATTTGGAAATGGGTTCTTTGCTGATGTAACTAGCGAAGTTTAGATGAGGTCATACCGGAATAGAGTGGGCCCGTAGTCCAATGTGACTGGTGCCTTTATAAAAGCAAGATTTAGACACGTACGTGTGGGCGGTGGACCACCACGAGATGACACGGGCAGAAAGCGGACTGCAGCATCTAGGAGACAAGGAACCCTGCGGACTGCTGGCTGTCACCAGCAGCGGGGTGGGACGCACAGGGCCGGTTCTCCCTCGCAGCCCTCAGAAGGAACCGACGCTGCAGACACCTGGAATTTGGACTTCTCACCTCCAGAACCGTGAGAGAATGAACTTCTGTTGCTTCACGTCACCGGGGTGGTGGTAATTTGTTACAGCAGCCCTAGCAAATGGATACAGGCTCCAAATCTCTAGCCAAACCGCTTAATAATTTTGTCTTAATTTCTTTTCTTGTAGAATAAAAAGCTAAATAATACCTGTCCATCATAATGATCCAATGGGCTTCTATAAGGGGAAGGTTTCATGTTTAGTTGCCTGAGCCTTCTGGCCTGCGGGGAATTTCCAAGACATCCACTCCCTCTTGCCCCAGCACTACCACTGCCACTTGGAGACCAGTGCTCTTGGACTTGAATATGCATCACAACCAGCTAGAGGGCTTCTTAGATCGCCGATGGCAGGGTGCCACCCCAGAGTTGCTGGTCTAGTACGTCAGGGGCAGGGCCTCTATAATTTACTAATTCAAGGAAGTCCCAGGGGATGTGCTTGCTGCCATCTGCAGACCACAGTGTGAGTTCTGCCGGGTAAATAGGCCCTTGGGGAAGGTTTAGAGGAAAAGTAACAAAGTCAGCCTCAGAGGGAGTCCTGAAAGGGTGGAATTTCCCACGTGGCAAACTTTCTTTGACTCCATCTGGAGAGAAAATTTGTCTTCTTGAGAGGGTGGTGTTTTAATGTTAATTTAGATGTTTGAAATGCTGTTTGAAAATAGTGCTTTATATGTGACCTGTCACTGAAGTCAGCTTGATACCTGTGGGCCGGAGAATGTACAGTTGCGCACATGTAATAAAACCACCGGTAATTTCTTAGAAGGCAAAGAAAAAAAGGGCCCCAAATAATCAAAGATAAGTGATCTATTTAAAGTATATAAAGTATTTATTCTTTTATTCCTTTTAAAGTGTATTTTGTCTTACTAAAATCCAGTAGAGTAAAATACATTTTTCCCTATATGAATCTGATGCTGACAGAATATTGGAAGGTTGTATTCTGCAGTTTTTTGTGTGTGTCGCTGTTGCTAAACTGAATGATTTCTTTCTCGCTAGGCTTTTCTGTAATTAAGAGAATGCACCCCTGATGTGACAGAGTAGGATGCATACTTGACTAAGGCAGAGCTTTTCTCTGCATGGTTAACTAGATACTAAAATAGAACTTGGCCTTTTAAACACACGCTTTAACAGGCTGACTAGCCAGATCCTATGTTCGGGGTTAACAACACGCCTTCAGAATCCCTAATGGCAGTCTCCATCTAGGAATAGAATAAATAAGCCCACGGTGAAGATGCCCTAATGATTACACTTACATTTGTTCTCATTCCAGCCGTGCATGCTGCTTTCTTAGAGACCAGTTGTTTGGCATTTATTTATTTGTTCAGCTGTCAATTCTGAGGGGCTTGGGAGGTTCCAGTGCTGGCAGCTTGACACATACTAATCAAATAAATGAAAGGTTTGATTTGTAAATGAGGATGTCAGTGTCTTACAGGCAGAACTGACACTTGCTAAAGGACTACATTTCTTGTCACTCAATCTGTCCAGCCTTGTCTGAGAAGGGAGCTGAATGCAGTGCTTCGCAGGAACAGTAGTTGCCTAGATTGCTGTTTATGAGCTGCTAGATCTGAGTAAGAAGTGGAACTGAGATTAGAATATTACGGAGGGGTTCGGGTGGAGGGGATGTATCATTTAGAGTGTGTTGATTGCAAGTAACAGAAAGCAATTCTAGCTGAATGGACGAAGGGAAATGAATGGGAAGGTCATTGGCGACTCTCAGAATGGACGGGACCCTGGAGGTGTAGGCGTGGGCGCAGGCAGGGAGCAGCGACAATGACCATGGAAATTCTGCTCTGCTCAGCTCCTTGCAGGCTTTCTGGCCCCCTACTGGATATAGCTTTTACAAATATCATCTGTCAGGCTTTTAAACTGCAGTTAGTCTGTATCTAATGGGTATTTATATGATCTGCTAAGAGGTGTAAAAGTAAACATAAGACCTACACTCAAAGAGCTAGAAATCGGATACTATAACTCAATATCTACACTACATGTTAGACCAGGGTCACTGCAGAGGTGTACGATGTGGGCTGCAGGATTCCACAGATGAAGAGAGGACAGGGGGTTGGAAGGTTGGGGAAAGACTTCCGAGGAAAGGCACTGAGATGGGCATTGGCGATGGCAGGAGTTTGCTGGGGAAGTAGTGCCGCGGTCTGGCCGCAGCGGGTCAAGGGGTCCCACAGGTGAGGGTAGGCGTCGGCACTGGGTAACAGACGACAACACGCCTCAAAGGACAGTGAAGCTCTGTTCCATTTATTGCAAGTACAAGCAGGTTTTTATATTTTCATTTTAGGTAGTGATTAACATTTGCAGTATAACATGATCATTTAAGCAGAAAAAATTAATTCAAAGGTAATCAGTAAAAGTATGAAAGTTCCCATAGATTTAGTTATAATAAACAAAGATTATTTTAACCAGGAGCGCTATTAGTCAGACAATTACAAGTATCTTATTGTATATTAAAGTTTCTCAGAATTTGTCATAGGGCAAAAGGATATGCTAGATTGAGTAGAGAAAATAGGAGATTTATTATAAGGCTCTTGCGATGTCTAACTTAGCTATCTATCTTTTTGCCTAAAATGTTTTTCTGTGTACTATAAATTCTGACTCTTTAGTAACTGTTTAGTTTGTAATAACTAGCTAGCTTTTGTTATTTCGATGCCTGTCTAGTTGATATATATTCTTATTCAAGGTAAAGGAGGGGCTAGTCCTCTGTTGCAGGGGGCTTTCAAGGGTACTTCTTTTAAGTTTCTCTAGGAGTTCTTTTATAGACATGTTTTATACTTTGATTCCCTCTAAGAAAGTAGTGAGATCATCTCCTGATTTTCTAGAGTTTTCTATCTTATCTTGGGTGTTTTTTCAATGATCTGTTATTGATTAAGCTTGAATTCTCAGATTGTTCTGGTTGTTTCTTTGTACTTATATTCCCTGACGTTTCTAGTATGATATCATTATTCTGTTCATTGAGCCCGGAAAGGTCTAGGCACACTATCTGAATCACTGCAAGGGTATTCATAATGATTAAAGCAAAAAAGGTCATGATCCCCAAAGCAAGCACAATCACAATAGGTATTGCAAGGCCTTCCATGCCACGTCCACCAAGTTGGAAACTGCTTCCTTGAAGTCTTACACCCCCTCTCAGGACCTTGTCACAGAGGGAGGGATCCAACAGTGGACGCGGCAGTGGACGTGGCAAAGTAGGATTCATTTCACACTGGAATGTAGATAATGAAAGAGGCCCAGACATAAGAGTCTAAAGTGAGTCACCCACTTGAGTAAGGCCCCTCCTCCGCCATCTCTTCCTCCTCCTCCTGTGATTGGGTCAATAGGGTTTATCTAAATGAAGAGGAAGTTTTATCAGGAAGAGGCCTTGCCCTTTGGAGGCAGTAGGGCTGTTTGGGACAGAAGGAAAGATAGGGGGAGGCAGAGAGAAAGACCTACACATTCCACCTCTGAGAACCAAAAAAGTGTGTTTCTCTCTGCGTGTCTGTTGTAAGGTGGTATGGTCGGTAATAAACCTGACAGCAAGAAAAGCAGATGGGCTTTCCCTTGATTTACCATCTCTAGGAAAGGGCTTGCGAGCTCTGTCCATGCTGGGTAGGGGTCCAAGGCTACCAGTAGCAGTCAAAGGCACAAAATCTCATGTTAAGTGCTAGTCACACCAAAACCACTGAGTTCTTGTACTATCCAGTCCTGCCTATCAAGTGAAGGCTGTTGAGCATCAGACTCAATATGGCAAGAATATAGCATTGGTGACAGTGATAAGTTGTTCAATCTTCCTTTCATTCATTCCCATCTGCATTTATTAACACTGACTGGAGGTTCTTCCCTGATTTAAGGCTAGAGGCAGGAGCAGAAAAAGTAACAATGAGTTAAGTCATTTCCTTTCATTGCTTCGGTTTTCTTACCTGTGAAACAAGCAGTTGGGCTGGAACACCTTAGCTTTGCGGTGTTTCTTGTGTTTAATGAGCATACACACAAAGTCGGGAGCAGGTTGCCCTTTTGTGGGCCAGAGGGATGTGTCAGGGGCTGAAGGGCACAAAGGTGAGAGCTGCTGCTTATCCTCTACATCTCTGGGACAGGGGCCCTCTGAAAGTTGCCAGGGATGCAGGGGCGCTGTGCAAACCCGAGGACTGGTGCTTGCCAGAAGCTTTGCCACCCTGCATGGAGAAATCGTGCATGAATGATGTGATGGGATTATTGCCGACCATGAATTTCCTGCCCAGTTAGTGAGGTGGTGCAGTGTAGGGGTTTCATTTAATTGGAACTTTTTAAAGCAGATCTACGTTCATCTACCATTTTACACTGACGTGATCTCAGGACAGGAGAAGGCAGCAGCTGAGTTACAACCACCTCTTATTAAATAAGAAGCTTCCTCGTTGACCTTAGATTCCCCTTTTTCTACATTATGCTTCCACATGTCTCCAAAGAGCCGCTGCCATGGCTTCTGTGCACCCCGAAAGGGCGCTCATGTTTGAAAATAACTTTTTAGTGCCTGGTGCATTCCTCCCTCATCCCTCTGTAATTAAGTCACAGTAACTGTCTATAAGAAATGTTTTCTCAATTGCTGGCCTAAAAACTCCTTGGGGTTCAAGGTCCTGGCATCTCATCTTCCCATTCCCCAAAACCTCCTACCAGGATTCCTGCTAACAAAAGGGATGCAGGAAAGTTAGAACAGGGAACAAAGGCCTCCAAGCTTACTCCTCCCCTTCTCTGTTTTAGCTGGAATATCACACACCCCTCCACCACTGACTACTTGGTCCCCCACTTCCTCCTCCTCCTCAATTTCCTGTAGTTGAGATGACGATGATAACAACAACAACAACAACAAAACAACCCAATCTCAACAGCCAGACTCAACAGCCATACTGATCTAAAAGTAACCAACAAGGCCATTATAACATTTTATAATAAGTTTGGCCTATGGTTTTGGGATCACCCCCCACCCCCAACTCGAAACACCGTGACAGTGCTGGGAGTACCCAAAAATCACGATCTGAAGAGGAGGGACAAGGACCAGCCTGCTGGCAGTCATCTCACCAGTGTCAGAAGCCTAGGACCACCCTATCCCCCCTTTGCCCATGTTTAATAAAAACCTTCCACACAGGCCCCGTCAGGGTGTCTTGTTCTCCAAGTTTGCTGCTTTCACTTCTTGAGCGTGTCCTATCACTTTAACAAATTTCTGTGCTTTGCTTGTTGCCCGACAAGAACCCAGATGCCAGTACTGACTGGAGGCCTCCCTTGCTGCCCAGGTCAGAAGGAGCTCAACCACTCTCTTTTATAGGCAACATCTCGAAGGCCTTTATAGTTGCAAATTGTGGTTTCAGCAGAAATACTGGATTCACCTGAAATCCAGAGGACACCTGCGAGAATTAGCCATGGTTTCCAAGGCACTTGAACTCCCTGGGTAGTTTTTCCTCTCCAGGCAGTTCCTCCTGGGCAGGTCAGCAGGGCACACCTTCCAAGTTAGTGAATGAACAACTGGGGGTAGGTAGAGACTTGGTTTTGTTTAATTTAGGGTTCAGCTAAGTATTCAAAGACCTAGGGGCATTCTTCAGGTCCCCAATTTCACACCTTTCAGTTAAAGGCCAGAGCTCATGAGTCTCAGACTACTTGCTGTCTTAGCAGCTTTGACCGGAGCCCATTCTTCTGCGAAAATGTTCCATGGTTCAGATCAGGGGTCAGGTAGAAAAAATTAATTATAAAATACTTTTTTCTACTATGTAGGAAATGGAAAAAAAGAAGATAAAAAACATGTACAGTAAAATGACAGCAAACTCACAACTATTAACTACACCTAAAACAAAAACAAACTAAGCAAACAACTAGAACAGAAACAGAACCACAGAAATGGAGATCACATGGAGGGTTAGCAACAGGGGTGTGGGAGGAGGAGAGAGGGGGAAAAGGTACAGAGAATAAGTAGCATAGATGGTAGGTAGAAAATAGGGGGAAGGTAAGAACAGTATGGGAAATGTAGAAGCTAAAGAACTTATGACATGTGGACTAAAGGGGGGGAATGTGGGTGGGAGAGGGTCTGCAGGGTGGAGGCTCGGAGTGAAGGGGGGGAATGGGGCAACTGTAATAGTGTAATCAATAAACTATATTATAGAAAGAAAAATAAGTAGGTTAAAAGGCATTTTGAGAGTAATGGGAAATATAAATATTGACTCCATTGTATCAATATTAAATTTCTTGGGCATGGTCAAAAAAAATTTGGAGAATCAGGAAAAAACTTCACTGCTAATAGCTCTACTCTACACTAGCCCAGTGGTTTTCACAGGATTGCTCAGGGCCTTGTTTGAAATGCACATCCTCAGTTCTCACCCAGACCTGGTGAGTCAGAACCTGGGGGTGTGGCTGGACAATGGGTGCTTTAGCAAGTCCTCTGGGGGTTCAGGTACACTGAAGTTTGAAAACTGCTCCAGCAGCGTGACCGTTGTTAGCATCTTCAGTAGTCCTGTGTGTGTGAGTGTGTTGCGTGTGGACACACAAGCTTCATCAAACTGTCATTAGAGTACAAAAAGCAGGGGGTAACACTAACTAACCCCCAAACCTCTCTAGCCTAGAGCCCCACCTATTCAGGCAGTAAGTCCAAACTCTTGCAGAGATTCCTAGTGTCAGGAAGCTGGGAATCACCATGGTGGGCCTTATGCGTGAGTGGGTGTGCCCTGGGCATACCACCTCACAGGGCCCCGGGTCAGGAGATTTTGATGGTTCGTTCTAGATTTGGAGAGATCAATAGAACCACCTATATCTATTGGCAGGACATCCATCTTTCCCTGTCAATACTTCTGTGACACACAGGTTGCCCCTTGCCCTGGCATGCCTTTAGGATGGCTCACCAGAGCTGACTCTTCACCCTCTCTGGCTGGTAAGGAAATTGCAGGGTAAAAGTTCAGGGTGTGGTGAGTGCACTGGGCCACTGTTCTCTCTGACCCTCAGGCCCAGCGGCTGGGTCTGCCCACTGCCTCAGGGAGGCGGCAAAGAAGAGAAAAACCCCAAACGTCAGTGAGGCTTTTTGTAACAGTAAAGCAGGCAACTTCATCTAGTGACAACAACTACAAAACATGTGGGCCTGACAGGAACGGGAAAATGTCCCTTTGTTGCCCAAGGAATGGGCAATCATGTGCTCTCTGTGCTGCGGTCAGGATAGACTAACTAGTTTTGCCACAGTAACAACTCCAGACTCAGTGAATTAAAGTTACTCAGGTTTGTTTCGCACTCATGCTAAACGCCTGTTGAACATCAGCTGGTGACTTTGCCCTCGCTTGGTCCTCAGTCTGGATTCTGGTTGACGGAGCACAACTATTTAGAATGCTGTTGCAGAGGAAAAAGGAGAGCTTTGCAGCATCTCATACCAACAGCTAAATTCTTTGCCAAGAAGTGACGATCACTTTTCTTCATAACCCCCTTGTGGAAAATTGTTATGTACCCCCATTTAACCACAAGGTGTTTGGAGAGTGCGGTTCGACTATGTATGTACGAAGAAGGTACAGAGGAGGTTCACTCCTTTTCTGATTGTCTCCGTAGACTGGGCCACGAGTCCATGTGCTCTGACTGCTTCGTTATCTGCCACTATCTGCCTGACTGCTTTTCTGTGTTCAGTTCACACTGTCTAGGGTATGACTGGTAGCCCAGCTTACAGACAGGATCCCCTTGACAAAACGTTCACTCTGTGCCCAAGCAGCCTCACAGAAGTGAGGTCTGTGGTTCCATCCAAGCAGCAAGGGTTGCGCAGGTAACGAGAGGGGCTTTTAGTACTCCATCCTGTCACGCCCTGCCTGTTCACCCTCGACAATGTCTCTCATCTCGGCTTCTCTCATTCCGTCTTTTTTTCGTTATAACTTTGGTCCCTAGGTGGGGGCAGCATTCAAGTTCTTTTCTATGGGCTCCTCAGTCGTTGAAAAACCACAGGAAGTGTCTAATCACCAGAAATTAGAAGACATCTAGTGCTGTTCTGCTACCAATTTATCTAATTCTATCTGAGTTTCGCTTTAGCCTAGCCATATATGCCTTGTTATACATGAATTATTTGTATAACTTAGTATCACGCATTTTCACATTATATAATGCTTATTTTAGATTGAAAATCTGAAATCCACTATCGCAAGTGAAAGCCAAGTTCACATTTCAGGCTTTTTCATCCATGTAAACAGAGGATTAAATACTATTTCTCTAGTAATAACCCACTTAAATTTTATTGTATTTACTTGGCTGACTATGGACTTAAAAAATTTTTTTTTGGTTCTTTTTAAGTCATTAACTTGCATCAGACCAAAATAGATAATTAATAATAAAGGGCTGGTGTTTTTTCCTAACGTTATGTAGGTTGAAGGAATATTGAAACCAGGGCAGAGAAACATTTTCTGTGCCCAGCCAAGCGGGGGCAAGGCAGAGAAGGAGCAATAAATTATTTATTGCCCCAGATAGAACGCCACTCCTTCTCAGGCTGCCGAGAGGCCGGACTCAAAGGGCAAGCAGCCTCGCTGCGGCGACCTGGAAGCCCAGCAAGTCACCTGAGTCGTGTCCGGTGCCTGCGCTATTAAGCTGCAGGGAGCGGTCCGCAGGCCGCGGGGTCTCCACGTCCCCGGGGCGGGAGGCCGCCCTGGGCCCTCTGCCCCGCAGCCGGCCGCTGGCGCCGGGAGCGGGTCTGCGAGCGGCGGGCGGGAGCCCAGGTAGCTCGGCAGCAGCACCTGTCGCCTGCCCGCGCCGGGCGGGGCGGGGCGGGGCTTCCCGCGTCCCCTTTAAGAGGCCGCATCACCCGGGCCTGACGTCAGGGTGTCTCTCCGTCCGCAGGAGCCCGCGTCCCGCGCCGCCCGCGCCCACAGCCCCGGCGGCCCCGCAAGCGCGCCGCCCGGCTCGGCCTTCCAGCTTCGCTCCCCCGCCGCCCCCTTCCCTGGCCCGCGGCCGCCCGCGTCCTCCTGCACCATGTCGGTGGCCGGGCTGAAGAAGCAGTTCCACAAAGCCACTCAGGTGAGGCGCGCGGCAGGTGCGCGCCGGGCGGTCCGGGCGGCGAGGGGCGCGCTCGGAGCCTGCCGTTGGCCGTGAGCGGGGCGACCCCGGCCCGCGCCGCCCGCCGCGGCATCTCCGGACTGGGAGCCCGCCCTCGGGTCTCCACCCCGGGCTCCGGGCGGCGCTCTGGGCGCCAGTGGGTGCCCGGTGTCCCTCTTCGCCGCCCCGCGCCCGCCCCCGCGCCGCCCAGTGCGGGAGCGCCGGGGAGGGGACCGCGGCTGCTGGGTCGCGGAGGCTCGCAGGTGCCCGGGCAGCGCGGGGGAGATTATGTAAAGTCGCCTCTTTCCCTTGTGACCTTGCGGTGTCGGTGCACCCGGCTATCCCGGGATGTGCTGGCACGAACGTGGCCGCACTGAGCGTGGCTGCGGGGGTGTCGCGGTCTGTGCTCCCCCGGAGTCTCTGAATCACTCCTTCCTCGGGCACCCGCAGACTCAGGGGTTGGAGGATGGGGCGTCTTTCTGGAAAGCTCATGCATTAACTTTTCCTTGGGGAACTTGCTCCTCAAACTCCTTTGAGGCCAGGGCTTGATCAGAAGTCAGCATGTCTTTAAAAATTCCCCAATAGTGTCGCAGCCTTAACATAACCAAATCATCATATATTTAACATTTTATTTTTACTGAGCCTTTTACATCTCGGATGTGGCTGTCTTTCTCTCCGAGGTTAGTAAGCTGTGATAATAAAACTTACTTAGACTTTAATAGTTTAAATCTCAGTGGGCTTGGTTGAAAGATTTTATGTAGGGAAAAATAAGTGAATACTTAAAATGTGACCTACATCTTATATAATAACTATGAGTACCATTTTTTAAAATCCTTCTGAAACAGTTCTAGTTTAAGGGATCTTCAGCTAAGGGCTTTGCTGATTTCTTTAAATAGTTCTCATAATTGAGTCTTAAATATTTCTTCATAGATTAGCCTTAATTAATAATGCACTTTCTGATAATTCCTGGGAAGTAATGAGGTTTTTTTCCCAGGCTCTACAGTTAAAGCTCTGTTAAAAACCACATCTGAGAAAGATGAGGGTGTGTTTTTCAGAGCCTCAGTTAACTCAGGTTGACAAATGCAGGATGAAACCGTCTCTCGTGTGTGCCCACGTGCCAGCTGTCACAGCACGTTTGCCTTCCTAGACCTGGTTATTCTGGTCAGTTTGGGAGATCAAAGAAACTAAGACCACTTTAGTAAAAATGCGCTTCAGTCTAATCCATTTTACTCTGCAAATTGGATCCCTCTGAGACCTCTCTGCCAGAAGTGTTTGTAAATATAAGTGTACTGTTGGTGTAATTTGGAAGGCGTGTCATAACTGAACTTCACATTCCTTCAGATTTACAGAACTAGCATTTGTGCTGCTGGCAAGTTCTCAGGCAGGTCTTCTTTGATGTCACGAACCTGTTTATTTCAGGTGCTTATCACTTCTCTAAAGCAGACCTCAGCACCAAATTTACCAACATCACATCCGTTTCCTTCTGTTGATTCTGAGGACTTCCTTTGCCAGCCTCGGTGCCCTAGAAGGCCATTAGGAACCATGGCTTCTGAGTGGGGAAGGCTAAAGCTTGGCCCCCTCCTCTGTTGTCTGTGACCTTGAGCATTATTTAACTTCTGAATCTGTAGTTGCTAAAATGCAGGTAATATCCACTTCTCAGAATTGATGCGAACGTAAATGAGCTTGCAGAACGCACCCACAAAGTGTTCAATAACTGCCATTAACATTAAGGATCATTTTATTAGGATAAAATACTGTCCCTTATATTGGTCATAATGAGCATGAGAAAATTATAGAAGCTGGAATTTTTAGCTTCTCTACCTTAACAAAAATAAACAGAAATCTCAGTTTCAGCTATCCTGAAGTTAGTTACATGTAGCGCTGAATGTTCTGAGTACAAACCTCAAATTGTAATATGAAAGAAGTCCTGAGATCCTTGGAGGAAGTCTGCTATGATACAGTTAGTATTTATCACACCGAATCCAGATGCAGAATCACGGCATCATTTACTTCTTTTTACTGAACAGCCTTTTATTTTGTGAAGCAACACACGATCTCTTATCCATTGCTTAAGGTAGCACAATCTTAGACAGCTGAAGGCAAATGTTATTCTTCCTGGGCATGTGTATGTATTTTGAAGGGTGTGTAAAGCCAGCACTAATGTTTGCACACCCAGAGATAGGGGAAATAGCCATAGTACCCATTTCCCCCACACAGCTCATGAACCTGGTCTTATCTACAGAGGAAGCTTTAGGCCTAAAATTATTTCCCTTTTAAAATGTGTGCTAGATTAGGTGGCCTCTGTTTCTAAGTGGCAGATCCCTTTTCAGGCAAATGTTTCTCCTGTTTACGAAACTGAGTTATTGCCTAAGTGAGGAAGGGATGATACTGGTATGAATAAAGCAATATACCTTTAGTGTTTGCCCATTGATTTGATATCTCTGATTATCAAATCAGATGATAATCTGTTACAACTGTTTATCACAACTATCATTGTGATAAATGTGTCACAGTTATTCTCTTGGTTTAGAATTGACTCTTTCTGCCTAGCTGCTGACAGTGATTTTCAATATCTCAGCTATTTGGCCGTGAGAAATTTTGCCAAATAAATTTTACTGGACTGGAAGAGTATATTAAAATAGCAAAAATTGATCATCTGTTTCCATTAATAAACTTAATTACTTTATTGCTCATAAAGATGTGATTTACCTAGAAAGGTGCAAGAAAACAAAGTTTATTGTACTCACAGATGCTGGAGAGACAGAGTCACTTAACACTGAGAGGGGCCGCATGGGAGGAGGGCCAAGGGAGCAAGCTCAGCCAAGCGGGTGGGGAGCCAAGAGTGAGTACGAAGACCCCGGCAAGTGCCTTTGTTGGAGATGGGGGGGGGGTGGCGGAGTACACAGGAGAAGGTGAAGGGGATTTCCTTGGTGCATTTGAATGTTATTTGTTCATGGTCAGGGGCAGGGAGAGAGGGGATGGGTCAGCCTTATCACACTGGTGTATTTGGCCACCTGGGTGGGTGCCTCACAGCTTGTGTGGGGCATTTTAAGGCAGCAGAAGACAAATTATGCAGTTTTACAATTCTACAGTGCAACTTTTCTCAGTTTGGGAGCTTAGATTTTTCTTTATTTCCCTAATCATTTCCAAGCCTGAGTCCTCCGGCAGTGTATTCGGTCTGTAATGGGTCAGAAAGACTGAAACCAGTACTCAGCTGCACCTGTTGAAACGCCGTGACTGCGAGTCCCTGCCTGTGTTTGCAGACTACCAGCAAAGCGTGTTTGGGTGATGCTCACGTCAGCTAGGTCTGACGCTTCAGGGACAACTTTACTATTTCTGAAGGTTTTACATGTAGTGCAACTTCTAAATTCAGAGAATGATATTCTAGAATACGGATGGTTTGGGCAATCCAATTCCTTTAAAAACTTAGAGCGCTTCTTACCTGTTTTCTTCTCATCAGTTCCATTTTTCAGTGACCACAATGAAAGTTCTTTTTTAGGTCTACTTTTCAACTAGTTCGTTTGGTTGTGTTAATATGAACTTGGAAAGAAGGCCTAATGCTTTGGCTTAACCAAAATGTCTTAATGGATCTGTGTTGCTCAAAGCCTGTCTCATTCTTATTTCCTATCTGCTTCAGGGATCCAGGATGATTAGAGGTGCACACATGATCTGAGGGTTGCCAGAGGGAATGGGTATATTGGAACAAAGGGGATGGGGGATTTTCATGGGCCCGGCCTGGAAGAGGACTGTGGGAGGCGGGATGTCACAACCCTCAGTGACCCTTCCTCATGTGTATCCCTCTCTTTGTTGAGTGTTGATCAGCCTGTCACTATGAAAAGGTGTCATTCCCAAGATTGTTCTACTTTCTATAGCAAAAGGGAAAATTTTATGGTTGGGCTTACTCTAAATATGTGAATGCCTTAAAAGCAGAGCATTTTCTCTGGCTGTACTAGAAGGGCATGTCAAAGAGACTGGAGGGACTGGACCTGCTGTGGCTGTGTAAGATGTAGGGTCCATATGGGAAGGAATGCACTCAGCCTCTAGGGGCAGAGAATAGCTCTTGGATGACAGCCAGCTAGGATTCTGCCAGCTGGATTCTGCCAACAAGCTGAATGGAAAGGAATTCTCCCCCAGCCTGCAGCCAGGAGCCCACTGTAGCTCACACCTTGATTTTTGCCTTGTGAGATTCTGAACAGAGAACCCAGTCAAGCTGTCCCCGACTTCTGACTTATCAAACTGTGAGCTAAAAATGGTAATTGTTTCAAACCACTAAATTAGTGATAATCTGTAATGTGACAACAGAAAACTAATAAGGGGAACAATCACTTCTGTTTGTGTTCAGTTGACTGGAACTGGTAACAGAGCGGCCCTAAGTACAACAGAAGAAGGGAGGAGGCTGACAACTGCAGTCTAGTATTGTACCCAGGAGGTAGAAGTGGGTGTTGGTAAGAAGCTGGAAGCCTTTGCCATCCCTGTGTCTGTAATACATTCGTTTATATGTATGCTTATGGGTGTGTATGTGTGTATACCCACATCAATCCAACATAAATACCTGTGTATGAATTTTAAGTCTACTTTCCTGAGTCGATCTTTTCTTATTACATAAGAGTCGATGTTCCATGTGTATTTTTATAAAAATACATTTTACATTTTACTGTTTTTCTCCACAATATCTAGATTTTTTTGATATTTAGATATTTTTCTCTGGTGAAACACTTTTTTTTGTTCCTGATCAATTTGAAGCAGTGATGTCATTTAACTACTTTCTGCACAGCCTCTTAACTTTTAACTTGGTAGACTGGTAGTGCAGTGAGAACTTCATTAACCTTGGAAAATAGACAGTAGAACTATGAAGTGCTTCTTGAGTTACTCGTCTCTAGCAAGGCATCAGGGGTTTTACTGGTGAGAGCGGAGTGGCTAACTCTTCGTGCTGTATCTGTGTCTGTGCTTGTGGAAGGCCAGCGTCAGCATGGACACAGTGCAGTGCCCTTACCTAGTGTGGGCACATTGGACAGCTACCCGGTAATGCGAAGTTGTTTGTGAGGATTGTAGGTGAATGTAGCACACGTTGTGGTGTGTGTTTGTGATGTTAACTCTGTGGTCTTTGACGTGATTCATGGATCCAAAGTGCTGAATGGTTTTCTGGGTGCACCAGGGGAACAGTGCCAGACGTATGGGAAAGGATGAGCTCTGGCACCAAGATGTCCTGTAAGGACTTGTCAGTTGAGCAGTGTGGCTGGGAAGAAAATAGGCAGATGTGATTCTGTATCTGAGTAATGAAGTAACCCAGACAGAGTCCTGCAGGCATTGAGTACAGAGTGGATACAACTTTCACCCTGCTCATTCCTGGCATTTACTGCTCACTGAAGTGACTCTGATGTGCTTCTTCATGTGGAATAAATGCTGTGAGTGGTAGCTTGCTGGACATATTTATATTGTTCATGAAAGTGCTTAGGTGGCTACTTCTGGCCAAGAGGGACCTGTAGATCTAAGCCTTTTGCTGTAACTCTGCTCCGTAATGTTTGCAGACTGACTGAAGGAAGTCCTTCCTGGAGATGTTCCTCATCAAGACCATTATCAAGATTTTACTTGTGAGAGTTAATGTTCTGTTTTCTGGAGATTCTATTCTGTGTCTGTGTTCAACCCTGTACTTGAGTTTTGTCTCCTGTTATGCTTTTTAATGAAGTTTAACAAACATGAAATTGTTCTCCATTTTCCATTCAGCTCTTTTGTGCTCATCTCATCCACTACTCTCTTTGCAGCTTTGGTTCCTTCGAAGCTCACAGGTCCAGAATCTTTATTTTCCCACACTTTTTGGTCATTACTTCACCTTGAACCCCATCCTAGGTTTTTCTTTTTTTAATGGAGATAACATGTAGTGCTTATCATTGATCTCATGTCTAAATTCCTGACACAGAAAACTTCCTTTTCCTGGCGCCGAGAGAAGATGGGGCAGATCTTTGTTTCAAAATTTAAATTGTCCAGCAAGCATTTTTAATCACTAAAATACATTTATTTGATGTTAAATTAGCTCTTTCTACTACTTTTTAATGTCTCAGGATCTATACATTTAAGGCATTTTGATCCATTTTTTGCTGTAACCCATTTATATGAAAGCATGAGTCTGAACCAGAAAGATTATCATAAAATCTCTTTATCAGTGCATTTGTCTAAATTTGATGACTCACTCTACCTTTATTAGTCGATGAATTGTGCTGATGTCATGTGGTATGTATCGGCTTGCCTTTCATCAGATCTGAATTCTTGGTGTCTGGTGTTACTGTCTGCTGGCTGCTGCCATGAATGATTCCAGTGAACTTAGACCGTCAGCTCTAGATTCTTCCCATGTGGTTGTGGTGGGATGATTTGACTGTTCCCCAGATTTGTCAGCTTTATCTTCATGACTTTTGGCATCTGTATTCATGGGTAGACTACTGATTTGATTTTAATTGAAAAGTGGATTTTTTCACTTTCATAAATGGAAAACCACTATCACATAGCACCGGGGTACAGGGAATTACCATGCATAAAGGCATTGAGTCCTAGATACCCTTGGTGGAGTAATGCTGTGAGCTTGAAGTTTATTCTGCTTTTGTTAAAACAGGATTAACAAATGTTAGACAAGCAGTAGCTATCCTAATGATAGAGTGAGACTTTTTCCTTCATTAGATCAGAACCGTTGAATGAAGAATAAAGCAACTGTTATTTCTCACTGAGAATACAATTCTGCACCAACTGATTGTTCAAAACGTGCCTGTCTCACCGTTTAATTATATAAATGGTCAACCATTTTCTAACCATCAAGGAATTTTCTGCTCGGGACAAGGGGATTGGATTACGTGTAATAGAAGGGGCCATACACTGATTCATCTGTTCTGTGCTTAATGTCTGGAGAAGAAGCAGAGATGTACTTCAAGAGAAGCTTTCATCATTTTGAAGATGGTGAAAGATGATCCACTAGCAGTTCATATAGAACATGATCAACAGGGTCTTGGGAGAAGAAGCTCAGGTATTTCAGATGTCCTGCTAGTTTCTCATTCTGAGGACTCATGAGACGCCACACAAGTCACGCTCACTTGATATGAACACCCCCTTTCTCTGCAAAATCCTAAGTTTCAAAGCTGAGGGAACATGGTCTTTTGCATGAGTTTAAGTCCTGACATTTTATGCATCGGGTTTTGTTCCTCTCGGATTCATATCTAAGTGTATCTACAGTTACCTTTCTAAATAACAAACCTCATGCTGCTCCTCTGCTTGAAACTCTTCAGTGGCTCCTCCTTGCTCCCAGCATAAAGCCCTTATATATATACCCCCTAAAGGAGTTGGGGGCATGACCTGCCCCTGTTTACAGATCTGGTCTCGTCTCTCACAGCTCTTCCTGTGTGTGACTATCTTCCACGTCTGCACTGATTGTCTTTTACATCTTCCCTCTGTATCACACAGCCGTCCCTTCTTCCGAGCCTGTGCAGCATGCTGTTCTCTTTGTGGAAATTCCCCTTCTCTCTCTTGTGCTTGATACTCGAGTAATCCTTACATCGCTTTCTTTGAGGTCTCATCTTGATGATTTCTTAAGGCAGTTTAACCTTCCCTTACAAGGTGGAGGGCAAATGCCCTTTCATGTGCAGTGAAAACTGCCCAGAGTGTTTCTTGTGAATGTGGTGTTTGGCCCACAGCACTGCAAGCATCAGTTTCCTTGTTGGCATCCCCCCCGGGTGGGTGTAAAGGAAGGGGTCTGTTGTGTTCTTCATTGTGTCCTTAATGCCTGTCCCGTGGCGGGCATCTGGTAGGTGTTTGTTGGATGAATACATCCTCTGTGTTTCTCTGTCTGTAGAGTTATCTTGTGTATATTTTTTATTTGTTTATTTCTGCTTACAAATACATTGGATATTTTTAAAACTTAATTTAGAAGTTAAAACAAAAATTGTAAATCTGCAAATTTAAAATAGTCTTTCATAATTGTAAAAATGGCTACATGGCTAGGAACTATTTTAACCCATTAACTACCCATAATGACTGTGTAAGGGCACTCTTTCCTCTGTTTTACAGAGGAG
The DNA here is from genome assembly GCF_021234435.1 of Artibeus jamaicensis. Classification (NCBI taxonomy): domain Eukaryota; kingdom Metazoa; phylum Chordata; class Mammalia; order Chiroptera; family Phyllostomidae; genus Artibeus; species Artibeus jamaicensis. The sequence goes on from NW_026522030.1 coordinate 54,304,804, forward strand.
GGCACTGAAGCACAGAGGGGTTAAGTAAGTAGCCCAGGGTTATATAGCTTCAGGGGCAGAGCCAGGATTTTAATTTAGACCATCTGTTTCAGAGCTGGTAAGTGCCAGAAATTCTCAACTGTGAGTTCTATTCCAGCCTTTAATGTCAAACCAAGAAATACCTTAAAGCATGCAGTAATCAATGAGATAAAGATGAACACCTTAATAGAAAAACTAGAAAAGAATCTGGAAAGGCAATATATGAAAGAACTCCAAGTGGCCAGGAGACAAATAACACACATCATGGAACTCAGACGGCAATGTACGACATTTTTCACTGTTCAGATGAGCACAGATGGAAGGATGAGAACTTGCTGAGTTAGCAGGGGTGTGGGAAGATGGTTCTCATTTGATGGAGGGCCTGTAAGCTGTGGGACACTCCTGGAGATCAGCAATGATGTTTTCGGGAGTCCATCCAAAAAAATAAATATATAAGCATGCAAAACTTGTGCACACAGTTGTCCACTTCAGTAGGTATTGTAGTGAAAAACCAGAAACAACCTAAAGTTCAGACCGATAGGGGAGGAAATTATGGTGTGTCTAGTAGGGGGTCCAACCCGTGGCCCACAGCTGCCCAGGGCAGCTGTGAATATGGCCCAACCCAGAATCGTGAACTTACTTAAAACCCTTTTTTTGCTCATCAGTTTTTATTAGTGTTTGTGTATTTAAAGTGTGGCCCAAGACAGCTCTTCTTCTTTCAGGGTGGCCCAGAGATGCCGAAAGGTTGGACAGCTGTGCATAAGCCATTCTATCCAGACGGCAGTATTTGTTTGGGTAGGCAAATGTTCATTGATTACTGCTAAGTAAAAAAAAAAAAAGCAGGCCACAAAACAGATGTGCCATAGGCCTAATATTCGGAAAAAAGAGCTGTCATAGTAATTAAAATACACTGAGAATTTATGTGCCAGGCATTGTGCTGTATTGCGATAAAATTATTTTTTTAATTAACATTTAAACAGTGATTTTTCCCTGACCAGTAACGTTATGGATGAGGAATTTGTTTCTACATTTTCTTTCTTGTGGTTTGTGATTTTATATGTGTGTGTGCATGTATACATATGTACATGTATACATATGTATACATGCACACACACAAATGAATTTTCTTTCCACTCCATCATCTATACTTCTCATTCCCATCTCCACATTCCTTAGGTTATACTGAAAACAAGGAATAGAAGAGTATTTCAAGCCATCACTGGGTTTGGGAACAAGCTTAGTTTGCCATATTAGGCATTTAGCTTCAGACTATTTAGAACACCTGCCTCACCCTCCATGGAACCCCAAACTGAACTGTTGCTTGGGTTTCTTCTGAACAATACATTGCTGCTTTTCTTGGTTCTCTCCTTAGATGCATCGTAGATAAGGGTAGATGCATCATAAAAATGCTACTAATGATTTTTGCTGGTGTTTCTTTTAAAGTAAGATCCACCCCTTCCCCCCCCCCTCAGATCCCTAGTCTTATTCTTAGGATTCTTTATTTTGTATAAAGAGAAGGAGGATGGCTAGGATAGGTATGGCGTGGAAGAGCACTTCTGCAAGACGTTCTTGGTAATTTGGTGCTGAGTATGCAGCTTCATTCTTAATCCTCATACAGGAAGTCTCCTGGGTGCCTGTCAGCGCTTCAGTTTTCCCCAGAGGTTTGGAGGCAGTGCCACCCCAGCAAAGGACAGTGAGTGAGGTGGAGGTACCCTGAGAAGCCAGGGGACAATCCCGGTGGTCCCCTTTGAACATGAATGCAGAGGACTGTCAATGGCCTTGGGTAGGCTTCTATTTTGAGGACAGAAATGCAAAATTTAGGAAGCCATGGGTGGAAAAATAATACCCCCTGCTGTGTGTCCCAAACAAAATAGAACAAAGCAGAGGAAGCACTGCCATGAGACATGGCCTCAGGAATGTGGTGGGCAGGCCACTGTCAGCTTCCTCACAGAGGGGACGCGTCTGGTGGGCTTGACCGGAGCACTGAGGCCGCTGCCGCTGCCTGGGTACAAGTGTGCCTTTACGGATGGCTTGGCTTTCTCTGGGGCCTGGTGCTCTTTAATGGCTTCAGTGACAAGTGCTTCAAGCTCTGAGACAAAGAAATAGGCCGTGGAGTGATTTTCTGGAGTAAAGCTTGTTTTCTCAGCCTCTGCAGAATCTCCTCAAATTTCTGGAGCCAACATTAACTTACACGTTGAGAAACAGAGTGGAGGTTCTGCCTCAAGAAATTCAGAGTAATAACCTTGTGGCTGTTGAGTTACAAGTGTGGCTGTGCCAAGGCCTTTAACCGTTATATTTTGTGCTCTTGATTTAATATCATTTATATGTACAATATATTTAATACACAGGAGATGTCTTCATGTAATAATTAATATCTCTCATATGAGTGACATGCTCAGAACTGAGGCTGCTGGAACTGGGAAAGCCATTGTTCATGCTGCCTGTCACCTACCAGACCCAATAAGCAGAGACAGGGATTGAATCTTTATGGCCGGTGATCTGAGAAGATGGTAGGTTTGTACCCTAACCGTCTTCAATTCCATTTTAAACTGACCCTTTTTGCGAGGAAGAGAAAAGTGTAAGTAAGGGGTTTAGAATTCAGGGAAAAGGCTAATTAGATAGAAAGCTGCAGCATTCTGGGTGGTGGTCTTCATCTGTGTCCTGGGCGTGTGTGGTCATCTCACCCGGGAGCACAATGGCTCAGATACCATCCTGACTGCCTGCAGCCCTCCTGAGGCACAAAGGTGGGACTGCTTATGGTCTCCTGGAGTCGGGGTGGGTCATACCTTCAGTTCCTGCAACAATAGCTTTTACATGCTTTGATTATTAAGCTTATTAGCTATTACCTAAACTAAAATTTTTCCAACATCTGAGTCCTCCATCACTCCTATGTGGGGAATAGACTTTATTTCAGTTATTCTCCCATTTTGACTTTTCAGGTGCTCTGATTATAATGACTTCTTTTTACATTGTACAGTCTCACATTTTGTGTCAAAGTTACTAGTCAGGTAGAATTCTCTTTTCAGATGCCAAATCTATCCCCGTGAAATACTGACTCTTGTCACCATGTCAGTTTTTGAAATGCCATAGAAGTTCCCGAGTCAGCCCACTGTTCAGCAGCTGCCGCACCCCATCTCATCCGACCCGGGACCCCGTCTGAGGTGCATTACCTCCGTGACCTCACCTCTGTGACTTCCTGACTTCCTGGTGTCCCCCCTCTCCCTGCTCAGGTCACATTTTGCGCAGGGTGATCTTTTCAAGACCTGAATATGTCCTTGCTACTTCTGGTGCCAAAGACCAAAATCCTAAACAGTGAGCCGCAAGGGCCTGCGTGATCTGACCCTTGCCTCTCCACCCTGATTTAGTGTGAGTTTACTCTTACGCTAGACTGGTCATGCATCTCTCTTACAATCAGCAGACTCCGTGCTAAGTTCCGGATGTAGAGGAGTGAGTAAAATACTCCCTGCCCTCACCGAACTGGCGGTATAGTGTAGGAGACAGACCAGTAATCATGCAAAGATGTGATTAGACATGGTTTCAAGGGCAGCAGAGGAGTAGTAGGGCGTGTGACGTGGAGGTCAGACCTGCCGTTGCGTTGTGGAGAGAGACTGCTGTATGGAGAAAGGTTGAGGTTGTTTATCAGGTGTAGCCAGGGGAATTCTTACCAGCGAAGATAATCCCAGACGTGAGATAGGTACTGTTATTTGCATGTAAAGAAGAACAGATGATGGTTTCACAGACACTTGCTTACTTTAATTAATAAAGGATAGCCTGGAGAATAAAGAACTACTTCTCGTGTTTTACTGAAGCTAAGATCTTGGAATATCTCCTGGAAAAGTTGCTGTTGAGTGGATAAGATTGTACGATATGGTTTACATCATTATCTTTCTTATCAAAGACCACACATCTGACTTTTCAGAAGTGGGTGGACTTGGAGTCTCACTCTGAGAATGTGAGTTTAAACTGAGAAGTCGAAGGTGAGATAAACCAGCCCTTTGTGAAGTGGACGGCACACAGGAGTGCCCCCAGAACAGGCAGAAGTCCGTGCCTGGTTTGACTGAGCACCCTCCCGTCATCCTGGGGGCACTTCACCCCTACTCACATGTTAGCCGTGGATTGGTGTTGTGTCTTGGAAGCACCTGCTCTAATCTGCTGGATTGGATGAGTTTCCCCTTAATTCACCTACTGTGGTTTGTCATTGTGCATTAATTTTGTGGCCATTTGATGAAATATGTCTGTCTCCACTATTGTTCTCTAAATTCCTAAAGCCCGAAATCAAGTCTCTTTGCTTTCTTTTGGTGTTGATAATAAGGGTAAGTAACATATATACACTGCTTACCATTTAGCTTAACCCCACAAAAACCATATATGGCAGGTACCATTAATCTCATTTTACTGATGAGGAAACTAAGGCACTGAGAGGATCGGGGCTTTATCCAAAGTAACACAGCCAGCCATTTGCTAACTGTAGAGGCACAACGTGACTCTGGCAATCCATCCTTTGGATACTGGAATAGACTTTAAATTGATCACTTAATAATTCATTTATTCAGTCAACGGAGTAGAAGAGAAAGTCCAGAAATAAGTAGTACAAATACATTATGGTAATTTGGTATATGATAAAGGCTGCATTTCATACCAGTGAAGAAAAGAATGGAATATTTAGTAAATCATGTCTGGATAGCTATCTGTTAATTTGGAAAAAATAAAACCGGATCCTTTTATCACATCTTCTACTAAAGTAAATTCTAGGTGGCTGGAAAATACGAAGGTTAAATAGTGCAAAAGAATAAAGAAAAACATGGCTTCTCTTGCGCCGCAGAAATATTGTACTTTCCAAACATGATCAGTAAGTTTTAGAGACTGCAGGAGACAGGGTTTTTGCTACATAAAAATGAAGAACTTCTGAGTAGCAAATGCATCCCAGATATCTAAATTACTAATGGGATTGAGCTATGCAGCATGCAGCTAAAAAACAAAATGGACACAACCCAGTTTTGGCAAGAGCGTGGACCTGAGGGCTGCTCTCCTGTTCCTCCTCTCAGGGAGCCAGTTGGGCAGCACATCGATGTGATCATTTCTGTCTGATCAAGGCACTTCCTAAATTTGATCACAAGTAGGGCAGGAAGATTGGAGACGTGAGCAAAAAGACCTGTGTTCAAAATCCATCGCTGTATCAATGGAAGTGAAATATGGTACAATCATGCGGTGGAGTTCTAAAAAGGAAGGTAGTCATCTGTCCACATGGACACCTTTCCTCGATATACTTGGGGTGGAGAGCAGATTTTAACAAGGCAAGTAAAGCATGAAACTTCATGTAAAATTGTGGGCATGGCCTGTACCTAAATGTGTGGCTGTGTGGCAGTTTGAAACAAGGTACACAATGTTAAATTATCTGCAAATGTGGGCTTTTGAAAGTTTTCCTTTTCTTACTTATATTTTTATTGTTATTCTATTACAGTTGTCCCCACTTTTCCCCTGCTCTGCCCAGCCCGCTGCCCTCTCCCACAGTCAGTCTGCACACCACTGTCAGTGGGTCATTCATACATGCTCTTTGACTAGAGTCCCTTCCTCTTCTTTCCACTATGATCCCCTTCTCTCTCCCCCTCTGGCCACTGTCAGTCTGTTCCATGTTTCCATGCCTGTGGTTCTATTTTGCTCATTCGTTTGTTTTGTTCATTAGATTCCTCTTATACATGAAATCATATGGTATTTATCTTTCACCAACTGGCTTACTTTACTGTGTATTATATTCTCCAGTTCCATTCATGCTGTTGTAAAAGGTAGAAGTTCTTTTTTTTCTTTCTCCTGTGTAGTATTCCATTGTGTAAATGTACCACAGTTTTCTGATCCATTCATCTTCTGATGGGCACTTAGGTTGCTTCCAACACTTGTCTTTTGTAAATAGAGCTGCTATGAACATAGGGGTGCATAAGTTCTTTTGGATTGGTGTTTCATGCTTCTTAGGGTATATTCCCAGCAGTGGAATCACTGAGTCAAAAGGCAGTTCCATTTTTAGTTTTCTGAGGAAATTCCATACTGTTTTCCACAGTGGCTGCACCAGTCTGCATTCCCACCAGCAGTGCACTGGGGTTCCTTTTTCTCCACAACCTGGTCAGCAATGTTGTTTGTTGCTTTATTAATGATAGCCATTCTGACAGGTATGATGTGATATCTCATTGTGGTTTTAATTTGCATCTCTCCCTTGGCTAGTGATGTTGAGTACCTTTTCATATGTCTGTGGGGCATCTATGTGTCCTCTTTGGAGAAGTGTCCATTCAGGTCCTTTGCCCATTTTTTTAATTGGATTGTTTGCCTTCCTGATTTTGGGTCATATGAGTTCTTTGTATATTTTGGAGGTTAAACCCTTATCTGATGTATCATTGGCAAATATATTTTCCCATATGGTTGGTTCCCTTTTTGTTTTGATGATGGTTTCTTTAGCTGTGCAGAAGTTTTTGGTCTGATGTAGTCCCATTTGTTTCTTTATTTTTTTTTATTTCCCTTGCCCTAGGAGATATATCACCAAAAATATTACTACGTGGTATCTGAAATTTTACCGCCTTTGTTTTTACTAGGACTTTTGTGGTATCAGAACTTACATTTAAGTCTTTTATCCATTTTAAGTTTATTCTGGTGTATGGTATAATTGTTTATTCTGGTGTATTGGTGCTCTAGTTTCTTTTCTTTTCTTTCTTTTTTTTTTTGCATGTATCAGTCCAGTTCTCCCAACACCATTTATCAAAGGGGCCATTTTTACTCCATGGCATACTTGTGATCCTTTGTCAGGTATTAATTGACCATAGAGACATGGGTTTATTTCTGGGCTCTGTATTCTATTCTATTGATCTATGTGTTTGTTCTTATGCCAGTACCAGACTGTTTTGATTACAGTGTCCTTGTAGTATAGTTTTACATCAGGTATTGTGAGCCCTCCAACTTTAATTTCTGTAGATTGCTGAGGCTATTAGAGGTCTTTTTTGGTCCCATGTGAATTTTTGGAGTGTTTGTTCTAGATTAGTGAAATATGCCATTGGTCTTTTACTAGGGATTGAATTGAATTTATATAGATTGCTTTGGGTAGTGTGGATATTTTAATGATATTAATTCTTCCAATCCACTAACAGGGTATATACTTCCACTTATTTGTAACTTCCTTAATTTCCTTCTTCATTGTTCTCTAGTTTTCTGAGTATAGGTCTTTTACCTCCTTGGTTAAGTTTATTTGTAGGTACTTTCTTTTTCTTTTTAAAGATTTTATTTATTTATCTTTATAGGGGAAGGGAAGCAGAGAGGGAGAGAAATATCAATGTGCGGTTGTCTCTTGTGTGTCCCCTGTTGGGAACTGGCCTGCAACCTAGGCATGTGCCCTGACTGGGAATCGAACCGTGGTTGCTTGATTCCCAGGCCCGCACTCAATCCACTGAGCTACACCAGCCAGGGCGGTACTTTATTTTTCTTGTTGCTTTAGTAAATGGGATTTTCCCCTAGTTTCTGTTTCTGGTATTTCGTTGTTGGTTGACAAAAATGCCATTGTTTTCTGAATATTGACTTTGTATCCTGCTGCTTTGCCAAATTTATTTATTAGGTAGAGTAGTTTTTTTGTAGAGCCTATAGGGTTTTCTATGTACACTATCATGTCATATGTAAATAATGTCAGTTTTACTTCCTCTTTTCTAATTTGGATGCCTTTTATTTCTTTTTCTTGTTTGATTGCTGTGGCTAGGACTTATACAGTACTACGTTGAATGAGAGAGGTGAAAGCGGACATCCTTGTCTTGGTCCTGATCTTGGTGGGAAAGTTTTAGTGTTTGCCCATTGAGTATGATGCTGGCTATAGGTTTCTCATATATGGCCTTTAGTATGTTGAGGTATGTACCCTCTATTCCCACTGTGCTGGATGTCCCATTATTTATAAGTGGGTGCTGGATTTTATCAAATGCTTCTTTAGCATCTATTGGTATGATCATGTGGTTTTTGTTCTTTATTTGTTTTATGTGCTGTATTAGGTTTGTTGGTTTGTGTATATTATACCATCCTTGTACCCTTGGGGTGAATCCCACTTGATTATGGTGTATGATCTTTTTAATGTGTTGTTCGATCTGGATTACCAATATTTTGTTGAGGATTTTAGCATCTATGTTCATCAGAGATACTGGCCTATAATTTTCTTTCTTTGTTGTGTCTTTACCTGGTTTTGGAATGAGGATAATACTGGCCTCTTAAAAAGAATTTGGGTATCTTCCTTCATCTTGAATTTGTTTGTAATAGTGTGAGAAGATAAGAGTTAGTTCTTTAAATATTCGGTAACTTTTGCCTGTGAAGTTATCTGGTCCAGGGCTTTTGTGGCCTGGGAGTTTTTTCATTACTGCTCCAATTTTGCTAGTTGTTAATGGTCCACCCAGGCTTTTCTGTTTCTTCTTGATTCCATTTTGGAAGATTGTATGTGTCTAGCAATTTATTCATTTTGCCCAGGTTATCTGACTTCTTGGCATGTAGTTGTTCATAATAATTTCTTATAATCCTTTGTATGTCTGTGGTATCAGTTATTAAACTTCTTTTTTTGTTTCTCATTGTATTTATTTGGGTCCTCTTTCTTTCTTGATGAGTTTGCTTAAACGTTTGTCAATTTTGTTTATCTTTTCAAGAAAAAGGATCCACTGATCCTTTGAATAGTTTTCTAGTCTTTATGTCATTTAATTCTGCTCTCATCTTGATTCTTTTTCTTACATTTTCAAAGATCTTGTTTCTTTAAAAAAATGAAATGAGCACATACTTTTTGAATATAGAAAACTGTCCAGGAAATGACAGTAATAAGGAAAAATTGTGTATTTTTATCTTTTCAAACCTGAACAGTTTTCTAGTTCATAAATTAAAAATTAAGGTACTACTTAAAATCTTATAATGCTTATTTCAGGCTCCTATAAATGCCACTCCCACTTTTGGCCTCCCCAGCCCCAGAATTAGGAGTGTTTGAAACATTCTGGGGACCGAGCAGAAGTCAAACACAAGGAAGTGGGGTTCAGAAGCATTTTCATTAAAACTGCATGAATCCTGGAGTTTATTCTACAGCACAAAACCTTCCTGTGAGAACCAGAGCCATTTCTCATTGAAACACAGCTTTTTAAGCATCACTGTTCTTAAATTCTTATGTTTTTAATCAAACAACCTATATTCTTTGCCTTAAAAGACAGGGTAAGACAAAGGAGGAAAAACACCACCACCCCCAAGTTGTCAAAGACGGGAGTGTAAGGTTGAAGGGAGAATTTCAAATGAACCACCTACACACACCTCCCTTAGAAACCGCACAGCTGGTTCAGAATCTGATCTTTTTCAGATCTTCAGAGCAGAGTTTAATAAAACATTAATTATGTAGCAGCCCTCCACACACTGTAAACAGGGGTGATCCAGCTGCATAATTTTGCTAATGATATATCCATGAGATATATCTTCTATCTTACCATGAGATATCTTTGTTCTTTACTTACTAGGCTTATGCTGAACTGTAAGCAACAATAGATAATCAACACTCCATGTGATTCGATAAATCTGTGACACTGTTTTGGATATGGTAGGGATGGACTTTAAAGGTTGACTTTAATCCACAATGTGGATAAGATGGGGGATCGTTGGAAGACAGAGTTGAGGGAAGAATGGGAGAAATTGTCTATGTAGGTGAAAAATGCTATGAGAATGGAGACTCCAGGTTTTAGGGGATGGAGATTGTAATATATTTTTGGAGCCGCCGTAGGTAATGGATCACTATTCATTTTTTTCTGCAATTTTTTCATGATCTCTGTGATATCCATTGTGACTTCTTTTTCTTAATCGTGTGTCAATCTGTATTTTGAACCATTGCCCACAGGCACCACCCAAGCTTTTCCTTGGTGCCTCATGTGGGTTGTCATTTCTCCAGTCTTACAGCACCTCTCGACCTTGTCGCCGAATAGCTCAGGTCCTGTTGGGTGTGGGTGGGCCAGTCAGGCAGAGGTTTGTTTCTTTTGGGTTGTTGAAACCCAGGTTGTCTTAAGTGATACTGTATGTATTCTTTAATCTGAACCAATCTGTGACCAAAGGCTATTTAAGAAAGTAGGTGAAAGGTGGAAAAAAATAAACACAGGGCTTAATATTTAGAGGATATTTTTAGATTCAAAAGCAGCTCACCACTTTCCATGAAATAGCTGGGTGTAATTATTGGTTCATGTTTCCACTTTTGGTGGTTTTCCTTTAAAGAATGAAGTGCTGGTTTTCACTGTGTGTGCGTATTTGGTTCTCCAGGTTTATGGGAGTGTGGTTATTTTGTCTAATGGCTATATGGGTAGTATTTCCTTTTATCTCTTATAAGGTATCATTTTTAGCCATTATAGAAATCCTTTTTCTATATGACCTTCATGAGAAGTTGAACTTATGTATTAAAATAAACCATGACAGTAATTAAATTTAAAATTATTTTAGAATTATAGGAGGAAGCCATTGAATGGAAAATGACAGTGTTATTTTTTAGATTCCTTGAATGCTTAAGTAGAGCCAGAAATAAGTTTTTTAGATCGTTTTGAGTGGTGCAGTTTATTTGGTGACTTGTTGAATCCTCTTCCTGCCCCCTGTCCTGAACTTGGGATATATGGTCATTGGGGGAGAGAGTCTCATTGTGGGAAAGTCTTCATCTGCCTGTAGTGGTTTTGATTCTGTGTACTTGAACAACAATTAAATTTTAAAAAAGTGGAACAACAACAAAAAACTAAATAATTCACAGTATTAATAATGGGACATAGCATCATGCTAATGAATATAAGAATGTTATATATGTATATTTATATGGTGACAACTCCTTTTTTTAAACCATTGAAACATAAAATGGAAATTATTCACATGTGGAAAAAAATAGTTCTTACGTAGTTCTATGTCTAGTATTTATACTTCCCAGGCTGTGTCTCTTACCTTTTGAAAACCAAATTGGCATTATTTACACAGAGTGCTAAAAATGAAGACCTCTGTTTATTGGATGGTATGACTTAAAAGAGGAAAAGACAGCAGAATGGCAATCATACATCCTTGACGTTCTCTGGACTCAAGGCAGGATACTCTTGGCACCCTTCCTTAGGATCAGGATAGCTAGAGACAGAAGCGATCTTAATTCATGGGACCATGGCTTGAAGTGGGGCTGCTGGGCTCTAATTTTTTAAGTCACCTGCGATAACATTTGCATCTGTTCTCAGTGCAAGCAAAGTGGGTCTGTGCTGCCTCTCTCCTGCTCTGAGGCTTGGTGTTTTCCATCCTGCTTCAACCCGCTTGGTTCTAAATAGCAGCCTGGCTGTCCTGTCTCCCACAAGATGCTGCATCACATGCATAGTCATTTCTTTTTCTTCGGTTTATTTATCTCAACAACCTAGTCAATGGAGTGCCAGTTCGATTGCTGTTATCCGAATTTTTTATTTACTTAGGGAGTCTGTGGTAGGTCACAGTTGAAATCAATTTTATGACTAGGTTGTAAGGAAGCATAAAGAATACTTTCTCTGATTTGGAACATTTTGACCAGAACATTTTTTGTGACTTTAGCTTCTCTCTTTTCAAGTGTTCTGTGGCGTATTCTGCTATAGAGGCCATCAGCCACCTTATCCTTCTCCCTCGCCTGTGTAGCATCCACCAACGCGAGCAACAAATGGTCGGAAACTTTCAGGAGTTTAAGATGGAACTTTATTGGCCAAAGTTTTACCTGCGCAGCGGTGAACTCTCGAGGTGTCCGGAGACACGGTGCCCAGAAAGGGCTGCAAATGAGAGTTGAGCCTGGCGCTTACATAAGCCTAGGGTTTTTATTGGGGTGAGCAAGCAAGCAAATACAGAAGCAGAAGTAGCTGTTAGCAATTGGCTATCTCAAGAGAACACACATGGCTATGTTCTCTGCTTGCAACAATGGATACTTTTCTGCAAAGACAAGGTCATGCACAAGGCGGTTATCTTGTTCAGCGCTCTTTGTACTTTCTGTACTTTGTATCTTTCTTGCTGAGACAGCCTGGAGCCTGCCTCGGGTTCCTCTTGGCTACTTTTATCTAATTCTGAGCCTAACACTTGCAGGGGATTGACAGGCCTGATGACTCACAAATGGTGCATCTTGCCTTCCAGATGAGACTTGAACCCTCACAGAGGGAGTGCCAAGGTCCCATGCAGGCCAGGCAGGGAAATCAATAAATGTATTGATTTGCAAGGAAGGATTATAAGCAATGGTAACAAGACCGTTGACTGTCATATTTTCCTCTTTCTTCCATTTTTCTGGTGGGGTGGGGTGGGGTGGGGAGGGGTGGGAATGGAGTAGGGACATGTGGGAAACACCTGAACCAGAATGAAAAATTTCTTGTAGGAATAACCTAGGATTTCTATTGGTTTGAACTAACTGTGGGGTCATTGAAAGAAATCCTGCAGCTATTCTAGAAATTGATGTGCTATCAAGAAAACTCCACCATGAATTCCCTATAACGTGCATTCAGCTTTGCCTCATCATGGCGCGTTTTGGAAGAGAGTTTTCCTCAGGTTGCACGTGTTTGTTTTCTGCAGTGATAGGCAAAGAGCCATGTCAGCGATGGGAGTCTGGGCTCTGTGACCGAGCAGTGCTGTGTGTGACTCGGATTCCCACGAATGGTACAGAGCATCCGGGCCTGTGCTTACAGAGCTTGGCCCAGTTCAGGAAGGGCAAAGAGTTCGGATTTGTTTGTGAGAAGTCTCCTGATACGACAAAAAAAATTGAACATAAATTGAATCCATTTTGCCTCATCAAAAACCCAGATTTACCTGTATACCCATGTTCATAGCAGTGTTAACCACAATAGCCAAAAGGTGGAAGCAAACTAAGTGTCCATGGCAAATGAGTGGATAAACAAGTGTAGTGTATCCACAGAGTGGAATATTATTCAGCCTTAAAAAGGAAGGAATTTCTATCACATTCTGTAACGATGAACCTTGAGGAAATTACACTAAGTGAAATAAGCCAGTCACAAAAAGGTGAACACTATGCTCCCACATAAATGAGGCACCTAGAGGAGTTACATTAGTGGAGACAAAGTAGAATGGTGGTTGCCAGCGACTGGGGGTGGGGAGTTAGCGTTTAATGGTTGGGAGTTTCAGTTGGGACAGATGAAAAGTGCTCTAGAGATAAACGGTAATCATGGTTGTACAGCAATATAAATATACTTAATGCCACTGAACTGTACACTGAAATGTGTACAGTGTGGTAGATTTTCTGTTATGCATACTTTATTACAATTTTTTTTTAAAAAGCATGTGTGAATTGCTCTGATTTTTCTCTGGTCGCAGTGCAGTGTGGCTCTCCTGGTTCCATGATTGGTGCTGGAGATGAAACAGTGAGCAAAGCTATTGGCTGGAAGGGACCTTAGTCAGTACTGCTCTGACTCTCATTCATAGGTGAGAAACCCGAGTCTCAAGTGAGGCGATTTCCCCTGTTCATGGGCGGGCGTGGTCCTCCAGTCCTCTCGCTCACCCAGTTTTCCTCGGAGGCAGCCGCCCGGAGATTATTAAGTGGAGGGCTGCGCCTCATAGTACCCGGGCTGTACTCTGACTCTGCTACTTTACCCAGGGTCGCATAGATGGTTAGATTCTCTAGACTCGTTTCCAAATCCATAAATGGGAATCCTGTCAGTATCTCATGAAGTTGTGAGGATTAATTGAGCTGCTTCATATCAGGCACTTAGCATGGTGTTTTGGTACCCAGGAACAAGTGAATGTTCACCATTCATCATCATCCTTGTCGCTGTTCCCAGCTTCTGTTGCAAGGAGGCTTCGGAGACAGGTTTGGGGATTGGGACTCAGTGGTAACCGCTCGTTAGCTCCCTCTCCCTGTAAACCAGGGTGTGGCATCGGGTGGATAGATTGCTTGTCTCGGTGCAGTGGTTGTGAAGGAAGGAGTACAGGATGGAGCACTTGGTTCATGGTGACAAGCTCAGTCGGTTTTAGTGGTTGAGGGGCTGTCGCCGCAGGCAGAAGGCCTCACATCTACAAAGTCCTGGTCTTCAAGAGCAGTGCTGAGAGCAGTCACGCTCAACTCTGATTTTGGGCTGAGGGTGGGGGCGTATTCTCACGAGCTTACTTCCCACAGTCTCCTGAGGAAGGGGCTGCTGACTCTTCCATGTCCCCAGAAGTTGGTCAGCCTGCAGGAGGAGCTTGGCTTAGTGTGAGGCAGGAGCAACAGTATTATTAGTGTATCTCACAAGAACTTTTGTTTCTGACCCCAGATGATGAAACATCTGCCCATTACTGACTCATCGTCTGCCCTAAAATTTACACACTTGACTACAATTCACTAATGCTTTTTCCCCCCCAACTAGTCTAATCCAGTGCTTCTTAGCCATCATTGCTGGGTTAGCAGTACTTGGGTGAGCTTTAAAAAGAAAGTGCTCAGGCCAATTAAACTGGAAGTTTCCCAGGTGATACCACACGCAGCCAGTGCTGAGACCCGTGAGCCCTTCCTGTGCTTGAACTCCATCCACTTTTCCTTTTCACTGAGGTGAACTCTGCTGGTCTGTTGGCTTTTGTGGCCCATGGTCTGTTGGCTTTTGTGGCCCGTGGCTGTGCTCTTCTGGTTTCTTCTGGTTAGCCACCTTGAGAGATTTGGTCTGGGGTTGGGGGTGGGGAGCTAAAATCAGTTTTAAAGCTTTATATCAGGTTTAATCGATGCTCTCTGGTGAAGTGAAAGCTTGACATTCTCCCAAAGTCTGAACTGTTAGCGTTTTCTGTTTGATATTTTATTTTTGTCTCCATTAGGTGAGTAAAAAAAGGAATTGAGTGTTTGGAGTTCTCTATCCCATGATGCTGAAACTACCACAACAGATAAGTAATAGTATGAAGTTTAAGCTGTCTGACGAGCCTCAGTTCCTGCCTGGGCAACTCTTTTCTGCAGTGAAAGGGCAATTTAGAAATGGAGTTGAAAATGAGGCCTCCCTGAATTCATGAGAAAGGTGGAAGCAGCCCACAAACACGGTTTCAAAAGTGCATGTTCACCAGCCAATGCCCCGTCTTCCCATCTTGTCACAGGGGCTGACTTGTGGAGGAGACTTGTTTAAAACGATGACACCGCTCAACAGTGAAGTCAAATACATGAAATTAATGCCTTGTTCAAAGTATTTTTACAGGCTCACTATTTATAGCCTGTATATATTTACATTGTATTACAGTTGTATCCTTGACTTGTTTCTTCAAAATTTGAACGACTGACCTTCTAGCAGTCTCCAAGAGCTTGTCTGGTGTGATGATGTTTGCTTCAGTCCATAGCAGAGTTGCCTCTGTTGAAAGTACACAGGCACAGTGGTGGGAGACTTGGTACAGTCACAAAAGGACCATTCAGATTCATGGCTTAAATGCAGTTCATTTCATGATTTATGGAATGCTTTCTGTCCCCAAAACTTGTGCTCAGTGCTGGACATATGGTAACATGAAATGTTTCTTACCCTGGAGAAATTCATGATTTTTCTTTCCCTTTAGCTCATCCGTTGAAATGTAGATGGAACTCTGTGTTCGGGAGGGTGGCTGGCACTTGTATATAAAAAAACTGAGGAAGTTAGATATTTAGAAATAAATCGTGTTTGAACTTGGAATTTGTAAGCAGCTCTCTTTATGGTCAAAACTTACTGCTGAAACCTGTTAAAGGAAATTTTGATGAATATGTTTGGTTCTCTCTCACTCAGATAGGTTGGAAGCAACAAGTGTTTTCATTTTGACTCATGCTTTCTCACGTGAAGTGACAGTTTGTTGATGGATGAGGCACAGTGATATTTTAAGCTGTTCTGACATTTCCTAGGCGAAGTATTGTCAGAAACAGAGCCCTGAAGTTTGAAGGAGCTGCACATGCTTTCATGATTCGCCTCTGTCTTTCTCTAGGTAGACATTTCAAGAAAGCAAATAAAATTATTCAGGGCTCCAAGCAAAGGAATTGTCAGCGGGATTTGAAGTTGTAATTAGGTTTGGGGAAAAACATGAATTATTTTCAGTAACATTCAAATGCAAATACAATTTAACCAAACCCTTCTTAGTTCCAGTGAATGTAAGCCATTTGAAATTCCACGTAGGTGGCCACATTGCTCTTAATTCATAATAATTAAAAAATAACATTTTTCGTAAAACAGCTCTGCTTTGGTGGATGGAGACGCAGGAGTCCAACCGACACGTGAGGTTGATCTGTTCTTTCACTACCCTCGTCCGTAATGGGGAACGGACCCCTCATCCATTACCTTTAACAGAACGTGGGGGCAGTGAGGGGTGCAGGGCCAGAGAAGGCGTGGTCCTCACCCTCTGGGGGCTTCAGCCCTGTGATGACAGTGTTGGAGACCAGCATTGCTGAGCACTTACTGGACAGTAATTCTCAGAGCCCAGTGAAGTACTTACTAATGGCATCCCCGTTCATAGACGTGGCAGTGGGGGTGCAGCGAGGCGACAGCTTGCTCAGAGTCCCAGCTTATAAGAAGGAGAATTCGAGTTTGAACTCAGGTAGTCAGGGCCATACAACCCAAGCACCAAGTAGGTAGGTAGTTTAGGTAAAATTTATGTCTGGGGTTTAGTGAAGGAGGGTTGGGAATGAAAAGAAGGAGCAAAGATGCTCAACCTTGTGTTTATTAAACAGATGCATTGAGCACTTTTTGGGCCACAGTCTCTACCTATAAAACTCTGACAAGTACAGGGTTGCAAAGCAAATGCCTACAGAGGCCAGGCAGGAGGAGTAGTTGTGAAGCCTGTTGGGGATGGGGGGTGGGTAGCGGTGCGCTGTGAAGCCTCTCTGCAGCTGTAACTGGGAAGGTGAGCCCAGTAACAGCTCATCTTTAGAAGGGCAACAACTAAAGGTTTAAAAACATCTACAGGTCATAAAAATAGATCTTCGGACCATATCAAGTGTGAGTCTGTAATGTACTATCCTGGACAGGTACCTGAGAGAAGTTTGGGGAGGGTTAAGAATGTGGGGAAAACATTTTGTTCTCTAAAAGAAGGTTGCAGATCACATTACAGAGCTACAGCTGAGCCTGTAAGGTTGCCTCTTGAGAAGGGCATGGGCCCCCAGCTCATTCCCACCTGGACCATCTGCTTGGTGGGTGGGAGAGTCTTGGAAGCCACAGCAGATGCACACCACACCTGTGCTGCTCACAGAGTTTTGCTGCCCAAGGCACTTTCTTGATGCAAGTACACTGCTCAAGTATTTGTTTGATAAGTTAGGTTGGAGCCCTTGCTACCACTAAATTAATTTTTCTTAAGTTGGCATTATTGTATCACCTGTATGCAATTTGAGTTCTATGGATCTGGATTTGATTTGAGGCCCCACCTTCTAGCTGTGCAACTGTGGGCAAGTTCCACCTTCACCTTTGCAAAGTTCGGCCTCTGTGGGGTATTGAGAGGATTAAATACCAAAGTGCACATACAGGTCTGGCATGAAGCAAATGATAGTTTCCTTCCTTTTTATCCTTTTAACTGATCACTTGATTTGTTGACGTGATAATGAAGGAGCTTTCCAAAGATCAAGACTGTGTGTGAGCACAGGGCTTTGATTCCATGTAGACTGCGTTCTGGCTTCCAGGCTCCTGCAAGGACATGCAGGGAGTTGGAGACGGGAGTTAAAGGCCTGTTTCCATTCTCGAGGAGCTTATAATTTAGGGTGAGAGACACATGAAAGGCAGCGTTTGACTGATGGGTTGGCACAAGGGGGTGATACATTTGAAATGATGGCAGTGGCTGTTCTGGGGGGTGAGTGCACACTACCCTGGGGACTGAGAACTTTGGGGAACCCCTTGAACTGTTAAAACCTATTTTCAGAAAACTGGAGTATAAGCATTGTGGTGGTTCAATAATGTCTAGATATTTTTTTCTTTTCCATAGGACGGAGGGTGGGCGGTCTGTGAGGTGCATAAGTGTCACACAAATTCTGTAAGCAACGTATTCTCAAATTTTCTAAAGTTCTTTTTTATTGTCTTCTATAAACTACTTTGCTGACTCACAGATCGAATTGTAATAAAAATAGGGCAGCGCTTTTCAAAATGAGGCCTTCTCCTATGTTAGAGGGACATGTTTTCAAGTGGATACATTATAATTAGTTCTTCCTTCAGGTTGTAGGCTCATCACCCTAAAGTTAATACACTTAAAAAAATCACTGTCTGAATCAAGAGAAGATATTAATAGTGCCAGGGTATTGAATAAGGCTCTCCTTTCTTTTCAGCAAAGATTTATTTTAATTGGCAATTAACTCTTTTTCCCCGTTTCTCTAAAACTGTGCTTAGTCGTTATGACACTTAATTTCATGAGAGATGTAAGTAACTTTTTTATTTCCTGGTATTCATAGTGTAGACATTATATTTTAAATATGGCTTTTCAAATAGGAATACATCCTTTATCAATCTCTTATTTCATAAACTATAACAATTATTTTGCTAAAAGGAAATATACAGGTAGAGTAACTTCCTCCGATTTTTAAAAATCTTCACTCAAGGAGCCCAGGCTGGTGTAGCTCAGTGGATTGAGTGCGGGCCTGCGAATCAAAAGATCGAGGTTTGATTCCCCGTCAGGGCACACGCCTGGGTTGCAGGCCAGTTCCTAGCAGGGGCCAGTTCCCATCAGGGGACACATGAGAAGCAACCATACATTGATATTTCTCTCCCTTTCTCCTTCCCTTCCCTTCTAAAGATAAATAAAAAAAAATCTTCACTCAGGATATGTTTTATTGATTTTTTGTTTTCTTAGAGAGGACGAGAAGGAGAGAACAACATTGAGAGTTGCCACGCGCCCCAACCGAGGACCGAACGTGCAACTTAGTTATGTGCCCTGACCAGGAATCACACCCGAAGCCTCTTTGGTGTGTGGGTTGGTGCTCTAATTAACTGAGCCACCTGACCAGGGTAACTTCTTCAGGTTTTAAAAGTGTCTTATGAAAAGTAACAGGATGAATAGCTTTGTACAAGTGTTGTAAATTTTTTGAATGAGTTTTTTAGAGAAATATCTCATAAGGTCTATATTTCTTTAATATTTTCCTAATTGTGAAAGTAATATCTGATGTTAATATTTTTAATTTTTAAAATTTTATTGAATTTGTTAGGGTGGTTAATAAAATTATATACCATATTTTTTCAGACTGTAAGATGCACTTTTCCCCAAAAAATTTTTGGGGAAAAGAAGGGTGTGTCTTATGGTCCAAATGTAGCTTGCCTGGCTAGTAAATATAGTTTACATTTACATTGGTGAAACATTATGTTATTTATGTTATTAAATATTTTACCACATTTTTTGCTTCAAAATTTTTTTTCCTATTTTCCTCCTGTAAAACCTAGGTGTGTCTTATGGTCTGGTGCATCTTACAGTCCTAAAAATACGGTAGGTTTCAAGTGTATGGTTCCGTAAGGTATCATCTGTATATTGTATTAGGTGTTTACCACCCAAAGTCATGTCTCCTTCACCATTTATCACCCCTGTACCTTCTGCTTGCTCTCACCCCGCTTTCCCTCTGGAAATCACCACACTGTTGTCTGTGTCTGTGGTTTTTTCTTAATCCTGTCACCTCACCTCCCAACACTCCTCCTCCTGACAACCGTCAGTCTGTCTTCTGCAGGTGGGAGCCTGTTTCTCTTTTGTTTGTTAGTTCAGTTTGTTCACTAGATTCCACATGTAAGTGAGATCATATGGTATTTGTCTTTTTCTGATGGGCTTATTGCACTTAGTGTAATGCTGTCCAGGTCCATCCATGCTGTGACAAAGGGTGAAGTTCCTGCTTTTTCCACAGCTGTGTACTATCCATTGTGTAAATGTACCATTGATGTTTTATCCACTCATCTGCTGATGGGCACCTGGGCTGCTTCCAAATCTTGGTGATTTTAAATAACACCGCAGTGAACATAGGGATGCATATATTCTTTCAAATCAGTGTTTTGGGGTTTTTTTTGGCTATGTTTCCAGAAGTAGAAACACTGGGTCATAAGGCAGTTCCATTTTTAATATTTTGTGGACACTCCATGCTGTTTTCCACACTGGCTGTGCAAGCCTGCATTCTCACTAACAGTGCACAAGGGTTCCCTGTTCTCCATATTCCCTCCAACACTTGGTGTTTGTTGACTTACTGATGATAGCTGTTCTAACAAGTGTGAGGTGATTTGTCCTTGTGGTTTTAATGTGCATTTGTCTGATGGTTAGTGACACATGGCAGAGCAGGAGCTCCATAGTGTGGTTCAACAGGGAGTCCACAGGGTGGGGCTCTTGCGTTCCGCAGGCTGGTGCCCTGTGGAGGGCAGTGCTCCTCCCAAGAAAGATGGCGACAGCGCTGTGGGAGCGGGACTCAGCCCAGGGGTCCTGGTGGCTGTCCCTTCTGCTCTCTCCTCAGAGCCACAATCCCAGCCTCTCCTCACACAACTCCACCCTCCCTCCATCAGAGCCTAGAGTGAGTGGCTGCAAACGAGCTTTCGTGTGTTGACCCTTTAAGAGGGTGCCTATGTCTAGCAGACTCTGTTCTCTCCCTGGTGGACAGAGTCCCCGCTGACTCTCACAGCCAGATGTTCTGTGGTTGCCTCTTCCTGGCTCTGGTGCTCTGGGCTGGGAAGAAGCCCTGCAAGGGGTTGAGACCCCCTCACTCCTTGGGGGTCACCTTTGCAGCTGAGATGTTCTTCTGGAATTTTAGTCACCTCCAGTGGGAGTGGGGCCAGACCTTTTCATGTCTCTGCCCTTCCTATCAGTCTTTATGTGGCTTCTTTTGTAAGTCCTTGGTTATAAGACTTCTGTTCAGCTAGTCTTCAGTTGTTTATTCAGGTTGATTGTCCTATATTTTAGTTGTAATTCCAGTTTGGTCCTGGGAGGAGGTGAGCGTGCGTTCCACCCACTCTACCTCTGTCTAGCACCCTCCCTGATGTTAGTTTTTATGGAATAAGTGTGAGTCCACAATAAATGTATAGTACATTTTGGGTTTGGGTTTTGTTTTGTTTTGTTTTTTTTTGCTTTTGCTTGAAATTGGTCATGAAAACTGAAGTAGATTCCACAGAAATATCAGTTTTGTCTTTCCCTCAGGTGCTACAATTTAATAAAAAGGCAAGCTTCAGTTCCTTTTGGCCACAGCATAAGCAGAGACCCTGAATTTCATGTTATTGCAGTAGTGTTCTTGAGGTATGTGCGAATTGAGGACAGGGCCTCATATTTAAGTCTCCAGGACCAATAACTGAGCTTCTTATTATTTAAGTTCATGATTTCACACCGATAGTCTCACAAGAAGCTCATGATTCCTTAAAGCACTGGTGAAAGCTTTTGCCACCTCTCTGGACATGTCTGGTTAGCTTTGCTGAGTGTATTTGTCTAATTTAATTTTTTGTAAAAAACAGACCGAATAAGATATAATTCACAAACCATATATTTCACTCATTGAAAGTGACAATTAAATGGTTTTTAATATATTCACAGACTTGTGCAATCATTAACACAATCCATCTTAAACATTTTAATCATCCCAGAAACTTCATACTCCTTAGCATACACTGGTGATTTCTTTCTAATGCCCACCTTCTTCTTAGAAGCCCCTGACAATCACTAACATACTTCTGCCATTATGGATTGGATTTGCCTATTCTGTACATTTCACATGTTAGAGAAGTACAGTGTGTGGTCCTTTGTGTCTGAATTTTCTCATGTAATATTTTCAGGCTTCATCTCTGTTGTAACATGCATTGATATTTAATGGCTTTTTGTTTAAACTGTCATTTACTTAAGTTTATTTTGAGCAGAAGTAAGGAGATGCCGCCACCTTTTTTTAGCCTTGCCAAGATTGAGACAGTCTTTTCCTTGTACATTAAAAGTCACAAGAGTAATATCTTAGTGCAACTGTTGCTTTTCTAATGCCACAAAGCTCTAGGAGCTGAGAACTGTGTGACAGTGAAATACTAGGAGCATTGTTACATGCTTTCAATTGAAGAAACAAAATGTTAGTATTTTTCACTTACTTTTCAAATGAAGTTTTCATTTTTTAATTTTTAACTTAAAAAAAAATAAAAGCAGTGGTATGCTTTCCTCGCTCTGCTGAAAACTGTGCCTGTCTTCACAAAATATCCAGCTGATGTTGGTGAAAATTAACATGACAAAATATTGTGTTCAGATAAATAACAACAATGGCTATATTTTTGGCAGGAAATCAAAACAACTGCCCCTCCCCCAAGCAGTCTGTTTCCTGCAGTTTGGAACGTTCGGTCACTTGAAGCTTCCAGAAGACGGCATTCTTCCCTTTGTTGTCTGTGCTAAGCTCTGAAATTTTTATTTGTTAAAAAAAAGGACACATGTGTTTTCCTCTAGATATTTAAAGGCCTTTTAAGAAACGCGTTATGCAGAATACCTTACCGATTGGGGGAAAATCTTTGCTTGGTTCTTGGGCTTCTTGGTGATCATTTCATAATACATGCAAGGTGTCATGCCCAGGACAGAAACGACAGGAAGATGTTTCCACGCCTGGACAGAAGTCATTGTAGCATTTCATTGTTCTTAGGATGTTCCACAGTCATTTGAAAATCCCTATTTTGGTTTCAGCAATATGAAAAGCTTTCCCTTTTCCCCTTCTCTCCTCCCCAAGCCCATCTCAAAGCCACTAAATTACCAGTGCCTTACTTGGCTGGCTGCCTGGTCTATCAAATGACTGACGACAATACTGGAGACCTTGTGTGGCCGCTTTCTAAAGGATTTTGTACTTCCTTTATACTCTTGTCTCCTCCCTCTCTTTGGTGGGTAGACTCTATTTGGCTCCATCTGAGAAGGCTCTGGGCAAAATGCCATTTATCTATCTTTTCAACATTTGGGGACATGCTTTCTTAACAGATCTCTTTGGGATACAAGGTTCTTTCTTTAACCTGATGACTACATTTCCAAGTGCTGCGAAGTGCTGACCATTATCAGGAAATGTCTCAGTGTCCTGACAAAGTTACCGTTGTACGTAGGTGCATTTGTGTTTGCAATGCTGAAAATGCGTGGTTTCTGAAAAGAGAACAAAACATACAAATCCTTGCTTCTTTCCAACTTGGAAATTAACATGACTGACTTAGCCAGATCCCTCTGTTGGAGGAAATAGGAAAGACTGGATTAAACCCTCCTGTCAAGGAAATTGACTTGGCTGGATTTCAGGGAGCAGGCTGGGCTGGCCTATTAAGATCTGTGTCAGTATCTTTGGTGGCCTTGGAATTGGGACTGGATAGCTATTTTTTATAATAGGTCAAACTCTGAGGAAAGAGAGCAAGCGATGACCATTCATTCAGAACTCTTATGTGTCAGGGAATGTTATATAAACATGCATAACTGACTAACTCTGTGAGCTACGTATTATACTAGTCTTAGTACCACAGCTACTCGATGAGTGGAGAAACTGAGGCCCAGAAAGGTTAAGATTCAAATTGCCTTGTATCCAGTTGGCTATTCAGTTATTTTCAGGTTCAGGGATGAGCTTCCCTGGCCTCCAGGGACCCTCAGAGGATCCCAGATGCCAACGAAACCACTCCATTGGGGCGAATACCCCATCTGGTCCATCTGAGAATGCCCTGCCCTCCCTGATCTGAGGGTCCTGTGTCTTTGTGGCCCCTTCCAACTACTCTGGACCCTTTGGCTGTGTGCTGCCTGCTCCCAGGTGCTAAGTGGCTGGTAGCAAGCACCCCATTGTGTTTCTTGCACAGTTCGGTGAGTTAGAGGTTGACTTTCTGGTGAGCACCGACAGGTCGAGGCTATGGACCTGCCCAAAGTGTATTTTACTAGAATCGTTTTCTGGGACCTTTTAGCAATTTTCAAATAAAATCATACAGTTGACCATCTCTGTTTTCTATGAATAAATTTAGTTTTAACATGCATAATCTTTCCATCTTTGAATTTTCTTTTTATAACACCATATTTTGATCTCCCTCTATTAATATGTAATCATTATGAAATAGAAAATAATTTTCCTTTCTGTAGAAAATATTGCATACTATCCTTGTAGAACCCAGTCAAATCATTTAATTGTTTTAATCAGCGGAGACGTTGCCCCAGTGGCTCTGCACCATTTTGCTCTCTCCTGCAGGGCAGGTCAGCTCTCTGAGGGAGGAAGCTGACACTGTGCTCAGCAGCGGGACCCACAGAGGCGTTCATGGCAACGGAGATCCCAGGCCCTCGGCATTCTTCTTTCTCCGGGGCCCTCTTATTAGTGGAATCTTTGTTCTGTAGCAGAGTGTTACTTACCCACCATTTTACTTATCCTACATCAGCCTTAATTTATTGAGAAGAATTTATTGACTAAGATATTTTGTGTAAACCAGTATCACACTGTGCATGAAGTACTTTGGTTCCTGGGAAAGAGATAAACTAGGAAACTGTATTTTTTTTAAAAAAAGGAATACAGTGCTAGCCAAGAAGCCTGCTGACTTTCCACGACATACACAGTGACTCAGTGACCCATTTTTCAGGAAGGTGGCAGCTGCATTTTTGTTCCATTGGGAGAAAACATAATGTATGGGTACAACTTCAACTGTAGCTAATTGGTTATAGTAATACTTTTTTAAAATTGGAGTCAACAAGGAGAAATCTGCCAAAATGAATTCCATATGCACTAAACTAATAAAAGAAGCTGTTGTAATTTTTGTGAAGGTGGTATTTTAATTTTTATTATTTTTTTGAAGTGGTGAGGGAGGAGGGAGAGTGAGGGCTTGAAAGTTGGAGGAGGCTACCAATGAGAGAGCAAAGTGAATTGCTGGATTATGAGCCTTTGAGAAATGATGAAGGAGACTAAAATATCATTGCTCTTTATCAAAAAGTGTTTTCTCCTTTATTTACCATTTAAAAACCAAGAGGGATCAGCCTTCTGCATCATATAATGGATTTAGTAAGTTCCTTGCTTTACCGCTTCACTAATAGAGCCTCCAATTTTAGTAGATTATTGTATCTTAACTCTAATTTCGACTCTAAGGAGACGGGAAAAGTTAATTTATATAATTATCTTTAACTTTAATTTTCTTTCTGAATAGATAATACTGTCAGCATAGTGCAAAAGGTCAGACACTGATGCCTATATCCCCCCCCCCCCCGAGGCAGCCAGTGTTACTGTTAATTGTGTTTCTCCACAGTGAGCATACGCTGGCAAATTTGTATGTTTGTTTTCATTTTCCTCCCTTTTTTTGCACAAATAGAGGCATACAAAATATACCATTCTGTCTGTGTTTGGTTGTTTTCACTTGATATACTTTGTAAATTATTCTGTGTCTGTACACTGAGTATTCTCATTGTTCCATGTTGGGTAGTATTCTGTTGTAACTGACTTAACCAGTTTGCTATTGGTAGACATTTAAGAAGTTTCCAATTTGCTCCTTTGAACAATGCTGTGGATGTGAGGGCGATCTGGCTGTGACATCTGTCACCCCATTGATCGCCAGGGTTGAACAGTGCTGCAATTTATAAAATTGCACACATAGTTAATTTGTTTAGAAAGGAGTGGAAACCAGTAGCTGAAAGCTGGTTTTAGGATTGTCTGTGAAAGGTGGGGTTCTGTCATTGATTCCAAGACTGGGATTCTTGGAGTCCTCACCAGGGAAGCAGGTGTTACTAGAGAAGGAAATGGGATTTAATGGCCAAATAAGCTTGGAAAATGCAGTATTCTCTATTTTCTCCTGGAGCTTCATGAATGAGTTAGCATATTAAAGACTTAAAGCACTGGTGTGGTTTTAACATTTAACAGCAACAAACTGCCAAAGATTATTTTTCAGACTTATTTGAGGATCAGTTTCAAGATGCCTGTTAACTTCTATCAAGCCAGTTTCTGTAAGTGTCCCCTCCCCCAAAACAAAACAAACAAAACATAAAGAGGGAAATGATGATCTGTGCGGTCTCCCATCTCCCCAATTCCATTGATACCGAAAACTAGCTAAACATTTGGTTTTTCAGCAGACTGCTTGCCTTTAGAATCATATTCCTGGACACCTGTAGCTTGATCAGTTTTCTGGTCCCTGTACTTACTGTGAGACACTCCTTATTGGAAAGCTGTGTGTCAGTACCATCTTTTGCTGGTGGACGTGAAGGCAGGTGAGATAAATTATTCTGGGTGGAGCCCGGTGCAAACTGAAGCCTGGAGTTGTGGAATCACATGGTACTTGGGAACAAAAGCAGGAAGTTCATTTTGCCAGGGTGTGGGGTATAGCAGTGGGTAAAGGAGAGTGTTAAGACTTTATAAAATAGGCAGCATTCCAAGAGAAGTTTCAGTTTGGAGTTCTGTTGTGGAATATGGAGAAGAAAGGGGTGTTGTTTTCCTGTAGTGCACTGATTTCACCTGGGGATTATTTTTCTCCCCTCATTCCCCTGGGGGAATCTGGCATATCTGGAGATGTTTTGGTTATTCACAACTGGGAAGGCGCTGTTGGCATTTGGTAGAGACAAGGGGTGCTGCTAAACATCCTACAAGGCCCTGGACAAAACAAAGAATTGCCCAGTCCACAGTGTCAGCAGTACCCCATTGATAAATCTGCTCTAGGGACAGTGCCAGGGTTGGGGACTGAGTAAACTGTCGTGATTTCTTTGTCCAGGCATCTGAAGTGATGTAAATCAGCCACACGCCACTGTGGACAGCTGCGCTTTCACACCACTAGCATTTGATAGTACAGATTCAGGACCCTTATTCATATTTCTGGCATTTAAAAAGCTCTCAAAATATAAGGTCCTTCTTAATTTATTTAACAGTAATACCTCATCTGCATTGACTTATGCTCAGTGTGTTGGATTGTAGACTTGCCTTCTGGTTTTCTATACGATGCCCACTGCACTGTATCATCTTTCTAAAAATCTGAAAACGTATTTGAAATACTTTGAGCGCCAGATGTTTCTGATAAGGGATTGTGAATTTACATGTTGATCTAAATTTTCACCAAATTTGGTTTCTGTTAAGAAATTAGCAACTGTTAGTAATGTTTATTGATGTTTTTAATTCCCCAAATGACTTAAGGTCATTGCGAAGAATTTCACCTGTGCAGTGCTGTTTGCCAGGAACTGCTCTCAACATAGTACCTGTGTTAACTAATCTTCAAAATGCTGTTGCTGTTTCCCAGTGAGGACACTGGCATAGTAACCTACCCAACACCGCGTACCTAGTAAATGGCAGGCTGGGCTCAGAGCTCGGGGACAAAGAAGGAGATCATCCACCATCTCTGCAGCTAGATACAGATGGGGCTGCTGTGTTTATTTCCTTATAGTCTACCTCTCCTGACCCCTAGGCCCCACTCTCTGTGGCTTAGCATAAATATTTGTCTTAGGTGCTTTTCAAAAGTCTGATTGTTAAATGACTGCTTCAACAGTTAGAATTAGTTGAGTGAACTGTAATTTATTTAAACAGTTTTCTATTGTTGGCATTTAGGCTGTTTTCAGTTTTTCACAATAGGACATTGGCATGAACAAGTTTACATTTAAATATTTGTCCACATCTCTGAGTATTTCTTTAGGGAATGTTCTAAAGGGAATTGTTCGTGTGTGTAACTTTTATAGACTCTTCGTCTATTCTGCAAAACATACCAGTTTATGCTCCCATTGGCAAGTACTTCACCCTCCTCAGCATTGATCGTTATGATGGTTTTTCTCTATTTCCTATTCTGGGATGTAGTAGCTGGTGTTTTCTGAGAAGATGGACAGATGACTGGACATTTAGTATGGTTTTTCATTTTTCAGAAAACTAGAAATAAAAATAAAAACAAATTTCACAGGAAAAAAGCACCCAAATTACGTAGTCGGAATAACTAATTTTTAAAACTTTAAATTTCAAAAAATTGAATTTACAGCCATTTTCTTTTCAGTTTGATTCACGATGTTAAATCGTGGCTCCATTTCACATTAGTGTGAAGTGTTGGAGGAAGTGTGTATATACTGCATTAGGGGATACTCTGATCAGCACAGTATTGGTATGGGATCAGTGTATGCTTAAAACAGCCATTTAGTAAATGTTTATGGGGCATCTCCTATGGGCCACACACTGCATGTTGGGCATGCAGTGATGAGCACATGTATAATCACAGTACTAGCACACCCTGGTAGGTAGAGCCTCTCAGGTGTCAGGCACTGTTCTGACTGCTTACATATATTGACTCACCCCTCACAACCACACTGTAAGGTAGGTACTACTATTATTTTTTATTTTATTATCATTTGTTAATTGTTGTCGAATACAATTGTCTTTATTTTCCCCTCTGCCCCCCCATTCATCCCTGCCTCCCACCTTCAAACCTACCCCCCTTTGGCTTTGTCCATGTCTCCTTTATACATGTTCCTTGAAGGCCCTTCCCTTCTTAATGAGAGAAATTAATGGGGGATAATTTTCTCCCATTATTCCTCTCCCTTCTCCTCTTCTCTCTGCTTCCAGCACTTGGCTATTGTAAATTGTGCTGCTATGAACACTGGGGTACACAGGTTCTTTTGAATTGGTGTTTCAGGATCCTTAGGGTATAATCCCAGCATTAGAATTGCTGGGCCAAAAGGCAGTTCCATTGTTAGTTTTCTGAGGAAATTCTGTACTGTTTTCATAGTGGCTGCACCAGTCTGCCCTCCCACCAACAGTGTACTAGGGTCCCCTTTTCTCAACAACTTCCCTAGCACTTGTTGTTTGTTGATTTGTTATGATGGCCATTCTCACTATTGTGAAGTGGTATCTCATTGTAGATTTAATTTGCATGTCTCTGATGGCTAGTAACGCTGAGCATTCTTTCATATATGTCTGGGCCCTCTGTCAGCCCTCCTTCGAGGAGTGGCTGTTCAGGTCCTTTGTCCATTTTTAAATTGGGTTATTTGTCTTTCTGGAGTGGAGTTGTGTGAGTTCTTTATGTATTTTGGAGATCAAATCCTTGTCTGAGGTATCATTTGCAAATATATTTTCCCATATGGTTGCTTCCCTTTTGATTTTGCTGATGTTTTCTTTAGCCATGCAGAAGCTTTTTATTTTGATGAAATCCCATTTGTTTATTCTTTATGTCCCTTGCTCTAGGGGACATATCAGTAAAAATGCTGCTGCGTGAAATATCTGAGATTTTCCTGCCTATGTTCTCCTCTAGGACTTCTATGTGTCATGACTTATATTTAAATCTTTTATCCATCTCGAGTTTATTTTTGTGTATGGTATAAGTTTCATTTTTTGCATGTAGCTATTATTATTTACAGTTAACTGATGAGGAGCACAGAGAAGGTAAGTAACATGATTATGGACAAACAGCCAGTGAACAGCTAAACCAGGATCTGAACCCAAGCAAAGCCTGACTTTGCCAGTTTGAGGGGCAGCCCTAGGGGGTCAATGCAGTATTTTGGGCATGAGAAAGTGGTGGCTTTAGCTGATAGTCCAGCAGTGAGGTTGGAGAGAATGGCAATATCATAAAGATTTACCATGAAGAAATTCATCAGGCTTGGTGATTGAATGTGAAGGAAGAGGGGCAAGCCTAGGTTTTCCGGAGTGAGTGACTTGCTGGATGGTGGCAACATAAATTGGTTGGGGAAGACCAGGAGATAAAGAGGGCATGTGGAGATAATTTTAGTTTTGGGTTGGTTAGATAGGAGGAGTCTAAAAAATAGAGATGCTTAGAATGCCTTTATCTCCAAATTATGGAGGAAAAATTTGGTGAGCTTTGAGGCTCACCAAATTTGCCATGGTAGTTTATCAAAAAATAATTTCAATACTTGCAATGTCTACTTTATGAGAAAACTTTGTAGCTTTTAAAGATGTTGACAAAATTAAAGCTCATTTTAATGCCTATAGACAACTTAGTAGTGTGATTGTACCGTTATTTGCATAATCAGTTATCTGTGAATGGATGGGTTATTGACATTTTTTCTCTCTTATAGATGACTTCACAGTTAATGTCTTTGTGCGCAAAACACTTTAATCATTCAGGAATAATTACTTCCTTGAAGGTAGATCAGAACTAAAATGACTAGATCGGAGTGCATATTGTGAATTACTTTTTCGTGCTAACTTAACATCCACCAGGTATATGCAGGGTTTGCCTTTCAGTCGGCCCCTGTGCTGAATGCTATCCTGACGATCTCTGTGACTCCGTCATTCACGTCCTACGTTGTATAACAAATTCTATAGTCACCAAAATACGATGACTTTGTATATTGTGTCTTTATTTCATTATGATCAATACCTCATTCACACAGAATATGGCCAAGAATTTTTACAAATCTCATCAGATAAGAGCGTGGAGATAATGAGCGTTGTTCTTTAACTCTGTCAAAGTATTGATGCTAGCATGACATTTAAAGTTATTTGAGATTAAGTTTGCCAAAGTCTGGCTGTAGGTGTAAGAGACAGCTGGAATTGACTGGAAGATGGCTATTTTTCAGTGTACATTTTGCCTGTCTCTCTGTGATACATGGAGAATTAAAGCTATTATGTGGATAATTCAGGACCAAAACAAATTTTACTTTAAATTGCCTGGTTATTTGGAGCAACATGACAATGACTTTTGACCAAAATTATTATCATAACTATAGTAGTTTTTCTACTTTGTTTTCCACTTTGCCCAGTAAAAAAATTCACTAACATTTAATTTCTATGATTTTTCATCTTGATTTTCTATAGCCACCATCTCTGTTTTGTGTAAATTTTTTGAAGTTACTACTAATTCCTGCCTCCAGAGCCATGGGATCTGGCTTTTTTGGATTATTCCCAAATGTAAATTTTGGGAAAACTAGAATCAGGCTATTTCTCTGTCTGTCATTCTGCATTCATAAACTGATCTTTTCTTTGTGACCTTTTAATGAATTTGCATTATGAGTTGTTACAAAAGTTTATTATTTATAGATTAGTTATTAGCCTGGTTACGCACCAGAGTGACACATTAAAAAAAAAGTTTGTCCACCCATCTGCTGCTTCCCATACCCCCCTAAATAACCATCAACTAGGAGAATGGTAATATGCAAATGAGCCATCTGCAATGTCCAAATGGGAGGATGGCTTCCAGTTCTTAGAGATCTGCCAGGGGCTGGGTAGTCATTTTGGTAGCTTTCTTAAGAGGGAGAGGATTTCTAAAGACATAGCTGGATTAAAGTGTTTCCATAGTGAGAGGGACATTTAGAACTGGGTGCTCAGGCCACTTGTGGGTGACAAAGCTCCTGTTTCCAGATTCAGCCTCTACCTGTGGGATGGCCTTTGGTCTATCATACATGCCCTCAACTTATTTTTTGTATCTGTCTATAAAGATTTTTAAAAATGTGATACCGCCTGAAGGTGTAAAAGGGTATTAACTCAGATTGGCTAGTACCTGCAGTTTTCTGATGCAGCCCCGGGCCTATTTTCTTTCCTGGAAATCGGGTGCCCTAGATTTTTAATTTTCAAAAGGAGGAAGGTTAGAGGCAGCCATGGTGGGTAAAGAATGATGGATCTCAAGCCTCACCTGCTGGTCCTTTATCTTGCAGGGTATGCACTTGGTATGTGAGAACAAAGACTCAAAACTGGGATATCTCCTGCTGTGGTTTTTGAGAGTGAAGACTCTACTGACTTTTGCATTGCAGACAGAAATTATACCTACTCTTTTCTCAGTCTTCCATTTCTCTTGAGGTTTTTGGCAATCATTCTCCTTTAGCTTGTGGTTGTTTGGAAGAGTGAAATAAAGCACTGATTCTGTTCTTTCTCCTTTCCCTTCCATTTGCAGGAGCCCTGAGTGGCAAATAAGTGAGGACTAAGGGGTTGGTGTCTTGTGTTACTTTTATCAGGTCCCAAGCTATGGCCGAATGTTCCCCAGGTCTAGAGGCTGTGTCCTGGCTGTGCCGGGTTGTTTGAGGAGCTTGTAGGAATCTAGGTGGAGAAGTCCAGTAAGGAGAGTGGTTGGAAATAAGGACTTAAATGGCGTCATGTTCGTGTGTGGTTCAAACCTCAGATGGGAACGAGAGACTTCATAGGCCAGTATGTAGACTGAGAACAAGAGACCTGCTGATTTTGGGGAATGATTTGAAGAACGCCCGTGAAGAAGTCAGAGAAGAAGAAGAAATTTTGGAACAGAATGAGGTTTTAGATAACAAGACATTATCATGTTTGAAGAACAATGTACTGTAATCAGAGGATGAGAGCACGTGTGTATCTTGTTTGGTTTTTGGGGGGGAATAATTTTAAACTTACAGAAAGTACAAAGAATACCTCTATACCTTCTATCCAGAATCACCTGCTATTAAAATTTAACCCCATTTACTGCTTTATCATTTCATCCTACAAACCTACATATACACACAATATGTTTTTCTGACCCATTTTGAGGATGTTACGTACATCATACCTTCACCTCCAAATACTCAAATATTTTTTCTAAGAATTGGGATAGTCTCTCATATAATCTCAGTACAATGATCACTTCAGTACATTTAGCTTTAATATTTGTTGCTTTAAAAAATAAATCTAACATATTTTAACTAGGCTTGTTAACTCAATGAGGTCTTTTATAATATCGTGCCTTCCAATACAGGATCTAAAGTGAGGTATTTCTTTTCATTTCATTCATTAGCTTTCTTAAGCTGAAACACTTCAATAGTCTTGTTTGATCTTTTAGAACATTGACAGTTTTTAAGATATATATCTCTTAGCCCTAAAAAAAAGGCAGAATGGTCCCCAGTTTGGGTTTTTTTTGGGATGTTCTCTCATGATTAGTTTCTGGTTATACAGTCTTGGTTGGGATATTTAATAGGTGATACTGTGTCCTTCTCAGGACAGTAAGTGATGCCCATCGGTGGGGATGACTTCCATCACTCTGTCAAGGTGTTGCCCAGCTTCTCGACTGTATAATTACTGTCTTCTTTTTCCTACCAATATTTCAGGGAACACTTTAAGATCATGCAGATTTCCTCCTCATCAAAATCAATGACAGTATTTAGTGTCCACTGGTGATTTTTACTGGGTCCAGTCTTTCCTATAATAAGTGCAAAACCATAATCTTTCAACTCAGTACTCCTTCCATGTTTACCAACCAGCTTTCAGCACTGCACTGTAATCAGGAACTCTCCCTTGATGTCTGTCTGTCTGTACACCTGTCTATCTCTCATCTGTTATTGGCGTGGATTCGTGAATTCCTGTCTTCCAGTGGTTTCTAAGTCACTACTGAACTCAATGTTTTTCAAAGATTTATTTATTTATTTTCAGAGAGAGGGGAAAGGAGGGAGAAGGAGAAGGAGAGGAACATTGATGTGTGAGAAACGTCAGTTGCTTGTCTCTCACACGCCCCTGAAGGGGAACCTGGCCTGCAACCAGGCATGTGCTGTCACAGGGAATTGAACCAGTGACCTCTTGGTTCATAGGCTGGCGTTCAGTCTACTGAGCCACACCAGCTAGAGCTGAACTCAAGTTTCTCGGATGCGCACATTGTACCAGAGGGGCCAGTGGAAACCTCTTCAAACTGACTCTTGGGTCCATGTATTGTTTCCCCAACATTTTCTGAGAACTTTGTTTTGCTTTCTGAAACAATGAGGTGTTTCAGGCTTCCATTGTACCTACTCTACCCCAACCCTGAAATCAGGTGTTTCTGTGAGGAGCCCAGGTTCCTTTTGGTGGAGAAAGGGTACGGCACATTCAGGTGCCTGGTTTCAGTGATCCTCTAGGCTGTGAGACGTGTTGGGCCAAGGTTTTGGAAACTACCAACTGGTTGACTGATGAATTTTGGATCAAGTAGAAATGTTGAGGTAATGAAGAAGGGAAGTTTTGATTCATAATCGGTAAATGAGTAATATGTGAGTATATTCAAAGTATGTGTAAGATGAAGATTGTGCTTGTAGTTTATTCATAAGCCTTGGCTAGCGTTAGCTCGACAGATGGTGTTCTTTTCCCTCTGGCCATCTTTTGGGAGGTGTCTGGCCTGCATTCTAATGAACCTGCATGCCCTGGTCCTCTCGCACGCCTCTGCCTTCAGTTGTTATGCTTTCTCGCCAGGCTGTCGAGGCCCCCCTTTAACATTGTATCATCGTGTGTGGATACACGAGGGGAGAAGGTGAGAGGAGGATGTCCTGGCTCCCAAGGTGGGGGCAGCCTATGGATGACATTTAGTTCATCTGTTGTTGCCCGGATCCCGGTCTGGGAGCCCTACCTTGTACTGCTGTATGAGTGAGCAGAATCATAACTGTGTGGCTTTGAATGATCCATCTTCTCTTACTGCCCCCCACCTGCTACCCCACCAGTTTACCTGATGGTTTCTGACATTTTCTTATTGTTTGGAGCTATTTAAAAAGTATTTCGATGTGTCTCATCATGGCGTCCTCTCAATAGTATCTTTTTGTGGTAATCAGGGAGCAATTAATTCTATTTTACAGGTGAGGAAACTAGGCAAAGAGAGTAATTCACCAAAGGGGAAACAGCTTGTAAGTGGCAGGACTCAACCCAACCTTTCCGTCCCTCAATTTCATACTCATTCACCTTGGTCTTGGAAATTCAAAGACTGCACATGGCAAGTAAGCCCTTTAGAAGTGGTCTAGGAATGGACCTTGCTGGGTGTAGGAGTTGGGGTAGATTTCTTCCTTCTTAATTAGCATCTTATATGGGCATGATGTAAGGGGGATATACTTTTTCAGTGTGAAAGAGGCTGAGGTTGCTCTGTGTCCTCATGGACAACCAGACCCAGGCACTATGTCCCAACCCCAGGGTTACCTCCAAAGCAATTAGGGAAAACTGTTCAAATCAGTCTCACTGTGGTTGCTGAAGCAAAGCAGAAAACATGTTCTTTTCTCCTTGTCTTTATTTTGGACTTCCTCACCATCTCCCTTCTCTGAGTTGATAGGCTGTCTTGCAGGGGGAGGTGGTGGGAGGAGAGCTATCACTTGTTTCTCTGGTTCTGGTTCACAGAGGGAGGCTCTGGCCCTAGGACGCAGCAGATGGAGCCTGTGGGAGCCCGTATTTATTTGCCTCGGCAGGTGCTGGTCTGGGATGGGTTCTGACCTCTATCCGGCATCTACCTGTTCCTTTTATTGCCTCCATATGTCGGGATCTCACCTCATATGAATATTTCCAGATTCCCTCTGGCCCAAGGGCAGTTTCGGAAACACCAGCAGTGATATTGAGGGGGACCTTAGTGACGGGCAGTTGAGGAGATGTCCTGAGGTTAGAGAACCACCCAGGGCCCCTTCTGGGAGCTTCACTGATCCTGAAGTGGGGCTTCAGAAAGGCTGTCGTTGAGCTGTGTTCTCTTCTCTTAAAATTTCCTGCTTCACATTTGTTTTGGTTATTTTGTTAAAGGCTTCATGTGCTTGGATTTTTTCAGACAGAGGTATTTTTTGTTATTGTTGTTCTTGTTTTTTTAAAGTAAAACAATGGCAATCTAGTGCAGTTATATCCAGGCACACACCAGCTAACCATCACTAGTAAATTGAGGGTCATTAATTCAGAAATTCTTAGGGAATCTGTGGGCCCCCCCTGAAACTAAAGGCAAAATGTTATCCATTTATAAAAACACATTTTTTTGAGGAGGAGCTTCCGTAGCATTCTTCAGATTCTCTCAGTATTTGACAGCCCTGCTACAAAGCACAGCCTCCAATATGTCTTTTCCACCTTCTATGGGAAGACTGGCTTTGCGTGTCATAGGTTCCTAAATCCTTTAATTTGCGGAAGAATCCAAGGAGAGTGGGCCTTGAAAATAGCCTTTCCTGACTATATCACTTCGGTCTTGTCTTCCCTTTTCACCTGCTCCCCACTTGCTTTCCTGGTAGAGCTCTGAGCCAGGACAACCTTCTTTCTCCTTGAGTCTGTGTCAAGCTCAGGACTGTGTGCTTTGCGCACCTCCCCTCATCTGAGTCTCATGAGCACCCTGTAAGGTAGGCTGTCAACATTAAATGTGGTCTGGCCATTAAATAGAGGAACTGGATGACAAGTAAAATCTGCCAGATTCCAAAGCCAGTGTTCTTTCAATACACTGGAGGGAGGAACAAAAACACCAACTGTGGTTTTCTTAGCACCCACCAACAAGACATCCTCCAGTTCTGCTCCCTCTTGTTTGTCTTGCAGAGACAAAAGTCACCGAAAGCTTAGCTAGTGCCCAGGAGCCACCTTCAGCTCATCTTCTCAGAGGCAGAGGACTAGTTTCCCTTTGGGGAGTAATGGCAGAGCTCCAGAATGTGCTCAGTCTCCAACCACTCTGCTGGTTTCTCCGTTCATAGCCCAGCTGAGAGCTATTCTAAAGTGAAGGCCAGAAACTGACCTCCTTGCCTACAGTGACTCAGCTGGAGAAAGAAAAGTGGCAGATAAGCAGACTCCAATCTGTTATCTGATTTTTTTAATTAGCAATAATAATTAAGTACTGTATTTTTCGGACCATAAGATGCACCTAGGTTTTAGAGGAGGAAAATAGGGGAAAAAAATTGAAACAAAAAAATGTGATTAATAGCATAGATAACATAATATTTCACCAGTGTAAATATAAAGCTACATTTGGAGTATAAGACACACCCTATTTCCTCCCAAATTTGGGGGGAAAGGTGCATCTTATAGTCCAAAAAATACAGCAATCATAATTACAAGGTACTTACTTGTCCTGTCTGCTGTAGCTCAGTGAATTGAACACGGGCCTGTCAGCCAAAGGGCACATGCCTGGATTGTGGGCCAGGTCCCTAGTCAGGGGTGCTGGAGAGGAAACCACACACTGACGTTTCTCCCCTCTTTCTCCTTCCCTTCCCCTCTCTCTAAAAATAAATAAATAAAATCTTAAAAAAATAATTACAAGGTATTGTTAATGTGGCCACATTGGTATGAAAATATAAACTTAAAGGATAGGGATTTTTAATTCTGGTAGTGTAATTTGTATGAAATGCTATGAATATTTTCAACTAAAAATAAATTGCTGTGGCTGTGTTCTGATAGCATTTTGAGATGGTAAAGGTATTTATGACCCTACCATACCCCTTCATCCTTCTGTGCTAACCATGTAAACAAAGGATAAACACCAGGGAGAACTCCTGAGATACAGGTTCCAGATGGCCTTAGCTGAAAAGACACCTGGCATCCAGAGTGGCTGTGTGGCTATTTGTGCATGAACGATTTCTTTTTGCTGCCGTAGTGACTACCCAGTGATACCACAGAGCTCCGGGAAGGTATGGCTTTAGCTTGTCCACTGCTGTATTTCCACCTCTGTGTACCTCACATTTTAAAATTTTTTCCAGCCATTGCATGGGCTGCTGTGAAAAATGAGTGTGTGCAGGAGTTACAGGACCTCTGAGTTCCGTTTGGTCAGGGGAGTGCCGTCCCTCTGAGGACATCTTTCTGCAGTACAAAGCACAAGTCATTGAAAATCGGACTTTGTCACTATGGGAACCTTAATCTCTCCTGTGTCTCAGTTTCCTCTTTTGTACATGACTACATCACTCAGAGTTATAGGTTGTGGTTTAAAGGAGCCAAACTAGATCAAGCAGTTAGCACTGTCCCTGGCACATGGGCATTCAAGATGTATGTGACTCCTCTGTCTTTCCCTCACCTCCCTAAATATCCCCAACCTGAATAGAATCTTCTGACTGGCTGCAAGTAGAGTGGAATCATCAGTCTGTTTCTCAAACACAATCCCATGCATAGAAATACATCTCTAGTTCTGGAGATGGACAGCTAACTTAATCTTTGTGTGTGGGTGTCTTAACTTATGTGTGTAAGTATGCAGAAGTCTGGGTCCCACCTAATGAGATACAACTTCACTTGGTGACTTCAAACCTTTTGACTCCAATTTGATGATGATCTTAAGGTGAGAGAACGTAGAGTAATGACATATATTTGAAGGCAGAAACTCAGCAGCTTGTTTAGACAATTTTTTTTTTGTGTGTGTGTGTGAATGAGTAGCTTTAATTTCCAGCAAAAAGTTCTGGGTAGGTTTTGTACAGCTAAAGGGAGAATTGCATATTGGGCACTAAGTATTAATGGATGAAATCTTGCCAGCTGCGCTTCTATAGATCTTCCACGTGAAACAAGGCTTTGTATAGGTTGCCAGCTAAGAATCAATCTTGGATCCAATTCCATCAGGGAAGCTTTAATATTTTTAGAAATGATGGTTACTCTAACACAGCATGTGATGATATATGTAATACCAGCTGTTTATAGAAATACA
This sequence comes from Artibeus jamaicensis, assembly GCF_021234435.1. Lineage (NCBI taxonomy): Eukaryota > Metazoa > Chordata > Mammalia > Chiroptera > Phyllostomidae > Artibeus > Artibeus jamaicensis. The sequence continues at coordinate 54,342,843 of NW_026522030.1, forward strand.
CGTTTTAATTAATTTCTACAAAATTAAATTCTTTCCTTCCAATGCCTTTGGTCCAAACTGTGTGAATCTGCATCAGAGCTCAGGATGCTGCTTTTGTGGAGGACCTAGAAGCCAATTCAGATGTCGACGTTTAAAATTTGAGGATTGCGCAGTATTGGATGGCTGGGAGCCAGGATACCTGGGTTCTAGCTCTAGTTCTGTCTTTTATGAAATGCATGATCTGGTCCTAGTCACAAGGCTATTCTGGTCCCCAGATCGGGCAGTTATTAAATAAGGGGGTTGTATGAACTCTAAAGTCTAATCATGTTTTAATTTCAATAAATTGCTATTAGAGAAATCAGTGTTTGTAAGTCTGACTCCTAAAATTGTAATATTATATTCTTTACAACCATACAGCCTGGGTGGTTCTGAAGAATTCTTTGGGAAGATTGAGATTTAAAGAACCAAGGTCCTGATTTCTGGCAGTCTGGCACAACATACCTGCTATGTTTAGTGTATTTCCTGGTTATATATCCAAAGGAGCATTTGGAGCTTGCCTTAAACCTATGTTTCCCCATTTTTCTTATTTTCACTTTGCATGATCACTCTCAGGCCTGCCTTCTGCATACACCTGTGGCCGAGTTTTCAGTCTAGTGAAGTGCTACAGTCCTGTTCTGTGGGCGGGCTCCGCCCACAGAGCCTCCCCCATTCACCAAGGATGAGAAAAAGTCTACCAAGACATGATCTGCTTGGGGAGGAAAGGTGGCCAATCTCTCAAAGAAGAAGGGCCAGGAGCCTTTTCCTCAGTGGACTTTTATTGGGTTTAATTTACATAGGAATACAGGGTATTTATATAGAGCTCATCAATCATTGTCAGGCAGTAATGATCAAACAATAGATAACATTCAAAGGACTCTGAGGGCTTATTTTGAGTCAGGGTCAGATAGCTAAAGGCTCATTAAACTTTGGGACCCTTATCATTTAAATTGAGGGTATTAGCAAAGTAGGTTTCATAGGATTTTATGCATTCTTTCTTAGGCCTGATCACCCTAGGGAACCCACCCTTTCCAGCTCAGGACCACACCCACCTCTGGAATTGTTTCAGGCTTAAGGCATTGTTTCAGGCTCAAGTCAGGCAGGGGAAGTAAGGCAGCCAAGAGTTTAGGAGACTTCTCACAGACGGAATGAAGACTCAGGCTATGTCAAAGCTGAGGGGCGAAGGTCCATCACCCCCCTTTTTCTATAGCCCCCCAAGTCCTTCCCTGAGAGCCCCTTTGCAGCTGTGCCTGTCTTAGGTCGCCCCTCCTTTGAGGAATCTTATCCATCATTGGCTAACCAGTCATCAGCCCAGGATCAGGCAGAGTGAAGTAAAAGGGGGAAGAGGTGGCACACCTACAAGGAAGATAAGCTTTGTCTCTTTAATGGCTTATGGTCCCAAGGTCTTTTTACTCAGCCTTAGCCATGGGGGATTACATTTTCTGAAACCAGGCAGAGCAGCTCCCAACATTGTTTATTGGTACTGATTTGGCCTTTCAGGTGTGTCCTTGAATATTTCTATCTGTGGATATTCTGAGTTCTCTTAGACCACTGTGTAAAGTGGTCTACTTGCAATAGAATCACCTGGAGGTACTTGATAAAAGTGTGGGTTCCTGGTTCACATTCCATTCTTAACAGAGCCAAGTCTCTTAGGGTAAGATATAAAAATCCTGACTTCTAGCCAGTGTCACAAGTGGCTCTCAAATTTTAATCAGCCTCTGAATCACTGTCTTTGGAAATTGGAGATATACATTTGTTCATGTGCTCAGGATCTAATACATACCTGAGTTCAATGAATATTTTTTTTCATTTTTTAAAATGTGAAACTTTACCCTTGATATATCGTAGGTATAATTTTTTAATGATGATTTTTAAAAACATTTTATTTATTTATTTTTAGAGAGAGGGAAAGGGAAGGAGAAAGAGTAGGAGAGAAACATTGATGTGTGGTTGCCTCTCATATGTTCCCTACTGGGGACCTGGCCTGCAACCCAGGCATGTGCCCTGACTGGGAACTGAACCAGCGACCCTTTGCTTCACAGGCCCGTGCTCAATCCACTGAGCTACACCAGCCAGGGCCAATGAATATTTTTTGAGAAAATGAATCAGTACACAAGTGAGTGAATACGTACCAGTTAATTGGAAAGCTGTAAAATACCTTTACCGTTTCATTTATAACTGAAAGCTCTGAAATACTTATTGAATGAATGGATGGTACTAATAACAAAGTAATGGAAGTATAATTTTTCATTCATAAATTTATAACATACTACCTTTCATTTCATAGTGATCTTCCAGGAATAATATATCTGTGTTAGAATTTTATTGAGTACATATTGAATGTTACTGGATGCCGCTCTGGTTGTGCACAGATGTTTTTCACCTAGTATTCAGAAACACATGACTTTGGTGGGAAGCTTGTAGGAAAGCAGGTGCACTGGGTTTCGCTGTTAGAAGGGCCACCAGTTAGACTGACTGGGGAGGGCTGAATGTGGTGGGTGGGTAAGAAGCAAAAGGCACATGTGCCCTGGCTCCTTGCTTATTCTTGTCGTCTTAAGAACTTTGTGGTTGTTGTATAACACCTGTAGAACCTAGAGACGGGGTGAGACCAAAGATGCGTCAATTAAAGAAATTACTGCTAATTAGCAGTTAATCTAGGAATCAGATGTGTTTTAGTTTATTGTATAATGATGATGTAGCTTCAGGGGACTTCCACATCCCATTAGGGGATGGGGTTCATTCTCAGGCCCAGTCTCTGCCTGTTGTTTATGGTCAAGGCAGGGCTGGCTGGTGAACATCTTCAGTCATGCCCATTTCTCCTCTAATGAGGGTGTACCACTAGGATGCTCCAGTTGTTTAGGAACTTGGGAAGTCAACATATAGAGCAGGGGTGTCAAACTCACTTTAAACTGGGGGCCACATTTCCTGGCAGTTGCTTTTAAAGGGCGGAATGTAATTTTAGGACTGTGTAAATGTAGCTACTCCTTAACTGTTAAGTGAGAGCTCGGTGCTGCAGCCAGGTAGAAACAAGGTGCTGGGCTGGATAAAACAAGGCAGATTGGCCCTCAGGCCTGGTGTTTGCCACCTCGGATATAGATCCAGTGAAAATGATGGGAAGGGAGGGGAAGTAGCAACTGATTCAGTGTGATCTTTGATAGCATTAACAAGGTCCAGAGCCTGTGCACGCTGTGATTGCTTGGTAGTCTAACACTGTGGCATAGTGGTGGTGACTCTAGGGAGGGGTGGATGAGGGGGAGACTTGAACTGATCTCCAGCCTTATGAATTCTTGGAAACTGTTCTGTTAATAAAAGAAGCCTAAAAAGGTGAAATGTACAAATTTAATAGCCAATAATGTGCACATGACAGATTCATCACTGTTGTCACATACCTTCTAAGTAATTCTGTTTTGGTAGTATATTTTGATTTTAAAAAATCTAAAAATTCAGTAGTTTGTTTTTCAGCATATAAGATAGATAGTATTCAGCTTTATCCCCCCTGGAATTCACAATAATTCCCTTAAAAAATCAGTACTTTGGTGTTCCTAATGTGAATTATTTTTCTAGTCTTCTGGGTCTCCGTTTTTTTCATGTCTAAAAATCAAAAGTTTTGTACCACAAATGGAACAATTCTGGGCTCATTGGCACTTAGTAGAGATTTAACTTTCAAGTCTTGATTTGGGTGCTAAGTGTTGTGAGTTGGGTGGATTACAAATGTTTCTAGGTGATTTTCTTGAAGGCTAAATACTCAGGTTAGTCCAGTTTTGTCATTCTCTCTTCTGTTAACCTTTGAGTTGGTTGGTCTGTGGTTTGTTCAGTGCCCTGTTACATCTTGTGCAAGGTACAGACAAGATGTCTTTGGACACCTCAGCCAGCCAGCAGATTTCGAGCCCAGGCACACTTCTGGCACCGGGAATTACAGAAAGAAGTAGTGCAGACACGCTTTCTTTCTACGGAGCTTGCAGCAAGGTCCTGGAGAGGGAAGGCTGAGCATGCTCGTGCGGCACGCTGTGGGGGTGGAAGCTTCTGGGGGGGAACCACAGGGCCCGAGGCATGTACTTGTGTGAGCACCTCTAATTATGATGAGGTGGAAAAAGAAGTGATGGTAAGGTGAGCACCTGACTGTGATTCATGAGATCTGATTAAACTGCTTCATCTTTAAGAGCTCAATTTACTTTAGAACCATGTGAGTTCTTAAAATGTGACTAGCACCTGCCTTCTGAGGGCTGGGGATGCACAGGTGCTGCCTTCTCCAAGTACCCAGTCAGGCCGAGAAGGCAGGTTGCGGCTGGGCAGAGCACAGGGGCCCTGAGTGTACACAACAGAGGGTTTGGTGGGTTTGTGTTATCCCCATGAAAGCTTCTGGGCCTCAGATGTAATACCCATGAGGGTTAAGGAACAAGGAAGAAAAATGAGGGGTCCACTTAAGGCATTGAAAGGATGTCTTGGTCGTTCTGGACTCCAATGCAGGAGTATTACTAGAAACTTTGGAAGGATGAAAGTTGTTCTTTCTTTCTAGAGAAATAGCTACCATTTGTCAACCAGTTGAAGACAGAAGGAGGCCAGGAGGTCCCAAATGCAGATCTAAGGTACCAGTGGACACATGACTGCACAGTGACACTCAGGCTTTACTTCCTTGACACACAGCTTGGTTGTCTTATTTCTTGTTTTCTTGCTGTGCTTTCCACAGGACAGTAGTTGGGTTGGATCTTGTGGGGTGGGTTTGCGTGTGCATTCAGATGCTTGTATGCAGAGTGCTAATAATGAAGTTTTAAACAGTATTAACTCTTTCAAAAGAGGTATGTAGCACAAGACAACCTTGCATTGAGAATCCTAAACTACATTTTGTCACTGTATTTCTAGATTCTAGCACAGAGGTTGCCACTGTAGGCAACACGGCATGGCAATATAAAAAAATGATGGATGATCTATGTCATGAATAACCTAAGTTATATGGAATTCCCAACATTTTATCCAACACCAAAACTTCTTCTATCTTTCCAAACAAAGTTATGTTTGCCTTTCACCTAAACTATTTGTCTAAGGAAACCTATGGTGCACAGGAGCACGGTGTAACCCAGATCCATCAGCCCTGGCCAGTGCTTGCTGTTTGTTGACTTTTTGAAAATACCCGTTCTGACAGGTGTGAGATGATATCTCACCATGGTTTTGATGTGCATTTCTCTGATGATTAGTGACATTGAGAATCTTTTCTGATGCCTCTTGGTCATCTGTATGTACTATCTGGAGAAATGTCTATGTCCTCTGCCTGTATTTTGACTGAATCGTTTATTTGTTTGTTATAGAGTTGTATGAGTTCCTTACATATTTTGGACATCAACCCCTTATTGAATATATCATTTACAAATATCTTCTCCCATTCAGAAAATTGTCTTTTTGTTTTGTTGATGGTTTTCCTTTACTCTGCAGAAATGTTTTAGTTTGATGTCTCATTTGTTTCGTTTTGCTATTGTTTCCCTTGCTCCAGGGGACATATCCAAAATGACATTCCTAAGAATGATGTCAAATAGTTTACTACCTATGTTTTCTTCTAGGTTTCAGTTGGTGTCCATCTAGGTTCAATGGTTTCAGGTTGTACACTTAAGTAAAAGTCCATTTTTAGTTTGTTTTCTATGTAGTATAAGAGAGTGGTCCAGTTTTTTTTTTTTTTTTTGCAAGTATCTGTTCAGTTTTTGCATAGCACTTATTGAAGAGACTCTCATTTCTCTATTGCGTATTCTTGCCTCCTTCGTTGTGGATGATTCACCGTATAAGCAAGAGTTTCTTTCTGGGCTGTCTGTCAGGGGGCATGGTGACAAAGGTGAGGGGAACTATAGTGGAGAACAGTATGGTAACTTTGCACGGTAACATGGTGATTACATCCTGAGACATGTAAATATCCAAAAAGAAGAGCAACTCTGAATGTATCAATATCAACAAAATGTTTTTTAAGTTTTTCTTGTAGTTTTTGCAGTAAATTTAAAATTAAAACCTCTTACATATTGATTCATGTTAAAAGATAGGAAAGTTTACCTTTAGAAGTTGCCTAAATTTATGCATAAATTTTAAGTAAAATACTGGAATTGAGTTTAGAATTCTATGGTCCTTTTGATTATAATAAAGTTGAAAATTTGTGTTTGGTTTGTGCCTGCATGTTTTCATTTTTCAAAATTATTAAGCTTTTTAAAGGAGACTTTTTGGGGTTAAGTGCTGATTATTTTATCAAGTTTCTAATATTAGAGATATGTGCTTGAGTAGAATATTACGCCTTCTGACACCCAGGAGTGTTTCCGAGCAAATAGCTTTTCCAGCCCCTCTAAAGTTAAACTCAAGCACCATTTCCACACTGCTTGTGCTGCTTTTAGCAGCAGATGAGAGGCAAGGTGCAGCAGTGAGCTCAATGCATATGCATTTTGAATTTACATCTTGTTTTCTAATGAGCTGAAATTCATGGGGCACAAACTGCTTTGCTAAATTGACTTGTAAAAGAAATTCATTTCAAGAAAAATGGAGCATTCTCTAATTATTAATACATTTTTTGTTTCTCCAGTATGTGAAACACTATGCTGGATACTGTGAGGAGAGCCAAAAGGAATAGTAGCTAATGCCCAGCAAGTTTATGTTGTGTGCTGGATGTTATGTGGGATGCTTTATTGGGTAATTTCATTGAGTGCTTATGACAGTTCTCTGAAAGAGCTCTTGTTAGACACACACACACACACACACACACACACAATTACTAATTGTTCCTTAACAATTGAGGAAATTGCTGCTTAGGAAGATGCAAGTGGGGAAACTGGGATACAGATTGAGACTGTTGAGGAGGAGTTCCTAATTCCCACAGTTAACATCCAAAGCCTCACCCTTCCTCATCTGTAGCATGGGGAACACAAACTATCTTGTTGTGAGAATTAAATATAGTCATGCTGAAAAACTCCTGGTACCGTGTAGTAAAGTACTTCATGGTAGTAGATATTATAGCTACCATTTCGAAGTGATTGTAAAGATTAAAATAAAAAAATACATATCAAGCACTTAGCACAATGGACTATCAAATAGTTTAGCTACCCCGAGGTGTCCAAGAAGGGTAAGAAACTGATGGCAGAGGTAATTTGGGGCCAAATCATTAAAGATGGATGCCAGGCAAAGAAGTTAGGCTTTATCCGTCTTTCGGAGAGCCAGCACACCAATTTAATTTTCTAAAAAACAGGCAGTATTTCTTATGTTGGTAAATTAATTACTTAGGCACTTGAGGAAGAGAGTTCTCTTGGAATATTTTCTCACTGCTGTTATTAAATACATTCATTTTCCAAAATGTACTGAGATAGTATCTTGATTGAATTAAAGCTGCTCAGAAAATGAGCCACTGGCTTCATTTAAGTGGCTTCGTAGTGTTCTAAGTCACAGTATGGACTGATCTCACTTCTGTGTTTTGGTATCTGTGAACCGCTCAAAAATGTCTCCTGTGGTAGTTTGGTTGACTCTGGCTGAAATAATGAAAAGAATGGGTGGAGAGAGCTGACAGTGTCAGTCACAAATGCGAGCCCAGAGGCAAAGTGCTGTGGATTGTGTATCACATCATCAGTCATTTTTTTCAATTTGTTACAATGAAATCTACATACAAAAAGCACTCTTCAATCAATGATTTTATTTTACTCTGAGTGTAATTGTGTTTCCTGTGTGAGGTCGTGTGTATTCAAATAAATCTGTCAGTATGGACTTTTGTGCCTTTGCCCCTTAATGCAAACTTTTGTCATAGGGTTCTACAGTACACATTTTTTAAGGCAGAATACCAACCGTATTTTGAATTTAACAACTCACTTTAACTACATCACAAATACTGCATTCTGATTTGGTCACAAAGTCTCTGTTTTCAATGTGATTTACATGAAAAAAATAATAATGGCATGACTGAGATAAATGTATGTTACCAAATGCATGATACTTAACGGGGCAGTGGGCAGTGCCATAAAACTTACTTTTTCTACTTCAAATGAAAAATAAATTACTTTATGTGCCTATTTTACTTACACAAGTGAGTTTGGTTAATTAGACTTAGCTTAAATGAGGCAAGAGTTTTTCTTTAATAAAACCATATATAAGGTTCATTTGATGCGTGGGAAATAATGAATGTTTTCAGTTATTTTGTATAAAAGTGGGTAACACTGCTTTTCAGAGAAGTTTATATACTTTTTCTCATGAGCCTAAATTTTGAACAGATGAATGTTGCAGACCAATTTGTTATATATCTGAGAGAAGTGGGGAGGAAAAATCACAGTGAACAGTATCGACAGGTTTGTACCAAAATGGTATTTAATAAATCTAGGTGTTCTACCTGGAAACAATGTAGAATGATTCATACTTTAAGTTAATCTAAAAGAAAACCTTGCTGTTGACCAGTGTTTATTTAGTGTCCTGCATATTTCTGCTATGTTGACCACGACATTGTCCCTAAAGAGAGTAAACTCGACTTCATACCAACTCTGATTAGAATTTTAACTAAAAACAATAGTTGAGATGATTAATTTTCACTCAGATTATCGACTCAGTTATGGAATAAAATACTGTACGTATGCATTGATGTGAAAGAAATAAAATGTAATTACTGCCAGCATTTTAATTAAACTGGAAATAAATGACATCTTTGTCACAATTTGAGGTACAAAAAAAGAGTGTGAAATCTGACCTAAGTGTTTCTCAAACTTTTAATAATCATCTAAGTCTTATAGATTGATTGTAGGTATTTGAAGTGATATCCATGTGGTCTTTTTTTCACTTTTGTATTGTTAACACTATTACAGATGTCCCCAGTTTTCCTCCCTTTGCCCCTTCCACCCAGCCTCAACCCTCTCATGTGATGTTTTTCATGAACTGAAGCATATTTTTGTAAAATCATAGGCAAGTGTTAATGTAAGGACAAAGTAGATATCACTGCATTATAGAATCGGGTTCTAGTTGTAATGTAGCAGGTCCTCCTTGAATGCCATTTCATTATCATGTTGATGAGAAGAAAAATGGATTCCCTTCAGGGTTCACTGTCTGGAGTTGGCTCATTCCCCCACATCTGCGTGGGTTTTCTCCAGGGTCTCTGGTTTCCTCCAGCATCCCAGAGATGTACCTATGAGGTAAACTGGAGTGTCTAATTGTCCCAGTCTGAATGTGATGTGCCCTGTGAAGGAAGGGCGTCCTGTGCAGGGTAGGTTCCTGCCTGGTGCCCTGAGATGCAGGGACAGGCTCCAGCCCCCAAGACCCAAAACTGGAATAAGTGGCTGGAAAATAATGATCTCACTTGTTTTTATTTATCATTATTCAGTGTATGTGTAGCTCACATGTATTTCAGTGTCTAATATTAGAAGTGTTTGGGGTCTTTTTTTTAGAAGTTTAGTGATTTTTTTTGGATCAGTAATGTGCTGTATAATTTTTCCCTTGTTTATGTCAACTAGCCTATGGTAAACTTAGTTTCATTATACCTCCTTTTGCTTAAAGTAACAGTTTCCAAGCACCCATCAACGATGTTAAGGGAGGATTACTAGGAACTATATATAAACACAGAGATTGTTCATGATAATTCTTTGTTTTAGAACATCTTGAATCTTTCCTCCACTGCACAGGTGTGTTTCTTGTTCTGAGGAGTATGTAACATGGTTTCCTCCCCGTCATCAGTGACCCTTGTGTCCTAATTATAGAGCCACAGACATTTCCCCAAGCTTGAATTCTGACACCTTATCACTGACTCCGGGCCTTTTCTCTGATTCTCCTCTTTTCCAGTATTTGTGTGTGTGGTGGTAGAGAGGGAGGAAGAAAGGAAAGAATTAAGGAAGACCAATATTTTTCTGTTCTTGGACTTTGTTTCTTGATTCTGTTTTTAATAAAAATTTGCTGTCCTCAATAGCTATAATTTTAATATCTGACAGGATAAGCACCTTTAGCTTTTGATTTATTTTCTTCCAAAAATTTGTATTTATTTTCTTTTTTCCTTCATATATGTTTTTAGAATTAGTTTGTCAAGCTCCTGCAAATTCTTGATGAGATTTTATAGAAAATGCACAGATATTATAAATTAATTTTAGACTTCCAATCAAGATGCCAGCATAGATAAACATGGCTCAGTTCCTTGCATGACCACATCAGAATTACAACTAAAATATGGAGCAACCATTACTCAGATCTGTCAGAAATTGAGTTCAATGGAAGTCCAACACCTACATAATTAAAGAAACCACATCCATCCAGACCGATAGGAGGGGCAGAGAAGTGGAACAGACTGGTCCTACATGCATGTGTGGTGGACAAAAACTCAGGAGGAATATCTCCAGAGTGAGGAGACCTAGTCCTACACCGGGCCCCCTAGGCCAGGATTCCAGGGCTAGGAAGATAAATCCCCATAACTTCTGGCTGCAAAAACCAGTGGGTATTGAATTTGTGGAGGAAACTTCTGGAGTCCCAAGCAGTACCTTTTACACTTGATCTTAGCCAAAAGGCCAAGTAGTGATTCCCAAGCAGTTCCTTTTAAAGAACCCTCACACAAACATACTCAGACTCAGCTCTGACTTACAGCATCAGGATGGCAGCTTGAAGGGAACCAGTGGTGTACAGGGAGAGACTGAAGTGTCTGGCATCAAGGCAAGAGCTGGTGGGCAGCTTTCTCCTAGACAGAAAGATGGGCAGAGGCCATTGTCTCTTTTTCTGAATACTCTCCTCATAGAGCCACAGAACCAGCTGGCTGGTACCTTATCTGAGACTCCATCAACCTGGCTAACACTGTTTTCCCTATTCTGGTGATCCCCAGAGACTTTGTCCCAGAAAATGGGCCCATCCAAGCTGCTTTAACATATGAATGACTTGTATTGGCTAATGCTTTAGAACTTCCCAAATCTTCTTAAACAAGCAACAGCCAGCCTCAGAGAACCCCAAGCCCTGCCCTCCCTGAGTACATCTTGCTAAGTGGCCCCAGGCCCTGTTCTAGCAGCAGTCAGCCTAGTTCACAACTTGGCTTCCCCTGGGAATGTCTAAGCCCAGCACAAGTAACAGCTATTTCAGATTGCTTAGATCAGTCAAGGTGGCCTAGGCTAAAACACAGGTGGGGGCTGACCTGGGCCTGCACCACCGGGGAAACCCAAGAGCCTGCATACCTAGTGAATAGCTACAGACAACACTGGAGCACTACCACCTTCTGCCTGCACAGCTGATCCTCCACAGAGGGTTGGTGGACAGTGGTCATAGTTAGTCCTTGAATCTGACTGGCCTGGGTAAATCCCTCCCATTGACCTGCCAAGAGCTGTCAAGTCTCAACTACAAGAGGAGGGTGTACGCAGCCCACACAAAGGGTGTCCCTTGAGTATCTAGCTGGGACGATAGGGGAGGCTGTGCCACCAGACCCTATAGGACACCTACTACATTAGGCCACACTATCAAATCATGGAGTCATAGCAGCTCTACCTAATACATAGAAATAAACACAGGGAGGCTGCCAAAATGAGGAGACAGAGAAACATGGCCCAAATGAAAGAACAGATCAAAACTCCAGAAAAAGAACTAAACAAAATGGAGATGAACAATCTATCAGATGCAGAGTTCAAAACACAGGTTAGAAGGATGCTGAAGGAACTTAGTGAGGACCTCAACAGCATAAAAAAGGTCCAGTTGGAAATGAAAGATACACTAAATGAAATAAAGAACAATTTACAGAAAAACAACAGTAGAGTGGATGAAGCTGAGTATCAAATCAATGATTGGGAACATAAAGAGGCAGAAAACAATCAATCAGAACAATAAGAAGAAAAAAGAATCCAAAAAGCCAAAGATAGTGTAAGCAGCCTCTGGGGACAACTTTTCAAGTGTTCCAATATTCTCATCATAGGGGTGCCAGGAGGAGAAGAGAAAGAGAAAGAAATTGGAAATTTATTTGAAAAAAGTAATGAAAGAAAACTTCTGTAGTTTGGTGAATAAAATAGATATGCAAGTTCAGGAAGCACAGAGAGTCCCAAACAAGATTAATACAAAGAGGCCCACTCTAAGACACACCATACTTAAAATGCCAAGGGTTAAAGATAAAGAGAGATCTTAAGAACAGCGAGAGAAAAGAAGTGTTACCTACCAGGGAGTTCCCATAAGACTGTCAGCTGATTTCTCAAAAGAAACTTTGCTGGCTAGAAGGGATTGTCAAGAAAAATTCAAAGTCATGAAAAGCAGCAACCTACAGCCAAGATTGCTCTACACAGAAAAGATATTTAGAATCAAAATGCAGATAAAGAGCTTCCCAGACAAGAAAAAGCTAAAGGAGTTCATAATCACCAAACAAACCATTTTATTAGCTGAAATGTTAAAGGGACTTATTTAAGAACAAGAAGAATATCAAAACTATGAACAATAAAATGGCAATAAATACACATCCATCAACAATCAAATCTACAAAACAAATTAACAAGAAGAACAGAGACAAATCATTGATACAGAGAGCATTTTGATGGTTGCTAGATGGGAGGGGGTATGAGGGAATGGGTGAAGAGGTGAGGGGATTAAGAAGTATAAGGAGGTAGTTAAAGAATAGCCATGGGACTTCCAACCAAGATGGAGGCATAGGTAAACACACCGTGCCTCCTCACAGAACCAAAGTAAGGACAACAAAAATTTAGAAACAAAAAAACAACCAGGACTGTGCCGGGAGAGACTACCAGCTTCACAGGAGAGTTTGTTGGAGAGATCCACAGGGTCCTAGAACATACACAAGCCCACCCACACGGGAATCAGCACCAGAAGGGCCCAGTGTGCTTGGGGGAAGCGGCGGAAGTGCCTGAAATCCGGCAGAAAGCGAAGCAAGTGCCATTTTTCCCTCTTCGACCACTGCGGCTGACATACAGCGTCACAACCCAGTGACTGGGTTGCCCCACCCAGGTGAATATCTAAGGCTCCACCTCTCACTATGTAACAGGTGTGCCAAGACAAAAAAGAAAATGGCCCAAAAAAACAGATCAAAGCTCCAGAAATAATACAACTACGTGTCGAAGAGATAGCCAACCTATCAGATGCACAGTTATAAAGCTCTGGTGATCAGGATGCTCACAGCAATGGTTGAATTTGATCACAAATTAGATGAACAAATGAAGGCTACACTAAGTGCAATAAGGAAAATGTACAGAGAACCAATAGTGATGGGAAGGAAACTGGGACTCAAATCAAAGGAGTGGACCAGAAGGAAGAAAGAAACAACCAAACAGAAAAGAAAGAAGAAACAAGAATTCAAAAAAATGAGGAGAGGCTTAGGAACCTCCAGGACATCTTTAAATGTTCCAACATCCAAATTATAGGGGTACCAGAAGGAAAAGAGGAAGAACAACAAGTGGAAAAGTTATTTGAACAAATAATAAAGAATTCCCCAATTTGGCAAAGGAAATAGATTTCCAGGAAGTCCTGGAAGCTCAGAGAGTCTCAGAGAAGTTGGACCCAAGAAGGAACACACCAAGGCACATCATCATTACATTAGCCAGGATAAAAATGAAGGAGAGAATTCTAGAAGCAGCAAGAGATACAGGGACAGTCACCTACAAAGGAGTTCCCATCAGACTGTCAGCTGATTTCTCAAAAGAGACCTTACAGGCAAGAAGGGGCTGGAAAGAAGTATTCCAAGTCATGAAAGACAAGGACCTACATCCAAGATTGCTCTCTCCAGAAAAGCTGTCATTTAGAATGGAAGGACAGATGAAGTGCTTCTCAGATAAGATCAAATTCAAGGAGTTCATCATCACCAAGCTCTTATTATATGAAATGTTAAAGGGACTTATCTAAGAAAAAGAAGATAAAAATATGAACAGTGAAAGGACAGCAAACTCACAATTATTAATAACCACACCTAAAAGAAAAGGAAAAACAAACTAAAACAACTAGAACAGGAACAGAACCACAGAAATGGAGATCACATGGAGGGTTAGCAACAGGGGAATGGAAGGAAGACAGAGTGGGAAAAGTAGAGAATAAGTAGCATAGATGGTAGATAGAAAAGTAGATGGGGAAGAATACTATGGGAAATGTAGAAGCTAAAGAACTTATAAGTATGACACATGGACATGAACTAAAGGGGGGAATGTGGGTGAGAGAGGTTGTGCAGGGTGGAAGGAAGTGAAGGGGAGAAAATGGGACAACTAATAGCATAATCAATAAACTATATGAAAAAAAAGAATAGCCATGGGGATGTAAAGTACAGTATGCAGTATAGGAAATGGAGTAGCTAAAGAACCTATATGAGCTCTGGCTGGTATAGCTCAGTGGGTTGAGCGTGGGCCTGCGAACCAGACAATCGCAGTTCCATTCCCAGTCAGGGCACATACCGGGGTTGCAGGCCGGTTCCCTGCAGGCCAGTTCCCAGCAGGGGACGCACGAAAGGCAACCATACATTGATGTTTCTCTCCCTCTCTCCTTGCCTTCCCCTCTAAAGATAAATAAATAAAATCTTAAAAAAAAAGAACCTATATGCATGACCCATGGACATGAACGATGGTGCTGGGATTACGTGATTTAATGGGGGGTGCTAGGTGGAGGGAGGTCAAAGGGGTAATTTGGGACGACTGTAATAGCATAATCAATAAAATACAATTAAAAATAAATTAATTTTAGAGAAACTTGATATCTTTAAAATGTTCATGCATCCTAAAAGGTAATACATCCTTATTTATATCCTGAAATAAGCCAGGCAGTGAAAGAAAAATACTGTTTGATCTCACCTATAAGTTGAACCTAATCAGCAAAACAAGCAAGCAAAATTGAACCAGAGACATTGAAATAAAGAAGAAACTGACAGTAACCGGGGGGGGGGGAGGGTGGTAACAGGGGAAAGAAGAGGAGGGGACATATATAAAGGACACATGGACAAAGCCAAAGCAGGTAAGAACTGAGGGTAGGAGGCAAGGGTAGGTGGGGTGGGGGAAAGTTGTGGCTGGAAAATGGAGAAGACTGTACTTAAACAACAAGAAAAAAGTAAAAAAATATATATATACACTAAAAAAATTAAAATATTTTTTTCTCACATCGATGTTTCTCTCTATAAAGGCAATAAAAGAAAATGTTATCAGGTGAAGATAAAAAAAATAAATAAACTGTTTCATGTACTTAACCTGCTTTGCCCAACCAGTATTGTTTTTATTAGTAGTACATTGTTCTCCTATTCAGATTACAGAGGAATGTTACTCATTTTATGTATATTGGTTTTGTACCTGACAATTTTGCAGAACTCTTTCATTAGTTCTTCATTACTTTATTATACCTCTGTGTTTTATTTTTAGTGATCTGTGGGTAATAAATTCTTTTGGCTTTATCTTAAAATGAAGTAGAAATTGGTAGTTACAAAGTAGTCCTGGGGATGTAGAGTACAGGTAGGGTGTATAGGTTAATGATGTTGTGATAACTGTGTATGGTGTCAGATGGGTACTAGAAATACCAGGGGAAACGCTTTGTAAAGTATATGGTTGTCCAACCACTATGCTTACACCTGAAAGTAATACAAAAGAATACTGTAAGTAAAGTGTAATTGAATAAAAAGTATTTACAAGATATTTTTTTGCTGGGTAGAAGTGGTGGCATTTTCTTTCAGTACTTTCGAGGTGTCATTTTCCTATTTCCAGTATTTCTTTAGCTTTAATGTTGGCATTACATGTTTTAAATTTGTATTCCCTCTGTTGCTTCACTCACTATTTCAGTAGTTTTTTCCTCTTTTTATCCTGTTTCTAAACTCCTTGGATTTTGCTTTTTGTTACAGTGTGAGGGAGGGAACTTTGCCATTTCTTTTCTTCTTTCTCATCAGTCTTGCCTGAGGCGGTCCTAAGTTATTAGCCTTTAAAAACACCACTTGGTTTATTAATCGGGCCAGTTTTTGTCTTTTTCTGGTTCATTGATTTCTGTCCATATTTTTAGCCTCTGCCTTGTAATCTGGCTTTTCCTCTTGGCTTTGTCCTTCTTAATGAATGAAGTTGTTGGCTTCTTTTTAAATCTGTATTATTTTTTATTAAAGATTTTTTGAAAGATTTTATTTATTTATCTTTAGAGGGGAAGGGAAGGAGAGAGGGAGAGAAATATCAATGTACAGTTGCCTCTCATGCGTCCCCTGCTGGGAACTGGCCTGCAACCCAGGCATGTGCCCTGACTGGGAATTGAACCGGGGTTGTTTGGTTCACAGGCCCATGCTTAATCCACTGAGCTACACCAGCCAGAGCTTATTAAAGATATTTAAAGTTCATTTAATTTTCCACTATTACTATTTTAGATGTATCACATTAATTTTGGCCAGAGTTCTTTCCTTTCTTTAGGCCTTAAGGATTTTTAGTTTTCATTATTTCTTCTTGAAATCACACATTATTTTTAGTATTATTTTTACATATATATATATCAAATATGTTATATACTTCCTAGTTGTCCTTTTATTATTTGTTTCTACCTTTATTATACTGAGGTAAGAATATAATTTGATGAACTTTTGATATTTTTTGAGGATTTCATTATGGCTGGGAAATAATCAGGATCCCTGAATATTCCCGAGTGCGTAAGAGGAACAAATAGTCTGCGTTTCTACAGTTCTGTGTGTTACTATTGACTAATATGTTTGCATTTTCTCTGTGATTTCTGAGAGGGGTGTCTTGATCTATGTAATATAATATTAATCATTCATTTAAATTTTCTGTCAGTTCCTATGGGGAACATATTAAATTAGCCAGTGAAAACAGTTGCCATATGTATCTGAACAGATTTGTCACTTGTTTACTTACATGTTTTGTGAAGACGTTTTTAGGTCCATAATACTGCTGTGATTGTTGTGTTTTTTCTGCATCATTTCTTTTATAAGTAGGCAGATTCTCTCTTTGTCCTTAATGATGTTTTGGCTTCCAGTTCTGTTCTGTCCGGTAGTAGAATAACTGCGCCGCCTTTCTTACATTTATGCCTGTCTGACATATCTTTTCCTTACTTTAATGTTAACTGTTTGAGTCATGATTTTAAAAACATCCAGTTTGAGAATCTGTCTTTTGGTTGAAGTTTCATTCCTTTACTTCGTTGTAATTACTGTCCTTTCAGGCTTATTTTTAATACCTTATTTTGTGTTTTCTCTTTGCCATGACTGTTTTCTTCGTTGCTTGTTTTCTTGCATTTCCTTTTTTCCTCTTTTTTTTTTTTTACCTTCCAGAGGCAAGTCTTTCAACTGAATCTTGTATTCTCCCCCAACCTCCGGTTCTTGGAAATTCTTGGCTGGTATTTTTTCAGCTCTTTTCCCGCATGTGTTTACTTTTGTCCTTCTGAGACTCCTCATGCTTCTCCTTGTAGCCTCCAAATCTCTTTTTTTGTATCTCATTCTGGAAAGTCTGTTGTTTGGTTTTCTCAGGTACAATATGGGTTTGGTGGGGGCGGGGGGCTGTTGTCTTTCATGGTGCGTGTGTTTCTCGGCTATCTTAAAATTTTGTCTGGGCTCATTTTTAATTCTCCTGGATTTATCAACTGCCTTGATAATGGCGTCTACCTGAGACTAGAAAACTTTGGTGGAAATAGGGGGGTGGGGGAGGAAAATAGAAGAAAAGATAATTATAGGCCAATGAACAGAAATGTAGAAAATCTACACAAGATATTAGCTAACAGAATCCCATTGTGTTATATATAGTGAAAATATGAACATATCCTGACAGTGTAGAGTCTCAGGGTATGGTGCTACATGGTGTTTTCTTACTAAATGTTTTCACT
Organism: Artibeus jamaicensis; assembly: GCF_021234435.1. Lineage (NCBI taxonomy): Eukaryota > Metazoa > Chordata > Mammalia > Chiroptera > Phyllostomidae > Artibeus > Artibeus jamaicensis. The sequence goes on from NW_026522030.1 coordinate 54,360,567, forward strand.
GATGACATATTGAGAACCACTTACAGTTCTCTAAGTGAGGAATCAAGACCCTTTCTGAAGCAGAAGTTGTGTGGCTGTATGGGAAAACCTGGGCATAAGATTTGTCCAGGAGGGAGGGAGGGGCTGAGAGGGAGTGGGGAGGGGAAAAGAGAAAAAATATGCATGAGTGAATATGAGGGTGAATTCTCACTAATTGAGTTCTTTTCTATGTATTAGCCTCTGTGCTAGGCACCATGCCACACAATTAATTTGAAAGAAATCCTCTGTGGAGTAAGTAGCTACCATTCCCATTTTCACCAGCATAAGAATCCCTAGGATGACACCGTCGTGAAAAGAAGGATCACAAAAAATCCGTGGCACTTGAGCTGATGCCTACACTGTGTGTGACGTGTGGGAGGGGCCGAGGAAAGACCAGTGCACTGTGGAAATGATGTGTTGCTCAGAGGAACCGAACTTTCCATGGAAGCCCAAAGGGTGGAAATAGTTGGATTTGGGAGGAGAGCAGAAGAATTGGGCCGGTCCTATAAGAGAAGAGGACAACAGATGCCCCTTGGTAACTTGTTTATGGGGACGTCACAAGAGGCTGACATGGAGGGTGTGTAATAATCTAGCTTCAAGTATGTAGAAAACATCAAATTTACCGCAAAAGAAATGACCAGAAAGACTTTCTTATCCCTGAGAAAAGTAGTTGTGTAATGTATTTATATAGTCAGGGTTCTGTCATTATTTATTGCATTTATTGTTTTGAACTTCGAATTTTCCTCGACTCTAATTAGCAGCTACTGGCTGCTAGAAGATGTCAGGCAAGGAGAGAGCTGGCAGGCCGTGGGGAGGGCAAGACACAGAGAGTCAAAGGAGAACCTCTTCCGAGTCAGAGGAAGAAAACCAGGCTGGAGACTCGGGGCTTCTCTGGCTGCTTCCTTCTGCCACCCTCCTACCCCTGCTGACCTGCTGAAGAATCAGTCAGTTGTCCTCTCTTTGTCTTTGCTCATATATCATTCATAGTTGTTCTTTATTTCTCCCGTGGGCTTCTGTGCTGTTTCTCTTGAATAACTGCACTGCAGGAGAGAAGGGGACTGTCATGTTTTTCCCTCTGTGTTCAGTGAGGCTTGTTGGGTAAGCAGTCACCAGTAATGAAGTAGATGTGAACCTTGGCTTTTGTTAGGCAACGGGGGTTTTGGTTTACCCACAGGAGAGCGGTGTCCCTGAGCTGGATTCCTGTCCAGTCCGAAAGTATAGATGAGGGCTCAGAATCAATAGAATTTAATGGTAAAAAGAGGTATATTGTGCCTATCAATTTCATAAAAAAATAAGAAAACATTTAGAAAGAAAAAATTTGGAAGATAAAGTTGTAGGTAAAACGAGTTTCATTGCCATGGACTGTATTCACCAGAAGCTACTGTGAGCAAAAAATAGCATGCTAATATGCTGCAAACTCATTGTGACAAAAGTGTAATACCCTATTGTATCAGCACTCTAAGAGTATAATAAGTATAGAAAATGATATGAGTAAAAGAAAGAAAAATAACTGGCTGTGGTAACATGGACATTTTTTATCTAAGTTGTTACTTTTTAATGTGAAGGCCAGGCTGCTTCGGGAGGTAGTGAAAGGTGCTCTCCAGGGAGCTGAAATAGGCCCTGGAAGAAACCATGGTCCAGTGTCCTGAGATGTTTGTAGATCAGTTTGTTGTTGTTCTGTGAAAAATCCCCCTGCAGAGGGAGGTGATAAAGAGAGGAGCTGGATCAGCATGCCTTTTCCTTCTTCCCTGGAAAGGCTTTGATCTCTTAACAGGTGGTAGGCTAGGTCCATGAGTGGAAAACAGCAAAGGGAAAAAGAAAAATCACAATCCAACAGGTTGGGAGACGGTAATGTATTATAAAACTAGTAGTTAGATGATGCTTCATTGTCTCCCCTCCTGAATTTGTGTAGGACCTACTTCCTCACAGAGCTGTAGCAGGATGAGCCCAGGGAGCACTCGTGCAGACACCCCCCCCCACATTCAGTTCCATAATAGGAAATCGGGGTTTACTGGGTTTTCTGTCTCTGCCTTCCCGACCACACAGCTTCAGAAGCTGTGATGTGAACCAGATCCATTCTATTAAAACACACGGCAGAGCAACTTAATATTTCACAGCGTGTTTCATACAGTGGATTGATGTACCGTTGTAAGCTGAGTCTGAATAGTTAATTTTCAAAAGTTATTTAAGGAGAAACTTATTTTACATTGTACCTTAGTTACCTAAAGCCACTCTAAAAACCCAACATAGTACTTATTTAAACATATCACTTAAAATTAAATGTTTGGAAATGGTGAAGTACTTTTCCTTTGTTTTTCCCATCAGCTGACTTAATTCTGGTCTCTATTCTGGATTTGCCTTCTCTGGCCTCCTGGCCCCGTGCGCAGTTTTTGAGCATGTTGAACATATACGATCAGGGTATGAACCCAGGGTCAGAGCCCAGTGACCTCCGAGGGTCACTGTGCCATCCCTGAGCACTTACCTTTGACCAGAGCCACCTCCTCCTGATGTCATTCTCAGCCTGCTGTGTCCCAAGAAGAGTGTGTGTGTGGTGTATTCCAGGTTGCCCTTGCGCAAACGTCTCTGCTTTTCTCGAGTGAAGAAAAGTACTGTTAAATCTCAATCTGGCACATTTTAAGTCAGGTTTGATTTGAGGTTGGCTTACCTGTTAAGTTCTCTGTCTCAGTGCCCTGAAATCTGTGGAATGAAGCATGGGCTTGTGTAAGTGATCTCTTGACCATCCCTCTGTGCTGTTTCTAGTAATAGACCTTCATTCTGCTACAGTTTTGGTTTGGACGCCACATAAGAAATACACAGTATTGTCTCGTTAATCATTTATATTGGACTGCTTGAATTTCAAATATTTTTATGGATAGGTTTTCACTAAGGAAGTTGCCCATGGATAAGTATGTAGAGGAAATTTAAATATTCTTTAATATGTAGTATTTTTTTTCAGAGAATTAGCTAACTGATCAATATTTTATAAAATTGGTAGAGTGATTGGCCTTACAACATTGGCAGTTTGTCTAAAGTTGAATATCTTTCACTGAATCCAGATATGAAGAACGCCAAAATTTAGAAAAATAAGTTCCATGCCATTGCTTTGTCTAATGCAGGCAACATGGGTGGCCTTGCCTGTAGTATGTTGCTGAACACTCTCTCTTGTATTTGTAGCATCACAAATACTCAATAATAAGCAGTTAAAGTGTATGCCTGTGATTAATACTTTAGAAGTCAATTCCGTTCATACTCTTCAGTATGCAAAGAAGTAACTTCTCATGGCAGCTGTTTAGGTTACGTGAGGATGTCTGGAGAAACATACTTGAAAGAACATCTTTTATGCCTGTGAAAAAAATGCTTTTCAATGGATATTCTCTTGTTTGCTTAAAATATATATGTGATTACCTAACAAGTTAAATAGTATACAGTTTAGGTTAGGAAAATTAGATTTTTTTTACATAAAGATTTTATTTATTTATTTTTAGACAGATGGGAAGGGAGGGAGAAAGAGAGGAAGACACACATCAATGTGTGGTTGCCTCTCAAGCACCCGCTATTGGGAGCCTGGCCTGCAGCGTAGGCCTGTGCCCTGACTGGGAATTGAACCAGCAACCCTTTGGTTCGCAGGCTGGCACTCACTCCACTGAGCCACACCAGCCAGGGTGGAAAATTGGATTTTAAAAAAGAGGAAGAAATAGCTTTTTTGTCTACTTTTGATGAGGATTTAAAAGCTGGTTTTATTCAATGACTTTCAGGAAAAAATTATTAGGTGGTATGTAATTAAAGTATGGGTTCACAGAAGTACTCTGGTACTATCGATTCAGAAAGCTTTTACAATTTTAAATAAAATGTGACTATTCCTAGGGAGTGGTTATAAAATACTTCTCAAAAGTAATTGTGATTTAATAAACGTATGCACACTGAATTAGTATTTTAGTTCCACTTTTTTTGCTACCTACTCATTGGCGGGTACTTTATATTATATTAAATATATTATATTTATGGCGAGAACTAGTACATTGGTGATGGACAACTCAATCTTGCCTCCCAGGAGCTTCTTGTCTGTTGAGAGAAAGAGGTACATGACCAGGCCATTTTAACATATCACATTAAACATTATGATAAAGGTACGTACACATGACCAGTTGTGAAATTTGGGGCAAGACAGGAGAGAGATTTTAGGAGTCAGATGGTCTCTAGGTTCACCCGTGTCACACCATGTGAGGTGAGGTTTCTCTGGTCTTGGCAGTAGGGGTCATACAACCAACATGGGTGGGCTGGCCTGGCTGAACTGGAATCCGAGGTCAGTCCTGATGATAACTTATGACTTTAGGCAAGTTACTCACCTCTCTGTTTCTTTGTGGATTAGGAACAGAAGTAAAAGGCCTGCCTTGCAAGGCAGTTATGAGTATGAGAAGGGACAGTGTACCTGAGTGAGCTCTGTAAATGCAGAAGCCACTGGCTGTTAACACTCTTGGCTCTTACCTTGTGACCTTGGGCTGGTTACTTAACCCCTTCATTCTCTGGATTTAGTGTGTATAAAAGGGGGAATAATAATAGTTGCTCTGAGATAGAGTAATTTAAAGGATTAATTGAATCAAAATATGTAAAGCTTTTAAAACAGTGTGTAGCACACAGTAAATTGGGCTATCATTTTACTAATTATATTTACAGCTCAAGAAGTTGACACTACTTCGCTGTGATTCTGGTGGAAGATTTTTAACAATCATTTTATGGTGCTCTCAATATTAGAATTCCATGTAATTTAATGGTTTAATAAAAATTATGTGCCATTGGATGGCAGTTATAGATGAACATCCAGAACTGGATTAACTACCCATATGTAGGAGCATAAGGGGTGAGCACGTACTCTGTATTAGCTCACCCTCGAGGCTGAGTTGTTTGGAAATGCCACTTTTCTGGTATTCAGATCATACACTCTGCTCCGGCTGCAGAAAGTTGGTGATTAAGATGCTGCCCTTTTGCTAGCCATTAGTACATTGTTAATTAAAACCCCCAGGCTGGAGTGCTCCTCCCATCCCTTCAGATAAATGGTCGCTTCTAAGGGAAAACACTTTCTTTTTCTTACGAGGCCTCCACAGTGTTGGTGTGTTTCCTCCAGGAAGCTTTTTCCCAGGGAGGAAGAGAAATCTCATCTACTTTGTTTAGAGGGCTACAGCTGGCTGGGTTGCCATTTCTGATACCTTATTAATTTTAGTGATAAATTATAATGCTGCTTCTTGTGATGTATTTTTAATTCTTTTCCATTGGCATGCCTAACATAAAACTTTATTTCATCTGAATTTCACTGGATCATCTAATGGATATGTGAAAGAAAATGGACTTATAATAACAATTAATAAAAACAATAACAAAAATACTGTTTATTAAATGTTTACTATATATACTACCCACAGTGCTAGGCACTTTAATACATAATCTCATTAAAATTGTTTAAGAATACTGTGCAATAGCCCCATAGCAATTTGTACTTAAACTTCATGTTTATTTCAAGGTGGCCTGAAGCTGTGTTTGCGCAGTAAGAACTTTGTAGTGTATTTATTGGGATGGAGCCATTGGAAATTGGGATTGGAGCCATGGGGAGAAAACTAGTTGAAGTTTTCCTACAAGTTCTCCTTCAAGATCAGTACTACACCTCCCTTACGATTTCCAAGGTACCAAAAACCTACTGTGAGAAATTAGTCCTTTGAATGAAGTCTTCTCATACTTGGGAGCCTCTGCTTAAAATGCTAATGTCCCTGGAATGGTTACTTCATTAAGTAGGAACTCAGTTATGAAATTATCCCCCTCTGAGCAAAAACAGAGTTGAATGAAGGCTCAAGTGACTTAGATGAAAAAAGGAAGAAAGGTGATGCAAGTTTTCTTGCTAGTGGTAATTTCCAGGGAGTTAACTGGAGATAGAACGGGGGACCCAGGAAGAGAACATAGAATGGTGAGGAAGAATGGGACAGGGGACATGGAGGCAAGCTGATATTTTCATTGAAATCCCAAATCATGAAGGAAAGTCCGTGTTTGGCTCTGATCCCTCCCCTCAGACAAAGCTTCTCTTTGATCCTCTGCTGAGTGTTCCTGGAAGAACACCTCAGCCCCGTTCACAGCTGAGCTGTAGACACTGCCGCTCTAGGAGGGGAGCCAGCAGGGCCACTTCTGAGTTGCCCTGTGGGTGTGGGGGGCAGGGATGTAGAAGTTCTCCCTGGAACGCCAGCCTGTGGTGTGTGTGGGGAGAGCGTGTATGTTTCCACATGTACACATTCCTTGATATGCCTGCGTTGGAGAGACATTCATGAATGAGTGGACGTTGAGAAAATAACAGGGGTTGATCTCTGGGTTCTATCATTAAGATTTAGAAAGAGAACTTTTAGTTCTTATAACAAGAATATTATATTTACATTCCTCTGGATTCCAAGTTAGAAACTGTTGGTAAAACACAGAAAGTAGTTAATCCTCAGAGTTTACTGAGTATTTCATCAGATACAGTTCAAAACTGGTGTTATTTGTTTGATGAAAGTTGAAATTGGCTCACTTTAGAGGGACAAGAATCTCGATGATGACTTCCAAGCAATTGGGAAGTAACGAAATATATGCTCTTCTTTTTAAGAAAGCTTGAGAGTGCTTCATTCCCACTAAGACCGTAAGACAAAAATGTCCTGATTTTCATAAAACTTGATATGACTTCAGGTCAGAGTCTACTAGGCTCTGTGACTTACTCCCCAGTATGTAAATTGTGGACAAGGATACCTGCCTCTGAGGGTGGTTGTAAGGATTAAATGAGGCAGCATAGTGAGGTGTTAACTAAACAGGCTTGAATTACAGCTCTGCCACTGGTTAGCTATGTGGGCCACTTTATTTAATTTCTTTGAGTTATAAGTGCCTCATTCGTTAAAACCCTGGCTGTGGTAAGAAGTTAATGAAAGGATATATTCAAAATGCCTGGCATACATTAAGTGGGCTTGCCATTTGGATGTAATACTCTGGCCAGGACATTGCTAAATTGGACATATTGAATATACTTGCCAACATTTAAGTGTCAGAAGAAATCCGAGTTTCAGAAATGAGACGATCTGGCAGCCTTGCACCTGCATCCCTGGCTGTTTGAGCTCCTCGGGTGATGTGCCTGTGGGTGCCCCTGGTGGGAACGTCACCCTGCTGTCCTTGACCTTGTCTGCTCATTCTCTCATGCTGTCTAGCTGATCCTGTAGGCATTTTTTGTGTTGTCAATAAATGGAAGTTTTGGTCAGAAAATGTGTAGCACTTGGTATAATACTCGACACAGACCAAATAGTAAATGTTTCCTTTTTTCTCTAGTAGGCCACTGACAGTGAAGAGAACCCAGGTTTAATCCAGGTCATTGCAGCCCTGAACTCGGTTCTGTCTCAGGTGACTGGTCGACCTGAGAGAACCACTATCTGAGTCTCAGTGTTTTCCCAGGGAAACTGGAAGGTTTGTACTAGCTGATTCTCTGGATTTCTTGCAGTAGTGAGCTAGTCTGAAAAGGGTACCACACTTTAACTTCCACAGGATGTTTAAAAAAATCTTGTGTATTATGAAATGATGAAGTATGGATTTTAGAAACAATAAGGTGATTATAAAGTGGCTAAAAATAATATTGCAAGTTGTTGGTAACACCAGCCGGGTACACTGAATAATTAAGCCTTTTAGTCTTGTGTGGTTGACATCTTCATTGTTTATTTGGATAAAGCTGTTGAGGGCAGGTGCATCAGTGCAACAGCTTATGGAAAGCTTGGGGTGGCAGTTGGATGATGGATGACGGGCTCAGGTGGAGAAGATATCTTCACAGAATACTGCAGTGGCCCATGTTTGAACAGGGATAAATGTGCAGTGCAGTAATTTGGGTTTGAAAAATGAACTGCACAAGCAGAGATGGGGAAAGAAATACCTCAAGAACAGATAAAAAAGAGCTAAGGTTTTAGAACGCCCAACCTCAGTGATAATCCATGGCCATCACTACGTTACATAAAGAAAACATTAGGACGTCTATTCATATTTACTTAGACAAGTATCTTTTCTGAATTTCTATTTTGGTATGTTGACTTACACAAATGAATGATAACCAGTAAGTAAAAATGAAATGTATGAATTTGGGGTACAGTGAGTCCTCAGTTAGGGCTTAATGGTGTCAATAGGTTGTGTGACTTTAAGGGAAACCAGCTATATGGAGCCAATTTTACCACCGGTTAGTTGGTATAAACAAGAGTTAAGTTCGTATGGTACCTGTGTTACAGTATAAATAAAATGACATTGAATGAAACAATGGCATTCAAGGAACTACTGTACAGGCCTCTTTTTAAACCAATGAAGGGCCGCAGCTGATTGGCCAGCCTGTGAACTGAAGGGTCACTGGTTCCATTCCCAGTCAAGGCGCATGCCTGGGTTGCAGGCTGGGTCCCTGGTTGGGGCCGTGTGAGAGGCAACCACACATTGATGTTTCTCTCTTTCTTTCTCCCTCCCTAAAAATAAATAAATACAATATTTAAAAAATAAACTAACAAAGGAAGTTGTGATCAAAAGTTTAGAAACTAAATTGGAGGCTCTGTTTGTTGAAAGGCAGCAGAGTAGAGTGGAGACTGTAGACTTTGGAGTCAGATATTCCTGAACAGAATTTCTGACTTTTAACACTTACTGCTTGTGCCCTCATTGCATAGGTACCATGAGTCTCATAGGTACTTCTTTGAGTCTCATTTTTTTAAGTTAAGTGTGTTATATAATACTTCTCTCAAAAATATGCTGGGATGGTTACAACATGATTTTCCTGTTGTCTACCAACCATTTAGTTGGATTACATTATGGGCAGAGTATACTCTGTATAATTTCAGTTCTTCTAAATTTGTTGAGGTTCATTTGATGACCCTATATGTGATGTATCTTGATGCATATTTATTTGGCCTTTGATAAGAATGCACATTGTGCTGTAATTGGGTTGTGTGTTCAATTAGAGCCTGTTGGTTGATGTGGTCTTCAGTTCTTCTGTATCTCTGCTAATTTTCTCTTAAAAAAAGATTTTATTTATTTATTTCTAGAGAGAGGGGAAGAGAGGGATAAAGGGAGAGAAACATTGATGTGTGAGAGAAACACCCATTGGTTGCCTCTCATGCACCCCCAACTGGGGACCTGGCCCACAATCCAGGCCTGCGTGCTGACTGGGAAGCCAGCCAGCGGCCTTTCAGTTTGCAGGCTGGTGCTCAACCCCACTGACCCACACCAGCCAGGGCTCTGCTAATTTTCTATCTAGTAGACCTATCACTTACTGAGAGGGGGAGGTCGTAGTTTCCATAATGAGATGATTTTTTTACCATGCGCCTGGCCTGATGTGCCCAGAGTCGTGAGCAGGGATAGCATAGAAGAAAGGAGAGAAGAGAGGAGAGGAGAAGGAGGAATTAGGTATACGTGATGTTAGGTTTTCAGATATTTGCAGGCTGCTTAATGGAAAACAGTTGGTTGCTCCTGTTCATATCAGAACATCAAACAAAAATGCAGAGCTGCTGCATGGCGAGAATATTTGGCTCTGCACAAGGGAAGCGCTCTGGCCCTATGGCTTCCCATGAATTCAATAGGTGAGTCTGTCACCATTAACTCTGGGGTTTATAGAAACGCTATCATGCTTTTCACCCCCTTGTGGTTATTGAGAGATTCTAAATGCCAAAACCTTCAATTCCTTCTTTATAAAATAAATTGGATTGGTTAGGCTTCTAGTTTTAAATGGCTTTCATTCTGACACAGACTCAAATACTCAAATATTATGCTTTCTCTTTTTGCATGTTAGCATGGAGAATTAACATGTTTTCACATTTCACAGTAGGGCATGCAAAATTATGCTTTTTGTTCTTTGTCCAAATCCTTTCTTAATAAACCTGTCAAGGAGGATGTATTCTAATGCAAAAGAAAGAAGTTACATGTTAAGTGACAAAAAATAGCTTCAGACCTTGTGCCTTAACAAAGCAGTCATTCTTGAAAGTTACATTTTATTTCCCTATGCCTCATTTTCTGAAGAAAATTATCAATTTATTGGGGCTCTTTTTTCCTTGGGAATAAGAGAAACTAAATTGGCCAAGCAGGTATTGGTGTCAAAAAAGATACATAAATGTGATGTTCTTTGAACTGTCAGTATATATTAATAGCAGCGTGGCACCACCGTATTTTAGATGTGTCTCTTTTAAATAGCATTGCTGGAATTTCAAAAATCCAACTGAGAAATGATCTTCTAGTTGGTGATTTTGGTATAGAACAGCAGTGTCGACTGTGATGACAGTTACACTGAGATTTGTTTTCTCCACAGATTTTGTTTCCATTTCCCATTTACTTTTGCTTTTTTACAATGTGCTAATGCTTTTTCTTTTTTTTTCTGTCTTCCCCCTACTTCTTATATGGATTACATTTTCTTTTCCATTATTAACCTTCCACTGGTTAGAACATTGTGCATTATATTTCTTCTAGACTTAAATTTTAGCATGCCTTCTTTGATTCTTTTTACAAAAGATGAATGAGGCATGTAGCAAAGTTTTTGAATCAAAGATGAGGGATTTACTCTGGTATCAAAAACATGGTCACTTGGGGTTCTGAAATAATGGATTTGTCATTGTTGTTCTGTGATTGTAGTCTGACACTTCATAGCTTCTTGTAAATTATATTCTTATTAGCGGTTCTGGGGAATGATTCATCGCAGAGATGCAAAGCCTGGTGTAAATCTAGTGTGGGGTAATTGAATCCGTGCCTCAGGACCACAGACTGCTGATGGATCTGTAATTAAAGTAAGCTTACTGCCAGTGGTTGAGCTTGAGTTAAACAATAAAATAACAGTAAAAAAAGTCAAAACTAAAAAATATCTACTGGAATAACATGTATTAAAGATTCCTTAGTGCAATGAACTGTCCTTTCCAGGTGTGGTGAGAGGTCCTCCTCCAGTCACCCTGTCTTGGCTGCTGTCACTGCAAACGGCCGCTTCAAATGACGGAATGCTAAGGGAGACAATAATCAAACAGAGCAATGTTGTTGGCATTAAACAAAACAAACATGTGACTGTTTGTCCTTCGGAAATGGTCTTTAGTTGTAGCTTTACTGTATTCGTCCTCAAAAGCTTGCGCTGAGTTCAGCTGAATGAGATTGGGTACAGCACAGGGAGCAGCTGCTGGGAGTGCTATTGGGCTTTAATTTCAGATTAAAACATTGGAATTGTTTCTCTAATCTCATTTGGGTAAAAATTAATTCCCATGAATATGTTAGCAAAGTGGGCTTCCTATTACTTTTTCTCTTACCACATGTAGTATCCAGAAATGTGTTGAGGTAAAACAAAATCAAATTGAGTCAATTGTGATGTGGAAATTGGATCAGGCATCTGGAATTTTCAGTTCTTGGCTTGCTCTGTGTTAACTCTGAGATATGCGCACAACTCTGTGTCTAGCTTTAGCTTGTTGCTCTTTAAAAATGAAAATTAGAGTGAGCTTGAACTTCATATGATTATAAAACAGTCAAGAGTTTGAAAAAAGGCAAAGTTTTGCATTTAAATACATTGTATATGATAATATATTAGTATCAATGTATGAGAAACAAACTTCTTTGCCAAAGAAAGGGAGAGTGACACTGACTCTATGATTGCATAGAAAATGTAGACATATTTGTGGAAAGAGTCAGGAAACCTTTTCCATCTACCTTCATGCACAGGCTTTCTCTCCTAGCCCTGCCTCTCCCTTTCTCTTAGCTGTCCTGCAGAACAGTGGTGTTTCAGGGGGGAGCATCATTTGAAACACAGGAGAAGATTTAACATTTTCTTTGCTTGAAAAAAGGTTCATCTTTCTTTGTTTCTCTTATGTTTTAAAGAAGCTGACAGTTTTTGAGTAGCTCTTTATTTTGAAATGATGTCAAACTTACAGAAATTCCATGATCAGCACGAAAAACTTCCATACATTGACCCAGATTCAGCAAGGATAACTGTTTGCTCCATTGGCTTTATCATTGGCTCTCTCCTTCTTTTATATTTACAATTTTGTTCTGAATTATTTGAGAGTTAGTTGTAGACTAAGCCTTAAATATCTCAATGCCTACTTCCAAAAACAACAGTATTTTCTTAACCTTAGTACAGTGATAAAAATCAATATATTTTATATGTAGTCTGTAGTCCGATTTTAATTTTTCTCGTATTTTTCGTACTATAAGATGTACTCTCCCCCCCAAAAAAAAATTTTGGGAGGAATAATGGTTGTTAATGCTGTTGAGTTCTGTTTACATTTACATTGGTGAAATATTATGCTATTTATGTTATGAAATATTTTACCACATTTTTTCCTTCAAAATTTTTTTTCTTTTTCCTCCTCTAAAAGCTAGGTGTGTCTTATGGTCTGAAGAGTACGGTCGTCAGCTGTCTGATAATGACATCATAGCGTTTCCCTACCCGGGGCTCAGAATCCCTTTGTCTGGAATGTACTTGTCCTGTCTCTTCAGCGTCTTCCCACTGGGGACCGCTTCCCACCCTTACTTGTTTTTTCATGACCTGTATGTTTTTAAAGACTACAGGCAAATCATTTGGTAGCCTGTCCCTTAGCCTAGATTTGTCTGATGTTCTATCATATTGTATTCAGGTATTTGTTTCCTTGTTTATTTATTTACTTACAGTCCATTTATATTTGTTATGGGCTCCTGGGTTCTTGATCAGTGGATTATAAACTGTTACTATCGCTATATTTATTTTGATCCTCAAATTGTCTCAAATTTGGCCAGTGAGAGCTCCTTCAAGATGACTCCTTAGCCTTTGACATCTCCCCATCATAATTTGAGTATTTCCTTACTTTCAGGCAAAAAATGATTTTCCAAACTCATTTTTAATTTTCTTTGCTTAAGCCCTGGAATAATCCAAGTCACTAAGGAACCCTTCCTTATTCCTTTTCATGGAGAATGGTATTGAGTGCTTGGTGCTAGGTATGCTCATTATTATTAGGGTGTCATAACATTTAGGCCTTTAAAGCTGCAAAGAAGCTTTGTGTGTAACGTGTGTATGCATAGGTACATGATATATATGTATATATCTATGTCAGTCTATTCATCCATTAAAAACCATGAATTCATATGGATATCTGAAACTCAGTCCAGTATTGCAGAGCTCATTCTAGCATTCCTCCTTTCCATATTTGTAACTCACTGCACCACCTGTGAAAGACTTGCCTTTCATTGTTCTCAATAAACCCACTTATTTGCTCAATCGTAAAAACATAGACAATGGATTTTTAGAATTTCTAACCTGTGCTACAGTGAAATAGAAACCTAATTACTAGACTTCAATATTCGTTCATGGTTCCTTTCATCCTTTTGTTACCAGGGAGACCCAAGTCGAGGGGCTCCCCACCATCAGATCTTGCCTTGCTCACAAGAGAATTCAGGCGAGAGACAGCACATGTAGTGGACACGAGATAGCAAGTTTACTTATGAAATACATCTGCGAGCGAAATTACAGGAGGGCACCCAGCTAGTCTGAATGCGCCACTTATAGAGGAAATAAAGTTGTTAGTGTTTGTTCTGTACACTTGAGCACCTGGCTGCCAGTGGGCACTCAGCTAATCTGAGTGCCTCACGTAAAATGAAGCTGCAAGTTTGTCTATGCACTTGAGCAAAAAGCTGCAAGCAGGCACCCAGCTAATCTGAGTGCTCTGACTATTGGGGTTCAGGGGTTATATACTTTCATCACTTTCTAGGTTTCCCCTCCTCCTCCCCTTCTAGACCTTGTGATCAATACACAGTTTTAAAAGTTTTTCTTTCCCAGTTAGTGGAGATGATACATACAGAATTTCAAGGGCTCCCCTCCTCCTGCGTTATCGTGGTTTTGGCCATCATAGTTCTGCTTGTAATGTTCAGAATGCCTGGCAGTCTTATCAGACCAGGCTCAGGACTGCTGAGCTAATTGGTGAGGCACGGCTTCCTTTTGTTTCTGTTCCCCTGTTTTAAGTTCTTTGTTAGATTGTAATGGCAGTGCCCTGCTTTATTTCCCCTCCAGTTGCTCATTCCTAGCTGCTCTCTGACATTTAGACTGAGGGTATGTCATCAAAGTAGTACATTCAAGAGTAACTAGGGTAGTTCTTTCTTTCCTTTCTTCAGTGTGATTGTTATTTATTTGAAATATAGTTGGTTTATGTTTGTTTTTTTCCATTTTGGGGTCACTCTACCCATGGTGGTTCATTTTATTTATTTGACTATGTAAACTATTAATGTGTTTTCCAACATGGAAGATGTACCCATAAATGTCATGACTCCAGTTCTTTCCACCCCATTCCCCTTCTAGTTCTTAGTACCTATAGGTAACCAGTGCTGTTAGTTTCTGGTGGATCCCTGCACAGGTCCTTTTTCTATTCTTTCACACACAAAAGGTGAACTATTGCATATTTTTGAACTTTTCTTTTTTCATTTAACAGTATAGTATATTCTGGATGTCATTGCACATTAGCTCATAGATTTTTCTCATTATTATTTATAGCCGCATAGTATCCTTTGCATGAATATCACATAGTTTATTCAGCCCATTTTCTAAATGTCAGCATTTAGGTTGTTCCTAGTATGTTGCAATCAGAAACAGTGTTTCAGTGGCTAACCCAATGCATATATATTTTCACATCATTGGAGGTGAATATTTAGGGCAGATTGCTGGAAGTAAGATCAATGGGTCAAAAGTTAAACACATAAGTAATTTTGTTAGATATTGTCAAATTCCCCTTCGTAAGGGCTATACTCGTTTTTATTCCTACCAGCAAGATATGAAAGAGCCTTTTTCACAGCCTTGGCTAATACCCTTTGTTAACTTTTCTTTTTCGATGTTTTTCTAGCTTGGATGGGGAGAAACAATTATGTCAGTGACATGGTTTTGTCTAATTTATCTTGCTTATTGAGTAGCATTTTCTCTATTTTTCCAACTTTAAGTCTTTCTTCAGTCTAATTTAGCTTAGAAAATAAAGTTGTAGAATTAGGTTTTATTTTGCTCTTATTTATTAAAAACAATGACTTTCTATAAACATCAGGGGTTCTCAAACTATAGTGGGCATCAGAATCACCTGGAGGTCTTGTTAAAACACAGACAGGTGGGTGCTTCCCCTACAGATTCAGATTCAGGAGGTCTGGGGAGTGCTAGTTTATTTGCATTCCTACAATCCCAGGAGATGCTGATGCTGCTGGTTTGGCAACCACACTTTGAGAACCACTAGTTATATTAATGGTATGGCTTATGGAGTATCTCAGGGACGTTGTTAGATCTTATGTTTAACACTATGTTTGAGTGATTGTGTAGGACAGATGTCATGATGCCTGTACTAATGAGGAGACAAGATAGCTAACAGACCTTTAAATCTTAGTACTGAAAGGAGATAGAATAGTTCATTCTTGTCATTCATATTTGAATCATTCATTTACTCATCACATTTCTTGGTTTCCAACTATGTTCTCCAGGCAATGCAAAGGTTTCTATTTTATGTACTGAGGAATTTTATTTATGGAAAGTTAAATATATTTTCTGAGGTCTGACATTTAAAAAATAAACGTCCTTGACTTCAGCACCTTGGCACTTTTGTGCCTCTTTTTTGCACATAATTGATTTACTGTGCTCGAGCTGAATTAAAGCTGAAATTTAATTTCACAAATAATGGCCATTATAACTGATAATGACAATCTTCATTGTCTTGAGATAAGGCCTTTGGTTGAAACACCAGCTCTTTAGGGATTTATCTTGCCTCATAACAACTGTGCTACCTCAACAAAGATTGTACCCATACCTCGACTAAGATGAAACAAACTATACCAGTCAGTTAATCCCATTTCAGTCAGTGTAGACTTGACCAGGGGTACCTGCTAACTAATGTCAAGAGAGTCTAGTATTTCACAAGGGACCTAATAGGGAGCTAAGCTCTGCAACTTGATGTTTTATTTTGACCTAAATCTACACTGGCGTGTGAAATAAATAATCATTTTTAAATATTTAAAATGTAGATATTTAATTGCTTATTTTGCTGTTAAGGTTATACATACAAATGTCTGTTTGGCAGTTGTTAAAATTGGGAGCAGAAAGAGAAAATTTGAGAAATCTTGGTTTCCAAGCAACTGAATGCAGAGTATCAGATTCATGTCCCATTTGCTTAATGTTAAGATGTTGGCATTGTAAATAATTGATTGAACAGAAACTAAAATAGACATTATAGTCATCTGAATTCTGAGCTGTTTGACCTGAGCTCATCATGATCAGCTTAGTGAGTAGGATGGCTAATTCTCCAAGTAAAGGAGCCCAGATACAGTCCCTGGCATGTACATGAATTGTGAACATTTGTTGGGTTTAAGTAAGCATTTAGTTGTAGATTTTTGATTTAGCGAATGCAGGAATCCTGAGCTATAGCCTATCCAGGGTGAATGAGCTACAACAGAGCCTTGGGCTCTCTCCCTTCACCTCCCCCAATGCGGAGGACCTATGGAAGGATTGTTTTTCTAGAGATGTAAAGAGTAATAAGCCATATGTTCATCAAACCCTGTAATGACTTTTGCGTCTCATTTTCCCTGCCATAGCTCTCTTTTCATTCTAGAGGCTTTACCTGGTTGACTTCATTGATGGTTATAGTTTTAATCCTTGCATTTACATAGAAGACTTCTAAATGGATGCCTCCAGTTTTATTGTCTTTCTTGAGAACTCAGACTTGTGTATTTTAATACATACTTGGCATTGTAACTACTCCATTTGTATGTGAAACTCAAAATGTCCTACAAGGAATTTACCTCTGACCGACCTCATCTCCAGAGAACACCATCTGCCTGCTCTGCTCTGTCCTGTCTGGGGGTGATACTTGAGAGTATTATTTGGCTTTTTAATTTCTCCCTCTTACTCCTTCATGCAGCTATTTGTCATGGCCTTCCGGTCCTGTCTTAATAGTCCTCTCTGGTAAGTCCACCCTTTCTTGTCTTATGGACTCTGACTTTGACATTGACTGGTTTGCCCGTCCCTGGTTCCACACCCTCTCAAGTCCACCATAACCTTTTATGAATGCAGTTATGACCATGTCTCCCCTTTAAATACTCACAGGGTGCGTGCTTACCAACAGGATAAAATCGAACTCCTTGGCTTAGCCTAAAAGTCCACCATGGTCTCTTGTCTCCTCCAGCTTGATGCCCACCATACTCCACACACACTTTAGAATGCAGCAGTGCAGAACTGCTTTTAGTTCCTTGAAGACACCATGACATTTCACATCTGTGAAACATCTGTGATTATTTCGCATTGACCTTTGTTCCTGTTTTACTTCTGCTGCTGTCAAGACTTTGGCTCCTATAGAATTGCCTGAATTCCTCTTGGTCATCTACCCACTGCCATCCCAGATTATGCTGTTGACCTTTCGCTGAGGTCTCCGTAGGGCACTCTGTATATATTTCTATTACAGAATTTTGCCTTTTTTATTGCGTTCACTTTTAAGTGGAGTGTCTCTGTCTTATTTTTCTTTGTATCCATCTTGTATAGCATGGTTCCTGAAATCATTTGAATTCATCTATGCATTTACCTATGAAAATATGAAAAATTAACTGCATAGTCGTACCAAGAGGTATCTTTGCTTTTTCTTTTTAGTGCCAGTGAGAGGTGGTAACATATTCTTTGTACTTACAATGGGTAGCTATTGTTTCATACCAAAAAATACCTTGAAATTTAGTGGCTTAAAATAACATTTTTCTTTTGTTGGAAAATCACGGACTCATAACTGGGCTGGACCCAACTGGGTATTTCTTCTTTTGGTCCTGCCTGGTGTCCTTCATTGGTCTTCATGTATCTGGTGCCTTACCTGGGGCTAGGTGATACTGAATGTCCTCACTCACATGTCTGGCAGTTTGTTGCTGACTGTCAACTCTGCCTCTCTCTCATCCTCAAGGGAACTGACTCAGACTTCTTTACACGGCCATCTCAGAGATGCAAGAAAATGAGGGTAGAAGATGCAGGCCCAGAAGCCACATGGTGGCAATTCTGTTACATTTTTAGGTTAAAGCAAATCAATAATAGGCCAGCCCGGATTCCAGGTATGGGAAATGTTTCTACCCTTGATGGGATGAGCAGTCATATTGGGCTGATCACTTTGGAAGTTATATAAATATATAACCATTATGCTTATATGCTTAGGAAGTTAAATAACACCTAAAACTATAATATATATTGAATAATATGTAATATTGAATGTCAACTGAAATGTAATACAATATCGAATGTCAACTGTAATAGAAAGTACATACATACATACATATTTTTTAAAAGAAAGAAATGTACATAGAGCGATGGGAGGAATTTGTGGCTTTTCTTAACCATCAGCATATTTCTCACTAAGACTGACTGACTTCTACTTTTTGAGTTCTTTTTGCTCATTGTCTATTACTTCTGTGGTAGTCATCTTGCATACTTTCCTTAGTATGTCTGACTTCCTTCTTTATTCAGTCAGTTTTTCCCTTGCATTTAGTAAGACATAATAAACAATTATATTCCCCATAGTGCATAGCAGATTTTTTTTAATTTGGCAGGTTTTCAGTAAACACAGTGAATTATCTTTTTTTAATTAAGAAATGTTTCAAGTATACATAAAAATAAGATAATAACAAAATAAATAGGTATCTACCTCCTGCTCTGTATGTCTTTGCTGAGATAGAAATAGTGCTGTGAACTGGTAGCTAAAATAGAATTGCCTGTTCGGTTACACTGTGAGGTATAATACGCTGGTGTTGGCTGACTTGAGCTTTTAGCAACTATTTGTGACCTTTTTTAAAAGGGAGACTAAATTCTAAATTTCAAGCACTCTGCCTTGAAAATTTAGTACAGTTACAATTTTGTTTTTATTTTGTTTAGGACAATGTGAATATTACAAGCATCTGGGTGATTGTCAATGTTTGGCTGAAAATCATGAGCTAATTACAGAGTTCTTTAGGTTGTATAGAGGCTTTTTTTTCCCTCTAGAACCTCAAAATTCTTTGCTACAAGAGAAGGAACTGTAAATAAAGGTGCTTTAGGGTGTAGATATTCTCTGTCCAGTACTGTTATTTGTTGTCAACAATACCTTGTTAAAAATCCTAAGGCCTTTAACTTGCCCATTGGATTTGCTTCAAGGATGACCAGTAAATCTGAGTAAAAATCCTAAGGCTTTTACTTGCCTGTTGGATTTGCTTCATGGCTGGCTTTTCCAGAATGCTTAGAAGCTGCATGTAGAACAAAGGCAGCTGGAGAGTGTGAGAGGCAAAAGGTGTGGTTAGAAAAAGGGAGAGAAATACACTTGGTTTGGAGTCTGTGCGCACTGTTCAGTTCATTTTGCTTTGTGTTATACTGAAAAAACATAAATCTCTGCTGTTAATTCCTGATTTTAATCTCTGGTATCATGCTCTTTTTTATTTCCCCCACAACTTTATTATAAAAACACTTATGCATCTAGAAGGAGGGAATATTTTTGCCAAAAAACTTGAAAAGTATATTGCAGACCTCATTACATTTTCTTCCTTAATAACACATCTCTAAAAGTGGTGTTTACTTACACAGTTTCAATATAGTTTTCACAGCCTAGCTTGTCTTCTTAAAATGTGACCAACAATACCGCCTTCCTTGAGAATGAGGTTGAGGCTGAGGAGGTCTGACAGGTAACGGGTGCTTCCCAACTTGCTTCCCTGCTTCTCTAGTTTCCTTTTGTCCTTTTCCCCCAGGTCTTTTTGTCTTTTCAATGTTTCTGCCTCCCCATTTCTCCCCTGGGTTCTCTTACTGACATTTTTACCCTACCGGAAAATATCTTAACTCCTCTGTCTGGCTTACTTCCCCAAGAGACTAATGGAAGCCAGTTCGGCACCAGGGCTGCTCAGAGGGATTGCAAGCCAGTCCCCAGGGGAAGCACTCAGGGAGGTCTTCCTCCCCGCTCCTTCCTCATTCACCACCTTCAGTCATTCCTGTGGACTTGGCGATTTCTGCTGGGGCGAGCACGATCGATCGTCCTTAAGGAACCCATGTCTGCATTCTGACTTGTTCTCTGTGAAAATTTTAAACTTTTTTTCCTGAAAATATATAGCAGTATCCATTTGTGCAAATGCTGGGATCTGTTCATTGTTTTCTCATATTTTTCCATACCCATTGAAATTATTCGCTGAATAATCTTTTTTTTGGGGCTTATGTTTGACCTTTATACATAAAGGATTGGTTAATTTTCCAGTGATGCAGAGCTCTGAAATCTCAAAGGTGATATTTCAATATCGATTTTCTTTTTCCGGTGAATGCTTTGAAATAGTATCAATTGGAAGCTTTTAGCAGTTTATAATATTCCACTAAGCACTTTTTTGGAGTCTACAGTGGTTCCCTTAATGTGTTAAGTGTGTCGTGATTTCACAGAACTCACACCAACTCTTTTAGCCACCTGTGCTTCTATAAGCTTCTGAGGAATTTAAAAGTGACTGTCTCAAAGGTGGGGGGGATACAAGGAAGCCTATGATGGAAATTACCACAAATAGCTTTTAGGAGATGTTGTATTGTTCTTAAGCACACAACCAAAGAGGAAGAGATAACTAGGAAGAATGTCTTAGCATGATCAGTAGAGGATTGGAAGCCTCTAATACAGGAACAGTGAGCAACAGACACCCTTGTAATATTACCAATTAATGCTTGTCTTTTTCTATTTGCTTTTTCTTTGTTCCCATTGTGTTGTCCTCCCCCAACTTACCTGAAAAAATACAAGCACCTTTCTAAACTTGCTTAAGGTTTTCTTGTGACTCACGCATATGTCACCAGGAAGTCAGCTGACTCTGAATTAAGGAAGCGTGGTATCAAAAGGGAAATATGTCCCTTCTTTATAAGATCCATTTGGTTTGGATAAATTTTAAGAGATAGCATTTTGAGTTCCAAGCACTTTTTGACATACTGCTAGTTAGCAAGTTTGTATGATATCTGTGTACTTTTGTAGTCAAAGCTTCAGAAACTTTTATGTTAATAAAAACAAACAAACTCATAAGAACAGGCTTCTGCTAGGATATTAAAGTTGGAAAGAGTATTGGTCTTGTGGGTACAACAGTAAAAAGCCAGATGACCTACTTGATTCCTTTAGAGAATTGAAGTTGCAGAACAGCCAACTAGCCTCAAATCTAAGGAAGGTCTTGCTTCTCTGAGCTGCAGATACAAATGCAAGACTTGAAGTTGAAGGTTGAGCAGACATTGAGATGAACTCTCTGGCAAACCAGCTCCCCTTAAGTATGAGGTCAGAGTAAAGCCATATGAAGCCTGCAATGTGCAGAGGATAACCATAGTAACGATAAAAATCTCAACCCAGTCTCAATGCCTGAGGACACTGAATCAAATTCTACACATAAGGATGGCAAAGGAAGAAAAATGTTCATTTCCAGGCTTAAATTTACCTCTGTCTCTCGTATTCTATATAAGATGTCTAGCTTTCAGCCAAACATTACCAAGACGCACAAAGAAGCCAGGAAA
Source organism: Artibeus jamaicensis (assembly GCF_021234435.1). Lineage (NCBI taxonomy): Eukaryota > Metazoa > Chordata > Mammalia > Chiroptera > Phyllostomidae > Artibeus > Artibeus jamaicensis. The sequence continues at coordinate 54,382,057 of NW_026522030.1, forward strand.
AATAGCACACACAAGAAACAAATCAGTCAATAGAACCAGAGTCAGGTATGACCCAGGTATTTGAACTGGTAGACAGGATTTTAAGTACCTATTATTAATATGTTAAAAGTCCTAGTGGAAAATATGCATAAGTAGATTAGAAATTTCCATAAAGAGGTAGAAATTATAAAGAATAAAATGAAAATACTAAAAGTGAAAAATGGTAACAGAGATAAAAAGTGCCATGGATGGTTCACTGATAGAATTGATGTAGCCAAAGAAATAACCAGTGCACTGGGAGAGAAATCAGAAGAAATTTCCTAAACTGGATCATGAAGAGAAAGTCAGGCAAATCAAAAGCAAAAAACATAGAGCCTCTGAGAGCTTTGGGACAATTTAAAAGTTTCCAACATATATAATTAGAGTCCCAGAATGAGAAGAGAGAGAGGCAGAAAAAATTATTTGAAAACATAATAGCAAAGAATTTCCTAAAGTCAATTGATAGATACTGAATAACAGCCCCAAGAAGCTCAATAAATAGCAAATGGGGTGAATACAACACACACCAGAAATATTACATTTAAACTGCCAAAACCAAAAAGAAAGCCTCAAAGGCAGGCAGCCAGAGACAAAAAGACACATTATATATAGAAGAACAAAGGTAAGAATGAAAGCAGACTATGATCAAAAGTATGTGAGACGGAGTGCTAAAAGAATGAACTGTCAACCCACAATTTTTTATCCAGCAAAGATATCTTACAAAATAAAAGAGAAGGAAAGAAAACCTGTCAATCTCATTACCCCTTTCACTGCCAAGATTTAGATGACTATGGAAATGAAGGTGGGGATCTGGTATCAGCCACACTGAAGTGAACTGATAACTATGGTAAATTAACTGTGTGTCTTCATGCCTGAGTTTGCCCACGACTTTTGAGTTTTGCTTGATCCTAGTACACAGCTGAAGCTTTGATGGCCTATAAGAGTACTGTATTTGGTATTTGTATCAGTTACAGTTCTCTACAAAAAAACCCAGAAATATATTACAATATGTATATATGACCCAGAACCAATAATGTGCTGGATATTTCTTATAATTACATTTATTAAACTAGAGAGAAATAATGTTGTGAATCCTAACAATTTACAAGGAAAAGGTCTTTAAGATTATTTGTTATCTAGGGGCTGTAATTTAGGAAGCAATTTTCATATTAGAGACTCTGGCAATTACATGGGTACCAAGGAAGATTCCTGCCCAAAGCCAGTTCTGTTATGTAAGAAAATTCGTTTAAGAGATAGCTGATAATATGTTTTTATACTCCATGGTATTTAAAAGGTAGGAACAGAGATTGCATTGCCAAATTCACTGTGTTAGTAACAGCTTTTTTAATGTATGAAAGTTTGCCTTCTGGTACCTGTACTCACCTAAATTCGTCTGTTCCTATGCCAATTTACTTGGAAAATTCAAATACCTCTGAACTTGTCTGGAACTTGTTATGCTAATAAGATGTCCATCTGCCTAATAAAAAGTGGTACTAAGATCATCCCATTCTATTCATTGAGCTCAGTTTTATGAGGAGACTCAGCAGCAGAACATGGCAGCATTTCTACCTAATTCTACAACCTGTGAAATTGTCTTTGGAAAGTGCTTTCCTGTTGTACAATATGTAGTATTTGATTTGATTTGCTTACTTGGGTCAGCAGTTGAAAAACACAGTTTGGGATAGATATGGGGGGAAAGAGAATACTGTACATAAGAGAAGAAGCATATTCCTCAACAAGTGAAAGATAAATTATTTATAAGCAGAAGAAAAAGGGAAATAAGATCTGGCATTAAAATACTGCTGAGATTGTGAGCGCCTCTAGTGCCCAGGTCTGATTTCTAATACCATTCCTCAGTGAGAGGAGCCAGGACACCTTGGAGAAATAGCTGATTCTAGGACTGGGGCAGGAGACATATCAGATGAGCCTGGAGAATTTTGTGGCGCTAGACAGTTAAGGCCATATTCTGATCCCTCCACTCCAATAAACACACATGTTGGTAGGAATATGTCAAAGGGGCTCAGGAGTCAATTCAGAAGCTCCCAGTTGCCAAAGATAGAATAATTTGGGCAAAAAAATTAGTATTGGATCATAACCTGAATTAAATAAATATTCATGAGTTCATACTGATATAAATAGATAATTGTATACATTCATTGAGGGAGGAGAAGAGACAAATATCTCATGCAGAAGAATTTCAAATGATTTATGTGCTCAGCTCTAAGGAAGAGGGAGCATGACTCCTTACTCCTCAATGTAGCTGCTCAGAGACTTTCTTCCGAAGACTACAGTATGGAAAGGGGGTGTGGGCAGGAGGGTGGCTTCACAGCAGAGAACCTGACAAACAGCATTTGAGCCCAGTGGTCAAGTTTTGCATGAACAGTAGTTAAGTCACAGAGGTAGTGTGTATCCTGATGTGACATGATGGAAATGGCACTTCTGGGGCAATCCCTGACAGTCAAATCGTGAGAAAGACTCCAGGCCAATTTCAGTAGAGGGCCATCCTCTACTGAACATCATCGTGATCCTCAACTCTGCCAAGATCATCAAAACCGAAGTAGAGTCTAGAAACTGCCGCAGCCAAGAGGATCCTGAGGGGTCATGAAAACTAAGTGGTAATGTGGTATCCTGGATGGGATTGTGGAGGAGGGAAAAAGGCCAGTAAGTGTGAAAAGGGAAGGAAGGACATCTGAATAAGCTCTGTACTTCAGGTTAATAATATTGGTTTATTAATTGTAACAAATGCACCATGGTGGTGTGAGGTGACACAAACATTGTAAAAAGTAAAAAGAGACACAAGTGTGGTGAAGCCCGGTGCACATGGCTGTCCTTTGGAGGAGCCTCACCATGGCCCACGAGCCCCCACGGGACCTGGTCCCTTCTCTCGTCAGATCTGCTTCTAGTGATCATTTCCCTCCTGTGCCTCTTTAGCTACGATGAGCTTGTTGCTTTTCCTGAGTATGTCAAAATTGTTGTAATAGACTCTTACACTGGCCATTTTCTCTGCCTGGAATTTTTTTCTCTCTGGGTCTTCACATGTGCTGGGCATTTATTCTGGTCTTTGGACAAACATCCCCATCTTGGAAAGGCCTTTCCTGACCGCCCTACACAACACTGTCTCTTGTGCACTCTGAACCACAAAACCTGCATTCGTGTTCTTCATGGTGTTCAATCTTCTCTGAAATTATTTATTTGTTGAACTTTTATATCTGTACCAGTAGAACTTCAGTCACATGATGTCAGTAACTTTGTAGGTCATGTTTATTTTCCACCTATAGCAACTAGACCAGTCTTGGCTCCTGGTAGGTTGGCACTGAGTATGTACCAAGTGAATGAAAGATTTCTGCCACTTTCCTTTTCACTTAATGCATACACCACATTCTCTGTGACCCTCATAAAATTCTTCTCTGCTGTGCATTATTGTCTGTTGTGTCTGAGAAGTTGTTTCCCTTCCAGATGGCTACACTACATCAGTTATGCATCTGTGAATTATCTCTCTACCCCCACACTATCAAGCTTCTGTGCCTGACAGGAAATTACTTCTACATAGTCATTTATGGGGTAAATATTTGTGGCTGCTCTGCATCTGTTATATAACTGCTGTCAACATAGGCTGATGGGGTGCCCCAGGCACTGCATAAGAAGTTGGATACATCTGCTTTGCTTAGGGACTCCTCTAGGCCTTACTCCCTGCCACCACTCTGACTTTCCCAGTGCTTCTACCACCTTGAACCGGACCCATGTGACTTTGGTCTTGGTTTCCCTTGCATCATATGTCCTCCTTAGAATTGGAGATATTACTTTATTTATATACTTATTTACTTATTTATTTATTTAACCAAGGCCCTAGTGTAGAAATTCTGTAGGTGCTACCTCACCTTGCTCAATTAATTGATTATGAGACACCCAGCTGACACCCAGTGCAGATGTTAGGACACCTGTGTGGGGAGGAATTTCACCACTGTGAGTGTATCATGTGGCTTGAATGAGGTAACCTACCCAATGCGAAGTAGACTGCCTCCTCTCTCCTTCCTAGTACTTCACGTGTATTAAGAATGACAGGCCAAGTGCCAGGTAGATGAACAAAATACAAAGACTTTGGAGAACTTATCATGTAAGCAGAGCATCCCCATACATTGTGAATCATTACACCTCCAGCGCACCATGGCACTAGCTCCTGAAGCTTAGCCCAGGGTCCTATGTGGTAGAGCTTTGCCTGAGTGAATTGCAGGCATAGTAATGAGCTAGAAGTAAACAGACTTCTGCTTTGTAGCCTCCCAAAACTTGCTTTAAAGTGGCGGCAAGTATTATACTTTTAAGTAAGCTCCTCCTGTGGGGGAAGGGGCATGTTTTGCAGAGCGGAGACTGTTGCAGTAGTTCATGCAGAGCCTTAGCATGTGAGTTACAGTTAATGACACATTTGTCTCTGTAGGTGTCACTTGCTAGCTTTTCTGCCTTTTATACATGTAACATTTGTATTTTTGTTTTCATTTTACTTTACCAAAGCGTGACTTGTTCTTTTTTAGGTTTTCTGAGTAAATGTGACCAAATGACTAAGATTTCAATATATTTAATCTTCTCTACTGGGGGAAGATTTTTGTAAGGACCCTCATTCCAGAGTTAACAGTAACCTCAAACACTGTGGGATTTTTTGTAATCTCAGAACCCAGTAGTTTTAGAGAACAGTTCGTTGTGAGATCCTTGGAACTAGTAGTTTCTTGATGTATAGTCACACCTGTGATTTAAGACTTTTTTTTGGCTGTTCAGTGTTAGGGTTGGTTCAAAATAGTTTTGCAGTTATGAAAAGCCAGTTCCTCCTCTGCTGCACTGTGCTGTGGTGAGGCCCTGATTCTGTTCAGCCAGTTCCCTTCCTAGATGATTTCTTTGTTGGAATAGTTACTTATTACCCATTGAGGGTCTCAGTTCTTAATTTCTCATGATCTTAGATTCTTTATATAATGTACGGAGATGGCACATTTGCCTTTTAAAATGCAGAAAAATTTTCCTCTTCTGTCTTTAGTGGAGAAACAAAACTCTATTTCCTTTTGTTACATTTCATATTTCTTTTATTCTCATTTTTTAAACTTGTTTTAGATAGAGGGGAAGGGAGGTAGAGAGAATCATCTATGTAAGAGAGAGATATTGATTGATTGTTTCTTGCATATGCCCATCTGGGGACTGAACCTGTCACTGGGGCATGTGCGCTGACCAGGAACCAAACCGGTGACCACTTTGTAGGACAACGTCCAACCAAAATGTAACTGTCCAAAGTTACATTTTGAACAGAGCCACACGGGTCAGGGCTCTTCTCTTCTCATTTAATGAATAACAGAACTGTTTTCTTCTAGCAACTTATGCTGAAATAGATCTAGAGATAAAAGAGTTTATTTGTAGTCTGCCTTCTTTAAGACAAAATTGAAAGCTATTTGGGCAGGTGAATCAAAATAGGCATTTTTTATTCCTACACCCCCACAGTTTTCTCTCAGGTACCTGAAATATCAGCTGTTGGATTTTATTTTCTAGGATTTAGGAATCCTTACTTGAGTACATAGGGACAAGACTTTAAAGTGCTAGTAGTCATTTATATTTTAGTATGAATTGCTCAGATTTATTGTGTGCATTGACTGGGCACTGATATGGTGAAGTTCTGATGATCAGGACTACAAAAGAATTGGTTGGGGCTGTAGAATGGGGCTTAAGGATGAAGGTCTGTAAGGGTACATTAGTGGGCATCCTGAATGTCTTAAGAAGATTCCGTTATTCATTCAGCAATTATGTCTTGAGCACCTACTGTGTGCTATGTAGTGTTCTGGATACTGAGCACATGCAGTGAAGAAAACAAAGTCCTTTGGGCCTCACAAAACTTGTACACTAGAGGAGGTGATTTTAAGAAAAAGCTAGTTCCAGAAAAATGCCTTAAAAATTTTAATGATGTAGCCTAAGATCCACGCCATGCCCCTTTCTTCCCCAGTAGCTTTGCACCATGCTGTGAATGGTTTTGTATGCAGTCCATGATGAGAGCTGTGGGCTGTCACTCTTTGCCAGTGGAATCATATCTGGGTATTTCTTCAGTTGTTCTTTATTCCCTGTTCTAATTGTTGTTTTATACTTTTTGGACACAGTTTTGGCCCTTTCTTTTGAGACCTAAATTGGCCTTTTTTTATCCTTTCCTAACCTTAAGTCCACTTGAATTTTACCTTGCCAATCAGAAACAGTATCACCATTATCAGTGAAAAGATAAGAAAGATGTTTCATTTACCTTTGAAAAAAATTTTGGACAGATAATGTAAAGTTGGTTATTAATATACTGATTAGGAAAATATGAGGACTTAGTATATGTCTTGATAACTTCTGGGGAGTTAACCTACAAATGAGTCCCTATATAATTGTTTTCTATTGGGATTTACAACACTTTAAGACTGTTCTTCAATTTGTTTGCATATGATTCCCACATGTAAAACCAAAAGCGCTTACTGTATTTTACTGTGTATAATTCACACCCACATTTTTGGCCCAGACTTTCAAGAAAAAAATCTCTTGTTTTAGTATTTTAATTAAAATTTAAAATTTATATATATATAACTGATATTGTATTCCAGGTTATTATTTCGGATATGAATATCGTTATTCCTTTCTGGAGTTATACTCTTAATGCATAAGCATAAATAAAAGAATTTAAAATATTTATATAGATATGGAATTAGTACTACCCATATATAATGGGCATCCTTATTTTTCCCTCAAAAATTTGAGCAAAAAGTATGCATTATACATGTCAAAATATGGTAGTTTATAGACTATATGAAACATGATTGGATTTTTTAAAATTTACAAGTAAACTGAGTTTCTTTCTCCTTAATTTGCTCTTCTTGATTTTAGACAAAAATTGATGAAATTTGCAATGCCAAAGGTTTTACACTAACATAGTTGGCATTTTATTAAAAATAAATTTGTGCTAGTCTAGTAATAATAACAGTCAAGGTTTCCTCATTCTTTAGACTGGTAGACTTTTTAAAAATTCTGGAGCATTGTTCTTTATCTTGTTAGTATTTGATTTTCACTTTAAAAATTAATGATCGTAAATGTTTTTGACAGTTATTATAAAGTACTAATTATTCCATGTGAGCTGCTTGATATTCTTTGAGGGTATGTCCTACAGAATTGTTTACTTCAGCTATCAGAAGAAATAGCCCTTTGAATATTTATTAAAATTACAAATGCACTCAATTTCTGAGAATTATTTCTGGGATACACTTATATGTGAAATAAATTGTTAAAAGTTACATTTTTGAAATGGCAAAGTATTTGAAATAGTCCATGTAAATGTATATTGGTAAGGGATGGATTAATGGCGTTACATCCATAAGGAATCCTGGGCAGATGGTTAAAAAAAAAAACAGGGAAATTTCTGTGTTTTGATATAGAGGAAAGCCAGGTGCAGAGGACTCATAGTATGATAGCTCTTATGTAAGAAGAGCGATAGTGTATACTGATATCATTATTTGCTTATTTTGCTTAAAGGAGCCCTGGTAGTATATCCAAGAAACTAATAAATGTGACTGCTTGCAAATATTAGGTGGGAGAAAGCTGGAAGTTGGAGACAGGGATGGATGGGAAACACTTTTCACTGTTATTTTGTACATTTTTCTCTTTATATGGACATTTTTAAGGGCAGTTTTAAGCTCATAAAAGAAATTGAACAGAAAATACAGATAGTTCCCATACACCCCACATCCCTACCTACTCACAGCCTCTCCTCCATCAATATCTCCCACCAAAGTAGTCCATTCGTTACAATTGGTGAACCTGTGTTGAAACATCATAGTCACTCAAAGTAGAGAGTTTATGTTCACTCCTGGTGCTGTACATTCTACAGGTTTAGACACATGTATAATGACATACTGTATATCCGTAATTATGGTATCATACAGAGAACTTCCACTGCCTTAAAAATCATCTGTGCTCTGCATATTCGTTCCTCCTCCCCCAGTTCAAGCACTTACAACCACTGAGCTTTTCATTGTCTCCATAGTTTTGCCTTTTCTGGAATGTCAGGTAGTTGAAATCACACAGTATGTAGCCTTTTCTGGTGGGCTTCTGTCGCTTCATGATAAGCATTTGAGTTTCTGCCATGTCTTTCTATGGACTCATAGCTGTATTCCTTTTTAGTTATGAATAATATTCTGTAGTCTGGATATGCCTACTGGAGGACATCTTGGTTGTTTCCAAGTTTGAGAAATTACGAATAAAGCTGCTGTAGACATTCGAGTGCAGGTCTTTGTGAGTACATTTTCTGCTCCTTGGGGCCAATACTAAGAAGTGTAACTGCTGGATTGTATGTTAGACATATGATTATTAGTACTGTAAGAAGCGGACAAGCTGTAATCTAAGGTGGTTGTACCATTTTGCATTATCCAATGAATGACGTTCCAGTTGCTATATACCCTTTCCAGCATTTGGTGTTGTCCATGGTTTCAGTTTTGGCTGCCCTAATGGCTGAGTTGTGATATCCTGTTGTTTTAATTTGCATTTCCCTGGTGACATGCTTATGTGGCATGAGTATATCTCCTTTGGGGAGGTTTTTGGTTTTAATTGGGTTCTTTGTTTTCTTATTGATGAGTATTAAGAGTTTCTTGTATATTTTGGATAACAGACATGTATTAATGTGTCTTTTGCAAATATTTTCACCCAGTTTATGGCTTGCCTTCTCATTTTCTTGACAGTGTCTTTCACAGAGAAGGAAGTTTTAATTTTAATGAACTTCAGCATATCAGTTATTGCTGTCATCAGTCTTGCCTTTGGTGTTATATCTAAAAAGTCACCACCATACTCAGGGTCATCTAGATTTTCTCCTGTTTTCTCCCAGGAGTTTTATGGATTTGGATTTTACATTCAGGTTTCTTATCCTTTTTGAGTTAATTTTTGTAAAGGGTGTAAGGTCTCTATCTAGATTCTTTTTTTTCTGCATATGGATGTATAATTGTCTTTTCATCATTTGTTGGAAGGACTGTTTTTTCCTTCATGTTTTATTGTCTTTGCTCCTTGGTCAAAGATAGTTACTGCATTTATGTGGCTCTGTTTCTACTTTCTCGGAGTTGCCATTGCTTCTGTTTGAAATGGGGACAGAGGTAATATTTTTGTTTTTATTTTGTTTGGCACAGTGTGAATGGTATAAACACTCTTCAAAGAAACAAATAGGGATAATAAGAAAGATAGCTTTTCATTGTACAATTCATACAGGAGTCTTTCCACACACATATAAAAGGACAGCAATTGAATTGAAGTTGCTAAGAACTTAATGAAAAATGAAGCACTGAATGGAATGAATGGAAAAATCATCAGTGGGAGAGGGGTCTTATTTTGCTCTAAGGAGAGGCACTGAACATCAGAATATTTTGAAAAGTATTAACTGTATATTGGTAGAAATTTTTATGGCATTTATTTAATTTCTGTTGATAGAGTTTATTATTCAATATATAGTGGAAATTTAGGAAGCTTATTAATGATCTGAATTTATGTGAAGTATATGCTAGATTTTATTTTATTGCTTTCTTTTATACCTACTATTTCTTAAGATTTTTCATGATAATGTGTCTTTTTGCTAGTTGTAAACCTTCATGTTCATAAAGGGAAAATCCTGGTAAGAAAATTAGAGACAACAATAAAAATAAATAAATAAAATTAAAAAAAGAAAATTGGAGACAAAAGTGAATTTTGGAACATACTAAGATTTTCTTATTGACTACCCATTTTTATGCTAATAAGAAAACATTAATTTTTTTTCTGTACCAGCTTAACAGTGTTGACTTTCATTTAACCTTCAGAATTCAATTTATATTTTGACGTATCACTTTTTTTTGTTTCTGTCAACTGAAATGGTAGAATGGAAGCCAGGAGAAGATAAAGCAAATATTTAAGGGGGTAAATAGTATGTGTGTGATCAGTGGAAATGAAAATATCCATCTCTAGATACAGTGGGAGTCTTCTTTCTAGATTTGTGTGTACCAGTGCAATGGGGGCGATGACTTCCCTCAGCTGTTTCTCTGAGGCATTAAAATAAGTGGGTTAAACACCAAGCTTCATACTTACTGAGCCTACTAAAATTTTTGCAAATAGGGGAGTATAGGCTGGACAGTTTTTTTTTAAATCAGGGGACAGTAGACAAAAAACTGTACTTGAAAAATAACTAAATAAAATTTTAAAAAAAAGAAAGAAAAGAACATTAGATAGAATTGAAGAATTTGGAACCAAAAAAAAAAAAAAAGAGGAACATTCATTACAATGTAAGTGAAAGATTAAGACCAAAATCGATAAACATTTTTTAAAACTGCAAATTTTTTTCAACTGCAGATTTTATATCTAAATATGGAGCAAGTGTTTCCAATGAAGTTAGTGCCCAAATGGATAAATATAAAATATATACAAGATTTTAAAGACATATCAAAAGTGTAAAATTTTTTATTACATGTTGAAATATTTTAGATATACTGCAGTAAATAAATTATACTATTAAAGTTCAAAAAATAATTAAAAAATAAAATAAAAATAAAATCAGGGGACAGAGTAGAGGAGGCAGTGCTTTTTTGATGTCTTTCATGATAGTCATGATGCCAAATCTTAAGAAAATACAATAGTCTATAAAATGATATAAAATGAATAATTAGTAAAAAATAGAAAAATAGCCAGAGATTGTTACAGGGGAAAGAGACACTGTAAAGACTACTAGAGGGAATACAGAGCAAAGAATTGGAAAACAGAGAGTGAACAAGAAATGTCACTGTACTGTCTTTCCCAGCTGTATTTTATGGCTTTATTCAGTGGGTGAAAATTCTGGAATGTTCAGTAGTATATCTTAGCTCAGCATCTTACCAAGACCTTTTTACCTTCTCAAAATGGAAGGCAATCCCTGCCTTCTTAGGATGACAGCTGGTGATAAAGGATGGGAGAGGAATTCAGGGACCTCATGAACTTGTTTCTGCTTGATACACAGCAGATTAGATGCCTGAAGTGCTAGCAAATATTGGAGATTTTTATTTTTAAAATGTTGGAAACTTTACCCAGCTCCTTCTGCACACATAAGGAGGAATTGGGTTATTTTCACTGAGTCAGTAAGGTTTTGGGTGTCACATAACCTCAGTGAAACAGATGCGATTGTCCGGGTCTAATATACTCCTGCAGATGGAAACTTTCTGTGACCAGGAGGTATCTGAACTCCCCGGGTGCTCACCAGGGCCCTCTGACCTTCTCTGTGAAAAGCCCATTCTGTATTGACACTCCAGCGGTGGCGGTGGTTCGGATGGCAGTTACATAATCACAGTCTCTTTTTCAGTCTGGTTTGCCTTTATGCAGAGAGCTGGGAGTGGATTTCTTCTTGGCAGAAATAAGCAAAGAAGAAGCTATTCACATTTTTTAAAAATGGAAACGTGAAAAAGAAAACCTTGATGGAGCTGAAATTGGAGCATGGTATTTTATCTGAAGGAATTGGTGGAGAGTATCAGGGTCATCGCTTAGATCTGACTTTAGTTAGAGGCTTTTCTGTGTTGATACTGCATTTTTAAAAGGCATCTTGACATTGGGAAGGAAAACACCAGAGCAGAGAAGTGGGCAGACCCGCTGGTTCTGGTCCAGCTCTGTTGTCTCAGTTGTTCAGCAATCTGGTACAAATCACAGTACTTCTTCCTGCCTTTCCCGTCTCACCTCCTCACTGACGTCCCTCTGCAGTCCCCAGGCCCCTTTCATTTCTGAAGCTTGTTCTAATTAGGCCCAGCATGAGTATTTGGGGAAGCCTACATTACTGAAATTACGAAGACACTTTTTTTTTTTTAAAAGAGAACATCTTTTAAGCTGGCTTTGTAACTCAAAGAAGGACATTTTAACCAAAAATTACTGTCACATTGTGAAATGATTATTTCACACTTATGTTTGTGCCCTGAAACAAAGAAGAAAGCAGTTTTTTTTTTAAAACAAAACCAAAGAGAAAGTATGCTTACAGTATCATGGTAGAAAAGTGGTCACTTTAAGGACTCAGGATCCTCCCGTTCTGTTTTTTTTTCTTTTGGTTCTTACCTGCCTCGCACACACATGCACCTTTTGTGCACATGTTAAAACAGAATTAACCGCCACATGTCTTTGTATAGTATCTTTGTGACCGTCTTACCTTCCTTCACTTTTTTAACTTGTGCTCATTTAAGGGTGATTTTGAGATACTGAACACATAGAAGCCTCAGTGTCTCTTACAGATGTAAGAGTTGATTTAAAAATACATGAGGTCTGTTCAGAAAAAGTCCAGCTATTGTTAATATAATAAGAACGGTTTGTGTGACATTGATGTAACCTGGCAGCCAAGGAGAGTGGACTGGAATGTGCATCTGTGAACAATGATGACTTCACTGTACTAATCAGTGGGGGCAGTGGATGCTGTTGAGTGAGCGTGTATACTTACTGTGTGGCTGTTGCATTCAAAATGAGTGAGTAGAGCAATGAATCTGTATCAAATTTTGCATGATACTTGAACATTTCTTTATGAAAACTATTTGGATGATTCAGAAGGCCACGGCTATGGGCAACTGGTGATTGGAAGCTTCATCACGACAATGACCTGCTCATGCATCATGTCTCATGTAGAGTTTTTTGGTGAAACATCAAATCACCAAGGTGACTCAGCCTCCCACAGCCCAGATTTGGCACCCTGTGACTTCTGGCTTTTCCCAAAACTAAAATCACCTTTGAAAGGGAAGAGATTTCAGACTGTCGATGAGATTCAGGAAAATACGATGGGGCAGCTGATAGTGACTGGCTGAACTGTGTGAGGTCCCAAGGCGCTTACTTTGAAGGGTAATGAGGTGCCATTGTCCTGTGTACAATATTTCTTGTATCTTCTTTAATAAATGTCTCAATTTTTCATATTGTCTAGTTAGATACCTTCTGGACAGAATATATATAGATGTGTGTGTATGTGTGTGTGTGTGTGTATGTGTGTGTGTGTGTGTGTGTGTGTATGTGTGTGTGTATGTGTGTGTGTATGTGTGTGTGTGTGTGTGTGTAGGGATACACTGTTTGGGGAATGGATTAAGTTCCGTTCCCCAGTGTTGGAACTTTGATGCCATCGTAGGCTGATAGTTCCTCTCCTTTAGGGATCAGCTACCCCAAACAGGTACTAGAGAGGTTACATGGGATATGGAAACTGGGATGTGGACACTCAGAGGTGGACATATTTACTGCTAACAAGTACACAATTTGCTTTCTTCTATTTGCGTAGCTGACCTTACACTTTCAGCTTGGGCTCACCCTCAAATCGATTTTCACATGAGCTGCAATCACAGAGATAGCCAGCCGCTGCCCTCATGTTCATAATATAACTGTAAGAATTTAAAGCAACATTTTTAGTCATCTTGTATGAACAATTCCCCTGTTACCAACTTTATTTAAAAAGTGCATTGTGTCTGTTAGTGACATCATCAAGGAAACCCCATCATTGCCTCCCAAACAGCCACTTAGACTGCTGGGCTTGCAGTGGACCAAGGAGATTTTATATGTCTCACAATGTTATAGATACAGAAACTGCTGGGAGTGTAACTCACGTCTCCTTACTATGTGGCTTGGATTCCTTCTCTGACATTCTTCTTGACTTCTCATATGCTCTATTGCCATGATGTTGCTTGAAAGGAAGAAGGGGTACCAGGTTGGCTTTGTTTGGAGATGGGCTGTTAGGAGTTGAAAGGTGTATCCACTCTCTGTGTCCTGTCTGTGTGTGTATTACTAACCCCTAATCTTGTCCAGTAGATGGTCTTGTAGGATTGTATTGTCAGCTTTAAATAAAATTGACCAGGTACTCCTTAGTGGTCCTGGAAGAACTTAAAGATGAGTATGTGTGCTTAAATACACTCCTGACTAGGAAGACTTGGAGACCTGGACTTAACTCCAGCGATAGCTACTCACCTCAGCCTTTTGTCAGCACCTTAACCTCTATGGGTTTCTGTTGTCTTGTCTAAAACATGCTGCCTTCTCCCCTGGCTGGCGTGTGGCTCAGTTGGTTGGAGCATCGTCCTGTGACTGAAAGGCTGTGGGTTTTGATTTGTGGTCAGGGCACATACCTACGTTGCATGATCGATTCCCAGTCTGGGCATAGACAGTCCTCAGTTTGAGCACATACAGGAGACAACCGACCGATGCTTCTGTCTCACATTGATATTTCTCTCTGTCCCTTCCTCTGTCTCTAAAAGCAATGGGAAAAAAATGTCCTCAGTTGAGGATAAAAAATAATAAGCATGCCACCTTCTGACTATAAATTTCTGACTCATAAAATGATCTAAGTCATATTGTCAGTGATAACTGCTCTTAAAATCAGCTTTAGAGACAGAGAGCTGCTCTAAGTTCTGGAATATGTAAATACATGCACTTCTCTGTATTCAACGGATACAGGAAAGTAAAATGTAGCTGGTGGCATTTTAAAACTCTGTTTGAACCAGCCTCTGTTGTGGTCCACATGGAAATGCAGTTGGATGGAAAGGCAGCCTCACCCCTGTGCCCCGTACCCCCTTCTACCCTTTATGCTGCACAGAGAAGCAAAGATCTTGTGGTCATTAACCCTTGATTTAGAACAGTGTACAATATTTATAGGGTATAGTGGAGAAATTTACATGGGAAAAACAGTATAGTTGTTGAAGAACCTTTATGGTTTATAATTCTAGGAGTACGATCAAAGAGAAGTCTCACAGAGGTGTGTGTGTGTGAGAGAGAGAATAGAAAAGGAAGATAAATATCTGGAAAGTCCCATTGAATGGGAAAAAACCAACAGAAAGTTCTTGAAAGTTTTTTGTTTTTGTTTTTTAATCTGTGCAAATAAGTTTATATTGGAATGATTCTGAATCCCAGACTTTAGATTAAAAAAGTAGAACATAGTATGAACAGATAAAGTTTCATTTTAAAGTTGATAAGTTATAAATGAAAGAAGAGAAAAGGAAATATTAAACTATATGGATAAAATGGTATTGGGTAGCTCATTTAACAAACTCTCTGGAATTGGACTAAATTCTACTTTAAGCTCCTGTTCTGTGTAGGTCACAAGTACAGTGAAAGAAGTTTTTGACCTTGAAGGGAAGTTACATGTTGTGCCATTTTTTCTTTTTAGTTTTTATTCCTTTCCTAAAGGTATGGCATATGCAAGTTATAAAAAATATACATCAATACAGAATGGATGGGTGGAAAAAGTCAAAATTACCTGAAACATTTCCATATATATACATATAACCATGATTGATTCACCGTCGGTCATTTGGTGAAGATTTTAACTTCTGTGCAGCCAGCATGAACTGTTTGATAACATCCAAGATGAAGGAAAGAGTCACATCTTATATTTTTCCAAACTAAATTAAAACCAAATGAAACACCTACTTGCCAGATGGACAGGAATTTCAGTATCACCCTCCAGGGACACCCTCTCCTGTCTCCCTCAAACTGCCCCCCTGCCTTCCCCCGTTAACACAGTCCGAAGAGGAGAATCACTGAGATCAGCTTTCAAGCAGGAAGAGCCTCTGTATTTATCTGTCTCCTGCTGCTGCCCCTACCCCTTAGCCTGCCTGCCTTGCTGAACTCTGGCGCCCTGTGGCTGTCCAGCAGTGCCTGCCTGTGTAATTGTGTTGCCTCCTCAGCTTAAGCTCCCAGCAAAGATTATGTGGCTCTTTGAACAAGGGCAGCTCTGCTGGTCCAGTGCCTCACCCATTTTTTTGTGTTATGTAGAATTTTGTTGATGATGTGTGCCAATGTATATTTAGTCAGTGATCTAATGTTGAATATTTAGGTTTTTTTCAGTATTCGTTATCATTATGTCATGCTAAACATCCTTTTCAATTGTTTCTTTAGACTCAATACCCAGGAGTTGTGTTGCTGGATCAAAAGATATACTCATTAAATTTGACCCACAGGGCAACTCTACACTGTAGAATAGATGCACCAATCTAAATTCCCAACAGGTCTGCATGAGAGGGCCCTGCACTGTCAGTCTTGCTGGTGAGCTCTGTGAAAGGAGAAAATAATCAGGCTCCTGCAGTCTTTGAAGGGGGACATATGGTCACACACACATGAAAGGTTATCTTTGTAGAGAACTCCAGTTCCTCTGTGTGTTCAGGATCCATCTGCCATGGATTTAATGTGTGTGTGTGTGTGTGTGTGTTTGTAAGTTTGACATGGTTGTGTCAACCCACTTAGATTTAGAGGATGGGCTGTTTATGTCATATTATCTCACCATGTTCGAAGAAGTGGCCAGATTCCTCTCGGCTTGTTGAGTACTTATGACCTTTTATTGTTTATTTTCCATACACTTATGATTTATCTAGTAGAATAAATTTAAATTAAGAAAGTCCAAGTTAAAATTTCTTAAGGCAATATTCCAAAACCCCACCTGGGTACAGAAAGCTTAAAAGAACTCTGAAGTTGTTGGAGGCCTCTCCCTGGACTCCCTTTTTCTGTGGTTTCTTGACAGTTTTGGTTGGGTTGGGTTGGGTTAGGTTGGGTTAGGATAGGTTGGGTTAGGTTGGGTTAGGATAGGTTGGGTTAGGTTGGGTTAGGTTGGGTGGGGTTGGGTTAGGTTGGGTTGGGTTGGGTTAGGTTGGGTTAGGTTGGGTGGGGTTAGGATAGGTTGGGTTAGGTTGGGTTAGGTTGGGTTGGGTTGGGTTAGGTTGGGTTAGGTTGGGTTAGGTTGGGTTAGGTTGGGTTAGGATAGGTTGGGTTGGGTTGGCCAAATTTCTGAGTGTTTTTTTCCCTGAAGATAACCAATTATTGTCTACCTTTTGTTGTGTAGCCAAATTCACTTGCTGTTTCAAAATTTTTCATATTTTCCTTTTATTTTACCCTTCCTTTCTGGAAAATTTTCTATATTCTATGAATTAAATATGCATGCACATGCACAAACACATAGACACACACCTACACACATGCACACACGTGCAGCATACACATACACAAAGGAAAATGCATGTACACATGCACACATATAGGTACATACCGGTACATAGATATATGTGCATGTGTGTAATATGTAGGTGTATATAAAGCAAATATGCAAAATTACTAATTTTTAAAATTTAAGCATGTAAGACATAAAAGTATTATGATCATATAAGACAAATATATAAATAACAAAATATTGGAGGAGGAATTAATCTGGCCTTATTTTAATAGATTTGTAATGATGGCTTAATGTTTCGGAAACTGCTGATACATTTTACTATATTAGGTCTGAGGAGACATGTACAGATCTCTCCATAAATGATAAAGGCATTTGGCACAATTCAATACTCATTCATTGCAGTAATTTTTAAATAGATAGGGACAGATTAATGCCTCTTTAGCCCGCCTCAGCCCACAGGCCAGCAGCATACCGAAACATTAAAATGTTCCCTTCAGAGTCAGGAACGAGACTGTCACTTAACTTTGTTCTGGATGTATTTTGTCACTGATGCAGGTCAACAATTGGAAGAAAGTAAAATCATCACTATTATCAGATGATATGATGTGTATGTACAAAGCTTTAGGGGATCAAATGAAAAAACAGGACAACCAATAACTACTTTCATTTTAACATACAGAAATACTAACATATAGAAACAGCTTACACAGATGCAGACAACCCTGAGGTAGAAGATATAGTGGAAGACCTTATTTGCAGCAACATTGATAAAAATGATTAAGAATAAAATTTTTATTTTTAACAATTCTTCATAGAAGACATAAGAAATGGAAAGGCATATGGAATTTTGTTTTGTTTTTTGGATAAGAAGACTCAATACCATAAAGACATCAATTTTACCTAAATTAAACTGTAAATGTAATGTGATACTTGTAAAAAATACCATATTAAACAAAAGAAGCTTATCATAAATTATATGGAGAAATAATCAAGTATAGCCAGGGAAAATATAAAGAAGGATCGTAAGGAAGAGCTAGCCCTGGCAGATATTAAAACAAACTTAGAAGCTTCAGTATTTAAAACAGTGGTTCATGAAGAAACGGATCGTAGACTAGAACAGTTAGTCCATAGACTCCATGTATGTGGGGATTTAGGATGATGCAGGTGGCATTTCAGATTAGTGAAGACCAGATAGTTCATTCAGAAAACATTATTGGGACAGATGGGTAGTCCTCTTGGACAAAGGATGGACCCATTTCTCATATTTTATACCAGGACAAATTCAAAATGGAATAAAGACTTCAATCCTTACAAATGAAATAATAAAATCACTAGAAGAAGCAATGGGAGAATTTTTTTTTAATCTTGGTTTGGTAAAAGCCTTTTGAATTATGAATTTAAACCCAGAAGCTATAAAAAGCCAACAAATACATCTACATAAGAAGAAATTATGTTGCATGGTAAAAACACCATAAGCAGGGTTATGGAAAAATTTAAACAAATGGAAAAGTAAGGACAAAGCCAGCGAACACTCATTTGCCCATCCCCTTCAGCTCATGGCTAATTTATTTATGTTAAAGCTTATTTTTGCTACCATAACATATCATCCAAAAAATAGCTTTCTGTGTGTCTGTATGTAGAATATCTTTCTTAAAACATGCTAAAATACTGTTATCATAACTAAAATATTAATGATTCCTTAATATTCCTGATCATTTTTAAGGCACAGGAAAATGAATTTTCTGGTAAATATCCACATAAATATATTTTTTAAAGCACATGATTTGACTCTAAAAGTGTTAGAAAAATTAATTACAAAGAGAGTGAATATGCTCTGGAAATTCCTGTTAAATTAAATTTAGATACTTCACTCTTGTAGTGTTTGTTCCAAATGCTCTGAATCTGTTAATGCCTTGCAGTCGGCTGGCTATATCACTTGATAATCTTTTGTTAATCCTGGATCTGGCTCTGACCTGAATGGAGCCGTTGTTTTATCCTGCCCTTAGAAAGTGCTCAGGACTGTGACCTGACAACCCAGCATCTCCAGTAAAATTTCCCAGGTGTGTACATCAGAGAGAGGCAGGAACCTCAAGCCCCTGAAAGGAGACTCAACACACATGAAATGTATCGGCACCTCCAGAATTGCAGCCTTCACCCAGTGAAAATCAGCTACAATCTATGAGAAGGGAAATATTCGAAGTATTTTGTGGTTCAGGACAAAAAAAGCACAATGAAAATATTTTTTAACAAGTAGACTTTGTGAACCTCTTTTCATGAAGATATTTAAAATGCTTGTGAGGCCAATTAACTGTGAGATTAAGGTTGAATTTTGACATCATAATCATAAATTTGACTTTAAAAATGAGTGTGACTATTTAAAATAACATGTGCCAGCTTCCTCCAATTTTTAAATTAGGAATAATTTAATAAAAACATTTTTCTGAGACCTAGAGCTAAAGTCTGATCAAAGGAATAGATTTCAGATTTTAAGTAAAACTTAGAACTTTATTATTTGAGAGTTTGTCTGTAATTCTGGGGTAGCTAAGGGACTCGCTCAGGGCCATTCAGTGGGGCCTGGACCCCACGCCTCCTTGGCCCGGGCCGGTGCCCTTCCGTGGGAGCACACTTCTCTCTGTGCCTTTAAATCCGTGGTTACCTTTGTTCTCTCAGAATGGCGTGAAGTTTTCACTAGGGCATGATAGACATGAATGTATTTTTATGCTGTCAGTTTAAACTTTTTCTCCTCATTGCTTGTGGTTTTAGCACCTTCTCACGAACTTTTGCACCCTCTGAGTTGCAGCAGCAGTTTGGTTCTGACGGATGCAGCGGGAGCAGAAATCTCGTCACTGTATTGTCCCACTGGCTTTTCTTACCCTGGCAGACTTTTATGATCCCTTATCTCTGGCATAAAAATTAATGAAGGCAGTGCGTTTAGTCTTTCCTGGGCTAGATTATATGGTACACACTGCTTGTGTCTTCATTCTAGTTCCTTTTGTGTGAAGGGAAGGTCTTGTTTATGAAGGAACATTTGCATCCTATTTTTTTCCTCCTAGCTTCAGATGTCTCACAGGTAGGCAGCCTAGTTTTCTTGAGTCTTTCTCATTTGTCCCTCCCTTCTTAACGTCTAAGGAAGGCTAATTTCAGCCATTAGAGTGAATAGTGACATAAATAGAATCCTGTTTTTCACATAGGACAGCCTTAATGAAGAGCGGGGGAGGGCTAGAGAAAGCTGCTGCAGGGTTTTGCCTCAGCAGAATAGAAGGTGTTGAAAGGAAATGCAAACGGTATGCTTTGGTGAGAACACAGATGTGGTTTTAGGCAACAGCTGTGTAAGACTGCTTGATGTATAAGGCCCCTACACTGTTACCCAGTGGTCAGCACCCCCCTGCTTGACCCTCCCTGAAGACCACTGCTGGAGTGGCGGAGAGCACCTCTGCTTTTGAATCTGGAGGATCCCTGCATCCCAACTGCAACACATGTGGCCTGTTACCTGGAGCAAGACTAACTCTTTGATCCTCAATTTCCTCATCGTAATCTATCAGGCTGTTCTGAGAATTAATGAGATAGCAGTAACTGTGATTCTCAGCCAGTTCATCATATTACACAACTCTGAAGCTGAACTGAATGTATGAGTGGGGACCCAAAACAAACCAGAATTATCTTCTGCAGAGCAGGTCCCTTGTAATACAGGCTTCCCCTGCTGGGTGAGTGTTCTAGAAACCCATCTGTATCAGTGTACCAGCTGGTGTTGTTGTGAGAGGCTACTTTTGGCTTCAGTGAATTTTTTTGAAGTCTTTCAACACGTTTGCCCATTTCATGATGGATGATTTACGAGCACACCTGCCCATACCACACTGAGTGTTCAGCAGTTTTCCACCAAAAATGGCATGATCTCCATGCCCCACCCTCCTTACTTTTCTGATCTTGCCCTTAGTGACCTTTTTTGTTTCCCTGGATGAAAAAAGTTCTCAAAGGGAACTTTTGCCACGTGGAAGCGGTGAAACACAAAATGGCAGAAGCACTAAAAGGCACCAAAATCAATGTGTTCAAAACTGTTTTGAGCCATGGAAAAAATGTCTCAATAGGTGTATGGCATTAAATGGACAGTACTTTGAAGGTGACTGAAGTTTAATATGTGAGAATAAATGCACAATTCTTTTATAAATAAGGTCCAGGTTTTTGGGGTCCCCCCTCATATTTCCTAGTTCTCCTCTTTTGGTTCTACATGTACCTCTTGGGGCTGCATGAAATGTGTTTGTGATCTCGGTAGCTGTTCTCCAGGGACATTTAATTTCAGATCTCAGCTCTTTCTCTGTGGCTGTTTGTTGTCCTTTGTGTAATCGGAGGAAAAATGCAGATAAAACAGTGGTAAGTAAGCTGGAGGTGCCTTATGGCATTCTCTGTGATCTACTTATATTTTACTGTGTTATACTGAGCTTATGTTACACAGTCTCATTTGTTAATTTGGTGTGTTTATGAACAGACTGAAATTAAATTAAAATGTTTTATTAATCATCCATGAATGTGAAAAATTCTTTACTTTCTGGATAAATATATACATATGCTACTTCAGAAGAGCATGAGAGTTATCGACACCAAATATTTACTTTACAGTTTTGAGAGCTTACTCCTAAATCCTTACCACTAAGATTCAAAGCACAGACTATACCTAAATCCAATAATTTAAATTCTGTCTTAATACAGACAAGCAGTAGAATAACCCTGTAGGCATAGACTGTCTCTCCCACAATCATTGTGTGTATTTACCCTTCACATCCTCCCGCTCCAATACAAGGTGAGACCTGGAAAGAAATATTTTCACACTTACCCTTATGGAAGCTTATGGGTTTTATGCATGATGTCTGCATTACAGTTGACCCTCGAACCCACTGGTACGTGGACCTTTTTTAATAAATACCTGTTGGGAGGTATTGATTGATCCATGGTTGGGAGTCTACAGATGTGGGGGGCCAGCTGTATGCATTGATCTGTGCCATTTATATCAGGGACTTGAGCATCCATGGATACTGGTACCAGTGGAGATCAGGAGCCAATTCCTTGCAGACACCAAGGGGCAGTTTCAGCTTTGGAGGAGTTAAAAGTTATGCTTGGATTTTCAGCTGTTGGCATTCAGAGGTTAACTGTATATTAAATAGAGTATACAAAAATAATTCAGCAAATCTTTATCTCTGGGCCGCTCCATTATGCATGTTCTGTGGCTGAGTGCCACCCTCAGGGCCTCCGAGCTCGGATGGGTAGGGAGTGGTCTGCGCTTAGAGACCGGGCTATCCTGTCGTGTGGTTTTCTTTCTTCTCCTCAGAGTCATCTTTGCTCTCCCCAGTTGCTGTGCCTGCCTCTGGACATTCTTATCACCATCTCTATGTATTCTTTTCTCCTGGTATTTCTACAGTTATACCTGTACTTGAGTTTGGTTTTCAGAGTCAATGGTGCTGAATTTTTGCTTCAGCTTTACCGGTTGTCATATTTCATACATTTCACTTTTTTGAGTTTGACTCTTCTTGGCCATGTTTCATGTCAGATATTTTCTTTCTGGAGAAACTCTATTTTAGTAATTTAGCAACTCCAGAGCAGAACAATTTCAGTTTGAAAATATTCTAACATGGGCTTTTAAACATGTAAAATTAGAAGATGGAACCATTTGATCTTGATATTAGAATTTTTTCAACAAGTATATAGCTAGCAAATATATATGGTTGTATTACATTCTACTTATAGATTAGACAGTTGTTAATGGTGAGCACGTGGCCCAGTCTCTGTAATGTCTGTAACACACCTTGTACCCTCATGTAGCTCAGATAATGAATGCTCTCTATTGTGTTTCACATTTGTTCTGTGAAGAAGATCCAATTCTCAAGTCAGTTTTAAAAGTGCTATTTTGCCCTGGCTGGTGTGGCTCAGTTTTTTGGAGCATCGTCCTGCAGACTGAAAGGTCATGGGTTCGATTCCCTGTCAGGGCATTTGTCTAGGTTGCAGGTTCGGTACCCAGTTGGGATGTGTACGGGAGGCAGCCAATCAATGTTTCTCTCTGCCCCCCCCCCCACTTCCTCTCTCTCTCTAAAATCAATAAACATACCCTTGGGGGAAGATTTTTTTAAAGTGCTATTTAAAGGCTCTCTGCATGGCCCCATTTAAGAAATTAGGCTATGCAAATCCAACCTCATTACAAGGTTCAGGTTTAAGGAATTTTGAAGTGCATTTGAGGTTTGTGGTTACCATGGATCTCACATTTTTCTGGAACGAAATAATTGAAATTTAGCCTTTTAATGATTTATGTAAGAAGAATTTCACTTCTGAGATCAATATTTTCTTTAATTCTGACTCTGTAGTAACCAGGCTATAATTTTCTCACTGTTTAGAAATTGATTCCATAGCCTTGATACAGTTTTTGTTTATCAGTTTATTTCCTGCTGCCGTGATTCTGACCCCTATCAAAAGCTTTTATTTGTTTGTAATGTAGGCAGTGTTTAGCCCAGAGAGCCTGCTGATTGCTGATGTTCCTGATTGTGCAGGTTGGAATCTTCCCCTGGGCTTGCTCATTCAGGGCCTGTGAAGAAGGCATTTGGCCTGGAAGAAGCTTGTTTTGTTTACCTGCATCTCACTTACAAGAGAGGTCACTCCTGACGGGTTCCTGGCCTGGACCAAGGGCGTCACTCCTTTTTAGTCCCAGCTCATAAACAGAAAGCCCAGGGATGCGCTCTGTGACAGTATTTTTTTCCCCTGTAGCATTGCAGTCAGGGAAGTCAGAATCTTTCTGGAAAAGATGACATTTTCCATTACCAGGCAAGATAGAGTGAGTTAAAAAAAAAATCCAGCAGTCATCTAGTGTGCACAGATAGAAACTGTCATTTATTTTAGTTTCAGTTGTTGCTTCAAGAAAGCCATTACCCATAATCCTTCATCAGTTTTAGGTGCATGCTGAATGAAGTACTCTTCTAATATCTTACTTTAGACAGTGGTTATTATTAATATTTGAGTATTACTTCTGGTCTGTGTATGAATATAAAACAGAAACTTATTGCACCTTTGATCAAGAAGTCATAGATTCCTAGTCCCAGATGCAAGAGCATGATTTCTTGTGTGATGCGCTCATAAAATAAAAGGCCCAGTCCATGCACACATGCATGCTGCTTCTCAGCAGAGAGAGGTGCCCAGATATTAGTCTGTTCCGGGGCTCTGTCTGACAGGCAAGTGAGTAGGCCACGTGTAATTGACCTCTTCCCTCCACAGGCTGAGCAGGGCCTCCAGACTGCGTGGTAGGAACTTAATACTGAACATGGAAGCTAATGTTTGAATGACTACACGTTACATGCAAGGAAAAGAGGTGTTCTGTAAATGTTAATGAGGCCAAGTTGGTTGACAGGATAAACTACACTGTATGCCTGGGGATGTTCTGCCCACCTGATTGACTAATTATTTGACAAGGGTTACTGAGCTCTCTGACACTAATTTGGGGTTTGCCTGTTTCTACGTGTTTTTTTCTGTTTTTGCATCATGCACCTGAAGAGCTATAATTGGGGCATAAGTGTTGTACCTAGGATTTTTATATCATCTTCATTTATTGTAATGAAATCACCTTCTTTATCCCTGGTGATGCTCTTTGCTCTGAAATCTATGTTCTCTGATAGTATTATAATTTTGTATCACCATCGTGTATCTTCTTGATTTATGTTACCATGTGTATCTTTTTTCATCCTTTTACTATTACTTTGGGGGGGTTGTTTTTATCATTTTAATTTATCTATGTTGTTTTGTTGGCCATCGTTTTTTGTTTTGTAATTTTAGTGATTGCTTTAGATGAACTACAGTGTTCTTCTAAAGTAACTCATTCAGTCTATATTCAGCTGATATTTACTATTTTGCATATTTCATAAGAACTTTATAACAGTACACTTTCATTTATATACCTCTTGCTTTATGTCATTATTGTTATATATTTTACTTTTATCTGTGTTATCAGCCCCATAGTACATAGTTATTTTTTTATTTAAGCAGTCAATTATCTTTTAAACCCATTTTAATAACAAGAAAAAATCTCTGTATTCAGCCATGTAGTATTTTCTGTGCTCTTCATTTTTGTGTAGATACAGATTTCCCTCTGGTGTCATTTTTTAGTTTCCCTGAAGAACTTCCTCTAACATTTCCTGTACTGTGATTCTTGTGGTGATGAATCATATTGGTTTTTGTATGTCTGAAAGTATCTTTATATTGTCTTTGCTTTTGAAAGGTCACATACTGGATAGATATATTGGGTTGGCCAAAAAGTTCATTTGCATTTTTCTGTAAGATGGCTCTAATAGTGTTTAGTTGTCTTTAACTTCATCAAAACAATTTTGATAGATTGTATTGTGACAGCTGTCATATCATCATGCATTTAAAAAATTATCAAAATTGGTGAATTTTTGTGCAGCCATTTTAATATTAAAGATGGGAAAAAGCACATAATATGTTCAGCATATTATGCTTATTATTTCAAGAAAGATAAGAATACAACTAAAACACAAAGAAAGATTTGTGCAGTATATGGAGAAGGTGCTGTGACTGACTGAATGTGTCAAAAGTGTTTTGAGCAGCTGTGTGCTGGAGACTTCTTGCTAGACGGTGCTCCATGGTCGGGTGGACCAGCTGACATTGACTGGATCAAATTGGGACACTGACTGAGAACAGCTGGTGTTGTGCCACATGGAAGATTACAGCCGTATGCAAATTATCCGAATCAATAAGGTTATTGGTAAATATGGAAAATTACTTTTTGGCCAACCCAATAGAATTCTGGGGTTGGCAGTGTTTTTTTAGTATTTTAAAGTGTTGATCCAGAGTCTTTTTGTTTTGTATTGTTTATGCCGACAACCAGAATTTTTATTCCTTAGCATGTCCTCTTTCCTCAGGAATGTTTTTAAGATTTTTTTCCTTTATCACTAGTTTTGAGGAACATGATTGCGATTTGCCTTGGTATAATTTTCTTCGTGTTTTTGTTTTTAGGGTTTATCAAACTCCTTATTTTTATGGCTTTACAGTTTTCCTCAGGTTTAGAAAAAAAATTTAACCATTCTTTCAACCTGCTCCCCCACCGAGTCCCCTTCCCCTGCCTGCGCTCCAAATATCCATGTATTCGCTTGCTTAGAGTCGTCACCCAGTTCACTGATGACCCTTTATTTTTAGATACATTTTTTCTCTGTATTTGATTTTTAGGTAGTTTCTATTGATACATTTTCAATTTCCATAATTTTTTTGCACTATTTTGTGTTGTTAATGACATCCCATGTATTTTTCTTCTCAGGCAGTGTAGTTTCCATGTCTAAGAGTTTGATTGGCATCTTTTCTGTCTATAGTTGACCTTTGAACAATGTGGGGGTTAATCTACATATTGCCTTTGATACCCAAAATATTAATAACTACAGTCATCCCTCAGTGTCTACACTATATTCATTCCAAGACACCCCCCCAACCCAAAGAATAACAAGATCTACGGATGCTGAAGCCCCCTGTGTACAGTGATGTAGAGCAATGCATGCAGTCAGTCTTCTTCTGCAGTTGCTTAAATCCTTGGATGTGAAACCCTGTATATTTATTGACAAAATCTATGTATAAGTGGAACTGCACAGTTCAAACCCATGTTGTTCAAGAAGAGTAAGCTGTGTGTGTGTGTGTATGTGTGTGTGTGTGTGTGTATTTATATATATATGGTTTTCGGTGTCTCCATTTAACTTATTGAACATACAGGTGGTCTTCAACTTACAAGGGAGGACCTCCCCCCAAATTAAGTTTATTTATAAAAAATTGTGTATTCATTCTCACATGTTTAAATTTCAGTCACCTTCAAAGTACTCTCCATGTGATGTAATACACTTGTTGAGATGTTTTTTCCGCCACTCAAAACAGTTTTGAACTTGTTCATTTTGATGACTTTAGTGCTGTTGCTGTTTTTTGTTTCACCTCTTCCATGTCCACAAAATGTTTCCCTTTGAGGACTTTTTTCATCCAAGGAAACAGAAAAAGTCTCTTGGGACAAGATTCATGAATAGGGAAGGTGGTGCACAGGGGTCAGGCTATTTTTGGTCAAAAACTGCTGAACACTCAGCGTGGTATGGGTAGGTGTGCTTGTAAATCACCCATCATGAAACGGGCAAATGTGTTGTTTTCAAAAACAACATTCACTGTAGCCAGATGCAGCCTCTCACAATAATGCCAGCTGGTGCTGGTGCACTGATACCGATGGGTTTGTAGAACACTCAGTTTATTGAAGCCTGTTACTACATACTATATGGGGCCCACCCTCCAGAAGATAATTCTGGCTTTTTTTGGATCTCCCCCATGTGTGATGATTGGACTTTGGATTTTTTGACTTTATGATGTTGTGAAAGTGATAAACATTCAGAAGAAATCATTCTTTGAATTTTGTGATTTGACTTTTTCTTGGGCTAGTGATGTACAATACCATACCCTCACAATGCTAGGCCATGGCAGTGAGCTACAGCTCCTAGTCAGCCATGTGATCATGAGGGTAAACAGTTGATGCTCTACAGTGTACTTCGTTACCAGCATTTTTATGGCTATTGTTTTCTATACATGCTTATGGTAGGCATGCTAAGTTATGCTTGGTAGTTAGGTGCATTGAATGCATTTTCAATTTATGGATTTATTGGGATATATACTCACTGTAAGTCGAGAAGCATTTTGTATAATTCTTTCAATGTCCTTGTTAACTAATTCTATCACCTGTGTCAGTTTGGGGTTAGACTTAATTGGTTTTTCTCCTTATGAATTATTTTTTGTTTATTTACATGGTTGATAATCTTTTGTTTTGTGATATTATGAATTTCATTTTGTTGAGTATTTTTATATTTCTATAAAAATTTTTAAACTTAGTTTTGGTATACATCTAAATTATTGGAAATAGTTTTAGGCTTTTGGGACTTGCTTTTAAGATTTCCTGGGGAGGACCAGAGCAATGTTTACTCTGTAGCTGACACACCTGACTTTGCACGACTGAGGGACGAACTCTCTGAGTTCTCTGCTCAGTGCTTGGTCAGTTATGGTTTTCTGGTATGTCTGGTGGGAATAAGCACTATTAGTTCCGAGTTCCATGTAAGTGTTGGGCTCTGTTCCCTCTAATCTTGGGTAGTTCTTTCTGTAGTCTTGGTTAGGTTTCTTCATAGGCTTGTGCCAATTAGTACTCCACCGAATAGCCACAGGGACTTTCCGTAGACCTCCTGAGGTCTATGGGGATGTGTGGCGTTCTCCACTCTGGCTCTCTGGCTTACAAACTCTAGCTGCCTTGCTGTCCTCAGGCTCTGATCTCTGAGGCTTTACCTGTGTTTTTCTTCCTTGTACCTTTGAGAGGGGAGAACCTCTCATAGCTGGGCTGTTGTAGGGCTCATTTGCTTCCTGCCAACCAGGGGTCACTGTCTTTCATTTCCTTATGAAATTGTTGGAAACTGTGGTTTCTTACACAAACACACATGCACAGGCATACGTATATATTATATGGTTGGTTGGTTTTAGGCAGGATGACAAATCCGTCCTTCTTTGCCCTGGGACTGAATGAAGCCTGTTGGAATGCTTTTTGAATTGTCAGAATCTGTTAGCTAACTGCTTTTCAAAGGCATCCATTGTGGTCATGGGAATGGTGGGAATGGCTCTCATATAAGAGCCAGAGTGGAGAACATATATAAGGCTGAGAGTCTCATCCTCTTTCTCGCGATTACCAGCTGTATAAAGCAAGTGGTCAGGGGGCAGACTCATGGAGTCTTCCAGTTGGATGAAACTTTATAGGTTATGTGGTCGATTCTCTAACTGGTGACTATAGCCCTCTCTGCATGGTTTTTCCTCTCCTTTCACACACTGGGAAAATTTCCTTTTCAAGAGAACACATTTCCTATTTTAGATGTTTCTCTTGGTTAGAAAGTTTTTTCTTATATGAGGTAAAATCTCTCTTCCACTAACTTCCATCTAAATTCTGCTAATGAAGTCGTGTGAAAGTAGCCTAACCCCTATTCCACACAGTAGCCCCACTCATCGTTGAGGCTGCTTGCCTGTTCCTTCCCAAGTCATCTCTCCAGGAAAAATACCTCCTGATCCCCCTGAGCCTCAGTTGTCTCATTTCCAGAATGTGGTATTATTTTTAAGGATTCCTGTGTCTCTCGTAGCCTTTTTAATGCCAGATGCAGAAGAGGAAATGCTGCCTTTGCCTCCCAGAAACTCACCGGGAAGAGCTGTCAGATGATGAAGCAGAGAGATAAAAATGCCCGTTAACAGAAGTGTGCAAAGTGTGCTAGGCCCTCACAGGGTTTTAGAGAAGATCAGATTAACCAAGGTATCTGAAGTGGAGCTTACACATGAAAAAGGACCATTAGTAAGTGTGCTCAGTATTGTTATTAGCAGTAGTCAAAGATGGGTCAACAGCTGGCCTGTCCCAGTGTTTTTCCTGAACTCTGGTATGCCTCTGACCTCTTCAGTTTGGGGTTCTGTTTGAAACCTCTGGGTTCCCCACAATTGAAGAGTTTTAATATGCGATGGTGCCCAGGGGGCGGGGGAGGGAGTAGAAGCCTACCAGTAAGTTAATGTTTTTCTCCTGCAGGTTATTTAGACTGAGATCATGTAAAAGACAACTGGACCTTTGTGAATTCTTATGTGAGTTTGTAAGCTAGGGGCACCATAAACCCTTACTAAAGCCTTTTTGTTTAACACTGTGAAACTCTAGATTGCAATGATATTAATGCTTTAGTGTTTACTGTTTGGGGAACTAGAAAACAACTTCCATAAGAAAGCAGTGCAAAGGCAGGCGCCATGACTGTGGCACTGGACCATGCTGTATCCCCATCACAGGTGTTAGGGCTTCTCATTGTCATTTTCATTACATCTCATCACATTGCCAACATTATAGTAAATGAATAAGAGGAAAAACTATGTACAGACATAAGGTGCTGCTGACAACAGTGTTTAGAAGTATGAGGTGTCAGATTTTCTTATACTTGAGGAGTGTGTTACAAATGCAGATTTTTAGACCCCACCTCCAGATATTCTGATTTAGTCATTTGGTGGGTGCTAGGGGGTGGGGAGCTGCAGTGTGCTTGAAATTTATTTCTGGATAACCCTAGCACAGGTGTGTTTATCCCACTTTGAGAAACATTGATGGGGGAGTGAGACTGTGATGTGAGGGCACAAAATCTTGCCCTGCCTCTGACCCAGTGTTTGTTCTCGCCTCCATTAACTTCTAAGTCTGCTTTTTTTTTTAAATCATGAATTTATGTCATGAGAAATCAAAAAGGTGAGTTAGTTTCTGTTATCAAAGACTCTTCAGTCCAGCCTTAAGATACCTGTATACCATGGGTTAGTCAGGATAGCTATATGACTTTAAGTGGATTACTTCTTTTTTTAATTGTTGTTCAAGTACAGTTTTATCCATTTTTACTCCACCATGGCCCCCTGTTCTACCCATCCCTGCCTCCCACCCTCGAACCTACCCCCCTTTGGCTTTGTCCATATGTCCTTTACACATGTTCCTTGATGGACCTTCCCTATTTTCCCCCATTATCCCTCTTCCCTGCCTCCCCTCTGGTTACTGTCAGTTTGTTCTTTATTTCAGTGTCTTTAGTTATGTTTTGCTTGGTTGGTTGTTTTGTTGATTAGATTCCACTTATAGGTACTGGAAGCAACCTAAATGCCCACTAGTAAATCAGTGGCTAAAAAAAGCTATGGTACATTTACACAATGGAATACTATACAGCAGAGAGAAAGAAGGAACTCCTACCCTTCATGACACATGGTTGGACCTGGAGAGCATTATGCTAAGTGAAATAAGTGGATTACTTCTAGCTTGCTGAGTGTAATCTGAATAATACAATCTACCTGTTCTTCAGGGGTGTTGGGAAAACTAAATGAAAATCAAGTGCCTCCCCAGTGTCAGAGCAGGTGTTACCTCACCCTGTCCTCGCATCGAACATGCTGAATGTTATGTCCTTTCCAAAGTGGCTGAGATTCTAAACTCTAAAACATAAAGCATGTACTTGTGACTTAACTATTTCTAGACTATAGCAACTGTTTTCAGACCTATTTGCAATCCCTGCTTTTGTGATCTGCCAAATTTAGGGCAAATTACAAATATGAAAAAAAGAACAAGATCTTACGTAGAATATTAAGCTAAGCTTTTGGAGTCACACACGTCTTTCTGAGACATTTGAAAGTTTTAATGCTCTGTGCTTATCAATATTTAAAGTATAGTCCTATGTAAAGAATCTTTACACTTTTGTTCCACCTGTGTGTAATCAACTATAAATCTTATATTTATTGATAAGCAAAATTTATTTTATTATTTCTGTTACTTATTTTCAAAAACTTCTGCATATTTTAAATATGTTGAATATCGTATTTGTAAAGTTGTAGTTGTCCAAAACAAACCAATGTTATCTACTTATCATTGACAAGTAGAGAGAAATTTGTAGTTTATCGAACTATAATTTTAGCAGCACCTATTCTTACAAAGAAGTGAAGTTGGTAGCAAGACATGATACAGCAAAGAGATTACCTGCATGATCTCCTGCCTCTTTGTGGCAGGGAAAGGACAGAAGAAACAAGAAATTGACTTTCTAGTGCTCTGTTGGTACTTTAGGTGAAGTGACATGAGGAATGTGAGAAATAAAAGTAAAGGACTTAATACTCAGTTTTCTAAATTGAACTTTACAAAAGCCTGATAGTCTTGGGGATTCAAGACATACAGATATTTAAACTGGTAGTTCTTAATTTAGGAGCCATGGTGTCCATTTGTACCATGACTCCTTCATAGGTGAGCCACCAAAACGTGATCAGCTGTTTGCTAAAATAATAGATTCTAGAAAGAACATTTCCATGAGATTGAATAGCAGTGTATTGACAAAGGGGTACAATGGTGGCGAATGAGAGGTGGGAAGCTCTGCTAGGAGATCAGACTGCTAACAACACGAGGTCTGTAGAGGTCTGTGTCTCTGGCTGTGGACCTGACTACTCCTTTCTGAATTTTCTAGCTCTTTGCTTCCTCAGTAACTGGCTTGGGTTCTGCACCTGTCTGGCAGCCTGAGATTGGCAGTTTGGTTAGACTGCCCTTGTGACTTTTGGTTTGGCCTAGATACAGACCCACCCCACCCCTTATCTGACTTAGGGAATTAGCATCCAAATGGCCAAATCCAGTGGTTTTCCTAAAACTTGACAATTTCAGGGTTTCTTTTAGGATTACAAAAATAATACATATTCATTATGGAAACTGTAAACAAACAAAAAAAGAAAAACTTGAACAAGCTATATAATTCTTTCACCAGAAGTAGTTTTGATATTTTGAGAACTTAATTTTCTCCTCCAGCCCTTTTCTATAAGTTTATTTTTAAGAGTTAGGATCATGCCCTTTTATGCCTGATTCATTTTCACTTTAAAAGCATAATGAATATCTTTTCCATCATTTTAAATGCTTACTGTGTGTTCTATGACATGAATTCCTGTTATATTTTACTTAAGTAGTCTGTTATTTGTGTCTTAGTTTCTTAGGAAAGATTCTTTTACATTTCCCAATACTACTCTAGCTGAAGAAAAGAAATGAAAATATTTTCATGCATGATCACATGTGCACATTTCTATTCATGTTTCTCAGGTTGTATTTGTGGCCTTGACTATTGATTGGAAGAGTAGCTCAGTTAAATGGGTGGGGGAAGCTGTACAGAGAACCCAGGAGTGAAGTCGGTAGTAACACTCAGGCCTCCTGCCTGTGTGGTCCTAGGTCATCTCTCACTGGTGAGATAATCAACCCTGGAGGCTGAGGTACAGCCAGAGATTCTTCACTCTGCCTGTCTGCATTACTACTAAAATAATGATATGATTATAATAATAATACTGTAAGTAATAATCAAATAAAACATGTAATTTCAGTGATAGCCAACATTTAGAGCACTCACCGAGTACCAGGTACTGTTCAAAGCACCTTCGCATACATTAGCTTAATCTTTTTTAGTTAATCTTTCTGTGCTTGAGGGTACCACCTTATGGAGGGCAGGTACCCTCAAGCACAGAAATAGAAAGGGTATTCCAAATTTCTAAACGTTATTCAAACTTACCTGGAGAATAGGCAAAACAATTTTTTATCTACTTTAAAAGTCTACAGTGTGAAAATGGAGGGTCTCTTGAACAGGGGTGGTGAGTGGCACTCTGACAGTTAGAAGCAGACTTTTCTGCACTAATGTGTCTTGGATACACTAATTGTTGCTGCAAGGAACCCATTGGAGGAGGAAAGCAGTAGAGGCTGAAAAAGCACTGGAAAATATACACACTTCATTAATGGTAATTTTTAGGTGCTCCGCTTTAAATGGGCCAGATTTTCTGACCCTTTCAAAAGGGAGAAAGCACAATTCTTATGAACTGTGTGGTATCCTCAGTCAGTGACATTCTTACCTCTGGTCAAATAACATGTAGCCCAAGATGCATGTAGAATATTCATAACAACAGCTAAGAACTCACTCTTCCCCTGTTCCTGTATCTCCTTGGAGGTGCGGTGTGCAGACTACTTTTAGATGAGGATGCTGAGGGCACTGAGGAAGCGAAGCACCCGCCCACAACGACACCACCTGGAAGTGGGAGAGCTGGACCCCAGGCAGTGTGGCTTCTCCGCCTTTCTTTCTTTAAGTGAACCTGATCTATAACTGCCAAGAGAAGGCAAATGTGTGTGTGAAAGTCATTCATTTAGCATGCTTTCTTTGTCTCCACTTTAGAACAAATGGCAGTTTTTAGGTTCTCACAAGCATGTGGCTGTTATCTCTCTAGGCTGGGCAAAGCTTACTGTATATAGTTAACACCCATTATTCAAGAGAAACAATGTCCTCTATGCTACCATGAACCCATGAACATTCATTGCCTTTTGGAAATATCCTTTTTGTTTTGTTTTGTTTGATAAGTGTAATTTAACTGTTTTGCTTTTGAATGTGTAGTGAAATGTTGGTTTACAAAGATTCCTTCTGTTACCAAATTGCTCATCGGGATTCATACACCTCTGGGTCATTTCCCTTCACTGTCTGGTAGGGTTGCTTATAACCACTTACTTTCCTCCTAAATTAGCCATTTTCTTGTGTCAGTCATTTATGTCCATAGCTGATTATAGGCTTCCAATGGGAACTGGTAGATGTGGGTGAGAGGTGGCAGCCAAGGCCCTTGCAGTGTAATTGGCAGGTCCTTTTCATTAGCTCCTTATCCCCGCTGCACTGGCCCCCTTTCTGTCACACGGGTATTTCATCTGAGTCACTGGTCCCTGATCAGGAAATTTGTTTCGATAGTAAAAGATAAACAGTACTGTACAGTAGAAGCATTTTTACAATACACAGGAAACCCAACCTTTTCTGAGAGCCAAAGCAAGCTTAAGCGGTGGTATAAATGAATGGTCTTGGTGGATTTCATTTGCATTATTTCTGTCCCAAACTTTTGGCAATGTATCTTTAAATTCTCACTTATTTATTTTTTATCTTCTTTTGTAGCACTAATAATCAGTGTTCAAGGGACCTTCTAACATTTCTCCCAAATGTGCTCACAGTTTTTACAAATTTTGAAATCTTACATTTTCAATTTAAAAAAATGAATGAGTAAATTCTCTGGTTGCCTTATGTAATTAATCTCATATTACTCTGCCTTTGAAGTCACCCATGTGCTACATACTTACAAACAATGAATAATAATTTAGTAACTCCTTTTTGAAAACTAGCAAATGACTCTATAGATCTTTCATACATCAGCTTTAACACAGATTGGCCTACCGGTGGGTCCGGTGGAAGAATGTGTCTCCACAGCCTGTTGAACATGATCTGTTACCTTCTCGTAAACTTCTGAGTCATGTACATGAGGGATTTTCTCTGTTTAACTTTAATGAACAAGCAGGTTTTAGGTAGGATCTTTTAAGAACCAAGATAAGTATTTTCCTTCACATTTTCTCTTAGCATTACCTTCCTAAGGTAATTATTCTCTGTTCTCCCTCTGTTTGCCTGAGGATTCTTATTGCCTATGAAGACCCTTCTCAAATTTTTTTCTGGGTTTTGTCTCTCCCCCAGACAAAACTTCCTTGTCTTTTTTTCATTTTTCTTTCAACTCTTTGTTTTCCACTGTTTTTGATGAGAAGCCAGCTGTACCACAATGGAACAAGTTCTTTTACTGATTTCAGCAATTTCTCTTTATGTTTGGCTTCCAACATTTCAGTGAGTCTGGGTGTGAATTTATCCTACTTGAAGTCATTAAGCTTCTTAGAAGTGTGGATTAGTGTTCTCCATCAGATTTGAGACATTTTTGGCCTATATTTCTTTGAATATATTTCTGATCCTTTCTCTCTCCTCTCCTTCTGGTACTTTCACTATGTGTGTGTTGCACATTTAATGATGTCCCACCTTTCTGAGGCTTTATTTTTTTCTTCTTCTTTTCTCTCTGTTCTTTGCATTGCATAGTCTCTTTTCATCTGTTATGAAGGTTGCCGATTCTTTCTTCTGCCAATTCAAATCTATTGTTGAGCTACTCTAGTGAATTCTTCATTTTAGTTACTATGGTTTTTAACTCCAGAATTTCCATGTGGTTCTATTTGGCAATTTCTGTCTTTTTATTGATAGTCTCTGATTGATGGGGCATTGTCATCATACCTTCCTTTAGTTCTGTAACTATATTTATAATGACTGCTTTCAAGTCTTTGTTGAATCTTACTTCTGGGCACCTGTTTCTATTGCCTTTTTTTTCCTTGTGCATGGTTTATGTTTTTCTGGTTTGGGGTTTATATTTTGTTTTCTGTATGTCTCATAATTTTCTTAAAAAATGCACATTTGGGGTAAAATATTGTAGCACTTCTGAATGCTGACTCCTCTGCCCTCTTTTTGGAGGATGTTTTTTGAAGTTATTTGGTTACTTGTTTAGTAACTTGGCTGGACTAATTCTGTGAAGTTCATTTTACTTATATTATGTTCTCAGTGACTTACTTGGTCAGATTTTATTGGTTGTTTTATCTTTTAGGCTGGCTTTTTGGGGGTTTTCCCTGGGTCTACAGAAACTATTTATTGATGGAAGTTGTGCCTAAGTCACCTTTCCCAGGTGGATGTGTGCGGCTTGTACACTGTACTCACAGTTGAGAGAGTTTACTGTCCACCCCCGACCCCCACCATTAGCCAGAATCCTGGGTTCGGTGCTTCTCTCTCCAGTCTCTCTTGACAGGGTGCAGCCCTGGCCATGCACACAGCCTTCTAGACCACGAGGGATGAATCTGATTTTATTTTTAAGCTTGATCTTTGGACTTTATTTTATGTTAGAACGGCTTATTGTTTACCATGTGTTTGGTCAAAGTGTGTAAGTAAACCCTTTGAGGCAGTAAGCCTTCTGCATTTTGCTGATTATCTGTGTATGACTTGGGGAGTTTTTTCATGTCTGACCCATGTCTGGTCCCTCCTGCATGGGTGCAGCCCAGGGTGTATTTTCAACCTTCTGGACCCTCTAGCTGAGTATGATCCCAGGAGCACTCTTCTTAGAGATCTCTCACACTTGGGTGTTTCCCTGTGAAATGTATGGCTGGCCCATCATTTCACTTTTTGCTTACTAATATCATGAAGCTACCAGCCCCCATGTAATTAATTGCTTGCCACCAAAATCTCCATTGTTTTTGACAGTGTCCTAGGCATGAACTTCTCCCAGACAAAGGCAGTCTCTTCACGTGGCATGGTGGAGGTCTCTGCCATTAGGACCTTCCTTTTCTTTTGAGCATAGTTTCTGTGCTGTCACACTGAAACTTTGGTCAGGGACAGTAGCCCATTTCTCCCAGAGTAACAACCCTTCTGGTACTGTGTGGCCTCTTGTCTTCTTAGCTGGCTCCTTATAAAGATGATTCCAGTATGGAATCTTTGCCTATGAGTGAGTTGGGGTTGGGGGGTAGAAGCCCCAGTATTTTCAGCCTTTGGCTTCAGGGGCAGAGCCCTGCTAAGTACGTTGAAACCTGCCCAGGTTTGTGTTTCTGCAATACAGGGTAAGGCATGGGCAGCCAGCCTCCCTCAGGTAAAACTGTAGCCCTGGACCTGAGGGCAGGATGAGTGGGAATCCCCATGTTCTCAGCCATGTCTCCTCATTGTAGGGCTTCCATCGTGCTCTCCTTTCCTACTTTTTAAGGCTTTGCTCCAATCTCAGTGACCTTTACCTCATTTGTAGACTAATCTTTCCTTCTTGTTGAATGTGCTCATTAGGTTGTGAGTTTTTATCCTTTTATGTTTCATTGCTGTACTATGAATGCCACTTCATAGTAGAGTATGCAGTGCATGTGCGTGAATGAATGAGTGGATGAAGGAATGGATGTATACCTTTGTTCTTAAGTGATGTGCTTATTTTCACCCACAGGGGTTGATACGCTCAGTGGGGATTTCTGTTATGTGGGAGCTATGGTGGGTGTGGAAATAGGTCTAATGTCTCCTGGCCTAGCCTAATCATAGCCAGCCAGAACTTTAAAAATAAAGGAGCATGAAAAATTACTGCACAACACACATGTAAGAAGAGACACCCCAACAGCAGAGTGAACATCAGTAATAACACAAATGGGCTCGTGATACCCAGAGGCAACCAAAGAACAGGAATCACAGAAAATCACCTAGAGAGAAAAGATGTTCAGCTTCTCTAGTAATAAGGAATATGGAAATTAAAACAATGTTATAATATATATTCATAACCATCAGATTTATAAAAACTAACTATTGAGGAAGATGTGGAGAAGTGGGAATTTTGGTACCCCTCAGGTGGAGCTATCTATTGGTACAACTACTTTGGAGAGTGGTGTGGTGATAACTAAATAAGTGAAAGATTGATGTACTCACACACCTTGTGCACAGTAATTTCTCTTCAAGGCCTGTATCCTAGAGAAGACACTTACTTGTCCATGCAGCAGGAGACCCAGGGCAATGCTTATTGCTGCACTGCCTGTAGTGGTGAAAAATGTTTAAAAAAAAAAGAGAAAGAAAAGAGAACAACCCAACAAATCTACATCACTAAGAAAATGGATTAACAATTTTTGAAATATTTCTACAGTGAAACATTATATGGTGGTTGGAATGAATAGTCTGCCTTTACATATAGCAACATATAGAAGTTTCATGTGTAATAAGCAATATGGATAGTATGATACCATTTATATGTGTTAAAAACAGAAAATAAGTCTTTATGTCTCTATGCATAACCACGGCACAGATATCAGCAAACTGTGGCCTGTGGAGCCCTTGGCCCGTGAACAGTTCATAGCTAAAAATATTTACATTTCAAAGCTTTGTAAAAACAAAAAAAGCAAGTGAGCAAGCTATGGCTTTTTTTTATAGCAGGTCAGGCAGACACGTCAAGGGAAGCTTTGATGGAAACTCTGAAGGAAAATTTACTGTATAAGAAGGAGAGTGCTTTAATTTTTTTTAAAAGAAAGGAAAAATCTGCGACATAAAATGTGTCTCATTGTCCTAGTCCATACAGGCTGCTGTGACAAAACACCATAAACTGGGTGGCTTGTAAACAGTAGAATTTATTTTGCACAGTTTTCGGGGGCTGGAAGCCTAAGATTTGCTGTCTGAAATGCGTGCTCTTCCTGTTTCCTCCTCTCACTGTGCACTCAGGTGGTGGAAAGGACAAAGGATCTCTCTAGGGTCTTAGTCAATGAGGGCACTAATCCCACTTACAATGGCTCCACCCTCATGATATAATCACTTCCCAAAGGCCCTGGTCTCTAACACCATCAGGTTGCAGGATTGGATTCAACATCTATGAATCTTGAGGGAACACAACTTTTAGTCTATAGCATTGACCTTCAATAGCTAACCTGTTTCTCCTTGCTGCTTCAATATAAAAGTTGCTGGCTCTGCTATACAGATGCTCTGTGCGCCCAGTCACAGCCCCTCAGCACCTGCGTGGACAATTCCGGCATCTCACCTCCAGCCGTTCTCACCCAGGAATTTCTCCTACATTTTGCAGTTTTAGCTTTTCCTGTGTGTTGCCTGACATATCAGCATTTAAAGCTCCTGGAGGCAGCCTTCAGCCAATGGAAATGGAAATCAGATGACTAGCCAAGCTTCTTTTTCATCCAAGGAACAGTGAATGCTGGGATGTGTTCTACATGGTTCTTCACAGGGACCCCTGTAGCATGGAGCCACATTGCCTAATGCAGCAGCCAGCCCCTGAACACATTTTTCCTGGTCTTGCCTTTCTCTGACCTGTTCTTTCCACTCCCGTGCTCTGCCTGCTGGGGCCACCACCCAGTTAAGCGGCTGCCACTGCTTCCTTGCCCTAGGTTCTGTTTTGGGGAACTCCAAACTAAGACAGATACACGGGCAGTAAACGAACAAAACTGCCATTGGAATAGCATTGTGAGGGTGGGGGGAGTTCAGGGAGCAGAAAAGGAATCTGAATTACTTTTTACATTTTATTTTTTAAAAGTATCCCTAACAAATAGTGCAAAATGTTAGCTTTTTAAAAGCTGAGTGGTGCCCAGATGAGTGTTCATGTTTCGGAGTTTGGATTAATGTGCCAGATGTCTGTGTAGAACGAGTCTTCCTCTTTGGCTTTTCATTTGTCTTCAGGAACCTATTTCTTGTGGTGCTTAAATCTAGTTTCTTCCTTGGCATGTTCATCATCCCAATGGGAGTAAATGAATTCATCATAAGCAAAAACAAAGTGCCTGTATTTAGCTCGGCAAGGAGAAGATGCAGCAGTCATTGAATTACAGGAGACTTTCCCTCCATTTTCTTCGTGCTTCACCGTATAACTTTCTCTTCCAACTAGTGTGGTATCTAAAACCATCTGTTTTACTAAAGATATTCTCCTGAGTTTTCAGTGACAGGTTCAGCATACTCTTAAGTTAGGAAATATTATGTAAGAATAGGTTGTAATTCACTCAAGAGAAACACAGTTAGCAGGAAACCAGAAAATAATTCATTGGGAACATTTCTATCAGGTTCCAGAAAATTAAGTCCCACGGTGGGTTTTTGTGTGCTGCGTAGAGAAGGGAATCAAAACCAAAGCAAAAAGACAACAGCAATAAAGAAAATGTATTGTGTTCTCTAAGCCTGCTTAGGGAGCAGGATGTTTTTATTAGTGAACATGGGACTTGGTGCACGCAGGCCTTCTTCCAGAGAGTGGCCATATGTTCTCTGATGTCTGCCAGATTTGTGACAATCACGAATCTCTGGTCCTTCAAATAAAAGCAAAGTGTTGTGCAGCCCTTACCACAGGAGTGAAACCTCTTCCTAAGGCATCATCCTTTTGATGCCAAGCTCTCATTTGGCTAAGTAGCTTTGTACCAAGTACAT
The DNA here is from genome assembly GCF_021234435.1 of Artibeus jamaicensis. Lineage (NCBI taxonomy): Eukaryota > Metazoa > Chordata > Mammalia > Chiroptera > Phyllostomidae > Artibeus > Artibeus jamaicensis. The sequence goes on from NW_026522030.1 coordinate 54,422,296, forward strand.
CTAGCATGATATTTTAAAATTATAAATCCTCTCACGTTTTACCTGCATTGCTCTTAGTTTGAAGACCTCGTCCAAAAGGGCCTGCAGGGTCTGGCTCCAGTTGGCATCTCCAGATTCATCTTGGATGCTTTCTCTTTCCCTCTTTAATCTTGTTCATGCTGGCCACTTAGAGGAGCCATGCTTACCCCACATACACCAGGGCCTTTGCCCATCCTCCTCAGGGGGTTGTCAGTGCCTGCTGCATAAAAGGCGTTCCATAAATATTTTCCAAATGAATGAATGATAGAGATTAGATGGTGCCAGGGTTCTAATGGTGGTAGTGACGGTGAGAAAGATGCTGTGGGGGGAAACACATATGTGCAAAATGCACTACCTCTGACTGCCTTGTCTCGTGGCTAGTGTTTTAATGGCTGTTAATAGGCCAACTCTCACTTTCACCCTACTTTCTCTAGCTTCTTTTTTTTTTTATCATAGTCTTACTAACAGTCATGCCAGCCTATTACCTTAATTTAAAAAACTTGTTTAAGATACTATTGTTGCAGCCCTGCTTGGGTGTCTCAGTTGGTTGAAGCATTGTCCCATGCACCAAAAGGCTGCGGGTTTGACCCCTAATCAGGGTGTGTATGGGAAGCAGACAATTGATGTTTCTCTCTTTCCCTTCCAATCTCTCTACAATCAATAAAAGCCATATTCTTGCGTGAGGATTAAAAAAAAACTGTTGCAGAAAGTACCCAGAGCTGGTACTAATTTTCCTGTTTTCTATATCAATCTTTTATCTTCAAGCTTTGCCACTGACGGAGGAGTATTTTGGGAGAAAGAAGAAAAAGCAAATGCAGTGATGGTTCAGGGTAAGGAAATAAAATAGAATTGAATAGAAGAAAGAAGTTAAAGGAAAAGATAAGCAGAACACTTTGGCACACAGGTTGGGGTGCTGTTCCTGTGCCTTAAACTTTGAGCTGGGCACCAGGGCATAGAGATGAACAAGATCAAAATCATTGCCCTTCAGGAACTTGAAGACGTTGGAGAGGGCTTCAGATGGATAATGGTAGTACAAAATACAGTCTAATGAGAGCTACTAGAGTTAGACCCAGGACCTGTAGAAGCACAGTGGGATTTGGACATCTTCACAAGGGATGGTACAGTTGACTGACCTAGAGGAAATATGATTCAGTAGACATACAGGCAAAGAAGCAAGTAATGAATTTATTATCGAAGGACAGTAAAACCTAATTGATTTTGGTCAGTTCTTGTTGTTTACCAAGAATATGTTTAGCAACAGTTCTTAGAAATATAAAGTTACAGAAAGCAAGTTAAAAATTCTAAAGAATTTTTGCACATCAAAGCATCCTCCAGAGCTGCTTGCTGATTGATCTCTGTCCATCACAGCCAGCCCAAGTTTAACCCTTTCCTGGGAAAAAGGAGATTTATTATGCGTGAGAATTAGGGGTCCTGGGTTTTAGTTCTGTCTCTCGTACAACCTGGCTGTGTAACCATCACACACATGTTCATCTTGCCCCGCTTCCTCAGCTGTCCCCGACACTGGTCCTCTCCCTACTCTCTGGCATACACAGGCACCCATGGGATGGTGCATCCTTATCAGAAATACAAATTTACCCTCGTAGCAATTCTCTTTCCATGGGTGGCTAGATTTCCTCTCTCTTACAATCCCCACCCAAAATCTGAATGGAATCTCTAATTTTGCAAAAACAAACAAATAAAAAACCTACTGCATGGACTCATGTATGTATTCCCTTTTCTTGCTTACTGTTGCTAACTCAGTGAACTAACTCAGTGAACTAATACACCACAAAATTCTGATAATGTGAGTTGATTTGATAAGAATATTTGAGATCACTTCTGAAAAAATGCATTCTCAATATAGCATTGCCTTTTGAAATGTAAATTTTGAATTCATCTTTAACTAGTACCAAGTACAGACAGATACATTATTTTAGTTTTAAAGATCCTCATCTAGAATGATGTCTTACAAATTAATGGATCTCAATCTTGAATCAGCTTGGATTTTAGAAAATGTTTGTGTTTCTTCCTTTTACCACAAGTTAGTGCCAGGTAGAAGCATTTTGGAAGCCTCTACCTTATAGTCACCAAGTTCATGAATTTCCATGTCACTTCGTTACCCTTAAGTAACACCGTCATGTGGTGTGGTGCTTATAGAGTAAGGACCCTAGCTTTATGTTGAAGTACTTTATAGTTGACAAAGAACTTAGTTATCTCATATAATTTTCATAACTTCCCTGGGAGTTAGCTTTTATCAACCTCTTAAGTCAGAAAACTTAAGACAGGTAAAATGATGTGCCCAAGATTACCCAACCTAGAAAATAGCACAAAAGATCCATCAACTTATGAATGGATAAACAAAATATGCTCTATTCATAAAATAGAATGCCATTCAACTGTAAGAAGGAAATGAAGTAGTGGTATGTGCTACAACATAGATGAATCTTGAAAATATTATGCTAAGTGAAAGAAGCCAGAAAGAAAAGACCACATAATTATAGGATTTCATTTATAGGAAACATCCAAAGTCAATAAATCCAGAGAGGTGCAAAGGAGATTAATGGTTGTCAGGGAGTGGGGCACTGAATGGAGTTGGAGGAGGGGACTGGTTATGTATACAGTTTTTTTTTTTTTGACATAATGAAATCGTCCAAAAATTACATTATGGTTGGGACTTCCAGCCAAGATGGAGGTATAGGTAGACACACTGTGCCTTTTTGTACAACCAAAAGGAGGACAACAACAAATTTAAAAACAAACAACCAGTACTGACAGAAAATTGAACTGTATGGAAGTCCAACAACCAAGGAGTTAAAGAAGAAACATTCATCCAGACCAGCAGGAGGGGCAGCCAGGGGGAGAGGACTCTTGGCAAGGCTGAGGCTGGCAGGCAGGGAGGTGGCTGGCAGACCTGGTGAGGTGGTGGATTGCGGACTGGGTGCTCCCACATTTGCATGAAGATGAACCAGGAGGAGCAACTGGGGAGTGAGACAGACCACGCAACCCAGGGTTCAAGCACAGGGACAAAAAAACCTCAAAACCTGTGACTGAAGGCACCTGTGGGGGTTGAGGCAGCAGCAGGAGAAACTTCCAGCCTCACAGGAGAGTTTATTGGAGAGACCCCCAGGGTCCTAGAATGTACACAAGCCCACCCACTTGAGAATTAGCACCGGAAGGGCCCAATTTGCTTGTGGGTAATGGGGGAAGTGACTGAAAACTGGCAGAGAGCAGAGCAGGTGGCACTATTCCCTCTGGGACCCCTCCCCCAGGTACAGGGCACAAAGCAGTGAGGTGGGTTTCCCTGCCCTGGTGAATACCTAAGGCTCCACCTCTTAGTATGTAATAGACATGCTGAGACCAAAAAAAAAAAAAAGGCCCGAATGAAAGAACAGATCAAAGCTCCAGAAAAAATAAAGAGATAGCTAATCTATCAGATGTACAGTTCAAAACACTGGTAATCAAGGTGCTCACAGAATTGGCTGAATATGGTCAGAAATTAAATTAAAAAAATGAAGGCTATGCTAAGTGAAATAAAGGAAAATGTACAGGGAACCAACAGTGACAGGAAGGAAACTGGGACTCATATCAATGGTGTGGACCAGAAGGAAAAAAGAAGCATTCAACCAGAACAGAATGAAGAAACAAGAATTCAAAAAAATGAGGAGAGGCTTCGGAACCTCCAGGACATCTTTAAATATTCCAATATCTGAATCATAGGGATGCCAGAAGGAGAAGAAAAAGAATAAGGAATTGAAAACTTATTTGAACAAATAATAAAGGAGAACTTCCCCAGTCTGGCAAAGGAAATAGACTTCTAGGAAATCCAGGAAGCTCAGAGAGTCCCAAAGAAGTTGTACCCAAGGAGGGACACACCAAGGCACATCAGAATTACATTACCCAAGACAGAAATGAAGGAGAGAATTCTAGAAGCAGCAAGAGATAAGGGGACAGTCACCTACAAAGGAGTTCCCATCAGACTGTCAGTGGATTTCTCAAAAGAGACCTTGCAGGCAAGAAGGGGCTGGGAAGAAGTATTTGAAGTCATGAAAGGCAAGGACCTATATCCAAGATTACTCTGTCCAGCAAAGCTATCATTTAGAATGGAAGGACAGATAAAATGCTTCTCAGATAAGGTCAAGTAAAGGAGTTCATCATCACCAAGCCCTTATTATATGAAATGTTAAAGGGCTTTATCTAAGAAAAAGAAGATAAAAGCTAAGAACAGTAACATGACAACAAACTCACAGTTATTAACAATCACACCTAAAACAAAAACAAAAAGAAACTAAGCAAACAACTAGAATAGGAACAGAATCACAGAAATGGAGATCATGTGAAGGGTTATCAGTGGGGGAGTGGGTAGAGAGAGAGGGGGAAAAGGTACAGAGAATAAGTAGCATAAATGGTAGGTAAAATATAGACAGGAGGAGGGTAAGAATAGTATATGAAATGTAGAAGCCCAAGAACTGATATGTATGACCCATGGACATGAAATAAAGGGGGAGTGGGTGGGTGGGAAAGGGTGTTCAGGGCAGAGGGGAATAAAGGGGGGAAAATGGGACAACTGTAATAGCATAATCAATAAAACATATTAAAAACTTACATTATGGTTATGATCACTCAGCTCTGTGAATATACCAGAAATTGTCAAATTGTTGAAATAAGTGGACTTTGTGGCATGTTAATTATATCTTAATTAAATTCTTAAAATTGTTAATTCATTCTGCCCTCCATACCAGAGCTTGAGGACATGTGACTTCAAAATAATTGTTGCTTCTTGGTACATATTTGCCTTCACTTTTTCCCCATCATAAGAAAAGGTACTCCTGTCTTCTTAAAAGTGTCTCTCTTTTAAGCTGTCCTCCATCCCTTCCTCTCTTGTCCAACTTGGACAAACAAGAGGATGCCTGCAAGAATTCCTGTATTCACCATCTACTGCTTATGAGCAGGTGCTGATATTAGGACATTAGTAAACCAGTACAGAATTAAAAAGAGACTGTTATTTTCTGCATCCTTTCCATATTTTAGTTTTGGCATAGTTTCATTAGAGTTTTGCAAACAGTCAGCTTACTCAAGAGCAAGATTCCCACATGATTGAAAAGTGCTGGGCAGAAACATAAAAGCAGAGGAAGCCATTAACGGCAGGTTGGAATGCTGGAATTGTGTTTGGAGCCTGTTCCCAATTTGATGCATAACTTCAAGCAACTTTAAGCCTGTAGAAAAGCTAAAACTGTACTTGTTGTTTGTCAAATGCTATGTATAGTACTGTAGAAGTGGGAAATATAACTATCACCACATAGTTTATTGAGGCAGCAGGAAATGGAATGATAAAGGCAGAGGTGTCTTTCTACACCCTGAAAGCATCCTGGGAAAGAAGGAATCAAGTTAGCTCTTAGATGGTGTGGGATGCAGCGGCATTACTCGAATATATGCTCCAGCTATTGCTGCAGACTTTCCTGTTACATACATCCTGCAGGGGCTGAGGGGTCCTAACATTTTAATACCGGAGATTGTGAGTAAAAAAGCAAACAAGGTATTTGTATGTTGGGCAGGCAGGGGAGGGGGAGAGTGTCCTTCACCTTCTCTTCTTCTCTGACATTAGCATGAGCCTGCAAGGTGTGAGTCTCCAGGGAGAATTGCCGCAGTGCAGACAGCAGACTTTGCAGCTTGTGATGGAAGAGCAGCACAGTGCACCTGTCAGTGCACAGCTGCCTTTGCAGAGATGAGCTGCCCAGCATTCAGAAAATTCTGCCTCGGATTATCAATGAAATCTGTAAAAGCACTAAAGTGCTTTTGAAATTTTGGGTTCTGATAATGAAATTTCTGAAGATATGAGTTTTCAAACTTGATATCTTGGACAGGGATCCATATTTCTGAGTTATTTTAAATGTTTATTTATTTATTTTTAGAACAAGGGGAAGGGAGGGAGGAAATAAGGGAGGGAAACATCAGTGTGTGAGAGAAACATCAATTAGTTGTATCTCACATGCCCTCAACTGGGCACTTGACCCATAGCCCAGGCATGTGCTCTGACTAGGAGTTGAACCCAAGACCTCTTGGTTTTGTGGTATTACACCCATCCCACTAAGCCACATCAGTCAGGGCTTTCTGAGTTTTCATAGGTTATTCTTTGTTCTTAATTTAGTTTCTTTGTCAGTGGGTCGATTTTTTTTTTTTTTTTGTATTAGATAGTGCATCTGGGATTTCTTCACTGAATGCCAACTAGTTGTCCATCTACTTTCATGACTCTGGTCTCTTCATATCTCTTTCTTATTGTTTTTGAGGTAAAATTTGTAACTTATATTGTAGCTGTAAGCATGGTGCTAGTTTCCTTTAGTTTGGGAAGAGAAGAGCGTATACACTTGAGGATAGAGCTTGGCTGCCACCTTTGGTGACATAAAATGCTATGTGGAGAGCTGAATCTACTGATGTGTGAAATAATTCTAAGAAGTCGCTCAAGTGTCTTCATACCCATTGGCGTGCAGTTTGTCATAGATGTGTGCTCTCTGAAAGCTGAAGTACCTTCCTTGAATGGATGGAGGAAGGCCGTCCAAGCATGAGTGATGGAAATGGAGTCTGCCCCTAGCTGCCCGCCCAGCAGCTTGGACCCAACAACTGTCAGTCACTTTACTTCTTATGGGTATTTCATACAGTTCTGAATCATTTTTATTGCAGAAAGCAAACTGAAAAAACAATATTAGGTACAAAAAAAGTATGATGATGTACTTCCTGTGGTCGGATTCTTAGTACCCTTTAGATTACATGCACTTTACCTTTGAGCCCATTGTACTAACCAGCATCACACACAGCAGTTTGCATGGTCACAGAGCTGCCAGACTCTTGGAGTGATTGTTCTAATTGCCACCCACCACCACCGCCTCCTTTTGTTTCTCCTCTAGGCTTGTTTACACGCGTTTGAGAAACGATTGCCTTGGCTTCCTCGATCCTTTTCTTTCTCAAGTCTCCCCTTGCTTTCTGTTTTTTAATTTTTATTTATTTATTTTTGTAGACTTTTTCCCTCTGTCTACACCTTATTTATTGGTGATGCTTAGGGTTCCCTTTTTGACCGATAACTATTCTCCAGATACTTGTTTTATATATATATATATATATATATATATATTTAAGTATATTTTATTGATTATACAATTACAGTTGTCCCATTTTTTTTCTGCTCAGTATTCCCCTCTGCCCTGTACCCCCGTGTTGTGGACCACTCTGCCTGGTTTTAGGAATTATAACTCTCTACCCCCTGTGGCTTAAGGATGAGTGAGCGACTACCTCTGGAATTCGAGCCGCAGGAGACAAAGCTTGTCTCTGGTAGCAAATGCTGCCTCAGTTTCCTACCTGCCCCCAAAGCATGGTAGGAAGTCCTTGACAAGTAAGACCCCCTCAGAGGAGGGGCAGCCTAGGCCAGACATGACCACGTGGGAGGCCATCATGGAAGGACTTGAGGGGGGGGCTGCAACAAGAGGGAGCAATGGACTCTCACCCCCCTGCCCCTTTGAGATAGACCGAGTCCCCATGTCTTCTGGGAGAAGTGCTTCCTGGCTTTAATCCCCCTAAGCCTGAATACCTGTTGGGGAGGGGTGCAGCTCCTTGCCTTGCTGGAGCATGTCCTGGGAAAAAAATCTGGCATCACAAAGACTTCCTGATAAACCTGTGAAATCTGCTCTAAGAGGGCTTTCATTCATATATTAAGGGTTTGAGCAGGAAACCCTAAAACTCTGTTTCTAACAGACTCTGACTCAAACTAAGCCCTCACATTTCTTTGATCCTTGCCGCCCTGTATTCCTGTGTAATACAACCCAAAAAAAGTCTCTGGAGGAGGGGGCTCAACGCCTTTTTCCCCTGAGAAACTGACCACTACTCAAGGCCTTTTTCCTCTGGGAAGCTGGCCACTTCACCTTCCCAAACAGATCACATCATGTCTCAGTCATGTTTACTCTCATCCGTGGCACACAGGGGGACTTTCAAGGAAAATCTCTCCCATATCCCCCCCACTAGCATTCCTGCTGCATTAGTTCATGTCCATGGGTTGTACACATAGGTTCTTTGGCTTCTCCATTTCCCATAGTGTTCTTAAACCTCCCCTGTCTATTTTGTACCTATCATTTATGCTTCTCATTTCCTGTACTTTTACCCCATTCTCCCCCTTTCCATTCCCCCTCCTCACTGATAACCCTGCATATGATCTTCATTTCTGTGATTCTGTTCCTGTTCTATTTGTTTGCTTAGCTTTTTTTTTTTCAGTTGTTGATAGTTGTAAGTTTGTTGTTATTTTACTGTTTAGTTTTGGTCTTCTTTTTCTTAGATAAGTCCCTTTAACATTTTGTATAATAAGGGCTTGGTGATGATGAACTCCTTGAACTTGACCTTATCTTAAAAGTACTTTATCTGCCCTGCCATTGTAAATGATAGCTTTACTGGACAGACTAATCTGGCCAGATACTTATTCTCCCTGAGCAATCTCATCTGCTTTTCCAGGTTTACAAATCAAATACATAGTGCTGACTCCATATATCTGACTCCTGCCTTGATCTCTCCCTAGAGTTGTAGATTCATATATATATTCAGTTGCCTGTTAGACTTATTTACTTGGATTCAAACCAAGTAGTGGCTCTATACTTGAGTTCTGTTTATTAGTATTCATCTGTCTGCTAGAGCCTGAAATGTAAGAGTCATCTTAGAATTCTCTGCTTCACTCCTATATATCACATCAGTTACAAATTCCTGTTTATTTTATGTACTAAATATTTACTGAGTCCATTCTTCCTCTCAGAGTTCTTGGTTCAAGCTTTTAACTTCTACCTGGATGATTGCAGTAATATTCTAACTGATATATTTATCTCTAATCTTATTTTTTCAAGTCAGTCTGCATTGTGTTATCAGATGATTTAGGAATTAATTTAGATATGATATTCCCCATTTTAAACCAGTTAATGGCTCCTCATCAGTCATAAGATACAGTCTATGATTTTATGGTAAGCCACTTGGGATATGTTTTGGATATTTCTTAAAAGTTAAATATATATTTATCATAAGACCCAGGAATTCCACTTCTAGGTTTCTAATGAAAAGAAAGGAAAACATATGCAGACTTGTATGCAAATATTCATAGAAGCATTATTTAAAGTACCGAACAGGAAGCAATTAAAATGTCCATCAACTGGTGAACAGATAAATAAAATGTGGTATAACTATGCAAAGAAATACTATTCAGCTGTAAGAGGAATTGAACTACTGATACATGCAACAACATGGAGGAATCTCAGATGTATTGTTACTGAACAGAGGTCCAAGGGGGTGATACAGGGTGCAGCAAAGGGGGCCCCCAAAAAAAAGATTTGGAAAGGTGTCCAGAATTCAAAGTGTATAGAAATATTGGAGAGACATATAAGATGTCCTCACCCCCCCCCCCCACAGGGGGAAGAAAGAATGGAGCCAGGCCATTGAGAGCTATTTTGCATAGCAACAGTTTTGGAGCTACCCTCTAGAGGAATGGTTATTTAACATATCTATAACCTTTAACTGGTTTCATAGATATGTTAAATAGCAGTGGCCAAGTTGGGAGCCAGGAAGAAGGAAGCAGCAGGGACTGAGGATGGAACTAGGGGACTCAAGATGGAAACTAAGGGCTGCACTCCTGAGTGAGTGGACTGGGACTCAGAATGTAACTAGGGTCGGCGCTCCTGAGAAGGGAGAAGGGAGAAGAGAGAAGGAACTAGCAGGGACTCAAGATGGGAACTGAGAGGCTGCCCTCCTGAGTGAGTGGACTGGGACTCAGGAGGATGTAACTAAAGTCTGGACTCCTGAGGGAGAAGGAACTAGCAGGGACTCAGGATGGAACTGGGAGGACTCAAGATGGAACTAGGAGCTGCGCTCCTGAGTGAGAAGGGACTCGAGATGGTAATGAGGGGCTGCTCTCCGGAGTGAGAAGGGCTTGAACTCAGAATGTAACTAGAGGCTGCACTCCTGAGCGAGATGGCCTGTGTGGGAGCTTGGAAAAGACTGGCTCCAGGACATGAAGGGTCCCCGCTTGGCCAGATGGAGAGAGAGCCACTCGGTTTCAGCAGAGTGAGGACCCCCTCTAGGTGAGGTGAAAGAGGGAGCCACGTGGTTTTGGCAGGGTGCGGACCCCCTCTTTCCCAGGTGAAAAGGGAAGAACCACGCAGCTTTGCCAGAATGGAGATCCCTGCAGCCAGGTGAAGAAGAAAGCCACATGCTTTTGGTGGAGTGCGGACTCCTGCAGCTTTGGTAGAAGAGGCCCACGCGGCTTTGGGGTGCCCCCTTTGGCTCCGGGGCCTGAAAAAGCAAGAGAGACTTTGACTGGAACTGGGTACAAAGGACTCTTGCCAGTGGACCATGAGAGGGTACCACGGTACTTTGGATTAACTCGAGATCCTGCACGGTGACACAGCTGACGGTGCCAGCGGCCTGCAACACAGACGTGTGCTCTTTTCCTGATTTACGGTACCCGGAGTTGGGACAGTGGGAGAAGGGAGCGCTGTGTGGGTGTAGGTGTATACCCTAAAGGACTTTGATATTTTAGTGGTGGCATTAGGCCTGAATAGCATTAAATAAACATTTTGTTTCCTTTTCACAAATCTCTGGCATTAAGAGATGTCTTTCCAATTGGCGGCGGACAGAAGGGCCCAGTAGATTTTAGTATTTTGTTTTTGGGAGGGGCCCCTGTTGTATAGCAGTTTTGGGCATCCCTAGGTGGGCCAGATATTGCATTGCCCCTCCCTCGGACCACCTCCTCTTGTTCGGTAACAGGGGGGCAATATTTGGCCCACCTAGGGATGCCAAAAACTGCTACAGAACAGGGGTCTCTCCCAAGGACGGAATACTAATAGCTACTGGGCTCTTCTGGCCGCCACCAATTGGAAAGACATCTCTCAATGCCAGAGATTTGTGAAAAGGAAATGAAATGTTTATTTAATGCTATTTAGGCTTAACGCCTCCACTAAAATATCAAAGTCCTTTAGGGTATACACCCACACCCATGCACACAAGCTCTCCCTTCTCCCACTGTCCCAACTCTGGGTACCGTAAATCAGGAAAAGAGCACACGTCTGTTTTTCCAGGCCGCTGGTATCGTCAGCTGTGTCAGGCAGGATCTCGAGTTAATCCAAAGTTATGTGGCACCCTCTCACAGTCCACTGGCAAGAGTTCTTTGTACCCAGTTCCAGTCAAAGTCTCTCCTGCTTTCCAGGCCATGCGGCCAAAGGGGGCACCCCAAAGCTGCGTGGGCCTCTTCTACCAAAGCTGCAGGGGTTCGTACTCCACCAAAAGTGCATGTGTCTTTCTTCTTCACCTGGCTGCAGGGATCTCCATTCTGGCAAAGCTGCGTGGTTTTCTCTTCATCTGGGAAAGAGGGGTCCACACTCTGCCAAAACCATGTGGCTCTCTCTTCACCTGGCCAAGAGGGGACCCTTACTTTACTGAAACCATGTGGCTCTCTCTCTAGTGGCTCCAGGGGTCCTCACTCTGCTCCAAACCGCGTGGCTTTCCCTTAATGACTGCTGTGTCTGGCTTTTAAATTCTCACGCCAATTTTCCTCTGTACCCCTATTTCCGACTCCTCCCACGATTAGTTACACCTGCCAGCATTTCTCATGCCTTCCCAGCTTTACTGAGCTGCCATCATTAGTCTGGGCAGATATGGCCCCATGGCATGAAGCCAGTCAATTCCAAGCTCTCATGGAGGCATTGTAACTCAGGGGAGCAGCCCCTAGTTACATCCTGGGTAGAAGCCACTCCCTTCTCCCTGGCTCAAAACTTGGCCACAGCTATTTAGCATATCTATGAAACCAGTTAAAGGTTATAGATATGTTAAGTAATCATTCCAGAGGTTAACTGCAAAACTATTGCTATGCAAAACAGCTCTCAATGGCCCTGGCTCTATTTGTGCCTTCCCCCAATTCACACCTGTTGGGGGAAGGGGTGAGGACATCTTATATGTCTCTCCAATATTCTTATACACTTTGAATTCTGGACATCATTCCAAAGCTTTTTTTGAAGCCCCCCCTCCCCCAGCAGCACCCTGTATCAGTATCACGATAAGTGAAAAAACCCAAATATTAAAATGACCCATTGTATGATTCTTCTTATGTGACATTTCTAGAGAAGGTACAACTATAGAGACAGAAGGCAGGTCGGTGGTTGCCTAAGGGCGAAAGTGAGCATTGACTAAAAATGGGCTCAGGGAAACTTGTTGGGGTGATGGGAGGTTTAAAACTGCATTTTAGTAATAATTACATGATTGTGAATTCATTAAAACTCAAACAGAACAAAACATGAAAAGCATTGCATAGAAGACTCATTACCATTTGATCTCTCCTGCAGCCTCAGTTCTCATCCTCCCTGCCTTATGTTTTGGGCTCTGGCAGCACTGAAATATATGTACTTTACCGCAGGCGCTGTCTTTAATTGCATTTGCTTTATGTCATACAGTAGCTTCTGTCAGAGAAGTTTTTTCCTGCATCCCATGTCTATCATTCTGGCTTACTTAAACTCATTTGAGAATGAGCCAGGCTCCAAGAAGCTTTCCTCAACATTGTCTTCTGATCCAACTAGGGTAAAATTGTCCATCCCAGGATCTGATGGTTGTCTACATATTTTTTAGGTACTTACTCTATTGCACTAAGTCCTTACTTAGTGTAGTCAGTAGGTTTTGAGACTTTAAACAAAATGATGTTTAACAAAACCAGTTTTGCCATAGGCTTTTTGATGTAAATGAGAGTTAAATTTCTACAGCATCCCATCAACAGTGTAATGAAATGACATTGAATAAAATGACTTTGTTATTCGAGGGCCTACTGTGTATTGAAATGGTTTGTTTATCCATATATTCCATCAGACTCTAAGTTCCCAGGGAGCATGTGCGAAGTCTTGTGTGTGTATGAGACCTCCAGTGCTGGCAGAGTCCCTGGTGCATGCAAGTGGAGTTCTGTTGTATTCGTTCTACTTGGTGAATTTAATCTAAAGATGATTTTTTGTCTTTTTTTTTAAGAATGAGATTTGTATAAATATAACCCTAATCTGGGGGAAACAGTACCACAGCATTTTTCATGGTATTTTCTCTTTTTCCTTCTTTTCCTAACTTACTATCCACCTTTAATGTACTATAAATAACACTCCATCAGATAGAAATTGTATCGCTAGCCTTCTCCATGGAAACAGAACCAGTAGGATATGAAGACAGAATTTCTTCCTCAAGGTAACCTCAGCATTGTTCGTAATTGAACTTAGTTGATTAGATGAGGCCCACCACATTATCAAAGATAACCTCCTTTGCTTATAATCCACGATTGTGGGTGTTGCCCACATTTGCAGAATGTCTTCACAATACTGTTACAGAAAAATGAAGCGACCAGACACCGAGGGATTCTGGAGTACGAGGTTTATTGTTTAACGTGCACGGGCTCAGAGGAGTCAGTCTCCAAGTTCTGAGCCCTGAACAAAGGATTCTTGGGGAATATATAGCTTAGGGGTCTTCCTGTCTACGTGACAAACGTGGGATACAGAAGCAGAATGTGATAATTGTTCTATCTGCGGGGGTGCTAGTTCCAGTCCTACTGACTATCTGGCTATTTGCTTTCCCAGTGGGATGCTAGTTCCAGCCCTGACTATCCGGCCACCCGTCCTCCCAGACGGCCCCATCATTCTCTCTAGGGCGCCTGGGGCCTGGACAAATAAAGGTTAAACAGAGGTTTTTCAAAGTTTCCCATATCAATAGAACATAGATGAATGTTCTGTGGAACAACTGGATATTCTAGCCTAGTCAAATTGATACATAAAATTAACCATCACCAAAATAGACACCAAATTTTTAATCCCCAGAGATCTCAGAACTCCCCTGGTGACCTCACCATATTCCACCCCTTGCCTCTTTTGTGGATCAAGAAACAGAGGCCCAAGGAAGTTTTTGGTTTCAGCCCACAAAACAGAAAGGGACTCCCAGCAGCTTATCGCAACAAATGAATGCCTAGGGCTACTCCCTTTTTTCCTTATCAACTGCACCATTAGGCATTTCTAGGTCACTCATTAACCAGGACTGAAATCTCAAATGAATTACTGGTACCATTTTTTGTCTTTACGAGTTATGGTTTTTTTTTTTCTTTTCAAGGGAATTTATAACTGAGCCTTAAATAGAATTTAAGAAATACTGCATGACATAATTCTAGCCCCAAGTCTTAAGGGTCTATTTTTAGAAGACATTGTCTTTTTATATTTTGTTCAATTGCAGAATGGCTTATCGCAGTGGACTATGAAGATGTGTAACATTTTCTTACTGCCAGGGATGGGATATTTTATGAAAATAGCCTTCCTTTTGGGGCTGGACACTTGCTGCTAAATTAGCCCTTATCTGATGAGGAACTAGATTATTTGGGGAGTCAAAAATTAGAGAAGTGCTAAATTCTTTTATTCTGCACATTTTTACACCTAATTTTTTTTTCTAAAAGAGAGGATACCTTCCTTGTAAATGAAACTATTATTGATAGTATAAACTATCTTTCCAGGGAGGAACTGAAACTCTGCACGCTAGCTCCATAATAAACCCTACCACTCCCTTTGTGGGGCTGATGTAAGTAGCTACATAATCTTTGGGAAATTCTCACTCTGGGTAAATGCAGTTAAGAAAGTTTTCACTTCCAACCCCTGGGAACCATACCAGAAAGAATGAGAACATCATGTAAATCAGTTTCTGTATTTTCCATACAGTAGTTGACCAGAAAAAGACAGGCTGGAAGCTGGGAAAAGGGCCAGGTACTTAGCTCACCCAAACTCATTTTAAGGCTTTTAAGTCCAGGTATTCAAAGAAAATCAGCCTTAATCCTACTGAATTCTTGTTTTGTTTTTTTTTTTAATATTATCTAAAAGGAACCTTTCCATTTTTCTTCAATATACAAATTCTACTTGATAGTAAGAAATGGTGAGAATTAGCTCAATTTAGATAGAAAAAATACCTTTACTCATTTTCTAAGAAAGTTTGAAGTTTCTGGATGGTGATATAAATAAATGAAAAAAATGTATCTGTGCGCGTATAGATATATATATGAAATTCACTTTCAAAACATCATGGCATTTAAGCATTCCAATTTAATGACAGCTGAGAAAAATGAGTGTGAAACTTACATCCCATGAAGTGAATTCACCCCGTCTTTCGTACATGGGAATATCACCATCTGGAAAAACGAGAACACTTGTGTTTAGCCAGATACCAAGAAAATACTGCTGTAATTTTGACTCTCCTCTTATCATCTGAATATTTGATATGTCATCAAGTATTTTCATTATAAATTTTACTTTTAGTACCTTACAGATGAGTAATAACTAAAGAACCTTCATGAAGAGTCAGAGTATGAGCTTCTTTTATTTATTATCATAGGTGATGCCTGTCTTCAAACAGTATGAAAACACTACGACATCCAGAAGGGGAAGTTGTTATAACTTATTTCAGAAGAGCTTGTGCATTAAATAATGTTCTTTAATTAGTTAAGTTACACTTAAAAATTTTTTGTCAAATGTAAGAAACCAACTTAAAATTCTACCTTTCATATAAGTAAGACCACTTGTTAAGACATAATAAATCCCTTATTTTAATAATGTTTTTTGATAATTTACAAAGTGCTCTTACATGCACATCCTGATTTAATTCTCAAAAATCCAGTGTTTGATGATGGTGGTTTTCATTTCTTTGGTAAAGAAACTGTGGCATTAGCAGGTTATGCATTTTCTTTTTCATGCAACTATTTGGTATCACTGTCAGAGCTAGCATTCAGGTCTCTTGGCCTTAAGTCCAATTAAGACAAACAAACAAACAGACAAAAAAAACCTTACCCTTAATATTTCTTGTTCACTTGTCAGTGAGGTTTCACTGTAAATATATATAATTTTGTGGATTGTTCTATGATGCAGATGGGCCTGGTAATATATGAGTTCTACTTTCTGCTCTAAATAGACTACCTATGTTTAACCTATGAAATGTTAATTATTAATTCCATTTTAATATGAGTAAATACATAGTCCAGCACTTAATATCATAATTTTTTATTACTTTTTAAAGCACTTTGGGAAAATATATTTACTTTCTATCATATGTGCGTGGGTATACATACACCCACAAACATGTTTGCCCACAAATATGCATGTAAATACAAGCTAAAATACATATTTAGAACCATGATTAATGGGAAGAATGTATGTCATTACTCTTAATTGTACTGAAAGTAATTGGGTGAATGAACATAGATTGATTATAGTTAAGAGAATTTTCTTTAGCTTTGGCTGTAAATAAAATGTCACATATCATAGTTTTTGAATTTTTTAATTTTTTTGCCTGTTGCTGATGGAGAAAAAGATTTTATACTTTAGAGGGGGATTAAACTCTCAAGAAACAGAGAACCAGTGCTAACAAACAGTTAAATGTCTTCTTTTAATTTGTGTGCAATTTTTGGTCTTAAAATAATTCACTGAGGTAATTCTTTTCAACAGAATTAAGTATCTGCTCTGCAAGCACTATGTTCAGTAATGTAGTCTTAGAAGTTTTCAAATAAAGAAGCATGGGAGTTGGTTGCCACTGTTAACCTATTATAATTCAGATGAACAAAGGTCCTCAGCAATTTTCATCAGGTGGAAAGTTCCAGGTGGTCCAAAAGATGATGTGCTTCATTAAGAGTGCAAAAGAAGTCTGATAACTTCCAATGAGGTCAGTGTTCAGGTAATGGAAAAGGTGAAAACTGGCTGAGCATTTTAGATAATTGGTAGGATTTGAAAAAAAAAAAAAAAGTGGGGAGGGAATAGGTCCAGGTCAAAGGCAGAGGGAATAAACACATTTGGTAGAGGTGAGGAAACCTGGCTGTTTATAGAGAGAAAGCTGAACAAAAACAGAGAAGCTAGGAGGTCAATAACTTTGTAGGTGTGTGGGGTCTGAATGAATTTGGCCTCATCTGTTGAATTTTACTGATGATGTGACTTCCAAGGACACCTTTATGAAAGGCAGTTTAGGAAATGGCAGTTGGCCCTTCCGTGTTTAATAACTAAAATGCCATGTAGAGAAGAATCAGAGCTGTAGCTAGAGGATGGATGGTCTTTTGCCTACAGGTGACAGTAATGAGGAGTAGGCTGAGTCATTGTGGGAAAGCAGTGCAGCATCCTTTGGTCTAGAACAGTGGTCATTTATTTAAGCTCTGTGTCTTCCTGCTGGGTCCCTTCCTCATTTGGTACAGACAGAAAAATAGTCAGTATGACACCACATTACTGCAGACTCAGAATGAATACTTTTAATTTGAAATATGAGTTGATTATATTATTTATTCTTTTTTTTGAAAAGTTGTGCCTTCTTGAAAGGCCATCCCAGAGTGAGGTGATCAGCCTCACTTTGTGCCTCCTCTCAGTCATCTTAGCATTACTGTTTACAGACGTACATTGTAATTTGGCTCCACAAACCTTTACTGAGTACCTGCTGTGAGGAATACAATGAAGAATAAGATAGAGGGAGATGAGATGTGGGGTTCAGTTGGAATACAGATTACATGTAGAATGTAAGAGAGGATAGGATTAGAAGCATAAGCTCTCAGTGTTGGGCTAAGTGGGTAGAATTAAGGAATCTGAATAGAAGAATTTTTTAGAGGGTATAGGGAGTATGTTAGTTTATTTGTACTTTTTAAAAATGATTTTATTTATTTTTAGAGGGAAAAGGAGGAAGAAAGAGAGGGAGAGAACATCAGTGTGTGGTTGCCTCTCACACGCCCCCTTCTGGCCCACAGCTCAGCCATGTGACCTGACTGGGAATCAAACCAGTGACCCTCTGGTTCACAGGCCAGCACTCAATCCGCTGAGCCACAGTAGCCAGGGCCATTTGTGCTTTTTAAAATTCAAATAACTTGCTTATTTTTGTTCAAACAGGGGCTCAGTTTCTCAAACAATAAGCATTTAAGCCCAAGTATACTGAACAGCAACAGAAAACTCTCAAATGGCAAGCATATTAGCCAAAATACACTGAACAGCAACAGAAAATATTCAATACTATGAAATCTTGGTTTCAGGAATCACCTCACCAGAAAATAGGGCAAAACTATTTTTAAATAAATGGCACTGGGTAGGGAAAATAAAACTCATTTTTGGCCAGATGGGTTCAGGGAACTCGTATGCCTTACCTTGGCTTTTATATAGAGAAGTTTTAGTAATGTTATTTAAAGAACAGGAGGGGAAACATATGTGGCATACTCCTAAGGAATGAATCAGTTGTTATTTACTCCATTGTTTAATTCAATACTTGATATAGGTAGATCCTCTGTGACTTGAAAAAACAGTAGCCCAGAGGACAGTGTAGATGTTATGTTGAATACTCTTATTTTCTCAAGATTCTAATTAGATAAGAAGTGTTTCTATCAAGCAACCAATTAAGTTAGTCTCTGTATCTCTCAACCTCATTTACTATGTTTGCTGAACTGTTTCTCTTAGAGCAGCTCAAATGTAATTTTTCGTTAGGAAGAGAGATTTATATTCTCATTCTCTCTCACTCTTTTTGACACACACACACACACACACACTCACACACTCACACACTCACACTACTTAAACCAAATAGTTAAAGCCAATAGACCGATGGATTGGCCAAATTCACTTAGTGTGAGTTATTAAGGCTAGTTCTAAATTATTCATGGGCAAAATAATCCTGTTTTTATCCTGTTTGGTACAATGAGCCAGCAACCATGGTTGTAATCTGTTGATGAATGAAAAAAGTGGGAAAATTAAAATAACTCTCAGATGAGCAGTATGGGATTGAAATTGTGATATAGCCCTTGTGGTTTTGCTGAGGGCCATACTTTATTCCCTAGAGATGGTCAAAACATGATTAACTCAAGGTTAACAGGATTCTCTAAAGTTATTATAAATGGAGACATTTTTCAGCTCTGTGTTTTTGTGACAGTTTAGCAAATAAAAATTAAATCTCATTCCTAAGTCATAGGAGGAATCTATCTGTAATGGTCCTCTTTAACCAAAACGGGACCTCTGGACATGGTTCCCTGACATTGCAGCTAGTCAGGTAGATCTGAGAGAAAGTTCATTTGGGGATGTGTAATATATATTTTCTTATTGTGTAGGAGTTTGACTAGATTAGTTTCCCAGCCCAAATTTAACTAAAAAACGTCATACTCCAAGAATAAAACAGTATGAGCAATATGGCAGTATGAGCTAAAACAGTCATCACTGAGCAAAGTGAAAGGAAAGGAATCAGTGTAAAAAGTCATAGTAAAAATCTGGCGATAGAGAAAATTTGATAGTTTTAGGGCCCCTTTTGTTCCTGATTTTCTATAACTAAAACCTATGTATACAGGCCCAGGCACTGGCACATGGACTCCCATTACAAGGTTTTAAACTGAATTCAGATGCCTCCCCAACCCTAATTTCATTTTGGTAAACATCTTTAAGAAAACTGGCAAAGATGCTGACTGCTGGGCCAGGTCACAGTTGGTGGAGGCCTTAGACTAGGTGGTAATAATGTCAGCTGAAGCCTAGATCTGTGTATCCTGTTGACATAGTTACTAGCATCACCCAGGAGACAGGTTAAGTGAGAGCACCAATGTCAAGGACCCAATGTTAATGCAGTAAGTTTATGTCTATCCAAGGAAATTTGTCCAAGGAAGACTTTGAACAAATACTGACCATCTGGAACTCCAGGCAGTGACAGCCAGTACCATGGACAGCTCTCCAAAGGGGCGGTGTGATTCCCAGGGTTTGGCTTGGGAAAACCTGCACTCAGGTACTAGTTCCACCTCTTCCCAGCTAAAGATCTGTGCCATGGACAGGCAGTTTAATTTATGCAACTTTCAGTTTAGTTATCTAAAACATAGTAACAATACCAGTTGTTCATAGTTCTTGTGGTACACAGATGATAGATTGAAAGTGAAAGTGTGTGTTAGCTATACAAATTTAAAATGTTAATATTATTAGTATTAAGTATTATGTTAAGTAAATAAATATTAATATTAAGAGTATTAACTCCTCTTCTTACTCCTCTTTTAATCGTTGACCTTAATATACTTAAGAGTATCTTATCTTAGTGAAAATCGCTAGATTTTTGTCACGGTATGAAATAATAGTTACATAAATGTCTGAGAAAGACCAGGGTACTGGTAAGCACATATACACTCAATTGATGAGAGATGGGAAGTAGGGTATACCTCATATCTTGTAGGTTCAGACACAAGTTCTTACACTTACTATGCCATTTAATTTTCACAACTACTCTGTGTACTTAGCAAAGAGCAGAGAAACCAGTCCATGCCGCAGCCTTTCATCACAATGTATTATTCTCTGTTATTGCTACTGGGGTGAAATGGATGGTATCTTGTATACAAGGCCAGACTGGTGATAGAACTCAGGCTCTTGGTTTCTCCAAGAGTGATCTATTCTGAAGGCAGAAAGTGGGAGTTAAAGACAGAAAGAGGGATGATAAGGAATTCATCCCAGCCCCCAGCAAGGGCATATCAGAATTCCCATGGCCAGGAGACAGAGCCATGCATCCAGGGGCCCTTTGGGGAGGTGAACCAAACTTATTGGAGTACACAGGTTGTTACTGGGGTTGCTACAGGTCTGGTTATGGTGGGAATCTTTGCCAAAACTCTCAACCCAGTGGCTGTTAAACGAATGAAAAATTGTGCTTTGGTATCTGTGGATGGTAACTCTAGTACAGTAATGTCTCACTGAAAAGGATCAAAATTCCTTAACAATGAGAGTATTAGGATTCTTGTGTTATTGGCACTTAATATCCCTGTCTTTGAGGAAACCAAATTATCTTTCTTTTGATTCTTTCATAAATTTTTATTAGATTTAATTTGCATCTTTATTTCAGAACATAATAGGGTATCAAGTTTTATGTGAACATGAATTCTACATGTGGAAAATGACCATTGCATGTGTGGAAAATTGATGAATGTAAAATGTATGATAATGGCAGTTCACACTGAGGAGTACAGAAACACCCTCAACATCTTTCCACACAGTTTATCTTTCATATGTAAGAATGTGGACAGCTGCAGGGAGCTGTATAAGACTACTTACTATTCAAGTCTTTTTAGCTGAAGATCAGCTGAACTGACTTTTTTCCTTACCAGTTTTATAGATGTTTGCGATGATGTTTTCAATAGCCCTTGGAGAATAGATTGAAGAAGTGGCAATTTTCTCCCTAGGTAGCATTTTAGATCCATTGTCAGAGAGAGATGATTATTGTGCGATGCTGTTGCCCCTCGGAACTTCCCAAAGCAAAATGTTAGTGATTAGATAGTTACATAATGATGTGTAAAATAGAAAGAGCAGTGGGGCTGAAATTGGAAGATACAAGAATATTGGGATTCTTTTTTCAAAACCTACCAGGTAAGTTATTGAAACCCTCTGAGCCACAGAGAAAATGGGCCTGTGTCAGAGAATGGTTGTGAGATTACACTAGACGATGGTTGTGAAAGTACTTAAAACTTGTGACAGATGTTTAAAAGAAACTTTATAATAATTCTTCTTTTTGGTTACTTTCCACAGAAAGTGAGTGAGAAGGTTGGAGGAGCTGAAGGAACCAAGCTGGACGATGACTTCAAGGAGATGGAAAGGGTAAGCATTCACCGCAGAGTTCCCTGTCATAAAATTGCCTAGATACTAAGGGGGGAAGGGAGAAAGGAAAAGGAAAAGTCCTCTCCACTGCTACCTTGAAAACATTTTGTTATTCTTAGAAATGCTTTTTATTTTAAGTGTTTGTTTTATTTTTTTAATATTTTTTAAAGATTTTATTTATTTATCTTTAGAGGGGAAGGGAAGGAGAGAGGGAGAGAAATATCAATGTATGGTTGCCTCTCCTGCGTCCCCTGCTGGGAACTGGCCTGCAACACAGGCATGTGCCCTGACTGAGAATTGAACTGCAATCCTTTGGTTTGCAGACCCGCGCTCAATCCATTGAGCTACACCAGCTAGGGCCTTAAGCATTTGTTTTAAAACACAAGATGTGAAGTGTCCTGTCTTCTCTTCATGCTGTCCCAAGAACAAAGTGGCAGGTAAGGTGCAATGTCGCCCTGTGCTCTTCCTTGTGGATGGATCATCACTTTTCCAAATAGGGACAACAAAGACTACTGATCCCTTCTTGGGGGACCTTCATTAAAGATTAAAATAGTGTAAGTCCTTTAGCATTTTGTCTAAAAGTAGGTTCTTGATAAGTGAACCTGGAGATGGTGAACAAAATATCCCATTTCCTTTTTCTGGTGACATAGGCCATTTTTTCTTTTCTTTCAATTCGATACTGTTTTTAGCAAGTTGTACTTAGGCTTATCTTGCAGAGTGTGTATTGCATTGTGCAAAGAATTATTTTAGGTATTAAATTGCAGATGGGTAGAGGATCTGGAAATACAAACCCCATACTTGAACAGAGAGGATGTCAAAACCTCATGATACCTAGAAATCATATTTTTAGTTAGTCCATTTTAGTTCTAGCAGGCTGCCTGAGTTTTGCTATTTTTACTCTCTGTGGAAAGAGTCAAACAAAGAAAATTTCTGGATATACTCTGCCCTATATTTTTTCAGTTTTTCTTCTGATGAGCTCACTGGTACATTCAACAAATTCTTGTTTTGTGTCTCATAAGAGCCAGGCATGGAGGATATGGCAGTGAGCAGGATAGACAAGGTTCCTGACCGCATGAAGTTCTTAGTCTAGTGGGGAAGGAAGCCTTTGGGTAAATACTGGGCAGCGTGGCAGAGGGAATGAACATAGCACTGGAGAAGATTAGAAGAGAGGAAACACCCAGAAAGGGTGGTCAGGGAAGTCCTTCCTGATAGTTAAGTGAAGATGTTGAGAGTGAGGAAGAGTTAGCAGAGCCTAGTATATTTCTAGTACAGGAAACAGCAAACAAGGCAGAACAGGACACATTAGAATTTCTTTAAAAAAAAGATAGAAACAAAAAGACGAGTTGCCAGGAGACAGTAGCCTCATAAAGTAAGACTGTGTAGCTTACCTAGCTGGTCATTCTAAATTCTTGAGAGGATGTCACTGATAAGTTAGGTACCCAAGGGAGAGGAGCTAATATAAGAGTCCTCAGTCCCAACCAGAGGTTTGGGAAACCAGGCTCTTACACCGAAAGCCTGGCCACCACTTGCCCTCACTGGGCTGAAATCTCTGCATTGGTCCCCGTTTCTCATCCCTGGACAGTTCTAATTACCACCTGATCATCAACCAAAGTGGGTTGGCCATGGCTATTCCTAGTTCAGAAAACAGTGTCCATTCTTCTTCTATAGCATGTGAGTCTCCAGACACTGACACACTTGTGCAGGATGACTTGTGTTTGACTTCTCTACTCCCTACAGCGTTGGCGTTCCTCACTCATTGTGAGCAGTCCTGTACTTCTGCTAATTTGCACCAACCTCTGTCTATATCCAATCTTCCTTAGTCCTCCCTTATCCTTTGATGTGTCCCTCCACCTCCACCTTGAAGGGAATTTTAAGTATGCCACATGGCCAGTGTCATGTCATTAATGACAGATTAGGCAGGTATTTAGGAACTTAGAACTAAAAATTCAGAATCTGAGTTCTGCTTTCTTTGTCTGCCAGGATGAGGTAATAAGCTAGGTAGCTGCCTAAGTTCAAACAAACTAACTTTGTTTCTTAAAGGACACTAAAAGGAGTAAGAAATTTGGAGAACAAAGTAAAGCTTACAACTGAACAACTAGCTATGGCTTCGAATCCATTCCAATCTTGCAAACTAATTGAAATAAAAGAGTATCTTGCAAGAGTTTTACTTTAGATAAAGATCCACAGACATGTCTCTGAGTCTGAAGATAAGGTTTATTTCTCCTAGTTACTAGAAAATAAGTTTCTGGAGGTTTTATTTCAACAACTAGACATTCCTACAATAAGGTAAATTCTTGTTAATTGTTTAAAGAACACACCTGTGGTTTTGCATTTGGGTTTATACCTAGGTAAATAGAAAGATTTAGATTTCAGTGTGGTGTGGACATTTGTTTTATTCAATTTTATTTCACACATCTTTTATTTGTGGCTCCATTGGAAATTTTGTGCTTTTTACCCATGCTAAATTTGCAGTGAAGGTATAGATTTCTGTGGTAATTATAAAGCACATACTTTGGATTTAGAATATCAAATATTTTCTCTCCTGTTAATATGTTTATTACTCACAAAACTATTTTAGCTCAATATTCCCAAGCTAGAGAAGAATCATCTTCCACAGTCAGTTTTCCGATCATCAGAGATTTGAAATAGAGAGACCTTTATTCAGCCATATTCTCTGAGGTACAATTAGACAACAAAATGAAATAAACGAGAGGTTTGCATCAAGCAGCACTACCCTACCCAGAAGAGAGAAGTGGATGTTCCTAGAGGGTGTTTCACTAATCAGCCACCCCAGCCCCTCCCCTGCTAAGATGCAGTAAATTTGCATGTGTGTCTGTTAGTTCTTGTAGCCTAGCCCTCCCAGATCTGACTGGGGGAAGTTCCCACTGCTGTGCTGTCTCTGCAGGAACCCTGCCCATAACCATTTTTCTCCTCTGCTCAAGTGTCTTGCATGGAATTGTGTGTGTATTCATTTTCAATGGTATCTGTTGCTTACAAGCTTCATTAAACACAAACTAAATTTCTTATCATGGTACAGACATTGTATAGATCTGTTCTTTGAAAAGCTGCAGATTTTTTATTAAGAGGAAGTTCTAGAGTTTGAGGGACCTCTTGTTTCTTCTCAAATTCCCATCAGTTGCCACAATGATACTGCATTTTTGTGTGTGTAGTTATATCCACTAATTCACAAAAATATCTGTAGATGCCTCCAAATGCCAGGCATTGTGCTGGACATCAAGAATACAAAGGTTAAAACACCATTGCTATCTTCAAAGAGCTTCCAGTTCTGGTGGAAGAAGTCAGCACATAAGTCAGTGGCTTGTAGGACATAGTGCCTGGTGTCCTGGGGATGATTCCCATGGAAGAACTAGCTCAGGATGGGTAGATCAGTGGAAGCTTCTCAGACGAGAGAGCACCTGAGCTAAACCCTAAAGTTTTATCTCGGCTCTGTACACGGGGGTAATGCAGAAGTCCAAGCTAAGGGATATGGCATCTCTCCTTACAGTCTGAAAGGTATCCTGGGAAATCCTGCCTGTTGAAACCAGAGGGGTATTAGGGTTGGAAATGAGATTATAGACCATTTTAATAAGAAAGGAATTCTCTTTAAGGGGAAGCTTCAAGTTTTAAGAAAAATAGGATGTTGGGAAGGAATAGAAAGAGTGCCATTCCATATGAGACTGAGAAAGGGTGGGTTGCCAAGGGAAAAAAACCCCAAAACACTCAAAATCATGGATATTGAATAGCATGCTATTAAACAATGAATGAGTAAAGAATGAAATTAGGGAAGAAATCAAAAAGTTTGGGGAAACAAATGAAAATGAGTTCACAACAATCCAAAATTTATGGGAAATAGCGAAGGCAGTCCTGAGAGGGAAGTTCATAGTGATACAGGCCAACCAAAAAAGACAGGAACATTTCAAACAAACATCCTAACCCTATGCCTACAAGAACTTGAGGAACAACAACAAAGACAGCCCAGAGCAAGTAGAAGGAAGGAAATAAACAAGATCAGAGCAGGATTAAATGACATAGAGACTAAAAGCATAATTCTAAGAATCAATGAATCCAGGAGCTGATTCTTTGAGAAGATAAATAAAATTGACCAGTCATTAAGCAGGCTCATCAAGAAAAAAGAGAGGACCCAAATAAACACAATCAGAAATGAAAGGGGAGAGATTACAACTGATACCACAGAAATACAAAGGATTGTAAGAAATTACTATGAAGAACTGTATGCCAAGAAATTTGAAAACCTAGGGGAAATGGACAAATTTCTAGAAAAATATAATCTTCCAAAACTCAATGAAAAAGAAGCAGAAAACCTGAACACACCAATAACAGCAAAAGAAATTGAAGCAGTAATCAAAAAACTCCCAACACCAAAAAGCCCTGGACCAGATGGTTTCACAGGAGAATTCTACAAAGCATTTAAGGAAGAGCTAACCCTTAATTTTTCACAGGCTATTCCAAAAAATCCAAAATGATGGAAGACTCCCAAGCTCTTTTTATGAAGCCAGCATCATCCTAATCCCCAAACCAGATAAAGACAACAAAAAAAGAAAACTTCAGGCCAGTATCACTGATGAACATAGATGCTAAAATCCCCAACAAAATATTAGCAAACCATATCCAGCAATACATTAAAAAGATCATATACCATGACCAAGTGGGATTTATCCCAGGGATGCAAGGATGGTACAATATTTGCAAATCAATAAATGTAATACATCACATAAACAAAAACAAAGCCAAAAATTACATGATCATATCAGTACATGTGGAAAAAGCATTTGATAAGTTACAGTACCCATTTATGATAAAAAACACTCAGCAAAGTGAGAATAAAAGGAACATTCCTCAATATAATAAAGGCCATATATGAGAGACCTACAGCCAACATCATACTCAATGGGCAAAAACTCAAATCTTTTCCACTAAGATCAGGAACAAGACAAAGTTGTCCACTTTTACCCCTTCTATTCAACATAGTATTGGAAGTTTTAGCCATAGCAATTAGACAAGGAAAGGAAATAAAAGGCATCCAAATAGGAAAGCAGGGAACAAAACTGTCATTGCTTGCAGATGACATGATAGTGTACATAGAAAATCCTATAGGCTCCACCAAAAAAACTGCTTGACCTAATAAATGAATTTAGCAAAACAGCTGGATACAAAGTCAATATCCAGAAATCAAAGGCATTTTTGTATACCAACCATGAAACAGCAGAAGCAGAAATCCAGACAAAAATTCCATTTGATATAGCAAAAAGAAAAATAAAATACCTAGGAATAATCCTAACCAAGGAGGTAAAAGAGCTACACTCAGAAAACTACACAACACTGAAGAAAGAAATCAAGGAAGACACAAACAAATGGAAACATATACCGTGTTCATGGATCAGAAGAATTAACATCATCAAAATGTCCATACTACCCAAAGCAATTTACAGATTCAATACAATACCTATTAATGTACCAGTGGCATATTTCAGACATAGAACAAACACTTCAAAAATTTATATGGAACCATAAACAACCCCAAACAGCAGATACAATTTTGAGAAAGAAGAACAAAGTAGGAGGGGTCACAATATATGATACCAAACTGTATTAACAAGGCCACTGTAATCAAAACAGCCTGGTACTGGCATAAAAACAGGCACATGGACAAAGTGGAACAAGAACAGGGAGCCCAGAAATGAATCCAAGTCTCTACAGTCAATTAATATTTGACAAAGGGGGGCAGCAACATAAAATGGAATAAAAATAGCCTCTTCAACAAATAGTGTTGGGAGAATTGGACAGCTACATGCAAAAAAGTGAAACTCGAGCACCAACTTACACCATCACAAAAATAACTTCAAGGTGGATAAAAGATTTAAATACAAGCTGTGACACCATTTGTGGGGGCAACTTTACCACAAGTCTCCTTGTCTGCCACGGATGAAAATGAAACTACCAAGACATGATCTGCTTGGGACGAAAGGTGGTCAATCTTTCACAGGAGAAGGACCACGGACCTCTTCTTCAACGGCTTTTATTAGGTTCGTAACATACAGGAATATGGGTAAAGCTCATCAGTCAATGTCAGGCAGCAAGGATCAAACAATAGATAACATTTCAAAGAAATCTGAGGGCTTAATCTGAGTCAGTGTCTGTCAGGTAAGGGGGCTGCAAAAATTTTGGGAGACATACTCATTTCCTGCTCGGACCCTTATCATATGAATGAAAGCACTCTTAGCAAAGCAAGCTTCACAGGACTTTGTGAATTCTTTCTTATGCCCCATCACCCTGGAACCCGCTCTAGTCAGCAAAGGGCTGCACCGCCTTCCCAATCGTAAGTTTTTAGGCTTAAGTGGATTAGGGCCAGGAAGCACTTCTCTCAGAGGAAATGGGGACTCAGGCTATGTCAGAATAGCCAGGGGGCAAGGGTCCATCACTCCTTCTTTGCTGCAGCCCCCCAAGGCCTTCCTTGAGGGCCTCCCAAGTGATTGTGTCTGGCTTAGGTTGCCCCTCCCCTCCCGCCAGGGGTCTTACCCATCACTGACTAACGGACCAAGCGTTGGGGGCAGGGGATGAAGCAGAAGCAGTGCTGCTGCCAGGGAGATAATCTTTGTCTCCTTAGTGGCTCACAGTTTGCAGGTTGCTCACTCAGCCATATCCATGGGGGGCAGTTACAACTCCTGAAACTAGACAGAGTGGTTCCTAACAACCGTTGAAGTCCTAGAGGAGAACATAGGCAGGAAAATCTCAGATATTACATGTAGCCACATTTTCACTGAGATGTCCCCTAGAGCAAGGGACATAAAGGAAAGAATAAACAAATTGGCTGTCATCAAAATAAAAAGCTTCTGCATGGCTAAAGAAAACAGTATTAAGATAAAAAGAGAAGCAACTGTGTGGGAAAACATATTTGCCGATGATACCTCAGACAAGGGTTTGATCTCCAAAAAATATAAAGAACTTACATGACTTCACTCTAAGAAGGCAAGCAACTCAATTAAAAAATGGGCAAAGTACTTGAACAGACACTTTTCCAAGGAGGACATACGCAGGATCCAGAGACACATGAAAAGATGTTTGGTATTGCTTCACACTGGTCAGAATGGCCATCATAAACAAAGCAACAAACAACAAGTGTTGGAGAGATTGTGGAGAAAAGGGAACCCTAGTTCACTGTCGGTGGGATTGCAGACTGGTACAACCACTGTGGAAAACCATATGGAATTTTCTCAGAAAACTAAAAAGGGATCTGCATTCTGATCCAGTAATTCCACTGCTAGAATTATATCCTAAGAACCCTGAAACACCCAATGTTCATGGAAGTACGATTTATAGTAGCCAAGTGCTGGAAGCAACCTAGGTGCCCATCAGTAAATGAATGGATCCAAAAACTATGGTACATTTACACAATGGAATTCTATGCAGCAGGAAGAAGGAAATAGCTCCTACCCTTTGCAACAGCATGGATGGGACTGGAAAGCATTTGCTAAGCAAAATAAGCCAGGCAGTAAAAGACAAATACCATATGATCTCACCTTTAACAGGAACCTAATCAACAAAACAAACAAACAAGCAAAATATAACCAAAGACACTGAAATAGAGAACAGGATGACAGTGTCCAGAGGGGAGAGGGGAGGGAATTTTAGGGGAAAGGAGGAAGGGTTTACAGGAACTAGTGTAAAGGACACATGGATAAAAACAAGGGGACTGTGGAAATGGGAAGGAGGTGGGGAGGGCTTGGCGGGTGGGCTGGGATGGGAGTAAAAGTCAGAGAACTGTACTTGAACAACAATTAAAATTAAAAAAGAAAAATGAAAGGGTAGGTTGTTTGTAGAGTGGGGTGTGGGTAAAGGCTGGATAGAATGTCCATGGTCCTTATCATCATTTGTTTAATTTGTCATTGGGTGGAGACATTAGAGCCTTCTGTCCAAATTCCTCATGGCTAATTTCTCATGGCTACTGAGGGAAAAGTCAGGTCTTAGGAAGTCAAAACTTATGTGTGATTTTTGACTGTGTAGAGGGTCAGCATCCTTAGTTCCTATGTTGTATTGACAAAATTGAAAAAAGACCAGAAGAATATATGCCTATGCTTTTACCTTCAGGGAAAAAAATTATTCAATGTAGGGTTTTTATTTCCTGAAAACATGCACATATTTGTGTATATTTAAAGTTTTACCTCCTCTAAACAGCCTTCTCTTATGGCTTCCTACCCCTATCCAGGCAAGAGTAGTTAGAGAAATGGAAGCTGGGGAACTCATAGGAAAGGAAATTGTAATTTAGGACACATCAAAACTTATTTTCAATAATAGGAAACTTTGGGCATTGAGGAAAACATTAGCTATGTGTTGTAAGTTCAAAGTTAAACTGTGTTACTCAAATGGGAAAGTCTCTTGCTGGGGATAATAAATTATTTAAGTGGAAATCTTAGTTTGTGTGAATTAAAGCAAGCCTGTTAATAAGGGAATATGTGCTGGACATTGACATGTTAGGGTCATGTCAATGACTATGAATGGTTTCCTAGCAAATGCCTAACGAGGCACGTTGAAGGCTCTTACAGGGCGATGGCCCTCAGCCTGTCCCTGAATGACGCAGTGTATGTTAGTTTAGCAAAAAAGACCCAGACCTTATTAGTGAGGACAGAGACAAAAAGAAGTTAGCAGTTGGCCAGCATCCTACCTGCAGATGGGCATTGGACAGTTCAGTTCTTTAAGAACTATTTCTTACAACCCCCCTCACCCATGACCTAAGGACTCCTTTTCTTTCCATCATAGTCACACGAGTCCTGTGACCTCAGGGAGTTCTCTTGCCTTCTCTAGGTTCAGACTCGCATATTTAACAAATTAAGGTTTTGGAGTTAGATTCTCTGTGGTCTCTTCCTGCTGTGTGTGTATGTGTCTTACTTTATAAAAAAATCATCTTCTGTCACTATTATATATTTGGCTCCTTTTTCTTAGTTTACTTTTTGATGTCAAACTTTCAGTTTGTTATTCTGCTTTGAACTTTGTAGCTATGTTTGCTGCTGCACTTTTTCTATGCTCCCTTTTTAATAAAAAATTAATCTTTATTGTACATTTATTTTTCCCACTACCATTTAGTACCCCCTATGTTCTCTTCCTCCCAGCAATCACCACACTGTTGCTCGTGTCCACGAGTCCTTTTTCCTGCAGTGTATATGTCGATTAACTCTTTCAAGTGATTATCCGTCAGAGAAGAATCAAAAGCAAGATCCTAGTGAATGAATTTTCTGAGAGCTGTTCCCTGTTTGGGGTATGTCCTGATAATGCTGTATACAGATAACTACACTGGACAAAGTTGTTTTCAGAGGTGGATTTCAAGTGAATGTCATTTATTTATTTTTTTAATGTTATTTTATGCTTGGATCCAAGTGGATTAGCTAGAGCTTGTGCTATGGTGATGTCTGGATTAGGTAACCAGGAGTCTGCCTCACTGGGCAGAGAGTCTATAAAGATGTGGGTTGGTATGGGCTCCTTCCTGGGAGATTTCCGTCAGATCACAGGGGATGCTGAAGTTGTTTTAGTTTCTGCTTCCGTCTTCTAAATCCTACTCTGGGGACTGAACCTAATGCTCATTATTGGTGTCTCCAGTGTATCTGTGCCTCCCCCGAGACCACGGGCTTCAGCTGAGGCAGTAGCTTTTCATTTTGGATCCTCAGTGACTTGGCTATCTGTTTACAGAGCACAGAGGGGAGAGGGGGGCTCCATACCCTAAGTGAGAACCACTTTTCATGCCTTGCTTGGCAATCTCTTTGTGGACCATTTAGGAGTCACACTGTCGGCATCCGGCGTCTGTGGAGAAGCCTGTGTAACTGAGTGTAGGTGGGAGAGGCCTGGGGTAGAGTAGTTCTTGTGGATGATGTTCTCACAGGTTTTGAAGAGTTTTCAGAACAAAAACACGAGACGGGGTGACAGAGGCTTTTCTCCTGGTCCCATGTGCCAGGTCCCCAGGCCTCACCTGGAGGGCAGTGCCAAGAGCCTTCCAGCTCTGCCCAGTCCTCTTCAGGTCGAGAGATGTTCCTGTTGCCTGTCTTTTTATGAGGAACATATGATTTCAAGAAGTAGTGGTTAAGAACGTAAACTCGAGAGCCAGAACTGGGCAAGTTTCTTATCCTCTCTGTATCTATTTCATAGCATTTTGAAGAATAAATGTATGAAGATATTTAAAGCTTTTGGAATAATTTCTGACAACTGGAAAACTTTTTATGATGGTGGTGATTATAATTATTTTGAGTAGGGTAATTAAGCAAAAGTTAGAAATTGGTTAGCCTCCTAATATTTAATAACTTCAGGATATCAAGCTGGTCATTGGACAGTTTGGCACTCTCTCTTAGAAACCTTGACCTTTGAAATTGCTTTCTTTGCATCATAGCCATGCAGGACCTTTGGATACATTTAACATTGAATTTCTTAACCCTTGTCATATAGTCGGCAGGATTATGCATTTGCCTCATGTCACACATGTAACATAGACTTTCAGCACGTTTGTTTTGCATACAACCCCTGAATTCATTTTCATGATATTGAGTACATTGGCTTTTGCTAGCATTTCTAGAACTTCCATGCATGACCCTGTAAGTCCTGCTTTGCACAACTCCAGGTGGCCCCTATTCACTTTCAGAAGTAAATATTCTTTAGTACAAATTTATAATGTCTTAGATTATAAGCTTGTAATCTAAGTTTATAAAATGGCTTATAAGACATCTTATAAGCTCAGTTATAAGATGACTGAGTTTATAAGTTATGACTCAGTTACCAAAATGACATGGTACAGGGTTCATATGTAGGCAGACTTCTTTTAAGTAGGAGTTTGTGTTTTTCTTACATATGAATGTTTTTAATGTAATTTCATACCATGATGTCCTCGCAGGAAGAAGTGTTTTCCTCTGTCAATCACAGTAACAGCAAACTTCCTAAACACAGTGAAATGACTACTGTAGAATGGGAAATTATTAAGTATTGAAAAACCAAACTAAAAGATAAAATATTGTGATGTGTTATGGCTTGCTTTCTGATTATGAAAGAGAAGGAAGCTTACCCCATGCCTGAAAGGATGATTTTATAAGTGTAGTAGGTTATTGAAAAACTCTCCAATTAAGGGAAGAGCCCTTGAGCTCCAGTGAAAACAAAACTTCCCCATGGACTTAATTAATACATGAAATTCTACCTTCAAAATGAATTGCTTTCACTCATGCCTATGTCATATATTGCATGCACATATCGTGGAGAAAAAGATGCATTTATTTTTACTAGTCACTTACCCTCTAGACTGCAGGGTTGTCCAGCCTTTTGGCGTCTCTGGGCCACACTGGAAAAAGAGGAGTTCTCTCACTAAATACACAAACACTAATGAAAACAAAAAATTTCATAGTGTTTTAAGTAAATTTATGATTTTGTGTTGGGCTGCATTCATAGCCATCCTGGGCTGCATGTGGCCTGCTGGTGGCGGGTTGGACACCCCTGCTAGAATGGATGAGTGGACCAGACACGTTGGTGAAAATGTTTCATGGGGGAGTGTAGGGAGGACATAACTGCACTGAGCAGCCTCTTCAACGCAGAGAGTGACCTACTGAATGCAAATACTGACCATTCAAAATTGTGCAAGGAGGGACTCGAGCACCAGGACTTTTATTTAGAATTAACCAGAAGTGTAACAATGGATTAGAAGTGTCTGAGCAAAATTTTTATATACTTAGGGTGTCCTTGAAGTTAAAGAAAAACTTTGTCTCTTACTTGAATAAGCAGAGTTGATGCTGCGTTTTTCCTTCTTTGGTGCAGTGAAACTTGTCACCATACCTGGGCCACTGTAGACGTTCAGCAAATGCCTCCAGGGCAAAACAATTCATTAGCTCCACTTTTAAAACTTTTATGTACATTTATTTTATGCTGAATTTATTCCCGGGCCCTAGAAGAAACATTTTTGTGTCTTCTAGGGTACTTTTTCTTCTGTTCAGCTTCTTCCAGTTTAGGAACAATGCGCTCTTTCTCAGGAGAATCATTTAGCATATTAATTTTCTCATTTCAGAAAGTGGATGTCACCAGCAGGGCTGTGATGGAAATAATGACGAAAACAATTGAATACCTTCAACCCAATCCAGGTAAGAGGTCACTCATGTTCAGGGTATCCCTCCAGGTAACTTGTAATTTTCTTTTTGAGAGATATTTTAGGTTTGGTGCACTTCTGCTTCCTCTGCCCACTTTTCTGGGGGTTCAACAACTTCAGGGGTCACACTTTCACTTGGAATGGGGGCTACTTTTGAAGGTTCACATTGAAGTGACTGGAAGACTCTGCAGTATTTTATCTGACTGTGGGGTATCTAAGAATATTATGTGGACCGCTTGGTGCAAGATGTTATTAATGGTACTCCAGTTTTCAAAGGATGGTACAGAATTGGAATAATATTAAGATAAGAAACAGTACTTGCTAAAAGGTGTGAAGATAGGAGATTGAATAATTTCTCTGAGGCACAGAGGGTTTTTGTTATATAGCATCACCAAAGTCTTTGGAGGGATGTTTTTAACTGAGTCCTCCCCATGGATGCCACAGACCTGCATATGTTAGGCCATAATGAGGATAATGGAGCTCTGCTTTGAAAGGAGAACCAGGCAGAACTGGAGCAAGCTCTGTAGGCATGAAGTGTGACAGAGCAAAGCGGCCGGTATGTTGGCCGCCTCCTCCCTACTCTTCCTGTGCAGTGGTTCGTAACTCAGAGTATATGAAGTAAGGCTGATTGTCTTCAAGTGAAATGCATTAATATTTGGGAAACTGCTTACCCTTGAGATTCATTTCTTTGGGAGTTTCAAGTTGGGATCTGTGTCTTTGATGGTCCTAGGAAAGATGGTCCAGGTACTATGCCAACCTCAGTGTGCTTGGGTAATGAACGTTAGTGGGCAGGAGATTAGAAAAGGGCAGGTGTTGGGTAAAAGGAAGCAGTTACAGGTAATAGGCTGAGCTGACTAGCTCTCTACTGCCTCCTGCTGTTGGCTGCAGTTTCATTCCACCTTTGTTTACCTAGGACAGCATAGCTGCTGTTTGGAAGATGAACAAACTATGTGGGAATAACATTTCTATTTTTGTTTTTCTTCTTAAACTACATCAGAGATGGAATTATGTGAGGAAGAAATATCTAGAAATATATGTGGTGATAAACTATAGGAATCAGGCATTTAACTGACAGTGGACCAAATGGTTAGGAAATTAGGCAGGGAATAGCAAAAGTCAAGTTTCTAATTTTTACCCAGAGCCTTATTCATGACCTTTCTATTCCACAGAAATGCAAGGATATCTTCACTGTGTATGTATTCCTTCGTATTTAAACAACTGTAATAAGTCAAGTTCTGAAAAGGGAACTGCTCACCTGCCTCACCATAAGAAATCATTATATAAGGGCAAGGAATGTTTGTCTTTATCTTTATGAAGAACTTTGAAGTGTGCTTTGTTTCCTTGGGATTTACACAGGAATTGTGCTAGTAACTCATTGCAGAGCTATGCTAAACATAGGGAGGGGAAGAAAAACAGTATTTATTGAGCACTAATGGATTTTCAATACAGTGCTAGTTATTTACATGATGTCATCTATGAGAGTAACCATTTTATGATCGCATA
This sequence comes from Artibeus jamaicensis, assembly GCF_021234435.1. Lineage (NCBI taxonomy): Eukaryota > Metazoa > Chordata > Mammalia > Chiroptera > Phyllostomidae > Artibeus > Artibeus jamaicensis. The sequence goes on from NW_026522030.1 coordinate 54,457,555, forward strand.
AATAAAACACAGTTGAACAATTTATAGTATAGAAAAGGGATTAAATGTCTACTGTAGTACAGAATCTCAGTGGGAACCTGTCCGTGTTCCTGGGTATAATGAAATGATGCTGTGCTGTAGGTGGGTACAGTGTATTGACTAGGATGTCCCTCGAAATTTAGGGCTATCCAGAACCTCAGAATGTGACTTCATTTGGAAATAGGTTTTGTTTTCAAATATAATTAATGGTCATGAGATGAACACATCTGGAGTTCAGGTAATCCCTAAATCCAGGGCCTGGTGTCCTTCTGAGATGAGAAGACAGAGAGGCACGGGGAAGAAAGCTGTGTGAAGATGGAGGCAGAGATCCGAGTCATGCTGCCCCAGGCCATGCAATGCCAGGAGCTACCAAGTCTAGAAGAGGCGAGGAAGGATTCTCCCAGAGCCTCTGCAACGAGCCAGCCCTGCCGCCTCCTTGGTTTCAGGGTTATGGCCGCTGGAACTGTGAAAGAAGAAATTTCTCTTGCTTCAATTTGTTTGTGGACACTCGTTATAGAAACACTAAAAAGTGAATACAGGAGGCTAGCCTTGTTTTGTTCAGGAAAACACAAGGGCCAGAGATTTTAAGAAACTTTTCCATAGTTATACACCCAGGAGGGGTTGGAGCCAGCATCAGAAGCCCAGTCTGACTGCTTCCTGAGTCCGTGCATCTCATGTGGATGATACTGCCTCTGATACAGATTCAACTTGGTGTAGGTACAAAGAGTCATATGCTTTCAGAGTGGTGCACCAGAACTTCAGAAAGAAATCAAATTGTGGGGTCAAGACTTACTGTTATTTTAATTAAAAGGATTTCAGAGAGAGGTAATTGGGGAAGATTTGAATTTTTAGGAATGATGCATTTTTACTAGAATGCTGAATGTGCTATGTAGCTGCCAACATGTTAGTTTTACGGCTGTTGGAAACTGAGTGGATATCTGCCATCAGGGAGAGCAGTAAAAGCCATCACTAAGCAATCCCAGGTTGGTTTCAGAAAAGCAGTTCTATTGTATATGAGCAGCCCACATACACATGCAAACAAATCACCCAGAATAGTCCAGAAGAAAACAAAAGTTCATTTATTCATTCTACAGAATTTGTATAATCTGTAGCTAATTGGTTTAGGATAGATATGACTTAGCTTCTCCCTGAATTTCTTGCCTTGAGAGCAGACACTGGCTTTGGCACTCTTGAAAGACACTGGCTGGTCAAGTCACTTGTTTAGAACCCAGCGGCCTTGAGAAGGGACACAGGAATCTAGCAAACAGCGAGAGGCACCCAGTTTGGGGGCACAAAAGAACACAAAGAAGATTCTTAAACTCATACAGTTTGCTCAATACCTGGACATCTCAGCCTCTCAGTGACCCCAGGAGCTGGTCAGTCAGTATGGATGCTGGGTGCTCATCCTGAATAAACCTGTCTCGGGTCAGGACAGAGGATGACTTCAAGGAACGGTGTACAAGGACAGCCAGTACAGTCAGTGGGAAGTGATGCTCTGAGGGTACTGCGAGAGTATCCCGTATTAGATTAATACTCTAGAATGCTTTCTGGTTTTCCGATATTGTGGTTGTGGACCAGGCACATCTCTTTTATTATTGAAACTTAGTGTCTATTGAAATGATGACCAGAGAGTTTGATTAATTTTCATGAATCCATTGATAATGCTCTGTGTAGGTCCCACATCCACTCTAATCCACCTCCAGGGCAATGTTTTTACTGTTTAACATTATTATATACTTATTTATTTTTTACAGAGCAGTATTTTTAAAAGGCAAATCTGATCATATCATTACCTTGCATAAGACTCGTCAATGGCTTTTCATTGCTTTTAGGATTAAGTTGAAAATTTTAAACATGGCTTAAAAGGCCCTCCCTTCATGGTCAGCCTGCCCTTTCCCCTCCACTTTGCCAGGCAAGCAGTTCCCTCAGGTCCAGTATAAAGGTTACTTGGAAGTCTTCCTTGACCCTTGGCAACAGTAGGTTCCCCAATCAACATCCCTCTCATGATTTCCTGGTGTGGGGTGGTGTAGATCCGTAACTGTAATTGCATGATGTGTATGCTTTGGTTTGTCATCCCCAGTAAGGACAGGGCTGTGCCCATTTTATCCACCATTGCATGCCCAGCCCAAGCTCAGGTCTGTCAGCCAGCGGCACTTGGGTATTTGAATACATGACTTATGAAGCACAGTTGATAATCAGTGTCTAATGTACTAAAACTGCTCTAATACAAAGGGTAGGAAGGGAAGTTACTCCTTCTCCCTAAGCCATCAGCTCTTCCAATATAACCAGCACTCACCCCATGCATTCACTTTTATGCGAAGACGATTCTAGATGGAATCGGGAAACAGGACCAAGACTGAGCTCCTGCTCTCTGGGGCCTCACAGTCTAGCAGCATAAGGTACATACCCTCTGAGAAGAGTGGCCCAGAGCGCTTCACAGCCAGTCCAGCTGATGGACGAGGTGAGGAGGGAGAATTGGGTCACAGGTCTACAGGTGTGCACCGTGAAGCAGGGCTTTGGAGAACACAGAACAGAGAGCTGTAAAGTCTTTCCCTTTGGACTGTGAAATTATTCTAACAGGAACAGCATAACCCAGTACAAATTTCCAACCTGCTTAGATAAATAATTTGAACGCAAAAACTGCTGTGCCCAAATTCCATCCTGTCAATTGCGCACCCCAGTTTTCATGGTGTCTAAGAGTAAAGATCATTACAAAAGATACAAATCAGTTTTCATAGTTGAGTGTCTGATGCCTTGTGGGGAAAATGCACGAAATCAGCATTCTCCGATAGAAATATGATGCAAGGCGTGTGCGTGATTTTGAATTTTCTAATAGCCACATTAAAAAAGTAAAAAAGTTAAAATTTATTTTAATAATACGTTTCAATATATCCAAAAATTAACCAACATTAAAAATTATTGAGAGAGTTTTTTTCTTGTTCTAAGTTTTGAAATTTTGTGTAATTTTACACTTACAGCCCATCTTGGTTTGCACTGGCCACCTTTTAAATGCTCGATAGCCCCGTGAGGCCATCAGTTCCCATGAAAAACAGCATAGGGTTAGTTTTCTCTTCAACCTATTTATTATATTTGATATGTGCTTGATGCTTAGCTGCTTGGTTTTTGTATATTAGTGGTTGTTTTTCCAATAGAGCAATGGACTCTTGATCAGGATATCTTTACATTTGTTCGTCTTTTTTTATGCTCCTGCAAATTTGTTTCCTGGCACCGCAGTGGAGATCTTCCCCCGTAAATACAACAATAGACATGACCAGTCTGGTCTGCGTTTCCTTTCCAGCCATAGCATACTGGCCATGACCAGGGCTTTCTCAGTTTGTACTGAAGGTATTCTGACCTTTACTCGTAATCCAATAGAGATTTCCAAAATGTGAAGACAAAAAGCAGTTTGATCATGAAAACCCCTGTGCATAGAGCGGGGTTGCCTCTCTACAGAAATGCTTTCCCCTCAAATGCCTGCATGGTCCAGCTTCTCCAGCATGCCTGTGATTGGGATAGTAAGCAGGATCTTTAGATGCCTATTCAGGATTTTTCAATAATAAATTCGAATGTCATTTGTGGAATGTTGCCTGTGAGAGTAGAAGTTTGCTGTATTAATTACATCTTTTTATCTTTTAAACAGTCAGCTCTACAGTCTGATCCATTTTCTTCTTTTTTAAAAAAAGATTTCATTTGTCCATTTTTAGAGAGTGGAGAAAGGAGGGAGAGAAACATCTATGTGTGGTTGTCTCTTGTGTGTCCCCTGCTGGGGGACCTGGCCTGCAACCCAGGCATGTGCCCCGACTGGGAATCAAACCAGCGACTCTGGTTCACAGGCCACACTGAAAACGAAATCCACTGAGCCATGCCAGCCAGGGCTGCTGTGTTAATTTTAAAATAGCATATTAATCCTTGAAAAGATATTATATGAAAATTATTAGACTTCTTTGCCATGGGCTTCCTTCTTGGTTCTTTCTTTACAAAGATGAGTAAAAATAGTGATTACAAGATATTTGGTGGTGTTAGAATTGGAAATCAATACATGTATTACTTGGCGCTGATGTATTCAAATCCTTGGCTGCACAACAGACAGAATGTGCTGTTTTCCTCAGGGCAGAACCTGAGCTGTATTTATTCTCTTGTCTTTCTGGGCTCTTAGCCTTGTGTTCGTACATTGTTTCCCTCACTGTGCCTGCTGAATAGGTACATAAATGAATGTGTCCGTCCTTCACTTAAAAAACAGGGGTTGTGTACTGAGTCTAGTAACGAGAGCTTTTCCAAATCCTGACACAGAAAAATAATCAAAGTGCATGAAGGACAGATTCATGAAATTAATTTTGAGGAAATTGCCTCTATCTTAGAGGTTTGGTGACTCTCAGGGAAGAGCGTGTTAAAGATGAAATTGTAAGTCAGGTGATATGTGATATAATTCATATACTATGTCAGCCGTTCTCGACCTTTTTAATCTCTTGGCATACATAAACTGATTACTAAAATTCTGGGGTACATCAAAAATATATTTTTTACTAATCTAACAAAAAGTAGGTATAATTTTGATTCATTTACACCGTGCAGCTTGTTATTGGCTGTTGTCATTTTTTTAAAATTTGACAATCTAAAGGAAAAGAGGTCAGTGCCCATGACTGAATAGTCAAGTATTGCATGTTTTAAAAATTCTTGCAGCATGAGCCCTGGCTGGTGTGGCTTAATGGATTCAGCATGAGCCTGTGATGCAAAGGGTCGCCGGTTCGATTCCCAGTCAGGGCACATGCCTGGGTTGCAGGCCAGGTCCCCAGTTGGGGACACATGAGAGGCAACCACACACTGATGTTTCTCTCCCACTCTTTCTCCTTCCCTTCCCCTCTCTCTAAAAATATGTAAATATTAAAAAAAACTTTTTTGCAGCATGAATATCACTGATATAAGTAGTGAAAATGCTGGAGGGTTTTTCTATTTTTACTACATCTTCAGGGAAAATATTTAAAGTTAATAAGTTCCCAATAAATTTGAGACACCATAAGTAATCCCAGTTTTTAGTTGGCTGCAATTGGTGGATTAATAAAATTCATTCACTCTGTGTCTAAAGACAGCTAAAGCAAGCCCTTACTTAAGATGTAATTTATCATGACAGACATTGTGGATTTAAAGATATGCACAGGTGTGGAAACTTAGGTTAGCAGTGTCTCACTGCGATGGTCCTAAGCTGCTTACACACTGCCTGCAGGTGGTGGTCCCGTGCTCTCCTTCCCTCCAGGTCCGTTCTTCCTCTTATTCCTGCTGCAGCCTCAAGCCTCTCAGTTTTTCCAGAGCTGCACGCCCTTTCCTGCATCAGGATCACGCACTGGCTGAGCACTCTTCCTGGAATGCCCCATCTGCCCCTTGGGTTGACGCTTGTCTTCTTACTCATCCTGCCTGTCTCAGCTAAGTATCACCTCCTTGGAGGCAGTCCACGAGCCCCTGACTAAATCAGGCCTGGTCCAGTGCATTCTCCTCCACAGATCCCTCCAGCCATTCCCCATGTCCCATACAATGGAAAGTTCTTGTCATGCGATACAAGGTCAGATGATCTGACTTCAAACACACAAGTGCCCTCCTGCATCCAGACCGCCCTGTCCTGCCTGAATTGCCTCAACTCCAGGTCTTTGCAAAGTCCTCACTGAGTTCCCTGCTCCAGAGCTGCTGTGTTTGTGCAGCTTTCCTGATTATCTCATTTAAAACATTACCTAATACCTCTCTCCTAGCCCTTTCTCCATTTTATTTTTCTTCCTGGCACTTACCACTACTGAAATTTTTATTGTATTGTACTTGTCAAGGTGTGGCTTATTTCTGCCACCTTAAAGCAAGTGGCCTGAGTGTAGGACTATTGTTTGCACACTACAGTCAGAGAACCCTGTTCTTACCGTTTGTTGTACTTATTTCAGTATTTACTTCCATGTGTCATTTTCATTTGTTCCGTATGCTGTCTTCCTCCTTTCTTACTCCCACTTTACGTTCTTCACATAGCAGCCAGTGCATTCCATGAGAGATGGAAATCCTACCTTGTTACTCCTCTGCTTGTTACTCCCCAGTGCCTCCCACTGGGGTCAGCATAGGCTTCCTGGCTGTAGGGCTCTGCATGGCTTGGCTCTTGGTCTGCCCTCAAGACCGTACTGTTCTCTATCCACTCTCGGTGGCTTCTGTAATCCATAGTCAAGCTCAGCTTGCTCCTGCTTCAAGGTCTTTTTGCACAGGAAGTTCCTCTGCCTGGAACGTTCTCCCTGATCTCATTGTGGCTTCTCCTCCCTCTATTCCACCTCCCTATCTAGTCTTTCCCTGGCCACCCTCCCTGAAATAGCCTCTCCCCACCACTCCATACCCCCTTCTATTATTCTTTCACCACTTGAAATTATCCTTTATTTTATCTTGTTTTAATTTATCATTTGCTCATCACCTTTATTTCCCACATAGAATGTAATCTCCACAAGGGTAGAGCCTTTGTCCCATTAACTATCCCTGATATATAAATAGTGTCCTCAATAAATATTTACCAAATGAATGCTGTTTTCTCTCTCCCAGTATCATAAACTCAATGAATGAAGGACTGTGTCTGTTTTGCTCATTTATATATAGCAGTGTTTGGTACCAGGTATATATAGTCATAGGTGCTTAATTCACTGAATGAATGAACCAAATCATGTGAAGCATATTTAAGCTCCACCTTAAAGGAGTAGCTAGCTTTTCAGGTGGCATCAGGGTCTGCAGACTTGAACAGGCCAGGATCAGAGCTGTCATTTCTCTGTCTGTAATACATCTCCTTGGTGTCATGCACAATTAGTACATTTCACAGTTGCTTTGGGAAAAGTGCGGAAGTGCATACTCTCATGTTTAAGATCATTGTGCTGAAATTATTAAAAGAACATTCATATTTACAGATGTAGATAATAGTTCTTGTTTTCAGATTAAAAACTGCAGCTTCAAGAGAGATTAAATAATTTGCTCAAAATCATACAAGAGAACCAGAATTTATATTCAGATATGACTGTCTCCACTTTATTTTGTTTTCATTACCTTGTGCTACAAAATACAGACACCTTCAGTCATGGCACATGTGATAAATACACCCTAGAGTGACCTCTGTTGTTCACACCTTTATGTAATCCTGTCCCTTCCAGCATAGGTGGGATTTGTGACTTGCTTCTCACTAAAAGAACTGGCAAAGGTGATGGGATTGAACACTCACCACTTCCTGGGTTAGGCTTCTTGTGTGGCAGAGTTGGTGGGGTGTCACTTCCATCATCGTTACATTGTGTACAGTCTTAGTAGATGGAGTAAGAGAGAGACTCCTGCTGGCCTAGGACAAGCTGATTGCCACGTTGTGACTGAGGAGAGGGCCACGTGTTAGGGCACTCAGGGTGGCCTTTGGGCCTGATGGTGACCCCTGGCTGACAGCTACTGAGGAGCCAGGGCTCTCAGTCATACAACCACAAGGGAGTGAAATTTTATTTAAAAAAAAACACCACCTGAGTAAGCTTTTTTTTCTAAGTCTTCTAGAGAAGACTCTTAGAAGCAGAGTCTTCTTTACTCAGGCTTCCTGAAAACAGGGCATCCTGTATGGCACCTTGATGGTAGTCTTAAGAGACTCTGAATAGAGGGTGATGGTCATACCTGGATTTCTAAAGAAACTCTGAGACACCTATGTGTTATTTGAGCCACTAAGTTTGCAGGCCTTGGTAAAGCAGCAAACTAATAGCAAACTAATACATCATGGCTCTTTGTTCCTCAACCAGAGCTCCTATTTCAGACAGATCACTGCCGGGCCATCAGGCCATTTGCCCTCATCACCTTTGGCCCTGGATACCTTACAGAGAAGCAGGGTAAATTGGGCAAACCTGTCACACCTTTCCAGCTTAGAGTGAAGTCTTCTGAACTCCCCAAGGAATGGCTGGACAGGTCCAGTCTATGCTAAGACTGAAGATATGTTTGAAACATGAGACAGTAAAAAGCACTTGGCACAGTGCCTGACACTTTATAGGGGCTCAGGAATGTCACTCAGCTTCTCTTCCCAGTAGCTTACAGCCCTACTTGAGGGAATCTCACGTGCTCACCCAGCAGTTTGTCCTTAGGTAAAGTCTCTGGGGAAAATCACTGCAGGACCCTTCTCCAAGCAGTGCCATTGTGCCAAGCACCCACCCTCTCTGCTCCAAAAACCTGAAGAGCAAAGGCTCATTGTGTTAGTACACAGAGGGTGTGTCTTTCAAGTTGTGGGAACCATTTGAGTGTCCCTGTGGTGTAATTGCCCATTTTTCCAGAGTGCACTGTGAGGCCTGTTTTGGCATCTTGCCAGCACCCCCGTGTGGAGGTGGGAGATGTTCACTGTCCCATCTCACGGGGACCATGGCTCAGTGTCTTCAAATAGCTCCCACTGCTTCCTACTCAACAGGGGCATGAGAGCTCTGTCACCTTGGAGGGAGGTGTTATATAAATGCAATTATTTGGGTTGAGGGTAGCATATTTAGTGCTAAAGTTATATATTTATATGTCAGTGGGCAAATCTTTCTCTTCTTTTTTCTAAATCCCTTCTACTGTTTTTTCAAAAGAAACTGCAGTAATTTCAGGGAATTTACTAAGGTCTTCATTATCACATAAATCTTCTGTATCTTTTTTTTAAAGATTTTATTCATTTATCTTTAGAGGGGAAGGGAAGGAGAGAGGGAGAGAAATGTCAATGTATGGTTGCCTCTCGTGCATCCCCTGCTGGGAACTGGCCTGCAACACAGGCATGTGCCCTGACTGGGAATCAAACTACAATTGTCTGGTTTGCAGGCCCACACTCAATCCACTGAGCTACACCATCCAGGGCCTTTTATATCTTTTAATAATTGTTAGTGTTCAATGCCAGTGAGATGTTGCCCATAGTGCAGGGAGCAGCAGAGCATTCCTGTTAGACTGGAGGTGCTCTGGATTTCACTGGGGAAGTCAGGCTCTTTTACACAGTCGTCATATGTACCCGTGTGAAATACACACTAAAGTGTTATTTATTTCTTACATTTTCTTTAAAGTATTAAGCCCAAATCTAATTTAGTGTGATTTGGGGATCTATACTAACATGCTAAATGTATTCTCTGTACTAAACTTGTACATTTAGTTTAAATAATGCAGAATTAAATTTTTCCTCTACCTAAAGACATCATTGAGCTTTGATAGATAATAAAGCAGTAGGTAGAATTTTAGCCGTTGGGGGCCATTTCAATGAAATGGCTATCAGTAAGTTTTCTCTTGTCAAAAGGGGTCAAGAGGAGGGAAGAAATAGTATTTGTTTAGTGCCAGCTTTGGTTACATCCTTCAGCTCATTTCACCATCCCAACAATTCTGCCAGTCAGGATTATCACCTCTTGCTCACTAGCAGGTGCACTGAGGCTGAGAGGTGGTTAGCACCGTGTCTCCCCCGCCAAGCTGGTGAGCAGCAGAGCAGGGATTTGAGTCCTGTCCTGGGTTATGCCTCTGTTCACAGGTGCCCTTTCTTTAATCAGTAGGAAGTGGTAATACAGTCTGTCACAGGAGACTGAAGTCCTAATTTTTTTATCTTCAAAAAGAAGCTGTATTTACACATTTAGTTGTGGCTTTGGTCTTCTAAATTTTAACCATGCTTGTTCACAGTGTTTGTTGCATTTACTTATTAGTTATCCCTAATGAAATCTGATAATTTTCTATAGAAGTAAGAATAAACCACCTTTTATTTTCCTTCAAATATCTGTTGGGTCTTTTTTTTTTAGACTTCTTCTTGTAAAGACTCATCAACAGAAACCAGATCAATAGGAAATGGTATGGCTACAGTATTCATCCCTATAGAAGTAAAAGCAAAGAAAAGAAGGGTTTAAAATGAATAAAGTTAAAGTTTTTACATTAGCGTTTTAAAGTAAGACAGGTTTTGATCTCAGAAGTGGTTTTACAAAGAATGAGTCATTGGTTTTGAATATTTACATTAAGGTTCAGACAGATACCATCTACTCATGTGCAAATGACCCAGTCTACTTAATCTACTGTATTTTAATGCATGTATGAAAGATATTTGAAAAGGCATTGCAGAAATCAGGTAAGCCCGTCTTCTATGTTCGAGGTGAGGAAGCTGAGATGAAGAGAGGTCAGGCAGCTTGCCCAAGGTCTCGCCAACGGAATGACTGGCAACCTCCTTGCTCAGGGTGCAGCTCTCATCCTGCTTCCTAAGTTGCAGCATCTGTCATACTCTCTTCCTCTGCCTTTTCAAATGCCCAAGTGTGACTATAACTAACGCTCTATACTTTCTTGCTGACAATCCTAGTTTGACTATTCTAATAAAGAGGTAGTGAAGCAATGAGAGCTGGAGTGGCTTTCTGAGACAAGAACAGGCTTTTTAGACATAGCTAGGATTTAAATTCTGCTCAGCATCTTGTTTTTCTGTGCCCTTGGACAAATTACATCATTTTTCTGTTTCATATTCCTTCTCTGTGAAGTGGAGAAGCCAAACCTGTCCTGTGTCTTGGGAGGATTAAAGAGATGATGTATGTGAATTACACATTGTAGATACTTACTAATGATAGCTATGGGATGAAACGTGGTCCTGACCTTCAGTTTTTCAAAGATATCTCAGGGTTCTTTCTACGTTTTCAAACCAAATGATAACATTTATGGAAACTAGTATGAATTATGAAGCATTTGTTTGTTAAAGGTCTCTGATCTTTTGGTGGACTGGGTGTGGTTTCTGTAAGGTAGGTAGAGATGACAAATGAAATGAGTTCCTGAAAGCAGTGAAAGACATGCAGAAATTTTTTTCTGTATCTGTGGGCTTCAGTGATAGATGCTCAGTTCATTGGGTTTCTCCGAACAGAGCTCAAAGATGTGACTTTGCTGTGGTTACGTCTTCTGCCTGATCGCGAAAATCCTGTCCCCAAACACTCCTGTTGTGATCATTCAGGGTGTGGAACTGGGCGCGATGCAGAAGGGGAGACTCAGTGCTCATCCCTGCCCCCCCTAGCAGTGAGCACCCAGTTTTACCACCTCTTTCCTCTTCACCCCCCACTCTGTACTTAGATTTTATTCTGAGCCTCATTCCACTGATCACTTAGGAGGCTGGGAAGGTTTTAGCAACTCTCTGCCAAGAAAGGAGGGAAGGCATCAGAGATTCTCTGGAACCCATGGCTTGATCATCATAGTTCACAGTGATATATGAGTGGTGTATGTGTGACTGTGCTCTGCTGCTCTCCATACTTCTCCATATGTTTGAAGTATTTTTAATCGAAGAAGTATAGCATCACTCAGCCACCACAGATGAGAAATTGAGTGCAGTAAAATGCCCCACAAACTGGGGTTTAACCAGTGGCATGCTGCTCAAAGTTTAACAACTGTCTGGGGGAGAGAGGTTCGGGCTGCATGCTGAGGTCTGTCCAGAAAGTATCCAGCCACATACTATGAAAAGTAGAGACATTTGTTGAAGAAGATTCAAAATACAGGAAACATTGTGCACAGGGCAATGACACCTCAGTTCCCTTCAAAGTAGGCACCTTGGGACCTCACACAGTTTTCCCAGATGCCATCACCTGGCCCATTGTATTCTCCTTAATCTTATCAATGGCCTGAAATCTCTTCCCTTTCAAAGATGATTTTAGCTTGGAGAAAAGCCAGAAGTTGAGGCTCACCAAATCTGGGCTGTAGAGAGGCTAAGTCTCTTTGGTGATTTGATGTTTCACAAAAAAACCTCTGCGTAAGACATGATGCCTGAGCAGACATATTATTGTGAGATGAAGCTGCCAATCACTAGTTGTCTATAGCTGTGGAATTCTGAGTCATCTGAATAGTTTCTGCAGAGAAATGTGTTCCAGCTTTATGCAAAATTTGATGCAGATTCATTGTTCTACTTGCTCCGTCATTTTGAGTGCAATGGCCACAAAGTATATATGTCACCCAATGGCATCTACTGTCTCCACTGGCTAGTACAGTGAAGGCATCATTGTTCACTCATACACATTCCATTCAACTCTCCTTGACAGGTTACATCGATGCTGCACAAACCATTCTCATATTAGCAGTGCTTGGACTTTTTCTAGAAAGACCTTATATATTGAGGACATGGAGGCTCAAGGAAACTAGAAAATCTGTCCAAGTTCTTACAAACTAAGGCAAAGGCAGGATTCAGGATAAGGTCCAATGCCTTTTCTCTTTCCCAACCTTTTAAATCCTGTGAGAATAAAAGTTGCAGGTGGAGACCCCCCCAAGTCTCCATGAGGCCCAAAGAAAAACATTTAAAATCTTTGTCTGAAGGCCTTTACCAGTGGCTGGAAAATATACCTGGTGTATATCAGAATTCCTTAGGAAACTATTCTATTCTATTCTATTCTATTCTATTCTATTCTATTCTATTCTATTCTATTCTATTTTATTTTATTTTATATTTTATTTTATTTTTTATTTTTTTAAATAAGATTTTATTCATCCATCTTGAGAGGGGAAGGGAAAGAGAGAGGGAGAGAAACAATGTATGGTTGCCTCTCATGTGTGCCCCGTTGGAAACTGGCCTGCAACCTAGGCATGTGCCCTGACTGGGAATCAAACCGCGATACTCTGGTTCTCAGGCCTGCGCTCAATCCACTGAGCTACAGCAGCCAGGGCTATTAGGAAACTATTTTAAAACATATATTTGAGCCACCCCCCCTTATGTCTTGCCTATTTAGGATACTCTGGAGATGTGGATAAGCACGTCTGAGCATTGGAGTCTTACCTTTTACTGGTTCTGAACAATCAATATCCTTGAGTCAATCAGCTTAATGATTTTTAAATTTTTCTCTGCAGCCCAGACCTTTGCACTATGATACAGACTCATGTATTCTAGACCTACCTGACTCCAATAGGATGTGTAGCCACCTAAAACTTAATGTGTTCAAGCTAAACTCTACATTTTCACTATCAACTCATACTTGGTCTTCCTACGGTATTCCCCATTTTAGTGAATGCAACTCTATTCATTCTTCTATTTTCTCAGGACCGAAACCATTTGGTCACCTTTGATGCCTCTCTTTGTCCCCTACCCTACATCCAGCCTGTCAGTAAATTCTGTCAGCTCTGCATTCAAAACATATCCAAAATCAAACCACTCTGTTCTGAGCCACCGTCATTTCTAGCCTGGATTACTAAAAGAGGCCCCTACTGGCCTTCCTGCTTTCATTCTTACCCCTGTAGTATATTTTGTATGTGAGTCCTTTTCAGTCTAAGTCTGATCGTGTCACTTTTCTCCTCAAAACCCTTTAATGTGTCCCCATGCCATTAAAAATAGGACCCAAAGTCTTTAAAACGATGAGAAGAACCTTAATTTGTATGAGCCTGGAGATTTTCCAGTCTCCCTCAACCTCCACATCCTCAGTTCGTGCATGTAGACCGTCCCTCTGTCTACAGAAGGGAATGACCCAACAGAACCACAGGGCCGTGGCTGTTGTGAAGATTAAGTTTAAATTGTTCCTATAAAGCTCCTGGCTTATGCTTAACACTAATTAAAGGCTAATTCCCACCATTGACATAAGTGACCAGAAGAAAAAGAAAGCTTTTGTAGAATTTTATTTCATCTTGATTCAGAAGGGGGAATTTTCTAATGGCCTGGCCTTCAAGATTACAGATGTTTCCTTTTTTATTATGGCTTAATAATATCCCACTATACAAGGGGGAACCCCTGCAAAAACAGAGTTATCTTCTGGAGGGCGGGCAGGCCCTTGTAGTACAGGCTCCCCCTACTAGGTGAGTTTTCTAGGAAACTCTGTATTGGTGTACCACCTGGTGTTATGAATTTTTTGAAGACTCTTTTAATATGTTTGCCCATTTCATGATGGGTGATTTATGAGTGTACCTGCATACACCACACTGAGTGTTCAGCAGTTTTTGACCAAAAATGTCCTGACCCCCATGCCCCACTCTCCCCATTCACCCAGTCTCATCCCAATGACATTGTTTTGTTTCCCTGGATGAAAAAAGTCCTCAAAGGAAAATGTTTTGCTGGTGTAGAAGAGGTGAAACAAAAAATGGCAGAAACACTAAAAGGCATAAAAAGTGACAAATACAAAAACTGTTTGGAGCAGTGGTAAAAAAGTCTTGATAGGTGTATTGTATCAAATGGAGAGTATGTTGAAGATGACTGAAGTTTAAATACATAAGAGTAAATATATAATTTTTAATAAATCGATTCTACTTTTTGGGGTCCCCCCTTGTGATTTTCTTGAGGATAGTGCTTTTTTGACTTATTTTAAGGAATCTTTGCATACTCTACAGGTCATAAATATGTTATCCTATATCATTTTCTGAAAGTTGTACTGCATTTCCTTCCACAGTTAGAACTGTAGTCCACCTGGAGCTGATTTTGGGATATGAGTATGAGATGCAGTGACCAGTCAAGAGTCAGTATTTTTCCTTATGGAATCTAGATTACACAGTACTAGTTTTGAAGGAATCAATATTTTAAAAGTTCCTCAGGCGATTCTAATAAGCAGCCCACTATTTTCCTAAAATTCTCCCAGATACCTCTCTTCTTTCTCCTCAGTCATCTGGCCCTGTTAATCCTGTCCTCCAAAGGACCCCACAACCCCTCTCTTTTTCTTCCTCTCTCTCCTTAGAACTCATCTGTTACCGTGGAACTGGTCTGCCTATCTCCAGTGTCTTCATACTTTGTGAAAGCCCCTTCCCACTTTCCCTATATTGATAATAGGAATATTTTTTCCAAATCTAAATGTGATTTAATTTGAATTAAAACTCTTATAAAGGTCTCAATCTTAACGAACTCTGTCCAAAACCTTTGTCGGGAATTGTCAACAAAACAGAACCCAAGCTTCTAAGGAGGCCCATGACATCAGAGGCCCTTCACAACCTGGTTCCAACTTTGTGCCCTCTTCACCTAAGCCACAGACATTTTGACATCTCCTAAGACACCAGGCACTTTCATGTGCCCTTCTCTTTGGCTCAGGTGCTAGCATGTCCTTTCTCATCGCCCTGCCTATAGAGCTCACTCTTGAGCACAGCTCCCATGTCCCCTGCTTCATGAGCCTCGCCAGCCCAACTCTTCTAGGCAGAATGCATTGCTCTTTCCCGTGATTCCCTTCTAGGCAGTGCATTGTAACCTTGTCCACGACATGGCCCACGGTGCCTGTCATCTCAGTGAGTGGAGTGCTTCCTGACTCTTCAGCTGCATGGGAAGCTCACCGAGAACAGAGGCTGGCCCTTGCATCTCTCAGAATCCCCCTGGGATAGTCCCTTTCACATACTAGGTACTTAATAAATACTTGTTATGTTAATTTTACCACATAAAAAAACTTTAAAAAGTAGATATTTGGTAAAAATCAATTCAATCAGGCAGTGCAAATTCAGAATTTTTCTGTATGGGGAGGGGATACTTTATTGTTTCCATTGTAACTTATTTATTGATTCTTACTAGTTTGATCTTATCCATCTATCAAGAGCTCATAATTTAGCTTAAGAACCCGTTTTTGTTGGGGAAAATGGGAGCCTATTTCCTGATTATGGGAGATTGTGTTGATGAGTTTCTTGTCATTTTCACATCAAGCAGTTTCTCATGGCATCATTTGGCCATGAATTGCTGCTAAAGAGGCAAGTCTGTGTGAGGGCTGTGAGCAGGCCAGATCGCCGTCAGCATGGCCTGATCATCCTGTCAGATCACAGAGTTAGAGTGTAATTAGATTTTATCAGCAGCCTCCAGCTCCGTTTCAGAGCACAAGAGGAGGTCATTATGCTTTTAAACAGGGAAGTCTTTTTCTGAGAATTTGAAAAAATGATGTATGCAGAAGAATTTCATAAAAAATTTAAACTTTTAAATGAAATTGTTCAGCCCACAATTAATATTTAAGTACCTGCTCTGTGCTCGGCCCTATGCTAGAATCCAATAGGATGCAGTTTCACAACTTGTAGCAGGAAACAGACGTGTAGAAAAGAGAGAAATAAATTATTATGTGAGATATGATCAATGTATGTACAGGGCACAGTGGAGACATAAAATGAGGGAAGGGGTCACTCACGCTTCAGTGCAGTAGAGGTAAAGGGTGACTGGGAACGACTTTGTGGAAGAGGCCCGCCTGGTGGTGTGTAAGGCTACTCCAAGAAGGACAGTTCTAGCAACTTCAGGAAGTTGCCAGAAGTCTCCTGTGGCTGAAGGCCAGGCTATACTTTCTTTGAGACATCTTGTGTCTTAGAAGAATCACTCTAAAGAGAGGACATGGAAGGATTTTAAGAATTTTCCAACTGTCTCTTTTTTCTCAACTTTTTATGTATGGAGAGCCTGAGACTCGGAGTTGCTTAACTCATAGAAAATCATGCAGCAAACTTGCTGGCATGTCTGGCACTCATAGAAATAACTAAGATTTCTTGAATATTTATCACATTATGTCATTTAATCCTTATATCAACCTGATCCAGGGAGGGGGAGGTACCATTTTACAGATGAGGTGACTGAGCTCCGAAATCACCCAGCAAGGAGTAGAGCCGGGATTTGGACTCACCTAGTCCGACTCCAGAGTCTGTGTCTTAGTCCCATTTTGTTAAACTGGTTCTCCTTTCGGCAATTTTTTATGCAGTAAGCAGCTAACTCCTACCTACAGTTATTCTCTTTTAGGTATATCCCAAAAGCATAGATTTGCAGAATTAAAATATTTACACTTTATTGACTCACTTCAGGACTCTGTCATGGGTAGATCATAATTTTTTTGTCAGTTAAAATATTGGACCATCAAACTATCAGTCAGGGTTTAATCAGGGCCACAAAGCTATTGTGGATATTATGAAATGAGATTTATTGTAGGAATTAGAATTTGTACAGTTGTGGGAAGATCTGGGTAAACAGAGGCAACCCCCCCCCCCCAACGAACTAGAGCTGAAGAACCAGAAATAGGTTGCCGCCAAGTCCTGACCCAGGTAAATGCACTCAGGAGTCTGGGAAGTGTCAGGATGGGTGGGGTAGGACAAAGTGGCAGCTGAACTACAACCCGGAAAAGACGGGTGACGTCAAACCAGGCAGCTCAAACGGCGAGCTTTGCCAAAATGGATATCCGCATAGCAACCTGAGCCCGAGGAGAACCACCACTGATATATTGCCGCTTTGTTCAAAGGGGACTGATCCCCAGCTCCATGAAGAGAGCCAACCAAAATAAAACCCTTTACATTCCCTGCTTGGGCGTGGCTTCTTTGGCCCCACTTTGCGGACTGGAGAACCTCGCCCAGGTGCACAAACCCCAGTAAAGCTCTATACTGCCTAACTTTGTGGTTGATTGGCATTTCTTCCTCAGCGGAGCCTAAAAATCCTTTCAGGGAGTAGGCTGTTTCCACTGCTAGAACAGGACTGCAAAGGGCACTGGTGGGAATGGTGTGAAAGGTTGTTGGCTCTTCGAGGTTGCTGTCACAGAACCAGCCACTGGTGTTCTGGAACAGCTGTGGGGTTCGGTTATCTGCCACCAAGAAATGTGACTCCCAAGGCAAGAGGTTGTTGAAAAAGGAATTTAATGAAAGGTTGTACAGATTTAGAATAATGACAGGTTTCTGCCATTAAATCCCACTCCTTTTAAAAAACACCCCAAAACAAATAGCCTCCCTCTGCCTTGCCAGACCAGTTTCAGAATACACCACTGAGAAATACCATCTTTCAGAAAAACAGAAGTCTGCAGCTCAACATTCCCAATCACAGTCCAGCTCCAAGCATCCCTCACATATCTGAGTTCTCCCAACTCTGTCCCCATCTGCTCCTGACCTCCAGGCAGACCTCCAGACCTCGCTGCAGCCCCCTCAGACACCATGTTACTTGGCCTGCTGTAATTTAAATGCTCGGCTCTGAACTTCCTGCGTGGACGAACATCCAGCTCTTCTATGGTGTGTTAGTGTCTGCCATTTTTGTCAGCTCTCCAGTGGCTTTGACCCTCTTTTGGCTGCCATCTTCAGTCAGGGCAAGAGTTGCCAGCCCAGGCATCTGGGATGGGCATCTGCCCCCACAGCTCCTGCAGACACAGTGTGAGCTCCCCACCCCACACCCCACCCCTGCTGCTGCACACAGGTTCTCACAGTCAAGTACACCATTTGCAGCTTCTGCAACTCCTTCTGGGCTGTTAATCTGCCTTTATTATGCAATGTGCCTTAAATGCTGTACTTTCTGCTTTTGGGGCATTCTTTGCCCCAACCCCCTGTGCTTTTTTTCAGGATTTGGGGTGTTTTGCTATTTTCAGGGGACCCGTGCTCTGTACCCCATTATATTACTACCTTTGAAAGTTTGCAGCCAGAGGTCTGTGGCGGGCGGGCCTGGGATTACCGTTGGTCAGCAGAATCAGCATTTGAGAAGAACTGGACATGGAGTAAGCCTGAACCAGGGCAGATGAAACCCAGATGCAGATGAAACCTCTGCATCTGCCTCTCACCTCTTCTCTCACCAGTGTTAAGGCTGCTGCTTCACCTCCACCTCCCACATCTTGCACAGCCTCACTTTGGACCAACTCTAACTGGGGACACACAGGGAAGGGATTCTGGGAAATGTAGTTGACAGTGGCAGACTCCAGCACAGATAGCTGCTCACAGAAAAGAGAACATGGAAGGGGAGACAGGAGTGCCTTCTCCTATCTCCAGTTCCTGTTGCGTGTGTATATGTGGTAGTAACTCTTTTTGCTGTTTGTCATTGAATACCAGTAACAAACTTGTGAATGAAGTGGTTTTTTAGAGATACACAGCTAAAAAGATTAGAGCCTGAATTTTTACCTATGTTTGTGTAAGCCCAAAGCTGACATTTATTTTAACACACTGCTGCTTTCCATGAAAGACAAGACCAGTTTTCCTGTTTATTCATTTGGATTCGGAAATACAAATTAAAAAAACTAAGATTTAGCATAAGTGCTGAGTTTTCAGCTTTCCCAGCTCCTTAGCACATTAGATAAGCAGCCTGAGGAGAGAGAGCAGTGACTCATGCAGACTGCACTTCCAGTTCAGAGGGAAAGGTGTGTGTGCTCAGGGCACGCAGAACTGTTTTACTCTCGGTGGAGCTTCGACTCCCTTAGGCTGTGCCCAGAATTAGAAAGCTCATCAGGAATTATCCTCTAGAGTTGGACGATGATTCCACTTTGAGCCTTGGCTGCCCCTGTTTGTCTCCCTTAAAAGATAGCATTGACTTTGAGGCAAAAAAAAACCCCAAAAAACAAAAACTACCACTTTGAGCAGAAGAAAAAACATTGGGAGCCCGTCTTTAGAATAGATTAGCCTTTTATGATCATACGAACTTTGCTTTCTGCTCTTTAAATTACCTGATACATTTCCTTCCAGGAATTAACTAGATGTGGACTCATCAATCCCTTTCCTTCGATGGTGTTTTCTGATGGCATTTCACCTGTTAATCCTTATTCCAGGGAACATGTCTTAGGTGGAGCTCTTTGGCTGAAAGACCCTCGAGGCTAGAGCAGTGCTCAGATTGATGAGTAGTGTTTTTCCAGTTTAGCTACTAAGTTAGTTATACTGGGGGAAAAGAAAATGGGAAATATTTTAAATTTAGTTTTTATAATAGAAAGAATACATGTATATATTATTGAAAATGATATAGTTTTACAAAGATTTTTACGGTAATAATAATTTTGTTTTTCATTTTTTAACTTCTTGTGTGTATTTCACTAATTCTTCCAAATCCTCTGCCACACATGCATTTTCTCTCAAAATGCTGAAGCTTGTCAGGTGTTCATCATCTTTGAGGTACCTGATGCTACATTCTGGAGTGATTGCTATCTTAATTTGGGTTCCTCTAGAATCAGACCATAAAGCAAGGATTTGAGCACAAGTAGTTGATTTGGGAGGTGATTCTAGGAAACCCTGCTGGAGAAGTAGGGAAGGGGAGGAGGCGATAAACGAGGTATTATACAGCAAGGTGCAGTGGTGGACAACTACAGCTTGATCCTTCTGGGGACATGGGGAGTTTACCGCTACCCTGGAGGTCATGGCCCTCTAAGCTGCACATACCTGGTTGTATGTGGTGTCTGTCCACTACAGTGGGCCTCAGTGCCTGACACTCTATGACAGTCTTGATGTAACAGGGTGCAGCCAAGAGGGGGGCCCCAAATAGGGATTTGGAATGGGGTCCAGAACCCAGGGTGTCTAGGACATATTAGAAAGACATAGAAGATGTCCTCATCCTTACTCCCCCCCAACACACACAGGTGTGAGTTGGGAGAAGGGACACATGGAGCAGAAACCTGCAGAGCTGTTTTGTACAGTTACAGCTTTGCAGCTAACCTCTGGCATGGTCATTTAACATATCTATAATCTTTAACTGGTTGCATAGATATGTTAAATAGCCGTGGCCCAGCTTGGAGCCAGGGGGATGGCAGTTACTTCCACCCAAGAGGTAACTGGGGGCAGGTTCCCCAGGTGACAGTGCCTCCGTGAGAGCTTGGAGATGATTGGCTCCATCCCCCTGGGGTCCACACCTGTCCAGACCCACTATGGCAGCCCAGTAAAGCTGGAAGAATACGGGAGTGCTGGCAAGTGTAGCTGATTGTGGGAGGAGTCAGAAATGGGGCTGAAGAGGAGGAGGATTGGTGCGAGGATTTAAATGGAGACAACAGCAGCCATTGAAGGGAGAGGCACACGCTTCTGGCAGAGTGGGGACCCCCACAGCCATGTGAGAGAGACCTGTGCTGTTGGCCAGAGTGAGGACCCCCGCAGTTTGGGTAGAGAGGGTCATCATAAGGCTTTAGCAGAGAACCGCCACTCAGCTTTGGCAGAGTGGTGACCGCCCCCCTCCCCGCAGCTTTGCTGAAAAGAACCATGCAGTTTTGGCCAGAGGCCAGGGGGACCCCTGCAGCTTTGGTAGAAGAGGACCACACGGCTTTGGGGTGCTCCTTTTGGTTGTGTTGTCTGGGAAGCAGGAGAGACTTTGCCTGGAAGAAGGGTAAAAAACTCTTCCCAGTAAGCCATGAGAAGGTGCCACATGGCTTTGGATTAATTAGAGATCCTGCCTGGACAGCGACACAGCTGACGGTGCCAGCAGCCTGTAACATGGACGCCTACTTCTTCTCCTGAGATACGGTACCCCGAATTAGGGCAGGAGGAGAAGGGAGCAATGTGGGTGGCTGTGGGTATCCAAAAGGACTTTGATATTTTAATGAAGACATTAGGTCACTACTTTAAGCCTGTATAGCTAAAAACATTTCCTTTCCTTTTCACAAATCTCTGGTGTCCAGAGATGTCTTTCCTAAGGTGGTGGACAATTGAACCTAGTAGGGGGTCCTTTTGGTAATAGTATAGCATACCCCCCTTTGCCCTTGGCCCTGTGCTGTAATAGTTTTTGGCATCCCTGGGTGGGCCAATAATTGCTGCCCCCCTCAGTCTGTTCTGTAACATTGAGACGTGCCTTTTCATCACATTCACTTCTTTCCTTACACTTGGGTCCCTCTTTCTAGATTCCCTGCCTGCCTTGATTTACACTCTAATTTTGGTAGAATGTCTCTCCCATTAGCTTGGGAAGAAAAATAAATTAAGACATGTCTGTGCATTTGAAAATATCACTATTCTACTTTTATACTTCACTGATAGTCTGAATGTAGAATTACAGATAATTTTTCTCTAAGAAACATTGTTCCATTATTTTCTGAGAAAATTTCTCATGTTCATGGTTTTCTTATATTCAGTGACCTTCTAGTTCTTGATATCTTATATGTAACCTATCTTTTTCCACTTTGGAAGTTTTCGGGAGTTTCTCTTTGTCCCCCAGTGGTTCTCGGTACAGACCCTTTAATCCATACTGCTAGACATTCCGTGCATCCTTAACCTGGCAATGCACATTCATTAGTTCTGGGAAACTTTCTTGAACTTTTAAAAAGAACTTCTCCTATTTCTGTTTTTTTTCTTCCTTTTTCATAACTTCCATTATTCAGCCTCTAGACCTGGACTGATGCTGACATTATGCTTGCTTTCAGATTTTTTTATCTTTCTTTTTTTTTTTACTTCTACTTTTGAGATTTGCTTCAGCTTTATCATCTATGCTTCCGTTGATTATTAAATTACATATTTTACTTACATTCATATTTAAACTTAAATTAAAATTATATTTTAATTTTAAGTGGGTTTCACCGTCTCTCTTTTTGTTTTATGGATAAAAGTATGTTAGACCCCTGAGAATATTAATGCTAGTTGTTTCATCCTCCCTGAGTTGTTTGTTTCCTATAATTTCCTTCTTTGTTTTAGTTCTCTCATGTTAGAAGCTTTCCTCAAAGTCTGGTGACCTGGTTGTCATTTCCCACTTAGCGTGTAGGCCAGCAAACTGTGTGGGGGGGAGGGGTGGGTGATGGAATTTACCAACTGTGATGGCTTCATTCTGGGGTGATCACCCAGGGACTGTTGCCTTAGGTGCTTGCAGCTGTGTCTCTAGTTTGTACCCACCTGGCCAGAGGATACAAACCTGGCTGCCAGGTCTCTGGGGTATACGTGGAGGAAGTGGACTCACAAGTCTTACCGTTCATATGTAGATCGGCCCTAACGCCCTGTTTTCGATATGGAATCGTACCCTCAGCAGGGTTGGGTGTCTTCTCTTCTCTTAAAAAATTCTATTTGATGGGCACACCTTATATTCAAAAAAAGAAATAAATTTTCTAGTTCTCTGTTAGCTTCAGAAAGCTCTCAGCCATGTGAGCCAAAGGATATGAAAGTCTCTTAAACCAATGCCATGATGAAAATGAAAAAGACATTGGCGTTTGGGCTAACTGTCACTACCAAATCCAATAAGGAATGACAGCGATTGAATCTTTATGGGCACTTTATTCAGATGGCCGGTGATCTGAGGAGGCAGTACGTTCGCACCCAAAAGAACTGTCTTGTCTTTTCTTTCCAGGCCAACATTTTTATAGCAGGGAATAAACAAGGTGAAGTGAGGGGGTTTGAATTCGGGAAGCATTAGGTGAAAGAGACTGCAGCATTCTTGTCTGTGCAGTTATCTGTTCCCGGAGATGGGTGGTCGTCTGTCTCTCCCTGGAACACAGTGGCCCAGATGCCTGCACTGGTCCCCAGGTGGTAATCTCTAGCAGTGCCCCAGGAGGTCTGCTGTTTTCCTAGGAGCCAGGATGGGCCTAATCTCTCTGTAGTTTCTGAAACAAAAAGCTTTAACATATACATTACTTACTAGGCTTCTAACTATTTACCTTAAACTAAAATTTTCCAACTTTCAAGCCTCCTATCAATGATGGCATACTAGTTCCCAAGACACCCACTCATTCATTTATTTTCTTCAGCAGACGTTGTTAAACGTCTGTGTGTGGGGCTTTATGCTACCGTCTCTGGGGACAGGCAGGGCAATGTACCAGCGCCCTGGCCTCATGGGCCAGGGGAGAGACTGCTGTCGGGAAGCTTTTCTGCAGCAAACCCAAGGCAGGGGGGCTCGAATTATGCTGTGAGAAAGTAGAGGTGGGGGCATAGTCAGAGAGCTTGTAACAATTTGTAAGAAAGAGCGAAGCTCTGGGGGTGGGGGAAAGTGCAAAGGAAAGAAACCAGGTCCCTTTAGAAGAGAAGAGGAGGGTCCTGGGGGGCACAACCAGCTGGTGAAGCAGTCCAGGCTGAGACCATGTTATAGGAATCCTCGTGTGTTAAATTTGTATCTTCAGGTTTACGCTCTGCTTCTTTAACGTGTTGCTTTTAAAATAATTTTTAAATGATTATGCTAATTTGTTTATTATGACGTCACCTATAAGTGGAACATAATCAACAGAATGAACAAGCAAGCAAAATATAACCAGAGACATTGAAATAAAGAACAATCTGACAGTAAGCAGAGGGGGGCAGGGAGGAGATAAGGGGGAGCCATTAAGGAACATGTATGAAGGACACATGGACAAAGCCAAAGATGTGGCTTTGAGGGTAGGGAGGGGGGTGGGGGTGGTGGGATGAAAATGTAGACAATTGTACTTGAACAACCATAAAAAATGATTATGCTAAGACTTAAAAATTGTTTGTTTTTATTAATTTTATTTAGTTATTTTTCAAGTACAGTTTTTTGTCTATTTCTCCCATCCCAGCCCCCCCCACCCCATGCTCCCCACCTCTCTCCCATTTCCACACCCCCCCCTTAGTTCTTGTCCCTGTGTCCTTCCTATTTGTTTCTCCAAATCCCTCCCCTTTTTTCCCCTTAAATTCCCCTCCCTCTCCCCTCTGGTCAGTGTCCCCTTGTTCTCTATTTCAGTGTCTGTTTTTATTCTGCTTGCTTGTTTGTTTTGTTGTTTAGCTTCCTGTTAAAGATGAGATCATATGGTATTTGTCTTTCAACACCTGGCCTAGTTCACTCAGCATAATGCTTTCCAGTTCCATCCATGTTGTTGCAAAGGGTAGCAGCTCCTTCTTTCTCTCTGCTGTATAGAATTCCAATGTGTATATGTACCACAATTTTTTGATCCATTCATTTACTGATGGGCACCTAGGTTGCTTCCAGCTCTCGGCTATTGTAAATTGTGCTGCTATGAACATTGTGCATAGGTTCTTTAAAATTGATGTTTTAGGGTTCTTAGGATATAATCCCAGCAGTGGAATTGCTGGGTCAAACGGCAGGTCGATTTTTATTTTTCTGAGAAAATTCCATACTGTTTTCCATAATGGTTGTACCAGTCTGCAATCCCACCAACAGTGAACTAAGGACCCCTTTTCCCCACAACCTCTCCAACATTTGTTGTTTGTTGCTTTGTTTATGATAGCCATCCTAACCGGTGTAAAGTGGTATCTCATTGTGGTTTTAATTTGCATCTCTCTGATAGCTAATGATATTGAGCATCTCTTCATGTGTCTCTGGATGTTCTATATGTCTTCCTTGGAGAAGTGTCTGTTCAAGTCCTTTTCCCATTTTTTAATTGGGTTGGTTGTCTTCTAAGAATGGAGTCATGTAACTTCTTTGTATATTTTGGAGATTAAACCTTTGTCTGAGGTATCATTGGCAAATATGTTTTCCCATACAGTTGGTTGTCTTTTTAATTTAATACTGTTTTCATTAGCCACGCAGAATCTTTTTATTTTGATAAGATCCCATTTGTTTATTCTTTCCTTTATATTCCTTGCTCTAGGGGACATATCAGTAAAAATGTTGCTGCGTGAAATATCTGAGATTTTCTTGCCAATGTTCTCCTCTAGGACTTTAATGGTGTCACGGCTTATTATTTAAGTATTTTATCCATCTTGAATTTGTTTTGGTGTATGGTGTAAGTTGGTGCTCAAGTTTCATTTTTTTGCACGTAGCTGTCCAGTTCTCCCAACACCATTTGTTGAAGAGGCTATCTTTACTCCATTTTATGTTATTGCCCCCTTTGTCGAATATTAATTGACTGTAGAGAGTTGGTTTTATTTTTGGGCTCTCTGTTCTGTTCCATTGGTCTATGTGCCTGTTTTTATGCCAGTACCAGGCTGTTTTGATTACAGTGGCCTTGTAATACAGTTTGATATCAGATATTGTGATCCCTCCTACTTTGTTCTTCTTTCTCAAAATAGTAGCTGCTATTCAGGGTTGTTTATGGTTCCATATAAATTTTTGAAGTGTTTGTTCTATGTCTGTGAAATATGCTATTGGTACTTTAATAGGTATTGCACTGAATGTGTATATTGCTTTAGGTAGTATGGACATTCTGATGATGTTAATTCTTCCAATCCATGAACAAGGTATATGTTTCCATTTGTTTGTGTCTTCCTTGATTTCTTTCTTCAGCATTGCATAGTTTTCTGCATACAGGTTTCCTTGGTTAGGATTATTCCTAGGTATTTTATTTTTCTTTTTGCTATATTGAGTGAGATTTTTTTTCCTGATTTTTGCTTCTGCTGTTTCATTGTTGGTACACAAAAATGCCTTTGATTTCTGGATATTGACTTTGTAACCGGCTGTTTTGCCAAATTCATTAATTAGTTCAAGCAGTTTTTGGGTAGAGTCTATAGGATTTTCCATGTACACTATCATGTCATCTGCAAACAGTGACAGTTTTGCTTCCTCCTTTCCAATTCGGATGCCTTTTATTTCCTTTTCTTGCCTGATCGCTGTGGCTAAAACTTCCAGTACTATATTGAATGGAAGTGGTGAAAGTGGACATCCTTGTCTTGTTCCTGATCTTAGCGGAAAAGCTTTTAGTTTTTGCCCATTGAGTATGGTGTTGGCTGTAGTTCTCTCATATATGGCCTTTATTATATTGAGGAATGCTCCCTGTATTCCTACTTTGCTGAGTGTTTTTATCATAAATGGGTGTTGTACCTTATCAAAAGCTTTTTCCGCATCTATTGATATGATCATGTGGTTTTTGTCTTTGCTTTTGTTTATGTGATGTATTACATTTACTGATTTGCGAATATTGAACCATCCTTGCATCCCTGGGATAAATCCCACTTGGTCATGGTGTATGATCTTTTTGATATATTGTTGGATGCAATTTGCCAATATTTTGTTGAGGATTTTAGCGTCTATGTTCATCAGCGATATTGGCCTGAAGTTCTCTTTCTTTGTTGTGTCTCTATCTGGTTTTGGAATTAGGATGATGCTGGCTTCATGAAAAGAATTTGGGAGTTTTCCATCCTTCTGGATTTTTTGGAATAGTCTGTGAAGAATAGGGGTTAGCTCTTCCTTAAATGCTTTGTAGAATTCTCCTGTGAACCCATCTGGTCCGGGGCTTTTGTATGATGGGAGTTTTTTGATTACTGCTTCAATTTCTTTTGCTGTTATTGGTATGTTTAGATTTTCTGCTTCTTTTTCATTGAGTTTTGGAAGATTGTATATTTCTAGAAATGTGTTCATTTCCCCTAGGTTTTCAAATTTCTTGGCATACAGTTCTTCATAGTAATTTCTTACAATCCCTTCTATTTCTGTGGTATCAGTTGTAATCTGTCCTCTTTAATTTCTGACTGTGCTTATTTGTGTCCTCTCTCTTCTTTTCTTGATGAGCCTACTTAAAGGCTTGTCTATTTTGTTTATCTTCTTAAAGAACCAACTCCTGGATTCTTTGATCCTTAGAATTGTGCTTTTGCACAATATTTCCTTCCTTCTGCTTACTCTGGGCTGTCTTTGTTGTTGTTCCTCGAGTTCTTGCAGGTGTAGGGTTAGGTTGTTTGTTTGAAATGTATCTATCTTCTTTAGGTAGGCCTGTATTGCTATAAACTTCCCTCTCAGGACTGCCTTGGCTGTGTCCCATAAGTTTTGGGTTGTTGTGAGTTCATTTTCATTTGTTTCCAGAAACGTTTTGATTTCTTCCCTAATTTCATTCTTGACCCATTCGTTGTTTAATAGCATATCATTCAGTCTCCATGATTTTGGGTGCTTTGGATTTTTTCCTTTGGGGTTGGTTTCCAGTTGCAGTCCCTTGTGGTCAGAGAAGATGCTTGGTATGATTTCAATTTTTCTTGAATTTTTTGAGGCTCGTTTTGTGTCCTATCATGTGGTCTATCTTTGAAAATGTTCCATGTGCATTTGAAAAGAATGTGTATTTAGCTTCTTTGGGATGAAGGGCTCTATATATATCAGTTAAGTCCATTTCATCTAGGGTGTTCTTTAATGCCACAATATCTTTGTTGATAATTTGTTTGGAAGATCTGTCCATTTTTGATAGTGGGGTGTTAAAACCCCCCACTATAATTGTGTTGCTGTCAATATCTTTCTTGAAGTTCTCTAAGATTTTCTTGATATATTTATGGGTGTCCTTATGTTTGGTGCATATATGTTTACGATGTTAATGTCTTCTTGGTGGATTCTTCCCTTGAGTATAATGAAGTGACCTTCTGGGTCTCTCTTTATGGCCCTTTTTTTGAAGTCTATTTTGTCTGATATGAGAATTGCTACCCCAGCTTTTTTTTCTTGTCCGTTTGCTTGGAAAACTTGTTTCCAGCCTTTCAATTTTAGTCTGTGATGGTCTTTTGCCCTGAGGTGGGTCTCTTGTAGGCAGCATATGTGTGGGTCATGCTTTCTTATCCATTGAGCTATTCTGTGTCTTTTGATTGGAGCATTTAATCCATTTATGTTTAAGGTTATTATTGATAGGTACTTATTCATTGCCATTTTTGTACCTGTGTTCCTCTGTGTCTCTCTCTTTTCCTTCCCTTCCTTAAAGCAGTCCTTTTAGTACTTCCTGTAGAGCTGGTTTGGTGGAGGCGTATTCTTTTAGACTTCTTTTGTCT
The DNA here is from genome assembly GCF_021234435.1 of Artibeus jamaicensis. Lineage (NCBI taxonomy): Eukaryota > Metazoa > Chordata > Mammalia > Chiroptera > Phyllostomidae > Artibeus > Artibeus jamaicensis. The sequence goes on from NW_026522030.1 coordinate 54,485,701, forward strand.
TGAAGCTCTTTATTTGGCCTTCTATCTTGATTGAGAGCCTTGCTGGGTAAAGTAGCCTTGGTTGTAGGCCTCTGGTTCTCATTACTTGGAATATTTCTTGCAATTCTCTTCTTGCTTGGAGTGTTTCCATTGAGAAGTCAGTAGCTAACCTTATTGGGGCTCCCTTGTATGTTATTTCTTTTTTCTCCCTTGCTGCCTTTAAGATTCTCTCTTTCTCTTGGAATAATTTTGCCATTTTGATGATGATGTCTTGAAGTGGGACTTCTTGGGTTCCTCTTGATTGGGACTCTCTGTGATTCCTGGATTTGTGTGACTTTTTCTCTCATCAAATTAGGGAAATTTTCTCTCATTACTCATTCAAATACATTTTCTATCCCTTGTTCTCCTTCTGGTATTCCTATTATTTGGATGTTATTGCATTTCATATTGTCTTGCATTTCTCTTAATCCCTCTTCATTCTTTCTGAGCCTCTTTTCATTTTCTTGCTCTTTCTGTGAGATGCTTTCTACCTTGTCCTCCAACTTGCTAATCTGATCCTCCGCATCTATCCTACTTTTGAAACTATCTACTGTGTTCTTCAACTCGGAAATTGTATTCTTCATTTCCTCTTGTCCCTTGCTGATATTTTCTATTTTTTTTCATGTTGATGTAGTTTGCAGAGAGATCATTGTAGTTCCCCTGTAGTTTCTGATAGCTCATTGTGAGCTCTTTGAACTTCGTAATAACCAGTGCTTTGAATTCACTATCTGATAGTTGATTGGCCTCTATTTCATCAAATATTCTTTCTGAAGTTTCTGCTTTTTCTTTCATTTGGGGATTGTTTCTTTGTTTTCCCATTGTTTGAGACTCTTCTTGTTAGTCTCAGCTTCTAAAATTGGTCTGTTCTGACCCCCTGGGCTTATGGTGTGAACTTCTGTGGTATGATACCTGTGAAGTTCAGTGGTGCAGACTCCTTCAGGTATCTTGATGTTCCCTGTCTCCACCTACTCTCATGCTGGTCCTCTCTCTGGTCCCCACACTGGTTGCTACCACTGCTGAGTGTCCCGGCTCCCCTAGCTGACTCCCTGGCACCCGCAGCTGACTCCCTGGCACCCAGTCCCATCACTGTGGCAGCGGCACAGCGGCCTTGAGTGTCCTGGCTGCAGTACCTGACTCCCCGGTGTCCAGTCCCGTTGCTATGGCAGCGGCACAGGGGCCACGCCTTTAAAATTGTTAATACTGAGGTCTGATGATTTTTTTTTGTTTCAGCAACATAGAAGTTTTACTAATCCAGGATTCTTAATAGATATTAATGACTTTGTGAATGAATTTAAAAGCAGTCTCTTTAAGTGTGTGTATTAGGTATTTTAGATGATTTGCAGAAATAAACTAATAGAATATGGTTTCCTCCCCTTTCTTATCAAACTGTAGAGTGTATTCAAGGTGTTCTTAAGTAATTAGTAGAAGAATAAGGCTCTCCATGATTGATCAACATTAAAAATGATGAATTTGAAAATCAGCCTAAGTATGTTAAAACTAGTATAATTACTTCTGATAATTACTTACTAGAAAACAGCTCTGAACAGAACCAAGATAAAAGCACAGACCATCATCCAGCTTTCGTCAAAGGAGTCAGTCTGTAGCGCAGAGTGTGAAATGGTCAACACAAGATTTGAGGGGATTAACCGTCATGTGTGGGTCATTACTCTTTCTTTCATCTCCGCTTATCCTTTTTCCTTCTATTTATTTGGCTCTTCTTATTGTCTGCTGTTTGTTTCACTTTTATTTGTGCTGCTGTTACTCCCTCTCTGCATCCCCGGGACCTTGTCCACAGTCACTATCACTGCGTCCACATGGTTGTGACCACTGTTCACTCCCCTGTGAGCACCTGGATCTCAGCTGTGGCTTATTGTAGAAAAAGCTTTGAAAATACACTCTGATGATATCATTCTCTTAAAAAATGTGTGATCATTTTCAATTTCATGTGACATTTTCAGTGTTTGAAGTTTAACATGTATGATGCATTTTCTATGAGAAACAGTAAAGACAATGTGAATTTTACATGTTTTCCAGTTAACACCAGGCTTTGCCTAATGCTTTTAACCTGACTAACTGCTGGCCACTATGTGATTCTAAGCTTAAAGTTACTTCCCTCCAGAATTTTTCTTCGCAGTGCACACCTCAATGGACGAGGGTGATGCTCTGCTTCTGTGACTCACTGTGATCCCCCTGAATGGCACTCAGCACACACAGTTCACTCTGATTGCTTCGGAAATAGACACTACCCTCAGTTTACTATAAGCTTTGCAAAGGCTGGGGCAATAGCTGTTTTGTTCATTGTCATAGGCCTGGTGCAAGGTTCGGAGAGGGTCTTCTCGTAACAACTCTCCTTATCACCAAGTCTCAACATTTGAAGCCTGAAGTTGAAATGAAATCCTATTTGAAACAAACATTCAAGATTCATTGTCAGCCACTGAATGCTGGAATTGCTTGTAGCTGTGATTTGACTCAGGAGTTTCTATGCTGATAGGATCCTGGGCACATTCCTAGGTTCATGTACCATCGCTAATAATTAACTTGAGGAACCTAGGAATGTCACATCAAGTCCTTGGCTTTACCAGTATATTAGTAAACCAGTTTCTTCCACTAAAACTGTAATTGCTGTCTAGGCATCTTCTTTTTATAAAAATAAAAGCAGAAATGAAGTTGAAATGCTGTTTTTTGTGGCACAGAACTAATTTTCCAATGCAGTTATGTGCTAGAGAAGTGATTATTTTAAATGAATACAGTATTTCTGTTCTTTGTGAGTCTGTTTACTGTCAGAGTTTTAGTTAAGAAAATACTTCTGTTTTATACATGGTGTAAGCAAAACATGGCATAAGGCCCACACTGTGAGAATTAATTAATTTTCTGCTTTAGTTCATGGACTCCTAAACTTCACATACGAAATTAGAACTCTAATACTTAAAAATCACACAATCCAGTAGTTTTCAGAACACTTTCCATGGGCCCCCCAGCTCTACAGAGGCACTTCCAGGACCACCACAGTGCAGAAAGGCAGGGCCCGGACCCGGGGGGTGGGAAGAGCAGTGCGGGGGGGGGGGGGGGTGCTTACCCAGAAGAGCTTCACCTTTTCTTAGTTCCTCTTAAGATTTTGAGAGAAGGGAGAGTTTAGTGATTAAAAAATGTATGTCTATGCCTGTGTCTCTCTATGTCTGTGTCCGTGTATCTGTCTGTGTGTCTGTGTCTATGTCAATGTCTGTGTCTGTCTGTGCCTGTGTCTGTGTTTGTATGTCTGTGTCTATGTCTGTGTCTGTGTGTCTGTGTCTATGTCTGTCTGTGTCTGTGTGCATGTCTGTCTATGCCTCTGTCTATGTGTCTGTCTGTGTGTCTGTGTCTATCCATGTCTGTATCTGCCTGTGGACCAATCTCTTCATGTTATGAATGAAGACACTGAAGCCAGGAAGGTGAACATGTGGTTTTCTGTAGCTGAGCTGATTTATACACCGGTTAAAGCCTGATTCTTCATCAAGCCCTGTTTCTGCTTTATTACATTGCCTACCTTGAAAACCTATAATTTTTTTGCCTTCAGCTTCCAGAGCTAAACTCAGCATGATCAACACCATGTCAAAAATCCGAGGCCAGGAGAAAGGGCCCGGCTACCCTCAGGCGGAAGCGCTGCTCGCGGAGGCCATGCTCAAGTTTGGAAGGGAGCTCGGGGATGATTGCAACTTTGGTAATGAGTGCTTTCTCATGTGCTAATTCTCTCCTTTGACCATGGGGAATTTAGGGTAAAAAACTCTAGGAAATCACTCAAACCATTTTATAGTTTGATTCTCAGTTTCAGGTCTGTACATATGGGGCACAAATTTGTTTTATAGTTGTTTCACCAGTATTAGTGTGATTTGTTATATGAGTTTTACTTGTTTTATGTTTCCCTGAAGAGATCCCAGTATGTACAGAGGCCGTTTGACATATCCAGGTACCTAGACACTTGCTATTACGTGTGTCTGGCACTGGATATGGAGGCGGAGCAAATAGCCACAGTGAGTATGAGTTAACACAGCGCCCAATGAGCTTTCCCTTAGATCTCTGCCCTTTTGTTTGTGGTACCAGATTTTGCCAGCTCTGGTGAGACATGGTTTATTCCTTCACCCCTTTATCCTCTGACCCTCAGCTAAACACCTTCCATTTTCCTTCCCTTGTGATGTGAGGTCTTAGCAAATGAAGGCCCTTTTGGATGTACCCTGCTCTCTTGTTCCTGATAGTTGCTCCTGATAAATGTATTGGCCTTGAGTAGGAAAGCCAGTAACTATAAGAGAGGGCAGAGAGCTCTCCAAATCGCTTATTAAAGGACCAGGAGAATATTATGAGCGATACCAACCCCTTGGGGGCATTGAGTCTGTTGCCGGTATGGACTGCTTTAGGCAGAAAGCATGCTGGTCTCTGGAAGCCGTTAACATACCGCCATCTCGGTTGTCTTCAAGAGACAGTGGTAATCCACGGGTTTTCTTCTGTGATGGGCCCTATCAATGCAAATGCATTTTACCTCTGTTCTTAACCACCCAAGGGCTCCCCTCTCCCCTTGCAGGCCCAGCACTTGGCGAGGTGGGCGAGGCCATGCGGGAGCTCTCAGAGGTGAAAGACTCTTTGGACATGGAAGTGAAGCAGAACTTCATTGACCCCCTTCAGAACCTTCACGACAAAGACCTGCGGGAAATTCAGGTATCTGCAGCTAGTCCTCGGGGAAGTGGGCAGTTCTAATTGTGCAGGCGCAGGCACCCTTTTCCTTTAGAAAATATTTTTTAAGCTTACTGTGCATGGTGTCATCATTGGCCACATGAGCTGCAAAACCATCCAGCAAATACATGGAAAGAAGCCAGAAATGCACACTTTTGCTCTGCTATTACGATAGTATCACCCATGAATATTACATTTGACTTCTCCACATCCAGTTTTCAAGATTTCTTAAGGTTTCTATTTTCAAAAGGATATTTTTTCCATGAAAATACACAATTTTGTTATTTATTCTGTGTTTTTCTGGGCTGAATTCACCCTCTAAATTGCTACTTACACTAGTTGTTAGCTTAAATACATAGTTATTCTATCACTCTATAAAGATATGTTTTTATATTTTCCTAACAGTTGTTAGGATTGAGAAAGATTATGCAACTCTTCTCTTCCTAAAACATGTAGAACAGTTGAACTATTCCAGACAGAGTTCAGCTAGCGTGCACTCTGACTCAGTGTGTGATGTGTGTTCATTCATTCCCTCAACAAATATTTGTTGAGGCTGTCTGAGATTTAATTTTCTTTATTGTGAAGTGGACTGCCATTACTTGAAGTCTCTGAGATTTTTTTCTTCTGGCTTAAATCTCCTTCAGCCCTACCACTTGTTCAAGGTTGCACATTTAGTAAGGGGCAGATTCACTCTAAATCTAAAATGTTAATTGTGACTCCAGTGCACTGTCCTGTGGCTGACTGCAAGTTCCAATGTGTTAAAATAATTTTCCTACAAAGGAACAAACATTTAGCATGTGTCAGAGTGTGAGGACCCAAAGATCGGAGCGAGGACTGGAGGCGGGGTGTGCAGTGGGAGGGGAGATCTAGGCGGTTGGTCTCTTTTCTTCTCCTTTCTTCACCATTCCCAACTCTGTTTTAATCTGCTTCTCTGTCTTTCTAGACACACCCAAGATCAAGGGAATTCCAGCACGTTTTTCTACTTATTAGTAATGGGACAACGCAGCTTTTAGGAAAAACGTGCTTTGTAGCTCTGGGAAACTACTTTTTCACTTGGTCACTAAAGGTGCTGGGCAGAGAGGCTGGACAGACATGTGGTAGGGGCTGTGCAAGGAGGGGCTGAAGTGCACTGTGGGGCGTTAGGTCTCATCTAAGGGCCCTTCCGAGTCAGGTTTTGTGACGGAGTGTGACATGGGAGACAAATCGGTCCCCTGAAGGCTGCTTCAGTCAACTAGGGTAAACATTAAGATTTAGATTCCTAGGTCCAGCCCTGGATATTCTAATTCAGATGATCAAGAATCCAAATTTTAAATAAGCAATCAATAATCAGTAAAGCAATTCTAACAGATTAGATTACCTCATGGAGAAGTCCTTTCTACTGCTAATGCTCTATGATTCGAAAATCAGGAATTCTGTTCTTTCTTACTTCATTTCAAGGCAAGTGGATTTTTTTTCTGCCTTCTCAATGAGATACCATTTCTTCTGAAGATCCTGGGGATTTGTGGCCCCTGTGCTTTCCACATGTAGAGCCGGTACTTACCTTCCACCTTCTCTCATGGAAGGAAAAGGCATGGTCCAGCTTGGCTTTGTCCCAGCAAGGGCAGAATAAGTCAATTGATAGATAGCAAGCAAGCACTGGTATTTCTCACAATTTCTTTCCTGCTCTTAATTATTTTTAAAGGTGTTTCCCCACATTTTTAGCCTTTGGAAGTGTTTGTCCCACTGATGTGAGCTATTTTAGAACTGGTGATGTGGTATTTTAGAAATTAGCCTGCCTCCCTTTGGAAGCCAACGGCCATGGTGGGGAAAGGAGCTCCAAACTGGCCTTTCCCACAAGTCCTGTCACAGCACATCCCTGCCTTTCTTTTTAGCATCATCTAAAGAAGTTAGAGGGCCGACGCCTGGACTTTGATTATAAGAAGAAACGACAAGGCAAGATTCCTGACGAAGAACTCCGTCAGGCTCTGGAGAAATTTGACGAGTCTAAAGAAATTGCGGAGTCGAGCATGTTCAACCTGCTGGAGATGGATGTGAGTGGCTCTGCTGTGGTTTCCAGTGTGATCTTGCCTTCGAGGTGCAAAAGGAGTGTGCTAAAGGGTTGCGTCCTTAAAAACATTAATATCTGATCACACCTTGAGGGGAGAACTTCAGTAGATGGTTATTTCTTTAAATTACTTGAAATTATAAAGTAGATTACAAGTGGTAGAGTTTTTTTGTTGTATTCCTATAGTTGGATTTAACTACATTTTTGTCTGCTAAAGGTCTTACCAATAGCGAGGAGATAAAGACTGTTTCTGATGACCCTTGTGTCAGTTCAATGACTCAAAAAATATTCGTGAAATACAGAGCAATTGCTCTCAGATTGTATAAGAATATCAGCTAAAATACATTCAGAAGAGAGTGTTGAACATAGGTTAAGATGTTCTGTATTTTGAAGTAAAGCTGACATTTTCTTTCAAAAGGTTATTTCAACTGGGATTGATGATTGGAGCATAGATACCACATCTGGGGCATAGATGAGATCGTTTAAACGCTGCTTTCACATTCCCAGAGCACTACATTATTATTCATGGCTTTAGGAGTTACATTCCAACCACTCATTAAACTTGTTAACCAGCTTTCCTGTCCTTGCTCACCCCTGCCTTTGGCCCAATCACTTGCTGACTTTTTCCAAGATGTTTACATGGCCTTTATGTACTTACCACTTACCTGCTTTGCCCTGACTGGTGGCGCGGGAGATGTGTTGATCACGCCCAGGCTTCCCCATCACCCAGAGACAGCCTAGGTGTGTGTTCATGTAAAACAACTTGTGTCCACCTGCCTGCTGAAGGGGAGTGTCGTAAGCGTGGGGAAGGGGGTGACCTGAGTCATGGTGCTCCTCCCCTGAACCCAGGGCTGTACCCTACTCCCAAACTCATGGGGCAGCACTGCCACTGTTCAGCTGGATCCCAACTCGAGGTGCAAAATGAAGAGTTACCAAGTATGCTTAGAATATTAGAGCTGGAGTGAAACCACATGTCACTTGACCCAACCCCCTTACATTACCAATGAGGCTCAGAGAAGACAAAAGATTTTCCATCATACCATCCTGCCTCCCGTGGGACCCCATGTGAGATGTTAATAATCAAATTTTTATTAGCAGCACTAATACTGACTTAACATGAAAAGTATAAAGAGCAATGAATCCTTTGGTCAGTACATGTTTTTTTTTCTTATAGGATATCAATAAAATAAGCCAAACCCTCCTCATAAGGTTGTAGCCAAGCATGAGACTGTTTGATGAGAGTTATATGATCTTCAGGAAGATTGTGCATAATGTTGCTTCTCTTTACTAGAGTTCCCAAGCGTAAGGAGGCTTTCTTATCCTTAATAATTTCGGAACCTGTAACACTATCTGTCGTAGCCTGGCTCACCACATGGTCATGGGCATCACCAAGCATGGGGCTGCGTGTCAGGGGCAGCTCTGTCGTACATGCAGTGCAGTAGCAGCTGCTTCCAGACGGTAACTAAGGCGTGACGCCCCCTCCCTCTGCAGATCGAACAAGTGAGCCAGCTCTCCGCGCTTGTCCAGGCCCAGCTGGAGTACCATAAGCAGGCCGTCCAGATTCTGCAGCAAGTCACTGTCAGACTGGAAGAAAGGTATTTACTGTTCCCTGCATTTTATACATCCAGTGTCTTGCTATAAAGCGATGTGTAAAGAAATGGAAGTAATAGCAAGAATACATTTAAAGAAAAACTTCTGCCAAAATGCCTGCTGATCCTATACAGGCGCCATGTGGATCCTTTGTTTTTATTTTATTTTATCTTATACTTTGCTTTACCTTGCTGTATTGAATCCAATCTCATGCATATGGGAGGTCAATATATTATATATTGAACTCTGTATAATATCACAGATGAGGTAGTTTAAAATATAATTATATTTTGGCTGCTACCAATGGGACGCAAGTATCCACCAGTGATAATAGATGCAGCTTACTGAGCAGCTCTCCTGTTTGGGGGCTGAAGGCACATTGTCATGAATCACATCACAGCCCCATAGGATAAGGATTGTTACCCTCATCTAACAGATGAGCAAACAGAGGCTCAGGGAGCTGAAGTAACTAGCCATGGGTCACACAGTGGTCCAGATGGGGTTCATGGTCAAGCATAACCTATTCAAGAGCTTGTATCTTTTCATACCTTGTGTTTCTCTGAATGATGACAAAGTCTATCAGAGAAGGCTGCTTCTCATGCCTGCCCACCTCCTCCAATGCGCACGCGGCAGGGCTCTGGTTTCCTTTGTGAATGGGGCTCCCTGGAACTGGAGGGCAGCCTGCACCCCTCTATGCAGTGGCCCTGCACTAGAATATGTGTGATTTTATTTAGCCAGATTAAGCAGAGGGATTTTGCTAAATGTATGTATATCAAAGTGTCACCTCAGCATCCTTGATTCTCAGCTCGTGGCCAGATTAGACACTCAGAGCTGCTGAGACAGCTAAATGCACAGTGATGCCTCCAGCCATTGTGCCGCGCTGTGGGAAACCCCCCACCTGTTCCCGTGGTTTCCATCCGGCGCCTCTCCCTGTCCTCACTGTCTTCCCCAACCAGGGCTTTGGGCCTCTTCCCGCAGTGCACCCTGGTGGTGGAAATGTGTGGAGCAGTCTAAAGCCTCTAGAGAGGTTTAAAACCATGCACATCCACACGCTAAAGAAATACGTGTCTTTCAGACATCTGTTGGAAATGGTGTTCTTTCTTTTTTCCCTCTGAAATATGTGCAAAGTCACTATCCTTCTCCTCTCGCCACACCTTAAACTCTCTCCACCTTTGCAAAGCTGTTCTACACGTTCCTTAGCGAATGACTGAAACTGGGGGAAATGTTAGGGTGTGCAGGATGCATTTATCGGCTCTGCCTTTGCCCCTTCCTCCCGTCTTCCCTCATTTCTTTCCCTCTTCCTGTGCTGCTCTTGGAGCACACAGTTCCTCCCTCCCCTCCCTTCTAATCTTCTCAGGCTCTGCATGGAATAACTTTCTTCTGCAAACAACTGTCCATCTAAAAATGACTCCTGCTTATGTTTTACTTTCTCCCTTAAACCTTCTCCAACTTCCCCATGGACAGGTAGACCCTCACCCCACCCTCGTGTTCCCGTGGCCTTTTGCACATGCCTCTGCAGCAGCACTTGTTGCCACATGTGGTAATCGGTTATATTCTGTCTGCCCTACAGACCATACATTACTTGAGGGCAGAAACTGTGCCTTATTTGTCTTTGTGATTTTGGCACCTCGAGTAGTGCAGAGTGAGCTCTGAGTAAGTGAGGAGGCAGGGAGGGACTGGGAGAGAGGATGACAGCAAGGGTGGCGTGAGCATGGAGGGATGTCACCAAAAGCAGAAACAAGCACATGTAAGAAAGCTACGGCCCCTTTCCGATTTCCCCTGCTCCACAGTGCAGATTGGTGGATGAGCATTTCCTAGATTTGGTTGCTTTTCTTTTTGCTTCTAAATTGGCTACATACTTTCTCTTGTCCCCCTTTTCTTTTTCAACACAGAATAAGACAAGCTTCATCTCAGCCTAGAAGGGAATATCAGCCTAAACCGCGGATGAGCCTGGAGTTTGCAACTGGAGACAGTACTCAGCCCAATGGAGGCCTCTCGCACACGAGCACTCCCAAACCCACAGGTAAGGGACCGAGCCCTCCCTGCAGACCACATTACAGGGCCTCGGGCACATCCTGTTGGCACTTTTCCAAAAATTCTAGGAGCAATCTAACCTGGCTGCATAAGAAATATACTGTCATATATTTCTTACAGGATGGCTTTGTCAGGTAGAAACTTTTAAAAGGACTCTTCCTTCTCTCATTGGTATTTCTTTCTTTTCCCTCTTCTCTCCTTTATAAAACTTTCATGCCTTTTTTTTTTTCTCTCTCCATCATTAGTTCTTAACCTGATCATCACATGATTTTGACTTTCCCTTGTGGTTGTAAAATCGTCTTAACATGTGAGTTTGGTGCTAGGGTGGCATCTTTCTGTTTTTCCCCTGCTGTAGTCCAGCGCGTGTGAGCATGAATGCCCTGGCGGTGTGTGCCCCCAGCCACTCGAGCATAGCCCACAGGCAGCAGCTCCAGGGACACCCCGAGTTGGATCCCTTGCATCACAGGAGCATGTGGAGAATATAGTGCTTGAGATATTTTCAACCTTAACATTTGCTGGGTTGAACAAGTGGAAAGTACCTTATACTGGATGTGGATTTGAAAGCTATGCAGCTTCCTCCTATTCTCCCTGGCTCTCCAGAGCTTGCTGTGTTGCAGTAAGACACTTGTTATGAGACGTGTCCAGGAGACTCTGCAGGGGAAAGCTGGGTCTGTGACGACAGCTGGAGCTCTGTGCCTTCGCGATCCCCTGCGTGGCGCAGAGCCTGGGGCGGGGCAGAAGCAAACAGCGGTGGCTCTTAGGAGGTGGCTGGCCGCGAGGGCTGGTCCTCTGTGTTATGTGTAACTTGCTGCTTCCTGCTCAGAAACCAACCGCATATTTCACTTTTCTTTCTGAGACTTGTTAGTTTTCTGCTTTCTTTAAGTAGGGAGACATATTACATTGTTTACCTTCAAAGCCGTGTAGGTGGCGTGGGAGCGGCACGCACTGGTCTGAGTTTATGTGCAGACGTGTATGTGTGCATATTAACACACTGGCTCCCTTTATCATTAGCCCTTTACTACAAGTCACACTCTTACAGAAGTGTGTGTGGGTTAAGGTGAAAAAAATCATGTTTGGTCATTTAGCCTAGGTCCTTTGTAAGGTCTGACTCCATCTTTGATTATTTCACTCAAGATACAGTACATTTTTACACACCATAGCTCTGATGCATTCCTCACATTCATATATACAGTAGTTTACAAAGAGTAAATATAATTTTACATAATCTCATTGGATAGATGGACTAGTACTGTGAAGTAAGTTTTTATACCCCCCCCCCAAAAAAAAAGGACAAGAAGCTGAGACCGAAGTGCCTCGTGCAAGGTCACACAGACTTAGAACTTGAACCCAGTGTTTTATATTGTTGCATTTTCATGACATTCCAGTAGTTTTCCAGAGGTTGGAGTCTTTACTTTTAAAAAGTGAGCACTGCACTGTTATTCTGAGGTGGCAAAACATCATCCATGCCATTAACTGTACTGTTTCACACATGCAGAGGTTTTAAAGTGCTAATGTGGAAAGCATTCTGGCCACTCGGTATTATGAACCTAAATACCACCCAGACTCCTTAACTCACTGGGTCCCCCGCCCCTGGGCGTTGTCAGGAAGGAAAGCCTTGATAAATCCTGTTGCACGATCTCCAGGAGAGATGTGGCCAAGTTTCATCCTGGGAACAGAAATGCCACCACCTCCAGAAATCTGGGAAAACGTCTGAAGCGTGTAGCGGGAGGTGCCGGGCAGTGCGGTGGGCACTGGGGACTGGGAGCAGGAGAAGCCTCAGCGGAAGGAGGGAGGGAGGAGCCAAGGGGACAGCAGGTGGGCCCAGTGGGCAGTAGCATTGTGAGTTAAATTTCCCTTGTCTTTCTTTCTCTGTTCTTCTTTCCGGCCCTGACTCCCAGGTGCCCCAATGGACCAGCCCTGCTGCCGAGCTCTCTATGACTTTGAACCTGAAAATGAAGGGGAGTTGGGTTTTAAAGAGGGTGATATCATCACACTCACTAACCAGATTGACGAGAACTGGTACGAGGGGATGCTGCACGGTCAGTCAGGCTTCTTCCCCATCAACTATGTGGAGATCCTGGTTGCCCTGCCCCATTAGTATGTTATGCTGGCTGGCGCACCTCCTCTGACCCAGATAGTTACGTTCAACCACTGCTTTGGTAATGCTGCTTACCACACATCCCAGATGCAGGCCGCAGTGGTCCAGGTCATCAAGCCCCACAGAGTAACTTTGGTTGACTTGTGTGATCCCTCGAGAGTCACGGTGATGGATGGTATCTTCTCAGCCTGGTGGGCATGGCATGTGCTTTTTAAATACCACCGAAGGCCAGCCAGCAGCCAGAGAACTGGTGTTCATCCGGTTCTCAGGAGGCGGTGGCTTCTTAGAGCAAAGACCACGAGCCACATACCAGAAAAACCATCCTACTGAAGACATTATCTGTCACCCGGGGGCCACCTCCAGGTCTCAGGTTCTCCATTTAAGCAGGAGAAAGTTTTTGCTTTCACATTGCCCCTCCCAAATATGTGAGTCACAAAATTGTTGAAGAAAGCCTCCCTCACCAGCAAATTGTCTTCTGGTCTGAAAGAGTCCTTTGATGCTATCAGTAGAAAAGTGTTGAGTGTGGATTCAAAGCCTTTTCTGAAAACATTCACCGTTGTTCCCCCGACGTATGCCTGTTTCCGAGGTACAGCTTTCTTCCCTCCCTGCCATTAAAGCTGGAGGGGGACTCCTGCGGTCTTTCTGAGTAAGACAGTGGGCAGCCAGCATGTTGTGGGAGGGGCCGATGCGGAGATTCTCCACTACTCGAGATTGGGAAGAGATATGCTTCCCAAGCTTAAATCTCCTGCTATAAAAAAAACAACCACAAAAAAACAATGTGTATATTTAGGGCATTTCTGAAGGTACAGGGAAGGGGGAACAAATACTTCTATTTCAGTTTTATTTATGAATTATGTGTTTCATGAATCTATTTGGCACAGAGACACAAGGAGAAAAACACTAGAAACCATTTTTCTGTTAGTTCATAGACCATGAAACAGTGCATACCTTTCCTTTCCACTTTCACCGTGTGTTCTTTGAACATCATTTGTGCATATTCTGCCCTCAGTGAGGACCAAATAAAGATGATTTTTGTGCTCAGCAGTTTGAGAGTATGTGGCTGCGTATGCAAAACTCTTTGCCGATTCACTCATTACCTTTTTCTGTCTTTTGTAATCTCATCTTCATTTGTGTGTACAGTGCTGTGTGTATGTTTATGAGTGTTGTTTTTTTTTTGTATCACTGGTTAAAGTCCTGTTAAGTTCTACACAGAGTTCTATTTATCTAGCTGTACAGATTCTGTCAGAAGTGTAATGTGCTGCTTCGGATGTGCCACCTGCAGTAGTGGATCATGTGGAGTGAAAGGCAAATCTTACCGCTTAATGTATAAACTCTTACCACGGGAAGCATCGCTGTTTCCAATAAATATTGCTGAAGACAAACCCAAAGGCTCGGCCCCTTATTGTGTGTCAGTTTCTTGTGTCCGACAGTGGGTGGACTGAGGCTCCTTTCACTCTGCAGTGCTTTCGGATACAAGCAAACCAGACCTGTTCCAACCTGAGATCTACCCCTCTGTAAGCAGGGAAGTTCCGTCATAAATAAGCGAGCCAGCCTGGACACCAGTACCTTCTTGGTAAGCCCAGGAAGGAGGAGATTTTGCAGAAAGGGTTTGAAAGTGGGAACAGGTCTTTTAGCACTTAAGAGAGTTGTCATCAGTGGTGATAACAGAAAAGCACAGTGATCAGAGAGGCAAACAAAATACATCATTTCAAGCAGTCTTTTTTTTTTTTTTGTCATGCTTAAAGAGAAATACACATGGAAGTGAAAATTGGCATTTTTGTTCTCATGGTTTATATGAGGGGCCGGGGGTGGTAGTGGATGTGGGTGGGGACAGAAAGCTACACACACAGAATATATATTTCCAAAGCTCCTGAAAAAATAGAGATGTTCTTTATGCACTGGGTGCCCTTGTGTTCTTCCATGCTGAGGCCAGTAGTCCAGATGTGTTGTTTTAATCTCATTTATTAAATTTTATATGTGAGCCACTCTAACATGAAAATGTTAGTTTTTTTAGCTACATCAGTTACAGTATCACAGACCAATTTTAAAAAGAAATTATCAATGGCATTAGTATGAATGGAGAAAATCCAGAAGGATCACAGATGAACTATTTGAATGAGTGAGTTTAGTAGTATTATTGGGTTTAAGATCAATATCCAGAAATATTCTATATGCCAATAACAATCAGAAAAAAGGAATGTAAAAAATATATCACTTACAAAGGCATCAAAAATCAAACTCATAGATCTAAATTTAACAATTATATGAGGGGAATCCCCCCCAAACAGGAGTTTATTTATAAAACATTGTGTATTTATTCTTACATGTTTAAATTTTAGTCACCTTCAAAGTACTCTTCATTTGATACAATACACTTATTGAGATGTTTTTTTCCACTGCTCAAAATAGTTTTTGAACGTGTTAATTTTGAAGCCTATAGTGCTTCTGCTGTTTTTGTTTCACCTCTTCCACATCGGGAAAATTTTTCATTTTGAGGACTTTTTTCATCCAGGGGAACAAAAAGAAAATCACTTGGGATGAGATGGAGTGAATAGGGAAGGTGGGACATGGGGGTCCGGCTGTTTTTGGTCAAAAACTGCTGAATGCTCACAGCATGGTGTGGGCAGGTGTGCTCACAAGTCACCCATCATGAAACGGGTGAATGCATGAAAAGAGTCTTCAAAAAAAAAATCCACTGTAGCTGAATGCAGCCTCTCACAACACCACCAGCTAGTCCACTGATACAGATGGGTCCCTAGAACACTCTCCTAATCGGGGCAGCCTATACTATAAAGGGCTGCCTTCTAGAAGATAATTCTGGGTTTTTTTTAGGGGACGTCTTCCCTCATGTATGATTTCTCATAGAAAATTATGAAGTATGTTTGAGAAAAATGAAGACTTTAATAAGGGAAGAGATATTCTGTGTTTATGAACTGGAAAACTCGTCATTTTAAACATGCTGTTTCTCCACAAATTGACTTACAGACCCAGTGCAGTTTCAACCAAAATCTCAAAGTTTTTTGGTGTATGAAAATTAAAAAATGTATGTCGAAATGCAAAGGGATATTTCTTCTTGAAGAACAACAAAGTTGGAGGACCCGCTGTTTCTAGATGTAAAACAAAGTCACAGTAATTAAGATAGTGTGTTGCATCGGTGGGGAAAAGATCTGTACAGAAGTGCAAGCCCAGAAAGAGGCATTTGAACTAACACAACGTCCCATTGCCTTTAACGTCGCACCTTCGAATGTGACTGCACCCGTGCGATGGCAGCTGTGTAACTCCCAAGGGAAACGACCAGCAAGAGCCTGCCGGAAACAGAGGAATCTCATTATGAGTCAACATCAAATGAAATAAAAGTGCCGTAACCACAGTTTCCAGAAAGAACTTAGTATTTATTTAAAGGAGTGTTGGGCACAATTAATAATGCAAATACCATTTTCATATCTGTCTGAATTCCTTATTTTTATTGAAGTATAATAAATTTCTTTTTACAGAACTTTATGGAGAAGAACAGGGAATGGTGGGCCACCACTGGGAAAATTGAACCTACCCCCAAACAGTTGTTCTTCTAAGACTGACCACACAATGACCTGTCTGAAGTGCAAGCAGAAACAGAACTAAACTGAACTAAAATGGAGAACAAGTTCATTGAAACAGTTGTCTCATTTTAATTTTCTGATAGGTCTGACAGGTTTTAAAGAGAAGACTTTCTGGGAAAATAATTAGTTTCCCTTTCTCTTTGCTGTGAATGAGTAAGACAATGGCATGACTAAGAATTGAAACTTTTCTAAGACTATATAGCAGGGATGTCAAACTCATTTTCACCAGGGGCCACATCAGCCTTGTGTTTGCCTTCAGAGGGCTGAAATAATTTTAGGACTGTATAAATGTAGCTGCTCCTTAACTGTTAAGGAGTTGAAATTGCCTTAGGCCCTTTGAAGGCAACCTCAAGGCTGACGTGGCCCCCGGTGAAAATGAGTTTAACACCCCTGCTGTATAGTATTCAGCATATATCCTGGACTCTGCCAAGTCCTATTCTCCATAGCCTTAGCAGTGTCTTAGGAAATCAGATTTACTCCAGGGCTGTATTTTCAAGACAGCCTCTGGTGTTCAGGATGGAGCCGTGTGGGTACTTACAGGGCTCATTCCAGATTAAGAACTGCCTTTCTTCCCTTAGGGTTGGGGGTGGCGGCATAGGAAGGAGTTAATGCTGAGGAACGAGGCAACCCAAAGCCTCCCTTTGGAATTCTGGGTGATGGTAGAGAAGACTTTATGGGCTGCATGGTGGGGCAGCCACACCCGCAATTTCTAGGCCCACTGATTGGGGACCTATGATGCATCCCTATTTTAAAGGAGCTGTCAAAGATTTTTTTTAAAAGCTACTTTCTAAAGGGTCCAGTGAACACTAACCAGTCCAGTGGACGTCACCCAGCCATCACACGTGTGTGACGGTGGCCTTCCACTCGGTACAGGAAGGGCTGCGATCTCGATGGGAGTGAAGCAGGTTGTCAACTTTGAAGGCAGAAGAATGGAGAACAGCATCTCAATACCATTTTCTCAAAAAGGAACCCTGGACTTTTTAGAACCACTCTGTATGATAAGGTGCACCCACATGTACCAAGGTTAAAATTTTGTGAAGTCCTTTTTGACAAGAAATAACGGAGTTGTGCACAATGGGTTGGAGGAAGAAGGATGAACGTCAGGAAAACCCACAGGCGTTTGGATCCCTCTCAGTAACCTGGTTTCTGTATCCACCCCCCCTCAGCAAATATGGTCTCAGAAACAAAAGATTCATATGTACTTGTTTGTGTCATCTGAAAAATGTTTCCAGCATTCCCTAAATCAAGAGTTTTCTTTATATTCCAGGCAGGCAAAGTGTAGATTTCTCCACCTGGCAGGGTCTATCTCGATCACAGGCTTTTAGTGGCCTTGAGGCAATAGAAATAGATGTGTGTTATTGCTGTGTTTGCATTTCCTGTATTGTGTTTTTTCACACCTGGGAGTCAGCCACAACCAGCAGTTTTATAAGATGATACTTGTAATGGAAGGGAGAAAAAATGAGGACCAACACTATTTCACAGCCTTTATCAAGCACTTTGATAAGCTCATATGTGATGTTGATTAAAGACTAAAGTGTTAAATCTTAAACACTCAGCTCTTTGGGGTTGATATTACTGGAAGAAAAGAAGTCTGTATAAAAGGGTTGATTACTCAGTGTTGTCTGATGTTGATTTAGAGGGAATTTACCAACATCATGGAATACTTTAGTAGCAAGATGAGGAAATGGTGACCTTCTTGATGATGAAATAGAGACTATAGGTTTTATACAAGGCTGACTTTATGGAATATCAGATGTAGGTGATGAGGTAGAAGTTTTAAAAGCATTTTTCACACTTTACTTCCCTCCTGGTGTTTTGGTTTACTTGAAAATTTTTCTGTGTGTGACTGGTAAAAGAAATGTCCCATTTCTTTATTTTTCTAAACAAACTAAGTACAGCCGCTGCCCCGCTCCCATCGGAGTTGGCAGGCAGTTCTCCCTTAGTTCCGATCACCTCTGCCGCCAGGTGTTCTCGCCCAAGGCTGCTGCTGGGGCTCCAGAAAGCTCTGCTCCAGCCTCTGCGCGGCCTGGTGCTGGCTCCCTGCTGGGACCTGGCTCTCAGCAGCAGTGGCCAGCATCCCTAGGCACAGAGCCATCCCCATTGAAAACTTACCCCTTCTACACGCAAGTCACTCACTGCAGGGGAACCAGACGCGTTATTCACTGCTCTACCGCTGATCCTGGACAGTGATTGATTTGAGTGTGGGAAAATGCCACGGAATTGGTATTTTTCAGAAGGCCCACCAGTGATGCTTACTTGCATCTCTTATCAAAACACTCCCTCTGTCAGGCACATGGAGAAACCTGGGAGGTGTCTAACGTCCCCTGAACTTGCCTGATGTTAAGAATCTCTAGTGGGCACTTGCACAAGTTGGATTTTCAGGTTCCCATTTCAGCTTCTCAGAACAGAGTAACCCACTGAGGGGCCTAGGAAGGTATATTTCCCATTAGAAAGGTTTAGGAAACAGTTTATTGAATGCTTCTAAAATTCTAAGACGCATCAAAGTCGCTCAGAGCCCCACTCCCGGAGATCCTGATTCAATAGGTGTGAGGTGGGGCCCCAGGATCTGCATTTGTGGTCAGTCCCACAGCGATGTATGTGCCGGTCCCTGGATCACAGTTGGGGAGTGTCACTCCATTTGATAAACTTCTTAGGGAAGAGCCAGCTGCTTCCCCATACTTAGGCACTGCTTTTGGTGTTGAGAATAAACATAACGCATGGATACATTAGTCTATTATTTTTCCAATTGTTCTTTGTGCTCACACACTGAATAGGAATCCAAGCTTTTGTGTGGGTTTGTTTGTTTGTTTTGTTTTGCCCAGCTGAGAAGTCCCACTTCAGCGTGCAGTGGAGGCTTATTAAACATGCTGTAGAGTCTGTGTCAGTGTCTTTTAGCAAGCTGCCTGAGGATCCTCACATTCAAGTAAGTTTGAAAAGTTCTAGTCTGTATAAAAATATTTTAGATAAGCAGCCAGCTGTTGGCTGACCTGTTCTGATTTTCCATTTTGCTTTGTTCCTTAGTTACATTTATTGAGCAACATTTGATGCATGCATTTCTACCCTCAGAGTGATCTTGCAAATCCACAGCGTCCAGGTGTTTCTTCATATATACTGGTATGTAGATCTGATATTGATGATGCTGGTCTGAGCATGCGCTGACTGAGAATTCCCTCCTTTCTGGCCATTCCTTTGTGCTTTGCTGTCCACTCCCACTTTGTGAGGGAGTCAGAGCGTTGTACATCTAAAAGTAGATTCAGGTGGGGCTAGAGTCAGGTCTGCCACTTTTCTTCCCTAGATCACACACTTCTGCTCCTGTCAGTCACAGGGGATGCATGCTAAGATGCAGATTCCTGGGTCCTGATTCCAGAAATCCTGATTCAGTTGTCTGGAGTGGGGCCCAGTATCCGCAGGGTGAACAGGTGTCCTCCCCCACTTTCTAGTTCTAGGTCATCAGTCTTCAGGACACACTCTGAGAAACCCTACTTCAGAGTAGGGAATGCTCTGATTTGTGCGTCCACAGGAGCAGGTTAGTGAATACACACGGGGGGTGGGGGGCAACTGTGAAGGGGAAAGGAGGACCAGCCTCCTCTCCTCTTGTAACGCCCGTGCTTCTCATGAAAAGAGAGTTTCCAGTGTTGCACAACACACGAGTCAGTCCCTGACATTAGCAGTAACACAGCCTTTCTCTTGCCATGACTTTTATTTGAGAAACATTGAAGGATTGGAATGTGTTATGTAGGAAATGAGGGTGGGAGGAGGGTGGTGGCAAATGGGAGGGAGGAAAATGGTTTCTGACCGACTTCACACACCCAGTCACCAAAATGATGGTGCTGTCTGATTATGATGGGTATATAATAATGTATTATTAGGATGTATAAGTAAATAATACAATAATAAATAATACAAGGATAAACTATGTTCTCCAAACTCACAACTGTAAACCTACTTTTGCCCTTCCCTATATTGTCTTTTAGATTCTTTTTCCTTTGGGTTCCTTCCCCCCACCCCAAAGTAGTTTAATGAGAGTTAGGTTGCCCTCTGCTGGTAAAAAAAAAACAACCCTAAAATAAACAAAAAATTGTAATCAGTAACAATTAAATATCTGATACATTTTCCTGGCTGTTTTATAATTTTTGGACCGTAGAAGCAGATCTTAAGTTTTCTGTTGTCTGTGAGTAGTGTTTAAAGTGAGACATTTCAGTGAAATGAGATATTTTAGTGAAGTGGAAAGGACAGTGGTTAATGTCATCGATTTTCAACCTTGTTTATCTCATGGCACACATAAACTAATTACTGAAATTCTGCAGCACACCAAAAAAATATGTTTTTTCCAATCTGGCAAAAAATAGGTATAATTGTGATTCACACCGGATAGCCGATTCACACTGTGTCGATAGTTGTCACTCAGGTAGTGCGTGTTTTAAAACTCTCGCAGCACAGTGCTTGAAAATCGCCCGTTTAAGTCATATTGGGTACCACCATCACGGGCCACCTATCTGGGAAAATACTGCATCTGACGTGCTCGCTTCCATGACTCCGTGCACCTCTTTCTGCACCGTGTGCAAACAGCAGCTCTAGCAGCTCCACCTCATCTGCTGTGGGCCATCACTTTGTCTGAGCTTCGGTGACGCTGGGGTCCTCCAGACGTTGAATGCTGAGTCATAGGACATTCCTCCCACACTTACAACTGCTGCCACATTCGGCCTTCCGTTCCACCCACGCATCCCCAGTTAAGCACTCTGGGGATAGTTCCGGCCGGCAGGCAGGCATTGGCCCTCTGCTCCTGGCTCAGGTAGGCTGCTTCTCGCACAGCCAGCGCTGCACTTCTCTGTTCTGGGTGACACTGTCGGCCAAGAGTCAGTGAAAGGCAGCACAGCAGAACCTGCGAAGCAGCAGCCTCTGATTAAGTCTTCACAGGGTCTTCAAGAAAGGGAGGCTGCTCTCCTCTGGAGAAATGCAGGGGATATGGGCCTCTCTCAGAGAGGAAGATTTAGGGGGCCTGGGAGCTCAGGACTCTGAGCCTTGTCCAGCCCAACGGCTCCATCCTAGTCCTCTGGGTTCCACTCTTCCTGACTAGGACATAGGGGACTTTTGAGACTGTGTTCAATTTTCTTTGCAACTTTGAGTTTGATTTTGAGGCTGCCCTACTGCTGCAGATAAGGGTTTTCTACATGCTTTTTAGAGGTCCCCTAGTTTTAATAGTTTAGGGTTGGCTGACCTGTAGCTATCGGGTTTTCAAGATGCTCTAAACAGTTACTACAGCCAGTGACTACCATAGTCCTCATAGTTACCGCTTCCCTGTTCAGGAGCTGCTCTTCACATCCACCTGCACCTGTTCCCCAGCAGGTCAGAGTTCATTGTGATGCCTTGTTTCTCAGTGGCCACCATAAATGGGGTCCTTGCCTTCTGACTAGGGGGGTAATCTTCTCCAAAAATCCATTTTGAGAGTTTGCTTCCTACAGCAATTTCTGGTACTAATGTTCTTAGCTTGATACCCAATAGGCAGAGCCTGAGAAAGAGGCTTGCATGTGAGTACATCGGGGGAGTAACTGGGATATCTGGAAGCAGGAAATTGAGGCAGAGAAGCAGAAAAGGCCCATATAAAAGTGCATCACTGAGGTGTCCTACTGTTGGCAACTAGTACATGATCCCACTGGAATTTACAAAGGAGAAATGTTCACTTGGGGAATGAATGGAGGAAGCATTTATTTATTGGCTTCTGTCCCCCACACTTCTGGGTTTTGTATGGCTGAACACAAGGTTCCCAGGACGCGTGAGGTAGGCAGCCTTGGGCCAAGGTAAGCTCTGTCCACCTGCATCTGTGCAAAGCCAGTGAAAGCTTCTCTGGAGGTGGATGCTGAAATTTTGGCTGGAGTAAGTAGAGCC
This sequence comes from Artibeus jamaicensis, assembly GCF_021234435.1. Classification (NCBI taxonomy): domain Eukaryota; kingdom Metazoa; phylum Chordata; class Mammalia; order Chiroptera; family Phyllostomidae; genus Artibeus; species Artibeus jamaicensis. Next base: position 54,507,671 of record NW_026522030.1, read on the forward strand.
AAGAGGATTTCTAAGTGGTGTACACTAGACCTACCCCCTCCCCAGGTAGCTTCTGCTCAGTCCATTTCTGCCTTTCTCCGACCAGATCTTGCAACTCTTCTTATACTCGGGGGATATTTATCCATCATTTCTGTGTAATCCCAGTACCTGGAGGAAGTAGATTCTTGCTGACAACTTCTGAGCCCCTGGGCCAACTCATTAAGCAATTGCCCCTTGCACAGTTTCTTCCTAAGTAGCTTTTGCACCTGACTTGGCTACTTTGCACATTTGTTAGATTTTTTTTTTTGAGGCTGAGGATTATATATTTCTGCTAGCTCTGCTCAGAATGGGACTATGCCTGCTGCTATTGTTTCCACTGTTTTTTCTTTGTATACCATCCTGGCATAGAACCGGGAAATTTCTGTTTCTCGTTGCCATGTTTATACTAAATCCTTACTCTGATTCTTTTATTCACAAGGTGATGGAACTGTCAGGTTCCTGGGTGAGAAACAAGTCAGAGGGTCTCACCCTCTCCTCTGTTCCTGTCCATGCAGGGCCAGACACCGTCCAGATCCTCACTTCCTTGATTTCTGCCCCTGCTGAAGGCAGGATGTTTCCATCGTCTTCACAATCCTGACCCCGGAGCTGGCCAGGCTCCCTTGGTGAGGACTGGGGATGGAGAGGGGCTTTGGATGCACACAGGGCCACGCCTCTGTGGGGCCACCTGCTGAGTGTTTTCTGGGGGAGTGAGTACATGTTCTAGCACATATACTCATTTTTCTCAGGGCAGAAGTTGTAGGCCCATGGCGATATCTAATTGCAACTCTCTTACCTCATTTGTGGCAGATAACTGCCTATGCTTTTATAGAAGCATAAAAATCAAGCAAGCATGCTTTGTAACCAAAGGGGGACTTCTTAACATTTTGTTCTTTCATTGCTTCACATAAGAGGCCTGTTGCCTAGGAAAGGAGTCAGATGTTGCATGTGTCTTGTTTAAAAATCTATAGGTAATATTCTGTTCAGGTCTTTGTTTCACAGGAAGATTTCCCAGAGCTGCTAACATATGTTCTCATTTAATCTGCACAATAAGCCCAAGAGAAAGGTATTAGTCAGTTTTACATAGGAAGTACCTGAGGTTCAGAACTCTAACTCAAATTTTTCTGCCTACAAAGCCCATTCTCTCCTTGCATCAAAGCATACAGCATTACCAATAACTTGTATTATGTGGCTAAGGAACACAAGTCCCCAAATTCAAAGCACATGACCCCCCATTTCACTAGCTTTGTTTATGTTGGGTAGACTAAAACTCTCTATGCCTCAGTTTCTTTGTAAAACAGGGATACAATGCCACCTATCTCATTTTTCTGCTAAGTTGTAGAGGATTAAATGAGGTAACATACGTGAAGTGTTTAAACTCCTGTTGGGAAGAGGGGGCAATGCCATAGGGTTTAATCAAACCAAACCAAAGTGCACAGATTCTGGGGCTAGAAACAGTTCTTCTGACTCCTGCCCCAAAGCCTTCCTCTACGAAACGTTTCTGAAATGGTGAAGTCAATGGGAAGATGAGTCGTATTCTCCAGATGCGCTAGGCACCTCTTTTCAGCAACTGTTATAGCATTCAACAGTGACAGACTATGAGTTTGGTTATTTGGAGACTGCATCCAGTATCGAATAATTCAAATACATTCACTAACAGACCGTTTGTTGTTTATGCCAAGAGGGAGCAGGAGCTTGAAAGGTTGGAGCCAGTGGGTATCTGAAGAACAAAGGTGATGAATTGGGGAAACCAAGTAAATGGAGACTGAGCAGGCAGGACAGGCCATGCCCTTGAGGCTCGGAGGGAATATAGCTCATAGTTGTTCTATACATTATAGTAGTGAAACTATTGGGTGAAAGTGACAGTAAACTAAAACAGCCTTGGCTGGTGTGACTCAGTGGACTGAGAGCTGACCTGTGAACCAAAGGGTCACCAGTTCGATTCCCAGTCAGGACACATGCCTGCGTTGCAGGCCAGGTCCCCAGTAGGTGACACAGGAGAGGCAACCACACATCAATGCTATTATCCCTCTCATTCCCCCTCCCTTCCCCTCTCTTTAAAAATAAATAAAATATCTTAAAAAGGTACACTAAAACAAAAGAGAAAATGGATAAATTGATATATGTAATTAGTAATTTTAAGGATGGCACTGACTTCAGGCAAGACTAGATCTAGGGGCTCAAGCATTGTCATTGAGGCTTACAGCCCTCTTTCTTTAAAAAATGGCTCTACTTATTTCTACTATTAATGTGTTGGCAGCACATCATGGGAAGGTGATTGCTGACAGATCCACATCTTCATCCTCACAAGAAGAGGGGCCCTTTCTCTCCAATATCCAAATACAAAAAGCTCATGGGAGAAATCTGATTGGCCCTGCTTAGGTCTGTGTCCACCCTTGGACCAGTCACTGTGGTTCAGTCACTGTGGTTAGGTGAGTAGGGCCCCATGAGAGTCCCAGACTTGGTCACTGTCCACCCTGGTGGAGTAGGAGATGCACGGTTTTGGGTTGGGGAAGAAAGAGTTCTCCAATTGGAAGGGAAGTGCTGGACAAACAAAAATCATTCAACGTCCACCCTGCCTCCGATATCCAGTCTCAGGTTCTCAATCTTTCTCTCTCTTTTTCTCTTCCAGTCTAGTTTCCCAACTGGTTTCTGGCTCTTGGTTTTATTCACCTTTTATAATCTCACCTGCCCTTAGGTTTAATGTTTACGTCTGATCCCTCTGACTCCTGACTCTTGTTTGCACCTCAAGGACTGTGGCTCTGACGTGCTCTGCCGCCCTTTCTGCTTTGGACGAGTAACTTAAGATTTTCTCCTTTGAAAAGTCCTACGGAGCCCAGCTACTAACACCAGTTTCATCTTTTTGATTGCAGTGAGCTTCCCAGAACCAGAGACCTTGTGTGACATCAGGGTATATTTAGGGTTTATGGATCTACGAATTTTTGTTTGTCTGAATCCTTTTGACACAACCTTAAAAGTCTCTCTCAGAGGCCTTGTTTTCTGGTATAGAGGCTCATCTGGTAGGTTTCCTGCTTCAGAACTGAAATTGGCCATTTCTTCAAGGAGCTCTGGTTCCTGTGGCAGGAAATAGAATCTCAAGGTCACAGCCTGAGTGCTAGGGAGTTATTTTATCTTCTGAATTAACAAGAATGCTAAGTTATTTGATTATAATTTACATAAGTAATACATAGGCTCTGATAGTTACTGATTCCATGAAAAGATGCTGTAGATTTTTAGAAATTTTAAAGGGTATATTAACCATGGTTCTCCAGAGAAATTGAAATAATAGTCTCTATCTATCTATCTATCTATCACCTGTTATCTATCTTTTCACCTATCTATCTTTACATATAAAGGAGATTTTTTATGAGGAATTGGCTCATGCAGTTATGGAGGCTGAGAAGTTTCTCAGTCTGAATCCACACACCAGAAACCCAGGAAAACCAGTGATGTAATTCCAGGCCAAGTCTGAAGTCCTGAGAACCGGCAGGGCTGATGGTGGACATCTAAGTCTAAGGTCAGAAGACTGATACTGCAGTGTAAGCAGATAAGCGAGAAGAAAATGAATCCTCCTTCCTGTTCTTTCTGCTCTATTCAGGCCCACCATGGATTGGATGATGCCCACCCACACTGGGGAGGGCTGTCTGCTGTACCAATCCATAGACTGAAATGCTAATTTCACTTGGAACCACCCTTGCAGACACACCCAGAAATGATGTTTCAACTGGCCCTGTGGCCCAGTCAAGTTGCATGTAGTTAGCAATATATAGATGCATATATTGTCTCATAATGACCATATGGGTACATCTGTAGGTTTTGGGGAATGCCCCCTAACTATTTCAGGAAGGTCCCTACAGTCTTCTTAAAGAAACAGGCTAGTGTCCTCCAGAAGAGCTAAAGCTGAGCTGTGATGAGAGGCCAGTGGGACTGTTGATCAGGTGAGACAGGCTATAAATTAACAGAGAAATCAAACTGGTTATAAATATAAGCCTAAAATTGAAGTCACTGGGCCAGATGCTTCAAATTTCAGGCACTGATTTATGTGAGTAAACTGTTTCTCACATGAGCAGCCCTGTGTATTGGGTCTCAGGAGATCTGGCAGCTATGATTTATTTATCTAACAATGGTTAAACATTTACCCAAGCAATGTGCGATGCCAGCTGGTGGAAAAACTATCACATAGGCTGAAAAGACCATGTTTTGTTTTTTTTTCCACAGGTGAGCTGTGCACAAAGCTAAAATTTAATCTGAGTTCAGTTAGTTCTTGATCGTGTTTGGTTTTACCATGCTCTAATAGTCTGATGCAATTATTTCCTCCATGGGGCCATTCTTACTAGGAGGTCTGGAATGTACCTTTTTACTGGTCAAGTTCCCCCTCCCTGGACATTCCTGGAGATTGCTCAAGTTGTGTAAAGAGCAAAAACTCCCTTTTATAAATGAATTAACATCACTTTTTCTCTTAAAACTATGGCATTGAATGTGTTTTCTGATGCAAGTCAGTTAAAGTATTCCGGAATCATTGGCAGGAAAAATTCTAGGCCTTGTCCTCAGCATTTGTTGAAGTGCATGAATACTTTGATTGGCCTTTGTCCCCACATCTGAAGAGGATCATTGACTTTCCAAATGTGATTCACTTCATTCTTCCAACCTGAACATGACCAGTGGAATCTTCAGAGGGTACATCTGACTCACAGAGCTGATTGTCTTCTCGGTGAGAAAGTTATCACATTTGCCTGTATGGGGCTGTTACCAAGGCAGACTGAAAAATGGAGTGACTAAATCCAACTGATGCTCAGACCCTAAGACCATGTACCACCATATGTTCCAGCTAACAGTAAAACAATGCAATTCTTTAGTGGTGTAATTCCATCTTTTAAAGTCTCTTTAGCTAGTACTATCATGAGAAAGAAGCTCCCTATAGCATTTCTATTAAGGAGGTTGGCTATATGCTTTTACTTCTGGGGACACACAGAACTTCCTTTTACCCTTTCCTCACATCAGTCAGTGGGGGAGAGGTAGTGTGTTGGGTCAAAAAAAAACAGTTAAATGGTAGAAAAATGAATTATAAAAAGCATTCATTAAGTGCATATTATATGCCAAGAATAGCATTAAACATCTTACATGGGTGGTTTCTCAGAGTTCCTCATAAAAATCCAATTTAGTTAGGAACTGTTATTGATCCCCGTTTTAGTCTATTGAGGCTGCTATAACAAAGGTAACATAGCCTGGGTGGCTCACACAACAGACTTTTATTTATTACAGTTGTAGAGGCTGGGAAGTCCAAGACAAAGTTGCCAGCAGACTCGGTGTCCGGTGAAGCCTGCTTCCTGGTTACTACTCATCTCAATGTGTCTACACGTGGTAGAAAGGACGAGAGAGCTCTCTGGAGTCTCTTTTGTAAAGGCACTAATCCACTCAGGAGCATTCCACCCCTATGATCTAATCACTCCAAAAGACCCCATCTCCACATACCTGACATTGAAAGTTGAGATTTAAACATATGAATTTTGGAAACAAAAAGTCAATCAGAGACCCAAGATGGCAGAGGAGTAAGTGAAAGCTATACACTAACCTCCTCCCAGGACCAATTTGTAATCACAACTAAATTATACAGAAATCGCCCTGAATAACCAACTGGACACTAGCTAGAGAGAAGCCTTACAACCACAGACAGGCAGAAGAAACCACTTCACCACAACAAGGAATGTAGAGGAGGAGTGAGAGGGCTGGCTGGGCTCCAGCAGGTGGCAGCTGAAGTTCTAGAGGGAAATTTCTGCAGTTGGCGGTTCCCCCTGAGAAGCGTTGGGGTCTAAACGCCAAGCTGGGTTCCCCAGCCTGCAATACCAGATCTGGGAAAGGAACCTAGATAACATTCAGCTGTGAAAAGCAGTGGACTTTCTGTCTGCCAAGGAGAGATGGATAGAAATGCAGACAGTCTCTTAAAGGGTCAACACACAAAATTTCATTTGCAGCCACTTACCCTGGGCTCTGGCCAAGAGAGGGCAGAGTGGACTAGCAATGCATCAGGAGAGTCTGGGGCTAGTGGCTCAGGGGAGGGAACTGAAGGAACAGATGCCAGGATCCCTGTGCTGAGTCATTCCCCATACTACAGAGGCGGTCTTTCTCAGGCAGAGCACTCCTCTCCAAATGGCATCAGCCTGAGGTGAAGCAATATCCCCACCTACAGGAATTATTCTCTCCACCCTGTGGAACTTAAGCCAGGCTGCTGATTACAGATCAAGGATATATAATTAACAACTATAATCAGTTGGATGTCTGGGATCTCTGAAACTTCAGCTGACCCTCCTCTGGGCCTCGTGCTGGTAAAGCTGGCCTTGGTGTGCAGCCTAGTTTTTTCTGTGCACACTCAGGCCCAGCAAAGGGAGCCACAAGCTGTGTATCACTGATAGCTCCAAACAGGTCGCCCAGGGCCAGTCACAAGCAGCATCTGACAAAGATCTGAACTAGAGTCTTTGCAGATCTACTTAATACACAGAAACAAACAAAAAGAGGCAGCCAAAATTGGAAGATAATGGAGCAGGCTCCAAATAAAAGAACAAAAGAATTCTCCAGAAGAACCAGATGAAATGGAGGCAAGCAATTTATCAAATAGAGAGTTTAGAGTAATAATTATAAGGACACTCAATAGCATGAAAAAAAGACATAGAAACCATAAAAAAAGAACCAGTTAGAAATAAAGAATACAATATCTGAAATAAATAATACAGTCAAAAGAATGAACGGTAGGTTAGATGAAGCAGAAGATCAAATCAGTAAAATACCCAGGCAGTGCAGCAAAAAAAAAAAAAAAAAAGAAAGAAAGAAAAAAAGAAAGAAAAGAAATGCAGCAAAAAAAGGGAAAAAAACCGAAAATAATCTAACAATAAAATGGCACTAAATATATATTTATCAATAACCACCTTAAATATAAATGGCTTAAATCCTCCAACCAAAATACAGAGGGTAGCTGAATGGATAAGAAAACAAGGCCCATATCTATGCTGTCTCTAAGAGACTGACCTCAGATCAAAAGATACACACAGATTAAAAGAAAAAGGATAAAAAAAGATCTTTCATGTAAATGGAAAGGGGAAAAAAGCTGGGGTAGCAATACTTGTATCCAACAAAATAAACTTTAAAACAAAGACTATAGTAAGAAACAAAAAAGGACACTACATAATGATAAAGGGAACAATCCAACAAGAGGATATAACCCTGGTAAACATTTACACACCCAACATAGGAGCACCTAAACGTGTAAAGCAAGTCTTGATGTATGTAAAGGGAGAGATCAACAATTACAGTCATTGTTGGGATTTTAACACCCCATTGACTTCAATGGATAGATCTTCCAGACAGAAAATCGACAAGGAGACAGAGGCCTTAAGTGACACACTAGATCAAATGGATTTAATTAATATGTTCAGAGCATTTCACCCCAAAGCAACAGAATATACATACTTTTCAAGTGCACATGGAATGTTTTCTAATGGACAGACCATTAGGACACTTGTAAAACAAGTCTCAATAAATTTTTAAAAAATGAAATCATATCAAGTATCTTCTCTGACACTGGAAAACATGCAAAGATATGGAAGCTAAATAATAAGTTATTGAACAATGAATGGGCCAGTATTGAGACCAAGGAAGAAAGCAAAAGATACCTTAAAACAAATGAAAATGAGAACACAGCAATTCAAAATCTGTGGGACACTAGAAAAGTAATCCTAAGAGGGAAATTCATGGGATTACAGGCCTATTCCAAAGAACAAGAAAAAGCTCGAATAAGCAATCTAACCGTACAATTGAAGGAACTTGAAAAATAAAAACAAAGTCCAAAGTGAGTAGAAGGACGGAAATAATAAAGATCAGAGCAGAAATAAATGAAATAGTCTTAAAAATGATACAAAAGATCAATGAATCCAAGATACATTTTTTTGAAAAGATCAACAAGATTGATAAACCTTTAATCAGATTCATTAAGAGAAAAAGAGTGAGGACTGAAATGAATAAAATTAGAAAAGAAAGGGGAGAAATAACAACTGATACCAAAGAAATATAAAGAATTATAAGAAAATATTATGAAAAACTATGTGCCAACAAACTGGATGAAATGGATAAATTTCTAGAAACATACAATCTTCCAGAACTAAATCAGGAACAATCAAATAATCTGAATAGATGGATTACACTTAGTGAAATTGTAATTAAAAAAAACTCCTAACAAACAAAAGCCCTGGACTGGATGGCTTCATGTGGGAATTTTACCAAAAATTCTGAAAAGAACTAATACCTCTCCTACTCAAACTATTTCATAAAATTCAAAAGGAGAGAAGGTTCCTAAACTCATTTTACTCGGCCTGCATTATCCTAATTCTAAAACCAAATAAAGACACTACAAAAAAAGAAATTTATAGACCAATATCCCTAATGAATATAGATGCTAAACTCCTCAACAGAATATTAGCAAATCAAATACAGCAATGCATCAAAAAGATTATACACCATGATAAATTGGGATTTATTCTGGGAATGTAAAGTTGGTATAACATTTATAAACTAATAAATGTGATTTACCACATAAACAAAATGAAGGATAAAAACCACATGATCATATCAATAGATGCAGAAAAGATATTTGATAAGCAGCACCCATTTATGATTAAAACTCTCAGCAAATTGGGAATATAGAGAACATACTGAACATAATAAAGGCCATATATGACAAACCCACCACTAGCATCATACTCAATAGTCAAAAACTACAAGCATTCCCATTAAGATTGGGAACAAGACAGGGATGTCCGCTTTCACCTCTCTTATTCAACATAGTACTGAAAGTCCTAGCCACAGCAATCAGACAAGAGGAAAAAATAAAAGTCATCCAGACTGGAAAGGAAGAAGTAAAAACTGTCATTATTTTCAGATGACATGATACTCTACATAGAGAACTTTAAAGATTCCACCAAGAAACTGCTAGAACTGATAAATTAATTCAGCAAAGTAACAGGATGCAAAATTAATATTCAGAAATCAGTTGCATTTTTACACACCAATGATAAACTAACAGAAAGGGAAATTAAGAAAACAATCTCATTCACAACTGCTTCAAGAAGAATAAAATACCTAGGAATAAACCTAGCCAAGGACGCAAAAGACCTGTACTCAGAAAATTATAAGACATTGAAGAAAATACAAATAAGTGGAAACACTAACTGTGTTTATGCATAAGAAGAACTAACATCATTAAAATGTCCATACTACCCAAAATGATGTATATATTCAATGCAATCCCTATCAAGATTTTAATAACATATTCACAAAACTAGAACAAATATTTCAAGAATTTGTATGGAACCACAAAAGGCTTTACAGCAGTCCTGAGAAAGGAGAACAAAGTTGGAGGAACCATGCTACTTAATATCAAATTATACTATAAGGCCATAGTAATTAAAAACTATGGTACTGGCATAAAAACAGACATGTAGATCTATGGGACAGAATAGACATCCCAGAAATAAACCCAGCCCTTTATAGTCAAGGAATATTTGACAAAGCAAGCAAGCATATAAAATGGTATAGAGATAGTTTATTCAATAACTGGTGTTAGAAAAATTGGACAGATCATGCACAAAAATGAAATTAGACTACCTTCTTACACCACACACAAGAAAAAATTAAAAATGGATTAAAGACTTAACTTTTAGACCCCAAACCATAAAAACCCTGGAAGAAAACATAGGCTGCAAAATCTTGGACATTGCTTGTAGCATATTTTGTCAGATATATCTTGCCAGGCAAGGGAGACAAAAGAAAAAATAAATAAATGGGACTACATCAAACTAAAAACTTTTTGCACAGCAAAGGAAAACATCAACAAAATAAAAAGACAACCCGCTAAATGGGAGAACACATTCACCAACTCATCTGATAAGTGGTTAATACCCTAAATTTATAAAGAACTTACAAAAGTCAACACCAAAAAGACAAACAACTCAGTTAAAAAATGGGTAAAGGACCTGAATAGACACTTCTCCAAAGAAGACATACAGATGGCCAATAGGCCTATGAAAACATGCTCAACGTCACTAATCATCAGGGAAATGAAAATTAAAACTGCAATGAGATATTATCTCACACCTGTTAGAACGGCTATCATCAGTAAATAAAAAAACAACAAGTGCTGGTGAAGACGTGGAGAAAGGGGAACGTTTTACACTGTTGGTGGGAATGCAGACTGGTGTAGCCACTGTGGAAAGCAGTATGGAGATAGCTCAAAAAATTAAAAATGGATCTGCCTTTTGACCCAGTGATCCCAGTTCTGGGAATATATCTGAAGGAACCCAAAACACTAATTCAAAAGAACATAAGCACCCCTATGTTCATTGTACTGTTATTTACTATCACCAAGATATGGAAGCAGCCCAGTTGTCTATCAGTAGATGAGTAGTTAAAACAACTATGGGACATTTACACAATGGAATAGTACTCAACCATAAAAAGGAAAATTCTACCCTTTGCAACAGCATGGATGGACCTGGATAACATTGTGCTAAATGAAATAAGCTCTTCAGAGAAAGACAAATGCCATATTATTTCACTTATATGTGGAATCCAATGAACAAACTGAACTAATAAGCAAAATAGACAGACTCATAGATAGAGAGCAGGCTGACAGCTCAGGTGGGGGAAATTAAGGAGTGTAGAAATTGAGCAAAAAGGAAAAAAGACTCCTGGGCAACAGGGTGGTGTTTGTAGGAGGCGGAGAGGGAGCGGGGTATAATGGGACTAAATAGTAATGGAAAAAATACAATAAAAAATTCAGTCAAACAATCCCCACTTTACAGATGAAGAAATTGAGGCCCTGGGAGAATAACTTACATTGGGAACATTTTGTGTGCCAGAAATTGTGCTTAGCATTTTCCTTGGATTATTTCACATAATCCCTTACAATGACTGACCCATTGCAGTAAGACCTGTTAGAAATCCCTATCTGAAGTATGAGGAATCCGAGGCACAGAGGCTGAATAATTTCCCTATGATCACACCACAGTGAGAAACAGCTAAAATTTGTACTTAGTGCAGTTCTGTCAAAAGGCCCTTTTGTTCTTGGGAAAGTTTCAGCCTCTGAGAATTTATCTCCAACATAACAGAACTTACACTGTGTTTGAGAAGAGGGGACATCATCTTTAAAAGGCCATATAGAACAAAAATGGGCTTCAGGGCAAAAAAAGCAAAACTCAGCACCTCTCAAGCCTCTGCCTCCAGCCTGGACAGAGTCCTCAGGTCCCCAGGGCCTGAGAGCTCACCTTAGAGAGCCCAGGGGCCACGTGGGGCACCCAGCGCCGGTTCAGGCCCACTGACAACTTCCCCTCAACAAGCCCTTTTGAAACCCACATAACCCAAAAGCCTGTGTGGCTCTGGCTTCTCTATTATTATTGGCGACAGCATTTTACACCAAGTAACTTTCTCAGAGGAATGGTGTGTTCTTTCTTTGCTTGGTGTCAATGCAACTATAAAACGAGAACGCAAAATGAGCACCAGGGAAGGGTGGTGGAAAGACTACCAATGGCGGTCTGGGGAGATGAGACCTTCATACGGCACTTTTTTTTCTCGGATCTCGGTTTTCTCATCTAAAATTATGGGTTAGCTTGGACCAGAGTCTCATTCAGAATCTCTGGGTTATGGTCCTAGAATCTTTGGGCAATGCCCACGGGTGAGAGGTGATGTCGAGAACTGAGAGCCGTGGGGTCAGTCCGTTCTAGATCCCCTGCTGCTTCCAGACCAGCACTCCGCTGGCCTCTGAGACCAACCCTCCCACAGCGAGGGAGGCTCATGGTGCCTGGCTCTAGCATCTTAATTTTTCTCCCTGTCACTCACTACCCACCACGTTCACTCATGACTTCGACAAGTGGCTCAGAGACGTCTTTCCAGCATATTACTGTCGTCCTGCTTAACTTCAATACATGGATGGCCAGCACAACTGCCTGGTCTTTCAGGTCCTTGGTATTTTCACCTCCAGTGATTTTCCCTTCTAGTCTGCTACCACCACCCTCAACTGCATTTCCTCTGAGATCTTAAACTGCAGCATCTACTCTCTACCTCCATGTTTCCCTGCTCTAACCAGTCTCTGGCCCACAGGGGCAAACACAAGGCCCAAGGGCTGGACCCAGCCCTCCGCCCTGTTTTATCTGGCTTGACATTGTTTTTACCCGGTGGCAGTGCCAAGCTTTCACTTAGCTGTTAAGTAGTAGTTACATTTATACAGTCCTAAAATTATGTTTGGCCCTCTGAAGGCAACTGCAAGGCTGATGTGGCCCCCAGTGAAAATCAGTTTGATACCCTTGCTTCTAGCCTGTCCCCTGGTCTCCTTTGCCCATTTGCCTTTCTGCCATGTATCTGGCAACATCTCATTCCATCACACCCCACCCCACCCCACCCCACCCTAACCCATCCCATCCTACCCCACCCACTCCATCCTATCCCATGATGCAGCCAACTGTGCTCTTTCTTCTCTCCCACCCCAGGGTTGCCAAGCATGCTGGAGAAAATCACACTGATGCAGATGCACATCATACAATGTGTGTTTTTTAATTGCAGCCAAGGACTCACCATTGCCTAGCAATATTTCCGTGTTCCTTCTTCCCTTTCTCACACCAGCTATTTCACAACACGCACCACAACCCGTAGGGTACCTGCCCCTCCATTACGCCATCTCTATCAATTTCAGCAGACAACCTTTCCCTCAAGTTGGAAAATTCTTAAATTTCTGCCCTCTCTCTAGTGACAACTTAGCAACATCCAGTAGAAGAGATTTTCTCCTCTTATGAAGGATTCATTTCTCCACCTGAATTTTGGATACTACCCTGTGACAGAACAATTCATTGTAACATTAGTTTGTGCTTGCCTTGTGTTCCTCACCCACCCTCACTTCCCTCACTCCTTGCCCCAGAGGTGGTTTGTGGAAGGGTGAAAAACAGGTTCCCAGAAGTCCTGCTCTTTGTAAATACCTCAGCTTACTGAAGAGGGGGCAGGTAATGAAGGGATGGCCTATAAAGGCAAGAAGATTAAAGAACGATTTCCTGCACAGCAGAAGGAGCCTGGAGGTGGAGAGGAGAGGGGAACTTCCACCAGTAACGGGGACTCCGTGGTGGTGACCTGGGGGATGTGGGTTGTTTTGTGATAAATCTAAGGCTGCTGACCCCCCAGGCTTGTGGGCTCAGCCTCATTCAAAGCAGATTGGATCCTGCATGCTCAAAAAGTGAGCCCCTCTGTGCTAACCACTATGGTTAACAACCAGTGGCCATTCAGATGTTTCGATATTGTGCTGAGATTCTTGCACGATTCGTGGGACATGGGAGAGCCCCAGTATTGACCGGGATTGAATTTTCCACCAAAGAGTTCATTTGTTTTAGAAGGAACTCTGTTCTGAGTTTGTTTGCAAGGTTCATGCCTCCTTCTACCCCAAACGTCAGGAACCTCAGGTTTGGGATTGTCACCTCCCTCCTCTCTCTCCCACCTCTGACCCGCCTCCTCTGCTGCTTTTCCTCTCAGTGTGTAAACATTCAGATTTATCCCTTCCTGAGCCCCATGCCTTCCTTACTATCCTCCCATCCCTCCCCTTCTTTCCATGGGCATCTTCTTGAAAGAAAAGTCTGCTTGGGTCATACCCATTTCGTCTCTTCAGCTTCCCTAACTCTTGCTTCTTCATGCAGCACTCCACAGGCCCACTCTGGTTAAGGTCATGGAAGGTGTCCTTTTGGTCCTTATTTCATTCATTTCTTATGAAGTTGGAAATTTCCTCCTGGAGCCTTTCTCTTTCTTTATCATGGGGATCACTCCATTTGCTTTGCTTGCTTTCTTTGTCATTTCTTAGGCTCCACACGGCTTCTCTTCCTGCCTCTCTCTGAATGTTGGTCATCACAGGCCCTTCCTGACTCTCTTCTCTGATTTCTTCATGCTGTGTGTGCTCTCCCCACCTCCCCCCACTCTTGCCACACACACACAATGATTGAGTCTACTTCTATGGCTTCACTTTCCATGACCATGTGGCTGTGTCAAACATTTTCATCTTAAGACCAAATTTTATGAGCTCATGATGTAAAATTCAACTGCTCACTGGATTCCATTTGGCTCCTTAAATCGGAATTCATGATTGGCATCCATCTTACTGGCTCCTTCCCCTGAAGTCCTCATATCAAACAGTGACCTGTTCACCTACCTTATTATCCAAACTCCAAACTTGGGATTCACTCCCTTCATCTCACTTTCTAGCTCCCTCAGTAAATGACCCAGTCCTATTTATTTTCCTTTTTAAATATTTTTTATATCTGCCTTCTGTTCCAGTCCTAGTAGTTCATAAGTCAGACACTAATTTCCACCTAATTCCCTTTATCCACATTTAACATTTTGTAAGTATTTTCATTGACCTCCTGACCTCTCCTGTTGACCTCTTCCATTCTTATTATTAGTCTGAATTTCCTGAAATGCAAATTTAATTATAGTACAGCCCTTTTTAAAACCTTCCACTCTTCTTCATGCCATAGAATAAGAGCATTACCAATGAGTATGTGTTGGCTGTAAATACAGGATATTTAACCAAGAGTGGTTTAAGCCATAAGGGGTATTTTTTCCCTCATAACAAGAAAGCCCAGAGCTGGGTCCCAGGGGTGGTTCAGCAGCTCTGTAGTGTCGTCCATAATAACCACCCTCAACTGTGTTGGAGGTTCCTCCATTCAGAGCCGCCCAGTCTCTGCAGCAGCTCCAAGGATCACATCTTTGCAACTTCATCAAGCAGGTTGAGAGCTCTGGGCCCTCTTCATGGGCGTCTCCACCATCCTCAGCACATGGTCCCTTATAGCTTCTGAGCCTGGACAGGTCACATGACCATCTCTAGCCATAAGAACAGGTAGAAAAACCAGTATCTTTGCCACCAAGATGAAAGCAGACGAGCAAGGAAAAACAGATTGGGAAAGGACTGGTGAGTGGGCAACCGAGGGTAATTGTCACGGCTTTCAGCTCCTGGCACCCTTGAACAGGTTCTCTCCCACCTCCATGTCCATGGGCCCATCACTTGGACTGTAACCTCCATGTACACAGTCCCCCTGATGACTCCTTCCCCTCTACAAACCTCAGCACAGGCATCCCCCCACAGTGTGTTCTAGATGGCACCACTTATCCACTCTGCTGGAATTCCGAGTTTCTGTTCCTCATAGAAATCTTCAACCCTCTTGAAAACAGGGATTGAGTCTTCCCCCTTATAGCCATAGCCTATTTTATTTGATTATTTTAATAATCTCATTTATGGATTTCAATGTAAAGCTGCTTCCTTTGTGATTCCCTGCCATAGTTTATTAGCTACCTGTGGCCAATAGAGGGCGCTCTGGCCTTTAACTAGTGCGCCCTTTCGAGGTAGTTTGGATCCTTTAGCATTACACTAGCTTTTATTTTAATATTTTCTCCAAAACAGGTACTGATTGAGTTTTTTAATCAAAATACTGAAATCAAGCATTAGTTATTTAAGGTTAGATTTTGCTTGTATGATGCATTTATGGAGTAGGTTGAGGTTGTTCAGAGTCATGGCATACCTTTGTTTAATAATAAAGTTTATTGTTAAAATGATGCACACTTTAAATTCCCCTCCTGAGGCAGCGTGGGTACAGCTGTTGGGTTCTTGACAGAACCCGAACTGTTCTGAGAGCATAATCTGGTGTCTTGAAAATATACGATTTTTCACAGCTCCAAAGCCTGCTCATTTAGTGGTAAATCACTAGGCCAGGTTGGCCTAGATTGGTTTTAATAAGTTGTAAGAGTAAATTAGGTGAATAGTTATTTCAGTACTGGAGGGGGAATAAGTCTGGGTTAGGAAGTGAGGCTAGTGTGTCATTGATTCATTCATTCATTCAGTCAGTCAGTCATTCAGTCTTTCATGTATTTAACAAGTATTTCAGAACATACTCTGTGCCTGACATTATTCTAGTCACTGAAATACAGCAGTTAATGAAACATTAAATCCTCGATCTCATGGAGATTACATTCCAGAGTGGGAGGTAAATAAACACTTATATAATAAAATATCAGGAAAAATCATATAGGAAAAAATAAAGCCTGAACAGGGGTGAGACAGAGGGGGAAGTGCTGTTCTGGGTACATGCCATAGACAGAGTAACACTGTAGACAGAGGGTTCAGCAAGTGCAGAGATGGATAGCAGGAGTGTCTGGTGTGTACAAGGGACTGGAAGGAAACCAGAGGGGCTGGGGCGGGGGATCGAGGGGAAGGTGCTGAGAGATGAGGTTGGACAAGTAGCAGGGTTGGGGCCAGGAAGGGCTGGAGCGCCTGGTAAGGACTGGGATTTTATTCTCAGTGTGATGAGCAGCCATGTAGGGTTCTTGGGCAGCGGAGTGACTTGATCTGATTTACTCTTTAAAAGAAGAATGCTGGCTGTTTTGGTAGGGGTCGGTCAACAGAGAAAGCCAAGAGGTTAATGCAGAACCCAGGCAAGGGGGCTGAGGGCTGGGCCACGGTGGCGGTGGCAGTGGTCACTTTAGGCTGTATTTGAAAGAATTTACAGATAGAGCTCCCGGTGTTTGGATGGATTGATTATAGGAAGGGTGTGTAAGGAAGAGAGTTGCCAAATTCAGGGTCTCTTTTTTCCCTTTATTTTCTGAGGATGTGATTTAAACTGAAGCCAAACTAGTCATCCATGAGACATCAAACCTAGCACCAGACAATGGTTGTTTGTACTGCTGTTAACAGTGAGGGCCAGAGATTTCAGATAATGGGACCACAGTGTAGGTGCTGTCTTCACCGTTCTATACCCAACAACACAGTGTTAGGTTTGGCTGGTCTGCGAGATGAGAGAAAAACACCAGGGGTCTTGCCCTCGCTGGCTGATGTTTCTCCCCATCCTCTTCCTGCTCTTTTACCTAAAATGCAGCATTTAATTTTTATTAGCTGAAATGGTCCACCTTTTAAGTGTTCATTTCTACGATCCAAGAAAGAAAACGCCCTAATCTCTCTGAAAAAGTGCGATGAAACTTCGGCGTGGTGCTTGTCATCACTTCAACACAGTTTGGCAAAACCCTTTGGTTCCTGAGGCCAGTAACTCAGAGCTGCCACCAGGTGGCACCTGCGAAGTCTAGCAGGCTGGTCCTCCCCCGGCAAGGTGCACAGCTGGCAAAATCTAGGCTTGTCTTTTTTTTTCAGTTTTTAAGTGCAAATTTCAAGAATTTGCAGTTTGTAGATACGAACGAACATCATTGAAAACTAAACCCATTAACTTGGAAAGAATGATAGCGCGGTAATTCGTAATGGAAAAGCCTGTCTTGTAAATGTTCCCCATCTCCACCTTCTCTGCAGGGCACTGCCAGTGGGAGGGTCCCTCCTCATCAGATCTCCCCCTTTTCTCAACACAGCCTCCTAGTGCAAGCTTGCACTTCCTGCCTCTCAGCAATCCACCCACTCTCTATTTTTCCCCAACTGTGATCTTTCTAAATCATGTTTGATTACTTCACTCTCCATTTTGCCCCCCCCCCTCACTGTCTATAGAATAAATCCTGAACTTTAAGGTTCTCCATCATCTGGATCCAGATTGCCTTTACATTTGTGTCTTATTCCATCTCGTCTTGTCACCGGCCCCACTCTGGGTTCCTTTAGAAAAAGTAAATTCAACTCTATGCTTTTCTCTGTGCTGTTCCTTCCACCTGGAAGCTGTTTCATTTCCCTCTGGAAGCCCCGTACCAATGCTGGAATCAAGGTACCTCCTCTGCAGGATCCCACACAACTTCCCTATGTCCATTCTCTTGGCACTGAGCTGCCATGGCCATTTTTAAAACCCAGTGTGCCTCCATTATAGCTCAAAGCTAATAACCAAAGGTGCCATTTGTTAGGGGCTTTCCATGTGCTGGAACTCCTTGAGGCTCTTTCTCTTTCTAGTAGTCAGAGTATCTGTTTCCCATACCAGACCACTTGGGGATCAAGCTTTGTTTGCATTCTGTCACCTTTCAGGGCTTACTAATGTGCCAAAGGCATAGTAGATGCTAATGAATTTGCCTGTTGATTAAAGACCCAGAGATTTTGGGTTTGACCTGGTTGGTTCTCAAGCACATCCTGGTGGTTGAAAGAATTACTGTATGACTCGGTCAGAATTCATGCAAAAATTCTGAAAAAGCTGAAATGTGCCCCTTTGACTGGGAAGAGGTTGGGGAATGCCTCACTTTATAAATCGTGGGCCGTTTGGCAGTTCACCGCAGAGGGTGAACCAGCCACTCTTCTCTCCTATTTAGAACATTTCCTACTTTGGGGCATTCATGGTAGATATAACCAGTTTTGGATAATAAGATCAAATGTAATCAAGAGGCCCAATGTGTCGTGTGCTTCTGTTCTCAGGTGTGCTAAATAAGAAACTCGGTTATTATCTTTCCTTCCCCTCTACCTCGTGCAATTTTAAATGTTTGAGAAGTTCTGGTATACATATAGAGAGCAAGTAAACCTTTTTCACTTCACTCTGAAAAGTTGCAAGAGTGCCGAGGAGTTTCCGTAGTTTGTTGGAATTAAGGCTGTCACAAACATAGGGAATTGTGTGGATTCCGCTTTCCGCTCCTGCTGCTTTGGACCCAGAAGGGTGGAACATCTGCAGACACCTGCTCGCTCTTGTAACTAACTGCATGGGGAAGAGGCATATCAAATGCTGATCACGGAAACTTGGGGGTGTGAAGGAACAGTCTCTCCATGAGAGAAAGAGAAGGCACAAAAAGCATGGGAATAGTTAGGCAATAGACTGATTGATAGATGTATAATCAGACCCTTCAAAGCCTGGATTAAGACAATGTAGGGAGACCAAAATTAATGCCTGCCTCTGGGCTGAGTGCCCTGAGTATGCAGAGATGCCCTGCTGAGAACCGCCAATGTATGATCTAGTTCCGGGTCAGAGGGGAAAAGTAATTTTTAGTGTAAACCTAGGAAGGACCATTCAAATGTCTTCAAAACAAACCCCAGGAATCTTGGACCTAAATTCCTGTAGACAGGAGATTAAAATAGCATCACAGATTGTTACTGTCTTGGAGCCAAATGAGGAGCCCCAAACCCTGGTGTGAAGTGAGGATTTCCCAGTCAACTCCAGGAAAGGACAATAGTGGTGGAAGGGAATCAGCAACAGCTATGGAAGGCGGCCCCCAGGCAGCAGGCAGAGTGCTGCCTGTTGTGGTGGGAAAGACTCAATGGCCACTTCAGGGGGGGAGAAACATGTGCCTGAACTGGGATGAGAGAAACCTCGGAGGACTTGGACTACCACTCTTTCTTGGTGTCCCAGGGAAGCTGGAGTTAGGTTTCTTATTTAAGGATGAAGGGAACATAAGAAATGCAGAAAAGCACAAAAGGCTGAAAAAGTTATCTATCAGGTGTGCTGCCCAGTCATGTCACCAAGACTTGGTTCATATCGACTAATGAGTGCACCTGTCCTGCGGGAAAGTGCAGTTTAGAAGCATTTCCTTAGAGCTCTCACTATGTCATACCATGGTTAGTTGTTAGGGAGAAAGAAGCAAGCATTATTCATTCTTGTATCACTAGAACCTAACTCAAAACCTGGACTGCTGGTCGACCAACAAATCCTGATGAATGAATGAATGAATTTTCAATGAACTAGAGGGTGAATGGATGAGTATAGGGTTTGGCCCTTTCTCTGCCCCTGAAGCCTGACTCTGCATGCTGCTTTCCAAAAGGTATTCATATTTCAGTGGTTACTGAGAAAGTTGACTGCTAGCACACACCTTTGCATTTTATTATTATTTTTCTTTTTTTAAACCTTTGCGTTTAAAGGTACATGATTGAGAACAGTTGCCTATCTATGAAGATGGGGTTGGAAATACTGACTCATGGTTGAAAGTCCTTTTCAGCGGGCACAAGACAAAGACTGTTTTTGACTTGTGGCTCCAACTGCTCTCTGTGGACAGCCCAGCATCCCACAGCTCTGATGTTAGACTGAAGCACCACCCACCTTTAATTCAACTCTTCCCTCCAGCAGCTCATATGATTTCCAGGCTCTGGGGCTAGGTGGGCTGAGGAGAGCAGTGGAGGAATGTATGGACAGGGACGGTGCAGCAACTTCCTTTGTGAAATCATGGACACCTATGTGAAAGTACAAAGTAAGTTGTCAGTGTATTTTTTGTTTGTTTCCTTTGCTTTATTAGAAGCTTGTCATCATTGTCATCCTCTCTATCATCCTCATCATCACCATCCTTATCAAAATACCTGTGAGGCCCTTTCCAGGTGGCTGAGTTGGTTTCAGCATCATCCCATACACCAAAAGGTCATGGGTTCGATTCCCAGTCAGGGCACATGCCTAGGTTGCAGGCCAGATCTCCAGTCTGGGCACAACTGAGAGGCAACCAATCAATGTTTCTCTCCTTCTCTGTCTCCCTCCCTCCCTTCCTCTCTTTCTAAAATCAATAAGAATGACCTCAGGTAAGGGGGAAAAAACTGTGAGAGCAATTTAGGTTTCAAATAAGCAAACCACAAGTACTAGCAAGCACATAAGAGTATTCAAGAACAGAATTTGGTGGAGATAGTTCACCCGGTTGGATGTAGTCTCTGTGGATGGGCACAAAAAGCAGAGGGCTTGGGAGATGCATCTTTTTATGACGAACATCTTTGTATTTCGTGAGGAGCTTGGCCATAACATACCCTTAAGAACGGGTGTTGGAGAACGCCTGAACAGGGTCTCTGTTAGTAAAAACAAAATGAAACAAAAACCATTCATGTTTCTATGCTAATTATGAATTAGTTGATAAGCTTTTGTGAATCCAAAATTACGAGAACATTTTATTATGCTAGTTATTCCAGCATGTGCTAGGGTGGAATTGTTTTGGTCCACAGCTGCTTCTCAGCACTTTAAAACTACCCCACTGCCCTAAATTGCTTTAGAAGTAACTAGATTTGAATGATTTGATTATAGTGATTAAGATTTCTGTGAGGTTGGGAAGTCTCTAACATTTAAGCTTCTGTAAGATACTGTGGTACTCACATCTTGTGGTTAGGTGACCCAAGAAATTCAGAACCTATTGCCTCAGCCTGCAAGTCCCCGGAAACCTGAAGCAGAACAGGATGGCAGACGAGGGACCTGCTGGGGCCTGACCTGGTGTCTGGCCTGGCTGGCTCATGGACTCAGCGCATCTCTCTTGGAGG
Organism: Artibeus jamaicensis; assembly: GCF_021234435.1. NCBI lineage: Eukaryota > Metazoa > Chordata > Mammalia > Chiroptera > Phyllostomidae > Artibeus > Artibeus jamaicensis. The sequence goes on from NW_026522030.1 coordinate 54,528,867, forward strand.
GTGGTGGCCTGATGTCCAGCTTCAGAGCAGGAAAGGAAACTTCCTGGGCTCCTTTTTTTCTAGTGCGCACTGAAATCTCCGGTCCCTGAAGCTTACTTTAAGGTGCGAGAAGGGCAAGCCCATAGAAAAGTATTTCAGGAAAGAGCAAGGGCTGAAGGCTTTAGGAAGCTTTCTAAGCAAGAGATCCTCACTCACTTGCAGCAGCCTGCCAAGTCATGAGTCAGTCCACAGTCTGGGGTGGCCACAGTCTGGCTGGGCCCATTGGAGCTAATGGCAACAAAAAGGGAGTAAAAGCTGCCACCAGAAGTCAAACCAAAAAATGTGAAAATGTTTTTTCATGTGACACCTTTCCATAAACATGGTATTGTTGCTGGGCTTCCTTTCCTGTAAGTGGAGAGATGTTCCTATCATCTCGGCAACTCTTCCAAAATAAATGTGGTATTCAAGATGGACTTCGTAATACCTAGGCTAAAACTGCATGATAGGAAACAAATAATTACTTAGAGACAGCCAAATGTTGTTTCATGGTTATTGAGGCAGTGAACATGTGTTAAACATGTTTTTTACTGTGGCTGCCCCAAACCTGGCTAATGACTGGAAACTCTGGGGACCATTCTGGTTGGCGCTTCGACTCTGTGATTGTCAAAGTTTTCAGGTCTTCCTCATGGTGGCCAGGCCTGAGAACAGCACTGTGCCATGGTTAAACCCAGCATTCAATTGCCTTTCTCTATGTTCTTCTTTTAAATCCCAACTGTTGCTTGGGCCCAGTTCATGTCTCTTATCTTTGATGAGAACTCTGAATCCCTGATCAAATAAAGTACTCTGTATTGTCTGAATACTTACAGAATCTGTTTCTCACCTTATTTACTCAGTCGTCTTTTGATGTCTATACATTTAATTCCCCTAAACCTAGGGGCAATCAAGTGTGGAACTCTTTAAGATCTCCAAGAGATTAATGGTCACACAGACAGATGCTCAATGTATGCCTGCTAATAAAAAAAAATTCAAACCTAAATTGATCAATATGAAATACTTCAACTGTGAGTCTACTTAGAAATGTGTCTATTGCTAAAAGAAAATGAAAATACAGTGACATTGATGGTCCGAGTGGCAGTCATGGGGATTCAGACTTTTTATAAAAGAGGCCTTCCCAAGCCCAAGGCCTGTTAACACTGAGAGGGATTGTAGGCTTGCCCCATGCAGAGATCTCAAAGGCGGGTCAACCTCTGGGACAGCTAAATGGATTAAGGGGCTGAACGAAAATATGTAAATTAAGATTCTTACATTTCACATAAAGTAGTGCAATACAGGCAGTCATTCCTGTGCATGGTTTCAATAGGCATGAATTCCAGTTACTAAAATTTAATTAAATAACACAAGTCCCACAAAAATATACTTTAAATGTTATTACCATTTAACTGTAAGTGCATAATATATAATTTGCTGCTATGTCTTCAGGCTGCAAATCACTATATAAATAACATATGCATGCTGTGATCAGGAACCAATCACATCACTTATTTCTAAGTCCACCGGTGACTGATTGGTCAAACGCCTTTGCCTTTAGTTTGCACAGTCAGCAGGCATGCAGTTGTGTTGCCCTCCTATCTCCCAGTGATAAACCCACAGGACATTTTTACAAAAATGGACTATCCGAAGAGGAAACTGGCCAAAAAGATGAAAAGGCAACAACGATACAAAAAGTGATAAGTCTAGAAGTAAAATTTAAATTAAAAAAAATAGAGTCATAAAATTGTTTACTGTGGAAATGTTGACATTACTGAGTGAGTCTAGATATGCAGCTGGAGGAACTTAGGGAAGGTGAAGTTGTGGCTGTACATTAAGGGAAGCTATTGTGACAAAGAGGAATAAGACACTGCAGAGTGCAGAAATCAGGCAAAGAAGTTTATGTTACAGGAACTCTCAGACGTATTTCATGACATTGAAAATGAAAAGGGTAAAATATTGAAAGCAGACCCTGAAATAAAAAGGAGTATGACAACTCATTAACACACAAACAGTCCTCACTCTGTACCACAAATACAGAGGACTGTATCACAGTCCTCACACAGATCACGTGATGAGGCAAACACTGTTCCACCTACTCTCGACATGTTTTTTTATGAACAAATAAAACATTTTAAATTTCAATGTTCCTAATATTTTCAGTTATATGTACTAAATAAATATTAGCTTTACTATTTCTTTCCATTTCCCTATTTATTTATAAACAACGGAGTTTTTAAAATATTTTGACCCCAAATTTTAAGGCATAGAAAGCACAGCTATAATTTTTCTCATTGATTATTAAGGTGGCTTTGCACAGTTTCAGCTTACAGGGTCATTTTCATAGTTCTGCACTGCCATGCAAAGTGAGGGCTGCCTGCAGTAATTTAAAGTAGACTGTTACAAATTAGGAACACATATTGTAATATTTAGAGTATATACTTCAAAGTAAGTAAATAAAAGGTACATTAAGAAGGTCTACCTAAAAAGAGGAATTCAAAGAGATTACTTAAAATATTTTATTATCTCCAAAGAAGGTAGGAAATGAGAAATGGTGAAGCAGAAACATCTTCTGGGGTGGCAGAAAAACGCTAAACTTAAAGCCAGCTCTGCTAATGCTTACACTAAGTGCACATGTCCTAAACACTTTAATTAAAAGTCAGAGATTGTCAGAGTGGATAAGAAATTGAGTCTCAACTATATGTTGAGTACAAAAGACACAATTTAACATAAAATCACTGACAGGTAAAAGAGGGCGCCTAGGAAAAAACATACAAACAAATGTGAGGAAAGAGATATAGCTTTCTAATGTTGAATGAAGTAGACATCAAGCAAAACGACTATCAGAGATAATGATAATATAAAAGCTCCATTTTTGTTTGTCATTTTTACTTATTGCCTCTAGGGTTTTTGAGTGTACCACTTTATACAGGTTTCCCCCACTATCTGAATGTAGGGCATTCCTATGAAGCCTTTCATAAGCCAAAATGGCATGAAGCAAAGAGTATTTTCTACTTTCTGAAAGTGTGTGTTATACCACTTGGCCTACAAAAGACCTACAGTGGTGCGTTTTTATGAACTGAAAGAAATCCAGAATATTTTTGCTTTTATTTTAAAAATCCATTACTAATGTACTTATATATTGATGTATGTGTATGGGATACCTGTATTTCTAGCTTTTTAACCGACCACTTCAGGTATTATATTATACAGATGTATATGTGAGATATGTCTGGAATAAGCCCAACCATTGTTAATATAATGAGAATAATTTGCACAACATCAATGTGACCTGGCAGCCAAGGAGAGTAGAGTGAAATGTGTATGTGTGAACAATGACAACTTCACTGTACTAGTCACTGGGGGTGGTAGATGTCATTGAGTGAGCATGTGTACAGTGTGGCCTTTGCATTCAAAATGACTGAGTGAGTAGACCAACAAACGTCCATCAAATTTTATGTTAAGCTTGAACATTCCTCCATGGGAACTATTTGGGAGATTCAGAAGGCCACAGCTGTGGGCAGCTGGTGATTGGCAGCTTCATGCACACCTGCTCGTGCAGCACGTCTCATACAGAGTTTTTTGGCAAAACATCAAATCACCCAGGTGACTCAGCTCCTCTACAGCCAAGATTTGGCACCCTGTGACTTCTGTCTTTTCCCAAAATTAAAATCACCTTGGAAAGGGAAGAGATTTCAAACCATTGATGAGATTCAGGAAAATATGGTGGGGCAGCTGATGGTGACTGAGAGAACTTTGTGAGGTCCCAAGAAGCCTACTTTGAAGGGGACTGAGGTGTCATTGTCCCATGTACAATGTTTCCTGTATCTTGTATCTTCTTCAATAATGTTTCTGTCTTTCACAGTACATGGCTTGATACTTTCTGGACACACCTCATAAATGTGTGTATACACGTAATATACATAGTCTATTGGTGTCAACATTTACTAGTAAGAATGAAGTATGGGAACCTTATTTTTTATTCCCTTTGTTTAAAAGATTTCTTATTTATTTTTAGAGAGAGGGGAAGGGAGGGAGAAAGAGGTGGAGTGAAACATCAATGTGTGGTTGCCTCTGACACCCGCTACTGGGGACCTGGCCTGCAACCCAGGCATGTGCCTTGACTGGGAATGGAACTGGCTATCCTTCAGTTCACAGGCCAGTGTTCAATCCACTGAGCCACACCAGTCAAGGCTGGAAACCTTATCTTACTTTATATTCTTTTGCCTTCTTCCATTTATAATATAATTATATTAAATTAATATTACATTTTAAAAGTGCCTCTCCATACACTGAGAACCAAATTAGAGTTTTACATTTTTTGCTTTAACAGTCAAACATGTATTTGTTCTTTGTCTTGTTATTTCTTCCATCTTTATGTTCTAGGATTTCATTTTTATTTTAATAATTTCTTTCAGTTTAGAGAAAGGAGTCATGGCTTGTTGCCAGCAGGTGGGGATGAAGTCCAGGTTACCCACTTGGCTCCAGAGACATTCAGTGGTTTGGGGGGGGGGGTGACTTCTCTTTAGTGCTGTGCAGGTTCACAATCCCCACTAAGCCTTGGGTATCACACCGGCACCTTGTCATTACTCCAGTGTCAGAGTCCCTAGTCTGTCTGTTATTTGTTCTCTTCCTTTCAGAGTCTTCTTGTGTTTTTTATATAATATCCAAGATTTTTAGCTGTGCTTAACAGAATGAATAGGAAAAAGTATGTCTACTCTATCTTTACAGATGTGGAAATCTTAGAAAATATTTCTGTAATGATAACATAACATATGAGAATTTGTGAGATGAAGCTAAAGTAGTATTTATTAGGAAATATATAACCAAAACAACTCATATTAGAAAATAAAAATGATCTACAATTGATGACCTAAACCTCCACCTTAAAAAGCTAGAAAAAGATGAGTAAATTAAACTCAAAGTAACTAGAAGAAGGAGATAATGAAGATAAGGGCACAATAGATGGAGGAGAGAATAGAAGACTAAAAAAGTATTAAGACCAAACAGCTCTTTCTTTGATGAGATCAATAAAATTGAACCTCTAGCTAAACTAATTAAGAAAAAGAGAGAGAAGTAAATTACCAATGCAGCCAGTTCTAATATACTTGTTTTGAATTGTAATTTCTTTCCAACATGATTGCTATACTAAGGAACATTTTGAGTGTGATGCATTTTCATCCTCTGTGTGCAGTTCTCTCCACAAAAACACTAGGTCAACACAGAACATTGACCCCAGCGGAGCCGAGCCACCTAGGAAGACACAGAGTGCACACATGTGCACGTCTCGAACATCTACCAGCTACTTGATTTCACCACATGTGTGATGAGCCACACTCTCACATCTGGTGTTGGAACTCTGTCCAATTTTAGGTACTTTTCTCCCATCCCTTCATAATCACTTACAAGCTACAACACTTCTGATGGCCACCTCTAAAAGCAAGTGTCAGGTGGTTTGTTTTTGTTTTTTTTCAGGGCAAAGTGACTTATTTGTTGTAATATTTATGTATTTTTAACCATTTCACATGTGTTAAACTACTATTGTTTTAATAGATTCCTTTTTTAAATCAAATTTTTAATATTGTAGTATATCATCTCCATTTTCCCTCTAAGCCTTGTGATATTTTCTCTGTAATTTTGCAGCCAGTGATTTTAAGACTGTATATGTAGCCTAATAGCAAAACTGACTGTACTTTACCAAGTAAAGTATATTTAATGTCCCTAATAGAACAATCAGATATTATGTGCCCCCTGATATGTTGAAATATCAGCTATACAGCTGTTCACCTATGAAGACTTCTGATCAAGTGTCTTGAACCTGAAAATATACCTTTTGCTCTCACCTTAAGGGTAGAGAAAAACAGAGGAGGGAGAAAGAATTTAAATAACATTACAAGGAAATTGTTAGATAAATGCAAAATATTAAAAAGTCAGCCAGATAATTGGCTTGATAAATACTCTTTTGAAGTAAACAAGTATAAAATACATTTTTGGTAGCACTGGGGCAATTTACTAGAGACAGGGCAATTTACATAATAATGTGGAGCTATTGTTAATTTTAAGAGTAATGTTATTGCTATTAAATCACAAAATGTCCTTATTTGGGGGATATAAAAGCTTATATTTAGAAGTGAAATGAACTGATGTCTATAATTCCTTTAAAATGTTCCAACAATTTATATGTGTGTGTATGTATATAGTGTATATATACACACACATATATAAATACATGTATATAAAAATACATATGAAAATGTAAGAAAGCAAATATGGCAAAATGTTATGAATGTTCATGATACTATTTTTTAACTTTCTGTATGTTTGACATTTTTCATATTTTATTTTTATCATTTTACACAATTGACAGGTAAGAAGAATTAAAATAGTCTTCAGCTGATCTTGTTTGCAGACAATCCATGACTTCAGGGGTCCCTCTAGATCTCAGGGTCAATTTATCCCACTGTACCAAGTGGACAGAGCCCTCCTGGCTATGCCTTCCGTCTTCTATTATAAAAAGCACTCGGTTCAGGTGGCTTGTGCCCATCTTCGGGATTCCTTGCATTCCTCCAGGACATAGACTCCCATTGTATTCCTTTCCTGGCCCCACAAGGGAAATTTAGCATAACTTTTTCTCTCTTACTTGTTTTTTTTTTTTCCTTTGAGAAAAGAAACAATCAGATCAGAACAAAATCTGAAAAAGTCTGTGGCATTGTAAAAAGACAGTGTTCTAGAAGTTTGGGACTTAGTGGAAAGTGCTTCATGCTTTTAGCAAAGACTTGAGCACAGAGGAGCAGCCCAAGGGGGGAGGCAGAACCTGGAGAGTGATTGTGAAAGTGTATTCCTGAGGCCTGCTTTCATGTAAAACTGGCACGGAGAGCCTCTCTCTCCCAGCTCCTTGTCAGCTCCGAGCTGCTGAGTCTGAGCCAAGCCTGAAGGAAACAGATACCTGCGCATACCAGTCACAGGGGACAGCTCCTGTGCGTGGTGTTGCGGGGAATACGGAGAAATCTCAGAGATAAAGGGCATAGGGAAGGGGATCCAGGAGAAGAGTTAGGTGTGTTTAGGAGTGATTAGAGGACTTTTTTGGTGTGTTTTTTATCTCCTTTAATTTTTCACTGGGAGAGGTGATTAACTGTTGTGCATCCAAAAATAGTTTAAGCTAAACATAGCATAGCTGACAGAGGTTGTTATAAAATAGAACTCGGGTGTGGGAATGCTGCCTCTTAGCTGTAATCCTTCCCCTGGGTAAAACAATGTCAATGCCATGAACTAAAACCAAGGTCAACCTTGAGAATCAAGCACAAGAACTGAGCTCTTTATAATTCAGGAGGAAAAGTTCATTCTCATGGGTATGCAGACTTTAATAAGCATCATCTTTTTAAAGAGAGGAAGAGACCACTATTATGATTTAGTTCAGATTCTTAATTTTATGGATGAGGGATATCGAAGTAATTTATCCAAACTCACATATACAGTTGGTGGTGGAGGTAAGATTCACAGTTGAGTGCTTTTCCTTTTATAGCATGTGGTTTCTCTTAATTTAGGATTCTTTCCCCTCTGGATTATGATTAAACGTGAATACAAGTAAAATATGATTAAAACTCAGAAGATTGTGCGCTGGTCTAATTGAAACCCTGTAAAACTTTGATTAGGTTCTTCAAGATGGAGAGAAAACTGTAGCTGGCAGATTGTCGGGATACAGTCAGCAAAATAATCAGAGCCTCCAGTTAGAGGCAGGTGTTGCCCTTCAAGTGGTCTGAACTCAGGGAGATGCTCAGAGATGATTCCAAGTGTGCCATCTAAAGAGCTACCTGGGTGTCGAACGTGTGGGTGCCTGTGTGGGGGTGGAGGACCCGTATTTCCTGGCCGTATGCATTATGGAATCAGACCAGCAACCACTGTGAAATAGGAAATGTGGTTCTGGGCCCACGCTGGGCATAAGCAGAAGAAATTTGTTACTACCTTACTCTAGACCATCCTGAATATACTGCCCCCCGTACAAATTCCTTGGAAAACTACATTGATTTATTTGCTTATTTTTATTTATTTTTAATATTAAAAACGTTTATTTTGAAATAATTTTAGATATACAGAAAGGTTGCAAAAACATTGGGAAATATCCTCATATATCCTTCATTCAGATTCCCAACATGTTAACATTTTACCAACTTGATGTATTATTCTGTTTTTCAGAGTCACTTGAAAGTACATTGCCAACAATATAATGCCTCTTTTATGCCTAGGTTCTTCAAGGTGTATTTCACAAAACAGACAGATGTTCTTTTACATAGCATAGTACAGTTATCAAAACCAGGAAATTAACATTCATTCAACTGTTATTTAATCCATGGACATTCACATTTCATCAGTTGTCACACTAATGTGCTTTATAGGAGAGGAAAAATATATTTCTCTAGTGTGGAATTCAATCCGGGTTCACATTATGCATCTTGCTGTCATGTCTCCATAGTTCCTTTTAAATTCCTCAGTCTTTTTCATGACCTAGACATTACTGGACAGTTAATTTGTTGAATTTCTTTCCGTTCTGGCTTATCTGATATTTCTTCATAATTAGAGTAAGGTTATTCCTTTTTGGAAGTAATACCACAGAAACAATGATGTGTTTTTCTCAGTGCATCATCCCAAGAGGCAAGTGATACCTATACCCATTGCCCATTAGAGGTTATATAACCTCGAGCAATTCGGTGAGGTGGTCTGGAAAGTCCTATGCTCTAAAGTGACTATTCTTTCCCATCTGTAACTAATAAGGGTTTTTTGGGAGATACTTCCAGATGATATAAAATTACTGGTTCTTATCAAACATTCACCCATTGATGTTAGCATTGTGGTGATTCTTTCCTAAAACAATTATCATTGTGATTTTTGCCAGATCATTTTCTAAGTCCATCATTCCTTCCACATTTATATACAACATTTCTTCTATATTCATTAGTTGCCATTGTACTGTGAGAAAGAGATTTCCCTTCTTTTCTTCCTTCCTCCCTCTCTCTATCTCTCCCTTTCTGTCTGAATGTATTTACTACGTATGGACCCATGGATTCTTAACTGTAATCTGTGGGCTATAATCTGTACTGTCAATATTTATATACTTATTTATTTTTAAAGAAAGAGAAAGGGGGAGGGAAAGAGAGAAACACTGATGTGAGAAACATCGATGGGTTGCCTCCATTATGCACCCCGACCAGGGATTGAAACTACAACCTTTTGATGTACAGGATAATGCTCCAGCCAACTGAGCCACTGAGCCAGGTGTCAATACTTATTCTGAGACTCCAATTGTCCCGGATTGAGTCTCTTCAAGCTGGTTACTTACCCTTTTTTCATGCCCTGTATTCTTTTAGCGTGTCTCTACTTTCTGGCCCAGCCCAATGTTCCAGGTTCATTCTGTACTTTCCCAAGTCCACTCTGAAATCAGCCCTTTTCCCAAAGATCCGTGCTTTCTTTCAGTGGAGCATGGCATTTAGATCCCACAATCTGGGCACTAAGTTTGTTTATTTTTAGCGGGATGCCCCAAGTAACACTTTTACAAGCACGTTTTATCATTTCACTCCTCTGTAATTTCCTGGGCCTTTCTGCTAGATTAGATTAGATTCCACTTTTCCAAACCCAGGCCAGTCCTGGTGCTGCCTCCTGTATTCCAGGAAGGAACGTGCACCTACTTGCTCTCATTTTCAGAGTAGCATCTCTTCTCCTGGTGGCTACAAATTTGGGAACAGGCTCCCCTGAGTCCTTCTGTCCAACCAACTCCTACAGCTGTTGGGAACTGCCCTGCCTAGTTTCAGGAGCTGTAACCATTCCCCACCCCCATAGCTAAGGCTGAGTGAGCGACTTTCAGATCATAAGCCTCTAAAGGAGACAAAGCTTATCTCCCTGGTAGGAGCACCTTCTGCTCCTTTTCCCATAACTGGACTCTAATGCTTGATCAGTTAGCCAATGATGGGGGAGATTCTCCAAGGGGGGAATGACCTAAGACAGGCATGATCACATGGAGGCCCCAGGAAAGGACTTGAGGGGCTATGAGTAAGGGGGTGATGGACCCTCACCCCTTGGCTTTGACAAAGCCTGAGTCCTCATTCCGTCTGTGAGAATTTTCTGAAAATTCCTTGGCTATCTGCCTCCTCTGCCTGACTTAAGCCTGAAACAATGACAGAGGGGGGTGCAACCCTGTGCTGGAAAGGGCGGGTTCCCTGGTGATCAGGCCTGAGAAAGAATATGTAAAATCCTGTGAAGCCTGCTTTGCTAAGAATGCTCTCAATTAAATGATAAGGGTCCAAGCAGGAAATGAGTTTGTTTCCCAAAGTTTTGTAGCCCTTTAGCTAACAGACCCTGACTCAGAATAGGCCCTCGTAATTCTTTGTATGTTATCTATTGTTTGATCCTTACTGCCTGACAATGATTAATAAACTTTACCTGTATTCCTGTGCAAATTGAAACCCAATAAAAGCCTGTCAAGGCAAGGGTGGGGGGTGCTCTCCCCTTGAGAGAGTGGCCATGCCATCCCTTTTCCTCCACAGGATTTCATAGTCCGTGTAAATTTGTCTTGTATCTCATCCATAACACCGAGGACACTGCGGGCCAGTGTCCACATCATACAGCAACCATTTATTCTGAACCAAAAACTAAAAAATTGCAACACATGACCTCCTAAGCATAAATATACTTATGGGTAGAATGAAACAAGGTATTTGAAATCAGGAAATTCTGGAAATTTTACTGTCCGCAAGTACACACTCTTAATGGGGTGTGCCACGCATCTGTGCCCTTACTCTTAATGGGGGCACAGATGTGAAGAAACAAATGGTAAATGTGGAAAGAACTTTTCCACTCATTACTCTTGGACCTGTAGCCTGTTACCTGGTCTATATTTCCCAACCATTTTTCTTCGAAGTTTCAGGGAGGGTCTTTGCCTCTTATGCCTGTTTAATTCCTGGTAGTAGAGCTCATAAGTTCTTCTTTCCTGCCATCCTGGGTATATCAGGACTAAATTAGGCCCCTGTCAAAGCATTTACTCTCCATATCAATTTTCAAATGCTCTAAATATCAACCCTCCGAAAGGAGACCGAGTGCAGTGAGTGACGGTGGACAGGGAAAGTAACTAACGTAACACATATGTTTCATTTTCCCAGTCCTGAAAGTTTTCCACGGCCAAGTCTGGCATTTTTATTGTCTTAAAGTCGCACTTTGTTATCATTTCACTGGAAAACACATTCCAGTTGTATATTCTGAAACGTCTTCCTGGAGTGATGGCAGTTTTCACTAATCCCTGAAGCCGTGGCCTTTTCTAATGCAGGGGAAACAGAAGCACAAAGGAGGCCTGTCTGAGCTGACATCCAGCTCCGGGCTTGATTTCAGTTTAATCTTGGCAAGTCATGCATCTCGTGTACCATGTCCACTGCTGCTTCTAGCCCATCTAGTAAATTTGCAAGGGTTAGAAGAATGTGCCTAGAAGGTCTCACTCTCACAAGTAATTAGTTGGTCACTCCCATGCATAACTCATTAGCCAGAATTAGTCCTATGACTTCACCCACCACAAATGAGACAGGAATTATAGTCCTACCATGTACCCAGAATAAGGGGAGAACAGGAAATAGGTGGCAACAAGGCTAATGGTAACTAAATGCCTCATAATTGGTTGTATTTTATAAATAATCAATAATATTTTACCTTATTAGTGGTAGAAAAAGTAGTAGTGAGTGCTTCTTATAATAAGTGGCCTCTTAGGTTTTATGGACAGTAGAGAGCATTAACAAGATTTCTTTCTAGCCCCACCTACCCAAATGGGTAACACTCAAAATCCATGGTCATAAAAACACTTACAGCCAATAAACTAGCCCCACAGCTCACAGATGTCTTCATGGGAGCTGCTGTGCCCAGGCTGTGCTATCTGCATGTATGGAGGAGGGGCTGTGTCCTTGTCTGCCACTGTGGTTGCACCCTCTGTCTTCATCCTGTGTCCTTCCCCCGTCTGCCCTACTGCTGCAGTGCCTGGGCTCAAGTTCCGTCTTGCCTGAGTCCTGGTGGTCTTGTGGCTCTTGCTGTGACTACTGCTTTTTCTTGGACCCTTGTTGCCTTGTCAGGTCCACTAAAGTTGATTAGTATTATTTTAGGCAGGAGCTATATTTGGGCCAACGCTTGGTCTGGTGACCCTCATCTCAGCCTGAACCCTGGTACTATTCTGAGGCAGGTCCTCTGGCTGGTGCTGGAATCTGGGCCCAATTCCGGTTGCCTTTTGGCAAGAGTCTCCCAGGAATGTACAACCTTGGCTGCACAACCTGTTTGGCTCTAGCTGCAAATACCCTCACTAGACAGCAAAGCATCCATTTTCACACCCCATGCTGATGCTGAGGAGGCCTTGCTTCTCCCACTCCAAATAATCACTGAGCTTTTCCTAAGGAAGAGAGACCAAATGAAAGAAAGTCTGTCCCTATTGCCCTGTGAAGCTTTAAATACCATACAATGCTTTGCATTTCCTCTACAGAAAATAAAATAAAAACAGCAACAACAAAAAACATGTTCACAAACATTCCTGCCCCACAAACATCCCTGCCCTTGAACATTACACTCCAGCCGTACTAAGCTCACTGCAACCATCTGCTCTTCCATGCACTAGGCTCTCTCATGCCTCAGGTCTTTATAGAGGCCTTTTGTTTAGAATATCTACTGCATCTTGCTTAATCCAGCCAGTTCTTCAGTGTCAAGCCAAAGGTTGCCACTGTCCCACCCCCTTGACACCTTCCTTGATTTCTGCAGCCTGATCCGGAGTCCCTTCCTCTAAAATCCCACTGTATTTCAGCCACGCCGGTCTAATCATTGTGTCACGTTACAGTTGTGTATGTCTGTCTCTGCACAGTGAGACCCTGGAAGGAGGAGCCATGCCCTTGCATTCCTGAATATCTTGTCTCCAGCACAAAGCCTGGCACATGAGAAAGCTCCGGAGATGTTAAATGGATGTAGGGCTGTGCTCCTGGTGAAGAGCATGGTCAATCAGTCACCAGGCTGCAAACTTGAAAGCTCCAGTAGGGCCCTCTCACTGGTAGTGAGGGTGACAACAAATCTCAAGACAGAACAAAAGAAAGGCAAGAGAGGAAGATGCCATTCATGTCAGTTTTCCTCAAGTGTAGTGGGTCGTGGGGAGGGCCCAGCAGTGATGCCAGGCAGGAAAGATGGGGCTTCTCTCAGGCACCAATGTGTGCAAAGGAAGAGCTGTAGCACCAAGGCTGCTAACACAAAAGCCTCAGCCTGGAGAAGGCACCTGAATGGCCATTCTGAAGCCATGATTTCGCTGTTGAGTCCCACAGCTATGTTCCCAGATGCTCCCTGGAAGTCCTCTGGACATGAGGTTTGTGATACACAAAGCTAGATTCATTATCATCCTTTCCACCTCCTGGACTTTCTCTTTGGTAAGGGTCCTACCAAACACCCAACTGCCTGAGCAAGGAATCTGAGTATCATTCATGATGCTTCTCATGTCCTCCCCACATCTGACCCGCCCCCAAGACCTGTCAGTGTTTGGGCCTGAACATCTGTGAATTCTGCTGGTTAAGTGCCTCTTACTTCCATCTCCTTATCTCCCTCCATTGTTACTGTCTTCATTCAGGCCATAATCCTCTCCCAGACTTTAAACTCATCTTTCTGCCTTTAGTCCCTGCATTATGCTGTTAGGTATATCCCTCCTATTAAAAAAATATTTTGGAGGCTAATTATTGTCAACAGAATGAAATCTTATTTCTTTCATCTGCAAGTGACAAAAAATCCTGATGCAGAGGACATAAACCAATAATTTTCCTAGTGACAGACAGACATTGAGAGTGTGTGCAAGATGACCAGCTGGAATACAATAAGAAAACATTGGAACTTCCTCTTCTTTTCTAACAGTAAGAAATCCAAGTTTACTGATATATATGAAAATCAATACTGGTGAATTCACTCAGTACTCACGCCATGTAGTAACAATTACATCCCCTCTAGATATAGGGAAGATGTAATTATAAATTGGGGAAGAAGTGACCAAATGCAGCTACTTCATGTGTGCCTGGGTAAGTGAATTTAAACATCATACTACCTGGGTTTGTATTTTTTGTTGTTTTTTTGGAAAGCTGGGCAGGATGGTGAAGATGATTTTTCCTATACATTTTTTATTTAAGTATAATTTCTAAAACTGAATTTATTTAGTTTTACCTTCTGTAGAATTTCTATAACTAATTGAATCAAACAGAATATAATTTTTTAAGTTGGCTTTTTTCTTTTGCTTACCATAACATTTTTCAGATTCATGTATAGTGTTTTGAACTGATATATGCTTGACTTCCTAAGAAGGTGAGAATTTTTTCCCCAAAGTGTACTATTTTATGCTCTCATCAGTGGTTTATGAGAGTTCAGGTTGCTCTATGTTCTGGCCAACATTTTATATACTCAGACTTTTTCATTTCAGTCATTCTAGTAAGCTCATATTCTATTGGGGTTTATATTTGCATTTCACTGATGACTATACTGATCAACTTTTCATATGTTTAATATCAACTTGTATATCTGCCTTCATGAAGTGTTAAGTCTGATGTCCTTTAAAAATTATTGACTTGTATTATTCATTTGTAGTTTTTATGTATTCTACAGTTTTTATGTACATATACATATATGTATATACAGATACATTGTATATGTATATATGCATATGTATATACTTATGCATTATATATACATTATATTATACACACATGCACATGTATATGTGTGTGTGTGATACATCTATTATGGATATTTCCTTCCAGTCTGGGACTTGACTTTTCATTCTGTTAGTAGTGTCATTGGATAAGAATTTTTTATTTGTGGTAAATGTATAGATTTTAGAATTTATATTTCTTCCCATGGGGTTAATAGTTTCCAAATCCCATCTGAGAAACTTTTACCTGGTTGTGAAGATACCCTCTTATGCTTTATTTTAGTATAGAATAGGAGTGAAAAAAGGAGATAACCCCTAGTATTATTGTGAAATTAGCTTTGAGTTTACAGACTCCCTAGAAGGGTCTCAGGATGACCCAGTGGGAGCCACAACACACTCTCAAAGCCTATACTCTGTATTTTACTGATCATTTTGTCTGTTTTATCCGTAGTATAAAAATCTCCAACTAATTGTGATGTTTTTCCCATTAAGTCTGTCAGATTTTTCTTTATACATATGAAAGCTGTGTTATTTTGTGCATTCCCATTTAAGATTTTTACATTTCCTAATGAACTGACTCTTTTTTCATATCCTGCTTTATCTTTGGCAATATACTTTGTCTTGAGGTCTAACTGCTACACAAGTAGCCACTCTTGCTTTCTTAAATACATAAATAATTTTTCCATCTTTTTAAAAATCTGTCCATGGCTTTATATGCAAAGTGCATTCCTTATAGACAGCATATAAACTATTTGTGCTTTTCTTGAACATCAGTATGATAATCACTTTTTAAAATTGGAGCCTTTAGTCTATTTATAGTTAATGTAATTATTGACGTGATTTAGCTAAAATCCACTGTCTTGCTAATTGTTTTATTTGTCGTATCTGTTTTTTCATTTACTTCTCTTTCTTTCTGATTTCTTTTGGATTAATAGAATATTATTTAGTGTTCCATTTTATATGCTCAATGAGATTTTAGTTATGCCTCTTTGTTTTGCTTTTTAGTGGTTGCTATAGGGATTAAAATATTCATCTCTAACTAATCATAGTCTACAACGAACTAATATATATACCACCTCATATACAAATTAAGGCTCTCAACAGCATGCTTCCATTTACCTCCTCTTTCCTTTCTGCTATTGTTGCCTTACATTTTAATTGTATGCATATTATAAATCACACTCTACATTGCTTTAATTTGTACTTTACACATGTAATTATGTGAGTCTTTTTACTAGCAGATGGAAATCCAACTTTAACTCAAGAATATTTTCTTGTACAATTTATTTTATTGTGTTTAATGATTGTGTCTAACCTCTACCTTTTCTTTTTTCTCTTTTTGGAACTCATTTGTTTCTCTGGGTGCCTCAGTATACTCTCCCAGCCTTTACAAAGATTCAAGGACAACACAGAGATGCCTTTCAGTTCCAAAAAACATGACTAAGAATTAATAAAGTCAAGAAATGAGTGGGTGAAGCAATCACCATTGAGATGAAGTCACAGCCAGACAAATGGAAGAAATATTTTAAAGAACTGAGCAACTACACAAAAGGATGAAAGCCATGAGGTAAAAGATTAATGATTTTTTCCTGTCCAATATGTTGTTAGTTTCCTCCAGCAGTTCTGTTTCACTAGGGTCTGTTTAAAATGTCCTGCTTGTCCTCACCCCCTCTGACTGATAGACAGCCTCATGTATAATTGCTGCTTGATTTGATTGTATGCCCACTTGGGCTCAGGTTCAGCTGTTCAGCTGTTGATGCACTTTAAGTGGGGCCATTCTATGAACAATGGAAAGCTTGGTGGTCTCTGTTCTTAGGAGCCAGTGGTGAAACAATAGACACTTTATCATCCTCCACTGAGATGTCAGCAGCAGGAAGAAGCCTTTCTGTTTCTCAGCCAACTTGGGTCCTCCTACCTTAGGAGTAAAGAGGCAGGATTCATTTTTTAGCTCCTCCTAAGCATCTCAGAAGCAGGGCATCCAGAAATACTTTCCTTAGAAACGTTATTGAGGTGAGAAGTGGGAATCCATGGATCTCAGTGGATTAAGTTCTCCTCCTGGATCCATATATTCTAATCCTTGACCTGAAGGTCTTCAATACTGTTTCCTGGCTCTTTCCTGGCTCAGCTAGAAAAAGTCCTGCACGTGCAGTGACCTCCACCTTTGCTATTGTCAGTGGCAGCCATGGCAATGCTGCACTCAGGAAAAGTAGCTGGATTGGAATGAAAAGTCAGGACATGTCAAGCCACCATCCTTCCAGAATTTCCTACTCTAGAGACTATTATTATGTAAAATAAAACTGACCACAGAGATCACCAGCATGGCCATCACGTTCTCCATTGGATGGTACGCGAAGCAGTGTGGTGTAGGGAGGAAGCTCTGGGGTCATCCAGCCCTACATTTGAATCCCAACTATCCCACATCTTGTAAGGAGCAAGTTATTTATTATGGCCTATGAGTCTCACTTTCCCCTTCTGTAAAATAAGGGAGATGAGAGCTCTCTTAAAGAACTGCAAAATTTAAATCAAATAATACATTGAAAGCTCTTATCACATTCAGATGGTACATTATAGGTTTCCTTTTCTCTTTTCTTCAAACCTTTCTTTCTGTTGATGTTCTTCCATACCTCATTTACCGGCTCAGAGGCATGTCTCATAGCCCACAACAAGGGTACCCACAAGATCTCAGTTGCAGCTCATTTTCCTATTTTAACCCATCCCCAGCTCTGTTGGTGTGTGATGCTGCAATGTGTTCTGGTACTGTAAACAGCACCACACCCAGGATGTCCTGAAACAGGATGGATTGATGTGTTATTCAAGAAGCAGCATTTAGTGTGGAGAAAATATTATTTACAGCCCTGGACTTAGCCTGAGTGATGTAATAAGTGAGAGAGAAGCTGTGTGTGGGAAGAAGGAAAGGGAGTAGAAGAGGGAAGGCAAATGAAAGATTGATAGGGGCTGGTAAAAGGACAAAAACAAGGCATGGAGGCAGGGAGAGGGACTGGAATCAAGAAAGAGATGTGGAGCTGAGCTGCCTTCCCCTTGACAGGCCCTTTGGAGCCTGCATGGACCTTGCACAGAGACAGGGCACAGCATCTGCCCCCTGTGCATAGTGAATGGGCAGAGTAGGCTTCCAGTTGATGGCAGCTTCTCTGTAACCTATAAGTCCACCAGACCATGATAGTACTCTATGTGCATGGAGAACTTAGAAGAGTAACCTCAAGCTAACTGGGTCCCTTTTACTTCATCCCAAATACTCATATTTTGTCCTGCTCCTCATTTCATCCAGTCTCCTGTTGTTAGCCCTGCTCCTGACCTTGATGTTCATTAACTGAATTTGGCTTCCATGGCATGGCTGTAATGCTCCGTAAGAAGGCTTAAATTCATACCACCCTTCAGCTCCTGGTAGTAACCACATCCCAGCTTTAGCATCTGCTCTTAGAATGAAATTTGACCATCAGTCTGGCTACTAAACTAAGTCTTCCTTTCTAGCATGCCTGCCTGATTGTATCTCCTCTGTCCTTCCATGATTTGGAAATGTACTTGTTGTTTTTATTTTTACTTTAGATACTTTTTTATTTTTCAATTACAGTTGATATACAATATTATATTAGTTTCAGGTGTACAACCCAGTGATTAGACATTATATAACTTATTAAGTGATCATCCTGATAAATCTTGTACCCATCTGACAGCATACATAGTTATTATATTATTGACTATATTCCTTATGCTATACTTTACATCCTCATTGCTATTCTATAACTAGTAATTTGTACTTCTCAATCCCTTCAACTTTTCTTCCATCCATCCAACCCCTTTCCTATCTGGAAACAATCAAAATGTTCTCTGTGTCTGAGTCTATTTCTGTTCTGCTTGTTTATTTTGTTTTTGTAGATTCAGTTGCTGATGAGTATTTAGTGACATTTTATTATTCATATTTTTAAATTTTTATTTATTTTTTGAAAGAGGGGGGTGGAAAGAGAAAGAAAGGGAGAAAAACATCAATATGAGAGAGAAACATTGATCAGTTGCCTCTCATACATGCCCTGACCACAACCCAGGGATGTTCTTTGCTGGGTAATCAAACTGGTGACCTTTTGCTTTGTGGGATGATGCCCCGCCAAGTGAGCCAAACCAGTCAGGGCTTATTATTCTTATTTTTAACCTTTTATTCTTCTTCTTAAATAAGAATCTTTAACATTTTGTGTAATACTGATTTTGTGATGATGAACTCCTTTAGCTTTTTCTTGTCTTAGAAAAGACAAAGCTATCATTTAGAATCCTTCTATTTGAAATGATAGCTGTGCTGGGTAATGTTGCTTATAGGTACATGCTTTTCATCACTTTGAATATTTCTTGCCAGTGCCTCCTGGCCTGCAAAGTTTTTGTTGAGAAATGAAATGATAAGTCTTATGGGAGCTCCTTTGTAGGTAACTAACTGCTTTTCTCTTGCTGCTTTTGAGTCTCCCTTTGTTTTGTAACCTTTTGCATTTTAATTGTGTCTTGGTGTGGGTCTCTTTGGGTTCATTGTGTTTGGGACTGTCTGTGTTTCCTGGATTTGTATGTCTATTTTCTTCACCAGGTTGGGGAAGTTTTTCTTTGTTATTTTTTCACATATGTTTTCAATTCCTTGTTCTTTCTCTTCTTCTGGCACCCTATGATGTAAATGTTGGTATGCTTGAAGTTGTCTCAGAGGTTCCTTAAACTATGTTCATTTTTAAAACTTCTTTTTTCTTTTTGCTATTCTGATTGGGTGTTTTTTAGTTCCTTATCCTCCAAATCTCTGATGTGATCTTCTTCTTCATCTACTCCACTGTTGATTCCCTGCAATATATTCTTTATTTCAGTTAATGTGTTCTTCTTCTTCATTTCTGACTGTTTCTTTTTATGTTTTCTAGTTCCATTTTTATGTTTTGTATCTCTATGTTGAAGTCTTCACTAAATTAATCTACTCTTACCTCATGTTCATTAGCATCTTTAGAACCAGTGTTTTAAACTCTATACCTGGGATATTGCTTATCTCCATTTTGTTTAGTTATTTTTCTGGAGCTTTATTCTGTTTTTCATATGGGACCTCTGTTCTTTTATTTGTCTCCTCATTTTGGTAGCCTCCCTGTGTTTGTTTTTATATAGCAGGTCGAACTGGTATGTCTTCCAGGCTTGGTAGAATGGACAGTAGGTATCTTGTAGGGTCCAGTGGCACAGCCTCCCCATTCACCTGAGCTGGGCATTCCAGGTGAGCCTCCTACATGGGCAATGTGCATCCATCTGTTATTGTTGTAGTTGAGCCTTGATTTATCAGTGGAAGGGATTTATCCCAGGCTGATCAGCTATAGGGACTGGCTGTAACCACTGTGGAGGATCAGTTGTGCAGGGGCTAACCCCACAGAGTATGACTTATTTCAACAAGACTCTGGTGTACACTGAGTTCATCTGGTGAGTGTGTCACTTAGAGAGGTTGTTGGGTGGTGCTTTCATATGGTCTGAAGCTGTCCATCAGGTGTGCTCACTCTGGGGCCTACTGGGAGGTACAGGCCAAGGTCAGGTGCCACCCATATTCTGCCCAGTGCCACCTGGGTAGACTTGCCAATTGCTGCTACTTATGCTGGGCTCAGAGATGCTCAGGAGAGGCCAAGCTATGAATCAAGCCTGGCTGCTGCTAGTGCCAGGCTCAGGGCTACTTAGTGAGAAGTATAGGGCATGCTGAGGCCAATGGCTGCTTGTCTGAGAGATTTTAGGAAAGTCTAAAATGTGAGCTGGGACAGGAAGTTTTATGAAAAAGACACGAGACAGTTTGGGTGGACCTGCAAGTTGGGTGAGGCGGGGTCTCAAGTGGTCATCAGAGCATGATGAACAGTGTGAGCCAAGTTGATGGAGACTCAGATCTGGTGCATGCCTGCTGGCTCGCTGGAGGAAAGGCTCAAAAAAGGAACAATGGCCTCTGCCAGGACTTCTATCTGGGAGAAAGCTGCCCCCCAGCTCTTGCTCAGATGCCAGACAATTCAGTTTCTCCCCATATGTCCCTGGTGCCTTTTATGCTGCTGACACAGTTCTGGAGCTCAGAGTGAGTAAGTCCAAGTAAGTCAGAGTAAGGAGCCTTTAAGAGGAACTGCCTAGCACTCCAGAAACTTCTGTCTCACTCAGGTTCAGTTCCTGCTGGTTTTTGTAGCTAGAAGTTACAGGGATTTCTCTTCCTGGCACTGGAACTTTGGGCTGAGGTCCTGGAATGGGGTTGGGACCCCTTGCTCCTCAAGGGGGAACCTTGCAGCCAAAATATCTCTCCCGATTTTTATCTATAACATGTGGGTGTGGGACAAGCCCATTCCAAGGCTCTGTCTCCTCCTGCCAGTTTCAATGTGGCTTCTTCTTTATATTCTTAGTTATAGGATGTCTGTTCAGCTAGATTTCAGGTAGTTCTGCATGATGGTTGTTCTGTAGTTTAGTTATAATTTTGGTGTGGTTGTGGGAGGATGTAAGTACCACGTTTATCTACGCCTGCCATCTGTACCTAAGGCCCTGTCTTTGTTTTAAGCAGGGATGTCTAACCCATGGCCTGGGAGTCACATGTGGCCCAAGATGGCTATGAATGTAACCTAACAAAAAATTGTAAACTTACTTAAAACATTATGAGATTTTTTTGTGTGATTATGTATTGCAATGTATTTAATGTGTGGCTGAAGACAACTCTTCTTCCAGTGTGGCCCAGAGATGCCAAAATGTTGGACACCCCTGTTTTAAAGTCTAATTTTTCTTAATGGTACTTCCTTCATTTTTACATCATCACCATTATGGTAGTGAGTACATTGGCATCTACTGTGTATTGATGGCTTACATATACTCTTCATTGTTTATAAAACTTAAAAAAGTAATATTCTCTTAGGTAACCAGCAACAATTGTTCAATCAGATTAGCTAATCTATCAGTGTAAGTGAATGAAAAGTGGTTAGATGTAGGTGAGAAGTGAAAAGAAGTTTCAAGGAAAGGCAGACAATTCATGTCATTTAGGGAATCCAGGGTTATTAGGTAAGAGAATTGGCTAGAAGTTAACCACAGCTAAGTTTCTGTTACACAATATTTTGCTTAGGGAAGGCATGGTTGAGGGCTGGGGAAAAGCTTTTCTTTTACCATTGTCTATTTATTAATGATTATTTAACAATTTTTATTCACTGATTATTAAACAGTTCTGCTGGCTAAGAGTCTAGTTCTACTAAAATTCAGGTTGTCCAAAGTACAGTTTGTCTTAAAATCACTTTGTATATCCAAATAAATAACCTAATCTTCCACTTTCAGAAACTAGGGAAAAAAGAGTTAATTAAGCCCAAAGCAAGTTGAAGGTAGAAAATTTAGAATTATATCAGAAATAAATTAACTGAAAAACAAAAAATAGATAAAAATCAATGAAAACAAAAGTTGATTATTTATTTATTTGTTTGTTTTTAAAAACTTTTTATTTATTTTTAGAGAGAGGGGAAGGGAAGGAGAAGGAGTTGGAGAGAAACATCAATGTGTGGTTGCTTCTCATGTGTCCCCTGCTGGGGACCTGGCCTGCAACCCAGGCATGTGCCCTGACTGGGAATTGAACTGGTGACTCTTTGCTTCACAGGCCTGTGCTCAATCCACTGAGCTATACCAGCCAGGGCAAAAGTTGATTATTTAAAAGATCTACAAAATTAAACTTTATCTAGACCAGTTGTTCTCAACCAGACTGATTTTTCCCCCCTGGGGACACTTTTCAATGTCTGGATGAATATTTAACTGCCATACTTCATTGTGTCTGTGTGTCTGCATGCGTGCCCTATTGGCATCCAGTGGGTAGAGGCCAAAGATGCTAATAAACTTCCTACAGTGCATGGCAGCCTGGCCCATAATAAAAGTTATTGGACCCAAATATCAATAGTGCCAAGTTGCACAATCCGATTTAGTCTAATAAGCAAAGAAAGAGAGGATATAATTTACCAAAATCAGGAGTAAAAGAGGACATATCAATTCCAACCTTAAAGAAATTAAAAGAATTATAAGAGCATACCATGGACAACTTTATATTGATAATTTAGACAATTTAGATTAAAAGAGAGAATTAGATGAAGATACAAATTAATGAAATTGACTGAAGAAGAAACAAAAACTCTAAATAGACCCATAATAAATAAAGAATTTGATAGTGATTGAACATTTTCCCTCACAGAAATGCCAAGGCCCAGATGTCTTCACTGGTGAATTATATAAAACTCTCAAAGGAAAAATGATACCAATTCTTCAAAAACTCTTCCACAAAATATAAGAGAGAACACTTTCCAACTAGTAGATTAGTATTACCCCAGTACCAAACCAGATAAAGACATCACTAGAAACTACAAACCAATATTCCTCATGAGTCTAGATACAAAAACCCTCAACAAAATATTAGTAAAGCAAATCAATCTACATATAAAAAGGATTGTATACCATGACCAGTAAGATTTCTTACACAGAATACAAATATGGTTTAATTTCTCAAAGTCAATGTAATATCATATTAATATTATAGAATAGTATGAATGAAGGACTAAGCCCACAGGGTTATCTCAGTAGATGTACAAAAAGCATTTGGTAAAAATCTAGCACCATTCATGATAAACTCTTTTAATAGGCTAGCAATGGAAAGAACTTTTCTCAACTTGATAAAGTTAGCAGACCGCTTTTCCCTCTAAATTTGGGAAGAAGACCACATATTATATGATCCTTTTTATATAAAATGCCAAGAGCAGTTAATCTATAGAGAGACAAAGTGGACTAACATTTTCTGGTGGTGGGAATGGGGAATGAGTGCAGACAGGCACAGGAGACTTTATGGGGTAACAAAAAATGTTCCAAAATGGGCTTGTGGTGATGGTTTCACAGCTCTGTAAATTTAATAAAAATTATTGAATTGTATAATTAATATGGGTCAATCTTATGGTATCTAATTTATATTTAACAAAAATGTTACGTTATTACCATGTAGGGTGTGGTAGACGTGCACAATTACATGGGAATGACCATCAGAATTCCCGAGGGCTTGAGCCCTAGTCCTGACCCAATGCCTAATTAACTGTCTATTCTTGATAAAATTACTTTATCATTCCACATCTGTCCCTTCATCTTAAAACTGGGGGGACAAGGCAACTTGATTTTAAGTTTTCTTACAGTTCTGCTAACATCATATGCATCTTGGTGCTTTCATGTGAATTGTGACTAATGAGCCAGGTAAATAAAGACCGGATAGTAGGCTTCAGAGAAAGGTGTTAGTTTTCTTCTTTAGAGAGTAAGAGACTATCCGTATGGGAGGAACTCGTAGGGCCAGGCTACCAACCCCCACCATGTGAATGAGAATACTGACTGGTTGACTTGTTTAAACCAAACCAGCTATTTCAGTAGCGCTGGTAATACTAATACCTACTCACCTGTCCCCTTTGCTCAGGTCAGTGTCTTTACACAAGGGAAATCCAATGCCCTTTCCCATGAAAAGTTGTTCTTCTATATTTCTTTTACTAGGATTTGGGAGAGGGGAGTTTGGAGGAGCAGCAGGCAGGAAAGGACTCTTAGGTGCATGTATGGGCTATACCTTTCTGCAGGTAGATGTGAGGCTGGGTTTGAGCCCAGGTCTGAGGATGAGGGGGAAGGGCATTGCTGTATATATGTTAAGTGTCTTTTGTTTTTTTGCACAACCGTAAACACATACTTTCCTTTCCAAATCATCTTTTCCTACTTGTCTTCCTTTTGCTGAGTACAATCGCCATAAGCATTGGCTTTCAGGAAAACCCTTGATTTTATTTCTACAAAAGCCAAACTAAAAAGTAATCATTTAAAAGTCAAAGTATAGTAAACTCCCTGTAAAGTCATGGCCTGACTTCACGGGCCCCACCCTGCTCTGTTTCTGGCTAGGAACATGTGAGTCCCAGTTCATTTCTCTTTTCACTTTTATGGTTTACTGTTTTCTTACTGCTTCTCACTTCCAAGGTAGGTCCCAGAGCATGAAATAGGGTGCCAACCAGTCTGTCTGCCACCTTGTGGTTGGAAACACAAGTGCTATAGGTTAAGTTTCCTGAATCTAGGGAATTGGGAAAATTTGCATTTGAGTATAAGGACAATAAAAATCCTAATACTCATGACTAACGGGAAAAAAATAACTGCTGTTTATTAAGCACATTTAAGCAGAATGTGAAACTCTTTTTTAAAAAAAGATTGTATTTACTTACTTTAGAGTGAGGGGAAAGGAGGGAGAAAAAGGAAAGAAACATCAATGTGTGGGAGATACAGTGATCAGTTGCCTCTCACGTGCCCCCTAGTGGGGACTTGGCCCGTAAACCAGGCATGTGCCCTGATTGGGAATCAAACTGGCAACCTTTTGGTGCTTGGGCCAGTGCTCAATCCACTGAGTCACACCTGCCAGAGCAGAATGTGAAACTCTTTATATGCATTAATGCACTTACTTCTCAAAAGAATCTTATGGTACAAGGACTGTTATCTCCATTTTCTGATGGAACAACTGAAGCTCAGAGAAGTTAATTAGAGTGTTCAGGGTCATATGAAATAAGTGAGCAAAGCCCCCAAATCTGTCTGTTTCTAGAGCTGAGCTCTTAATGTAACTATGGCACCACCTTGCCTCTAAATCTGTTTCATCCTAATCCAGTGTCATCCAATGCTCAAGTCCTTCTACCACACCAAGGTCAAGTATTGTTGATCCATCCTACTGTATCAGGGAATTCACTGTCATGAGGCACCTTTGCCAAATTGAGTGACTTTTTTCAGCTTACTCCCAATATTTGTCCTGGAACTTCTATACAAACAAGGTAAAACCACAAGACTGCCTCTCAAATTAAAAAAAAAAAAAAAGGAAAATGACCAAACAAAAGCATCATGTCTCTGTCCCTTGAGTCCCCTTCCCATTGCCCCACAAGTCCTGCTTCTTGAACAGTCAGGGTTCAAAAACCTTATGTGACAGGGTTTTACATGCCCCTATCACTCCGGCTTCTCTCCTTTGAACATGCTCAGGTTTTCACCTACTGCCCCTTAAAATGTGGTATTTGAAACCTGTAACACAGAACAGAACAATAACATCACCTTCCTCTTTTTACTTTCTATACTTCTTTTAATGCTACCTCAGCCTCCTTTAGTTTTTGGTAGTTACGTTTAATTAATTATCTTGGAAAATTCATTTTCATCTTAATATGGTTCAAAAATATATGTTTGGAAATTACAGTTAAGTACACAGTTTTGGCTTCAATAAATACTTGTTAAATGATCTAAAATATTCACTTCATTTAATTTAGATTAATCGATTGCCTCTATGTCTATTTCCATTTAAGCTTTGCTGGTGATTTTATTTCTTTTTCTTTTTTAATCTTATTGTCACATGAGGATATTTTTTTCATTTCTTTTAGAGACAGAGAAAGGGAGAGAGAGAGACATCTATGTGAGAGAGAAGCAGAGATTGGTTGTCTCCCCAGTGTGCAAGGACCAGGGGTTGCAAGTGCCTGGATGGGGAATCAAAACTGCAACCTAGGTATGTGCCCTGACGGGGAATTGAACACTGGCCAGAGTTGATGATTTATTTCTTGATGTCATAATTTCAACTTGGCCAAGGACTCTTCCTGGTTCTTTTAAGAAAATGCCCTTTTTCTTAGAGGAGAAAGAACCAAATAGACCCTTCTTATTGTAAAGAGCCTGGCTGAGCTGAAGCGGATGCATCCTCTGTGCTCAGTCCCGTTCTGACTGATTGCCACGCTGCAGTATTTGACCACAGAAGATGCTAAGGAACTCTGCCTACTCCAAGTTGAGGCTTGATCTTGTTAAGCGGCAAAAATGTCTCTGTGTCAATGGCTAAATTTAGCTAATCAGACTCTCTCCACCCTTGGCCTGCATTTTTTATCATCTGTTCATTAGTAGCATGAAGAGACCATCTTCCAGAGTGGGCCGAAAGCAGATACATTCAACTCTACCCCCTGTTGAGGCACTGTAATTTTCTAAAATTTCCTGGGGATTCAAATTAGTTCTGGATGTTTTCCTGTCACTTGGGTGGATGGCTCATCCCCAGCATTAATACTGATGGAGATAAAAATGGTTGCTGCCTATCCAGTTTTTAACCAGCACTTAAAGTTGAGCTTTAAAGGCCCCCAAAGATTTTTAAAAAGAGCGAAGTGCTTGCCAGTTTGTGTACTTCTTGACTCACTCAGCAGCAGGGTCCTCTCTGATGCCCTTAAACTGTAGGAGCATTTTCCCAGCCATGGCCCCGTCCTGTAATTCTACCTGAAAGCAATTTAATCTGTGTTTGAGGTTGTTGCCTTCTTTCTTAAGGACCAACGCAGAAGGCGATTCAGGGCGATGAAATCTGAGCTGGGACTGGCATGCCTGATTTTTAACACATGTCTAAAGCATGTATTTAGCTGTCACCAGGAGCTCTGACAGTTTATGGGAGAGGTGCTATGTACAAAGGACCAGCAGTGGGCAGTCCCAGCACACACCCACTTAGAGCATGCTGTGATCTGAGCTTCCCCTTTCCCCAGAGCCAAACACAACCACCGTAATAAAAAACAACCCCATTTACAAGGTACCAGATTAAGACACAACCATGATTTTCTTTGGGGGACACACTACAAGGGCAGTAATGCAGGTAGAAACAAGTATCCCAAAACAAGTTTGTTCATAAAAAGTACATTTTTCTTTCTTGGATTAAAATAGTACAAGGAATGTTTGATTCTCGCTATTGCCAGAGATCCTGGAACCGACCGGATTTTTTAGCACTGAAATTTCTTACTTGTTGGGCTGCATCTTGACTTGGCTTCTGTAATACTTCCTCCTGTCATCATTAAGTACTTAACACGCATCCTCAAAACACAGGGCATTGTTCTTCTTTACCTTAGTCAGTCTTCACAAATACCTTGTAAGGTAGGCATTATTAGCCCTTTTTAGATGGGATAAATGAAGCTCAGAGAGGGTAAGGATGTGCTCCAAGGCCACACAGCTAGTGAGGGGGAGAGCCATCAAGATGCTGACACAGTAAACTGAGACCAAGGTCTCCATCTCTGAGGCTCATGTTCTTAACTACTCTGCTCTACTGTCTCCATGAACTTTCTTAGGCCTTTACCCCATCCCTAACCCTGCCCCCACCACCATCCAAATTATATTACAGTTATGCCAAAGCACCTAATGTTGCTCCAGGAAAATGAATTTTTGAGCT
This sequence comes from Artibeus jamaicensis, assembly GCF_021234435.1. Classification (NCBI taxonomy): domain Eukaryota; kingdom Metazoa; phylum Chordata; class Mammalia; order Chiroptera; family Phyllostomidae; genus Artibeus; species Artibeus jamaicensis. Next base: position 54,556,751 of record NW_026522030.1, read on the forward strand.
TAAAAAAATCCTACAGTTTTCTTTAAGAAAGGAGAGGTCCTCTCCAGGAAGAGATGTTCACCCACCCCCAGACTGCCATCTGACCACAACTGCATGTGAGATCCCAAGTGAGAACTGCCTGTCTGAGCCTGGGGACCATGCTAAAGAAAGCTAAATTGTTGTTTTAAGCCACAAAGCATTGGAGAGCTTGTTAGGCAGCAAAAGACAACCAGGATACCATGGCCAGTGATTTAGTACTCTCTTTAATTCACTCAATATCTCATAGTTCCTAATGTCCAAATCAAAATATCTTCCACACCCATATACACACAAAACCCAAATAGGTTGTAAAGCCACGAGTACCACTGGCCATCAATAAAATTTTGTTGTCATTGAGGGGAAGGGCTGATTGAAGCTACAAAAAAATTTCCTGAACTGCCTTATTTACTACTATGTTGTCACATCATGCAACAGAACAGGTCTTTCCAGAGAAGGGGAAGAGAGCATTGTCAACGCTCTATTACCATTTCTGTAGTCCATTACATATATTTCTGACATGTCTAACATTCCTTTGAATTTGGTTTTCCAAATGATTTAGTGGGCCTATTAAGAGTACTTCACATCAGGAAGTCAGGGATTAAGTCTCCGAATGACCAGATGGGTCACAAGTAGATGATGATGGGAGTGGGAAACCGTATTTCACAAATGCTTCCTATGTGCCAGGGACTATCCATGAATGGTCTCATTTGATCTCGGTTCAAGTACTCAAGGGAGTTGCACTTTTCCCTGTTTTATTGTTAGGAAAACTGACTCAAAGTAGATGGAAGAGCCAGAACTTGAACCTCAGTCTGATTCCAACAGCTTTTCTCCTTTCCCTCATTAGTCAGATATACATAGTCAACCAATGTGACTTTACTGCAGATGTCAAAGCCATGTGAATGGGGCCTTTGCTGTCTCCTTCCATCCCTCTCTGAGGCAGGGGTCATTCTTTGACTTCTCTCCAGGCATGCACGTGTCCCGTATGGATGAGAGCTTGCGATACACTACGTTCTCTGCTAGATCCTACTCTAGAGGGATGTGGATCCGTGCTAGTGTTGGTGTTCCCTGGGGTGGGCGTGACTCATGGTGACTGGCCCTTGGGCCACTGTCAGTTTCCAGGGGTTTTTGGTCATTCAGAGCAGAGTTCCAGGTGACTTTGTTTCTTCATTCACAGAGAAAATAAAGCCCATTGCATGTGAACGTGCTAATCTTCATGCCACCTCTGGTCTCTGTCCCCTGATACCCACCACACACTTACTTATCAGAGCAGAAAGGTCCAGTCATAGCTCAGATGTATAGACAGGTGCTTTTCATTATTTCTTTCTTTCTTAACTGGACTAGAATTTCTCACAAACCACCCACCCCTTTTGCTCTGATGATGACATACACTTCTTTTGCTGTTTCAAGATAAGTCAGTCACTTACAGTTTATAGGTAGATAGTTTGTAAGTTTATATGGCCAATCTGAATTTAATGATTTCAATTTACTCTAAATTCCTGATAATGTTTGTGGCCCAGGGTAGATGTTCCTGTCCATTTGCGGTCATTTGCTCTTGACCGACTGGCCCTGCTGTCTCACGCGCGGGGCTGTGGTCGCGGCCTGTGTTCCCCACCCTCTTCTGAAGCAGTGTCCGTGGCTGGTGTGGTGTGTGCCTCTTCTCCTGGACCCCACCCTGGCTCAGCTCAGCAACACTACTACTTTGAGCCTCATCTCTGTCCTTGTCAGCTTCTTTTGGTTGTCCCCTCTCCAGAGCTCTGGCTGGCACAGTGCTCCCTTTTACCAGGGGAAATGCGGTCCTCATTAGTGCTGCTCACCAAATGTCCCCAAATTGTACTTACCGGACCCAATATGGGTGGCTGTGGGGCCATGTGATTCATTTGAACAACAAACAAAACTTAGGTGAATCAAAGTAAATATCTAATTGTCTGGGCAGGATCTCCCAGAATCCTCTTTCCTTTACTAGAGCAATCTAGCCATGTCCAGGATGGTACAGTTCCATCATTCTGGGTTCCCTAGTGTCGAAGACTTCCCTGCTAACTAGTGATAGTCATGTAGTGCGTGTAAAAAAAATAAAGATCTGTTAAATATCTTAGATTTCAGGGCCATGTCTTACAGGAATTGTGCTTCACATTTTTTCCATGTCCCCTAGAGTACTTGTAGAGTGGGTGACAAGCTCTTTCAGGTACTTCCTGACTAATACACTGTTGTCACCATATTTTCTCTGTTCTGGCTGCACCCTGGTGACTGAGCCACCAGAACAAAGCAAAAGCAACCACATAGGATGATCTGAACATAAAAATTCCTAGCAAAGTAGGTCACACCAGGTAGTCAGGTCCTAGGCCTGTAGCTTCCTTGATAAAAGGTCAGTCTTTACGTAACTGAGCCTCTGTCTTGTCCTTTTGCATCTAAGATAACTTCCTGTGGAAAGCTGGAGTAATTTTTCCCAGACCCTTCAGAGAGAGACCACAGCATCCCTCCTCATTATCTTGCTCCTCACATTCCATCTCTTTGTGCTAGAAATGTTAATTATTAACTACCCACGCATGAGAAAGAAGTGTCTTGTTGTTTTGCTGTTTATTCAAAGATTTTCCCCCTTTGCTTTCTCCTGCCCCCTTAATCTATCACCAATGGATTTTATGTAGCCCTCCTGACATTTCCTCCTTTGATTCTAAATGTATAAAATAAGCTGCAAAACTGCCATTCTTTGGAGCATTTTCTCAATCCATTGAGATTTGGCTTTTTGGCAACTGTTACCAGTTTGGCTCAAATAAACTAAAAAATTCTCTTTAGGTTTTGGATGTTTCTTATAACAACACAAGGAAGGATTTTCACCTCCTGCCTGTGTGTATCAAACCTTACATAGACATAATACCCTGCCTTCTCCCTATGGCTTTCCCCTGCCACCCTGTGGCTGATCTTATAGGCCCATGTTCTTGTTATCAGACCAAAGGGGTCCATTTGCCTGCATGCATCAAAGTCTAATATGACACAACAGAAGTGTGCAGAGAAGAAAACAAGAATTTAATTTTAGGGAGACACCCAGGCCCAGAAGCACAAGTAGCTAATGCTCAAAGAACTGGCTCTCCAATGGATTCCAGGGGATGTGTTATATAGGGGAGAAGCCATTAGTCACCGTGATTAAGGGAGTTAGGGTCATGGCCAGGGTCCTGATTGGTCACTTCTAAGGTAGGAGAAGCTTGCCCGTATGTGCATTCCTGATGTCAGCTGGGTATTGCTTCATCTGATTTCACCACTTTTCTAGGCCTGGAGGTGAAACTCAGCTGAGGCCTAGATGTTATCTCTAGTCTGATCAAAACTCTGCCTCCAGGGTCTACAGATCCCTTGTTCCTGAGATTCTGATGCTGATCAGAACCTCATTGTTCTGAAGGTTTATGATTAAGGGAGTGGACATACAGGGGAGAGGGAAGCAGGTGAGTCAGGGTGCTGGATGAGGCCAGTTTGAATCAAAAGGAAAGAAAGAAGAAAAGGTCATATTAAAGAAATGAAGTTTCTACATGGTTATAGTCCCCCCTTTCTTTTGCACATTCCTCAATGTGTCAGAATATAGGATGACTGGGTGCAGGTTCAGTTAAGGGGGAGGATTAGCTCATAAGATAAAGTCAGATTGGTTTGGCTATTGTGCCCCTATTAGCTGGCTCTCAAAATTACACATGCCCACCCCTTACATGGTGGTCCCTGAGCCTTAGAGGATGCATTCTAGGTATTCAATTTACAAGCCAGAACCACAGCAATGGTAGAAGAAGCAGGAGGCCAGGATACCTGTACCTTAAGTAATTATTAGAGCAAACCATAAGTTAGTCTTTGGGCCTTTGAGACTACCAGTCAGGAAGACCTTTAGATAAAAGGCTCAGAGCTTTATTTTTGCTGGAATGAAGGCAGGCAATGACGATCTGGCAGGTTTCCCTGGTCCGAAGTTTAGATATCCCTGGCGAAGGTCCTGACACCAGTTTCAGGAAGCTTTTTGTGTGGCTCACACTGTATCAGTCACTGAGACCATCCACATGTGATCTGCTGTGAGGGTGTCTCAGAAGTTTACATTATGTCATCTAGCTGGGGTCTGCAGTTGCAAGGCTCAGAAAAATACCGTTTTTCTTAATAATTTCAAGGCAAAGGATGGGAGGGAAAAAATACCAGTTAAGAGGGCTATAACTAAATACTTTCATTAGAAAGATTCAGAATCCGGTCCAGTCCACAGGTGAAAAATAAGATACTAAAGACAATGAACTGAACCAGAATTAAATCCATGATTGGACATTATGGTTTCCATTGAAACAATTTTTTTCTTTAAAAATTGTCTTCATTTTATCAAAGATAGTTAGGACTAATTTATTGTATAGATCCAGTATCATTAAATTTGGGGTGTTATTTGCATAAGAACAATAAGAATAGTAATTAATTTTATAGTCTCTTTAAAATCTGCTTTGCTACAATTTCATAAGGAATCTCTAGATTCAACTTTAGTTAGCCTCTCAAGGCTAAGAGCCAAGTGACACAGTTGCCATCATCACTTGCCTGCAACACCTATTGATTTATGTGAATTTTTCAGGTTCTTTAGATTCCCCAAAATGTCTTCAGGTTCTTCCTTTGTTTTCCCAGGAAAGCAACCTGTGTTTCTTACCTGGAAACACTACTATGAACCATGTAAGTAACATACCAGATCATTTCTCTAGCAGGATTTTATTGGCTTCCAAAGTCAACCTTAATGCCTTAACGCTTCCCGGTGTCATCAAGAATCTATGCATGTCTCACTTAAACATGGCATTCCAGTCAAAGTTTTGGCAATAGTCCAATTTCCAACTGTATTCTGTTATAAAAGAGCATATTCCTATTGAACTTATGTGAAGAACCATGTTGCCATGAAAACCTTAATACTCATTAAGAGTCTCCAAACTTCTATAGGAATAAGGTAGAGAGAAAAATATAAATGTTTCAATATTGAAACATTACAAAGGTAGAATTTACCAAATTGCTCTAAGCCATAGATAATTTAAGAGAAAACAAGTTTCCATATATCTGGAAAACAAAGAGGTTGAATATTAGCAATATTTCCAACAAAAAGTTATAAAAAATGAAATCATTCTGTTCATTCAGTCCCATGTAATGAATTCTTGTCTATCTCAATCCTTTGCTAGAAGTGTATCCAGTTATTTCTTAGAGTTTTATAAATCTTCATTCAGTTTAAAGGTATGATCTGAAAGTTTATTCTCAGAAAACTGTATGTTAGAGTAAGTCAGTCCTTTTCATGGATCTTTTTGAAGCTGGAACATACTTGCAAAAGCATGAAAGTAAAACGATGACTGTAAATGAAAAAAACCAAAATAAGATGGTTATAGATCTGATTATACTGTAATTGACAAAGAACTTTGCCTTTTGTAACATTTTACAACAACAAGAATTACAAATGAATATTGTAATTCTTTGTAATCAGGACTATTGTAATCAGGACTTTGTGACTCCTGGAGATTTTTCAAAATTTTTAATTTTATTTTAATTGCTTTTCAAGTACAGTTTTCTGTCTTTTACTTCCATCCCAGCCCACCCCCCAAGCCCTTCCCACCTCTCTCCCATTTCTACCCCCTGCTAGTTTTTGTTCATATGTCCTTTATACTTGTTCCTGTAAACCCTTCCCCCTTTCCCCTAAAATTCCCTCCCCTCTCTCCTCTGGTCACTGTCAGCCTGTTCTCTATTTTAGTGTCTTTGGTTATATTTTGCTTGTTTGTTTGTTTCGTTATTTAGGTTCCTGTTAAAGGTGAGATCATATGGTATTTGTCTTTCACCGCCTGTTTTGTTTCACTCAGCATAATGCTTTCCAGTTCCATCTATGCTGTTGCAAAGGGTAGGAGCTCCTTCTTTCTTTCTGCTGCATAGAATTCCATTGTGTAAATGTACCATAGTTTTTGGTTCCATTAATTCACTGATGGGCATCTAGGTTGCTTCCAGCACTAGGCTATTGTAAATTGTGCTGCTATGAACATTTTGGATTGGTGTTTCACTGTTCTTAGGATATAATCCTAGCAGTGGAATTGCTGGGTCAAAAGGCAGATCCAGTTTTAGTTTACTGAGAAAATTCCATACTGTCTTCCATAGTAGTTGTACCAGTCTGCAGTCCCACCAACAGTGAACTAAGGACCCCTTTTCCCCACAACCTCTCCAACACTTGTTTGTTGCTTTGTTTACAAAGGCCATTCTGAACAGTGTGAAGTGGTATCTCATTATGGTTTTAATTTGCATCTCTCTGATAGCTAGCAGTATTGAGCAACTTTTCATGTGTCTCTGGCTCCTCTGTATGTCATCCTTGGATAAGTGTCTGTTCAAGTCCTTTGCCCATTTTTTAATTATGTTGCTTGTCTTCTTAGAGTGGGGTAGTATAAGTTCTTTATATATTTTGGAGCTTAAACCCTTGTCTGAGGTATCATTGGCAAATGTGTTTTTCCATATGGTTGGTTCTTTTTTTATTTTAATACTGTTTACTTTAACTGTGCAGAAACTTTTTATTTTGAAAAGATCCCATTTGTTTATTCTTTCCTTTATGTCCCTTGCTCTAGGGGACATATTGGTGAAAATTTTGCTGCGTGAAATATCTGAGATTTTCCTGCCAATGTTCTCCTCTAGGACTTTAATGATGTCACAGCTTATATTTAAACTCCTGGAGATTTTTACATAATCTCCAATATATAATGTCTATTTAATAATAAAAATATATGAGTAAATGTCTCTATTTTTCATATCATCTGGTTGGTTACTCTCTGGATAGACCTTCTATGTTTTCCCATAGCTCATGTTTTAAGGTGGCACAAGACATTTTTCCTGATAGACTCAAATGTCTTTTGTTTCTCTATAATAAGCAGACAGTAGATGAACCTATGTTCATTAATTGTTTCATTATTTTATATCATCTGGAAGTGGTCTAGACATTTAGTGAATATCACTATTTAATTTAGCTAGCAAAACTTTTAAGTTTCAAGTTACCAAAGAGATTCATAAAAGTATTTAAATGCACTATAACTTTTGCTAGTTAAGCTAAAGAAACATTTAATCCCATTTAAATTTATTTCATCTACTTGCTTACAATAATTATGTTTATTTTATTTAATTTTTTAAAGGTTTTATTTATTTATCCTTACAGGGGAAGGGAAGGAGAGAGGGAGAGAAATATCAATGTATGGTTGCCTCTTGTGTGTCCCCTGCTGGGAACTGGCCTGCCACCCAGGCATGTACCCTGACTGAGAATCAAACGGTGATCCTCTGGTTCACAGGCCCGTGCTCAATCCACTGAGCTACACCAGCCAGGGCTTAAATTTAGATTAATTATAAAAATTTCATTATACCAAGTTTCCTGCTGACAAATTTTGCAACAGAGATAACATAAACTATTTAACTAATGAACCCAGGTAGAATAAAAAGTATTATTTAATGACAATGATTTTATAGATATGCCCATTTAATCAAACCAAACCAAACTCAAATCATCTTTAATATCAAATATTTTCCCAGATGATGTGATTCTGAAAAGCACTTGGGTTAGTTTTTGTGGACAAAAAGGGGGCCACATATTAAATCTGATACCAAAAGCAACCACACAGGATGGTCTGAAAATAAAACTTTATGACTGAAACTGGTCCATGGCAGGCAGTCACATCTTAGGCAGTATTTTTCCCTAACAAATGTCAATCTTTATCTTACCTGGGCTGGTATGTTCTTTTGGCATTTAAGGGTGCATACCTGATAACATGCCTTTGAAATGGCAGAGTAAACACCTTCCCCAGACCCTTCAGTTCACAGCCTCCACATCACAGCAGGAGACCACGGAAGCCCGCATTGTTGCAATGTTCCACCCGTACCATCTCCGTGTCCCACAGTCTTGTACCCACCAGTGTAAATGAACTATTTGTCTCTCCATTTTACTCTTTGTCCAATGGAAGATATTTCCCTGCTGCGCTTTTCTCCTGTATCCCTAATCTATCACCAATGAATTTCATGTAACCCTCCTTATGCCTCATCCTAAGAATGAATAAAACAAGGTGCAGTAATGCCATTCTCTGGAGCATTTTCTCAATCCATTTAGATTTTGCTTCCCAGCAATTATTTTCAGTTTGGCTCAAATAATCTCATAAAATTTCTTACCAGTCTGATGTTTCTTACGTCGACATTTCTATTTTTGAATTTTCATATAAGCACTTGTTTGTTTAAGCCAATTTAATAGAGCTTCCTTTTTAAAGAAGATTACCTATGTCATCTAGAGGTAGAAAATACCATAATACAGACAGACAGGCATGGAGACCTTTTAGCTATGAGATAGGTGCTATGAAGCAAAACTCACCAACTCAGAAAGAAACAGCTGGAATTGATCTGTTCAGATGGCTGTTTTCTTTTTTTAAAGTAAGCATTATCTCCCTGAAACTTTCCTTTAAAAGATGGCCCAGATAAGAGTTCTAGAAGACCAGGTATTCATGTTTGGAGCCAGGTATTTACATATGGAGCCGCACCTCTGGTTCTGCAAAGACTTTATTTGTAAAACAAGGACAGTTTGTTAATTCCTCAAGAATTGGGTTGCCACCTAAATGTTGGCAAAGAACTGACAAATTTATCCACCCATTTCTGGAATGTTTTTTCCTCATCTAGGTACACAGACTCAACAGGTAACAAATACAGCCTCAAGCAGACTGACAAACGAGATTTCCCATCAAGAAATCCTTGGTTTTCTTGGGAAACTTTGGTTCCCATCAAGTTTCCTGCGTCCGGGAGAAGGAGAGGAGACAAACAAACAGGCTTCTCAGGAACCACATCCTTTCTGTTCCCATTTGGACTACCAAAGCCTTAAAATAGTGTGGTTTTCCTGGGGACATTACCTTGGAACCCTACTAGAAGATGTCTTCAATGTTCAAAACCAGAGCAAATTCCAAATCTCGGCCTTTTCAATTCCTCATTTCATATGCTGCAAACAAAAGCACCATAGGTTGGGGTGCTCAGTCAGGGACTGCCGTCCATCCTCTACCTCTAAGGCAACAGCTGCTAGGCGGGGGGGGGCGGCCTGGTGGCTAGCCCTGGACTGGGATCCACAAATCCACAGGCAAAAGGCAACCCCATGCTGGGCACCAAAATTGTTACGGACTTAAGGGGTCCATTTGCTTGTGTACACCAAAGTCCAATAAGACACAAACAAAAGTTTGCAGTAAGGGTTTCATTTTAGGAAGTGGCCCATGCCCGGAAACACAGGTGTGCTGATGCTCCAAAACCTCGCTCCCCAAGGGAACAACCCATGGCTCCCAGGGAACGGGCCGTAGAGGGGAAAAATCATTAATCATGGCAACTAAGGGACTTAGGGCTGTGGTCAGGGTTGTTCTTCATTGATTGGTCACTTCTAGGATAGCAGTTAGCTGGTCAGTATATCCAGTTCTGATAATAGCCATGGCATTGCTTCATCTGGTGTCACCACTTTTCTGGGTTCAGAGCTGTAACACAACTGAGGCCTGGGTATTATCTCTAGTTTGATCAAAACTCTGTCTCTGGAGTCGAGACTTATAGCTTTGTTCCTAACACTATCTGATGCTGATCACAACCTCATTGTCCTGAGGGCTTATGATTAAGGGAGTGGACATGCAAGGGAGAAGGAGGCAGGTGAGGATGCTGGGTGCAGCCAGTTTGAATCAAAGTGAAAGAAAGGAGGGAAAGTTATATTAAAGAAATAAAGTTTCTACTCAGTTACAATCTGGTCCTCCAGGCCTGCCTTGCATCTTCTATCCCAAGCATTTTCCTTTTGACAGCCCTTAGCTCTTATAAATCAAAGCACTCAGCCTTCAGATCTGCCTTAGCCAGGGATTTGAGGAGCTCTATTTTGAATCTGAAAGCTGAGTTTTTCCACTGAGAACAGTATGTGTAGAGAGCCAACGCTGCTGCCTGGAAGGTAGAGCAAGAGAAATAAAAACAACAACGACATGTAAATGATACACCACTCAACACTGCAACCTCCTGCCCCTGCATCTGCACACCCACACTGGCCCTGCCTCCTTCCCTGCCATCAGAACTCTGGTCCAGGCCTGGCTTTGCCTCTCATTTTCTTCTTACATCTCAAAATCTCTCTCTTCATTGGTTCTATGCCCTCCACATTTAACCATCTTTATGAATTCCCTGTTAAATTCATTAAACCAAGAGACTATTAGACTGAAGTACTTCTAATAACCTTAGCAACCTACTTAAGAAAACAAAAACCTAGGCTTTTAACACCTCAAGGTTAAGAAATCGAAATCTAAGGACAACCAATCACAAAGAGCCAGCAGGGCTTTCCCAAATCAGGCAACTGCTTAAGCTATAGCCAATCAAATGATGTCATCACCTTGCCTCTACCATCTTCTGCAGAATCTTATCTCAGCTCTTGTCAGTGGACTTCTCCTAAGTAGTTCCAGTTTGGTGTTATCCAGTTCACATAGATTTTTGCTTCAAGAGTTTCTTGGAAGAGAATCATCCTCACCATTCATTACTTACTCCCAACTCCTTCATCTTATCTTCTCAGTCCTGTGGGTACGTGTCACCCTTGTCTCACTTGACCTCTCTGTTGGGTTTGCTCTTATTGACCCGTAGCTTCTAAAGCTCTCTCCTCCCCTGGCCAAGACTCTTCTGAGTTTCCTCCCACTTCTCTGGCCAGGTCTCAGCCTTTCTACTGATTTCCTCCACCTCTGGCCGTGCCTTTGAGGTTGCTGTTGCCTGGGTCCCTTTTTGACTTACATCCTCCTCCAAGGACTTCGAGGTCACCAGATGTGTTCTTCACATCTTCTTCCAACCCTTTAGAATTTCTTCTTTGCTCCTCTGGGAACTGGACCCTAGACATAAGCCTTTTTAACCTTCTGAGAGAAGGCAGGTTGTGGGGAGGCCGTTCCTCCTCTAGGCAGTGCCACACCCTCGTTTGCTCTCACCGGCTGGTAGGATCTCCGTGCTCTTGGAGGCCTCTCATTGTCCTGCACACACCTCTGACCTTGCCTTTTCCATTCCACATTTTCTCGAAGGAGTTAAATGTAGAGTAGCTTTCATTGTCCATTCCTTGATAGTAACAACCCTGCTTTTTCAACAACTTGAGACTTCTTTATTCACAAAGCGGAAGAGGTTTTGCTTTCTAAGGTCTCAGGCATTTCTTTCGGACAGAACTGTGGTGTTTGCCTGGGGGTGTAGAGTGGGGGTGGAATACTGCCTTCTCAGGCCCACCCCTGGAGCATTGCGTGGTGCTTCCTTCCAGGAAAGACTGACTACATGTGGGTGAGGACAGCTTCTGTGTGGGGTGAGGATTCTTTCCGAGGACATTGTTTCTAGCTTCTAAACCTTTGCACTAGCAGTTTCCTCTGCCAAAAACACCCTTTGCCATCCCTTTCCCACTTTCTATAGGTTTCTGCTCAAGGGTCTCCTTCTCTCCCACCCTGTGATATCTACCATCCTTCCATCTCAGTCTGTCCCCTCATTTGACTGCCCTGTTTTTTTTTCTTAGCAGTTATCATCCCCTGATGCATTTTAATATACTTGCCTATTGCCCTCTCTCAAATGGAATGTAACTTCCATGAAGGCAGGAATTATTATAGCTTTGGTCAGTGCTGTATCTCCAGTGCCTCAGACAGGGCCTGGCCACCTCACTGTATGTTTGCGGAATAAATGAATGAGTGGATGAATGAGTGAAGGACGATGTCTCTTCCCATGAGAATGACTTAGGGAAGATTTTAAGCTGTCCTGGGAAAGCCAAGCCAGAAACCTGGGGTTGACCTTTAGCTGTTTCTTCTTCCCAACATTCAGTATTACGCAGGTAATTCTACCTGTTGGAAGTCTCTAAACGCAGTCCCCATTTCTCTGCCCTCATTCCCAGTCCAGATCCACATCATCTTTCAACAAGCTGCAGGCAGCCTCTTGCCTGTTCCCTCCTCCCCCCACCCCACCCCACTTTATTTTCTCACCCTCCAAATCATCCTTTTCACTGTAGCCAGAGGGTGTTGCCAAAAGCTGCTAATGGCACTCCCTGGATTAAAAAACTTCAAAGTCTTCTCATTTCCTTCAGGGTAAACCCAACCTCTTTTGGCTATACTTTCAGATCTGGCTTCCACACAATTCCACAGCCTTATCTCTAACAGATTTCCCCCTGGACTCAGCGCTCCTCCCACTTGCTCCTCAGTTCTCCACAGCCACCCAAACCCCTTAACCTGGTTCCTTAACCAGAACATTCCAGACAGAGAAGTGCCTGTGCACTGGGCGGGGCCATTCTGACCTGAGTCTTCAATAGGCTCCAAAACAAATGTACACAGAAAACAGGCAGCTTCTGCTTCTTCCCACCCTGTCCACCCGCCGTTGTGTATTCAAAGAAAACCCCTGTTTCCCTTTCCAATTAGGTAATTACAAGACTTCATTTTAATTGCTTCTTCACCTTTCTTACTAATCAGACTCCTGAGGACAGGGCCTTTTCAAGTACTGTTTGTGTTCTCATTCTCAGAGGGAGCCTGGTGTGTGGCAGGCACAGAGGACCTGTTGGGTAAAAAGATGATGAAAGAGTATAATTTTCGACAAACATGTTCATTTCAATTGTATAAACTCAAAGGAAAATACAATGGTCTTTTAAAATACAGGAAAAAATCCAAGTTATACAAAAATAATCCATCTTCCTAATTAAACAGTTTCGTATTTTACGACCACTTCTCTAGGGTCTCTGGTGCTACTGGAAGCATTGTTTTTGCATGTGCATACCCACCTGCCATTACTAGTGAAGGCTTTTAGCACAAAGAGCAGGAAACTATAACTTGCCATCCTGAAAGGATTCCTCAACATAACATACAGACATTTAATTTTTGAGCTTTGAAAACTGAAGTGTGTTTAGCGTATTCCTGGTGCAGGTGCGGGGCCGGTGGGGCGGCCCTTTCTCTGGGCCACCTCCCCACCATCCCTCCTTCCTGCCCTGGGGTTGACGGCACTTGGAAACGGAAGTGGTTGTACAATCTCTAAGGTCTATTTAATCTTTGGCCTAGTTATTGAATTTGCCAAAAAGGAGGCCAATTAGTTCCAGGTGTGATGCTGGGGTCTCTGATGTGGAACTTCCCCATTGGGAAGTTGGCTCACACCTGCCTGTAAATGGCGCCAATGTCATTACCAAGCCTCTCTCTTGCCTATGGGCTGGGAAGGGAATTCTGTTCACTTGCTTTATTTTAAAGTCAGTGTCCCATATCTCCTTGAAAATAAGTATGCATTTGGTAATGTTCCTTTTATAACATGAGAATTCAGTGCTATTTAGGTCATATGAGTTACAAGCGAGAAATGACCCTCTGAAAGATTAGATCTCACAGCACACTTTTATTGAAAAAAAAAAAGCATTTCCTTTTCACTAGTTAAGAAGAAAAAAAGACATCTGTGCTGATGAAACTGTTCTTGCCCCTCATTCATGGTGTGGCTCTTTTTGCCCAAATGGGTGATTTGTCCCCAGGGAGATGATGTAACAGTTTCTTTCTCTATAAAAGAGCATGAAGTAAAAACTGTGCTGTATTTCACGTACTGTAAAACCCCTTGCTTAATGCTTCTCAGTGTAGAATGCTTATCTTCTACATCCCTGAAATGTTCCCAATTACAGTGCTCCTTTTTTCCAGCCCCTGAGAAACCCGGTTTTACTCTCAGTAGCACACACTTGTGGATCCGTGTTTCCATTCTCAACCAAGCATCCTGGCAAATTCTGAGCAGCTGAATGTATATGGGGAACTAACATTGTTAATTTTTTAAAAAGCTCCCTGTAGTATCAAATGTAACACAAAATTCATGGGGGCAAGAAGGCGGTCCCAACTCCCTAAATGCCTGTGGCTTTTCCATTCATTCTCCCAACTCCTGCCAGGCCTTCAGTCCCTGTGGTTTAAACAGAGGCCTGTGACCTCAAACTTGAACTTTGGGGAGCTTGTCCCCGCCCAGTTATACAGAGCATCTATGAGCAGAACATGAGGATTTGATTAGGAAATGTATTCAGGAGGTTGGATGTCTATGTACCAAAAAATATACTCTCATTCTTATGTCCTATATAAAACCAGTGAACAATTTAGGGTTGATTAAGAAATATTACAATTCTATAGCATAGGATGTGAACTCTTCAAATGGAAACAGAGGAAGCAACTTATTTGTAGCCTTAGAGTCTAACTTTAAACCCAGACCCATTTAAGAGCACAATCAAATAAGTGTGTTTTTTCTGCTCCATAAAGATCACAATTATAAACCAGGTACAATCTTTTATAAATGTCAAAATAGGCTCTAAAAACCATATCCTTATTGGGGCTCTAGTAAAACTGGAATATTTTCCTAGCACCAATAAGGAATAATATAATTATTAAGCCACATTCTTTTCTTTTATTTCTTTTAAAAAATATTGTTCAAGTACAGTTGTCTAGATTTTCCCCATCACTCCCTCCCGCCCTAGCCACCCCCACCTCCCATCCTCAATCCCACCTCACTTTGGCTTTGTCCATGTGTCCTTTACACAAGTTCCTTGACAACCCTTTCCCTCCCCTCCCATTTCCCTTTCACCTCCCCCCTGGGTACTGTCAGTTTGTTCTTTATTTCAATGTCCCTAGCTATAGTTTGCTTGCTTATTTGTTTTGTTGATTAGGTTCTACTTATAGGTGAGGTCACATGGTATTTGTCTTTCACCACCTGGCTTATTTCACTTAGCATAATGCTCTCCAGATCCATCCATGCTGTTGCAAAGGGCAGCAGCTCCTTCTCTCTTTTTGCTGTATGGTATTTCATTGTGTAAATGTACCATATTTTTTTTTGATCTACTTGTTTACTGATGGGTGCTTAGGTTGCCTCCAAAACCAGGCTATTGTGAATTGTGCTTCTATGAACATTGGGGTGCATAGGTTCTTTGGCATTGGTGTTTCAAGATTCTTAGGGTATAATCCCAGCAGTGGAATTGCCAGGTCAAAAGGCAATTCCATTTTTAGTTTTCTGAGGAAATTTCATAGTGTTTTCCACAGTGGCTGCACCAGTCTGCATTCCCACCAATAGTGCACTAGGGTTCCCTTTTCTCCAGAACCTCTCCAGCACTTGTTGTTTGTTGACTTGGTTATGATGGTCATTCTGACCAGTGTGAGGTGGTATCTCATCGTGGTTTTAATTTGCATCTCTGTGATGGCTAGTGATGCTGAGCATCCTTTCACATGTCTCTGGGCCCTCCGTATGTCCTCCTTAGAGAAGTGTCTGTTCAGGTCCTTTGCCCATTTTTTAACTGGGTTGTTTGTCTTTCTGGAGTGGAGTTCTGTGTGTTCTTAATGTATTTGGATATTAAACCCTTGTCAGAGGTATCATTGGCAAATATATTTTCTCATACAGTTGGTTACCTTTTTATTTTGCTGATGTTTTCTTTGGCCATGCAGAAGCTTTTTATTTTGATGAAGTCCCATTTGTAAATTCTTTCCTTTATGCCCTAATATGTCTAGGGGACATATTGGTGAAAATATTGCTGCATGGAATACCTGGGATTTTCCTGTCTATGTTCTCCTCTAGGACTTTTATGGTGCTGAAACTTATATTTAAGTCTTTCATCCATCTTGAGTTTATTTTTGTGTGTGGTGTAAGTTGGTGGTTGAGTTTCATTTTTTTTTTTTGCATGTAGCTGTCCAGATCTCTCAGTGCCATTTGTTGAAGAGGCTATTTTTATTCCATTTTATGCTTCTGCCCCCTTTGTCAAATATCAATTGACCACAGAGACATGGGTTTATTTCTGGGCTCTCTATTCTGTTCCATTTGTCTATGTGTCTGTTCTTATGCCAGGACCCAACTGTTTTGATTACTATGGCCTTGTAATATAGTTTGATATCAGGTATTATGGTTTCTCCTATTTCATTCTTCTTTCTCCATATTGCTGCAGCAATTTGGGGTCATTTATGGCTCCATATAAATTTTTGAAATTAAAACCACATTCTTAAATTCTATCCATGATATTTATTCCGAGTGTCAAATTTTCTACAGTTCCCTAATATCATTGGATGCAGCATGCTTTTAATAAAATAGCTCCTAACCATTAGAATGGAAGAGAACTTAAAGCAGTATGTAAATATTTATGAAGTAAAGGAACTCCTGTACATATAAAATACCAAAACATTAAAATTTAAAGGTACCCAATAATACTGATGATAATTTACTAAATAAAAATATATGAACTCCTGCTTCTAGATTAAACTTATTCAGAAAATTTAGCATTTGGTCCTCTGAAAACTGTAGATGACACCAGTCCTAAGTGATGCAGTAAAATAATTTCTCCTAGAAGTTACTGAGAGATTAAGGGCACATGACAGATTATCAGTATAGCTCTGAACCTATAGGAAACGCTAGGAAGAAAAGAGTCAGAAATAATGGGTAGACACTTGCAATGCTTTAGTTCTTTCAAAGACAATTGAAACTTTAATTATAGTTAATTATACTCTTCATACATAGTTTAGCCACTACTTTTTGATAATTGATGTTCAGGAAAAACTTAAAATGAATGGTAAGATACATTTCAACAATATTCCCTCTGACAGAAACTGAAGTTTTTCAATTCAATTAATAGGGGTTACTGGTTATGAACGCTACCCTCTAGTTATAAATCTGTATCAAGGACTAGAGCGAGACCTATATCATGGGAGGTTGCCAGTGTTTAAGTCACATCTACTCACATTGTGCATTATCATGTACATCAGATTCTTTTGGAATGAGGTGGAGCACTGACACAATTTCATAAAATACTTATGCATAATTGAGCAGAGGTATTTGTTTCAAATGCATAAAATTGATTTTCAGAAAACACTCTTTTCTGGTAACATTTCTAGATTTCTACTTATTTGTCAGTTTTGTTTCCTTGTGAGATTTTTTTCCCTACTACCTCTCTTATTTTGGCTGGATTAAAAACATTACTGGTTTGGGAAATGTGACATGCCATAGTGATTCCCTGTAGGAATACAGAAAATGTCCCCAGTAGTTAAGCTGAAAGATGCATCATTTGGGGCATATAAGCTCTCCATGGACAATGTTGGATACTCACGTATTTGAGCAGATGTTCTCTTCATTTTAAATGGACATATGATTAATACACCAGTAGAAAGCAAAGGTGTTTTCAAAATTTTATACACATTGGATGAATCATCCTGTATGCATCATGTTTATATACCTTTCAGTCTTAGGAAAGACCTAGAAATTATTTGATTTATCCTGCATTATGCACACATCTTAGTTCAGAAGGATTTCCTCAAGTTCAGATCTGTAATTGCCTTTTATCTTCTTCCCTCTTTGTTAACACATTTCTTTCATTTCCTTTCCTGTGTTGTTTGCTATTGCTTTTCTTGCTTTTGCTTTCTCTCTAAATGAGCGTCTGTCTGGCTGTAGTATCCCCTTAGCCATAAATCCTCTCATTGGCCTGCCTGAATATCCTGCTCACTCCCCTCTCCAATATTTCAGACCCCTCCCCAGTGTTCTCTTGGTTAGCAAAACATTTGGCTTTTTGGAGGAAAAAAGACAAAGCATGCCTGTCTTTGTTTTGGAGTAAACTGAGAACAGTCTTCTAGAAAATCACTCTTCCTCTCAACCTCTTTATCATCAACTATGAACATCTCCTTTTCAAAAGTAAAAATAACAGTCTACCACCTGGCAGGTACACTGCCTTCTAGGTTAAGATCACAGAGTTTTAAATTAAATGTTAATTTGGCAAAACAGAGCTTTTGAGTTTTTAACCAATAATATCCCCTTACTTTCCTTTAGGTGCTTCTTTTCCCCTTTCCCTCACTTCATGCAAGAAGTAGATAGCCTCAGAGGAGGGATACACTAAGACTGAAAGTTTTTCTGGCTGTAGGTTCCAAACTCCTAAGCACATTAATAAGATTATGGCAAGAGCCTCTGAGACAGAGGAGGAGCATCCTGCAGGAGTTTCAGATGATACCTTCTTCAAGAAACAGAGTGGCTTCTTTCTTCCCAGATTCCTAGGTTTGAAAGTTTTCCCAAGAATTAGGATGAGGCTGGGGACAGAGGGATGCTGTTGCCAGAGCTCTAGAGTTTCCTGGTCTGTGCTCAGGGATGGGAGCAAGAGAGGAAGGGGGCCTCACAGTATTGTTTGCCTGTGTCTCTGTGAGAGCTTGCTGGGGGTTTTCTATCCACTGATTCTACTGGTTTCCTGTGTCTGGAGCAGAGTACTAGGGAAGTGTCAAGACAGCAGGTGTATAACTGTTCCTTGTGTTTAGGCAGATGATACCATGGTCAGCCTCACTGAGACTGGTGTTGTTTCAGATGTGTAATGGAAGAAGAGGAGAAAGCCACTGGACTACAGGGGCCAGGGCCTGTGGGCATGAATGGAAGCTGCAGAAGGACTGTGAGCAAAAGGGCAGAGTGATGAGTTGAGGGTCAAATATTCCCACCCTCCCCCGATACAAAGACCTTCCCTATCATATTGGCACATGTTCCTGAAATGATGGGAGACAGAGAGAAATTAGATTTGTTAAATACAAAGTTTTAAAAAATATTTTAGAATTTCTGATTAGTAAATGAGATACAGACTTACTATATTTCAAGTGTTTGGCATTTGTTCCAATTTTATAAATGATTTTA
This sequence comes from Artibeus jamaicensis, assembly GCF_021234435.1. Taxonomy (NCBI): domain Eukaryota; kingdom Metazoa; phylum Chordata; class Mammalia; order Chiroptera; family Phyllostomidae; genus Artibeus; species Artibeus jamaicensis. The sequence goes on from NW_026522030.1 coordinate 54,575,360, forward strand.
TTTTGTTTAAAGAAGTGATAAATCCTTATTATAAAAATGATAATAAACAAAGGAGAAAGCAACAGATCATACCAAACACCATTCCTTAGAGAGAACTTATACTGACAGTTTGTAAACCTCATTGAAGATATATTTCCATGGAAAGATAAATATAAATTATTTTATTAAAATGGGATCATGCTACATATGCTATATCTAAATAAGAAGGACTTAATTTACTTGAATTTAATATAGGAATATATTGCTCAATACATTGAAGCAAAATTAAAGAAATTGCTTTATTTCACATTTATTTTTATTAAATTTATTAAGTTAACATTTCTTAATGAGATTATATTGGTTTCAAGTGTACATTTCTATGATACGTGTACTTTGTGCCCATCACCCAAAGTCAAGTCATCTTTTATCACCACATATTTGGCCCTCTGTACCCTTTACTGCCCTTCTGCCCCCATCCTCTGGTAACCGCCATATTGGTGTTCCTGTCTGTAAGTTTTTGTTTGTTTGTTTGTTTTTCTTGTTCATTTGTTCCTTTTAGTTTTGTATCCCCAAAATGAATGAAATCATACAGTTCTTAACTTTTTCTGTCTGACTTATTTCGCTTAGCATGATATTGTCAAGGTCCATCCATGTTATTGCAAATAGAAGTGTTTCCTGTTTTCTTGTGGCTGAGTAGTAATAGTCCCTCATATGGATGAACCGTATCTTCTTCATCCAGTCCTCTGTCCTTGATTGTCTCCATATCTTGGCCACTGTGACCAATGCTGCAATTAACATGGAAGTGCATATATCTTTGTGAATAAATACTTCCAAATTTTTGCGATAGATACCCAGAAGAGGGATTGCTAGGTCATCTGATAACTCTATTTTTAATCTTGAGGAAGTTTCTTATTGTTTTCCATAGTGGCTATACCAGTGTACATTCCCACCGGCAGGGAATGAGGGTTTCTTTACAGTAAGAGATACTAGTTCATATTAAGATTCCTTGTAAGTCAATGGGAAGAAAGTGAAGAAGTTAAAATCATATTGTTTTGTTTGTAACTATACTTTTGACTTTAGAGATTGTCAATTGATTTTCTGATAGAAAAGATGAGATTAACATTTTTGCATTTCCTTCCACTCCACCTCCCCCAAGTCCCAAATTTCACATCCCACCTCCGTAATTTTGGGTTTGGCCATGTGACCTACTTTGGCCAATGAATTGTGATTGGACATGACATTTACCTTTTCTAAGCAAAAGGTTTTAATTCAAGTGTGTGGTTTGGTTTAAGACATCTTGTTTTAGCCTCTACATTGAAAACAGCATGTTCTAAAGAGGGACTACTCTTTCAAGTCTGGTTTCAGCAAGGAGAATATGTGGAAATGGACCCGAGTCCCAGCTGATTTATAGCCCTACATGAACAAGATATAAATGTTTGTTATTGCAAGCCAGTAGGATATGAAATTTGTTTGTTATAATATCAAAAGCAGTAGTGTTTTTTAAACTTCACATATTTATATTCTGTCCTAAATATAATATCTCCAATGGTTTAGTCTTAGTTTTATATTTAAAAGGTCTAGTGATTAGCACCAATTCTTTCACTAAGACTTCTCCATTTCTGCTTTGGTTCATCCCTTTATGACTTAAATTTTATCAGCAAGTAGGTATGTTTAGAAGGGCTCGTGGTTGCTATATTTTGTTTTTTTTTTCAAGTCTGTGAATGACTTCTTAAGGTTGTTTTCTACTTGAATACAACTTAACTGGGTATAATATTCTTGTATTATTATTTCCTCACCTTAGACTTATGACAATAAGGTTGAAAGAATTAGAACAATAAGTTGAATTATGCTATAAAAAATTTAGAGGCCAGAAGATATATGTTATCTTATAAGTAATGTTTCCTTTTGCTTGAATACTTGATGGATTTTTGTTTGTTTGTTTGAAGTTCAGTAAAGAAACCAGGGTATGTCTCTATGCGGCTCATTATATAACAACTTTTTTTTTCAAAACATTCTTTTGTATTTTCAGGTTTTTCATTTTGTAGAAATGTTCCTTTGTTAGAGTTTGAATATTTTTTCTGTCTCATTTGTTGGATTCTCTACTTTAAGGACACTGAATTATTTATATGCTAAATCAGTTATTTTTTAAAATGATTCACTTTTTAAAAATTATGGTAAAATATATACAACAAAAATTATTGTTTTATTAATTATTTAAATATATTTCATTGATTATGCTATTACAAGTGTCCCAACCTTTTCCCCTTTGCCCCCCTCCACCTGGTGCCCTTATTCCCTCCAGCAATCCCTCCCTTAGTTCATGTCCGTGGGTCATGCATATAAGCTTTTGGCTACTCCATTATTTCCACTGTTGTTAACATACTCCTGTCTATTTTGTACCTAACAATTTGTGCTTCTTAGTCCCTGCACCGTTTTCCCCATTTTCCCCCTTCCCCATCTCAACTGATAACCTTATAAATGATCTCCATATCTATGATTTTGTTCCTGTTTTGCTTGTTTTCTTAGTTTGTTATCTGGATTCAATTATTGATAGTTGTGAATTTATTGCCATTTTAATATTCATCATTTTGATCTTCTTTTTCTTTTTCTTCTTCTTAAAAATATATTTTATTGATTATGCCATTACAGTTTTCCCATTCTCCCCCTTCATTCCCCTCCACCCTGCACACCCCTACCCCACCATTCCCCCCCTTTACTTTATGTCCATGTGTCACAAGTTCTTTAGATTCTGTATTTCCCATACTATTCTTGCCCTCCCCCATCTATTTTCTACCTACCATCTATGCTACTTATTTTCTGTACCTTCTCCTCCCTTTTCCTTCTCCCACTCCCCTGTTGCTAACCCTCTACGTGATCTTCATTTCTATGTTTCTTCTCCTGATCTAGCTGTCCTCTTAGTTTGCTTTTGTTTTAGGTGTGGTTGTTACTAACTGTGAGTTTGCTGTCCTTTCACTGTTCATCTTTTTTTATCTTCTTTTTCTTAGGTAAGTCCCTTTAACATTTCATATAATAAGGGCTTGGTGATGATGAACTTCTTGAACTTGACCTTATCTGAGAAGCACTTTATCTGCCCTTCCAATCTAAATAAAAGCTTTACTGGATAGAGCAATCTTGGTTGTATGTCTTTGGATTTCATGACTTGGAATACTTCTTTCCAGCCCCTTCTTGCCTGTAAGGTCTCTTTCTCTTTTGACAAATCAGCTGACAGTCTGATGGGAACTCCTCTGTAGGTGACTGTCTCTTTATCTCTGCTGCTTCTAGGATTCTTTCCTTCATTTTAATCTTGACTAATATAGTGATGATGTGCCTTGGTGTGTTCCTTTTTGGGTCCATCTTCTTTGGGTCCAACTTCTCTGAGCTTCCTGGTCTTCCTGGAAGTCAATTTCCTTTGCCAGATTGGGGAAGTTCTTTATTATTTGTTCAAAAAAGTTTTTCACTTCTTGCTGTTCCTCTTCTCCTTCTGGTAACCCTATAATTTGGATGTTGGAATTTTTAAAGATGTCCTGAAGGTTCCTAAGCCTCTCCTCATTTATTTGAATTCTTGTTTCTTCCTTCTTTACTGTTTGGTTGTTTCTTCCTTCTGGTCCACTCCCTTGATTTCAATCCCAGTTTTCTTTCCATCACTATTGGTTTCCTGTGCATTTTCCTTCATTTCACTTAGTTTAGCCTTCATTTGTTCCTCTAATTGGTGACTAAAATCAACCAGTTCTGTGAGCATCCTGATCACCAGTGTTTTGAACTGTGCATCTGATAGGTTGGCTATCTTTTGGTCGCTTAGAAGTATTGGCTCTGGGGCTTTGAGCTGTTCTTCTTGGGCCATAATGTTTTGGTCTGTTTGCACCTGTTATGTATGCGGGGTGGAGCCTGACCCCACCAGGGCGGGGTGACCCAGTTTCTGGGTTGTGAAGCTGTATGTGGGGGTGGGGTCAGAGAGCGGCAATGGCATTTGTTTTGCTTTCTCTCAGATTTTATTCCAGTCCGCTGCTTCCTGCAAGCAAATTGGGCCCTTCTGGTGCTGGTTCCCGGGTGTGTGGGCTTGTGCACCCTCCAGGACCCTGTGGGTCTCTCCAGCGAACTCTCTGTGAGCCTTGAAGCTTCTCCCGGCACCTCAACCCCCACAGTTTTTTCAATCAGTGCTTTTAGGCTTTATTTCCTGGTGCTGGGGCCCTGGTTTATGCTGTATGTGTCACTGCTCTCTCCTCTGCCTGATTTATCTGCACGCAAATGTGTGACCACGGTCAACCAGCTGCCTCATGCCCTCACTGGGTCTACCCATTGCCACCCCACCCCTGGGATCTGCCAACCACCTTCTGCGCACCTGGGTCGGCGGGCCACCTTTTCCTGTGCGACCCCGCTCCACCAGCCACTGACTCCGCCCCTCTTACTGGTCTGGCTGAATGGTTCGTTATTGTCAGACTTCTGTACAATTTAATATTCTGTGTTTTTGTTACTAAAACCTTGTTGTCTTTAAACTTGGTTGTGCGAGGAGATACAGTGTTTCCACCTACACCTCCATCTTGGCCGGAAGTCCCCCTTTGAACATCTGATCTTCTTTTTTTTATATAATTTTCTTTAGCATTTCATATAATAATGGTTTGATGATGATGAACTCCTTTAGTTTTACCTTGCCTGGGAGGTGCTTTATCTGCCCTTCAATTCTCAGTAATAGGTTTGCTGGATAGAGTAATCTTGGCCGAAGGTCCTTGATTTTCATCACTTTGAATACTTCTTGCCAGTCCCTCTTGCCTGCAAAGTTTCTTTTGAGAAATCAGCTGACAGTCTTATGGAAATGCCTTTGTAGGTAACTATCTGCTTTTTTCCTTTTGCTTTTAAGATTCTCTATTTTTAACCTTTGGCATTTTAATTATTCTGTGTCTTGGTATGTTCCTCTTTGAGTCCATCTTGTTTGGGACCCTCTATAGTTTCTGGACTTAAATGTTTATTTCCTTCACAAAAAGTTACTCCCTCCCTCTCTCCTTCCCCTCTAAAGATAAATAAATAAATATTTAAAAAATAAATTAAAGAGGTTTTCTTCCATTATTTTTTAAAATAAGATTTCAATTTTTTGCTCTTTTTCTTCCTATTCTAGCACCCTATGATTTGGACATTGGTACATTTGAAGATATCCCAAAGGCTCCTAAACCTATCCTCATCTTTTTTTAATTCCCTTTTTTTTCTTCCTGCTTTTCTGATTGTATGCTTTTTTTCTTCCTTGTGTTCCAAATCATTGATTTGATTCTTGGCTTCATCCCCACCACCCTTGGTTTCCTCTGGGCTTTTTCTGTACTGTACTTAATGCAACCTTCATTTCTGCCTGGGTCTTTTTTTATGCTGTTGAAGTACCCAGTGAGTTCCTGGAACATCTTCATAACCAGTGTTTTGAACTGTGCCTCTGATAGGTTGCTTATCTCCATTTTGTTTAGTTCTTTTTCTTGAGTTTTGTTCTGTTCTTTCATGTGGGCCATGTTTCTTTGTCCCCTCACTTTGCCAGTATCCCTGAGTTTGTTTCTGTGTATTAGGTACAGCTGCTTTCATTCCCTGTCTTAGTAGTGTGGCCTATTATAGAAAATCACACCAGTTAAGTTGTATGGGGCAGAGCCTTAGGTAATCGCCAGGGACAGACAACCCATGACACAGCTCTGTTGCTCTGTGTGGGGGAGGGCTTGGAGAGGGGACATTGCTGCTGCCTGGCCTCTGGAGTTTTTCATGGGAGGAAGCTGTCTCCTGGAACTTGCCCTGCTGCCAGTCTTTTCATTTTTTCCCATAAGCCTCTGGTGCCCTTCCAGCTGTTGCCCTCATACTGAATCCCAGAGTGGGTGGGTTTGTGTGAGTCCTAAGTCCACTGTGGGCCCTCTAAGAGGAATCTCTTGAGAATCCCACAGTTTCTTCCACCAATCCAACCCCCACTGGTTTTTACTGACAGAAATTATGAAGATTTATCTTCCTGGTACTGGCACCCTGGGCTGGGTGGTCTGGTCTGGGGCTGGGATCCCTCTCTCCCAATGTATTCCTCCCAATTTTTATCCACCACATGTGGATGTGGGACCACCCATTTCTGTCTCCTCACCTCTCTGTGCCTCTCCACAGCTCTGTCCCTCCTACCCACTTGGATTAATGTGGCTTTAAATCCTGGGTTGTTGAACTTCCACACAGCTCAATTTTCTGACAATCTGGGTGATACTTGTTTTTGTGGTCTAGTTGTATTTTTTGCTATAGTTGTGTACAGAGGTGAGGCATCTTTACCTGTGTCTCCATCTTGACTGAAAGTACCTATTGTTGTATTAATTCTTAAGCATAAATGTCAGTGATATTAAGTACATCACTTTGTTGTTCAACCATAGTACTGTCCATCTACAGAAAAATTTTCATTTTGCAAAATGAAACTCTGTACCCATTAAACAATAACTCCTTATTCCCTGATCCACCCACCTCTAGCCACTACCATTATACTCTCTGTCTCTAGGAAATTGACTATTCTAGGTACTTCATGTAAGTGGAGTCATAAAATATTTGTCCTTTGTGACTGGTTTATTTTACTTACCATAATGTTTTCTAGGTTAATCTATGTTGTAGAATGTGTCAGACTTTCCTTCCTTTTAAAGGCTGAATAATATTTCACTGTATGTATGTACCACATTTTCTTCATTCATTTCTCAGTAAATACTTTGGTTACTTCCACCTTTTGTCTATAGTGAATGATACTACTATGAACATAGGAACACACAAACCTGTTTAGGTTCCTGCTTTCAATTCTTTTGGGTATATATGCAGAAGTGGAATTGCTGAATCATATGGTAATTCTTATTCTACTTACTCACTAGATATGTTATTCTCTTGTTTTAGTGATCCATTGGTCTCCTTTGTTACCTTTGCAGCATACATTTCCAGTGCACTCTGTTGTTTTATTTTCTCCCTTTATTAAATTCAGACGTTTTAAAGATGCTACACCTCAAAGCTTTCTAAAGAGTATCATTCTGTTTCTTGGGACAGATTGTCTGTGAGATTGGGTTTATCATCTGTCTTTTGCTTACTATGCTCCTTTCTTTCTTTCTCTCTCTCTCTCTCTCTCTCTCTCTCTCTCTCTCTTTCTCTCTTTCTTTCTTTCTTTCTTTCTTTTTTCTTTTCTTTTCTTCCTTCCTTCCTTCCTTCCTTCCTTCCTTCCTTCCTTCTTTTCTTTTCTTTTCTTTTCTTTTCTTTCTCCCTTTGGAGTGTCTGTACAGTTACCATGCCACTTCTTTCCCTTATATTTAAGTATAGTGTAGGTACCTCTAACCAGCCTGCTTTTTGCACTGAGAGATTGACTATATACTGCTTTACCTTCTTTTTATAAGCCTAGTTTTCCTCTTCGTTCACAGAGGTAAATGTAGATTTCTGTCTGTTTTACTCTAGCCTGAAGGCATTGCCATGGGGAAGGAGGGAGAGATGACCTGGGCACTAGATGCATTGTTTGTCAAAGTACCTGAATTCTCTCAGCTTTAAGAGTTCATTATGCCATGTAATGGGCCCATTTCCTTATGCCTGCACCCTCCTCCCATGGCTTTATGTTCTTCCCCCAATCAGCTCAGATTCCAAGTAGCACTCTTGGTCTGAGACTTTGATCCTTCACACATTTAGAAGTTTCTACCCTTTAAGCCTTTTCCTTGACTTTTTTTCTGAAATGCTTACTCTATCCCTCAGTCTGCTTCTGTTTGATTTGGGAAGTACAGAATTTTGTCAGTTCTTCTTTCTTTAGTGTAATTTCTGAAAGGATGGGGTTAGATAGAAGGCATCCTTTATGTCTTCCTTTGACACTTTTTAAGTATTTTTATTGATTATGCTGTTACAGTTTTCTCTTTATCCCTCCTCTGCCCTGCCCCCACAAACCTCCAGCATCTCCCCCACTTTGTTCATGTCTATGGGTTGTACATAAGAGTTCTTTGAGTCCTCTGTTTCATGTACCATTTTTATCTCTCCCTGTCTATTTTATGCCTACTAATTATACTTCAGCACTGAGAGGATGTTTGTAAGAACATGTGTCAGCTACATTGACCTCACATTTTTTTGCTTAGTGTGAATTTCAGCGAATGTTACAACCTCTCCATCAATAGATTACAAGAGGGGCCTGCCTTTTTCTTTTTAAATGCTGACTTCTTGGAGTTGATGTGGATTTTGAAAAGGCCCTTTCCATTGCTCATCAATGAAATCCCAAATGTTTTTGGACATGTAGGGGGAGAGTTGCACGGAAGGTGAAGACAGGAGGAAATTTAGCCTAAGGAGCTGGAGTATTTGGGCAATGAATTTCCAGGATGAGGAGTGAGGCGGCTACCCCAGGGAGCGGGTGCAGTGAGTTCCAGGTGGCATGCTGGCCCACATTTGACTTCACTCCACCACTTGCCTTCTCTGCCTCTCACACCGACTCGTGCTGCCATTGCCTCCCATCCCTGCACTCTTCACTTCTGCCTCAGACCAGGCACAATCCATGAGAAGTGTTTTTATTTTTTTAAATATATATTTACTGACTTTTAGAGAGAGAAAGGAAGGGAAAAAGAGAGAGAGAGAGAGAGAGATAAACATCAATTTGTTGTTCCACTTATTTATACATTCATTGGTTGCCTCTAGTATGTGCCCTGACAGGGGATTGAACCCACAACCTTGATGTATTTAGACAGTGCTCTGACCAACTGAACTACTGGGCCAGGGCTCCACCAGAAGTATTGACATAGTATATATGTATTAGAAATAGAATTTTGAACACCATTGCACTCTTCTATTTGTATGTGGATATATATCATTTGTATCATTTATTTTAAGCATTCGATAGACCTCCTCATACTTTTAAAAATGATTTGTGATATTTGGATTTGCATGTCCTATAAACAAGGAAATAAGAAAGTGGGTCAGCTAAAGCAGCACATATGCCAAATAGCACCAACATTTTCACATTGATCCAAAAAGAAATGTTAAAAAATATTTCTGATATGTGAGAAAAATCATACTATACCAGGCTGATCTACCATGTTAGAATTATTTATATTTTGGGGGGTCATAAATAACTAAATTTTGAACATACTGGAAAAAGCTTAGAATTTTCAAAATTCACAGAGAACCCTGGGAAAGAAAATAGTCCCAGATCCCTCATGGTTTGTGCTGCTGGCACTGGCTGGGGTCGGCCGGATTTCTGCCCATCAGATCTGGCCTTCTGGGATTGCCTTTCAGAGTTCCCTTCATCACTTCACTCACTTGACTGCAGTTTGAAACTTTCCCCTGGATGACTTGGGTGACTGCACAGGCAGTATCTTGTTAGTATTTCCCCCCGAAGGTTGGTTCTGCCAAGCACTTGAATTTCAGTGCTATGCTTGCCTCCCTGTGATTGGGGCCTAGAGGTCCCAGATTGATGCTTGGGGCCAGTAAGAAGAAGGACCTTGGGTGTTTGCCATTTACCTGTCCTCTATGCTTCCTAAAAATTCTCGTAAGCAGACATGGTGACCCGATCAGATTTTAATGAATTAGCCAGTCATAGAACATCATTTTGTATCTGAGGTTCTTTTCTCTTAAAAAGCAGACCTGTGTCTCACCAGATACTATCAACATATTCATGACTTCTAGTAGTTCCTGAAAAAATTAGTATACCCTCTTGTATCATCAGTAGATGAGGAATTCATCTCACTATGGGTCATATTTCTAAGCAAATGTATTTTATTTGAGAGGATGGAGGTGGGATAAAGTAAAACACTGAAGTCTGGACCCATTCCCCTTATAATTCTAATAATAATTATTATTGTAATAAAATAACCCAAGTAGGGTTGTGTGAGAATTAATTTAAAATAATGTATGCAAGGCACAGAGCATAGCTTCTGATATATGGTAAGCGTTCAATAATAAAAATAAACAAGGAATCTTGGAAAGTCACTATAACAAATCCATGTGTTCTGTATGTCCACATACATCTATTAATTATTTTAACCACTTGCACAAGTTAACCAATACCACACATGTGTGGGAAAATTCCTAAACCAATTATGTAGGCTTGCAACTTTCAACAATTCAAGAAAATAAACATAATAATATTATATGTGAGATAAAGTACATATTGTATTATGTATTATAACATATATTACAAAATAATGGAGTTGTATCATTATATATTCGTATTTTATATAAAATACATACTAGGGTATATAAATGGAAACAAGCTGCATTTACTACTATTTTTTTAAAGGAATGCATCTGTCTTTTTTAAAATTTTATTTATTTATGTTTAGAGGGGAAGGGAAGGAGAGAGGGAGAGAAATATCAATGTATGGTTGCCTCTCATGCATACCCTGTTGGGAACTGGCCTGTAACCCAGGCATGTGCCCTGACTGGGAATCGAACTGCAATCCTCTGGTTCGCAGACCCGCACTCAATCCACTGAACTACACCAGCCAGGGCTTGTTTTTTAAATATTATAATTGGTTTATGGCATTCTATCTATGTGTCAAGTGTTAGCACTTTATGAATATTACCTCATTGAATCCTGCATCAAGAGTAGGTGCTACCATTATTCGTGCTTTACAGGAGAGGTGACAGGCTGTGTGTGTGGTGGTAACTTTGGCGTCTTCCCTGTGCTCACAGCAGGTTTGAACCTGAGTATGTTGGAGTCCAAAGCCAGAGTTCTACTTCTCTCTCTCTTTTAAGGATTTTATTTATTTATTACTTACTTACTTAGTTACTTATTTATCCTGAGAAACAGAGAGGGGGGAAGGGCGGGAAGAAGAGAGGGAGAGAAAGACTGACGCGTGAAACATCAATCAGTTGCCTCTCGCACTCCCCCAAGGGGACCTGGCCTGCAACCCAGGCACATGCCCTGTCCAGGGTCAGCTGGTGACCTGTGCCCAGTCCACCGAGCCACCTCGGGCAGGGCAGAGCTCTGATTCTCTAAGCACTGTTTTGGTTTTTTAATTTTTTAATTTATCTTGTACAGTAAATACTTATCCATTCCTAGAGAGAGGGGAAGGGAGGGAGGAAGAGAGGGAGAGAAACATTAATGTGACAGGGAAACATGGATCAGTTGCCTGTCACTCCAACTGGGGACCAAACCTGCAACCCAGTCATGTGCCCTGACCGGGCATTGAACTGGCAACCTTAGGCTTTGCAGGGTGCCATCCCACCAACTGAGCCACACCGGTCAGGGCAGCACCTCTGTTTTTCTCCTGATCCCCAGGCTGCCGCTCACATGTTCTTTGCCCCTCCAAGGGACTTTGATGTTGACTATAACCCTAAGTGTTTATTTTCTTTGTCTTAGTCATAAATTCCTCTCAACAACTCTGCAAGGCAACAACTAATATCCTCATTTTAAAGTTGAGGAAACAGAGGCTCAGGGAGATAAAATCACACAACTGTTAAGTGGTAGGCCAGAACTGACCTTGAATCTAACTCCAAAGTCTTTCATATTCTTTCTACATCACCACACCTGTGCCCACACAACCATCACCTACTCACCAGCTTGGAAACCTCTTTCCTGTACAGGCCTCAGGACAGCTACCAGGGTGAGGCCACTCCAGCAGCCCAGCCTCCTGGTCCTGCTTGTGCTAGAAGTCTAATGGAAGGGGAGGAGGACCAACCAATGAGTCAGTGGCTTGGTTCTCTTGGGAAGCCTGCCTTTGGCTCTTTGCTCCAGCCCAGCCCTTCTGAGATTACGAGGCCTGACAGACTCACAGCTGGAGGTGTGGCCAGCCTGCAGTGCTCTGATTGGTATTTGTTACAGTTCTAACACTGTCATTATTTTAGCACTTCATCTATTTTTGTTTAGGTGGCTGGGGGTAAAGGTTTTCACCATTGTCTTTTGGTTAACCTCAAATAATGAGCAAGTTAAAAAGCACCCAACATGTTTGGAAAGATTTCAACCCCAACTAAGTGTATACTGTAGCATGATTTGATTTGTGGGAGAGGCATAATGAGGAGTTCAGAATAAATCATATCTAACATGAAACCAGGGACTAAACATGATGTGTAACAACATGGAATGTGCAGTTGTCCACTCAGGAATACAGCTAGCCCTGCGAATTCTTGCAGGCTGCTTTTGCTAGTTGACTCAGCAGATGTTCTTCAGCACCGCTCAAGTATTTTCCCTATCAAACCATAGAGTGGGAATTACAATTTGGGTGCCCCCCCCCAATCACCATGTGCTAAGAAAAAATGTTATAAGGTGGTGCTGGCTATTCCTTGATAAAAATGTGCTGCAAAATAAGCTCCCCATTGAGCACATCCTGGGCCTGGGGAGACACCCCAAACCCACTAGTCAGAGAGGTGGGGGTCTCTCTAGTCATCCTGTTCACATACCAAGTTGTGTCTTTATGTTTCCATCTGCCCCCCTCCCCCACCAGTCATGAGATTTTTCATACAACATTCACCAGAGGGAAAGGGCAAACTCAGCCACCACTGATGAGTTCATGGTTGTTTTTTTTTTGCCTCAAATTAGCCTCACGGAATGACCTAGCACTTTTGGAGAGGTCATAGCTATGTCAGCATTCTTTTAGACATTTCTATTGTATATGCCGCAAATATCTATTGAATACTTATTCATGATACTGTCTTAAAATATTTTAGTTTTTGGTTATTGTCAGTTTTTTCTTTATTTGTAATACAGTTGAAGTTTTACTGTTCAATGCTCACTTCTTGGCAGTCTCCCTTGCCTACTTATCATTCATTTCCTCTCATCTGATGGTTTATCACTTTTGCCAATTTTCAGTGATTTTTTTTTACTCCTCTGTATATTCTTACTGAAGATGAGAGATGGCTTTCTAAAATTTCCTTCTGGTTATTATATTAAATCACTTTCAGATTTTGGTTCATCCTGTATGTCTTTGGAGTTAGAGGGTTTGTTTTTTTTTTTTGTCTCTGGCATTTTTATAGGCTTGATGTTAGTAATTTCCCTTCTCTTTTCTTATTTTTAAAGAAGGAGAGATATGACATTATCCAAAGATACAGTTTATGGTTTGTCTTTGATCTCATTCTTCAAATGGGCAACTGAATAGCACATTAACACACGTAGCTTCGAGACCCATCCTCAGACTCCGGCTGAGCAACCTCGAATACTCCTGCTAGACTGACATTTTACCACACCTCACTCCTGCCTCCAGACACTGAAATTCAGATGGATATCTGAAAGGGCCATACTCCCAGATACGTGCTGTTCCTGGGACAGCTTGTGGGAAGCCTCCTTACCTGTTGTGATTGACACTGGGGGCTTGCAGCTTCCATGCATTTTCTGGAAATTCCCATCTATGGCTGGATATAGAAAAGAGAGATATGGGCCACGATGAGCAGTGGACAGAGGAGGGCATCAGGCCTCAGAGAGCATCACTCACATAGGGAGATGGCCTAGGTTATCAAACTGATACCTGTCTTGCATTTCTGGGCCAGGAATTCGGTGCTGAAGGGGTCAGGGACTTCTTACTTCAGCCTATGCTCCGGGTAGGTGGGGGAAGCTAGCTCTATTTCTGGTGATTATAGCACAATGAATTATGGATTGTGTTTTTAATACCATTTTGCCATTCTTGCAGTTGATGGAAATTGATCCTAGATTCTGAAAATAGGTTCTTTAGTTCCAGTTTTGGTAAAGGCATGTTTGCATTTTTTTTCTGTGTCTTTAGAGATATTTTGTTGAAGTCTTGGGAGAGATTGAATCAGGGCCTCTAAGCCAGCTGCCATTTTAAACTTGACTTTCTCCCAGTCTTCATTTCTTAAAAGTAAAAAGCCCTTTAGTTCAAAATATGGTTATGTTGATATCCTTGTAGATAGCGCATCATGTACCTGACAGGAAAGAAAGGTCTATTCAGCTGGGACTAGTTCCCCAAGGCCAGGAGACTTCTAATTGAGGAATAGGTTTCCTGTAACAAAGTTTCCCATTGTCTGGGTAGACTGCATTGACAGAAAGACTACATTGATGAAACCATCTGATCTTTTAACCCATTCACCTATGTAGAGAGATTCTGTAAATTACAATGATCTAATAGCAGAGCTTAGAAACACCTGAATGAAAAAGGCACACAACCCTGAGAGCAGATTGTGTTCTCCCTGCTCAGGGGTCAGTTACTGTGGGATGTGGACCAATTTCCCCATCTCTCCTGAGGACCGGCACTGCAGCTCACTTCAAGTGTGCACATTCAGGCTTCTATGACTTCATCACCAGGGGACACTTCCCACATGTGGGATGAGAGGAGGAGTCCCTTCCTCCAGTCCCAGGGATGTTGACGGAGCTGAGTCTTCGCTGCATGAGAACAGCGTGTGGACAAATATTTGGCACTGGAACAGGGCTTGGCCTTGAACATTTGAGCTGCTGAAGCCTAGCAGAGCTCTATAGCCAAAACCACAGAGTCCTAACAGCTTCCTTTACAAAACCTGAATTGAACAAGTGTCAGTCTAGGCTTCATTTGATGGACGGCCCTGCACATTAGTGATTTCACATAAGGGCCTCAGGATGAGTTCAGCTGGGTGGAATCACAAGATATGTGCATGTTGCCCCACTTGTCTTTCACCAAAACTCTGGTCCTCTGTAGTTTTAGCAGAACAGTGTGGCTGAGAAGCAGGAGCAAGTAAAAAGTATAAAATATCTTTGAAAGTTGTTTTTTTTTTTCCAGAGGCCACAGACTGATTTTTAAATGCATTAACATAATTAGGTGTTGGGTTGTGCTAATGAGAATTTGGTGGTCATCTGTCTGCTCAGTGGTCCTCCATCATCTACAAAACTCAGTAGAGAATCACATATGAGAAGATGCTAATTAGACCTTGTCAGGGCTGGCATTGGGATTGTGTGGCCAATAATTGAAACAATGTTCTCACGGAAGTCATTTGTAGGACAGAGAATGTGTGTTCTTTTTTCACTCTGTGTGTGTGTGTGGGTGTGTGTGTGTTCTAAACATATAGCACACTCTCAGTTATTTAGAACTTGGGTGTCAGCTTTGTGAACTGCCTAAGAGCTTTCCATTCCCCAATATTTTTCAGTCTTTTAAAGTTTTTTTACTGTTATTCTATTATAGTCATCTCCAATTTCCCCCCTTCGTCCTCCTCCGCCCAGCCCACCCACCACTCTCACAGTCGGTCCCCACACTGTTGCCATTTTTCTGTCACACATCCACCTGACTTCCCTCCTCTGCATTGAGAATACGGAAGAGAAGAGAAAGCTCGCAGTCAAATCAGATTCTTGAGTCTAGTGATGATCATCTCACCAGAACACAGTCCCCAAATGACATTTAGCCTTCCACTATGTCCCCGGAGACAGAGCCCTGTGACATCAGGACAAGATGAAAAAGAAAATGCCAAGAATCCTGTCTTTTCTGTGTGACACCTGTCCTGGAAGCAAGCAGGCTACTTCTGGTTGGTTTTGAAATTTTCCTTGATGTCATTTGAGTTTCACATTCTTGAGGCCATGCTTGAGCAACTATCAAAAGTCAGGGTTTTCTGTGGTAACAAACAACTTCAAAATCTCAATCACTTCACAATAAACACTTAGTTCTCACACACAGTTCCACAAGTCAGTTGCAGCTCTGCTGGTTTGACCAGGCTCAGCTGAAATTGCCTCCAAGCTACAGGTTGGGTTCATATCTGTCCCACATGTCTTCTCACTCTTTAATCCAGCCCAAAGGGGCAGCTACACTATGCAGCATGTTCTCCTTACTGAGGGCAGAAGATCAGGAGGAGAGTGAGAAAAACACCTTTCCTTGAAGGTTCTGCTCTGTTACAGTTGATTAGTCAGAGCAATTAATTTTTAAGATCAAGTCCAAGGTCAATAGGGTGGAGATACCTACTGGAAAGTATAAGTAAGTCACATGAAAGTGGATATTATCCTATTACAGAGAGAGAGAGAGAGCACAAAGAGGTAAAAACAATAATCCTGTCCTACCACACCAACCTTGTAATGGTCTGAAAAAAAAAACAAAGATTCACCATAATTCATATCTATTTTTTTGGTAAAAATATTATTTATCTTTAGAGGGGAAGGGAAGGAGAGAAGGAGAGAAATATCAATGCATGGCTGCCTCTCTTGTGTCTCCTGCTGGGAACTGGCCTGCAACCCAGGCATGTGCCCTGACTGGGAATCGAACCACGATCCTTTGATTTGCAGGCCCACGCTCAATCCACTGAGCTACACCAGCCAGGGCCTCAACCATGGCCTCTTTTAACTTAATTTTCCTAGAGAGCTAGAAAAGTGTTCTGCTCCTCACCCCACCTCTCCATCAGACTATGCATGTGTACTAGAGGACATAATCATTAGATGACAGAAGATTTATGGTCTCCCTCCTTTGTAGAGTATATAGTGGAAATAGCTCAGGATTTGTTTTCATACAAACATGAATTTCAATCCAGTTTAGGAACTAAATAGCTGAGAGTAACCTTGGGTAATTTATTAAGCTTCCTCGGTCTCTGTTTCTCTAGCATGGGGGACAGATATCTTCTCCAGTGAATTGTTCTGCAGATGTTTAAGATCAAGTCCAAGGTGGAGATGCCTACTAGAAAGTATAGGTAAGTCACATGAAAATGGATATTATCCTATTACAGTGAGAGAGAGCAAAGAGTTAAAAACACTTTTAACTCTTTATGTCATTTGAGTTTCATTGATATCATTTGATGAATTGAATGAAGTGAATTTTGTACTATGTCTCTCATAAAGATTCATGTCCCTTCCCTTCTCCTATATCTTGTCCACCATTCAAGGTAAATTTTAAACCCCAATGCCTTCCCTAAACTACATATAATTTCCTTTTGAATTGAAAGAATGCCTTCTCCTCTGAAGTTCTATGTTTCTTAGGAGAGAGATCCATAAACTGCTCTTCCATTCATGAATGGATTTCAGGAAGTTCATGGACCATCTCCCTCCCCTCTGGAATCAATGTGAAACTTTATTTGTCTGAACCAGATTCAGATTTCTGAATGTGGGTGGGGGAGACTACAGAGCCTTCTCCTGAACTTTAAAGTGCTGCTGGGCCCGGAAGAAGTTCTGACCCATTGACTGATACTGGATGAACTGATAGCTCAGCCTGCGAGGTATAGCACTTCGTGTGCTGGGTGTTGCTTCATGCTATCAGCCCTATTTTCCTATTTTAATCATGAGCTTTGTGAGGGGAACAAACATATCCCCCATGGCTGTTGTATTTTCTACAGCTGTAGCACAGGCTGAACTTTGGTGAGAAGTCAAGAAATATTTGTGGATCAATTATCCAGGTAAAAGGATTTAAAAAATACTACCACAACCAGCAGGGTGAATCCCAAAGTTCAAATGTTTAATAACAGTGCTGAAAGTATGTATTGAATAGAAAAAAAATTTTAAAAACCTCTGGTGGTAGCAGAGTGTGTGTTTCAACTGTCACGTGAAACATTGCATCAGATGTGACTGAAACATGTCTTCCTGGTTAAAGCCCAGCTCCTTCATTTCCTAGAGGAGATGTGGAGTATTGCAGTGGTTATGAGTGTGGCCGCAGGTTATTTCTGGGAGAGGGAGGCTGGAGGGGAGGCGACGTTTTGACAGTGTGTTGGACTGCAACACAGGGTGTCAGAGAACTCCTAGCTGTCTTTGCAAAAGGGGCCTCTCCTGATTGGTAGATTGATGTCATAGTCCGAATATAATGTGAAAAGAAAGGAAGAAGATATAAATGTAAGTAAACTTGTTTGGGCTTTGACTTTTTTGCTGAAGAAACAAAACAAATATACACTTGAGATCATTAATCAGAACCATAAACACCACCCAAAGACATCTTTTAGAAAGTGAATTTATAAATATGTAATAATACCTTTAGCCGCTTGGAAGTACCTGATGAGCTTGAAGGAGAGAGAATGGTCAGGAAACTGTGTGTAGAAGATGGAAGCATGTTGTTGCAAGTCAAAGGGCTCTTGCTGGTCCTACGGTTCCTCCTTATTGGTTCTGACTGCCAAGAATCAAGTCTTTGATTCCCCAGGATTTGCAAAATGACTTCAGGGGACGTCATCATCAAGTAGAGTGTGCCATAGAATTCACAAGACACACTCTCTACATAAAAATTCACAAGTCAACCCTCTAGCACTTTCAGAGGGCCAGATTCTGTATGCCTAGCAACAATTCTATTTTTTGTATGTTTTATCCTTCTTCTTAGCTTCCTTGCTAGGCTTCAGGGAATTAGCAGGACTTACCACCAATTGGATTGCAGAGCTTTTTTTGGCCCGTAGTAAGGCTGCTATCATCAGGTATGTAAAATCTTGCCCAGTACAGTCAGAAGTTAAAACCAAACCATCATAAACCTGTGGGACTTATGACCCCAAAAGCCCTGTGGGAGTTTCCTGGACTAGACCTCAATGGAACT
Organism: Artibeus jamaicensis; assembly: GCF_021234435.1. NCBI lineage: Eukaryota > Metazoa > Chordata > Mammalia > Chiroptera > Phyllostomidae > Artibeus > Artibeus jamaicensis. The sequence continues at coordinate 54,593,653 of NW_026522030.1, forward strand.
GTGCCCAAAACCCCAACTGGGAAATATATATGAACTGATTCTGTGCAGTGTGAAGGCTGAGGCAGCAGCAGAGCGCTTTTATAGACTGATACAATGATAGATTAGTACACATTTAATCTCAGGTTAGGGGGTTGGAGGAGTCAGCCTTCTGTTAACATTAATAGTCCAGAGTATGGGTTTAATGGTGAGGGGAATTTTTCTTTTGTGACACAATTATTCTGTATTTAAGCCAATTAGAACTTCATTCCATAAAGGAAGAGAAGTGCCAATGGGGTACCAGTGTGTATCGTGGCTGAGATTTGATATGTGATTTTGAACTTTTAGTTACTTAAAGGCTGGAAAAAAAAAAGAAAACAAGAGATCGTGGGCAGTTCAATAGTTATTGTGACAAAAAGTAAATAGCTTTCCACACTGTGAAGTATATAGATGTCTTTGACTTTAGGAAAGTGTGCTTACAAACAAACTTACAGAACAAATGAATTAGGGGTTATTATTTACATCCCAATTTGTTTTGCTACGGTTTTCATAAAGAGTAAGTCTCCTGGTTACATTTAATACATATTTGATTTGCAAACACTCATTAAGTATATTGATTTTCAGGAGTCAAGTTATTGTGAAAAGTAAGATGTTTTGAAAAAGTATTAGAGCAAAAACGTGCCACGTTAGAAAATACCTAGGACACAAACAATGTTTTGGGCACAGCTTATGCAGGAGCTGACTTTTAGGCAGTCTAGCGAAAAGGGGAGGAAATGGATCACAGGGCTGAGCCTGCCCACCTGGTGTCTGTCTGGTGGGTACCGGCAATGAGGTGCTTCAGTCATGGAAATGATCTGGCTGCACACCCTACACAAAAAATCCAATGACATTAAAGCTGGAGGGTTTAGCCCTCTTTGTTAGGTTCCATATCAGATTCTACATTCCATCGGAGCTTAAGCAAAAAACAAAAGCAAAAAAACCCCCCAAAACTTAATTACAAGTCCCTGAAGGAGTCTCAGGAACCTTTATGTAAAAAACTTGTCTCTGACAGTGGAGAGCTCCCTGCAGTCTGGTGGGTCTGAGACACCCAGCACACCTTGGCTTCTCCATATTTTCAGTTATCTGCCCTGTCAGGGGCTCTAAATATCAGTGGTTGTAGCTGAAGATTTCTACATCCTAGTCCCATGCTAACAGGAAATGGAAATAAATATATTTACATATACGGTGGTCCTGCCAGAACTAGAAGCAATGAACATTTCTCCCAGAGGATTGGGGGAAGCTCTCCAATAGAGGACAGTTGGCTGCGTCAAGGCCTGCTGTCTACTCGATTTTTTTTTCTGGGACTTTTCTTCTCGCCTCTGTGAAATGCTCTGAAAGGCATTAAGAGAAATGTGGGAGGTGTGGGGGGGCACTAGGATGTGGAACTGTGCTATTGTTAGAGTGGCAAGGAGACTTCGGGCTGCTCTGTTTGGTTTGGAGTGCAGACCTGGGTTTCAGTGGCTTCTGGCTCTGTCCGAGCTCTCCGGCTGTCCGGGCTGCCCCTCCCTTGACGATTAAGGGACAGTCGGTTTGAACCCCATGGAATATACAGTGGTCTCTCTGGTGTCGTTTCTAACAGCTCTTCAGGTTCTTGGTGGTGAGGATAAAGGGTGTGGTCATGGTGAGTAAGAAAGACTGTGTGTGCGTGTGTTGCACATGCATGGTGGTTGTGACAGGGTAGCTTTCTGTTAGTAAGTGTGACCCTAAATTCTTACATGCCATGAATTCTTCAGGGCCCCCTGGAAGCCCCCTCCTGTTCCTTTCCAGCACCATATACTCCCACTGGGCACGACCCCAACCCCTTGTTATTCAGTGTGCACTGACTCAAGACTGTGTACGGCAGTCTTCACTAAGGATTTGGGCCCAGGGTTGTGCAATATGAAAATCTAAATGGAAACTTGACATAATTCTTTTTGAAGTATTGTGGTAATTTCTGGAATCAGGAATTTTGTTCCTCCATATTGCTGTCTCCAACTCATTTATTATTCTTCCTTCTCCTCTCCACCTCCTTTACCCCCTATTTCCTTCCCCTCAAATTCCTCTTCATTTCCACGCAGATGTCAGCTTAGCTCACCCTGTATCTCAATTCATACCCATTTTAGTATGCTTTTAACTGTATTCCCAAAGAAACTCATTATGCCAAAGCAATGATTGTTCTTACCCTCAAATGAATTCTATTACTTAGAAAGAATTAAATAACTATGTTTAGTGAAGCCTCACTTCAGTGCTTTGGTGCACACCTATCACTCAATTAAAAGCACCTTCTGAGCACTTTAAACTCTATTTGCTCCCTTTTGGGGCATGTAAGAGCCCTTTTTCATTGAACCACACCAGCCTTGGAGGTGGAATTATGGAGGCCCAGGGATTTCTCCTCTGCCAACTCACTCCCCCGCCCCCCACTTCTGAGCTAAAGGGTAGAATTGGGAAGAGTACATGGGCCCTTCCTTTAAACTCTTTTTCTGAAATATTCTTGAGGTTTCAAGAGATTCTGCTGCCCTGTTCCTTCTGCTTTTTCACTTCCAAAACTGGAGTACGAATACTCTGCTGAGAGCTGCCACTGTTCTCATCCCAGTTGGGACTGATGTCTGTTTGCAGTGGACCATCTCCAGTGACAATACCTCCTTCAGAGCATCCTTAAAGATACCAAAGACAGCTTTAATCCACCCCAGATACCTCTACTTTCACAAGGGGTAGGCTGTTCATAGAGCTATTCATTCCTAAGTCCTTCATGATTAAAGATTTAAACTTTAAAACCAGGCATGTTATTTTCTTTTGTGCTGACATGGGTTCATTCTACTGCACGTTTTTGGGGGAAAAGTAAGCCAGTTTCACTCATATTGAAATTCTTTTGCAGCATGACCATTTTCCATTGATGCCCCATCTCACCTTACCCCATGACCTCCGCAGGTGATGTCAGGAATACCTTAGCAGCTACAGTATGCACACTGACAGCCTTTTCAACACTTACTCTGATGTTGTGCAGACTTGAATGGGCCTGGAAACAATGGAACTGTAGGAAATGTTGTGACAAAAATGTTTCTGCAACAGACTTTCATAGTTAAATTCTCCAATACTCCCTGGCATTTTCCTGAATTAATATTAGGCCAATAGGCTTTACATATTAAGGCTAACTCTCCCATGTCATCAATCACTTCTCCTTGTCTTTTGCTGATTTCTGTCCTTTGCTTAGATCCAGAGGTTTACACTTTGCATGACTTACTCTTTGTCCTTAAAAATTGTTTCTGCAGATGAATGACTCAGCCTACAAGGCTGTAGACATCTGACACCTCTTGCCACTTTGATTCTTTTTTTTAACTTTTGACTTTGTTTCCACTGTCATCTCAACCTTTTATGAGTATTAATGGTACTTTTAAAGTTATGAATGCCTTTTTACTCATCAAAAATGAAGCACTTACCAGAAATAAAGAAACAGAGACAATCACGGTGTCAACTAAGAAGCAAAGGAAGGTTGGGCCTAAAACAGCCAATGTAACCAATGACAGCATCCAAGGTGGCAGGCAGAGTTCATACTCATGCTTTGGCACATCACTTGGTTGATGATTTTGAAAATATTTATATAAGTTGAAAGTTTATAAGTAGATAATATCTTTCTTGCGGTAGAGAAGTTCATGCTGTCTCCAGAGGCCGAGTCATAGTGCGATATCAGCCTGAGAGACACAGCTTTCATTCCCAATGGAAACTCTATTCTGTGACGTGTTTAATAATCTTCATAGTCCTATGCCTCAATGCACCTGGTCCATTTCTCAGGGACCTCCCTCTCAGGGGCTGGCAAAGATTCACTACTCTGCCTTTCTTTGTTTAAGAGTGGGGGTGGGGAGGGGGTTGATAGGAGCATTACCAATATTTCTCCTGAAGTTCATGTTCCACTCCTATTTTTCTGGGAGGTCTGGATGTGCCATGCACACAGTTTTTATTGTTGTTGTTGCTGCTGCTGCCAAGCTCCTTGTTCCAGAGTTCCCAAGCAAAATGTACAGATAAAGTCCTTCACCATGAACCTGGATAAAGAGATAGGAATTAATATTAGGACTTGTGAAGGGAGTTTTCCTTCTGTTCTCTCTATACTAGCCAGTCCCCAATGGTGAAATAATATTCCAAAGATTCAGTGAAAGCTTTGCTATTTCACTGCCTCACCGCTGCAGGGCAGTCACAGAGAGGGCGGGAGTGGAGGGGCTAGGTGTGGTATCCAAGCCAAACCTTGGCTGGGACTGCTTGATACACTCAAGGACCTCAAAAGAGCTGTGCTCCACTAATTTTATAGCATTTTGCCCTATAACTTAACCCAAAAGATGCCAAGACTCTCTAATAAATGGTTACCCTGGAAACTCAAGGAAACCCAGGATAAACCCAAGGTATGAAATCATTATTTAGAATGTCCCTGGACTACTCTTTCTAATTCTTGGTTAACACGTTTTGGAAAAAGCTGCCTGTTGCTGAGGAGGAGGCCAGAATCTGCTTGATAAACAGATAAGAAGTGGAACTGCTGTGGGGCAGACGCACAGGAACGAGCACTGGGTCTGCTGTGCACACCACGAGAATGTCGCGTTTAGCTGGGATTTCATACCGAGTAAAACGCAGATCTCCGCCTGTCTGTCACGTGTGCTCTCTGTCCGAGATTGACGAACATTCTTCGGTTTTAACAGTGTCACACGATCATTTCTTAGACCAGGTTTGTTCTAGGAATTACTGTGCAGTGACACCTCATTAACAAACAAACACGAAAGAAAGAAAAAAACTGCCGACACAGTCGTGATGAGTATTTCTGTGGTTTTCCCATCCTTCCACATTAAGATTTATCTTTCTTGTGGACAATGCATAGTTGCTCTTCCTTGTTTATTTGGTATAAAAAGTCTTTCTTTTTGTTTGGTTTACATCTTCCACAATGAAGGTGATTACTGACCTGGTGGTGTTTAAGTCCCCCATTTTGCTGTTTTTTAAAATTTACCACATCTGTACTTTGCTCCTCGTTTTCCCTTTCTTCCTTTGGATTAATTGAGAATTTTTAAGTTAAATTTATTGGGCTAAACTTTGTTAACAATATATAAATATATGATTTTATTTTATGGCCACTATTTGCTTAAAAGCTTGTTGATTTAGTTTGTCATGGTTGCTGTAGGTTTACCATATTTCTTTTTACACTTTCACATTCCTTTTAAAAATATTATACCATTGCATGTTCAATGAAAGAAACTGACAACAATCTATTTTCATTTCTAATCATCCTGTCCCCTGACTCTTGTGTTTTTGTGTTATAAACCCACAACACACTGTTAGCACTTTTGCTTTAAACACACATATGTTATAAACTCCATAATACATTGTTACTAGTTTTGCTTTATCTCATGAGTAAAAATAGAAATGCAAAAGTTTTAGATCTTGATCTACATACTTGTCATTGCTTTTTTGCTCCATTCCTTGTGAAGATCCCAGTTTTTCTCTGGTTTGATTGTTTGTTTGTTTATTTGTTTTTTGTTGTTTTCAATGAGGAACTTCCTTTAATAAATCATATAATGCAGATTGGCTACCAATAAACTCTCTCAGAATTTTCGGTTCTCTGAAAAAGCCTTGATTTTTTCCTTCATTTTGAGAGATATTTTTGCTGGATTTACACGTTTAGGTTGATAAGGGTTCCCTCACCCTTACTTTTAACACTTTAAAGCTATTTTCCCATTGTCTTCTGACACATATACTTACTGACCCTTTATTTCTTACCCTAGTTCCACTTAAGGGATATGTCAAAAATTTTTTGATTACCATGTGCTATGATGAGGCTTTTTGTTTGTATATTTTTCATATATATCTTCCTTTGAGTCCATTGAGTTTGTGTATCTTCAAATTCAGAACATTCCAGCCATTTTTTTCTTCTAACATTTCTATTCTGTCATTCCTTTTGTTTCCTCCTAAGACGTCAAACATGCCCGTATAGACCACTCGGTGTTGACCCCCCCGACCACTGAGATGCAGCCCTGTTTTCAGGCATGTTTCCCCTTTCTGCTTCATTTGGATAATTTTTATTATTGTCTCTTTAATTTCACTAATATTTTTTCCTTTGGAGTGTCTAATTTTCTTCAGTTTAGATATATGTGTTTTTTTGAAATTCTCAAAGTTTTATTTTCTTATCTTTGGCTTACATTTTTACTATGTTTATGTATTTTGTCAAATATTTGAATGTAGTTAAAATAGCTTTTCAATGTCTTTGCAATTTCATCATCTCTATCATTTGTTGGTCTGTTTCTGTTGAAAATGTTTAATATTGGTTATGGATCACATTTTCCTGCTTCTTGAAATGTCTAATAATTTTTTGTTCTATACTGTACTTTGTGGATATTGGATCATCAAGTAGTTGAATTTTCTCATCCTTTTAGAATGTTGGTCTTTTTTTTGGTGTTCAGTTTATTGTCCATTTTGACCCTTTTGAGACTTTAAAAACCTTTCCTTAGAGTGGTTTTGGATTATAGACTATATCCTTTAGGACTATTTCATCCACCCCCCTCAGGGGGTTTGTACTGAACACCTGAAGCGGTCAACAAGTCTCCGCCTTGTCCAGTGAGAAATGGACACCCCCCAGCCCGAGTGAGCTCTGTGAACCATTTAGTCAACAGCTTCTGAGGCACTGCTTGCCTGGACTCCCGAGTTTTCTCTTTGTGCATGCAGATCTTAGTATTCAGCTACAACTCAAGGGAACTTAGAAGGTATTTTTCTGCACAGGTCCCTCCTCCCAGAACTTTTCCCTGCAACTTCCAGTCACCTCAGTCTCACAGAAATTTGATCGGTGTCTCCTTAATTTATCAAGTCTGCCATGCTCTGCTGGGGACCTCTACCCTTCTATGAGGTCTGAAATATGCCTTTGGGCAGAAAGCAAGCATGATTGTTAAGAATCACTTCTTTAGTTTCCTTTCTCTCGGGGATTAGGATCCTTCAGTGCACACTGGGCAGTGACTGGAAATAGCTATTTCATTCCTCCACTCTACTTTTCTAGTTCTCTACGTGGGGAACTTGGCTACTTCATCTTGGCTGGAAGTAGACCTACTCACGTAAGCCTTTTTACATTTACTTTGAATCAGGATCCAAAGGAATTCCCCAGATCACATTTGGAGGTTTTTGTCTCAAAAAATTGCTTTTGTTCTATAACTCATCTCCTCTTTTTTGTGCCATGGATTTCTTAGATGAATTTGATAAGATCTATGTGAAATCCTGGACGCGCCTCCTATCTTCCTGGTGCTGTCCTACAGCGCGCATCTGTTCCTGTAGAACTGCAGTTGGCACTACAAATTCAATGATCCTGGTGAAGTTTTCTGGGTTATTTTTTGGGTTCTGTTGAAACTCCTAATGTATTACCTTATGAGGCAAATAATGCTCGGCTTTCCAACTTCCAGGAATGCTATGTCGATCATTGAATTCAGGTATGACCATTCCAACCCCATGCATTTCCCAATAAAGAAGTTCCCACCTAACTAACAGTTTGGCATTTATTCAAAATACTTGACATTGTTTCATTCATAAATTACAATGTCTTAATTTTATCCTTTTTATGCATTTAATGAGCTAGAATTCTAGTTTATATTAGGTGCTTCTCAATGAAATTATTAAACTACTATTCTGCCAATATAAAGAGCATCAAGTTGGAATGTGGGAAGGGGGTTGCAGAAAAAGATATATATGGTGTTAAATAAACCAAACCATTGTTTCTGAACTTTAATAACATTTTAGTAGTTAGAAAGGACTTGGAGGAGGCATAGTCAAAAGAAACTACATTATTTTTACATTTCTTGTTATCACCAGTGATAACTTTAGTAACTCTGAGGACAACCCTGGAGGTTTCATGTTTTTTTAAATATCTTTATTATATTTTCCTTTACCATTTAGTCCCCTTAAGCTCCCCTGCCGCCATTTAAATATAGATAAAATGATGGTTCCTCAAACTGGAAGGAACCTGAGATGACCTACTGCAGTCCTCTCGTTTTCACTGATGGGAAGTGGAACTCAGTGTTGTTAAATGAAGTGTTGGCAAAGGCTCTGAGATCATTACCTACCTGTGCTCATTTTTCAATTCCACAACTGCCTACCTCTGTGACCTTAGTCGACTCATTTAGCCTCTCAAGTCTTTAAGTCCCTCATTTGAGTTTGATGATAACTAAACAGAATAAGGCTTTAAAAGGATCTCATGCAGTCTAAAAATATCTTAGATGCCTATAACAACAAAGTTATTAAAGTTGACCCCTAATGTGGGGATTAGGGGCATTACCTTCCCCTGCCTATCCAAAAATTCATATATAACTTTAAAATTTTTTTTTATTTATTTATCTTTAGAGGGGAAGGGAAGATGAGAGGGAGAGAAATATTATTATATGGTTGCCTCTTGTGCGGCCCCTGCTGGGAACTGGCCTGCAACTCAGGCATGTGCCCTGACTGGGAATTGAACCATGATCCTTTGGTTCCCAGGCCCGTGCTCAATCCACTAAGCTACACCAGTGAAGGCTCATATATAACTTTTGACTCTCTAAAAATTTAGCTAGTAATACTGCCTAGTATTGACTGGAAGCCTTACCAATAACAAATAGTCAGTTACCACGTATTATGTATGGTCTATATATTATATACTACAGTCTTACCATAAAGCAAGCTAGGGAAAAGAAAATGTAATTAAGAAAATTATAAAGAAGAGAAAATACCTTTACAGTATTTATATGTAGATTGAAAAAAATCCATGTGCAAGTAGACCTGTGCTGGTTCAAACCTGTACTGTTCAAGGGTGAACTAGATTTAAATGTATTAACAGATATTTTTCTGAGTGTGTTGTGCTAGGCATTTCATGGGGTCATGTGGTCATGAGCAAAGGAATGTGAGCAGCGTATGGGAGCTGGAAAAGGGAAGAAACAAATTGTCCTCAATAATCTCTTAAAAGGAGCACAGCTTTGCTGACACCATTATTTTAGCTCTGTAAGAGCTATTCCTGACCTTCCAAGTTGTAAGGTCATATATTTATATTGTTTTAAGCCATTAAAATTGTGGTCACTTGGTATAGTAGCAATAGAAAACTAATATAACTTAAAAGAAGACACAGTCTCTGTCTGTAAGGACACTGTTGTCACTTACAGTGTTACAATGGTTGCCTAACCATTGTAACTCAGTGCTTTTGTGCTATGTTAATATTCCCCATGGTTGGGCTGTGGTGCATTGCCATCACAGCTTTTCATTAGAGTCTCCTATCACCTGGCACCCCACCTGCAATTCTTGCTTTGGATTAGCATAATGTGAGCTCCATGCTGCTACTGGCTTCGACCTCCCTCTAAGAAAAAAGGTTTGTGAACACAAGTTCGATGTACTAATTATATTCTTTTTTAATATGACCATATTTCTTTTACTTTCCCCCATCCCCACAAGCTTGAAAATTGCTTTACAGACCATCAGTGCTGCCCATCAGTATTTTGGGACACCTAGCCATACTCCACTCAGCATGTGGCAGGACTTCCATCTTGGAACTTTCTGTCGGGGCTGTGGCTTGCTCCAATAAGGTTGACCAGCATGACTACTAACCAGAATAGCCGCAGCAGTGGATAGACACCAGGAGTGGGTTTCCTTCCTGATCTACGATGTTATTCAGCATCAGTCTTTAACACATGCTCCTGGAAGCTGGAAGATAATGTGTAATTTGGAAAGGAGCACAGTGCCTTGAACTGTCCTGAACACTCCCTCACAGTCTCCACTTGCTAATACTTTTCCTGAATGAAGACCATTAAAATGCCAACAAAAAACCCTTTAAAAAAGATTTTATGTCGGCATTCAAACTCCAGAAATTTGGTGTTGATTTAGGTTAATTTGCCAACTTCTTCCATGGCCTAAATAAAACCAAGGGATAGAGACCAAGGGATAGGATAAATCCTCCCCAATCTCCTGCAGTGATAGGGATGAGTCAGAAGAGCGTGCAGGAGGCGGTAGACTGCAGCTCTCAGCGATTACGCAGCCGGCCAGAACAGGACCAACTGACTGGTGTGGCTCTGAGGGCTGTGGGGTTTTATTTTTTCCCTCCTTATGGGGTGAGATATTCTCAGACAGTCTCTCAACTGCCTCTGCCACACTTTCCCCTCAGGAACACAGGCCCCTCAGATCCCTCAGACCACAGAGAGGAAGACATCGTGTATCCCCACCCCTGTCCCTCTTGGTCTGGTTTAGCAGAAGGACACAAGATCTGTGAAACCCAGATTACATGCCTAGCTTGGCCACATACCTACTAGGTCACCTTAAGCAAGATCCCAAATTTGGGGAGTTTCTTTTTCCTATCTATAAAACAGCAGTAATGATACCTTAAAGTGTCACTAGTTCTAATAAAATTATACTGTGACAAAGGACAAATTCATGTGGAGGCTATTTGTAAAGTGCTTCTCTTCCCTCCACTTTAGGCCTTGAAATATACTGTCCCCTAGCAATTCCTTGGACACATGTCCTAACGGACCATTCGTTTACTCTCACAAATGTACAGGACAGTGGAGAACTGTCATTGGATCCTGTCATTCCCATCTTAAATGCTGAAGAAGGTTAAAGTAGCCTCAAACTCTGACTTTGAATCACTGTCACTTTGGCCACTGCTTTCCTCTATAACTTCATTTCCCTTTGGCTTATAGGTTTTTAGCTACATTGGCTTCTGACATTTCCCTGAACATACCAAATTCATTTCCATTTCATAGCCTTTATGGTTCATGCTTGCTTTGACTAGAACTCTCTTCCTCCTGCAGAGCTGGCTGCTTGATGTTGCACAGGACTGGCCTTAAACCTCACCTTCCCAGAGACCTTTCCTTAACTGCTTTATCCAAAGGGATCCTCTTGCTTCACAATTCCTTTATCACAATAGCTTCTATACTCCCTTCATATGACTGATCAGAAATTGTAATCAATCTACATATGAATTTGATGGCCAGGGTGTTGTCAGTAAAACGTAAGCTCCACAAGGGCAGGGGTCAGATCCTCTTTAGATGTAAAGAATAAAGCGAAATGAAATAGGCATTCATTCTGGCAAAAACCATGTCAATGCTTTGTTAGGGCCACAGGGCCATGGTGGGGATCAGTTGAGCTAGAGATTTGAATTCTCCTCTGGGCTTCTTTTCAGGAGGGTGAAGTCTTCTAGGAAACAGAGCTAATGTTTTATTCTTCCTCAACACTCTCAGCGTCTTGCCTAGGGCCTGGTACATGATCGGGCCTTAGCATGTTTTGGTTTCACAGAGTAAAACTGCCCCTGTTTTCTGAGATAGGCTGCTGGGCGAACATGTGGCTGTTCCCTTGATGCAAGATAGCTGACATTTCAGGCTGACCTTTCTACCTGCCTCAGCAATGCAACCTTTGACAACAGCAATGTTCCTGTAACCACCTTCCTCCTCCCTCACCTACAGGTTTGAACAGAATCTATCTGAGTCTGTTGATTGAAAGTAGGGACTTTTCAACTTCTATCTACTTCCTGAAGGGAACACTTATGAGGACTCATTAAAAATAAAAATAATTGGTAATATTCAACAATATGAGTTAAAAATTGATGCTGACACTCATAATTTTATGAATGAGTATGATGACATGCACCAGGCATGACTCCAAGAATTTTGCATATTAGTCTTCATATATTAACTCACTTGATCCTTACAATAATGCCATGAGGAAGGTTATAATCATTTCCTGCATTTTATTGCTTAGGAAACTGAGATATTGAGGGGCCGAGGGACTTGTCAATGACAGAGCTGGGATGTGAGCCTGGTCAGTCTGGCTCAAGAGACTCTGTGCTTAGCTATTAACATTGTAATCCTTAAGTACAGACTTTCTGGGCCTATAACTAGCCTTTCCTAGAACAGATGGCTTATTTAGCTTGTAATGAATTGTTTACTTTTTTATATAAATCATGCATAAAATAAGTTCTTCTGTAAAACAATTAATACATTCAAATAAAGTGAAAGCTTCCCTTTACCCTCCTTTTATGCTAAACTGCTTCTGCCTTTTCCAGGAATAGTTATTATACCAATTTTGTCTATATCCTTCCTATCCATTAATGCCCCTGCCTCATATGGGCCAACCTTCTCACATACAACTACAAATATCACCTCTCCATTCGTGGGGGTAGCAACACAAAATCCTTTGCAGCTAGTGCATGCAAAGCATGTTACAGGGCCAAGGCTCTCGGAATCCACTATCTTCTGATGATGTTTGTTCCTGAGTTCCAATGAACTATTCAACAAATGATTAGCTAAGTGAACAATTTAACCACCATATACAGAAAGAAAAGAATAAAGAAGAAATGTTAAGTATATAGTCAATCTTTGTATATCTTAGCAGTAAACATAGAAGTACAGGTAAAGTTTATGGGCCCTATTTCTGTTACTGGTCATAAGACTCTGGCTGGTATTTTGAGTTGAAACAAAACACTGAACACTAAAAGAACATTCTGGAAGGCATTCCTGAGAAACTTTTCAGGTTTATAATGAAAATATTAAGGAATACATAGCTTTCTCATAGTTAGATTTGGATTCTACTAAAGCCATTCCTTTGTCTGGGTCAATAGATTAAAGAACCACTAATCTTTTTACTATCTTAGGACCAGATCAACCAAACCTCAGTAATTGCTGCAGGGGACTGGTTTATTCCGAAGCCTCCACTCAGCAAGAAAGGGGAGCTGATCTGACACAGGAGCCTCCCCTTCCCTGACCTGTGGGTGGACTAGGAACTTGAGCTTTATGTTTATGGGGCTGATAAATCCAAAGTGGGAACGGGATGAGCATTTAATAAAGACAGAATGTACAGCTTTGGAGGACGTCGTTTTTAATTATAAATGAAAACCTGAGAGAATGACTCAAGGTGGCCATGACATACAGCTGAGTGGAATTGCTTTGTTAATTACCTAGAGATGCCTAAATATAAAACTATATATTTAGTAAGAAAAAAGATTATAAGATAAAACTTTATGCTTGAAAACATTTATAATTCAGCAGTGTATGGAATCTGCAACGTAACCAAAACGATGAACGTAATTCTGATTATGAATTGTTTATATACACAGAAATAACACGTTACAACGACCAAAAATAAAATATTCCAGCTTGTCCCCACAGCACAGATGGTACCATAGAGCTCTGTAACGAAGGGTGACGTTGTGGGATAAAGTCTTGGAGGAAGTGTTCTTGCTTGTTTTCCCACGAGGACCGAGTGAATATGGAGTGTAGTTTACATTACTGCAAGACCACATGTGCCGCAGTGACTTGGCACAAGGCAGCTGGCTTACAGGTGCTCTGGCAAGTTGTGACGGGAAGGCCGCTTTTCCTTTTGTATTTTTAATATCATGTGTATGAAATGATTTTAATGTGCTTTTTGGTGCTGGCATAGATACTGCAGGCATCCCCTTTGGGCTGAGGATTTTGTCTTTGAATGGGGTTTCCGGAAATAGGTGACAGTCCTATTTTCTTTCTTAAAAGGATTCTTTATTGTGGGGTCATGTGGGATTATTAGCTGGAGCAACTCTCTTTTCCTCCATTGAAATTAAGGGGAAAAAACCTGAAGACAAAATAGAGCACAAAATTACCTTAGAAAAGAGAGCTTCAGCGATTGAGCTCTAGTGAGATCAGTTAGGCCAAGGCAAGCGGGTCACAAAAGATTAGCAAGTCTTATATAAACAAAGGGCAATTATACACATTCTTCCTAGCCTTGAGCCTGGAAATGTCACAGTGTCCGTCTCCGAATGCGATGCGCGCAGGCGGCTGGTGCTGCTGGAATGCAGTCAGCCTGCCGGGGAGAGGAAGGTCCTGTCCTGGCGCAGCCCAGCGTGAAGCGCAGGGCAGGTCAGAAGAGGTCTGCCTCTTACCTGGGACACTTGCCGCTCTGCCGGGAATGTGTCTGCTTGGAACGTGACCGTGTAAGGGCTGTTCTTTTAGCCCGTGACATAAAGGGAGGAGGGAGAAAAAATAGCCACCCATACGACTGTGCTGAAATAAAACTGTTCTTCGTTAGATTCTGACCATTCCCCATTGTGCATTCTCGTTCGATGAGGTAAAGTCCTTCGGGTGTGGGAAGCCCTACCATCAAGAACAGGAAATAGTTTAAATCTTTGGAAATGTTGTTAAGGTTAAATAAATGGGGAGATGACTACAGTGAAGGTTACCAACCACTTCAGAGTAGTTTTTGAAGGCAGATATTTGCTAATTGTCGGTGTTCCTCAGGAAACATGCACAGCCAGAGTGTTCTGGTACTGCTTCTCCATGGGTGTGGGGTAAGCTTTTTAAAGAGGCGGCAGGCAGTTCGTTGATTTCTCTCAGACCCAGCTCAGACTTAGGGAGCCTTCTGGAAATCCTTCAGTGACTTAGGTACCTCTGACAGACGTGATAGTGGGCCTGGGATTTCTAGGTGGATGATGATAAGCAGATGAGATTTGTAAGGGTGTTTGGTAAACATCTGTTACTGCCTTCAGTAAAACCAATGGACATATGTCTAAAGCTGCATTGATGGATATGTTACATCTATTTTGTCAGCTGTTCAGATATAAGGACTGCAAGGAAATCATGGGATATTGGTTTTGATGACAAATATCAATTTAAATTGAGCCAGAAAGTGAAGCTTATTGGCTAAAAAAATGCTTGAAAAACAGAGGCAGAAGTAGTCAACATGCTTATTTGGCTTAAAAATAGCAGTTTGTATGCATATATATCCTCATGACCACCAACTACTGGCCGTGTAGATCTGGGGAAAACAGGCTTCGTGGCTCCGTTCTCTTCTGTCTCTGCAATTTCCTGACATTTGACGGCTTGACCTTCAAAAAGTAAGGCAAGGGAGTCAAAGGAATTAATTTCAAGATACACTTTTTCTATGCATTAGATTCTTAGTCACTCCTCAGTCCATATTGTTATGGCTTATGGCACATATTACTTACTATTAAAACTATATAATAATGTTTACGTTAGCCCCACTAGACTATTAGTTCCTTAATAGTGCTGTACCATGTTCGGCCCTCTTCCTGGTATCTAAAAGATTATCTAAAAATAGCAGGCGTTCATTAATGATTGTTGAATAACTAACTGAATAATAAAAGATCAGTATAGCGGTTAAAATATGGCCAAGTAATTATGTCAACCTATTACTATGTCTAAGAATGCTTTCTTAAAAATGCACAACTTTATTGAAATAAAATTCACATATCGTAAAATTTGTGCTTTCAAAATGTACAATTCAGTGGTTTTTAGTATATTCGCAATGTTGTGCAATCATTATCACTCACTAGTTTTAGAACATTTTCATCATTTTAAAAAGAAATCCCATGCATAGTCATTAGCACTCACTTTCCATGCCTTACCTGCCTCAGGTCCTAGCAGCCACTAATTTACTTTCTGTCTCTATGGATATGCCTTTTCTGGCCTTCTTATAAAATTGAAATGCTGTGATATGTGGTCCTTTGTGTCTGGTTTCTTTCAATTTGCATAATGTTTTCAAGGTTCTTCCATGTTGAATCATGGAACAAAACTTCATGCCTTTTTAGGGCTGAATAATATAACATTATATGGGTATACCACAGTGCGTATCCATCCATCAATTCATGGCAATTTTGGTTGTTTTCACTTTGTGGTCATTGTGAATAATGCTGTCATGAGCATTTGTGGATAAGTTTTGCGGGGACATATGTTTTCAATTCCCATGGGCATATACCTAGGAGTGGAATTACTAGGTCAAATGCTAATTCTATTTTTTACTTTTTGAGGAACTGCCAAAGTGCCTTCCAAAGGAGTTTCACCATTTTATATTCCCGCAATGTATGAAGGTTCAAATTTTTCCACATCCTCATCAAAATTTAGACGTACGTATGTATCTGGTGTAGTATCTCATTGTGGTTTTGATTCGCATTTTCCTGTTGACTAATAATGATGAGCATACTTCACGTACTTTTCGACTATTTATATATCTTCTTTGGAGAAAGGTCCATTGTAAATCCTTTGCCCACATTTAAGTTGGATTATTTGTCCTTTTATTTTTTAGTTGTAAGGGTTCTTTATGTATTCTGGATACATGTTTTTTTTATCAGATATATGATTTAAAAATGTTTTCTCCCAATCTGTGGGCTTCCTTTTTACTTTCTTGATGGTACCTTTTGAAGCACAGCAGTTTTTAATTTTGACTAAGTCCAGCATATATGTACTCTTTCCTGTGGCTGCTTATGCTTTAGTTGTCAGCGCTAAGAAACTAGTGCCTAATTCAAGGTCATTATGGTTTACACCTATGTTTTCTCCCAATCTGTTAGACTTAGGTATTTAATCCATTTTGAGTTATTTTTTGTATTTGGTGTGAGGTTGAGGTATAAATTTATTTTTTTGCATGTGATTATCCAGTTGTCTAAGTATGCTTTTAACATATAGTGAATGTATGAGCAGAAGTTGAGTGCTGTTTGAGAATATACTAAAATCTCAGGAATTCACACTATGCTGTCTGTACTCAGAGCTAATGATAACCTGGATACTGACTTTTAAAAATTGTTGTTCAAGTACAGTAGTTGCCATTTTCCCACTACCACTTTTCTCCACCCCACCCACCCTCACCTCCCATCGTCAGTCCTACCCCCTTTTGGCTTTGTCCATGGGTCCTTTATACATGTTTCTTGACAACCCTTCCCCTTCTTTTCACTCTTATCCCCCTCTCCCCTCCCCTCTGGTTACTGTCAGTTTGTTCTTTATTTCAATGTCTCTGGTTATATTTTGCTTGCTTCTATGTTTTGTTGATACTAACTTTTTGTATTAGTTATAAAGAAAGGCTTTACCATTAACTTTAATGAAAAAGGAGCTTATTGGAATGAATCTGCAAAGCTATTCGAGTTCAAGTCTGATACCCTCATCAAGAGGACTCTTTGTTATTTACTCAAAGTTTGAGAAAGAAGGGAGATTTTTTTGATACAATAGTAAATAAAAGCTATGTAGGAAGAAGGTTTGACCCACATGGTAGAATGTCCTATTTTTCTTTAGGTATCTTACCCTGAGACAAGAGCACCTTAGTGCCTGCCTTGTTTCTATCCCCAGCAATGAAAACATTCCTATTTCAGCAATGGAAGTGGAGTGTAAGCAGGACTTACAGCTTACAAGGTATGTGCTCCCTGGGGCAGTTGAGTGTTGAAAAAGACCAAGGACTATGAAATGGGTCCAAGGGAGAAGCTCTTGCTTAGGAAGTGGCCCTGTTAGACACCCTGAAAGGGTGGAACTGGGGTCCCAGGTTGTAGGGAAAATAGGGCACTAGACCTAGTCACTTTTCTCACTCTGTATGGGTTCAGTTTTATTATTTGACACTATAGTAAGAAATTACTGGTACAGATTGGGGGGTTTTGTGTGTGTCTGCAAAACCTGATTTTTAATGAATCCAGAGACACGGGAGGGGGTCAGTAGGGTGGATGGTAATGTACTTTCCTTCTCTGAGCAAGTGGATGTAGGGTCTGAAAAGAAAAGTCATTATCCAACCAATTAGTCGGACTTTTAAAATTAATCGGGCCATTTTTGTTGTTGTTGTTTGTTTCCCTGACTGTTCTTCCTTCCCTCCATAACCTTTGTTTCTGAGTTAAGCAGCCAGGGTTACACCAAGACATCTGGAAAACTGACTACATGCTTGGTAACTTGGACGTCTGATTCCCACTAAACTGCTTCATTTTCTTCTCACTTCTGACTTTGCCTCCTTACCATCTCCTCGATGCAATTGCTCTAACTCAGATTCTGTATTCTTATGGTTATTAATTCCTAAAGAGCATAGCATAATACCTGTCCTACTTCACTCTATTTCAAAGTTCCTATGCTTTCTTTCATTTTCAGTTCCTATGTCTCATTTACAGTTCCTGTAAGAGGGAATTGGGTTGGTGCAGCTCAGGCTTCTGTGTGTCTGTCCATCTTTGGGATTGTTTGTCTTTGGCTCCTTGCCTTACCCTGATGTGGCTGGGTTTTAGGTGACGTACAGTTGGCCAGCTAAAGGCCAAGGGGGACGGTTAGTCACGTAGAAGGACCTGTGAACATGAAAAACCACAAGATTTTTAAATCTAGAAATATCCTAGTATAAAATGGTAAACAAAAATGTTTAACTTCTAGGTAAGTGTGTATAAATAAGTAAATATTCAGTTCTTTTAAAATAAAAAAATCAGTAATTTGCTCATTAATATTCAAGCACTTCACAAAATTTTTAGTATCACTTAATATCACTTTTATATCTTCAAGAGTTTTGTTATTGTAACTAGTCAGCCATATTCTTTAATAGTAGAAGAGGCCTGGGAATCTATGTTTTGCTATTTTTTTTCTCTAAGGTTCCTATATAATGGCTCACTTTTCTTCATTTTCTTCCTATGTTGGGAAGTTCCTTTAGGGGTCAAAAATACAGTTACATGGGCTGCCCTCCATTCATATATTTAAATTCAAAACACCCCATAAATTGTACTTGGACATAGAGCCTTCAGGGAGATAATTAAGATTAAATGAGGTCATAAGGGTGGGCCCTCATCTGTTAGACTGGTGTCCTTATTAGAGGAGACCCCAGAGCTCCCTCTTCCCCTGTGGACACGTAAAGGAGGGACCATGTGAGAACACAGCAAGAAACTGTTATCTACAAGCCAGAAAGAGAGGTCACCAGACACCCACCCTGATGGCATCCCGGTCATAGCTGTGAGAAAATAAATTTCTGTTGTTTAAGACACCCAAGTACGCATGGTTTTGTTGTGACAGCCCTAGAAGACTAATACAAAAAGTGAAGGAAATGTTTATAGAGTAAGTCCTATCTATCCCTAATACAAAATTTAGTTTTACTTTTGTCTTAGCACTCTATGAAGTGAGCTTATGTAAGCATACATTTGCATATTTATTGGCAAGCCCCTTTTCCCTTCTCCAGTGTAAATTCCATAAAGGGAAGACCTGCCTTTCTCGGTCACTGCTATATTCCCAGGCACATGGTGAAAAATATATATTTACTGAGTGAATGAATTAATGATGGAAATCATTTTGGTACATCTTTATAAATAGAAACATGAGAGATGTTTTTTCCTTGAGTATTAATATTTGATCCAGTTGATCATTCTCTTTTTCTCACGGTGTTTCTGCATTTGCTCTTAGGACTGTGTGCTTCTGATTTGACCCTAATTTAAGAGCTTCTCCACCATCTCCTTTACTAGCTCCTCTTATTTCTGGATGTAAAGTTTGGAGCTTTAGGTCTTATTTCTGTTCCTCTATCCCTTGTAAAGGTAGATGCAATACTGAATAGTGATTAAGAGTACAGATTCTTGAACCAGAATGCCTGGGTTCAAATACTGGCTCCACCACTTAAATAGTAGCATGAGATTGGACGAGTGAATTTACCTCTCTCTGCCTCAGTGTGTTTATTTCTGAAACGGGGATTGTAGGCACCTCAACAACATTGTTATAAGAGTTAAAAGAGCAATAAGTGTAAAACGTTGAGCTTGGTACCTGGCACATAGAATGTACTTGGTAAGTATTATACAGGAGTGGGCAAAAGTAGGTTTATAGTTGTGAGTATGTGAAATGCAGTTTGGTATTATTATTTATTAATTATTGTATTATTTTTCATATATGCAAATTTAAACCTACTTTTTCCCACTGCTGTTTTTATTTTTTAAAATAATAGCTTAATTATTTTTTAACCAATATCATTTTTTGTCATTTGTAATGTTTCTCTATGTAATTTTATATACTCCCATGGCTTTAATAGTCCTAAAATGCCATTACACTCCAGCCTCATATAACCATCATATATCCAACTGTGGTAGGTGGGATTCTAAGGTGGCCCCCAACTTTCCTGTCCCCTGGAGAACACAACCCATATAATCTCCTCAACCTGAGTATGGATGGATCCTGTGAATACGATGTGATATCACTCCAGTTCACAGCTTACTTACTAATCAGTTGACTATAAGATAATCAAAAGGCAGCTTATCTTGCATGGGTCTGACCTAATCAGATGAGCCTTTGAAAGAAGGTGAAGCATCAGAGAGACTTGCTCTTGCTGGCCTGGAAGAAAGCAAACAGCTATGGTGTGAACCCCGCATGGGAGCCACATGGCAAGGAACTGAGAGCAGCCGCTAGGAGCTGAGAGCAATCCCTGTCTGACAGCCAGTGAGAAAATGAGGACCTCAGGCATACAGCTGCAAGGAAGTGAATTCTGCCAACAACCAGTGAGTTTGCTAGAGGATCCTAGCCCTCAAATGAGAATCGCAGCCCTGGCCAACATCTTGATTTCGTCCTGGTGAGACCCCTGCTAATTCATACCTGTAATTCTGAATTATAGCAACTGATAGATAATAAATGGGTATTGTTTTAAGGTGTTTAGCTGTGGTAAGTTGTTACACAGCAGTAGGAAATGCATGCACCAACTGCCAAGTTCAGTACTCTACGTCCATGTGAAAGAAGAATCTCACACTTTACACATCCAAAAAGAACTCTTGATTTCTTTCCACCATTCTGCATTTTCCTTTCCTCTTCTCAGTAAGTTTCTCAGGGCTAAAAACTAGAAGGATCTTTAATGCCTCTTTCCCTAGACCCCACATACAGTTCATCAACAAATCCCGTAGCCTCTGTCATCAAAATATATCCTGCACTTCACTATTTCTCACTGCCTCCCCTGCAGCCACCCTGGTCCAAGCCACCTCCATCTTTGCGGGGACCCTTACAATATCCTGTGCCTGCTCTCCTCATTCCATACAGTTAGCCCTGTAGTCACAGTGTTCTATTGTAAATGAGGCCATGCCACTCTGTGAGTGATCCATCAATAACCTCTTACAATACTCAAGAGTAACATCCAAACTCCTTACATGATTTGGTCCCTGCTATCTCTGATTTCATTCCCCACCATCATCCTCCAGCTACACAGATCTTTCTGCTTTTCCATTATGATGTCAAGCAAGGTTGCATTATAGGGTCTTTATACTTATTTTTCCCTTTGCCTGGAATATTCCACCCCATATCTTTGGCTCCTTCCCTTACTTTATTAAGATTTCTGCCCAAATGTCACCTCCCCTGGTAGCCTTCTCTGACTGTCTTATCTAAAAAAGCCAACCCCTTTCTTCTCCCATCACTGCCTATTTGTATTCCTTGCACTTAGCACTCCTGGCATTTTTATTCGTGATCTGTTCTTTGTTTCCTCATTTGTTTAGCACTTGTCTCCACTGTTAGAATATAAGTTCCATCAGGGTAAGGAATTTAATTGGATCATCACTCAATCCTCAAGGTTTACACACTGTCTGGCATACATAAGTAGGCACTTACATAATTTTTATTGTGTTAAGAACACAGAGAAATATTTGATAAATTTGTATTGAAAGCAAAATTGAAACTACTGTTTTTTTCCAAGAAAGTTGTGACTGTGATACCTGTTAAAAACAGGAATTGAGAAAACATACATCTCTGAATTGAGAAATATTTGTGCTATCAAATTACTTGGTGTTTAGAGATGTTTAATGCTATTTAAACATTGCTAGTGATATTGCTGATGCTGTTTCTGCTGAAGTAAGGTTATGAGGTTTGAACTCCAAGACATAATGTTGTTCTCATGATGTTCGCTTGCTCTCTCTCTCTCTATTTTTTGGCAAGGAAAAGGTGATTTCGATAATCCACATGCTGAAATTTAAATTTTAGTCCTAATCAAGACAGACATGAAAATGGCCCTGTAATGAGACCATGTCCTAGGTCAAATATAAACCACCTTACTAATCAATGGCAAACAAAGCTAGAAACTATCCAAAATATATGTGACATGGAAAATGGAGGTGTTTAGAGCTCATCTCATATTTTAGATATCTGGATGGAGCACAAGTTCAAAGTTTCAGCACAACTAATAGATGTCATTACGATGAAGTTGGAGATGCTGGAAAGTTTTTCCTGGTATAAAAAAGACTTAAGTGATCCAACATGTATCAGTTTTTAAGGCCAATTTTCCAGGTTTACAATTATCAGCTCACATGTAGAGATATGTTTACTTTTATTTCTTTTTAAAAAGACTTTATTTATGTATTTTTAGAGAGAGGGGAAGGGAAGGAGAAAAGAGGGAAACATCAATCCCTTGCCTCTTGCATACCCACAACCTGGGACCAGGCCTGCAACCCAGGCACGTGCCCTGACTGGGAATCAAAGGAGTGACTTCGCTTTGCAGGATGATGCTCGACTAATTGAGCAACACTGTTCAGGGCTATATTTATTGCTTTTCTTCTCTTTCACAATGGAGTTTATTTTAAAGATGTTGGTAAATAGTCTTTTTCAGACTAATAATAGCTTCTCTGCAATGCAAACTATGGCATATTGATTATGAAAAAAGCTACTGAAATATGTTTTGCTCTTTTCAATCTAGTATGTTAGGTTTCTATTCTTTTTCAACTATCGTATCTACTCAAATAATGCACTTATTTCTTTTTCCCTAGCAGGTCATTTCTTTGCCAATTGGAGGCTTTTGAAATGATGTAAATACCTCTTAATTTATGAAAGAAATGTTGATTGTAATTTAGAATGGTTTAATCAAACAAATAAAACTCAACTTTCTTCTAAATTATCCTCTAAAGAAAATAATTCAATTTAATAATTTCTTTAAGCTTTAAAATAGATATAAAATATTTATTATTTACTAAAAAGAACCTTATTTGAACTCTGGACAAGTGTAGAAGTAAGCTGTGAATTAAAAATATGATCTGATAAAATGACACATAAATATTTTAGCAGGAATTTTGGTCCTAATGCCCAGGCTATTGCTGTAAATCTGCCTGTAATACAAAGCTTTCCTCCGTTTGACAACTTCAGAGAGCCAACTATTTGGGTATTAAAAGCTCCTGCCCAGATTACTATAAATGTCAATCCTGGTGGAATTGCTTAAAAAGCATGGCTGTTATTCTTTTTACAGTGTCATAGTTGTGTGAGTGTCCTGTGCATGTCTTCATTTCGACCGAGTACTGATTTCTTCCATCGTGCACGTGGAGAGAAATTATGGTCTATTTCATGTGCGGGTGGGCTTAGTTCTAATTCAGTGAACATTATAAAATAATCACTTCTTTTTAGTGAATGCCACTGTTGCGCCCATGTCCTTAAAAAAATTCTAAATTTTGTTTAGTCACAGAGACAGGGCAGTATTGTTAGATAAAAAAAATGAATGGTGATGAGAAACAGATTCAGTTCTGATCATCAAAGTTTCAATCACCAAAGTGGCTAAAGGATTTTAAGCACTCTCTAAAGTGCACTCATACCACACAACAGCAGTTGCTTTAGGAGAGGTGAAAACAATATAAACTTCCAGGAACTAGTGGGCCGGGATGAAATGTTCACAAATACACCAGTGGAGATTATCAGTGATTCTCCCCTCATCCCATTCCCACTCTCACACTTTTTTGAGTGAATAAAGGAGCCATTCTTTATTGTATCTTGCTGTCTGTGAAAAAAAAACACAGCATGTCATGTTTAGGTCACGGGTTATTCTGCAGATTAATAATCATATTAAAATACATTAAAATTTGTTCATATATGTTGAGATACAATGATAGTAATCCAGAGTGTCCAAATGCAATCATTGGATCAAAATGCCCCAGACCCAGTGCTTTCCTATTACTTTTCCATTAATCTTCATATTGCTTATGTGAGGGAGTAGAAGCTATGGTCTCCATGTGACAAACACTGATGCAAAGACAGAGCTGAAGATTTTCCAAATGTCACACACACACAAAAAAAATCTAGAGAAGAAAATGGCAGAAAAAGATAGATTTAAAGACTCCCTGAATCTTGCTAGGTCCATGATGGCACAACCCAATAAACTTTATGAGTGAATAATTTAGCTATCCAAGTAGAAATGGAATAGGTACTTTGGACTTATGTTGTCCTTCAGTGGGAATAATTTTGTTCTATTCTATACAGGGGACCCAAAAGTCTTCATTATGGAATCTAATTTTTAATTATGTAAAATATCAGCTTTTAGAGTCAAAATGTCCACAATTGGACAACTTAGGCAGTGTTGATTGTTAAGGTGACCCAGTGTGCATCCAAACCCTCATCCTTGCACCCAGTGCCACTGACCTCAATGCACAGAGTACCCACAGCTCCTCCAGTAATTCTTCTTAAACTGTTTCCAAGCTCAAGACCTTTTATAGATGGTTGATTGCAAAATGCTATGTCTTAACTAATAAATTTGGCCATCAGGACTCAGTAACATTCTTTGCCAAACTTCATTTTCATTCATTCATCCATTCATTAAATGAATAGTCATTGTCTGTCTATGTATTTGAGGTGCTGTGTTAGCTGCCTGTAATCCAAAGTCACATAAACCATCATCTTTTATCGCTTGAGGGAGTCACTCATTAAAATTGTTTAGTAAAAGACTAAACAATTATTTCACAATGTAAATAAGTGAAATAATGCATTGTGATATAATGAAAGGACTGTGCCTATATATTAAGAAAAAAGAATTAGAATTATCTTGAAAGGAATTTAACAATTGAAAGGAAAAAGGACTTGGAATAAATTTTAGAAATAGAGTTATCCATCACAGGCAGTTTGCCATAGAAAATCAGAAAAAAAGTATTGTAAGTAACTCCTACAATGGGAAATAGGTTAAATTATTATGATACATTTATAAATTGGAATATTAGGCAGTTTGAAATACACTGTTCCTGACCTCTTTACAACCTCTGTAGGAGTGAGGTGGAAGTTTTCTTCCCTTCATCTGGTACAACATATGGAGTGTCTGAGGATGGGTTTCTATGGGAGCTCTTTCTGGCATGCTGGACAGAGCCTTTCACAATGCCCCTACTTCCTACCTCCTTCCCAGGTGCTTTCTGGGAGTCATAGTTTTTTGACTGGTAGAAAGGTACTTAAGGGGAATCAGACATCAGGATGCACTGTTCTTTCCACACAGATACACACACACGAAGTATGTGGAGCAAGTATAGTTACTCAATTTTGTGTTTGAGTGTGCTTTATTTAGAGTGGACTGATAGTGGAAAACAGGAAAAAGGTCTCTTATTGACTCCTAGGTAGGTACAGCTTGATTATTCTTCCATCTAGTTCCATCAATCTTCTAATAGGTGGATATTCTTTTAAAATTTTGATAATAATACTGTTTGAATGATAGTACTGTTTTTTTCCTTTTACCATAGTTGTTTGTTTTCACATTGTCTTCCTCTTCTGAACCACCGTAAGTATTTAAAGGGAAGTTTAGGATAGTGTTTTCAGGGACCCAGCAATATTTAAAACCCACTGCTTTATTCTGTTTGTATAATTTTTTAAAATTCCTGCACATTAGACATTTATTCTCTGCTTCGTCACAGTTTCTACCACTTCCTACTATCTTCAAATGACTTAATAGCTACTTTTTAAAGTTCCCTTCCTGGCCATTAGTGCTGTATGTGTTTGCCATCCCATCCCTGTTTACAGGCCTAACAGAAATGGGGGTGGGGGCGGATCACCTGGACAGGGAGTATTCTGCTCTCAGGGACTTCTAACATTTCCGACTTAGAAATCAGCAGGGACCAACAATTAATTAATAGAGGGAATGCTAAATAGACCTTAGCAATTTCCCTTCATTCCTAGATACAGAGAGGGAACTCTTTTAGTCCTTGTAAAGTTTGTCTTTAGTACTTTTAGTACTAAATGGGAGAGAGGAATACGAGGCCTCAGAGAAGCGATGTATGAAGGGACTAGGAAATGCAAGCTGTAAGGAGTGACATGTAGCAGGAATCTGGCCAAGTCATAAAACATTTTGAGCTAGGCACTGGGCCCAAATCAACTAGCTGAATCCTTCATGGTTCAGATCCTCTTCATTTTCTAACTCTCCATCTTGCTAGTCAACTCTGATGTGTTCCAAACTTTCAGAAACTGGAATGAAATCCCAGAATGTGAGGGATTTCCTATGGGCAGTGACCTTAATTTTGGAAAGAAGCAACATTTGAGCTTCACACCCTTTCCTGAAAAGTCCGTTTAATATTCCTTTCTGAGAGCCGAGGGGAATGCAGATGGCACTGGGGAAGAGCTAACTCATCATGCAGAGGAACCCCAACAGTGAGCCCTCTGGTCTCTTTTGCTAGGATGTGTATTAGATTGAAATATTTAGGGAGGAACAGAAGACTCTATAATCTATAGTGACCAAATAATTCATTTTTATCTAAATTATTAATTCGGATAGGCTGTTAAAAAAAAAAACCAGAAAGCTTGGGATTTGTAGGTATTAGACAGGACCTGGTAGTGTGCACTTTTAACAAGAACCTCAGGGGATTCTGCTGCAGCGGGTCCACAAACTACACCTTAAGAAGCGCTAGAATTTATTCACACCTGAAATGTATTTTCAAACTTTTCACCATGACCTTTTTATTATCCTTGATTAAAGGGGACTGGTAATGTAAGTTTTGTAATAATTCAGACTGTATTTTACCCTTCAATTCCAACGTTTTCCCAAATCTCCACCCTGACAGAAAGAGTTCTTCCCTTGGACAAGGATCAGAAGCCAGTCTCATTGACCATCCATCCATCAACTGCATAATCAGTCCAAGTTCACTACTGATGTCAAGTTAGAATTCTTTGGTGTTAGAGTTTCAAAGGCACAAAAATGCAGAGGGAAAAATAATTTACTGAAATGCAACTTAATTCAGAATTTAATAAGTGGGAAAAATGTAGAAAGTAATTGGGGATGTAGTTTATTTGTTATAAAATTAGAAGAACAACAGCAAGAGATATATTACCTCTATGAAATCTGAGAGATTAAGTGGATTAAGTAAAACCACTTACAGAAATGTAAATATACAGTTGCCAAATGTATTTACACTTCCATGAAACTTGTATCAGTCCATAATGAATAATGCTGCATCCTAAATATAAGTATTTTAGAATAATAAAAACATTGCTCTTACCAAGGTCAATAAGGGCTGAAGTTTTGAATATATCGGATATTAACATGGTGCAGGTTAAAATTATTATTGTAACTAAATTATAATAATTAAAATTATAATTATAATTTTTGGAGTTTTTCTCAGTCTGTGTATTAATTTTGTTTGGAATCTTAAGGACCGAGCTCAAGAAGAAAATGAAATCTTGTTAAAATGTATGTGGAAATGTTTACAGAAGTGCAAATGTTGCTTAAATGAGCAAATTCCTGAAATAATTTACAACTTTTCCCCTTTTATAAGTATCTCTACAAGCCTCATACCTTATTTTCTCAAATAAGTCTAGAATTCACTTAAGATGACTGTTGGTAAGGAGATTTATAATCTCTGATAAGACTGTTTAGACTTTGAAAAGATTCCAAAAATGGCTCCATCAATGACTAAAGTAATGTGCCTTTGTTTGCACAGCCAACACTATAATTTGCACATGTAGCTTGATGAATACATTCATGTACTTTAAGTAGCAGTATCTGAGGCACAAATGTTTCAGGAGGTGCTGTTTGCTCTGTATATTTGCTCAGAAATTTATTTTTTTTCTTTTTCCCTTTTGAAAGAGGATGGAATCAGACAAAAATAGCATTTACTCCCAAAGTAAAGTTTTTGTATATCAGAGTTAAATAAAGATTGGGAGTTTAATATGTGCCTCCACTATATTTTAAAGTTATTCTCACATAGTGGCAAATAATATAAAAGCTTAAAGGCAAAAATGAAATCTAGTCTGTTCTCCCCCCGCCCCCGCATAAAGGTTCTTACATGAAAAAATTAGACATCACATTTCTGTAATTTACTTTCTAATTAATTTCTTATATAATTAAAAGACCGTAGCTAGTCTTTGTCTTCTGAAGTCTAAGAACTTTCTGAGTTCTTGGGCTTTTCCTCTCCATTTCTCCTTCTCCCCTTCACTTGCTCTCTGCTTCAGTGAATATGAATAAGCACCTCGTATGTGCCAGGCACCGTGGTTTGTTCTGGGGATGCAAGTGTGAAAAGATACAATTCTTGCTTTTGGGGGGCTTATGGCCTAGTTGGGAGTAAAAGAAGACAACAAACAGTTACAATCAAGTGTATGGTGGGCACCATGACGGGCTGGTGCAGGAGCAGAAGTAGAAGCGGAGTGGGAGCACCTGAGAAAGTGCCTAACCTTGAGCTGGGGGAACAGGAGGTAAAATACTGTTTTGGGGAGAATCTCCTTTAGGCTGTTGTTAATTTAGGACTATTTCAATATTTTAACTTTAAACAACAACATCATCCCTTGCTCTTTATAACAATGTTTAGTTTTCGCTGAAGGGATTTTTCACATATTTTAGTCACCATGGTATTAAGCAACATTTGCCTATTTATCTTAAACAGCTATTGTGTTATGCTGTTGAGATTTGGGGCTTTCTCTGTTCTAGCTGTTACAATTACCCACCCCTTGATTCTGATTCAGGCCAGCTGTGGGCCCCCCGTGGTACCCCTTTAACAATGAACACAGTGGAATTCCCAGATGAAGTCCTAGGACAAGACTCTTCTTCCCCTCCATTACCTATGCCCTTGGTGAGGGTTAAAATTTGCATTTCTTATTTAATTTATCTTTTCCAAACTTTAATTCTGAATTTATTCCTGTATGCCTTTGAAACACTTGAATATACAATATAAAGAGAAAAATACATATAGCAAAATTCTTGAATCTTATAGAAGATTTCAAAAAAAATTGCTACAAAGGTAGACACGAGGAATCACGATTATAGTTTCCTTTATTAATTATACTACTATATAATTTTCTCTGAATAACTATGTGCTAGTAAACCAGAGGGCATATGTAATTTTCTCAAGGCCCATAGTGCTTTGTCTACGCAGTGAGTCTGATTTTTTCCCAACATATGGGCACTGTAATTTATCAGGTTTCATGACTGCTTCAAAGTTGTGAGCCAAATCTGTGACTATAGCTTGTTATGGAATGTGCACTTGTATTAACTTCATCTCTGGCTCTATTTTAAAGCCATATCCTTGTTTTTCTTTCTCATCCAAATTTTTTCCCAAATGGAAATATCTTTATTGTTTAATTCAATAATGAAGTCAATTCATGCTCCAAGTACCAACACTCAAACATTATGGAAAAGCAAAGTAGAACCTGAAATATCCCAGTAATCTCTACCCCGACCCTTACTCCCAGAGAATGTTAATGTTTTCACCTAACCTTTAATTAGAAATCTCGATCTATCTTTTTTAAACGTATTTTAGTAAGCTGCCTGAAATTCTGGAACATAGCAATATACCCTTAAAGAATAAACATGCTTTTACTAGTGCTTCACAGTTTACAAAGCACTTTCTACAAGCTTTAGTTCATTTAATTTTATGGGCAAAAATCAACAGTGTATTCTGAAACATGTCCATTTTATTGTTGCCAAAAATTTTGTTGATTTGGTTGAATTTCAGTTTTTACCAGTGTCGTTTTTTTGCAAGTCCAGGAAAAAACCCTGTAAGTCATTCTTCAAACTTGGTTTCCAGTCTTCCCAGTGGATAGCCAGATCATTGGTAGTTGTATCTCAGAACAGGAAGACAAACAGGTATGAATGCATTAAGCAGTAGAACAGATAAAAGATATATGTCCTTAATTGGGAGTCGAAAGTAACAGTTACTTTCAAATTATGTTTTACATCACATTTTTAAAATTCTGCTATAAGGAATTGTTTTACTAAGTTGTTAATTAGAAACAAACAGAATTCTGTGTTCCCATGTGTTTATTCTCATGGTGTGATTTCCAGAGATACACAGAGATTAAGGGTTGTTTTCCATTTTTTTTCTAGTGAACTGAATTGTGTCTACACATACACTGCTATTTCTTTCAGAAGGAACCAACTAGAGGTATAACATCCCTCTGCCTTCTGTAGATACCTCTAGGGAAACAGAGGATGATAATACCAGGGAAAAGAGTGTGTTTTCCTTTCATTTGGACACTGGTATGAAGTAAAAAAAAAAGAAGGTGGTTGTAACAGGGAGAAACTCTTAATATTCAGCAATAGGCAACAACAGAAAAGTGGAATGTTGCTTTGTTCAGAGATGAAAGTACTTTGCTTTTCTTGAGTTTGCTAAAGTGATTTTATAAGACATGGAAACCCAGCTCTTGGGACTCACTTTGGAGGTTTTGTGACACAGACAAGGAAACTGAGGTGCTGAAGCAGAATAAGTACTGTACTTCATCCACCAGTGTTCTAGAGCACCTGAAGCGCCTGGGAGCAGAGAGAGCGTGACTGCGGGGTGATGGTGAAGTGAAGCAAAGGCATATCCAAACTCACAAAATACTTGAAATTCAAAAGGGCATCATTTTATGTGAGAACAAACTCCTCGCATAAAATATTGAATTAGCTGACTGAGAGCTACCTAGTAAATCACAAGTACTATCTTTATAATAAATTATATTTCAGAGTCTGCCATATCAGTACTTTAGAGAAATAAGGAAGGATTCTGATTATTGAAATATGCTGATAGGAGCTTTAGGAAGCTAGTTATAACTACAGAAGCAGTGTTCGCTTCTCATGATGCTCATTGATGTGGTTTGCATTAAAATATGTTCAGTGCAGTTCAGCAGACATTTATTGAGCACCTACTGTATGGCAGGTGGCAGGGATGCAAAAATGTCTGCAACAGGATACCATGTTTTCAACAGGCTTATGAAATAATAGAGAACAACTATTTTGGAGATATAAATAAATGGATTTTGCAAAACTTAACTGTGCATTTTAAAAGAACAAGGGAGCATATCTTATACATATTTTCATAATGGCTAAAACAAAATGAAAACTGAATATGATTGTTGACAGACTAACTGACTTATGAAAAAATGTTGCCAAGTTCAGGTAAACAGTGTCTGAGGTCTCCAGAGACAATGAATGGAATTGATATCTGTTTCTAAGTGTAATTTTTTTGATTCCTTGATAATCACTGTTGTCCTTTGCTGTATTATTTGGACAAATCCTTCAACACATGGAGAAAGAATGACAATTTTTTTAAAGGTTATTATTATATAAGATTTTCTGTGTGATAAAACCACACCCAATGGGCCTCACCCAGAGGAGCTTATATATGTTATTAAACTCAGGAATGTTAAGTGTGTTAGATTCGGTCCCTGTTGGGCAGTCATATGACGCAAATGGTGACTCTGAAATGAAGCCATAATATATGGTTTAACCTCTTAACAGTTTGTGATGTCATTTTTTATGTGGTAAGAAAAACAAATGCTGTCACTTTTTATATTTGAGACTCCCACAAGCCAACATCAAGAGATTAAGTATGTGCATTACTAACACACTATCGTGAATGCAGTTAGACATATGCCAGGAAATCGGAGTGACCTCAAACACTCCTCAGGAACTCAGTACTATAGAATAGATAGATAAGTCCGCTGATAAGTTATAGCCCTAATGAGATACTGAGAGTTCCCCTTAGAAGGAAATAGGGGTAATTTTAAATAATTTGATCTGAGTGTTAATTTATGTTCATCCAGTTTCAGCTCATTTGAATGTAGATAACTTAAAAATCCAGAAATACAGTAGCTAATGCTAAAGAAAAGTCTGTATTTTCGTAGAAAAGATAAACTAAGGACAGAGATTAAATTGGGGCAGAGATTCAGTAAAAATGTTGGTTTCTAGTGTTTACTTTCTTGAAATATGGTTTTGAGTCATTTCTGTGAGATATAAACATGCTACTTTATGTTTCCTATCATTTTTTATTATGCACATAATTTAACAGTTTGTAATAGTTGAAGCCACATGTCTCTATGGACTGGGATATTTTTGAAACAACTTCACTCAAGCAAGCAGACTTTTAACTGTATAATTCAGGTATGTATATTTTCTTTGAACAAAGTTTGTGACATTCAGCTTGTCAAAAAGGAACCTTTTACTCGACTGAACAGCTTTGCTCTGTGTTTTGCTTGTCTACTGAGGCAAATAAAGGCCAACAAGAAGCACATTCCCAACTAGTTCAAGAACGAGAGAAGAATGAGGCAGGATTTGAGCCAGTTATCAGAAAGTTGCTTTCTTACTGAACATTTGATAGAGTATACAATATGCTAACTAGAAATAATTTAGGTAAATCTTAACTCTGGGTAACAGAATGTGCATCTCTCCCCTTCCTCTTGTGTATGTATCTAGTGAAAAGTATAATTTGTATTGTAATGATTAGTCTATATAATATATTATTTACTTTTTGATTTCTCCTTATTGGGGAAACATCAAGGGGTTAATGTGGAATGTAATTGGCTCTATACTAAATTTCATTATACTCTTAGAAGAGGGAAGAGTTGTAATGTCTTATTGTCTGTTCAAGAATTATATAGCTTATATTTTTTATTTGGAGTTTGACTAGGAATTTACATGAGTAGAGAGTTGCCCATTTTTGTTAGTGGATTCTGTCCATTCATACAATCAGTCAGCTGGTCATTTATTTTTCTTTTAATATCTTCTGTGTTCCTAGGACTTTTGTAGAATTTGGATGAAGGTTGATAAAATACAACATCTTTCCTCAAAGAGCTTGCAGTTTGTGTCTTACTTGGTGGCTAAGTGTCTGGGTCAGTTCACTGAAAAATACAAAGTATGGTATAAATTCATCTGTTTATTAATTCAACCATTTTTATTTGGTCAAACATGATACACTAGACATTTGGGGTAGGCAGTTGCTGGAACCCTAATGGTGAACTGCTTTTATAGAATTTTCAACCTAGTGGGAGAGGGAAAGATGTTTTGGCAAATCAATCATGTTAAAAATCCAATTACAAGTTAGAATCAATTCTATGATGGAATATAATACAGATACATAATAAATGCATATAAATAAGGAATTCAACCCAATTATAGAAGCACTGTAGGAGTTAACTAGACAAGGAGATTGGGAGAGAAAGGGACAGCATGTACAAAAGTAGTGTTCCTAGGAATAGCATGCCAGTGTCTGAGGAACAGCCAAGAAGCAAGGAATGACTGCCCCTGCCACGTGGCTTTGCTGGGCAGGACAAGAAGAAAGGGAACCCACCAAGGTTCATTGGACAGGACAGAAAGGAGAAAACTGGTGACTGGAGCAAGTTCTGTCCCTGGAGAGTGATGGTGGCTGGATTCTGAGTGGAATGTGCTGAGGGTTAATTAGGAAGGGAAGAAGGCAATAGGGAGTATAAATAAAACCTTTAAGAATTGTGGTTGTAAAGGGAAAGAAGATGTAGGTGGTTGAAGGAGAGAGATTCATTTCTTTGTTTATTTATACATGGGAGAGGCCAGAGCATGTTTGAATATTGAGAGATAGGATAGAATTTGCAGGGAGCTGTGGACTCTACAGCAGAGACAAGGGAAAATTGTAGTAAGGTCTACTAGTTGAAAGCAAGAGGAAACTAGATTCAGAGCAGGTGGAGGGAGGGCTAGCCTTAGAAAACAAAAGGTGAAGATGGTTGTGGATATAAGTAGACTTGGTGGAAAAGGTAAAGCAGTAGGTGTTCCTATTTAACTGATTAGGTTTTCTCTGAAAAGCAGGAGTTCTGTATATTTGTTAAAAGGGTGGCAGAGGCGCTGGAGGTTTGAAGAATCATTGTAGAGGGTCAATAGCAAGATGAGAGAATGGACCAGGGAGATTGATGGGGAGTGTTGAGAGCCTGTTTGAGGCTGGTGAAAATCATGCATGGTGACACTTATCTAGTCTGATGTGTAGCTTCCCCAGCAGCATTTGGCTCCTGTAAGAGAAAGCAGCCATGGGCACTGAGAAAGCAGATCACAGTTTGTTTCGAACAGAAGAGTCAAGAAAAGATCAAGACATAAGGGAGTGTAGGGTATTAGAAAGAGTGTTATTGAAATGATGGGTTCTGAAAAAAAAGTATTCTGGATAAAAAGGGATGGGGAGAAAAGAAGGGGCTGAAGAAAGGATTGGGACAGAGTGAGCAGTCAATGGAATAGAAGTGCCACTGTCAACAACAGTTAGACTCAGAGTTAGCCTCAGAATGGTGCGTTCTAATATTTCAATGGAACGATACTTTCATAGGTGTGATTTGTGATGCTGAGACACATCCGATGCCAGTCTCAGATGAAAGGGTTTATGGTCCAGAGCAGAGGCTCTGGCAAGACTGGGACAGGGGTTCGATGAAGAGCCATCAGTGGTTACTGGAGTATTCTGATACTCCATGTGGATTCTAGTACCTGAGGAATGTGACATTTCTTGGTCCTTGTGTCACGGTGAGGTCATTAAGCTGTTAACTAAAGCCATCTGTTTTAAAGCATCCTCCCTCTGTTTTTTGCAGCACTGAGGAAACTTGATCTTCGGTGGATAATGACAATACTTTCTTCCACCTCATTTGTTTCTTAAACTCTCAGCAATGTATATTATTTGGAAGGTAGTTTAAGAACCTGTAGATTTATAAGCAAACAATGCACAGCCAACAAAACCAGACTATTTGGTAACATTGGAATCTGGTGTCAAACACGAGGATCTGGAGGTGGACCTCTGGCATGAAGATACTGTAAGATGGTGCCGTCTTCCCCTATAATATAGAATAAATAATGCTTTCCTTCCTTGCTCTGGTTTTCCCAACACCTACTTTGTTCTTTGGTAGCTAGAGCACATCTCTAGTAATGGAAGTCTTCATCCTCGTGGCTGGTTTACAGCAGCATCTTCTTAGCTGGTCTCCCTCCTTTAGTTCTTTCTACCCCCTTTCTACTCTACACTTAACTGCCCCATTAATTAAGCTTTAAACTCTTGTTTCCTTTTGTCACCTCATTGTTCGACGAATAGAAGCTCACCTTTTCCTTACATTGAGGTAGAAATAAAGTCCTCTCTGTGTTAAAGTGTGAGACATTGGACAAGTCAGTAATTTCACCCATTTATAAATAAAAGTGTGGCTACTGAACTAGACTGAAATCCTCTTAAAGGTTTGGAGTATATGGTTGGGCTGGAGTTCCCTTCCAACCCTGAAATTCTGTTACTACGTTCCCCGCCAGGGCCTTGTTTCAATTTTTGTGATAATGCCCTTGAGCCTCAGGATTCTTGAATGTTAATTAATTGGGGGCGATCTGTACCTATTTTGAGGGTTGTTTGAAGATTTGATTCAGCTGATGTTACCTAGCTCTGCCACCTGGCACACCTGTGTGGGTTCCTTTCTTCCTTCCATCCTGGTGCATTTTCCTCCCCACCCCACCAAGCTCAGCATTGCCTTTTGCTGATCAATGTTGTGGCTCAAATGAGACAAGCCATTTGCAATCCTCCAAAGGAACACTTTCCTATTTCCAAATCCTGCGGTATTTATTCACGTTTTAAGGGTAATATCTTACCCTTTCTTCTTTACCAATTCAAGTTGGAAAATTGGCCTAAGACCCCTTAAAAAATGTCTCTAAAATTTTGACCTTTCAACTTTGACTTACTGGGAGTTTAAGATCAAAGGGAGATTTACTTTTTATCTACTTTTTTTTCATTTTTGTTCACACTTTAGGAATTCAGTAATTATGCACAGAATGAGTAAAAGGAAGACTTCTGAGAAGTAGCTCCTTTACCATATAGAAAAACAAAACCCCCCTATTCTGGACACAAACGCTGCTGCTGGCAATATATACATTCACTTTCTGAAAACATTTCTGCCCTGACTGTGCCTCTCACTGTCAGCAGACAGTCTGTGTCTGTTCTGTTTACGCAATTGAAATGGGCAAGATCCACCTCTGTCTAGGTCACTGATGGGCTGCAACGTTTAAGTACAGCATTTGGCTTTAGGAATATGTGGACTGAATGAATGGTTGCTAGGGAGTATGGCGGCGTCTTCATTTTAGGCTGGGCTCACTCCAATGCTTGCACGTGGGAACTTCACAAAAGTTATTTCACCAGCGCTGCGCTGAATCCTCTTATCGTAAGGAGTTTACTGAAGTGGGGCCAGCTCCCCGCCTCTGCTTGCTTCCCTGCCAAAGTTCCAGAGGGGTGGAGTGGCCGGGAAGGCCGTTGGAAGAAGGGTGGGGTATTTGCTTTCTTATAAAGATGCTTTGGGAAACTGGCTCTGGAGCGCCAGGTTTTGACGAAGAAATAAGCTTGGGTCCCAATGGCAAAGAAAGGGGCATGAAGACTTGTTTGCTGTTAAGGAGAAAGCCTGAAAGTTCCAGTATAATTTATAAGAGGGTGGCCCACACCCAGAGAAGCGGAGCCCCGGC
Source organism: Artibeus jamaicensis (assembly GCF_021234435.1). Taxonomy (NCBI): domain Eukaryota; kingdom Metazoa; phylum Chordata; class Mammalia; order Chiroptera; family Phyllostomidae; genus Artibeus; species Artibeus jamaicensis. The sequence goes on from NW_026522030.1 coordinate 54,629,710, forward strand.
TTGCCCCAGAAACTCATTGGCACAAGACATCAAGAGAAGTCAGTCTCACTGAACCCATTTCTTGGTTTCCCTATGCTTGGCGCTGACTCCTGGTTCCCTGCACCCTGCTTAGCTGTCATAGGTCCCCGCTGATCGTGAACGAAGTCCTCTTTCCCTAGATTCAGGTTGTAAACAAATCATCTCACAGGAGAATCTGTGCGCCCAAGGGACTGGTCCCCAGGGACAGACTCACAGAGCATAAAGTTCAGTTCTGCCCCACTGTATGGGGTCGCGAGTTTCCTAGTCATCGCCCCCTCCGCATGTGCACACACTCCCCCCCCCCCCCAGTTGCTGTAGGCCTTTGCGTGGCTTCCAGGGCTCCGAGTTCCAGGCAAAACGCGCAGGGAATGGCCCCGGGGACTCATTCCAGGGAAAGCTCCAGAGTCCTGGAAGGGCTTTTCCTTCTCATCTGGCATTTACGCAGGGCAGGCAGGATGGCATTCCAAAGGCAAGTGAGATGTGTAGCACCGGACCCTTCCTTTTAAAAAGTATAAATAAAGAGAAGCCAGCAGGTAGCCCCGGTCCCCAAAAGGCGCAATGCGGTCCCTGCCCGGGCGGGCGGCTGGGTGTCTGCGCTCTCCGCCTTCGCTGGGCTGACCCAGGAGGGGAGGAGCAGGAGCCGGAGCGGGTGCTGGGGGTGTGGGGGTTGGAGCGCGAACCATCCCGAGCCAAGACAAGCAGCACATTCACAAATAAGGCCCCCACCCCCAGCGCACGCGCTCCCATTTAAAGCAGCCGGACTCCACCGCGGCAGGACAGTTCAGAGAACACTGCTGCCGGACACAACCCTGCCCCGCAGGCTCAGGTCAGGAGTCCGTTCCCGGCAGCAGCCACCGAGCCTCCGCAGCCTCCCGGGAAGCGGCTACAGCCTTCAAGAAAAGGTCCCGCCTGGGACTGCCACCTCTTCCTTCGGTGGGGGACCATGGCACGGCGACTGGCTGCGCCCTGGCACTGTGCACTCTTGGTTCACATTTTCGGCAGCACCTGGTACCTGCTCTTTGTCGCCGGACAGGTAGGGCATTAAGTGTGGCTTGCGTCCCTTCCCTCTCCCGGCTCTTTTCTAGTCTGTGCCAGAAAAGCACGCAATGGAGAGCGCTAGAGTTGGGGTGCGCCCTCTCCAGCAAGGGACTGCCCTGCGACTGCGCTGCCATCAGAGCTAGGACAGGTGGCACGGGGTTGGGGTAAAGGCGGCCCCTCGCGGTGAGCTCTGGGCCGGCTGGGTCAAATCTGCGCCGAATCTCATCGCAGCCTCCTGGGGCCCGGTCCCACCTTCCCACCCTCGCCGGGTCCTGCCTCCAGCTGGGCAGAGTCAAGGCGTGTAGGCGGTGCTTCAACCGGGGTGCGGCCTTCTCCCGGGGAGCCGGAGACCCTGCACCTCTTCTCTCCTCCCCCGTCGTGGCTTGGGCGGCACCGGGGAAGCTCCCGTGCTGGTACACTCCCCCTTACTTTTGTCCTTTCCTTGACCGGTGAACTCTGACATCGTCACCTCACGGCCCGTGTGGCAAGTCGTGGCGGAGCATCCTAAGACGCGCAGATGCCGGATCAGGTGGGCGCTCTGGTGCCTCTGCAGCAGAGCAAAGGGTGGTTCTGCCGCTGCTCGCTCGAAGTCTCCTCCTCAGCATGCCCCCTTTGAATTCTCCTAGGGGTGTTTCTGGAGCCAGAAGAGGGTGTGGGTATTAGGGAGTTCTCCTTAGTGGGTGGCTCAGGCCCCAAAGTGGCACAGCAGGGCCCTGGGAGAGTCTCTAATTCACAGTCAGCTTGGCTACGGTTTATTCCTGAAGGACTCGGGAGGGAGCTGCTCGGGGAAGGGGCAGGTGTTAATCAAACCCACGATGCACGTGGTGTCTTTGGCATTCAGACTTTTCAGAGTCAGGTAACTTTTGATTAAACCTCACGATTTAGGCAGTTTGTACATCATTTAACCTACATAGATTTGCTGTTCGCAGTATTTCTTGGGTAATTCTGGCAAAGTGCCCAAATCCTCTTGGCGGGAATTATCACCAGATAGCCTCCCTTTCCTCTGTTTGCTTATGGAGGCTTGTTCAAATCAAGGTATTTCCTTCTCTTTTACTTAGTGTTCGAAACTTGTTTTGGATCTTTATTTTAGTGGTCATTTTGATTGCAATGGTGTACTTTTTGACACTGAGCGAGGATCAAGAATCGTGGTTAAGAAGGGCCAGGGCAGGCTGACCAGCAAGAAATGTTCAACAGGGAACACCTGCTTAGATTGGAGTGTGGAATAGCATTGCAAAAGCTTGCCTTAATCATCCGAAAACTGCATTCCCAATATGCTCTGCTCTATAGCAGAGCTTCTCAGAGGTGGCCGCACATCAGGGTGGCCTGGGGGAGCTGTAGAACTCCCTGTGCCAGGGCCACACCTTAGCTCCTTTGCATCAGAATCCTTGGGGGCATGGGGTGAGGCTCTTGCACCAGAATTTATAAAGCTCCAGGTGATTCTACGGTGCAGCTGGGTTGAAAGCCCCTGTGCAAAAATCTGTTCTTGTGGAATCATGATCCTGGAAAGAAACTCAAAGGAGAACAGTAGAGAGAGCCCGAGAGAAAGGCTTGGGAGACCATCTTAACATGGAGCTTCCAATGTGACTCTGTCCCTAACTAGCTGTGTCATATTGGTCAGGGCTCCCCAAAGCTCCATTTCCTCATCTGTAAAATGAGAGTGTTGGCCTATGTTCCTGGAGGTACTGCCAGCTTCAAGAACACCAGGCAGGTTGATATCGAACCCAAATCAAGATAGAGTGCCTCGCCTTGTTTTTAAATATCTGCAGAGGTAGAAATTCTCCCTTACCCTTGAGATTTTGTTAAAATATCTGGTAATATTTAAATATAGCAAAGATGCATAATGTAGTTTCTTAGACTTGTGGGGTATTTTTGTTTTTTATTATACTTGATAACTCTGCCTTTTCAGACCTATTTCAAGTCACTGGGTACTTTCTGGATGTTCAGGACAAACTGATTTTTGTAGCACCACACACCTGTTCTTCCTTGCTCTGCTTGTCAACCAACTTTCCTCTGGATGAAGATGATGAAAGCAGGTTTGAGCTGTGTGTGTGCGCGTGTATGCGTTGGAAGTGGTTTATTGTTTAACTCCAAATGACTCTTTCTAGTTCATTCGGCAGGGCTGCTCTGCACATGTGAGGAGTCTGACTAAATTTGTCAGGGAAGGGATAGAAAAGAGTTTAAAGTGGTAGAGGGTTCTGTCTTCTGATAGAAGACAATACAGTTAACTTACTCAGGTGTTGGTCAGAAGCCGCTGATCTTGCAACACTTTCTAATGTCCTCGCTTTGTTCGTTTTAAAACCCCATGTGTGTTATATATCTAATCAGTGATTTAACTGACCAGAAACTTGAGGATACTTAATGTCAAGAAGAAGTCATTATTTGGCAATAGCCGATGCCAAATAATTTGAAATTGTTTGGAATTTATACATTCTTTAAACAGTTTTTAAGTCAAAGCATTCACACATGAAGTCATGGCTACCAGAGACATCAGACCATGTACATATATCAGTTATTCTAAAGGGGGGGGTCTGTGTCTAAGAGTTTCTGGCTCCCTCAACTGAATTACTCCTGAGCTTTAGTCTCCAAAAGTCCAAAGAATGATTTAAATGCAAATAAAACTCTCACCACTTCTCCATTCTTCTCACTTTCTGCTTTGTTCTGGCTAAATTACACCCTGGCCACTCCCAACTTGTAGGATTCTTTTCTTTCCTTGTGAAACTTGAAGGTAGCTCAATGCTTAGATTCTTATGAAACTGATTATTTTATTGATATCAAGTTCAGTCCATCAGCTGCATCCAAATCCATCCTATTGCCCATATGGCTCCCAGGTAAGGAACTAGATAATTAGGGTTTTAAGCACTAGGAGTTATCACCTACTCAATGATGCCTATAACCCATCTGTAGCAATCCCCTGTAAAAAAATAAATAAGGTTATAGGAGAGAGTTGGGGCTAGATCAGTGCAAAGCCCCTGCTAGCACTTAAAAAATGTCACTCAGTGGCAATTCATGTTCTTTTGGTGAGGTATCAGTGACAGCTCATTCAAACATTAAGGTTGAATATTTTCACGTGCTTTGTATTCTAAATTGTATTCTTGTTAGGAAATCAGTAATGAAGTAAATTGTTTTAGAGTGGCTAGAAAGAATTCATGCCCTTACAGGCACTGATTTTCAGCTAAACATTTTGAAGAAAGGAAGCCTTGTTTGTTTTTGTATGTTCTTGCTCTCATTTTATTTTTATTTTCAGTTTTCATGTGATAATTATGCATGGTTAAAAAAATCTAAGGAAAAAAATTAAGGGCTTATGAGGAAACAAACTTCTTGTCCTGCTGTTTCTTCCAATCTCAGATATACAGCCCCCGGGCAACATTCTTTGTTTGTTTGTTTGTTTTGTGTTATTTTGAGGTATACTTGACACACAGTAAACAGCATGTATTTAAAGTAAACAGTTTGGTAGGTTTTGACATATGTAGACACATGGAAGCATCACTCAATTTTCTCATTACCCTTTGCAATCCCTTCCTGCCCTTCCTGGCACACAACATCACCAGGCAAACAGTGATGTCCTTTCTATCACTGTAGATTAATGTATCTTCTAGAATTTTATATAAATGCACTCATACAGTAGGTAATCCCCCCTTTTGATTTTTTTCTTTCATTCAACATAATTATTTTGAGGTTGTCCATGCTGTAGCATGTATTAATTTGTTCCTTTTTATTCCTGAGTATTACATTGTATGGATGCACTTGGGTTTGTTGTCCATCAACATTCCCTATTGATGGACAGGATGTTTCTAGTTTTTGCCAATTATGAATAAAGTTGCTCTGAAGGTTTGTACACAAGTCTATATGGACATGTGGTTTTATTTGTTTTAGGTACATACCAAGGAATGGAATAACTGGATCAAATAGGTATATGTTTAACTTTTAAGAAACTGTCAGTTTTCAGAAGGTTGTACCATTTTATTTTATTTTTTATTAAATTGAATGGGGTGACATTGTTTAATAGCATTACACACATACATTTCAGGTATACAACTTTACAGTACAACATCTGCATACTGTGTTGTGTGCTCACTACCTGAAACCTGGTCTCCTTCCATCACCACGTATTTGATCCCCGTGACCTCTTCACTCTCCCTGCAAACTCCTTCCCCTCTGGTAACCACCGTTCTGTTTGTATCTCTAATTTTTTTCATTGTTGTTTTCTTTGTCCATTTGTTGCTTTCTGTTTTTACCCCACATATGAGTAAAGTCATATCGTTCTTGTTCTTCTTCTGATTTATTTCGCTTAGCATAATACTCTCAAGATCCATCCAATCACAAATGTCACTATTTCACCTTTGTCATGGATGAGTAGTATTCCATTGTGCATGTGTGCCACATCTTCTTTAAACAGTCATCCATCAAAGGGCACTTAAGGTATTTCCATTGTAAATAATGCTGCAACAAACACAGGGCTACCTATATCTTTATGAATAAATACTTTCAATGACTTTCAGGTAGATACCTAAAAGACAGATTGCTGGGTTATATAGTAGCCCTATTTTTAATTTTTTGAGGAGCCTCCATACTCTTTTCCATAGTGGCTGCAACAATTTACATTTCTACCAGCAGTTTGTGATGGTTTTTTTTTTCCACATCCTCTCTAACACTTGTTATCTTGTCTTATGGATCATAGTTATTCTGACAGGTGTGAGGTGGCCCACTTTTCATTGTTACTGGCAGCATATGAGATTTGCAGTCCCTCTGTATCCTTGCCTACATCTGGTGAGGTCAGTCTTTTAGGGTAGCCATGCCTTTATGTATAGTAGTAGCTTTTTCTGGGTGTTAATTTGAAGTCCTCTGATGATTCGTGATGTTGAACACTTTTTTTTCATGGATTTATGTATAATCCATATATCTTTGGAAAAAATTTCTATGAAAACATTTCATCCATTACTTATTGGGTTTTTTTTTACTGAGTCCCTGAGAATTCTTTATGTATTCTGGTTTTATCAAATGTATCATTTGCAAATATTTTCTCCCACTATTTGGGTTGGCTCTTCATTTTCTTAGCAGTGTCTTTGGATGGGCAGGAGTTTTTAATTTTGATAAAGTTGAACTTACTGCCTTGTGGGTTTTTCTTTTCGTAGATTGTGCATTTACTCTTATTTTAAAGAACTATTTGTGTAACCTGGATCACAGAGCTTTTCTCTTAGGAGTTTTACAGTTTTATGTTTTACATTTAGTCTATGATTTATTTTTAATTATTTTTTGTATGTGGTACAGGATATGGAACAAAGTTGTTTTTTTTTTCCTTAGGATATTCAATTATTTTAGCACTTTTTTTTTTTTTTTTGGAAAAACCTGATTTTTCTCCATGGAATTGCCTTTGTGCCTTTGTTGGAAATAAATCACCACACATGTATGGGTCTTTTGGATTCTCTGTTCTATTCCAGTTGACTGTGTGTCTACTGCTCTGTTGGTACCACACTCTCTTTAATACTATGGCTCTACAGTGTGTCTTGAACTTAAAAAGTGTGATTCCTCCAATTTTGTCTGTCATTTTGAAGGACATTGATTTAGCTTTTCCATATGAGGTTTAGAATCACTTTGCTGATTCAAAAAAGATGTGTGCAGGGATTTGACTGGGGGTATTTTAACCTATATATTTAGTTTGAGAGAATTAGCCTCTTAATATTGAGCCTCATGATTCCTGAACATTATATAACTTTTTATTTAGGTCTTCTTTGATTTCTGTAAGCAATATTTGGTAGTTTTCAGTGTTTAGGTGTTACATATTTTGTGAGATCTATACTAAGTATTTCATATTTTTGATGCTTTTTAAAAAGATACTTTTTTTTTAAGATTTGTTCCTGATTATTTCTTGTCAGTATTTAAAAACAGTTGATTTTTATATGTTCTTATTTTCTTCAACCGTACTAAACACACTTATTAGTTGCAGTAGCTTTTCGGTGTATCCCACCAGATTTTCTACATATCTGGTCATGTCATATGGAAACAGAGTTCTTCTTTACTAATCTGGATGCTTCTTATTTGTTTAATAACACTGGCTAGCATCTCCAGTACAAGGCTGAATAGAAGTGGTGTGAGTGGATATACTTGCCTTGTTCTTGATCTTAGGAAAAAATAATTTGACTGTTTCACCATTAAGTATGGTGTCAAGTTTAGGTTTCTTTTGAGGAAGTTCCTTTTATTTTTTATTTCCTGAGAGTTGTTATCAGAAATGGATGTTGGATTTTTGTCAAATGCTTTATCTAAATCTAATTATCATATATATTTTATTATTTATTTATATTTTTATTATTTTAAAAAAAGATTGTATTTATTTATTTTTAGAGAAAGGGGAGTGGAAGGAGAAACAGAGGAAGAGAAACATCAATGTGTGGTTGTCTCTCTCTTACCCTCTACTGGGGACCTGGCCCACAACCTAGGCATGTGCTCTGACTGGGAATTGAACCAGTGACCCTTTGGTTTGCAGCCCTGCACCCAATCTACTGAGCTACACCAGCCGGGGCCATGTTTTTTTTATTATAGTTTGTTAATATGGTGAATTGATTAATTTTCAAATATTAAACCCACCTTGCATTCCTGGGATAAACTCAATTTGGTGATAATACATTATCACATTTTTCTACATTGTTGTATTCAGTTTACTAAATTTTGATTAGAATTTTTACAACTCTGTTTATGAAGGATATTGGTCTGTAGTTTTCTTGTGATGTCTTTGTCTGGTTTTAATATCAGAGTAATGCTGGCTTCATACAATAAGTTAGGAAATATTCCTTCTTTTTCAATTTTCTGGGAGAGTTTGTAAATGATTTTTCATGAAATATTTGGTAGAATTCATCAGCAAAGACATCCTGGAGTTGGCATCGGGTGAAGATTTTTAACTATAAATTTAAATTCTTGAATAAATATAGGATTATTCAGGTTATCTGTTTTGTCTTGAGTTAGCTTTGGCAGTTTGTGTCTTTCATGAATTTTTCTGTTTCATCTAAGTTGTTGAATTTATTACCATAAACTAGTTCATAATAGTTCCTTATTACCTTTTTAATATTATTAAAACATGTACTTATATCACCTGTATCATTCTTGGCATTGGGTGTTTATTTATTTTTTTCTGATCAGTCTGCTTAGGGGCTTATCAATTTTATAAATCTTTTCCAAGAAGCAGTTTTTGGTTTTACGGAATTTTCTCTATTGATTTGTTTTCTATTTTATTATTTTTCCCTCATCTCTATTTTCTTCTTCCTACTATTTCATGTTTTACTTGGTCTTATTTTTCTAGTTCCTTAAGCTGAGATCATTGATATGAGACATTTAATGTTTTCAGATATAAGCGTTTAATGATATAAAATCTTTCTCAGTGCTGTTTTAGTGGCACGCCGTAAATGTGTGTGTGTTTTAGTTCAATAAAACTTATTTCCCTTTGACTTCCTCTCTTACCCGTGGGTATTTTCAAATGAGTTGTTTAGTTTCTAAAAATTTAGAGATTTTCCAGATGTCTTGGGTTAGTTTTTTCTAATTAGTTCCAATGTGGTCAGATAAGCCAGTTTATATAATTTGAATTCTTTTAAATTTATTGATAGTTGTTTTATGGCCAAGAGTATGGTCTATCTTGATAAATATTCTATATATATTTGAAAAGAGTTAAACTTTCTACAAATTACTGTCTTCTAAATTTTCCTGCTCAGTTTGTTATTGAGTATTGTATGAAAGTTAATTAGGTCAAGTTGGTTGAGAGTGTTTTAAAAATATTCTGTTATTTAACTGGTTTTTGTCTACTTTATCAATTATTGAGAAGGGATCTTTCAATTTCCACCTACCATTGTGAATTTGTCCATAGCTCCTTGCAGTTCTATCAATCTTTGCTTTATTTATTTTGGCTCCATAATTGGATACATAAACATTTATTGTAGAATTATGTTTTTGGTGACTTGACCTTTTTTCATTATTAAATAAACTTCTCTATTCCTGGTAATCATCTGTGGTCTCAAATTGACTTTGTCTTTATTAATATTAGGTAATGTTTTTAATTCTTTGAGATTTTTTTATGAGATAGGTACTTCCATAGTTTTTTTTTCTTTTTGAATTGAGGTAACATTGGGTTATAACGTAAGTTTAAGGTACATACCATTGCACTTCAACATCTGTCTACACTGTAGTGTGCTGGCCACCCAAGGAGCAGTTTCCATCTGTCACCACACAACTGACCCCCTTTACTCATTTCACCCTCTTTCATAGTTCTTAGGACACATGCTTAATGCAATTTATCCTTTCCCATTAGATTTCCATTATAGTATGATTCCCTAAGTTTCTTTCACAGCCTATTTTTGTCAATCTTTCATTCTTTATCACATTATAAAGACTCAATAGTCGGTATTAACATACTGTAATGGCTACAGTGTGCCAAGCAATGTGTTATTATTCTATTTTTTCTAGTGTATTTTCTTTTTAAAGAAACAAACAAAAACTAAGACAACATTATGGTGATCACCAGAGGGAAAGAGTGGTTGGGGAAGGTAGTAAAGAGTAAAGCGGGTCAAATATTTGGTGACAGAAGGTGATTTGACTTTAGGTGATGAGCACACAATATGACATTATGGAATTATGGAGATATGTATTATGGAATTGTACACTTGAAACCTATATAATTATATTAACCAAAGTCACCTTGATAAATTTAATAAGAAAAGAAATAATAAAAATAATAAATAGCTTTCTTGAGATGTATTTCATATATCATACAATTTGTCCATTTAAAGTACACATTTAAGTGACTTATTATATTCACAGGTCTGTGCAATCACTACCACAATATTAGAAATGTTTTTCACTTCCAAATGAAACATTTACTCTTTAGCTATTACACTGCTTCTCTCTACTCACCCCTGCCCCAAGCTATCACTACTCTCTTTCTTTCTTTCTTTATAGATTTTCATACCCCAGATATTCATATGAATGGAATCGTGCAATCATGTAAACTTTAAGGATTGGTTTCTTAGTGTGTTTCCATGGTTCATCCAAATTGTAGCATATATCAGTACTCGATTCCATTTATGGCTGAAAAACATGTCATTATATGGATATACCACATTTTGTGTATCCATTTGTCTGTGGATGGACATGGGGATTGTTTTCACTCTTGGCTGTTGTGAGTAAGGATGCTCTTAACGTTCATGTGTAAGCATTTGTGTGGACGTATGTTTTCATTTCTCTTGGGTAAATATTTTAGGCTTTATACTGTACCTGTTACAACTCTGCTGTTATAGAACAAAAGTAGCAATAGACAATATGTAAATGGTTTAACCTGGCTGTGTTCCAATAAACTATTTACAAAAAAGTATTGGGCCCAAGTATTTGGCCCCCTGGACATAGTTTGCTCTGACCTAAAGTGTCCTGATGCTGTGCCTTGGTGTGGGTAATTTAAATTCAGTATGGTAAGTCCTGCATGGACTTTCAATGGATCTATGTTCTCTAGTTCATGGCAGATTTATTTTCAAATGTCTTTGATAATTTCCTTGCCTGCATTTTATATGTTTGCTTTTTGTGAAACTGCTGTTAGTAAGTTGTCAACCACCTATCTTTTCAAATCTTTTCTCTTGTTTTTGTTATATTTTGTAAAAGATTTTCTCAATTTTATTTTTCAAGTGTTCTTTAGACTGATTTTCAATGAATAGTCCTAGTTGTAGGTAAAATGTCACACACCCCTGCCCCCTTGTGCAATATCAGGGGCTCCAGGTCTGAAGCCTTTCTGGACTTCACGGACCAAACGGTCTTGCTTCTCACCATGATATCCCCCATGTAGGCACTATGCTGTTAAGGCCGGTACAGTTCTTGCACCAGTTTTCCACATTCTAAAAATCTATTGGCATCTTCTGTCTGTTGTCTCTGTTCCAATTCTCATCATCTTTATTTACTTAGTGTTATTTTAGTAGATGTTTGGGGGAGAATAGAGAAAATATGGCATTCAATCTGCCATGTTTAACTAGAGTTTACACTATTTATTCTTTTATTATTTCTATTTTCCTGTCTTAATTCATCTCTAAATCTCATTAAAGCTCTTTCTGGGTATTATGCACACTTTTCAGATAGTTATACATCCCCCCCAGAGTAAATGTAAATGTTGTTCTGTTTTACAAAAAAGACACAAGACTTGGATTCTAAAGACCTTGATTCTAGTTCTGGACTTACTTACCTTCTGTGCAATTAAGAGTTACATGTTCTTCAACAAAGGGGGTCGATGCTTACCACCTGCTCACCAATTGCCAAACATAATAAGTACTTTCTCTAGCCCCACTTTTGTGTTCTAGTTTTAAATCTTCCAGTAACTGTTTTCTGTTCTCTGCTTCAGTAGAGAGAGTCTAACCTATTTGCTCACAAATACAGCACAAAAACATTGTTCTACAAATTTTGATGTTAATATTTGGAAACAGTTTTATGAGAGAACATGGAGTTAACATGATGTAAAAATCTGGCCATAAAATATCATATGTGGTCTTAACATTTATTCTCTAAGGTGTGATTGAGGTTTAGGCTTTTTTGTGGTAAAATGAATGAGGAAATAATTGTGAATAGTTAGTAATTCTGTATCAGTTTTAGTATTTTACTTTGTAGTAGGATGATCTCTAAGTGGGGAATTGTGCGTTTTGGGGAGGGGTGGAGTGGGTGGTGCAGGAGCTGCAAATTTTCTTTTCAGCTCTGCTCATGACTAGGATTATAGAGCCAGAAGGAGCCTTAGAGATTCTTTAGTGTTTTGGTTCATAAACTTTACTGTGTGTAAGTCAGTTTGGCCATATCACACAATTCCAAAGGTCACCAGAGATAGAGCTGTCCAACTAAAAGCTGAGAAGCTTTTAAATGGCCCCTTTCATAGGAATTCTGACTCAATAGGGAAAGGATGGGTCCTAGGAATCTGCACTTGTTAGCTATCCCTTGCCCTCATCCACATATCCACAGAAGATTCAGACACAGTTGGACCACAGATCACATTTGGGGAAACACTGTCCTGACCTATCTTATTTATGGGTGTGAGAAATAATGTCCTAGGAAGTTGAGCGACATGTCCCAGTTTGTTAGTGGGAGAGGTGGGAGTGGACCACACGTCTCATAACTCTGTTCGGTGATTTTTCCCACCAGAGTATACACTGTTATTTTAGTGTCTAGTTACATCATGAACTAAAGATACGAACCACCAGCTTAAAGTGTCTGTATTTGTAGTAACCTCAGTTTTTTATAAATGGTTTTCAGATGTTTGCGAATAGCTTTAGCTCTCAGTCACTCTGCCTGCAGCAGAGGAATGATGGGGGGGGAAGGGAAGGAAAACCCTTAGCTTTCACCTCACCCCCCCTCACACACATAACCTGCTGGAAACTGGCTTCTGTGTATTTTCTTCTCGAGTCATCATGACCCTGGAAGATTAACAGATACTTATTTAGAAAACTGTCCAAGTCATCCAGAAACTTGACACTTGATGAAAGGGAGAGTACGTGCCGCGGAACACCTTCTCTCCTCAAGTGCGATGTAGCAACTGTTGCTACGTTCTTGGAGGAAAGGAAGGAAATGTTTCGTGTGCCTATTATTTAGATGTTCTCCCCATCTCTGTCACAAACCAGCCAAACAAAACACATGCTGTCTTCTGAGTCATGCACAGTCTACAGTGCAGGACTACTCATGGGAAGGAAAGTTTTCTTTATTGCTAATAGTCATTGTTAAACATCGTGTACATTGTATGAAAAATGATAATGGTGAATTTTCTTTCAGAAGCCAGTTGCACAGAAATAAAGGTCTTTGACGATTAAAGAGTATTTATAAATATAGGCTAAAATTCAAACTGTCATATTCTCATGTTCCCTTTAAAACTCTGTATTAGTCAGGATGGGCTAGACAATGCTGTAGGAACAAACAAGCCCCCAATCAGCGTCACTTACAAACAGCTTATTTCCCCATCGGGCCACATGTTCAGTGTGGATTTTCAGGAGGGGCTTGGCTCACTGTGTGTGCTCAGGAATCCACCCTGACAGCAGCTCCTTCTCAGCCCGTGTGCTCCCATAGCTGCCAGGGCAGGAAGGCCACCCTGCCCTCCACAGGCTGTCACATTCTTCTACTCAAAGTGGCAGGTATTATATCTGCTCACATTTTATTGGCCAAATTCAAGAGGGTTGAACGTGTACTGTTATCATGAACCCAGAATGTTCTCTTTCTTGCCTCGGTTTAAACATCCTTAGCTTTTCCAAATTTCCAGCCTTCCAAGATGTGGCCTGGATGTTTACCTTTTCTGACTGTGTGTATATATGTGAATAGAGGTTGGCTGACATTTCTGTAAAACAATTTAACATTTTCTTTGACTTACCCACTTTAATTTTTTAAAAGTTTATAATTGGTAAAATGCACATATAATTTACCACCTCACCCTTTTTTAGTGTACTGTTAATTAGTGTTAAGTGCGATGACATTGTTATGCAATCAGTCTCTGGTACTCTTTTCATCTTGCAAAGCTGAAACTCTATAGCCATTAAAGAATAAGTCCCCATTCCCCTTACCCCTGGTGACCACCATTCTACTTTTTATGAATTTGGCTCCTCTAGGTACCTCATTTAAGTGGGTTCGTAACAGTATTTGTCTTCTTGAGATTGGCTTATTTCTCTCAGCATAAGGTTCATCTATGTTACAACATGTGTCAGAATTTTCTCCCTGCCCTGGCTGGTGTAGCTCAGTGTTTTGAGCATGGGCTTGTGAAGCAAAGGGTCGCTGGTTCAATTCCCAGTCAGGGCACATGCCTGGGTTGCAGGCCAGGTCCCCAGTAGAGGACACATGAGAGGCAACCACACATTGATGTTTCTCTTCCACTCTTTCTCCTTCTCTTCCCCTCTCTCTAAAAATATAAATAAATTAAAAAAAAAGAATTTTCTTCCTGTTTAAGCCTGATTAATACTCTTATTTATTAGCAAAGTATTATATTAGTAATTATTACTAATTACCATTATTAGTAAATATCAACATATTATATTAATATGTGATAAGTAACAAAGTATTATATGAGTAATATGTCAGAATTTTTCTGTTTAAGGCTGATTAATACTCTTATTTATTAATAAGAGTATTATATTAGTAATTATTAATACAATAAGAGTATTATTAGTAATAATTACTATGATAATACTCTTATCATGTTAATAAGATGAATAAACACATGTTGTTTATTCATTCATCTGTCCATGGACACTTGAATTGCTTTTACTTTTTGGCCATTGTGAATAATGCTGCTCTGAACACTGGTATACCATTATGTTTCACCTGGGCTTATTCTGTATAAAAGAGAAGCAATACGTTCTTCAGACGTATCTGGTTTTACTATCTGAGAGGCCCAGAAAACAGTTATTTAAACGATGGACTAAGAGGCTCACTTTGGAATTCTTCTGCCAATGGTTACAATAAAAGTTGAGCAATATACCAGCCCCCTCCTGTGCATTTAACTATATCATCAGAGCCAATGGACTCTTGTGTTTGGTCTTGTATGTAACCTGCAAATCTTGACCTTTTCTAAGAAAGGACACAATATGTAGTTAGCACATTGATTTTCCTCTAAAGATCCAAGAGCATGGCAAAAAGAAATAATTTTTTTCCTCTTTTTACATCTGACTCAAACACTGTGTGAAGGGGGGTCAAATATGGATCAATGTGTAAAATGCAGGCATGCAAATTAATTGCATGCATAGCACAGATGCGTGGAGGGGCAGGGTGGAATTTTGGGAACAGTGTTGAAAGGAAAGGAAGTAGACCAAGATCCAAACCCTGCTTGCTACTTGCTAATTGCATAGTTTTGGACAAATTAGTTACATAGCCTTTCTGAGTTTCATCCCTGCCCCCCTCCTCAACCTCTGAAATGAAGAGCTTGAATTACATGATCTTAGTGGGTTAATACCACTCAATCATAACTTCTAAAATGAATAGGAGTTTCCAACCTTTTCTGATGTGAATGCTCTTTTAACACAGAAAAATATTAATAGGTCTGTTTGATGGATTTTTTAGAAGTGAAATCAGAATGTGGAAACTCCCCTGCTTAACGCCTTCAGCGACTTTCTGTTGCCTTTAGACTTGGATTTCTAAGCCTTTTTTTCATTATCGCCTCTCTTTTTAGACATTTTAAGACAATTTCCCCTAAGCCACTCCCACCTCCATGAGATTTTAATGCTGTAAACTGTTTACATGTGGCCCTTTGAAGGGCCTTAAGCCATTGTTATTTGAGCCCTCCCCTCTTGTACAAACCAATTTTTCAGCCCCTCTAGAGTATGGTCGCCCACACTGAGAATGTATGCGTTTAGACCAAGGTCGAAAATCCTTACTGGTCTTCAGGGCCTGGCAGCTACATCACCTGTTTAGCCCTCCATAGTCCCCGCCCCTCCTCCTCTCACTCACTACTGTCCTCTGGTCCACTGGCCTCCTTTCTGTTCCTCAAGGGCAAGCATCAAGCTTGTTTCTACATTGGGGTCTTGGTACAAGTTGTTCTTTTTGCTGGAGGCCCTTTCTGTATTTTTAATTAATCAGTTGATGCTCATCCATCCGTCCTCCAGCTTAAATATCACTTCCCCAGAAGAACAAGTTCCTCTAGCTCACCCTGCCCCAGTGCACATTAGATCTCTTCTAAGAGGCCCAGTTCCCTTTGAGCACTGGTAATTTGTAATGATAAACGTATTCGTATTTTTATTATATGTCTGCCATCCCCAATAGATTGCAAGCTCGAAGCCAGAGACTGGCTTACTTCTCGCTCTACATGCCACATCTAGTTCAGTGTCTGGAATTGTTGAAAAAAGAATTAATGAAGTGTTTTTGGGAAAATATGCAGTGACAAAAATTGCTGTGAACTTGGTATTGCTTTTTCAATGAATGTATACACTCATGTTAATTGTTTTCCACCAAGTAAAAGAAAATACATTTATACATTGCTAAGCAGAATAGCACATATGTTACATGGATTAGGTAAGGAAACACTAGCTGTTAAAGCAATAAAATCCTGAAATATCAGTGTTTTGATGAAATCGTTTATCTCTCGTTCACATAAAAGTCCAATTGGCAGAGCTGCAGTGCAGGTGAAGGATCCACTCCCAGTGGTTGTGCAGGGACCAGCCTGAGGAAGACCATCCTGTCTTGACCCATGACTTCCAGGGTCCCCCTGGTGCTGTTTCTGGATGACAGAAGGGGGGAAAATGTTGAAAATTGCCTGCAAGGTTTTCTTGGGGGTGGTCTTGGGAATGGAACGCATCATGCTACCCACACCCATTTTCTGCATTTCTGACCAGACTCAAATCTCCAGTTGGGTCCCAATTCCTATTATCCTACCACAAAAACTCAGTCACATAGCCTCACCTCCTCGCCAGGGAGGCTGGGCAGACTGCTGTGAACTCAGGAGGTGAGCTGGCTTCTTCCATAATACCCTTGGAAAGTCAGACACATGTGCGCAAGTTGATGTGTAGATGTATGTGAATTTACAAATCATCTTCAGTTGAAACACAGGCCCTGTGGAGTTCAAGACCCAGAGAATGGGAACCACTAAAAATAGGAGTATGTGAGTTTTATTTTAGGAGAGGTTTTTGTCTAGCTCATCATTTCTGATATTAAAAGGACAAAAAAAGGTGGACTAAAGTTGATGGAGTTTGGGAGTGGGATGTGCATTAAAAGTGCACTATATTTATCTATCTGAACAAAACAAATAATTGCCATAAAACAATGAATCTTCCCAGGCTCTTGTTGTGTGGCTATGTTCAGACAGTGCAGATTAGCATCTTGTCAACTGAATGTAAGCCCAGGTGGGACACTGACCGGGCTGCTGGCAGCACTGTCATTAATAAAAGGGAGTCTTTTTCTTTTCTTTCCCTTTTTTTTTTAACACCAATGGACTGTTTTCAGTTCCCAAATCACCTGATAAGCCCTATTCTTTTGATGAACTACAAATAAAAATGAGTCCTCCATCCCACGGGGTTGTTAATCAAATAGTGTCTGTTTGAAGAAAAAAAAAAGGCCTATTGCATGTCTGGCTCATAATACTACAAGGCAGTTGTAATTGAACTATGAAATCATGATACTGTGCTTTTACCTGGGCCAAACCTTACCTGGCCATCCTTCTGGTTTGTCATTCTCCCCTATGCTGTGGATGGGAGTGGAAATATGAGCCTGGGCATTTCTTTGTGCACACTTTGTGAGCCTTCTCAACTCCGCTCCTTAGCAGAAGGAAAATGAATTCTAAGCTTGGTGGGTTAGGTGGGCTGCTGTATTACTTCTCTTTCATTGTCTAAAGGAGCTTTTGAGACTTGCCCCTTTCTTTCCCCTTCTGTCATCCATCTAACTGTAATCTAGCGATCGCTTTAGAAAAGTTGGGAGAAAAAAATCAGCATCTGGTGACCGATGGTAACTATAAGTAGAAAAATGTTGTACATTTTAAACTCTACAATTTCAAATAAGTTCATTGGAAAAGTGGATTTTTTCAACAAGTATAAACATTTCCCACCCGCTGCCCCTTTCAGTTCTCTTGCTTTGCATTTTGCACAAGGTATGGTTTCAGATCAGTGTTGTCCTACTTTCTGTGCCTCTGATGAAGCTGAAAAGTGTTGGGTTGACATTAGCAGAAAATTGTGGCAGTTGTGAACATAAACTCAAAGCAGATTGGTGAGGTCACACTGGTGTCCTTTTTGGTGCCTTAGTAGAAATAGTAAAGAGGTTTATGCCAGTTCCAGCCAGGGCCAGAGCTGGACAAGGGGCCTCCCCAGGGCAAGAGCCTGCAGCTTGGCAAGCTTCGGAGTGGTGCTGACTTGCAGCAAACAGGATAATCTTCTCCTGTGTATTATGAAACATGGTCTTATTTACAGCAAGATGGCAATGTAGAAGCTGGGCAGAAACAGCTCTGCGGTACCCCTGCTACGGGAGCAGTATTGGAGTTACAATGCATTCAAATCCTCTTATGAAGAGCTTTAGGTGTCCCTGTATTTGGCAACATGGCAGTTCCTGCTGGATTTTGTGCTGGGTCTTCCCTCAAGTAGAAGATGGCTGTTCAGAGGAATGCTTATTGAGTGGGAATTGGGAACCTGTCAGCCAAGCGTGAGCTCAAGTACTTCTGCTTCCTTGCAGCTGGAGTTGATTATGTTTTTAGCTGCCACTGTTAATGAGTCAAAAGCAGCATCTGTGGAGAGCGGGGCTGGCACTTTCAGGGCGGTCTGCCACCTTGCCTTCGGTTGTTCCAGAGCGAGTCCTGGGTGTAGAACAGATAAAACTGGATGTTTGGTGGGTGGTTCTTTGAGGCTGTTTTTTGAGGAAAAATGGGAAATGATGGAATCTGACACTGAGTGACTTGCTAGTTCCAATTTATACCACTTAAGCTTTTTGTGTTCTTGTGGCTTTTGTTTTAATTAGAAGGTCTTCTAGTGGTAAACTTAGTTTTGGTTGAAGGTACAGTAGAGTTCTCTATAAATTTTAAAGGCACTTCCTATAGGCATCAATTTTGGGTGGTGATTTCTGAAGCTGAGACTCGAATAGATGACAGGAAGCCCTTCCATTCAATTTATTTCATTCATTTTGTAAGTATTTTCTCTGTGTTGGGTGGGAATAAATATATTCCCTTTGGTGCAGGCAATCCCAGAAAACATTCTTCTTTTAAATACAGTGATCTAAGTAATCAGGTTATTACAACAGATTATTCTCCATGTCGTATTTTAAAAAACAAATATAAGTAACATGCAAGCTCTTTGGAATTTATTTGGGAATCCATAGTCCAGATCATTCCTCTTTCCCCTGATACATGATCTTTCCCCTAAATTTTAGGACACATGTTTTCAAATGGGTTGACTTTATTTTCTGGATTTGACCAATCACTCCTTTCAGATCAAGTAGACTAGACAGTTAAAACCTTCAAGGAAAGGACTAATCCCTAGACATCTTAGGTTCTCCCCAAAGCTCAGTGTATCCATCGCCCTGCACAGTAGACTCTCCTTAGATTAAGTTGGATGCCTTTCTTTTGGCTGCTGTAATCAAGTACTACAAACCAGATGATAATTTAAAAGAGAGAAATTTATTCATTCACAGTTCTAGAGGCTAGGAATCAGAAATCAAGGTATCAGCAGGGTCACGCTTCCTCCAGAGGCCCTGGGACAGTATTTGTTCCTTGCCCCTTCTCACTTTTGGTGGCTGCCAGCAGTCCTTGGTATTTCTTGGCTCCAATCTCTGCCTCTGTCTTCATATTACCTTCTGTGTTAAACCTCTCTGCCTCTGTCTTGTGGTGGCAGTTAGAACTCACCTGGATAATCCAGGATAATCTCCTCATGTCAAAACTTAGCTTAATCACATCTGCAAAGACCATTTTCCCAGACATTGGGCATGGCATAGCTTTGGGAGTCATTATCAAGCCTACCATACCCATGTATGGTTTCTGCATATTCCTGTGGCCAGTCATTGGAGGTTCATCTAAAGCTCTTAACTGCAAGCATATACACTTCTGTTTTATTTTTGGAGGATGTTTGCTTCAAGTCACTTCTATTTTCATACCTGCTTGTTCTTTATTCTTTGCCTTTAGGGTATCAAATTATTTGCAGTGAAAATGGCTCTCACTGCAGTAAGAATGGCTTTGGCCTTGGCAGTCTGTGTCATTAATAGTGAGTTTCACATGCTGTTTGGGACTGAGGACACAGCATTATAGCTATCATCATTGAAACTAATGAAAAGCTGGGTGTGGTGTCCAGGGCAGGTTTATTGTGCCTACATAGGTTACAGAACATCAAAATCTTGTTAATAATATGTATAGTTCCCCCATTGTCTTAGTTATGAGCACTTTACTCTAAGATTCCCTCTGAGTTTTTTCACAATTCACTTCTTTTAGGATACCTAATTCATAATTCCTCAACTCTGCTGGGACCTACAAGCCATATTGCTACCACCTTTTCACTTACCTCACTCACCTTCCTTTCCTCCGTGGCCAGCTTAAATGACTTGGCCAACCACTATAATCATTCCCTCAATTTCTTTCTCTCCCTCTGCTTGGTGTCCTCCCTTGACTAAACCTTAACCAGAGTTAATCCCACCTATGCAGTTGAATGCAGTTACTCTAGATTCATGATCACTGTCCTCAAACAGGCCATTACACTGCTCAGCAATCATGCGATGTTTTCCTAGTGCATGCACTCTCTCACTGAATATTTTCTTTCTTTTCTCTGATCAAACCTCCCACTCACAACTTCTTATTTGAGAGGAAAAAAGCTTTCAGAAGAAAACTCCACATTTTCCCACTTACCTGCACCTAGTTCACATGCTCAAACTTCTCTCCAGTTATGAAGGGTAAACCATCCGCTCCCCTAACAACGGCCAATCTTTCCACCCGGTGTCCCAGACTCTGTCCCTGTTCGTCTGGTCAAGGATATTGCTCCTGAATAATTCTTACCCCCTTTTCTGTGCCCTCTTTAACCTTTCCCCTTTCTCTCCCGTGAATACTGAAATTTTGCCATCAGCCCACAAGCATACTCTCATTTCTGTTACCATAAAAACTTCTCTTGATACCATTTGCCCCTTCGTTTACCACTCCAGCTTTCAACTCTCTAATACACTGAAACTCTTTGAAAGAGTAGCCTATATTTGCTCTAATTATCTCTTGAATATAGTGTGCTCAGGCTTTTATACCAATATTCTTCTGACATCATTTTTATCAAGGCCATCAGTAACCTTCATACAACCAAATCCATTGGACAGTCCTCATTTTACGTGACTGACCACTTAACACAAATGGTCATTCCCTCTTCCTTTCCATGACTCGGCCTCCAGAATGCCACACTCTCCTTCTCTCCTGCCCTGCAGGTGGCTCCTCTTTTGTCTCCCCTGCTCCCCAAGGACCAGTCCTTGGACTCTGGGTTTCTCCACACTCAGTCCTTGGTAACCTCACTCAATATCAGGGTTTTAAGTACTCATTAGACTCTGATATCAGATTTGTATCTGCAACCCAGAACTTTCTAAACTCCAACCTCATATATTTATTTCCTAATTAGTATTCCTACATGGATATTGAATAAGCATCTCAAACATAACAGGTAAAAATGAGTTCCTGACTCCCCCCAAAACAAACTAAAAACAGTTTTCTCTTGTGTTATCCCCCACTTCCTTGAAAGGTAATTCAATCCTCCCTTTGCTCTGGCCAAACATTAGAGTTGTTCCTGATTCCTCTATTTCTGTCACACCTTATATCTAATTCAATGGCAATGCTCCAAGCTCCTCCATCTATAGGTACAGAAAAAAGCCACTTTCTGTAAATCTTCAATGTCACCATCTTGGTTCAGATGACCTACTTCTGGTCTGGATTATTGGAAAAGTGCTATCCAACTGATTTCAGCTTCTTTTATCTCCCTTTAGTTTGCTCAGTACAGCATCCTGGAAATCCGGTTAACCTGAGTCAGGTCACAGGACTCCCCTATTTAGTAACCTCCGATGTGGTCATCATTTGCTCCTTTTCTTCTTAAAGTAAAAACTACAGCTTTAAAATGGCTTAGGAACTGGAAAGCATTACGCTGAGTGAAATAGGCCAGGCATTGAAGGACAAATACCATATGATCTCACCTTTGACAGGAAGCTAAACAACAAAATGAACAAGCAAACAGAATAAAAACAAAGACACTGAAATAGAGAACAAGTGGGCAGTGACCAGAGGGGAGAGGGAAGGGAATTTAAGGGGAAAATGGGGAGGGATTTTGAGGAACAAGTATGAAAGACACAGGGATGAGGACTGGGGGGGAGGAAATGGGAGGGAGGTGGGGAGCATGGGGCGGGGGGGGGCTGGGATGGGAGAAATAGACAAAAAACTGTACTTGAAAGATAATTAAATTAAAAAAAATGGCTTATAATGCTCCATAAATATGGCCGCCTGTCTGACCCTCTCTCCTCTGGTCTCCTTACTGTGCACCAGCCGCATCAGCCTTCATGCTGTTCCTGGAACATGCCAGGCACGCCCCACCTCAAGGTTTTGCATTTAGTAGTCAGTACTTTGTAAAAACAAAACAAGATAAAAATGATATCTTTATATATGCTCATTTCTGCTCTAATTTGGGGGCCAATATGCATGTGGTTCTTCTAATCATAATTTCCTTGCTATTTGCCAAATAAAATCTAATTTTGTGTGAAATGAGTTTACATATAAGAACTGGTGCTTCATGTCATTTTACAGAATTGTTATCTCTCCCTTTTGCATCTCCACAAAATAGTTGAAATCCTCATTGTCTTATACATTTTTTAAAATGCTGTGGCTGATCTCTTAGGATTCTTTTATCTCTAACTACTGTGGTATACACAACACTCACTGGAACTATAGACTTAGAAGAGTGAAGTTACCCCTGACCTAAGTAGAAGCTCAGGGATGATAGATGACTTGTCTCATGACAAGGGCCTGTGAGGGAAAGAACACAAGCTGGGTGCTACCTCTACCACATAATTGGCAGCATGATCTCAGGCAAACCCAATAATCTCTGTGGCCTTTGTTTCCCTTCTGACAAGGGAAAGATGTTGAACCAGTGACTCTCTGAGGCCCTGTGTAGCCCTAGCAATCTGTGAATGTAGACAGGGGCACCACACAGGCCATAAATACCTGCTAGATTACTAGTACATCAGTGTCTTTCCCTTTTCTTACCTTTTTTTTTGTCAGCTTTCATGTTAAAATTTCCCAACAAACAGCAATACCAGAGGCAGAGGGCTTACAGAGGGTACCACCCCTGATGACGGCCAAATATCTTCCCAGCTTAGCCACTGCCCGCCTGGATGGACTTTGGCTAGAAATTGGCCAGCTTTAGTCCCCTTCCACAAATAAACTTTAAAGTACTCCCTTGAAGAGTGAGAAGCTGCCAGTGGTACTGGCAGTGAGTTTTATAATTATTTTTTGATGTTTTCCATGTGAGTTTTGGTCTGAGGGCTGTGCTTTTGGTTGGGTTGTATTGACAGGTTTCCCATGGACATGCTTCACACCTGCTGGCCATGCAGGCACGAGTGTGGTAGAATAGCTCCTTGCATCCCCAGGCCCTCTGCTAGCATCTGTATGTGTCTATTGCTCTCTCTGCAGCTGTAACTTATGCCAACCTGTCCATCTTGTGCCTCATGCATGGCTGCTGCCGAGGAAAGCCTGGGATGCCTCAGCTTAGACATGCTGAGTCAGGTCTTGGCAAGCATGTTCCATAAAATGCTGTTGCAGATAATGATGAGGGATAACCACACAAGCTCATTGCTGTGGGTCAGCCTCTGGCCCTTCCAGGGAGCCTTTATCTTCATGTTAGGAATGATGAAAGTGACGTAGGTATTAATTAGCAACCAATAAAGAGTTGAGATAAACTGGAACCCAGACCTTTTCCCACATCACGGTATGTGTTCTCTGTGCTGCTCGGAACTTTCTCTTAGGTGTAGCTAGTGCCAGTCCTACATCCTGTGTGGTCAGTAGGTTTTGACCAATTGATCAGAAAACCAGAGTTTAAATCCATATCATTGTTTTATAGATTTAAAACAATTTCTATGTTTAAACTAACTTAAAAACTTTGGTAATATTAACCCATTTTAGATTGGGGGGCTTGGACTTAATTTCACAATTACTTGTGAAATTACTTGTGAAATTAAGTGCCATTTTTTTTGTTAGTTGCTCAGATCTCTCTTATATTGAAAGATGAAGACAATTGAGGTTAGTTGAGAATTGGCCTCCTGTATATCATTGTCCATGTTATATTATCTTACAATAAACACTAAATCCTTACTTCCACTAACAAAATCACACAACTAGAAATTAGAAGAAAAAAAAGAAAGCTCTAATGCTTTCTTTTAAAACATGCATCTTGAGGTTTGAATCAAAATGATAGTGTTTTATAGTTCATATCTGTTTAATCGTGACACAGTGCACCTGCTTGCTTTTAAGGAGAGAAGTGATAGAAGGTTTAAGGAGGAGGGAAAGTGACATGGACACCCAATAACTCTTCGGTGGTATCCTGATGAGTTAAGCATAAATGAATCAGAAACAGATGGACCTTTTTTTTTTCTGCTTGAAATACACATGGGTTTAAAAACCAAGGGAAAATATGCTTGGGGAAAAGTATTTTTTTGTTGTTGAAGCCCAAATGTTTGAATTAAAACTGAAGATTTTCATAAGTTCCAGCTAATAGTTGTGTGCACTCATCTCTAATTTAGATGGGTGTGTGCGTAAGTTGAGCATTTAAACTATTCTGTGGAGCTGCTGTCAGAGAGGCATAGCAGTCCTATAAAATGACATAAGGCACAAGGGCCTTATGTGCAAACTCGTTTCACATGGGTTCTTGGGTATTGAGTAACACAAATTTCATGTAATTTGATTCTTGAAAATTTCATAAGGTTTACCTCAATCTTTGTGTGTGAAAGTGGAAACAGTTTCAAAGGGATACCTCCAGGTGCTGTGCTGGGCATCCGTACTCTTCATCCTTCTGCCAAGGGCGGAGTGTCATCTCCATGACCTTGTGCTTAACTGACTCTCCCTCAGTTTCTTTGGTCATTGTTTCAGGTTCCATCGAAGCCAGTATTCCCCATAATTTGTTCCACTAGCTGCAGGTGTTCCTATGAACTTTGACTTAACTTTGACTTTACTGTAAACTGGAAAATTGGAGAGAGGTGTTAGTTGGATGTCAGGAACCCCCTTGGCCATGCAAAAGCTGAGTGAGGACTAGAAGAGATTACCCAATCATCTTCCTCTGATAAGATCCTTCCTTGTTGACTGGCTTAACTTGCTGCGGTGTCTTTGAGGAACTGTGGGAATGGTGACCTTTTAAGAGCACATTTTTTCTGAATTATGAGTCTGTTAATGCTAAGCACACCCGTTGCTTTTCCTAGTGTCTGCCTGGTTATCTTGTCACCAAAATCTCTGTCTTATGCCTCGGTCCCTGCTAGGAAGGAAAATCTCACTTCTTATGCTTATGCTCACTCCACATTGAACTCTTACCAAATCCTTCCATTTTTTTCCTCACAAGTAGAGCTTGGTACCTTCTGTACATAGTTTAGTAATTTGGTTTCACAACTAATGTTTTACTTTAGTTCTATTTCTAGAAAATTCTGCATCTCCAAACAATTCTTATTTTGTTTCCTGTTACTTTTCTCTGGTAAACTTTTTTTAAAGCATAAATTTGATATTACCCAAAGTCTTCTCTCTACAAAGTCAGTATTATTACCCCATTTTACAGGAGAGAAAACAGGCTCGGGTAGAATAAGTACCTTATTTGGGACCATATAGCTTCTTAGAAACATCTGTATTATTCTAGGCTTTTATCCCACTATAAATCATAGCCATTCTAGTAACTGACAATCTTAAGTATACAATGAAGGTACAACGTTCAAGATGTTTGCTGTGAGATAGATATCTAACTAGTTTTTTTCCTGAGGAAAATTCAGTTAGTCCAACACCATTTATTGACTAGTCTATTGTTTCTCTCCCATTTACGATGCTTTCTCTCTCCTGCCCGAATTCTCACACAAGTACAGGATCATGTCTGGACTTTCTATTCTGCATTGATCTGCTTGGAATGTTCCTGCACAGGAACAACCATGTCTTCTTAGTCACTGCAGTTTAACGTGCAGTGATGTGTGGGTCTCGTTGTCTGAAAACAGTTTCCCTCCTTCACACTCTACTTCCTCCTCCTTTTTACTTTGGGATATCTTAGTTGTATTCAAATCTTGACTCTTTCCAATGAATTTTATTATCAATTTGTTTATATCCATAAGTTGTTTTGATTGGAATTGCACTGACTTATTTACATTAATTTGGGTAGGAATGACATCCATAAGGCCTTTTACGATCTTCTATATAGATTTGTAATTTTCTCCAAAGGCTCTTATACATCTTTGATTGGATTTCTTCCTAACTGCCTTATTATTACATTTGAGATGGGATGCTTTTTCTCCTTACATTTCTATTTGGTTGCCATCACTGAGGAGGAATGTTATTAAGTAGTTTAGGGAATGTTACATATTTTATCACTTTTGTATCAGATTATGTTACTCTTTGCTCAAAGTCTCTTACAGGCTATACCCAGGTTGTGGGTTTGATGCCTGGTCAGGGCGTATATGGGAAAGCAACCAGCGATGTTTCTCTCTCTCTCTCCCCTCCTGTCCTTCTAAAAGCAATGAAAAAAATTGTCTTCAGGTGAGAATTAAAAAAAAATAGGCTCTCACAGGCTTTCTCTCTGACCTACAGTGACATCCAAGGTCATTATGATGACCATTGCAGCCCTACTGTGATCCGGTCCCATGAGCTCCTTCTGCATTTGTCCCCTACCCTCAGCTTCCTTGTTCCCCTCACACATCTAAATGCCACCCTTGGCCTCACTTTCTCCTTTACTAAACTTTGAGTTCCTTCACAGTGCTTGTTACTAGTTGGCATTTTATTCTTTTCTAGTTCTTTTCCTGCTTCCCCACATTATAATTAAGGTCCATGACAAGGATTTTTGTTTTATTTACTATTGTGTTTTTAGTACCTAGAACATTGCCTGGCTCAGGGCAGGCTTTTAAAAATAGCTGTTTGTGTGAGTGAATAAATGAGTACAGCATGTTTGCTGAATTCTCTATTAGAAAATCCAATATAAACTATTAGAACTCTGTTGAAAGTCTGAAAATCATGACAGTATTGGGTCAGATGTACCCTTTAACATGGCCCCTTGTCCCCAAGACTCTGATGTGAGCACCCATTGTTGGCTAACAGGACACCTAAGTGGACATATCATGTTACTCCTGCATGCTTCTTCTCTAAAGTCTTCGAGCTTTCTTGCGTACTCCGGCCTTCTCTTGCCATCTGGTGAGCTTCTCCCCTAAAACTCCTCAGCACAGTGTGAAAGGACATCCCCGGTGAGCTTCGGTAATTGTCTTAAATGTACAAGGTCCAGCAGAAGTAAGGCCTGCCTGAGTGTGGTTGGTAGGGCAATAATATGGGTGTAATAATTCATGGTTTTAATTTGAACATTTCACCTAAAATGTCATATGTTATGCTTGAGTGTGACATTGTTATCTTACAGAATTACATGCTTATGATTTTGTAGTAAAATATTTTGCAATAAAAAGGGGTGTTATTTGTGCTGGACCCTGTATATTGTAGTCTCAGCATGTTCTTTGATTGTAGCCTTTATAAGCACTGAGCTATATGGCAATTTGGCCAAGAAATAAGAGCTACCCTTGAGAGAAAGCTTTGTCTAGTGACTTGCCACATGGCTAGGAGTTCAGCTTATTCTTACCACTGCTATTGGTGTTCACAGTACATTTGTCACATTGTGTACAAGCACACTTGTCCATGCATTCATTTATTCATTCCATAAGCTTTGATTGAACAAAAGCATACTTAAGGAACTCTGCATGGTGGGGTACATTGTATGACATCTGTGGCAAAAACCCTCCCCTTGCGGGGCTCATGCTCTACTCAGGGAAACAGTTAAAACACATGGTGCTCAGGGGTATGGGCAGAGGAGTAATACATTCTATCTGGCAGAGCCTTGGGAGATTTCACAGAGAAGGTGGCAATTGAGCTTGGTCTTGTTTATTACAGGATAGATAAGTTTCCTAGGGAGCATGAAAAACTAGCTTTAGGAAAGTGAACTGTTTTTAATCTAGACATTTTACTGATGGTAACTTGTCCTACAGATATACATGTACATATGTATAAGGATTTATCCATGAGAATGTTCATTTACTATTATTCATAAAAGCAAAATAATGAAAATTCAATGTTCATTATTATGGGGACTGGTTTAATTGTCTTCAAAGTAACAATGTTAAGACAGTCTGTATGCACTGCTTTAGATAGATATAACATTAAATTTGAAAAAAAAACTCGAGGCTCAGAATGATACATGTAGAAAGAAAGGAAAAGGGATAGGTTTATATATGCATAGGAAAATTCTGGAAGGATGTTTTAGTTATCTATTGCTGCAAAACAAACCAGACCAAATCGTAGTGGTTCAAAACAACCAAGCTGGGGTTTTTTTGTTGTTGTTTGTTTTAATGCTCTTGACTTTGTGCATGAGGAATTTGGTCAGGGTATAGTGGGGAAAGCTTACTTGTGCTCCAGAATAACTGGGGTCTCAGGTGAGGTAGCTTGAATGGCTGGAGATGGCTGGATTACTTGAAGGGGCCATATGTCTGGCTGTTGATTTGGTTTCTTGCTTCATTTCCATATCATATCCATATTTAACATGGCTTCTGCAGTCACAAGTCTGGTGCCTGGATTGGGAGAGTTGGAAGATCTGGGGCCAACCAGGGGGGTGTCTCTCTCTCTCCTCCCAAATGCCTCCAAGTGATATCTTCCTGTGGCAGGCAAGCATGGGCTTCCTAACGGCATGGCAGTCTCAGCGCAGTTAGATTTATAAGGCAGCCAGCCTCCTCCACAGTGAACATCCCAAAAGGTCCAGGTGGAAGGTGCAAGGCTTCTGACAACCTGGCCTTCCTTGGAGGTTCCAGAACAAAACCTCCATCAATCATGCAAGTCACTAAGACCAGCTTAGTTTCAAGGGTTGGGTACCACTTCTCAATGATGGGAGAGTGAAGAATTTGCAGGTATCTTTAATCTTTTTTAAATCTACATAAATTCAGATATATCAGAAGTTTGTTAATAGTAATGGCTTCTGAAGAGGAATTAAGAGGGATACTAGGGAGACTTAGAATTCATTGTGTATTTCCTAGGACTGTTTAATTAGGAAAAAAATCAACGTTGTATTTGTATGATGTTTTCAATTTAAAAAAAGCCTCCACACTTAGTTGTTATCATCAAGGTCAGGGGGCATAGAACTGTATGGCTTGTGGAGGCATGACAAGCAGCTGTGCTCATTTGTCTGAACTGTCCCTCTGTGTGCCTGGGAAGCATTTGCTCTGGCACAGGAAAGGGGGTTAGATCCGGAGAACAGGGAAAGTAGAGGGCTAGGCCTGTAGTCTAAGTTCACAACCTTAAGTTCTAGCAGGGGAAAAAGTTAGACACAGGTCTGTTTAGGGTTTTCACTTAAAATGGAAATCACTCTGTACAGGAAGGGTTCATATTTCCTCTAAACTTCCTGAATTCCCACCCCTTCCACTTGAGCCATCTGATGGTGCTAGACCTGGAGTCTGTCAGCAAAGGTGAAAGGTACTGGGCTGCTCTCAAATGCCTGAGGCCCCTTAGGAAGTGCGGCAGCAGCATCCAGGGGTTAGATGCAAATGGTTGTGGCCTCAGGCACAAATAGGGAAGAATGGGTAAATATACATATGCACATGTCTATTTTATGTCATATATGTATACTACATCATGTGGACAGAGTTAACATAAAAAACCTTTATCTGATGCCTTGCATATACGTGCCATGGCTTTGTCTTAACACTACAGAAGTCACCTCTCATGTGCCTGTAAAGCCATCTAGTTCTTGGCAACCTTTCCAGTTGTTTGGTCACCAAAGTGGCTCATCTCTTCCTAGGACCCAGAATAGAACCAGCAAAAAAAAAAAAAAAAAAAAGGAAGGCTTTTGTTTTCTTAATTTGCTTGGTTTGATGAAGCATGAGTCTATTGAAAAGTTCCAAATTTAGGTTCGTGGTTATATTATCTTGCAGGCTTCTTATTTTGTGTTTATTCAATTTTATTTTAGGATTTTTTTAAATTTTCAAGCTTTCAATAGAGAAAAGAACTTGAAAATACGTGCTGAAGTTCTTGTAAGTGACAACGAAATACCATGGAAATCTGAATACTTTATTTTTTAACCCAAATATGCAGTTATCCATGAGACTAATATGGTAAATCAAATATTTTATTAAATGGAAATTTTCATTATGCATGAATACACTTTAACCTATGTGTAAAAAAACAGTTTGAACAGTCAATTCTGATCTTGTTTGTTTGGCTAAACTTAGTGGTATAAATGCTATTGAAGTAATAATATTGATGGATTATTGGTAGTATTGCTAGAGTTGTCAGTATTGTTGGCAGTGTGCTCTTCTTTTGATATGAAATAATTAGAAATTCTAATGAGGTTTTATGTGATTTAAGCAACTAAAAAACACTTGAAAGAAAGTTTCAGAGAAAGTTTCAGAGTAAACTTATGACTGGAAACCCAGATGACTGTAACAGTTTCAGGGGGTTTAGGTGCTGGCAGGCCTTTGTGTCTGTAGCCTGACTCAGTTTCCCTGATCCTTCTCCATTTGGACTGCTGAAAAGCTCAGTGAGCTGTTGTCCTTCCCTTGGCTTGTTAAATATCAGGTTCACTGCTTTTCTTTATCATTACCCTTCAACAATGAAAATTATCCTAGTTCAGTACCTCTTAATTGTTAAATATCAGGTTCACTTCTTTTCTTTATCATTATCCTTCAACAATGAAAATTACTCTAGTTCAGTACCTCTTAATTGTTACCGCTAACATGCATGTTACAATTGCATAGCTCTCAGATGATCCATAATCTATATAATGAAAATAAAGAATGAACAAATGCTCTAATGGTTTCAAGAAAACCAGTATTAGAAAGATTGATTTTTGTTCAAAGATAGATCAAATGTGTATATGTGTGTGTATATATAATTCAATATATAAAAATATGCATACATATTTAAACATAGATTGATTTGAATTCAAAGATATACAGGGACTAGCACAAATAGCACTCCCTTTTTATTATAAAATTTTTTATTATAAAATCATAAGCACGTAATTCTGTAATATAACAATATCACACTCAAGCACACCATATGGCATTTTAAGTGAAATGTTCAAATTAAAACTATAAATTATTATACCCATATTATAACCCTACCAACCACACTTAAGCAGGCCTTACTTTTGCTGGACTCTATGTGTATATATAATATATAGTCTGTCCAGAAAAGGTCCAGCTGTTGTTAATATGAGAATGGTTTGTGTGACATCAATGTAACCTGGCAGCCAAGGAGAGTGGACTGGAATGTGCATGTGTGAACAATGATGACTTAATTGTACTCGTCAGTGGGGGCAGTAGACGACCTTGAGTAAGCCTGTGTACTGTGTGGCTGTCACATTCAAAATGACTGAGGGAGTAGAGCTTTGAATCTGCATCAAATTTTTCATTAAGTTTAACATTCCTCTGTAGAAACTATTTGGATGATTCAGAAGACCATGGCTATGGGCAACTGGTGATTGGCAGCTTCATCACAACAACATGCCTGCCCATGCATCATGTCTCTGTAGTTTTTTGGCAAAACATTAAATCACCCAGGTGACTCAGCCCTGCTACAGCCCAGATTTTGTGCTTTGTGACTTCTGGCTTTTCCCAAAACTAAAATCACCTTTGAAAGGGAAGAGATTTCAGACTGTCGATGAGATTCAGGAAAATATGACAGGGCAGCTGATGGCAATTGGGAGAACTGTGTGATGTCCCAAGGTGCCTACTTTGAAGGGGACTGAAGTGTCCTTGTTCTATGTACAGTGTTTCTCGTATCCTCTTAAATAAATATCTCTATTTCTCATATTATGTGGCTAGAAACCTTCTGAACAGACCTCATATATTTCCATATATATATATACACATATATACATATATACACACATACATACATATACATACATACTTAAAGATTTTATTTACTTATTTTTAGAGAGAGGGGAAGGGAAGGAGAAAGAGGGAGAGAAACATCAATGTGTGGTTGCCTATTGTGTGTCCCCTACCAGGAACCTGGCCTGACACCCAGGCATATGCTCTGACTGGGAATCAAACAGGCAGCCCTTCAGTTTGCAGGCTGGCACTCAATCCACTGAGCTATCCAGCCAGGGCTGGATATATATTTAAACATAGAAAAATAAATGGAATGTTCCAGAGAAACTCACCCACATACCTTCAGTTTGAGAAATGCTGGGAACACAGAGGAGCACATTGTAATTTCCTTAGAATTTTGTCCTCATTCCATTTCTGCCTTCCCGATACTGTTGTTGCTTCTTCTCTTTAACCCCATACTTACTGTTGCTGATCAGTGCGCCTTAGACACGCATGGACCCTGATAGATAATATGACCATGTCAGTGCTGATATCATCATCTTTACAGCTTTGAAGGCTTCTGACACCTCCGTCCTCAAGCTTTCTCATCATTTCTACTCTTCCAGCTACTGCTCTCTTGCAAACCTACTTTTTGGCTCTGCTAAGATCCATCTCCAATAGGAAGGGAAGCAGTCCTCAGATTGGCTTTGGTTCCCTACTATAGTGGGCTGAATAGTGTCCCCCACAAATTCATGTCCACCTAGAATCTTAGACTGTGACCCTATTTGAAATGAGGTCATATTCTTTTAGGGCAGGTCCTAAATCCAGGGACTGGTATCCTTATAAAAAGAGAAAAGGACAAAAGAGTCACAGAGAGGATGGCCATCTGACGAAGGAGACAGAGATTGGAACAATGCAATTACCAGTCAAGGAACACTAAGCATTGCTGCAAGCCCCCAGCACCTAGGAAAGGGACAAGGAGGGATCTTCTCCTACTTTCAGAGGAAGCATGGCCCTGCCAACACCTTGATTTCAGACTTCCAGCCCCCTGAGAGAATAAATTCCTGTTGTTAAGCCTCCAGTGTGTGGTAATTATGGCAGCCCTAAGAAACACATACCTACTCACCAACCAAAATGTAATGACATTACTACTTTGACTCTATTATTCTGCTTTTATTTCTAGTTCTCCTTACAACTGTCTTTCCTTTCATTATTTTTTCTCAAATCTTTTTACCTCCTTCTACTCAAGCTCCACTATTTAAGAAGGATAAATAAAATTTAACGGTAGAGTACAAGCCATACTTTCAGACAAAACCCCCTTCCTAGTTCCTATGAATGACAGTGTAGGTAATAGAGCCACAATAAAGGGTGTTAAGATTGTTTTTCCCACTAGACATTCAGATGAGATAATGGGGAAAAGAAGCAACTTGTAGAAACATTCCCTCCATCTTGGGAAACATTTAGCTGCCTTGTGTTCCAAAGGCTCAAGTTTTGTAAGTTTATCACATTAATTTTTGTTACAGGAAGATGATTTTAGCTGATGTTTTTCTTCCAAGTAAAATTCATGGAGTGCTAACGTTGTCTTAGGCTGGATCCTGAGCCAAAATAATTTGCTTATCCCTAGATGAAGAATGGCTCATTAAATGGGCATTGGGCGAAATGTTCTTTCCCTCTCTTTGTCCTTAATTACATTAAGTAGCTACGATTTCTGTGGCATTGTATGCTTGGCACATAACACATTCTAGGTCAGTTCAAACGAGGTGACTTTGGATTTGTGTATCAAAACCAAAAACTAAACCAAAACCCACATTTCTGCCATGCCAATGAAAAGGAAAGACTTAAAAATTACATTTGATAACAGATGAGATCTTGCTTGCTATAAACTGTGTACTTTTATAGAAAAGTAAAATTAAATTCCACAAGAAATTTGGATTTCTCATAATTCCAGGCAGAGGTTGAGGGGCAGGGCCCATATTAGTTTGTTATTAGTACTCTCATATTTTATTTTTTAACTTTTTTATTGTTGACAGTTCTACAGTTGTCTCCATTTCCCCCCCTTTTCCCATATCAACCAAGCCCCTGACCCTTCCTCTCTCAGGCCATCACCCCAGTTTTCTATGTCTGTGGGTTATCTACATATCTATTTTTGACTAACACCTTCACCTTCTTTCAAACATCCTGCTGCCCACCCACCCCCCATAGTGGTAAATATGTTTCATGTATCCATGCCTCCCATTGTCATATTTCAGATCAGGGCTAAAACAAATTCTGACTAGGGAGAAATTAATTTTTTTATTTTATTAGGACCCTAAACATACTGAGTTGAGTACTTTATTTATTTATTTTTTTAAAGTATTTATTTATTTTTAGAGAGAGGGGAAGGATGGAGAAAGAGTGGGAGAGAAACATCAGTGTGTGGTTGCCTCTCATGTGTCCCCTGATGGGAACTGGCCTGCAACCCAGGCATGTGCCCTGACTGAAAGTTGAACCACAATCCTTTGATTCGCAGGCCCATGCTCTCAATCCACTGAGCTACACCAGCCAGGGATGAGTTGAGTACTTTACAAATAGTTCTTTATTTCAGAGACTTTCTGGAAAAATTTCTTTTAAAACTATTGTGAAGTTTTCTGTGTGTGGGAATGTTAAAATAGTTACTACTATAATACATCATAATATTCCAGTTATAAAAAACTGTATCCCTAGTTTAAAATGTGGAAGGGAACATGACAGTGTTTCTAAACATCTTGACTATGTTTAAGTTCTTAAAGAAGTTAAAGAAAAGTTAAATTCATGTCTAGGATTTTTGCCGAACAGCATTAGATTTTTACTTATATATGATAAATGTTATTTTTCATTTAGTATATGACTTAATGTCATACTCTCTCATCTTGTACTTGCTACCTTTGGCTTTTCTGTGTGGTTACCTATTTGACACTGATAACAATGTCACCCCCTCTTTCACCACCCACAACTTTACCAAGTATTGAAATATATCATAGTCATGGTTAAAATTTTAACCTGACTTGTTTTTCTTTTCTATATTTTCTTCTTTCTCCTACCCTGACTCCTGCATCCTGTCCTAGAGTATGACTTTCTCAGTGTGATTTTTCCAGGTCCACGCTACCTGACCTATGAAATGGACCTTTTTAAAAAATATATATATTTTATTGATTATGCCATTACATTTGTTCTATTTCCTCCCTTCATTCTCCTCCACCCTGCATACCCCTCCCCCCATTCCCCCCTTTAGTTTATGACCACGTGTCTCAAGTTCTTTAGATTCTATATTTCCCCTACTATTCTTGCCCTCCCCCTATCTATTTTCTACCTACCATCTATGCTACTTATTTTCTGTACCTTCTCCCCATTTCTCCTTCTCCCACTCCCCTGTTGCTAACCCTCCATGTGATCTTAATCTCTATGGTTCTGCTCCTGATCTAGCTGTCCTCTTTGTTAGCTTTTGTTTTAGGTGTGGTTGTTAATAACTGTGAGTTTGCTGTCCTTTCACTGTTCATCTTCTTTTTCTTAGGTAAGTCCCTTTAACATTTCATATAGTAAGGGCTTGGTGATGATGTACTCCTTGAATTTGATCTTATCTGAGAAGCATTTATCTGTCCTTCCATTCTAAATGAAAGCTTTGCTGGATAGGTCAATTTTGGATGTAGGTCTTTGGATTTCATTACTTGGAATACTTCTTTCCAGGCCCTTCTTGCCTATAAGGTCTCTTTTGAGAAACCTGCTGACAGTCTGATGGGAAGTCCTTTGTAGGTGACTGTCCTCTTATCTCTTGCTGCTTCTAGAATTCTCTCCTTCATTTTAATCTTGGCTAATGTAATTATGATGTGCCTTGGTGTGTTCCTTCTTGAGTCCAACTTCTTTGGGACTCTCTGAGCTTCCTGGATTTCCTGGAAGTCTATTTCCTTTGCCAGATTGGGGAAATTCTCCTTTATTATTTGTTCAAATAAGTTTTCCACTCGTGGCTGTTCCTCTTCCCCTTCTGGTACCCCTATAATTTGGATGTTGGAACGTTTAAAGATGTCCTGGAGGTTCCTAACCCTCTCTTCATTTTTTTGAACTCTTGTTTCTTCATCCTTTTCTGTTTGGTCATTTTTTTCCTCTTTCTAGTCCTCTGATTTGAGTTCCAGTTTCCTTTCCATTACTATTGGTTTCCTGTGCATTTCCCTTCATTTCAATTAGTTTAGCCTTCATATTTCCCTCTAATATGTGACTAATATCAACCAGTTCTGTGAGCATCCTGATCACCAGTGTTTTGAACTGTGCATCTGCAAGTTTGGCTATTTCTTCATTGCTTAGATTTATTGGCTCTGGGGCTCTGAGTTGTTCTTGAGCCATGTTTTGATCTGTTCTCACCTGTTATGTATGAGGGGCGGAGCCTTAGGTGTCCACCAGGGCGGGGCTACCCAGGTTGCTGGTTTGTGAGGCTGTATGTGGGGGCGGGGTCAGAGAGGGAAAATGGTAGTCTCCTCTGCCGCTTCCCACCACTGGGGCCTGCACAGTCTGTCTCACCGCTCGCTTCTTCACTGGTTTATCTGCGTGCGAATGTGTGACCATGGTCAGCCCTCAGTGAGTCCACCGCCTTGCACCCTCAGTGGGTCTGCCTGCTGCTACTCCACACCTGGGATCCGCCCACTGCCTGCGCACCTGGGTTGGGCGCCTGGGTCCATCCAATGGATCTTTCCTGCCCGACCCCACCCTGCTGCTGATTCTGCCCCTCTTACCAGTTTGGCTGAAGGGTTCGTTGTTGCCAGACTTCCGTATGGTTCAATTTTCTGTGGTTTGGCTGTGTTTTTGTTGCTAAAACTTTGTTTTTAAACTTGGTTGTGCGAGAAGGCACAGTGCTTCCACCTATGCCTCCATCTTGTCGGAAGTCTCTGAAATGGATCTTTACAGCCTCTACTACCAGTGGTCTAGACACTGCTTCCCTTGTGGGGCCATCACATGAGTCACCAAGAGAAAGAGGAGTGCTTGTATTGAGATTAATTTCAGCTGTGACAGAGAATCCAAAGTTACAGAGCTTTAAACAAGATTCAAAAATGCATTTTTCTTTCTCATCAAACACTGATGGTCCAGGTCGATATCTGGGCTGCATGATTTTTGGCTTCTTCTTTCTTGATTTTCCTATGTATTGTCTTCAACACAGTTTTCAGGTTTGGTCCAACATGGCTGCTGTAGTTCCACACTCATGGCTACATTCCATCCAGCAAGCAGGCACAAAGGTATGAAGGAGGGCACGCTCCTCCCATGAAGGACACTTAGTGAAAGCTGTATGTATCATACCTGTTTGTGTCTTATCCGCCAAATCCTAGTCACATGGACACATTCAGCTTAGAGGGAGACTGGGAAATAGTCTTTACTCCAGGTAGCTGTGTGCCCAGCTAGTTGGAGTTCAATGACTATGCAGGAAGGGGAGAGGGAAAACAAAACAAAACAAAACAAAACAAAAACAGTAGCTAGTAGTCTTGGTCACTGTTATAGAAAGAAAAGTCAAGATGCCTTAGAGAAGGTCTCAAATTCTTTCATTGACTACGTGACCTTCTGAATGACACCCACTCTTGGTCTCAGTTTCTAATCATTATTCATTTGATAAACATCCGTTGATGTCTGCTTCCTGCATAGCACTGAACTCAGTACTAAGTGGATAAGAAAACACATAGTATTATCTTTCTCTCAAGGACTAATCACCGAAATAGATGAGAATGATGTTCTTTTCTCTCCATCCCCATGGTCATCGCAGATTTGTTAACATCCCATCTAGTGATACATCGCTACCTCCTCCTATACTTTATAGACTTTCTTTGCATTTTCACAGAGACCTTTACTTCCATTCTACAACCAGAGCTTGCACAGTGCCTGGCATGGTGTGAATATGCAGTGAACAATAGTTGTCAGGTATCTAATCTTTTCATCCCTTTTTTTTCTTCATCCTAAATTAGTGTGATTCTGGTTTACTTGTAGAAATCTTTACTAAGTTAATATTAGTCTGGAGATAAATAGTTCAACCAGGCTAGAAAATGGTTTTAAAGTGTACTTTAAATCACTTACTTTCCCTGTGTGTGTTTTAATTACCTTTGGAATTCAGAATTTCCAGGCAACTTAGCATAATACATCAAAAGTGACTTTGGAATTGTGTGGTCCCAGGTATGTCCTTGGGCTCTGCCAATTTCTCACTAAGCGAACTTAGACATATTTTCAATTTCTCTGAGCCTCTGTATTTTCATTTTTCTATTGGGTATAATAATAACTTTTCATGGATGTTGTAATTACTTATAAGAAGATAATGAAGGATGCTGGTGAAATATTCTTGCTATTTTATTTTATTCCAGCAGTTTTCAAATGATTACATGAAGTCTGCTCATTTGGTTTGAGCTGCAGATATGTTTGATCTGCAGCACCCTTTGTTGTGGTGTGAAGTGCCAGCAGTGAAGGAACATGCTCTGGGAACTTGCTCCATCGGCCTGTGACCCTTTGGAGGCTGTTCGCATTTCTGCCCTGTATAAGGGGGTCGTAGGGTGGTACAGCATGGGTGTGGTTACTCTGGCTCTAGACTACCCTGAGAGCCCCAAGAATTTGGGTTCCTTTTCAGCATTCCCTAGAGACAGAAGATTTAAAGTAGAATTCCCATGCTAATCTTAGAAACACAGCAACTCACTTTTATATGAGGCTTCATTATGTAAGGACAGGTTTCCTTGCAGCAAGGAGATTGGTTATCTTTTTATACAGATGACAAAGAGAGTTATCGTGGTTAAGTGAGGTAGCCAGGGGTCACAACTAACGGGCACAGATGCACATTGGATCCAGGTGTCCTAATTCCCAGTTCCACTTTATTAAGTGTGCCTGGATCTTCTGTTGGCAGACCAGGTGGAAATGAAAACCCAGGTGAGGCCTTACCAGCCATAGCTGGCACCTGAAGGACAATCATGAGACCCCAGTCTAGGGGAGGGCACCGAGAGTCTAACCCGAACATTTACTCTTCAAGTGAAGTTTCTTCACTGTGCATATTACAAGATACCTTCTGAACACTGTGCTCTTAGTCTTTTTACATTTGCAGCTTCTTGGTCTTTTTGTTCAATTTCAAGTGTTATGATCTTTGTCTAAGGGAAAAAGCCCTGGTTAGTGTCAATTTTCTGGCATTTCCCATGTCTTAGTAGTACTGTGCTTTACCTCATACTTCTGATGTTAGGGCAAAAATCCAGGACTTGCTTTACATGGGTGAATAAAACCTCTTACAGGGAATGTTATCTTAATCATTAGTGGCTGTAACGGTGACACTGCAGAAAATTATGAGCTCCTGGCACAAACAGTCTTAAAGTTCAGAAATTCTGAGTTCTAGAGCTGCTGTTGATCCTTTGTGGAGCTTCCTTTGATTAATTATACAATTTCCACCATAAAATATCATTTCCATATGATATTTTTTAAAATAATGATTCTTGATATAGTTGTATATTTTCAAATTTCAAGTATGTACTTATCTATTTTTTTAAAGAAATGTGTTCAGTTTCTTTTTTCCTTTGAGGTCAACCTTGCACAACATGTAGTTTCATTGGCTCAACAGTGATGTCATACCCAAAGTACACAGCCTTGTAGCCAAGTTTCCTGGTGAAGTCATTGTTGGTTGGTATTTAAGAACCCACATCAGTTGAAACTATTTCTCATGATGTCATTCTGCGTCAGGGCAGGGGTCCAGAAAATAGGATTCCCTCTGACCTTCGGGGCACAGAAATATGCACTTAGCTACTTTTTGGCAAATGCTCTTGGAGATAAGTAAATGAGGCCCATTTGAACAATTCTATAAAAAGTACTTTTTAATTTTAAAATTAGGATGATATTCCCAATTCTATCTAGCTTCCTTTCTGAGGCTGAATTTTTTTTCCTGTTAGTATAAATAACACTTTATACACACAAGAGTCAAACGTACAGGAGAGCACTGTGAAAACCCAAAGACCTCTGCATAAATTCTATAAATATAACATTGTGCCATGTTTGCTTTATCACAGATTTATTCATCTACCCATCTGTATGGATGGAGTTTTTTTTTTAAGCATCGTGAAATACTAAAGAAGCCTAGCTTTTAGACTGTAGACGTTTGGAAGTTTTAAGGGGAAAATTAGAACATGGCTACAAGTCCTTCAAGAAGATGCTTCATTAAAGAAAGTGATTTAAAGATAGTTATTGTTTAAGGAATAAAATATGGCAGCAGTTGTTGAAATTAAGATTAAAAGTGGAAAAAGTTCCATATGACAAGTAGTTGGGGGGGCAAAAGAAGAGGATGCATTTCGAGGGAGTCGCCATACTCTGATCACCTGCCTGTTGTTCCCTGTGGAGGGAAAGGCACTCAGTGCAGGGAGCTCACTGCTTTTTACCCCTGGTAAAAATACCTGGTAAATGGAGTTGAAATAAAGTAAAACTAAAAATTTAAGAATGGCATGATAGTTTTGACACGTAATGTTTCATCAGGACAGCCCCATTTTCATTGTGTAACAGCAAGTAGTCCAGACCGAGAGCCAAGTTGAAGGACACTAAGTGTTGTGGGTCTTTAGCCCTGTGGTCTAACAGAATCTTTGTTAGTAGATCCCCTCAGTTTTATTGTTGAAATATTCCCAGGAATAACAGAATTCTATACTCTGTCTCCTTATTTTCCTACTTAAGAGCCAAAATTTTAAGAAAGGAATCCTTCGTGATAGCCGAATAGTCATGCTGGCTCTCACTCTTCAATTCCCCTCAGTGATATTTAGCTGTGCCTTTGACATGCTAATAGATTTATGTCCCCTAAATTGTTATGTTTTAGTTTAAAATAAAAATTAGACAAACTTTTACAAAGTGTGGTTAAAAAAAATTGAAAAGAAAACTAAGAAAAGCGTGTTCCCTTGACTGCCTTGGACTTAGAAAATTGATCAAAAGGTTTACAAGGTTCATTATTAGTGACATAATGCAAAGAAAAAGAGCTCTTTCTGGGTAGTAAAAATATTTTGTTCATCTCTTAATGTGACACCATACGCTCTGGTGCCTTTAGTTAAAAATGGCTGCTGTCTTGTTTACCAGATAGGTCATCCCTCAATCTTCCTTCCCTAGATTTTTGCCTACGACTTTAAAACTTTTTACTGGAACCATATATTCTCCAAATTCTAAACACAATATTCCATATTGTATGATTCCATTTATATAACATTCTTGAAATGACACAACTGTAGAGATGAAGAACAGACTAGTGGTTGCTAGAGGCTGGGGAGAGGGAGAGAGGCAGGAGGCGGGTGTGGTTATAAAAGGGCTGCACAAGTGATCTTTGTGTGGTCATGAAAGTCTCCTGGGTCTCACTGTAGTGGCAGAGACATGAACATAGACATAAGACAAAATTGCACAGAACTAAATACACACAAATGATTATGAGTAGTACTGTGGGAATCTGAATAATATGGGTGGATTACATCAATGTTAATACCCTGGTTATGATATTGTACTATTGTTGTATAAGATGTGGGATATCTCCATTACCATATTTTGCCATGTATAATGCATTCCCATGTATCATGCTCACCCACATTTTTTGGCCCAAACTTTCAGGGAAAAAATTTTCCATTTTGATTTTTTAACTCAATTATTTACTTATTTATATTTAGAAACAAAACCAATGATCATATTCCAGGGTATTATTTTTCATGCAGATATTTTTATTGCTTTCTAGAGTTATACTTTTAACACATAAGCATAAATAAAAGAATTAAAACATTTATATAGATATAGAATTAGCACTACCCATGCATAATATCCATCCTTATTTTTCCCTCAAAAATTTGGGCAAAAAAGTATGCATTACACATGGCAAAATATGGTATTTCTTACAACTACCTGAGAATTTACAATGATCAAAAAATAAAAAGTTAAAACATTTTATTCAGTAGCTTTCTTTGGGGGGAAAGAATTCTCTTGTTTAAAAATAGAATTTAAGCATTCATTTCATGTAGCTTTTTTCCACTTAGCATTTTTATAATTACCATGCCATGTATAGGACATCTTAAAAATTAATTAGAATAATGATAAAGTACAACTTAAAATTTAAGAATGCCATGGCAATTTTTATTTTTTCTATTTTTGATGTGTAATATTTCATTAGGGTAGTCCATCTTTGCCTATAAACATTTCATAGTTGAAAATTTTA
This sequence comes from Artibeus jamaicensis, assembly GCF_021234435.1. Taxonomy (NCBI): domain Eukaryota; kingdom Metazoa; phylum Chordata; class Mammalia; order Chiroptera; family Phyllostomidae; genus Artibeus; species Artibeus jamaicensis. Next base: position 54,671,399 of record NW_026522030.1, read on the forward strand.
TATCAGAAGAAAAGTGAATAACTTATTTTTAAAAAGAAGAAATATGATATAACTGAAATTTAGCATATTTTGTAATCTGTATTCATAGATATGAAATGGCAATGAATGATTATAGACCATAAAGGCATGCATATTGATCTCATTGATTAAATGCTATATTTTTTGAATCAGGAAATAAAAATATCTCATCCATGTTAATTACTAACTGATGTGCTATGTATAGCCTGATTTTTTAGAAAAATATATTCAAGCTAATCACATCATTTATTATTTTAAGTTTATCTAACCATTAGAGACAAACCAGATGAAGTCCTGGTATTGATTGCTATGGCATCCTTAAAGAATACTTCACTATACATGACAAATAGGGGTATTCAGGGTTTTGACAATTTCTATGACTGAAAGCAAATTATTTTCAGAACTTTAATTCAATGGGGCTTGAATAATTGATTCTGTGAGCGTTGGAGGCCCCAAGGAAATGAAAGTTACCCATCCAAGTACATGTGGTTGACTGTGCCTCCAGCATAGGAGATGCTAGATCGTTTTGGTCTGCTCAGCACTCTAAGATATCCCAGCCCTCTGGGTGAGCGGATCCTACAGCCCAGAACTGAAGCCAAGCAGATTTTTTTCTGATGACTGCACATCTACTAGCCAGGGATTGCTGCCGATCCAGTCATGTTTTTTGTCTGCTTTGTTCTTGTCTTGCCAAATTTTGAACTAGCGCAAAGAAGCGAATTACTCTCGTATTACTGAATATCAGTCCAGTAGGGTAAAAGTTGTTTGTTACATTGTTGCAAATGTAGTGTAAAGTATACACATTTCAGGCATGCAGAGGCCCATCCAGAGTTTGTAGGATAGACCCAGATTGAGATGGGTCCAACAGGCCTTGTGGGCATGTGAGATGAACACTGCAAGGCACAGTTTTTGCTTTAAGGGAAAGGAGTTTATAGAGAAGTCGGAGAATGAATAAGTAATTATAGTCATTGCCACATTAGTGTGCTATGATGGAAAAGGTTTATTTACTTATTGGCTAATTTTTGGTCATTGTTTTAACTTTTTACTATAACCACCCTTCCCCATGCCTGCAGATATATAAAACCACAGGAATCAAATTTATGGCTTAATAAACTTTTTAAAAGATTCTATTTACTTATCTTTAGAGGGAAAGGGAAGGAGAGAAGGAAAGAAATATTAATGTATAGTTGCCTCTTGTGCACCCCCTGCTGGGAACTGGCTTGCAACCCAGGCATGTGCCCTGACAGGGAATTGAACCACGATCCTTTGGTTCGCAGGCCTGCACTCAATCCACTAAGCTACACCAGTCAGGGCGGCTTAACGTGAACACCACCCAAGTCAGGAAATAGAATTTTGCCATCTGCTCAGAAGGCTCTTCCATGTGCCACATTCTTTTCTCAACCCCTTCCCTTCTCTAGTAAGTAACCATTATTTTGCCTTTCTGTAGTATTTTTTCTTCTTTTTGTTTTCCTTTTATAGTTTTATCATCCAAATGTGATTATGCAAAATGCGAGGTCTATCCGGAAGGTATCTGACCATGGAATATGAAAAATAGAGACATTTATTGAAGAAGATACAAGATACAAGAATTGTACATAGGATAATGATGCTTTAGTCCCCTTCAAAGTAGGCACCCTGGGACCGTGACAGTTCTCTCAATCACCATCAGCTACCCCATTGAATTTTCCTGAATCTTACTGACAGTCTGAAATCTCTTCCCTTTCAAAGGTAATTTTAATTTTGGGGAAAGCCAGAAGTCTCAGGGTGCCAAATCTGGGGTATAGGGGGAATGAGTTACCTGGGTGATTTGATGTTTTGCAAAAAAACTGCAGAGCCATGATGCATGGGCAGGCATGTTGTTGTGATGAAGCTACCGATCACCAATTGCTCATGGCCGTGGCCTTCTGAATCATCAGAATGGTTTACTCAGAGGAATGTTCAAGCTTAATGCAAAGTTTCATGCAGATTTTTTTCTCTGTCCACTCAGTCATTTGAATGCTAAGGCCACTGAGTATGCACACTCACTCAATGTCATCTACTACCCCCACTGATTAGTACAGTGAAGTCATCCTTGTTCATGCATGCACATTCCAGTGTATTCTCCTTGGCTGCCAGGTTACATCAGTGCCATGCAAACTGTTCTTATTGTGTTAACAATGGCTCAAGATTTTCCAGACAGACCTCATATGTATCCACAGATAATATAGTTTTTGGTCTTGCCCTTTTAGTTTTCTTTTTTATCTGTACATCCCATCCCCAAACCCCCACTCCTCTTATTTCCTTTCCCTACAATTTTTCATTATAAAACAGAACCATTTGACCAGAGAGTTTCTCACAGCTGGGTTGTATTGATTGCCCATTCATGATATAACCCACCATGGTCCTCTGTCCTTGGTATTTCTGCAAATTGAACACTAGACCCAGAGACTGGATCAGACTCTGGTGCTATATTTTTGTCATGATATCACTAGGAACCTACAACATTTTGTTTTCTGTTTTATAATTTTAGAAAATGTTGATATTTAAAGCTTATATGTCTTCATTCATTGAAGGTTACAAATGGTGATATCCTAATTCTAGCATTTCCTCCTCATTTATTACTCATATTACTTTTAAGAGAAATATTTTCTCTCATTCTTTTGTTTGATTACACAGTGGTACTGTTCATGCAAGAAAAAAAGTGTTTAATATTTCATTTAGCAGTTACCAAAATAATGGTAATTCATTATCTATTTTTAAAGTGATCAATATTTTCAAGTATCAATATGCACTCATGGATTTAAAGGTATTTGGGTTTCAATGCATTGAAATGTGTATTATTGAAATCCAGATTGACTGAATTCTGATATTTCTCTAAAAGCCCTGATTACTTTTAGTGAGAACGCTATTTCAGGATTATAATATAGGCACTAAAGGAAGCATATTGCTATGGGATTGATCTTTTTTTTTTTAGACTTTTTAGTAGATATAAGAAACAAATAAATAAAAACGCATACATTTATTCCTAGATTTGAAATTTATAGGAACTCCTTGTGTATTCCATTTTAAGACTCTATTTTTTTGCCAATTTCTTTCCAGACAGCTTATACCAACTTAGATTTCTACTACTACATTATTTATAATGCTATTGTAATTTGTTTCAATCATTTTGCTAAGTAAAATTGCCATGATTTGGCATTTTTAAAAAAATTTTATTTTAATAGTTGTTCAACTACAGTTTTCTGTCTTTTACTCCCATCCCAGCCCACACCTGCCTCAGTGCTCCCCACCTCCCTCCCAAATCCACCCCCTTAGTTTTTGTCCATGTGCCTTTATACTAGTTCCTGTAAACCCTTCCCCTTTTTTCCTGAAATTCCCTCCCCTCTCCTGGTCACTGTCAGCCTGTTCTCTATTTCAGTGTATTTGGTTATATTTTGCTTGCTTGTTTGTTTTCTTGTTTAGATTCCTGTTAAAAGTGAGATCATATGGTATTTATCTTTCACCTCCAGGCTTATTTCACTCAGCATAATGCTTTCCAGTTCCATCCATGCTGTTGCAAAGGGTAGGAGCTCCTTCTTTCTTTCTTGCTGCATAGAATTCCATTGTGTAAACGTACCATAATTTTCTTGCCAATGTTCTCCTCTAGGACTTTAATGGTGTCATGGCTTATATTTAAGTCTTTTATCCACCTTGAATTTATTTTTGTGTATGGTGTAGATTGGTACTCAAGTTTCATTTTTTTGCACGTAGCTGTCCAGTTCTCCCAACACCATTTGTCAAAGAGGCTATTTTTACTTTATTTTATGTTGCTGTCCCTTTTGTAGAATATTAATTGACTGTAGAGACCTGGTTTTATTTTTGGGCTCTCTGTTCTGTTCCAGTGGTCCATGTGCCTGTTTTTATGTCAGTACCAAGCTGTTTTGATTTCAGTGGCCTTGTAATACAGTTTGGTATCAGGTATTGTGATTCCTCCTACTTTGCTCTTCTTTCACAAAATTGCAGCTGCTATTTGGGGTCATTTATGATTCCATATAAATTTTTGAAGTGTTTGTTCTATGTCCGTGAAATATGTGATTGGTACTTTAATACGTATTGCATTGAATTCGTAAATTGCTTTGGGTAGTATGGACATTTTGATGATGTTAATTCTTCCAATCCATGAACATAGTATATGTTTCCATTTGTCTGTGTCTTTTTGATTTCTTTCTTCAGTGTTGTGTAGTTTTCTGCATACAGGCCTTTTATGTCTTTGGTTAGGTTTATTCCTAGGTATTTTATTTTTCTTTTTGCTATATCAAATAGAATTTATTATTTTTTTATTTCTGCTTCTACTGCTTTATTGTTAGTATTCAAAAATGCCTTTGATTTCTGGGTATTGACTTTATATCCTACTGTTTTGCCAAATTTATTTATTAGGTTGAACAGTTTTTGGGTAGAGCCTATAGGATTTTCTATGTACACTATTATGGCATCTGCAAACAGTGACAGTTTTGTTTCCTCCTTTCTGATTTAGATGCCTTTTATTTTGTTTTCTTGTCTGATTGCTATGGCTGAAACTTCCAATACTGTATTGAATAGAAGTGGTGAAAGTGGACAACCTTGTCTTGTTCCTGATCTTAGTGGAAAAGATTTTAGTTTTTGCCCACTGAGTATGACGTTGGCTGTAGGTCACTCATATATGGCCTTTATTACGTTGATGAATGCTTCCTCTATTCCCACTTTGTTGAGTGTTTTTATCATAAATGGGTGTTGTACCTTATCTTATCAAAAGCTTTTCCTGCATCTATTGATATGATCATGTGATTTTTGGCTTTGCTTTTGTTTATATAATGTATTACATTTACTGATTTGAGAATATTGAACCATCCTTGCATTCCCTGGGATGAATCCCACTTGGTCATTGTGTACGATCTTTTCAATGTAATGTTGGATGCGGTTTGCCAATATTTTGCTGAGGATTTTAGCGTCTGTGTTCATCAGCAATATTGGCCTGAAGTTTTTTTTCTTTGTTGTGTCTTTATCTGGTTTTGGGATTAGGATGTTGGCGGCTTCATAAAAAGAGTTTGAGAGTCTTCCATCATTTTTGATTTTTTGGGAATAGTTTGGGAAGGATAGGCATTAGCTCTTCCTTAAATACTTTGTAGAATTCTCCTGTGAAACCATCTGGTCCAGGGCTTTTGTGTGTCAGGAGTTTTTTGCTTCAATTTTGCACATTGAAATACTACTTCAATTTCATCTGCTGTTATTGGTCTGTTTAGGTTTTCTGCTTCTTCTTCATTGAGTTTTCGAAGATTATATTTTTCTAGAACTTTGTCCATTTCACCTAGGCTTTCAAATTTCTTGGCATACAGTTCTTCATAGTAATTTCTTACAGCCCTTTGTATTTCTGTGGTATCAGTTGTAATCTCCTCCCTTTAATTTCTGATCATGTTTATTTGGGTCCTGTCTCTTCTTTTCTTGATGAACCTGCTTAAAGGCTTGTCAGTTTTGTTTATCTTTTCAAAAAAAAACCAGCTCCTGGATTCATTGATCCTTAGAATTGTGCTTTTAATCTCTGTGTCATCCAATTCTGCTGTGATCTTGGTTATTTCCTTCCTTCTACTTGCACTGGGCTGTCTTTGTTTTTGTTCCTCGAGTTCTTGCAGGCATAGGGTTAGGTTGTTTGAAATGTTCCTATTTTTTTTTAATAGGCCTATATTGCTATGAACTTCCCACTCAGGACTGCCTTTGCTGTATCCCATAACTTTTGGGTTGTCGTGAGTTCAATTTCATTTGTTCTTAGAAACTTTTTAATTTATTCCCTAATTTTATTCTTGACCCATTCATTGTTTAATAGCATGTTATTCGATCTCCATGATTTTGAGTGTTTTGGGTTTTTTTGTCTTGGGGTTGGTTTCTAATTTCAGGTCCTTGTGGTCAAAGAAAATGCTTGGTATGATTTCAATTTTCTTGAATTTGTTGAGGCTTGTTTTGTGTACTATTATGTGGTCTATCTTTGAAAATGTTCCATGTACATTTGAAAGGAATGCATATTTAGCTTCTTTGGGATGAAGGGCTCCATATATATCAGTTAAGTCCATTTCATCTAGGATGTTGTTCAATTCCACAATATCTTTGTTGATATTTTGTTTGGAAGATCTGTCCATTTTTTTACAGTGGGGTGTTAAAATCCCCTACTATAATTGTGTTGCTATCAATATCTTTCTTGAAGTCCTCTAATATTTTCTTTATTTATTTGGGTGCTCTTATGTTGGGTGCATATATATTTACAATGTTTATGTCTTCTTGGTGGATTCTTCCCTTGAGTATTATGAAGTGACCTTCTGGGTATCCCTTTATGGCCCTTTTTTTGAAGTCTACTTTGTGTGATTTTGGAATTGCTACCCTGGCTTTTTTTTTTCCTGTCCATCTGCTTGGAAAATTTGTTTTCAGCCCTTCACTTTTAGTCTGTGTAGGTCTTTTGTCCTGAGGTGGGTCTCTTGTAGGCAGCATATGTGTGGGTAATACTTTCTTATCTATTTAGCTATTCTATGTCTTTTGATTGGAGCATTTGATCCATTTACATTTAAGGTTATTATTAATAGGTACTTATTCATTGCCATTTTTGTGCCTGTGTTCCTTTCTGTCTCTCTTTTCCTTCCTTTCCTTAGAGCAGTCCCTTTAGAATCTCTTGCAGAGCTGGTTTGGTGGAGGTGTTTTTTTTCAGATTTTTTTTTTGTCTTGGAAGCTCTTTGTTTGGCCTTCTATATTGATTGAGAGCCTTGCTGGTTGTGGCCTCTGCTTCTCATTATTTGAAATATTTCTTGCCATTCTCTTCTTGCTTGGAGTGTTTCTATTGAGAAGTCACCAGCTAACCTTTTCTGGGCTCCCTCGTATGTTACTTCCTATTTCTCCCTCGCTGCCTTTAAGATTCTCTCTTTGTCTTGGAATTTTGCCATTTTAATGATGATGTGTCTTGAAGTGGGCTTCTTTGGGTTCCTCTTGATTGGGACTCTCTGTGTTTCCCGGATTTGTGTGACTTTTCCTCTCATCAAATTAGGAAAGTTTTCTATCATTTCTTTTTCAAATAGGTTTTCTGTGTTTTTCTCTTCTTCTTCTCCTTCTGGTATCCCTATTATATGAATATTAGTACATTTCATATTGTCTTGCATTACTCTTAATTCCTCTTCGTTTTTTCTGAGCCTCTTTTCCTTTTATTGTTCTTTCTGGGTGTTTTTTTCTACTTTTTCCTCCAACTTGCTGATCTGATTTTCTGCTTCATTGATCCTGCTTTTGATTCCTTCCACTGTGTTCTTCAGTTCACAAATTGTATTCTTCATTTCCTCTTGGCCCTTGTTGATAGTTTCTATTTCCTTTTTCATGTTTATGTAGTTTGCAGTGAGTTCATTGTAGTTCCCCTGTAGTTTCTGGTAGCTCATTGTGAGCTCATTGAACTTCCTGATAACCAGTGAATTCAGTATCTGATAGCTGACTTGCCTCTATTTCATCTAGCATTCTTTCTGAGGCTTCCTCCTTTCCTTTCATTTGGGGATTGTTTCTTTGTCTCCCCATTGTTTGTGAGACTTTTCTTGTTAGCCTCAGCTTCTTAAATTGATCTGTTCTGACTCCCTGGGTGTATGGTGTGAACTTCTGTGGTATAATACCTGTGAGATTCAGTGGTGTAGTCTCCTCGATCTCCCAAGCTCATTGGTCTTGGGCTTTCCTTTACGTTGGCTCTGTATTTATCTTTGGGTTTTGATTGTTGTTTGGTCTTTCTTTGGTGGGTCCTTCCCACCAGTGGTTAACTTAGGGTCACTCTGTCCATCACCTCTTGTAATTTGTTGTGCTGGTGAGGGCAGGTTGTGTTGAAGCTAGTTCTTCCATGTGCACAAGATTCTGAGGATTCTCTTTTGCTCTTCTTCAGTTGTTTGTACTGGGTAGTTTCTCCACTATTTAGTTATATTTCCAGATAGGTCCTGGATTGAGGTTTGTGTGGTTTCCACTCCCTCCTTCTTCTATTTTTCACCTTCTTCTGTTGTTATCTCTTGGTGGTTCTTTTGTTGTTGCGTTTCCTTTTCCAGTGAGTATCCTGGTGTTCACTGCTTCCACCCACTCTTTTTTTTGTGATCAGTTGGAGGGGAAGGCAAAACGGTTTATGACAGGAGGAGAGTATTCAATGATATTTACAGTAGCATCTGGTAGAGTAGAGATAGGAGATCCTTTGGCTATGTATAGTGTTAACAGTGATCTTCAACCCAACTAGCCACTTTTAAGAAAGGATGGAAAGAAGGTAAGACTCTTGTTGGGGAGGGAAGGATTGTGAGTTGGATCTAGAAAGCAGTGAGGTTGTGGGAGGTCAGATTCTGAGATAAGGTGAGAGTAAAGGATAGTAAATAGGTGTTATGTGTGAGAGAATAGAGTTAACCCCTACAGTAATAGAGTTCAGGAAACTGTGAAGGGGGCTAAGATCCAGGAGGGGTATTGTGAAGTATTTACAATTGTGTGGAACAGCTATTATTTACAATAATATTAGAGCAAAAATCATATGACAGCATTTATGTGATCTGGATAACATGAGTAGGGGGTATAGAACTTTGAGTAGTGTGCTAAAGGTACACAAGTAATGTGAAGGATAGTAAATTATCAATACACTGTGGAAGAGAGAACAGGGAAAACCTGTCAAATGATACAATATAACCAGCCAAGCAAAGAAGACTATACAGAAAGAAGAGGGATACAAAATTACTATTAAAATAAAAGATGTAAGAATCATGAAAAAATAATACAAATATGCAGTAATTTGTCGTTTCTCTGCAATAGCAAAGTGAAATTTGTCTCACTGTCTCAACTGTTGGGAGGAGAAGAGATAAGATTGGAAAGAAAGGAAGAAGGGATAAAACAGGAAAGAAGGAAATAGAGGAAAAAGGTATTGAAATATAAAACAATAAAAATTAAAAAAAAATAAAAGATTACTTAAAAAAAAAACAAAAACCTCTTGTTGGTTTCAAACTGGCAAACTGGTTTTTCTGGTCTTGCTGGCTGAGGGGCAATTGGTGTGGCTTTTTTCCCTTCCCAATAGGTGCTCAGCCAATCTTGCAAGCACTCTTCTAAGAGCTAGTCTGGTGCCTGTCCCCAGAGCTCCACATGGAGATCCAGGTCTTCTCTAGAGCACTCTTTTCCTGGGGGTCATAGCCGTGGGCTGAGGTGCGGGTGCATCACCCAACCAGGCTTCCTCGGTCCTACAGGTTTGGGTGTGAACCCTCCCCAGTGCTATGGGGAAATGCAGGGCCTTCCACCAAACCTCGGGATCACTGCCGCCTGGCTGGATCGGGAGTAGGCTGGGTGCCTGTCACAGGAGAATTCCCCAAATAGTTTTACTTTTTGAGAAATTATTCCTACTCAAGCCTGCTGCTCAGTACAGCCCAAATCTCCAGCCAGACCCATGACTATCAGGGTCAATGCATTTCACTCTGGGGCTCTCAAGTCTCCCAAGCCAGTGTCCACAGACTCCGTGGGTGATCACATCCCTGTGTGTTTGTCTCTTTGTCCTTATTCCCCTCTCTGCAACTTCAAGCATCTGGGTCTCTCCTGGTGCTGCTCAAACCCTGCTTGGCTGGAAAGGGAGGGAGCAGTTGATTCAGCTCTCTCCCAAGGACTCTGTGGCAGGCCCACTGTTCCCAAGGAGTCCATGGTAGACCCAGTGCCGGGCTCTGCCTGAGGCCACAGCCACCTCTGTCCCTATGATGGTCCCTGGGACCTTATTGTCCTGTAGCAGCCTCCTTACTGTCTGGTTTTTCAGTATCCACTACAATTTTTGTTCTCCTATTTTCATATATGCTAGGGAACTGTTGGCTATCTGCTCTGTTCCTCCATAGATCGGCCAGGTTTTTCTCCCGTATGTAGGGGAGGTGGAATCTTCTCCCTCCTACTCCGTTGCCATCTCCAGGATCTGATTTGCCATTCTTATGTTCTTAGTTGAGATTTATTTCTAAGTTTCTCAGTAAATTTGCAATTCTTTAAACATAGACACTACTAGTAATAATGACAATGAGAACTAATTTTTCTTCAGCAACCACTATGAATCAGGTACTTGTGCAGCACTTTGCACACAGTCTGCAAAGCAATCCATTTCAGTAAACATATAAGGGTGGACAAAACTAGGTTTACAGTTATAAGTGAAACACAGACTTTATTCTTATATTCTTATATTATTTATTTGTACTATAACTTTGCCTACTCCTGCATTATATTGACTTTCTTGACAATGAGATTTAGGGAGGTTAAATACTTCCAATGTAGTTTAGAAATTTATAATTGCCTTTTTAGTTTTCTTGTCATCCTACTTTATCCTAGTTTACTTTTTTAAAATCTCAGTTTTTTCTTTCCTTTTAGATTTCAGTTCCTGATTCATAGAGATCTTTTTGTGTGCTATTGAGGACATCAACTGGTTTCCTGAAATACTCTTTTTTTCCTGTAGTAAATAATTTTTACATGTGTACACTTTCTACATTTTCTCCAAATGTCTAATTTTACCAGTTTTGCCAAATTCTTTTTATCCATCCTAGGACAATGAACATTCTATCTAGCCTTGGTATTTGCCAACAAACTGGGTGTGTAGCTTGTTCTTGGCCTTGCATACTGACCACTTGTGAACTGTCAGGCCTCTTAAAAATATATATGAATAAAAACCAGGGGGCGAATTGCCATGCACTGCTCTTACTGCAATCTTTATTGAACACACTTTTGTCTAATGTGGCTTTAGTTGTATGAGGAGGAATCTCCTCTTACTCTCTTCCTGGTTCTCTGAAACTGAACTGATTGCACTGAAGACCACAAACCTTACTGTGTCCCGACTTCATCATGTCTCTGCCCTACACCATCTCATACTGTGTGTATTGATTCTGCCTCCCAGAATGCACATGTCACCAGCAGTTCTATCCTTTATCTGACACATCTCTGTGTGTTGTCTCTGGGTGTATTTCCTTCCTGAGTACTGCAGTTTTTAAATACATATCAGAAGAGAAGAATGAGAGGATGGAATGAGAACAGCATGTGGCTATTTCAGATTGCTTACTCATGCTATAGAGGGATGGCTGCCCAACTTTCTGATTAGTTCAAATGGTAGGTCTCCTAGCCAAAGGCTAGGCAAAGAGGGGCAGATGAAATTATATCTCTATATTCATTAAAATGGGTGTGTGCTTTGTTTCAGATGGTAAAGCAGGCGTTGACTACTAAAGTTTGGTTCTTCATTTACCTCCATTAGTAATGATGTTAGTAGAATTTTCTTCAAGATTCTGGCAATGTGTTATTTTTATTTACTGGAGCTGGTTTGACTTCACTGTTTTTGAATCTTTATAGAGAGTTTAGTATAATGTTAGGGAAGTCTGAGTTATATACTAGCTAGCACTATGCCACTTTCAAACCAATATCCATAAATAAATTTTGATTACTAATTTTTTTTAAAGAGCTTTGGGAGATTTTAAATATAATGCCAGTTTTTAACTTGGGTTTTAGACATAATTTCTTCAAATAAAGAATGGTGTATAACTACCTCAGTGGTGTTTCAGATAGGATTCTTTTTTCTATTCTAAGTGCTACTAGTACTGGCTTTTGATTGCAGGGCCCCATGAGATAGTTCTGATGTGCTTCAAAGATCTGTTGTTCTGGGGCCTGTTTCTGAATCCTACTTCAGGAATTCTGTATGGTAAAATTCATTCCTCCTGCCATAGCGTCAGGCACTTATATCCTGATCGGATTATATTACTCACTGCCTAGAAATATTTTCCTTATGTGTGTGTATTAAGCCCAACTTTAATAATTTGCATAGACATCAACTCTGCATAAACATCAAGGAACAAATAAAACAGAAACATTTACTACATTGCCAGTTAAAATCAATTTCTCTCTTCTAGAGGAAGAAGTAAGCTTTACAGGAAACAGGAAGGAGATGTGATGTAAGAGAATGGTATTTGGTGGGCAGATTTTACCCTTCCTCAGCATGGAAGACAATGCGACTGTGCTTCCTGAAGAAGTCGATGACCCTGAGCGGTGGGAAAGGAAGCTCTGAGGCAGAGGCTGACTTTGCCTTCATGAGGTAGCTGGTCCAGACACACCATTCAGCCACATTGTAGTAAACTAAAGGAGTCAGTAAGTAAATTAACACTCTTTGGAAGGATTTAAGGTCTTATACAGTAATACTCTTTCCTTTACATGTTACCTTTTTTTTTTCAGACCTAAGATAATGTACATGAAATTCTTTTGAGTATTAAATGCTGTTTATTATCTAAGAAGATCAGAAAAAATACTTGAGTGCTATACTAAATGAAGTAGAACACATAGTTCTAAAACATGTTTTTAATTACACATGAATCAGTTATTAGAGTGTTTTTAATAAGCTGGTAGAGAGATTTTTGAAGTCTAATATTTATAAGAGTAATACAGTAGGATATAATTTTATAAAGAACTTATTTTAATCATATGCAAACTTTTGTTTGCATTGTGTCTTTATTATATGCTGTGTTAAAAATAAAAAATGGAATTCTTTGTAAAAGTAAAATCATGAAAATAATTCTTATAGCACAGCACTAAAATGAAGAGTCACAGGGCTCCATACTGGTATATGAAATAATAGATATGCTTCAGCCCATGGATAGTTTATATGGTTTCTGATAGAGCTCAATCTGGGTTCCAGTTTTATTTGTTGAATTAAAGGCACAATCACATACTCTTTTGCAAATGTACTTTAGAAACTATAAAACAATACAACAGATGATCATTCTATGTTATATCACACTATTACATTGTAAAGTACTATGTAAATAGAAAATTGGTAGGTGTCTAGTTCCTCAAATGCTTTTTAAAAAATATTTTATTTATTTATCTTTAGAGAGGAAGGGAAGAAGAGAAGGAGACAAATGTCAATGTATGGTTGCCTCTCATGGGTCCCCTGCTGGGAACTGGCCTGCAACCCAGGCATGTACCCTGACTGGGAATCCAACCTCAATCATATGGTTCACAGGCCCATGCTCAATTCACTGAGCTACACCAGCCAGGGCTCAAATGCCCTTTTTCATGCCTTTTGGTGAAGACCATTATGTTAACTCAAGGGCTGATCTCTTTTGTGAGCCCTCGAACCTTGGCTAATCTCCCAGTGGTGTATTCAGAGGCCTGTATAGATTTCCACATGGGTTTTCAGACTACTCAGACTAGTCTTACTGAATATGGCTTCATCATCTTTCCCCAGCTCCCATTTTAGGCCATTGGTGTTTTCTATTTCAACTAATATTTTACCATCTGTCTAATGACCTCAATGAAAACTATGGGAGCCATCTTAGACTCTTCCTACATGGGCCTATAATATCATATCAACAGGTACTCAAAACCATGCCCTCCTGGCTGCCCTGTCAGCTTTTACTCAGAATATGGCAATATCCTCCTTACCTGGTTAAGGTATTCACAGTGAACATCTGTGCCATTTTCCTGTTTAAAAGAAAAGGTGAAATCAGAGCACCTGGGCATTGAGTACAGGTCTCTGGTGACCTACCTTGTGCACCCAGGACAGCATGTCCTCCTCCCTTACCACCTTTAATTTACTGCTTCCATGTTTCTGAGCTGTGTATGTGTTCAGGCTACTGTTCTGATCTCCTTTCTTGGCTGTTGCTATTTTCTGTGTAGAAGATGAAATTCCCTTTTCTAGCCAATGTGCTCCTTCTCACCCTTCACGTCTCAGCTTCTGTATCTTCTCCAGGATGTTGTCCTCTCCACACCTTAGATCGGATTAGGCATTTCTGTGTCCAATAATACCAAGTGTTTAATCCTGTCTTTGCAATTGCCTGGATGTACCTTTAATTATATCATCTGCTTATATGTCTCCCATGTTTGAGGGATGAAATAAAATCTAATGTGTCTAGTACAGTTCCTGGAGCATAGAAGATAATAAGGTGAATGATATATACAATTATAAATGCACCATTCTTTAACTAATGCTTTACTATGAATCTGCACATATATTTTCTCTTTGGTAAATTTGGTTATTGGTACATGTATATCTATTTGACACATGCACATGTACACATCAATAACTAATTCTGTATATATACTAAGACTTTGATTTATAAAATATGACTTTGCTGCGTGAAGGGCAATCAGGTATGAGTGAATGAAAATGTACCATTAAAATACTATTTCCTTCAATTGGTCTTTTGGTGGATGGGGTACAGGTATAAAAACATAGTCAAACAAACTGCCAACTATCTTTTGAACATTAAAATAACCTTTTCTAGAGCTGGCTTTTGGCTTTGAAGAATAGGGCCTTATCTTCTCATCTGAAAAGAGAAAAACTTCATGATCTCCAAATTAGTGATATAAGTGTTTTAGCCTTTTAGCTTCCAAATGCCTGGTAACTATCAATGCTGGTTTAACTGTGACTTTAAATGGTCTTTTAAATCTAGCTTATACAAAGTCATAGATACAGACAGCCATAGATAATTAGAACCCTTAAGGTCTTAGAACTGGTCTGTAATGAAATTAACCTATGAGTATGAAATTTTAAAAAGAGAAAAATTTTCAATTCACAAGATAATTGTGCTGTTATTGGATAGGCAAATACTTACATGGCTTTATTTATTAAAGTAATGTTTTTCCATGTCAGTGGATGTTTTGAAAGTGTGACCAAGTGTAAGTAGCTCTACAAATTAAAATGGGACTTAAATTTTATTCTATAAAATTTACTTATATTTTAGTGCATACTCAAGTTTTGGACTGCATACTTAAATATGTCTGTCCAAAGGATACATTTTAAGTACTTAAATACGAACATTAATCAGGAGGAAATAATTTTTTGTTGCCTATTTCATGGGGGGAAAAGCCACTTCAAAGCATACTCTTATGCACTTTTTTCCTCGATTCTAACCAGAACTAGGTTAGACCTTTTCCCTATATCTTTCATATCTTTCTGTATTCTCTATTTTTCATCTTTTTATCTCTCTGTGCCACATTCTGGATAGTTTTTTCTGATTCTTTTTTTACTTTTCTACCTTCCAATTCACTCATTCTGTCCTCTCTTACCAAGCATGGCTATTGGATTTTAATTTTGATCTCTATCTTTTTCATATCTAGCACTTGCACTTGACTGTTTTTGAACCATCCACGTCACTTTTTGCCATTCTCTGTTCTCTGAAGACCTTTTCAAGCTTGTCCTTTATTTCCTTGAACATGAAACTCATGCTTATTTTGATAATTTTAATATTTTAGGTCTCTGCAGGACTCTTCCTGCTTGTTTTTTTTTGTTTGTTTGTTTTGTGCTGGGTTGTACTTCATTAATATTCACTGCTTATATGCCATCCACCTGGAAGTTGTCAAAGTTTATGGTATTCTTAAGAATGGTTATTAAAGACACAAAAAGGCCATCTGTGACTACTTTCAAAAATAATATTAACTAAAATTATAAATAAAAATTTTTAATATTCCTTAAGCACTTAAACTTATAAATCTCATTATCTACTTCTAAACCACATATATAATTTTAAAAGTCACCTTCAAGGGAGGATTTGGTTAGCACTTAGTCTCATTTCCAAATTGGATAATTAACCTCCTTAAACAATAAGGCACAAGTCAAAGGAATGAGAAGCAAGAATGTACACTTATATCATTCACTTCTGGTTGGTGGGGACAACTGGACTTCTAAGGGCCTGCTGACTCAGTGGTCAGCAGGTAGGGTTGTGGGACAAGAACAGTGGGTAGTTTTGGTTGGCTGACTCAGCAGGCAGAGTCATGGGATATGGCCAACAGTTGGAGTCATAAGACATGGTGAGCAGGGGAGGAGTGGGTCACAAGGCAGAGGCCAATGCCTCAGTTTCCCTTGGAGGCTGCAAAATAAACTAGTAAACAAGTTCGTAGTGAAATGTACAATGCAAGGAATGCAGTTTGTCAGGTAGCCAGAGTCAGAATTTAAACTCCTAGTCAACTGGAACAGGGGCAGAGACCAAATTGCAGAAGGTTCTAGATGTTCGATTACAAAATTTTGGTACTAGAATCTTCAGCAGCTAGGTGTTTTCAGATAACTTGGGTCTTTTTATTCTTTGGAAATAAGTTGGTGACTGTATTCTATTTAGTTCTCATTTAAAATATGCCTTAGTGGTAAGAGTCTGGAGGCCTGGATCAAACCCCTAGGATTCATCCCATCTACCTTTGTTATTTTAATTGCCACTTAAATTCTCAGTTTTATTTCATAAGATGAGGGTAATATTCATGTAAAACTATTTTTGTGAGAAGATAGTTTTTTGAAAGTAGCTAGAATAGAGAGCCTAACAAACAGGAAGAGCTCAGCAGTGTATATTAATTTTCATTACATTTGGACACGAAGAGCTGGAATTCAGCTCTTCCTAGTTAGCTCCTCCTAGTTCCATTACTCTTTGAATGGCATAAGGGGTACAATTTAATCTTTCAACTCTTGCTTGAGAATTCACTCTGACATTTTTCTATTTTCAGGTAAATGATATTTAGTACAATTTTGAATAAAGAGAAGTAATCACCCTATTTACTATAGAAGCTTCTTACATGTTTTTCATGACTGAAATGTATTTTCCCCATGTTAAAATTTCATTTGAAAAGATAACTAGCAAGACCATTTAAAATAGTTTCAACAGTATTTCATTTCTTCCATATATCATAAAGTTTAAATGGGCAGATTTGACCACAGGAAAAATAAAATCTTGAAAAACACTCTAATTCTGAGTATTGCACAAAGAAGTATTTGGGCTAAGATATCTGACAAGGATTGACTGGAGAAGCATTTTGCCTTACTAGGTTGAGTAGATGCAACTTAGGGAAAATAATTTTTCCTCTCAATGAACAACTTTACATTGTATAGTTGACACGGGACCCTATAACCTCTATGTATCACGTGGGAAGCAAGTTTAGAAATCACACAATCCATTCCTTCCATTTTGTAAGTGAGCAAAATGAGACTCAGGGAGGTTCTGATATATATTTGATAGTTTCTTTAAAGAGGAACTTCTGAATTTTTTGTTAGGATGAACTGCAGACACCAGTTTCTTCATTTCATGTGAGAGGAAACATACCTGGAGCCTCTGAAGTGCTCCGGCTGTGATACGCCAGAACCCAGGCCTCGGGGCCTCCTGCCAGCATTCCTCCGACAGAGGTCAACACACGTGCTAAATGGGCAAGAATAACATACAGCTTTTCTATCAGCCTGCAAATTGTGAAGGGAAATTGAAAATCATTTGAACTGTATAGGAAAGCAAACAAATAATCAGTCTGGCCAACACATAATCAGTTATTTGCACACAGTTTTGTTGATCCTTGGCTATTTCTTGGAGGCTCTGCGTTCTTGAGTGAAGAGAGGTTTTCATGGATATATTTTAAGGAACATTAGAATGTTAGTCTCACATTCCCAAGTGTTTCAATCTAAGGTGAATTTGTCCTGACAAGAGACACATTTCTTTAACTGCCAAGCTTCAGTGACTGTTGTCCTTAGAGACTCAGCTGCCAGCCCTCTCTGCTTCTCCATGTAAAGGTTGACCCATTCATTCAGCTCGCTCTCCACACAGTTGCAAGACCAGGAATCTGGGAAGAGAAGAACCCAAAAGGAATAGTTCTGAGTACTTACTATTCAGTAAAAAAGCAGCAGATGAAAGGGGAAAACTCAATGTGAACAAATATCAGGAAAACAAGAATGATTCGTAACCCATTGTCATTGTGTAACTCAGTGTCCTTAAGTCTTCTCTACTTTCGGTTACCTGGACTTTTCAACGAAAAGATGCATACCTAAGTTAAGACTATGTTGAATTTAAAGTGGATAAACCAGGAGAGACATTTAAAATTCTGCTGGTTGTCCCTTCAGAGGTGTGAGGTTTCAGGTGAGCCCTCCCTCTTGCCTGTGCTAGCAAACCCTAACCAAGAATGCGGCACTGCAGCATAATAACTTATTTCAAACTCCAGGTGTGTATGCAGAACCAGTATTTGGCCTTAAAAAAATTTATTACAGATGTCTGGAATCGAAGACTTGACTAGCTGCAAACATTACCTCATACTTCATTTGACACTAGCACAGTTGGGGGGAGATTATAAAGGTAAATAAAAATGTGCTAAAATGTAAACGTGTGCTATTTCTTTAGCAAATTGGGTTTTCTTGTTATAGCCATTTTAGTGTTTTATGAGTCAGATAATAGAAATCCTGAAATTAGGTACAGATTTACAGCTTGTTAGGGGAACAGTTCCCACTAATCCCTTGAATATTGATACTCTCGGTCTCTTTCTTGGACTTAATGAGAATAGCTTCTTTTATGTCATGTCTCTTTTAGAGTTTTCAGAGTCTGCAAGTTTTGATGACAGACAGAGACTAAATGCCTTGAGTTGAGATTTAAAGAGTGACTGTAGTGAGTGCACCAGGGCATTTAATAGATTGGTGTTCCTCTTGTGTCCATGTCATGTTTTCCTGCCCTGAGGACAGGTCCCCAGGTGGTGAGCACCAGACTGTAATTGTTTGGGGGGAGGCCAAGAAGGCAGAGCACAGAGAACAGTCAATACCGTTTGATGATTATCAGCAACAAGAAAAAGTGGCTAAAGGGAATGAAATATCCGAGCAATCTGACCTTATTGTCATATTAACTGGGTTGAAAAATGACATGCAGACCTGATCTGTGCAGCAAAAGCAGAGAGTATTTAAAAGAAATATTTAGATGAGGGAAGTGCTTGGGATATCTGGGTCATTTTTGGACTTGTGGACTTAGCATGTTTGTAATAGGTTACTAGGCAGCCTTTTTAAAGGGCTGGGCAAGGAGAGCTTATCCTGACCAATGAAACCACCTGAATGTGCCAGTAGAAGAATCTGATCATGAAATAATTGATTAACTATCAAATCCTTATAAAAGTCAGCTAGCAACACACTTGTGAGAGTTCCAAATGCCCTGCTTTTGCTTTGGGGCCATTGCAAACTTTTCTTGTCTCTATTCCAAAGGTCAGAATCAAGTTCCCTAAACATGTTTCTTGACTTTTGGAGTCAAGTGCAGACCCAGTCACCAAGAGTTGAGACAAGTGGCTCTTGAAAGAACTCCTGTATTCTTGTTAACTCTCCATGACAGCCCAGGATATACCTGCTTATCTGTGTGGAGAACCCAGGATCCCGGTTCATTTTGTATCTTTTTTTCAATTCACAGGCTCTGACAAGTATGTTTTGGTCCACTAGAACAGTCATTGCAAAAGTGTATTGTTAATTCAGTTCTGGGATTTTTGAATTGCTGTTGCCTAGTGTTAACTATTCTGACATTTATGGCTGTGTTTCATCTGGGAAACCATGTGCGGTTGTAACGGGGAGTTGGCAGGTGCAAGAAAAGCGTGAGTGAAGCTTTATTGGCATTGTTTAATTCCTCAAGACTCCTTTTAGAAAGTGAAATAAGAAATATTGACTGAATTGGAAGGACTGGCATGTTCAACCCTGTTAAAAATGTGACCCAATTCTGAGTTCACATGTTACTCTCTATTGACATCATTGCTGTAGAGACAAATACAATATTGGGTTTCAAAAAATTATTTTTTACTTCACCTCAATAATTATTTTTTCCACAATGAAGAGCAAGTAACCAGTTAATAAATAAATAGAGATCAGATGGCCTCTAACTGAATATATCATACGTTTCCCTAAGGGTTACTACACTGTTGTGAAAAGTCACAAGTGTTCACACCAGTCCATGTGTTATGAGTTACAGAATTCTTCTATATAAAATCCCTTATTGGTCTTAAAAAAATCAATTTATTGAAGAAGATGGCCAAGAGTATCATCATTTTAAAGTAAAATATCTGACTTCACCTGCCAACAGGAGCCAATTTGATATCAAGGTCTGTCAGTGATTTAACTTTTCTTTTGCTGATGTCAGTGTGAGTGTGATACTGCTTTCAGTTATCGGTGAGATCTTTGCATTTCTACAGAGTGAGAATATATACACACACACACACACACACATATACACACACATAAATATATAAAATATGTATAATATGTATTTTAGAATAATGACTTTGGCTTTTATGAATTATGATTTTATACTTCATGTGCATACATGTAATAGTTTCATGTTAGTCTACTTCAGTGTCTCTCATTTTTTTTCATGATTTTCACTAAGTAATTTATTTTTAGACATTTTCCCTCCTAATTGCTTCCCCTTCCCCTTGTTTGAAATTAAATACTAAAAAAAATTTCTTGGGTAGAGTTTTTTTATATGCTTCAAAACCCAATTTTTACCCTGTTGGGAGTAACATGGTCCTCACTGAAAATGAATAGTTAGTTTATTTAGAATGAACTTATGTATAATAAACTAATTTCTAATTTTTTACTTATTATAATACAATTATGTTCAGTGTAGAAAAATCAGGATACAAAGCAAAGATAACATAAAAGCTACCCACCAGCTCACTCTCCCAGACACACAATCACTGATAATTCTTTGATGTATACCCTTGCAAATATGCCTTGATATATCATGTTCAGTATTTTAGATAAACCAAAAACTAGATTGTTCCATATATATTGTTTTGTAACTTGCTTGACTCATTGAATAATATTCTGTGAACACCTTTTCAGGCCAAAAGTAGATATGTACAATATCATTTTCATTGCTTCATCATAATTTATTTAATTAGTATTCTATTCTTTCACATTTTGGTTATTTTAAAAATCATTTCATTGTTTCAAAGTTATTTGAAAAGTTACTGTACTATTTTGTAACTAAAACTATTTTGCACATTAATTCCTTAAAAATTTTCAGAAGCACAATTAAAACCCATGCACACTCTAAAGACTTTTTGCAAGAATTGTGTACAAGTTTACATTGCAACCAGCATAAGTGTCCCTGTTCCTGTACCTTAACCAACAAAAAACATTATTGATTTTTAAAATATTTTCCATTTCCATTATTATTTTAATAAGTATTTTATATTAGTTTCAGTTTATAGCATAATACATGGATTTTCAACCAAAGTATCACAAGAATTTCTAAAACATGCAATACTTGACTATTTAGTCAGGAGCACCAACCTCTTTTCTGTTAGGTTGTTAAATTAAAAAATGGCAACAGCCAATGCAACAATAGCTGTCCAGTGTAAACAAATAAAAAAATACTGCCAAAATGTTCAGCAAAAAATATATTTTTTGTTGTTCTGCAGTATGTTATCAATTAGTTTATATGTGCCATCAGATGAAAAAGGTTGAAAATTGCTGGCATAGTGGTTATATTTATCCTTTTTCTAACTTATAAAAATGAGTATCTGATTTCTTTTAACATGCAAGTGTACAAGGTCAATACATAAAAATTCTCGAAATGAAAACAAGCAATTTCTGAATATACATTCACAGTAAGGCAAAACTACTATTTGTATTTAAGATATAGACCAGTTCTAATCCTTAAGTAGGATATAGACACATGCTCTCACAGTCCGAACCAGGGCCATACCAGAAGGGAAGAAACTTTACCTTCATTAAGTCTTTCTCTTGTGCCAGGCGCTGTCATTATTCAGGTGCTCCTTGAATTTCACAGTTAGACGGCTTCACGTGCATGCTGCCCTTCCATGTAACTTCCTTTACTAAGTGGCGTGTAGTCTAATGAATGATTCAGCCACCTCGTGAGGATTTCTTTCTTACTTTTGGAGGTGCTATGATGGGAGCATGGGCAGGCCTCTACATCTCCAATGTCCCATGTCACTCCTCTCCCTGCCATTTCTCCATTTGGAAATGGAACCTTCACCTGACCACTCTGTGCTTTGTCTCTATCTCTGGAGAGGTCCAGATGCTGTGTTGCTTTTCTCTGTCCAGCTTCTGTGACACCAAATTGATGTTCATTCTTGCCCTTTCTATGGCATGAGGCCCCACTTGCTCACAAGATGGACAGATTGGGCATAGAAAGACCCTTTCCTTATACCCTGTTCTAGGTTATCCTTCCCTGGTTATGTTCTAGAAACCTGTGAAGAAGTGGGGAGAGCAGAGATAATGGCTGAAGGTGGCCACTTTCTGGGGGCTGTATCCTCTGAGAGTTTATCTCTACTTGCTGTGCTGTCTGCAGTTCTCGTTTTAAAAAAGTAGATGCCTTCTAGTATTTTGATGCTTGTATAATAAAGTACATTGAATGTCACTGATCTTGTTTAATCTTAGTGATTCCTTTTTTAAATGCTTTAAAATTTTTTGTCAGTTTTGGTTTTGCTAACTTCATCTATTTCTAGCAAAAATACTTGTACTTGGTCCCTTTAACCTATAGGAACTAAATGTTACTCTCTCATCTCTTGGGAGCACTAGACTGAGAAGTCATGTGGTCAGGGAGTGAAGGCAAGATTAACACCCAGGCTTGTGTAATTCTAAAGTCCTACTGGTTGTGTTGTCTGTGCTGCTCTCCCACATTTTACATGGCCCGTCGCTGGACTCGAAAATCAAATAGAATGGGAAATTCCAAATAGGGAGAGAGGGATATTTACTTATTTGAATTTACATATGATAAGTTTACTAAAGTGAAGAGCCAAGTAATGTGCCATAAATAATATATTTTATACCGATGTTATATTTTAAAGATGACAGAGGCAAATTATACATTCTTTCCAGCACTGGATTTGTTTCTGTAGAGATTTACATAGTGGCTCTTGAGGGAAAGGAAGAAAGACCGTAAGAATTCGGATAGGTTATCTCGTTGGGTGGGGTTGTGAGAATTATGAACTCATGCAGAAGGGTGCAGCACACATCTGGCTTTTTATGAAGTTAGGGGAAAGTGTGACATTCATTCCTATTCACATGTTAAATGACATATTTTGTCATGAATTGTTTCTCTGTTGTTTTAAAGATTTTTCTCCGTGTGTATTTTCTAAGGAGACATGGGTACCTGGAGTACTCTAGGGGAAGTAGTGACTGAAGTTGATGCCTTTCGGACTCCATGAATAATGTAAGAGGAGCCCGTCATAGCTCTGCGTACTGTTCAGATAGAAATTCTCTAGCTATTAGAAATGTTTACATTCATGTTTGTTGGTCTTAACTTTCCATGTTGGGGCAATCTGTTCTAATCTAATGATAAATGTCATGATTGCATCATTGTCAGCAATTTTAACTTGGTTGCCATTAGCCTTTCTCTTAGTTAATTTTCTCACAGGAATTACATAGTATGCTTACTAATGGTTACTCAGGGTATGGTTGATTCTTGAAGTTTTCTAAATCATAGTGCTGTTTAGCTCATCATTTTTATTAATGAAATTGACTGTAAAATGTGTTGAGCATCTTCAAGTTTCTGTTTCCTCAACTTCATGGTTAGAAAAGTGCACTCACATCTTTGGGATATGGATATGCCTCTGTTGAATGATTGAGTCTAAGATGTTTCCTAAAATGTGGATCTCTGGGTTAATGAGGAGTCATGCAGCCTTGTCTAACTTATCTTTGTCTATTTTTTTCTGAGACCTCAGAGAGGTCTTCAGAAACCAACTAACATTTGGATGAAAATTTTTTTAATTTGATTTTTATTTTGTTTCCATGTTTAGTCCCACAGTGTAAATTTTTGTCATGCTTCCTCTCAGATTACTGGTATTTCTCTACCTTGGCAGAAATAGCCTTTAAAATTTCTTTAAAATTTTTTGTCATTTTTTGTGGTTGGCAGGGGTGATACTCAAAATGTTTAGCCACTGGTTCCTCAAAGGCACTAGCGAACCTGCACAGCCACTCTGGCCAAACGCAAGGGACACCGGCTATTAACAGTGGGGGCGGCTGTGTTCGCACACAAGGACTGAGTGGTTGCTGGTCAGGGATATTTGTGGAGTATCTGTCCCAACGTTTCTGTCTTTTTGCTTTTTAGTCACTGCTCAGTTGATATCACAGATTGTCAAAAACATTGACAGAGAAACTGTTGTAGTAGCCATTTAAAGTGACACTGATGAAGGAGTAATTAGAAAACAGCTTCCATGCCATTTTCATGTGGACTGGTAATAATTAGGGGGTTCAGGGCAATTAAAATGTATTTATTATATTTCTGATGTGTTCATTTTACTTTTGTTTTATCCTTTTTCTGTGAATGCAACATACATCACAAATATTAATTTCCAGCATTTGCACCTACTCTGTGGGAGTTCACTCTCCTATATTTAAGATGAAGTTAACAAAGCAGAGAGATGAAATCTGAACACTGTCAGGTCAGTGGTAAAATCAAGGTCAAGGCTGAAAACAGGCAGTTCATTTCCAACCCTGATTTGTCATGTTTCTCTGAAGTCCAGGCTTGGGCCCTTCTAGGTAGACAGGCATGTTTATTTAAATACTTTCAAATGATTTATTAAAGTAGACATATCAGTATTTTCTCTATGCAAGTGAAATCCTTAAGAGATTACACAATTAAAAAGGCAGTAGATGAGACCGCTCCCTTTACAGGACCAAAATTCCCTTTAGCTGAAGGCACACTTGGAGAAAGAGAGTCACCATTTTTAAAGAGGAATGTAGTCTGTTTATGTTTGTTGCTCTTCTATACCAGAGATTTTTTTTTCTGACAGTCAAAATGTATTGCTTAGCATTATCCAGGGAATTGCATGCTCTTCTCCCTCCATTTGCTTCCTTACTTCACAGAGAAGGGAGAATGAAGTTAAGGGACAAGGGTGTCTTTTTAAAAATTAATTCATTAATTTAAGCTACACTTTGCATTAGGACTTGCCTCTCCCCTTTCTTGGTTAAGCCACAGGATGCGGCTTCTTTACCATACTTTCTTTCTGAAGGGCAGAGAAAGAGGAGATGAGAAACATCATGTTCAGGTCATCCTCTGTCAGGTCTGCCCAAGACATGGGAAATTGGAAGATATTCTTTGGATATCTTTGAATATCTGCTTTGACCAGATATATGCCACTAAGAAAAATATTATGTCATCTCTGTTGGCGAATGAAGCCAGCTAGTAAATGTAAGACAGCTAGGTTGAAGTGAAGAATTAAAATGAGCCAAAACACTCAGGTAAAACTTGCATTATTTTTTTGAACAAAAGGAAATTAAGTGCTTAAATATTGCAGTAGTATCACAAAATAATTTTATTGTAGATGAATTAGGAATAGTTTGATCTATAGGAATTAAAAGACTGAAGATAAAATTTTAAGTAATTTCAGCTTTATTATTTAAAAAATTGTACTAACTTGTCTTAATTCTTTTTATTCTGCTAATTCCTTGTCAAATTATTTCTTGACAGAAGGCATTCAAGAGAAAGCCTTTCCAGGAATTCTTAACTAAATAGAAAACATACTAGCAATATTTATATAATAGGAGTAGAGTGCTGAAAACTTAAACATGCCCTATTACATATAGCAGAGCAGATAAAAGTGCTGGTTTTGGAATTGAATGATCCAGGTTTCAATCCTGGCTCTCCACCTACTGGACTTTGGGCATGGATTTAACCCATCTCGGCCTCAGTTTCCCCATCTCTAAAATGACATATTACATATAGCTAAGTCACAGGGCTGGGGTGAGGACTGATGTCATGTAAGTATCTCAGAATAGTGCCCGGCCCAAAGTCAGTGCTCTAGAAATGTGAGTTGTTATTACTGAATACACATCAGACTCTTTGTACTGCTAATAATTTTATCACTCTCTCTCTTAAGGGGAAAACATTAGTCTCCTCTACATTAAATTGTCATCTTCTCAATTATTAGCGTCCAAAAAGTTTTTTTTCTTAACAAAATCTTTTACAAGCTCCACGTTGTGTTTCAACTCTCTCCCACTCCCCACCCACCTCAGCCCCCCAGCCTTCATTAAGGGATCAATTATGATGATGGGTACAAATCTTGCCTTGTTTTTCACTTGATTGCTTTTACTTCCCTGGCACATAAACCAAGATGTTAGACAAGATGAGTTTGGGGATAGCAGGGACCCTTTTACTGTAAGGTGGAGGTGATACTGATTGCACCACAATGTTATTTTCAGTTTAAGTAAATACCTGTTTTGTTGCTTGTTCAGAATGGGCACCGAGATTAAACACAGCAGTCATTGGGCAAGGCGGAATTAATTCTTGGGGAACTTTATAACACGCTGCACCATAGTTTTAAAAGGCCATCACAGTGCTACTTAATATTGTTAATGTACGGGGTATTGTTTTCCATATTGAATCCCAAAGTGCTTTCAGCTGCTTGTTAGCTGCCAACCCTTTTTTCCTCCCAGTGTTTTCTGTTCCTTTGCCTCCCTCACTGCCCCCACCCATCTCCTCTGCTTTATCCTTCCAGATCTTTGAGCTCCACATCTCATTCCCTGTGCTCCCCTCTTACCACCCCCCCCTGTTGTTTTTTTTAATGCTAAATAAAATAATGGTGCAATGCAAGCCTGCTGGGGGTAATGTAACATTGGTCTTTGCATATTTTTTATAACATAAGCCAGAGAAGGATGATGACTATTCTCTTATTTACAAACAATACATATATATAATTCCATTTAACTAAAGATAACAGCTTAGGCTGCCTTTTGATTTAGCCTACTTGCTACTTTAGATAAAGGACCTACACAGGCTTTCATTTGAGCGGGCATTTTGCCTAAAAATTGACCCTTTGATAGCAGAGCCTTGCAGGGCAGTTCTGCATTCCACTGGTGCCATTAGCCTTTCGTATGCATGTTGAGAAGCAGCATACAGAGTTGGATTTATCCCAATCAGTTTAGAGTCTAGCTGAAACTTGCACCGAGTATAAAAGAAACAAGTTAAGCCAATTGCTCTAAAAATAGGCTCCCCAGTCAGAATGTGCAGTTTTGGGCTAAGGGCCTTGAGTTCTGATATTAACTGTAACAAACTACGGTGTCAGTTACAATTTTATAGAGTCCAATTATCTTGTTGAATAAAGAATGGATTCGGTATTGGTTGTGATAAAGAATTACTGTCATATATTGGGTTGGCCAAAAAGTTCATTTGATTTTTAAGTAAAAATAAGAGACATTTTTCATTTTCACCACTAACTTTATTGAACAGCAGTAAAGTATTCACTGTTTTGTTCCACTACCTTCTGCCACCTTTGAGGCAACTGTATAATTCCGTCTTCCCAGAACTTTTCATCTTTCTGAGCAAATAACTGTTTCAGGTACCTTTTACAGTTTTCCAGGGAATTGATAATTTTTTCATTAAGAGAATTTTGTAAAAACTGAAATAAATGGAATTATGAAGGTAAAATGTTTGATGAATATGGTAGATGAATCAGAACTTCCCAGCCATGCTATAACAGTTTTTGCTTTGTAATCAAAGAAATATACAGTCTTGCATTATCCTGTTGGAAGATTATGCATTTTCTGTTGACTAAATCCAGACACTTTTTGTTGAGTGGGGCTTTCAGTTGGACTAATTGGAGAGCAGTGCTTTTTGGAATTATTTGTTTGGCATTCCAGAAGGAGCTCATGATACAAGACTCTTTTCCAATCCTGCCATATACACATCACTTTCTTTGGATAAAGACCAGTCTTTGGTGTGGTTAGTAGTGGTTCATTTGCATGCCCCATGATCTCGTCCATTCTATGTTATTATAAAGTATCCACTTTTCATTGCCCATCACAATACTTTTTAAAATGGAACATTTTCCTTACATTTAAGTAGAGAATTGCATGTAGAAATAAGGTCAAGAAAGTTATTTTTGCCTAACTTATGTGGAACCCAAACATCAAAGTGATTAACATAATCAAGTTGGTGCAAATGATTTTCAGTGCTTGATTCGGATATTTTGAATGTGTTGGCTATCTTCTGCATGTTTGCTATCTTCTGCATGGTATAACATTGATTGTTCTCAATTAATGTCTTGGTTTGATCATCATCAGTATCAACTGGTCTACCCCACCATGGAGCATTGTCCAGCAAGAAAATCTCCAGCAGGAAACTTCGCAAACCACTTTTGATACATTCAATCAGTCACACCACCTTCTCCATACACTGCAAAAATATTTTTTTTGCATTTCAGTTGCATTTTTACCTTTCTCAAAATAATAAAGCATAATATGCCAAAAATGTTCCTTATCTTCTTCCACCTTCAATATTGAAATGGCTACACAAAAATTTACCAGAGAGAATACATTGCCAGATTATAAATGAGAACAATTTGTCCCTCCAAATTAGTCTAGGCAGAAGACTAATTCATTGGAAATCTTATTTACACGTATGTTGGTAATGTGCATTACTTGTTAATTTTATAAGTGGCTCTACTTTTATTAAAGATAGGAACCTATTTGAAAAGAAAACTATTTCTCAGTAGAGTCTTCATCTCAGCAATGTCTATGCTTCATGAGCTTTATAAACAATTGCTGGCTCTCGAATTAATACATGAATTTTCCACAAGAAGTGCTAATATCTACCTTTAAGGGTTCTTTTGAAGAGCATACCTGTGATAATACATGGTAGAGGCTAGCACTTCACAAATGATAGTATTATTTTAAGAAAACAGATTTTCTGTAAAGATAGAGACTCATGTTGACAAAAGAGGCCTGTACAGAATTCTTATGAGTCTATTTGAGCCAAACTGATATGTAGTGGGGAGAAAGATCTCAAATGCAGTTTCTTTCATGCATTTGAGATTAGGGGGGCAATGTAAGGAAGATTACAAGAAGGTGGAAGAAAGCAAGGCAGGAATTGGATCACAGAATTTTTAAGATTTTGTGCTCTCTTGAGGGAGGTCATAACTTATTTCAAAGGTGTGTTAACCTAGATTCGCAAAAATGATGGGCAAGACTTGCTTAAGGCAGAGATAACTTTGACTGAAAAAGTTATATGCCTGGAGCATGACTATCCACTGGGACCTCCCAGTTAAGAATTTGTGATCAGATCACCCTGTGAAGTTCACTTTCCCTAGAACTCCCTTTGTCTCATCCATACATAGAAAAATCACATCTTTTATAGTGATCTCTGGTTTTCAAGCTCCTAATACTCCTTATATGTGCTGCTTTGAACTACTATCCCCTACAGAAAATGCCATACTAACATCTGTGCCTTAATGTTATCTGAGTGACTAGTACCATGGTATTCCCCATTGATGATTAAAATAGTATTTGCCATTGATAAAAATTGGACCACTTAGGCATCTCATGGAGTCTTAGCCTTTCCATTCTTAACAAGCTGAAAAAGTTGATTTAATCCAGTGTGTGGAAGCAGACATATGTTAAAAGGATATTTACTTATTATATGCACATATGCTTACAAACTTATGCCAACACATGTCCACATAGACCTATGCCTGTGGGAATTTAAGTACCATGGCATTTATTAATGGAAACAAATGTCTCCAGCAAAGACAAAGCATAGTACTAAAAAAGTAGTAAAAATGAGTAATGATGAAAAGAATATTGTGCACATACACACGAAAATGATAAGGGAGTCAGGGCTGGGGAACAAAGCTAGGTACATAGGGGAAGGCTGAAGAAACGAGAGGCTTGCTAGCAAAATCACTCAGACTGCTGGTTTGTGAAACCAATATATATGTAGGAATGGTAATAGACTCAGAGATGAAGCCGTAGTAACTGCAAGGCCTATTTTAGAAGGGAAGAAAGAGTCTTCTACACACTGAGGATTTCAGTAACATCAGAGTATGCTGAAATTATATATATAAAATCTGATATTCCCAGGTCATCTGGAGAAGAAAATACTTTTGAAAAGAAAGTGGCAATGAGAGGGGAAAGTCTTAGAAAGTCAGATTGTGGAGTGGGTTGGTGGGTTCATTATAAGTATTTAATTTTCAGTCTAGGAGGTAGATTTCTGATTTTGTGTCTTATGAATAAGGTGACCTATCAAGCTATAACTGTGACGTCCGCTGCTTTCCTGCCCGTTTTATCTCCTGGGTGCCTGGAATAATCTGAGGAGAGACAACAGAAAGCAAGCATATGTTTAATACAAAGGCTTCATGAAATCTGTGAGCCTGCTGTGCATCAAGTCAATGTAATTCATTTACTTTTTAAAGCGGTGATGATACACTCTTTCCTCTGGATGACAAATTACAGAGCACATCTGAAAAGCCCTCTCTTTGGGGAAAACATTCTGCCTCTTTTTTCCCCTGCATAGCATCTTTATTATGTATGATGAATAAAAAAGGCAACATTGACTGAATAGCACTAAAAAGAAAAAGAAACAGATAAAAGCAGGCAATTTGAATATGTGATTGTAATAATGAACACAAAGA
Organism: Artibeus jamaicensis; assembly: GCF_021234435.1. Lineage (NCBI taxonomy): Eukaryota > Metazoa > Chordata > Mammalia > Chiroptera > Phyllostomidae > Artibeus > Artibeus jamaicensis. The sequence continues at coordinate 54,701,504 of NW_026522030.1, forward strand.
TAATACACATAGTGTATACATGGCTTTGAGCTAGAAGTAGTTCATTTATAATTTTTTGCTACTGTCTAAGATATAAATTTTGGCTCAGTCCTATTGTCTTTTCACTGTATCGGGACACGAGACTAGAACTGGCAAAGTCTATTGTAGCAGGGGCCACAGTGAATGATGATCTCTGTAGGCCCTACTGGATTAGACGCAAATTGTCATTGTTCCCTAAGAAGTACACCAAGAAAATACCTTTACTCTCATCAAAGAATGCCTTTACTAGTTATTACAAAGATTTTTGTTAGTCACTGTAGATTTTTGTTATACCTTCAATGGGAAAGATTTACCACTGATGTGTCAATATTGTGGTATAGTTATGTTTGTCTTCAAGTTTTTCAGTGTATTCCCACACATCCATTCCAGATACTTTCCTGTCTCCTGAAAATATCAGTATTGCTTTCTTCATGTAATTCTTTCTCTAATAGAAATCAAGGCCATCTAGCTTGCCCACCCCCATCTGCTTTTTTTGAGGTTAAATTCTCTCTCCTATGGACCCAGAATCATAGGAAAGAGAAGGATGTCTCCCCCTGAGCCAAGTCCTTTTGTCACCTGTGACTCAGGTCTTCTTTTTACCTGCCTCAGGAATCTTTTACGTCAACATCTTTCTTTCTGGAGTTCTTTGTATGGTATATATTTTCCCCAAACTATTATGCTTCTAGGAATTTCTAGCTCCCTTTTAACTTGGGGAAAACGTCCCTTTGGTTCAAATACTCATCATCATTCATCCAGTAAACATTTGTGAATACCTATGTATCACTTAGTGTTGGTTGTTTGTAAGTGACAAAAACAAATGTTGGTTTCCTAGAACAAAGAGAGAACATATTGGAAGGCTATGACAGTAACCCATGAAAAAATTATGGCTCTGGCTTTGGAAATGGCATAGGTCAGGACATCTCAGGATACTCCAGGTGGCAAGGACCATGTAAAAAACTCTATGGGATTAATCAACTTCAACCACTCTCAGCTTTACTATCACTCTTTCTGAAGTTTAAATTCCAGGGAGTGACTGTCTGATTGGCATGGAACACAATCCTATCCCTAGGCCTGAGAAGGGTATAAAACTTGAATTGACAGTCTCACTAGGACTGCACCCAGTGGGGAACGGAGGGTGGGTGGTTTCAAGATGCTTTTCCTAGGAGAAAGATAATGGGTATCAGTGATGCAAAAACAGTAGCAAGCCACTGAAGCCTACCATATGTCAGGCAGGCACCATGCTGGCCTTTAGGATAGAAAGACAAATAGAGGAAAGCTAGCATTTACTAAAGGTAAAATAGTATGATCAAAGTGGTAGAACTGAATATGATTGCATAGTAATGAGTCTAAAGACAAAAAGCTATTGTACACATATCATGAAATATATAGGAGAAATAGTCCCTTTTTAAAGATAAAGGAATGTAGCTGCCAAAACATGAATTATGGCCCATCAAACTATCTCATCCCAATGAGAATATAAGAGAATGGAACTGGCCCAAGATGAATAAGATAGTACCTGTCCTCAAGGAGCTTATAGTCAAAGTGGAGTCTGGTGTAGTAAGAGGTGATTTTTAGAAAATATAGAAAGCTCTACTGATAGGGGGACCCTGAGAGGGTACACCTGATCTTAGGATGGGCTGATTCTCTTTTATTTGTTTTTTACTCATTTGCCTTTGTTTTGTCTTTCTTTATTTTTTTAAAATTTTATTTACTTGAGTGGGGATGGCTGATTCTGAGGAGGCTTCCAGGAAGAAAACTATCTCTCATCCAGAATTTAAGATCCAGTTGTCTATGGTAGGTGGCATGGTGGAATGGTGGGAAGTGCATTTGGAGAGAATAGTCAGAGGAGAAGCAGAGGGGTGAGAAACAACATGTGTGTAACAAGAACTGTGGCAATTGTATGGAGAAAGAATTTGAGGGAGGAGAGTTTGGAGGTAGAATCTTTGGGGCACTGTTATACCGCCAGCTAGAGACATACTATGAGGGTTAGTAGAATGAGGACTGGGAAATGCCTGTTGGTTTTGGTAGGGAGGTAGCCAGCTGGTGAGCTGGGAGAGGGCAGTTTGAGGACAGCAGGGCAGGTGAACACCAGATGTAGTGACCTAGGAGTGAATTGGAGGTAAGGAGGTTGACAGGAAATGGAGGCTACTGTGCAAAGAGGTGTAGATGAGAAGGAACAAAAGCTGAGTGACTCACAGCTGGAGAGAATTGTGGAGTGAAGGCTTTCATACACTGCAAGGGTGAAGTCAGTAGAGAGGAAAAAATTGATCTTACAGAGGGAGAGTGATACTTAAAGATCAGAGAAAGAGGAAGGAATGTTGGCTTTAAATAGAAGAGATGACATTTGATACTAGAGGTCGGGACATAAAAATAGGTGTCAATATATGGAAATCTGTGAATAGGAGGATGAAGATGTTGAGGGAGGCTTTTATGGATAATCTCAATAGGTACTAGACATAGTTAAGAATTTTTAAAAAACTTGGTTCAAATTTTGGTTCCAAAATCTAATAGCTGGGTAACCTTTGGAAAGTTACTTAACCTTTCTCAGTTTCAGTATTTTCACTTGTAGAATGGAAACATTAAAAACTATCTCAAAGGATTGTGATAAGATTACAACACTGAGTATTGTCTCTGATACCGAGTAACTGTTTAATAATGGTTTCTATTTTTATAATTACTAAGTATATATGAACATAGCATTAGTGGTTTATGTTATAATATACATGATCTCATGTTTAAGAGAAGACTCTGGAGCTAGTGAGTCCTAACTTTGCCATATATCAGCTATGTGACTTTGCCATATATCAGCTATGTGAGGATGATAATAGTTTTTTATGCATATAAAACACTTACTGAGGATTCCAATAAGTGCTAGCAGTTATTAATATTTTAATTTTTATTCAAGATCCACAACAGGATTTTTAAATATATATTGTTATCCCTATTTTTTAAGGGAGGAACTCAAAGTGTAGATGAGTTAAATGACTTACCAGAGCCAGAGAACTAGTAAGTGGCAGAGCTGGACTAAAACCCAGATTCCTTGTGTCTCCACATTCTACCCACTTTGTATTAACTATGATTTTGACGAACTGTCTACCTTTGATCTTCAGTATTCACTGTTTCCTCAATTGCTTATCGCCACATACTCTGAGTTCATTTTGACCATTAGCTTCAAGATTCAACCTTGGGTCTAGCCAACCAATTTTTGGTTTTGCCTTTGTGAGCTGCTGTTCACATTCCAACTACTGACAGTATGTCTGTATTTAAAGAAGTGTGAGGGTAAATATAAATTAGCTTAATCCAAAGGTTTTCTAAAATTGCATGATGGAGGTTGCAAACATGTAAGAGAGGGAAGATGCTATAACACCTACAAATACCAAATGTTACATTTGTTTCTGTGAGTGTAGTCAAGGAAATTTGCCCTGCCAGTTTCAAAGATGCTGCACATCTGTGCATGTCTCTACTTACACGTGTCTGCATTTCTTTCTCATCAGCCAGCCCAGCCAGTTGTTTTACTGCAGTACGATTCAGCATGTTGGAAACACCCAAAGACTTACATTTGGACTGTAGTATATGGATGCTTGATGATAAAAGTCTGACCCTGTTTCTGCTCTTGTAGCAAATTTGATGGGAACCTCAGTTCCAAATGTTATATAACATCATGACCTTTCTTTGATGTATTGTGGTGTGGCAGACAGATGTACTTAAGCATCGACATCCAGTGTATTTCAAACTACCCTCATTCTTCATAACAGGATTAGGAGAGAGAATGGGCCTTCTGTGCAAGCCAGCCTTACCATATGAAAGAAAATGTATGTGAAAAGCAGATTCTCCTTATTTAGAAATGAGGTTCTTTAGGGTCAAGTTTTATTTAATTTAAATCCACTTAGGATTTACATTCAAAATGTATTCCCACTTCAAGCCTTAAAGAGTCAAACATTAAAGATTAAAAGAAGAATTCCAATAGCATTTTAAAACAATTAAGCTGCAAAGTGTCAATATTTGGACACCTCAGAAGAAATATTTCTTTTAATGAGTGTTAATGTAATCACAATATACTAAAGAAGGGGTTCATAGAGATCATTGAATTCACCAATGTTTTAGAGAAAGGCAGTTTTAGTTCAACTGCTGAGGAAATGTTTTATTTTGGCTAGGAATAAAAGTGTTTTATATACAAATGAAATGATTTTACAATATGAGAAGGATTTAGATAGAGCAGGAAAAATCCCACAGATCAAAAACGTTGAATAGAGAATGTGAAGCAAGGGAAGGGAGGCGAGAAAGAGGAGGGTGCTACCTGAAGGGGTTTTGTTTCAGATCTTGGGCTGCTTCTGTAGACTACAAATTGGAAGTTTCTTCTGTAATGGGTAAGGGGACCCACACAGATAGCCCAGGGACACCTCATACCTTGGTGTGAACCCTGAAAAACACAGGGCAAGGTAAAATAACAAAGTCCCTTCTTTAAGGCCTTCTTTGCAAGAGCTAGCCTGACTATGTAAAGCATGACTGACTTGTTTTAGCAACCTCTATCTCAGGGCTAGACAATTACTGGAAGCGCCTTGAAGGCTCAGAGATTCTAAGAACTTACAAAACAGGGCATACCAAATCACAGTGACTGGACCCTGCACCTAAAGATAACATCAAAGCAAACTGAACCTACCCAAAAACAACTGAAGCATCCTATTCTGAAAGTACAGTTATCACCCAACTGCAACCCTCTTGTCCTTTACAACCCAGTAAAAGCTCACAGCCCCAACCTTGTGGCACTAGTGCATTTCTCTATGCCTGGCCCCTTTCCTCCCTTGGAACGTAAGTAAACAGTGTTCTCTGTACTTCTCTTCCATTGTGAATTCTTCTATTGTGAATGTCACCGACTACCCTAATACAAGGAAAGACACAAAATGATGGGCAAGCAGAGCAGGGGACCTGCCACATGCTAGTGGAGAGCAGAAAGGTTCCTAGAGGTAAACTGCACATGTTCCACTTTTTAGGATATTCCATGATCTCAAACCCATAGAATAAGATGCCAGTTTTAGGCCAAATTTATAACCTGGAGTCCTAGGATTTTTTGACACCCTTTTAATCACCAGCAGGGAATTTTGGTGTTTGTTTATCTCAAAGGGGCTATGGAATGGTATGTTTCTGGATTACATAGTATGACTAAGGATTAGAACTTGGTACTTATGTTTTTTTTGAAAATGTGGAAAACTAGTAACATTTGTTAGAAGAAGGAACACTGAGACAAGAGGGCTTATAAAAGCATTGATTCAAGGAGAAAGCAAACAGAAACTTGGATGCCAAAAAGTGAAGAGATATACCAGTCTGTCTAAAAAGATCTAATAAGATTTTTTTTACATAGCACATATTTTTGAAATACCTGCTATGTGCTGAGCACTGAGCATTGTACTGGGCCCTTCATATACAATGGCAAGTAAGATAGGCATAATTCTAAACCTCATGATGTTTGATCTGTTTTCTGATGGAAGATTTTACCATTATGAGGCAAAGAGGAAGAGAACCTGACTCTATAGTGTTTCCTGGATGACTTCTAAGGGAATGGAACACTTATAACTGAAGGAGAAAAGATAGCCAGGGGAAAACAAGTATATCTGAAAGATGGCATGGCTGAGACCTACAGAATAACCCAAAGGCCTGCACAGTTCACTAGAGAAGTTGGCAGGAAAGGTAGTCCATTACTGTAGGAAGAAACTGAAGGTTGAGAAGTAACATTTATTGAGTACTCATGATGAGCGATTTGCTTTATATACATTATCATATATAATCTTAAAACATATTTTGCCTTATTTTTAAAGTATTTATTTATTTTTAGAGATAAAGGAAGGGAAGGAGAAAGAGAGGAAGAGAAATGTCAATGTGCAGTTGCCTCTCACACTCCCCATACTGGGGACCTGGCCTGCAACCTAGGCATGTGCCCTGACTGGAAATTGAACTTGTAACCCTTTGATTTGCAGTCCAGTGCTCAGTTCACTGAGCCACACAATCCAGGGCTATTTTGCTTTCTTTTTACCAATGAAGAAAAAAAGACATGAAGGGAGACTAAGCAACTTGGTCAAGGACATGCAGCTTAGTGAAAACCCACCTTTAACCCAGCTTTAACCATTTTGGTCTCTTAAACTCTGTTTCCTATGTACTACCTTGTCTCCCTTGGAGTTAAGGAAACAACAAGATATTCCTTGAAGATAGCTGTTTAAATTTCAAACCAAAGTGCTCCTAATCTTTAAATAATACCATTTTTTTTCTGTGAAAATTTTCATGTCTGGTACACAGTCACACCACCAATGAGTGATAAGAATATGGAATACATGGTATAAGGAGCACAAAGACAAGGATACACTGGAAACAAAATGGTCTTTCGTTTTGTTGGGTCTTCAGCATATCAACTCAGCTGTAGGTGAATTTTCTAAATCCAGATCAAGTAGCTTCTTTTTGTACCCTCTTAGCTGCCACGAGAATTCTGTGCTTCCTGCTTTGTTTATCTTGTGACCATAGGAATATTTTTGTATTATAGTTTTGCACAGGTCTGTGTTTTCTATGAGTCATAAAATCTGTCTCACAGACTTATTTGGAAGATTGTATGAGATTAAAGTATATGTGAATTCCTGCTCTTATAAACTACATGCCACAGTGAAGTGCCCTCCATGTATATTAGTTGAATGCAGTGGTGAGGTGGTGAATGTTGAACAGCACCTTTTAGAAAAAGAAAATTGCTCTGTGGTAGAATTCATGATTCCATAGTGTAAATGCTCCCCTGACTTCAAACTAACAATGTGATATCACTGAGTGTGAACTCGAGAAGTGAGGTGCCAGAGACTTTTTTACCTAGTTCTCCACTGTACACATATGCTAGATTTAAATAACCTCAGTAGCATAGAACTGTAGTAAGATAATTAGAAAGTACTGTGTTTGAGTACTTGTTACTTTTAATTTCAACATAATTTATTTAATTGCAATTTTATATAAATTAATTTTTACTAATGGCCATGCTTAGTAATTGGCTTACCAAGTTCCCGAGAATTTAACAATCAGCTCTTCTGAGCTGGTAACAGCTGGCTCCAGCACTCAGACTCATGAGCATCTAAGGCAGGACCTTTTGTAGTCACCTTTGTGTTTTCAGTGCTCAATCCATGCCCTGGAACTCAGATGTTTAGTACATCAATAAATAAATTTTAAAAATTAACAAATAGCTATATAAAACCAAGTTACGGCTGTACATAAAAAAGATCTTAGACATAGCCTGTAGCCTCTCTTGGCCTTGGTTAATTCATTTGTAAGGCAAGGAGCTTGGATGATTTTGACTGATACAAGACTCCCCTGGCTGTTCCAGTGACCAGAAGCAAATTCTGAGATTATGTCAACTATTTTCTTAGCTGTGTGATTACATTGTGATGACAACATTATAACTACCTCATTTAGGACTCAAGCACTAAGTGAATGGAAGGTTCAGAACTCATTTACTTTCTCTTGAACAAAAATTAAGACTATTAATTTGCTTTGGTACACTGCTGAATCATTAGACATTTGTCTAGATTTACTGTAACAGCATCATCGTGTACTCTTCTACATTTGGATTTAACAAAAAATGACTATTTCTTTAAATGATAGAAAACTAAAAACAGAAATGCCTTATTTTCAAATGTTTTATAAGGCTTAAGTGCCAACTTTTTGGAGCTGTGAGTTTAAGATTAATTTTGCCAAGCATTTCCTTTAAAGAGGAGATCAGAATAAACACTAAAGATAAAGTCTTAACAGAGTCATAAGACCTGTTCCTTAAACTCATTGGATTGTGCTGTAGAATCCCTTTTACCCGAAAAATGCAGTAACACCTCATGGGACATTGGTGGTTCATGGAACCCAGTTTGAGATAGGCTGCTGTCAATGCTTCTTTTTGACAACTAGCCCTGTGTTGGATCAGAAACAAATAACATCACTATTTGATTGTATATGTTGAATAATGTGTAATTTTGAAGTTTTATGTTTTCAATTATTAATTTAGAATTCCACATTTCCAGGTATCATATCACCAAATCCATTAACCTGATCTGTAGTAAAAAGCAAAAACTGATGGTATATGCTGTATTAATGTCAGAGTAAGGTCCAAAAGGCTAAGACATTTCCTCTTCCAGATTTCCTGAAGATGTTCAGTAAAACTTGTCACCTCAGTCACCTTGTTTGTAAAATGAGGCAGGTGGATAAGCCCCAGAGTCTATGATTTATGCTGTTAGCCCATGTGACCACTGCCTAGGGAGCTCTAGACATGGAGAGAATTTTGGTCCTAAAGGCTTAAACACGTTCAAAGAAGTGAAGGGGGACCAGAGAAGAGTTTAATTAAGCTAAATGTTCTGATGTTTGAATGTTGACACACTCAGTCATACTTAGGTCCAAGAGAATTTCTAAAAATTTCCCCCTTGGGAGAATAGACTTGATTTACATGGGACTTCTTTCATTAAATTCAGTGAAGCCTGCAAAACTTGCTAATGAAGGAAAATTATGAAGTATGCTGGCTCAATTTACTTGCTCTTTCCATTATAATTTGGCCTCAAACCATCTTACATAGACTCTAAAGCAATCAGATTTCAAAGAAATTTGCCTCACTCTTTAGCTTAAAATTCAGAGAAGCATGTTTTGCTCTTATCAGAAAGATTATGAAGATATGGCAAAACTGGATTGGTAATTTCATTGTGAGATAGGTTATGCTAGTCATGAGATTTTAAACATATTTAAAAATATTCTTAGATATCTTCATAGTACTTTTTAAGTTTTCTAAAGCAAGTTATTATTGTGTCAGCTCTTAGAAAATAGGTCTGGCCTTGGCCGAGTGGTTCCGTTGGTTGGAGGGTCATCCTGTACACCTAATGGTTGTGGGTTAGAACCCCAGTCAAGGCACATACCCATGTTGCAGGTTCAATCCCTGGTTGGGGAATGTGTGGGAGGCAACTGAATGATGTTTCTCACTCACATTGATGTTTGTTTCTCTCTCTTTCACCCTCCCTCCCTCCCTTACCCTCTCTCTCCCTTCCTCTCTCTCTAAAATCAATAAACATATCCACTAGTGAGTATTTAAAAAAAGAAAGAAAGGGAAATAAAAAAACAGGTTTGGATGAGATGCTATTCAGGAATTTGAGATTTTCATATCACCCCCTCCAATCCACTCTGGACTTTGCTGTCAGAGTGATCAATGTTAACATGTAAATTTTATTAAAACCTTCCTTAAAATCATTTAAAGCATTCCAGTGCTCTCAGCATATGATACATGCTCCTCAGCATGGCTAGGGGCATTTCTTGCCACTCTCATCCTGAATATGTTAGGACAGGCTTCATTTGGGTTGTTGGTTACTCCATATCAACAACCTGCACTCTCAGGAGTTCAACACAACACAAATGAATTGTCTTCCAAAAACAACTCAGCCTAGCAGTGGGGGTTTGCTCATTGTAGTCCACTCAGGACTCAGACTGCCTGGACACCTCCATCACAAGTATTGCTTATTGTCCAATCAGAGAGAAAAAGAGCTCTGAAGTGTCACACCTCAGCAATTAAGTGCTCTCTCCTGGAAGTGACACTTCAGCTCACAACTCATGACCATAACTAGTTATGTGGCTGCATCCAGCTACTGAGAGCCAGGATGACAACCCTGCTGTGTGTCCATGGGGAGAGAGGGGGACTGTCGGTGAGCAGCACTAATAGCTACTACAAGCTTCAGGTCTCTTGCTGTTTACTCTGCCCTGAAGAGCTACACTCCAGCTTCATGTATATTGACATTATAGCATCATTCATTTAGTCACTCTTGCTCTCCTCATGTCACCAGATTTGTTCACCCAGGCAGTTCTCTCATTCATTCATCTCTTTTCCTTTATCCTCCTCTACTTTGCACTGATGCTCAGAACATTCTTCCCCTTTTTTCCTTCATCTTTCTTTACAATTCAGTATTTTCATCACCTGGTTCAGGAGGTTTCTCTATCTGCACCCTGCAGGGCTGACTTATTGGTCCTTTCTCTATCTAATGTAAACCTTAACACACTGCATTATAAAAACTTATTTACCCACCTCTGCCTCACATCAGAGAGTAAGCTCTCTCTCTTACTGTTTTACTCTGAGTACCTTGCATAGTGCCTTGCAATGAGTCAATTAGTCGTGACTTAATTACCATTTGTTGTTTGAGTGAATTAGTTAGAAGAGCTTTTTCACAGCAGAGAACTTAGTATCATTATGGACATGAGAAATGCATTTTCCTCTGGTTTTCAGACTATTGCTCTAGTTTAAAAAATATGCAACTATAGGTCTAATGGTTGAATTTGATGAGAACAATTCAGAGAATGAATTTTGGATTGCTAAGTGGCTGACACTCTATAAGTAGCCACTGAAGCAGCCAAATAGGAAATAAGGTTGAACATCAATGTGCAAGACTGATTTTATTCCATTAATCTGTATGTATGTTCTTGTGCCAGTACCAGGCTGTTTTTATTACAGTGGCCTTATAGTGTAGTTTGATATCGGGAGTTGTGATGCCTCCAGGTTTGTTCTTCTGTAAGATTGCGGTGACTCTTCTGGGTCTTTTTTGGTTCAGTATAAATTTTTGCAGTGTTTGTTCTAGTTCTATGAAATATGCCATTGGTATTTTAATAGGTATTGCATTGAATGTATAGGTTGCTTTGGGTAGAATGGCCATTTTAATTATGTTGATTCTTTAATCCATGAACACAGTATATGCTTCTACTTATTTGTATCTTCCTTGATTTCCTTCTTTAGTAGCCTATAGTTTTCTGAGTACAGGTCTTTTATTTCCTTGGTTAAATTTATTCCTAGGTAGCATATTTGTTTTGGTTTTGTATTAGGAAATGGAATTGTTCCCTTAGTTTCTCTTTTCAATAGCTCATTATTGGTGTATGTAAATGTCATTGATTTCTGGGTATTAATTTTGTAACCTGCTACTTTGCCAAATTCATCTATTAGGTCTAGTAGTTTTTTGGTTGATTCTATAGGGTTTTCAATGTACAATATTATGCCATCTGCAAATAATGAGAGTTTTACTTCTTCCTTTCCAATTCAGATGCATTTTATTTCTTTTTCTTGTTTGATTGCTGTAGCTAGGACTTCCAGAACTATGTTGAATAAGAGTGGTGAAAGCAGACATCCTTGTCTTTTTTCTGATCTTAAGGGGAACACTTTTAGTTTTTCTCCCATTGAGAATGATGTTATCTGTAGGTTTTTCATAAATGGTCTTTATTATGATCCCTCTATTTCCACCCTGCTAAGAATTTTATCATAAGTGCTTGCTGGATTTTATCAAATGCTTTTTCTGTATCTATTGATATGATTATATGATTTTTGTCTTTCATTTTGTTTATGTGATGAATTACATTTATTGATTTATGAACATTGTACCAACCTTGCATCCCTGGGTACTGGCACAAGAACAGACATAGGTCAATGGAACAGAACAGAGAGACCAGAAATAAACCCACATCTGTATGCACAATTGATGTTTGACCAAGGTAGCAAAAGCATACAATGGAGCAAAGACAGTATCTTCAATAAGTAGTTTTGGGAAAACTGAACTGGTAACATGCAAAAAAATAAAATAAAACTAGACAACAAACTTAACATCATACACAAAAATAAACTCATAATGAATAAAAGACTTAGATGTAAATCATAAAATCATAAAAATCCTAGAAGAAAACATAGGGAGTAAAATCTCAGATATTTAACAAAAAATATTTTTGATGATATATCTCCTAAGGTACTGTAAATACAGCATAAAATAAACCAATAGGACTACTTTAAATCAAAAAGCTTTTGTAAAGCTAAAGAAACCATCAGCAAGATGAATAGGGAAATTACTCTATGGAAGAACATTTTTGCCTTGATATATCTGACAAAGATCTAATCTAAAAAATATACAAAGAGTAATATGACTCAGTGCCAGGAAGACAAACAACCCAATTCAGAAATGGGCAAAAGACCTGAATAGACACTTCTCCAAAGAGGACATATAGAGGACTTGTAGACATATGAAAAAATACCAAACATCACTAATCATCAAAGTGATGCAAATTAAAACCCTGATGAGATATCATCACTTTACACCTGTCAGAGTTGCTACCATCTATAAATCAGCAGATAGGTGTTGGTGAGGGTGTGAGAAAAGAGAACACTTATGCACTGTTGGTAGGAATGCAGATTGGTGCAGCTATTGTGGAAAACAGTATGGAATATCCTTAAAAAAATTAAAGATGAAACTCCCTTTTGACCCAGCATTTCCACTTCCAAGAATATACCCCAAAGATCCTGAAATAGTGATACAAAAATATATATGAACTCCTATGTTTATAGCAGCACTATTTACAATAGCCAAGATTTGGAAACAGCCTAAGTGCCCATCAGTAAATGAGTAGATTAAAAAACTGTGGTACACTTATACAGTGGAATACTATGCTGCAGTAGAAAAAAAGCAGAAACTCTTACATTTTGCAACATCATGGATGGACCTGGAGAAAATTATGCTAAGTGAGTTAAGCCAGTCAGTGAAAAAAAAACACATGATCTGTCTTGTGTGGAATATAACAAACACAATAAACTAATGAACAAGATAGTAGCACAAGCTTGAATACATAGAACAGACTGACAGCTGCCAGAAAGGGCTGGGATACAGGAAGAAAGATGGTGAAGAGATTAACCAAAGAATATTTATGCACAACCCAAGGACAGAGACAACAATGTGGAGATAGCCTGTGGTTGGGAGAGGGTGGGACTGGGAGTGAGAGGGGGAGGGGAGAAAAGTGGGAACAAATGTAACAGTTTAAACAATAATAAAAAATAAATAAAATAAAACTGAAAAAAGGAAGATAAAGTTTAAAGGTAAAATGTTCTAACTTAATGGCTCATAGGTACATAAAGCAAAAGGTCACCAAATAATCCTGCTTATTATTAAAATCCAGCCTTGAAAATATAGGTCCTTATCAGAAACATGTCAATTTTTAAAAATATTCCATTCATTTATCTTTAGAGAAGAGGGTAAGGGAGGGAGAAAAAGAGGGAGAGAAACATTGATGTGTGGTTGCCCCTCACACACCCCCATTAGGGACCTGGTCTGCAACCCAGGCATGTTCCCTTACTGGGAATCAAACTGGTGACCCTTTGGTTCACAAGCTGGTGCTCAGTCCACTGAGCCACACCAGCCAGGACAGAAACATGTCAATTTTCTTTAAATATTCAATTGGCCAAAAAATTTTTTTCTGTACAGTGGCTCTAGTAGTGCTTAGTTTTCTTTAACCTCATTAGAAACAACTTTGCTAGATTGCATTGTGACAGATGTCATATCAGTGTGTGTTTAAAAAAAGTTATCAAAATTGTTGAATTTTTGTGTAGCCATTTTAATACTGAAGATGGAAGGAAATAAGCAACATTTTTGGAGTATTATGCTTTATTATCTCAAGTAAGGTAAAAATGCAACTGAAATGCAAAAAAAAGATTTGTACAGTGTATGCAGAAGGAATTGTGACTGATCAAACATGTCAAAAGTGGTTTGTGAAGTTTCTTGGTTCTATTGACACTTTGGCCAAATAATTCTTTGCTGTGGGGCTGTCTTATGCATTGGAAGACATTTAGCATCTCCTCTGGCCTCTGCCCATAAGAAGCCAATAGTAGGAGATAGCCAAAATATTCAAACTATCCAAATCAATGAAGTTATTGGTGAAAATAAAAAAAATGTGTCTTTTATTCTACAGAAAAAAGTAAGTGGACTTTTTGGCCAACCCAATGCATTGTTTTTCTTCCCTGAATGTATAGAAAATGGAATAGAGAAAGAGTTATTACAAACATTTTTTTTTGCTCTGAACTTCACATTCTTCAAAAGAAACTTTCCACCTGTGCATCAATTATATGGGAAATTTTAACTCAGAGTAAGAATAATTCTGTTTCTCATATTCCATGATGGACATTATATGTGGTTAAATTCCCCGAGGGGATCGTTCAGAATGCCAGTCACTTACACTGGCCTGTTTTTTGTTTTTGTTTTTGTTTTTAATTCTGTCTCACAGTTTACCAGGTTTCTCAGATGAGGCTCAAGCAGTTCTGAGAATTAATAAAACTGCTAAGGCTGATTCTTACAGTAAAGCATTAGAGATTAGTTTTGAGCCTTATGTAGAAAATTCATCAGTAATCTAAGGGCATAATGGCATATAAGCAGAAAGTTAAATTTTCTCACTGTGTGCATGCATACATACAATATTATTTACACATTATATGCTTTGAAGTCTGGAGAGATTTTTATAAAAGCACTAAACCCTGAAGAAAGTAATTTTATGGAAAAGAATCACATCCAAACAAAGGATTAAAGAACAAATTGTCTAATTCTGTAGAATACTCAGATTGTGAGGATCTGTACTGGTTTCCCTCAAAACTGGAACTGTGAGCGATTAATAGTAAACTATAGTAGATAAATTCAAAGGCCAGAATTTAAATCTGCTAAGGATAGGTGTCATTTCCATGGGATGTTGTTGAAGAGGAAACCCCTGAATATCTCCAGTGATGCTTCTCTGTTTTCTCAACCCAGGAAATGCATGCAAACCCACTAGGGTGGGTGGAGAGCTAGCTTAGCCAAATAGGACTCCCAGGTCTACAGTTGTTCCATTTGGTCAGCATAATCCTAGACTTGAGGATATTCTCTGAATAATTACCAAATCTAAACACCACTTTGCAATGTACCCACATTCTTTCAACTTTATATGTCATACATAATAATGAACAATTAATTTTGCTGAAGAATTTGATGTGATCATTGGATCTTGATATATGGTAACTTTTGTATATCACATTTGCTTCAATTATTTTATAAACTCTTTAGTCAGTTCTTGAGGACATGGAACATGTGCAAAATGAAAACTGTAAAGTTTTTTAATAACATAGTATCAAGTATCTTATAAATAGTAAAAACATGCATAAAATAATAATGAGAAAAAATGATTAAAAAATGACATGAAAGTGCTGAAAAGTTCTCAAGAGTTTGTAGTAGCCTAAAATTAATGTTTGATTTGGGGACAAAAAAGAAACAAGTCAGAAAAGATATTTTCTCACTATGAAATTAAATTGAAGGTAATTTGAGAGGTTATGTTTTTGAAAAATAATACCTGAACTTTTGTTTGAATTATTGTCCCAATATAATCATCATCTCATTCATATATTCTCTAAGGATTTTACCAGAAAAGTGTTCAAAACTTAAATAAGCTCCTATTGAGTCAGAGAGTGGGATGGGCAAACAGCCTCTACACCCAGGGATGAGGAATGCTATACTTACTCCCCGAAAGGGGTGAAGGGATCACTTCCACGCCATGCGGGAAAGATGGGAGATGACAGACAGCTGCCCCTAGTGTTGAACTTGAATTCTCACAATGAAAGAAGGCAGATCTAGATGAAGTCACTGGCTCTGGGAATCAGATGTCTCCCTCTCTTGACTGCTTTGCTGCATAGATCCTGAACCTGCCAGAGTCCAGGACCTGGGTGATGCTGTCAAATAGGGAACATAATAAAAAAGCAGTGAAAATTCAGTGTTTATAACTCAAAGGAGTAGTCAAGTTTACTGAGCCCAACTCTTTCATTTTACAGATGAGAAACCTGAGGCCAGAGGGGATTCTGTGACTTGCCCAAGCTCACACAAATAACACAAAGCCAGACTCTTGATTTCTAGCCCAGTGTATTTTCCGTGACACAACACAACACATGAGCCATCTGGAGAAAGCAGCCTAGAATTATGAGGGTGGGGTAGTAATTGAAGAGAAATTTAGGTATGTAGCTTTGGCAGAGGGCTCCCTCTTAGACAAAAGGGCCCTTCTTGAGAAAATGTCCCCAGTGTTAGCACTCAGAAATCCAAAATACCCATTGTGTTTAAGCCATCAGGGTAAGAAGGTTCTCTCCTAGAGAAAGAAACAAGTTTGCCCTGGCAGACATCCATGCATAGCAGATGGTTTCTGTGGGACCTTGTTCCCAGAAGCTTGCCTTGGTTTGTCAAAGAGAACCCCACTGTGCAAGGATCTCCCAAGGCATCTGGCCTGTGAGCCCTTGTGGTACTTAAGATGGGTGGCTTTGGGTAGGGTGGTGCCTTGTCACAAATGGCTCCCATCTGACCACCAAGTGAGAGCTGCCTTATGAAAAGGCCACTGCTTTCCAGGGTTTCTAGCATGTGCATTCCAAACAGGATCAAGAACATCTGCAGAACTTGGAACCAGAAACACACTGAGGTCATGGCCTCTAGGCAAGTGATCAGCAAATTGAGTCACTGAAATCTCTTATGAAGCATTAGCTGTAGGTCTGGAAACAGCTCTTAGGCGAGCCCATGACAGTGGAATCGACTTACCTCCACCCATTTCCCTGGGTTGGGCTTGTAGTGGAGCCCAAGTTTCATATGTGAACTTTGCTTTCTCACTAAGGAGTTGAAAAGCATGAGGAGAATAGGCATGGATTCATGGGGGATGCTGAGACAGGTGGTAGAAGACCCAATGCTAGAGTCCTTACAAATGTCTGTGATGGGCATTCTGGGGGGAAATGTAGGGTGTGGGCTACTCCCAAGGGATTGAGAGTCCTGTGGAATACTTTGAATCTTTGTAGCATCTTCCACAGTTCATCAAATAAAAATCATGAAGTAGGGGCTTGTATTTCTTGATCCTCTTTGTATTTTCTATGCCTGGAAAGAAAGGAAAAAAGAATGACAGGAAACTTTATGTGCATAACATAAATTTTACTCAGAGATGGCATTTGTAGAAAAATATCTTTACAGTTAGGATCTGGAAGGCAAGATAGTTAATCTTAATCCAGGATAGCTGCCTACCACCAGCATTATTTAATCACACACCAGCACATGTGTGCGCACATATTACTTTGTGATTTTCTATTTCCTTGTTTCTGTGTCCCTTAGATTCTTAGGGGCTTTACTGCATAATTCTCTCATCCTGTCCCCTCAGCAGTTGGCATTGTACTTACTGAAAGAAAAGAAGTAATGAGATCAACAAAGTAATAATTTCCAGTGATGGTCACAATTAAAATAACAGTTATACATGTATAGCATTTTATATGTAGTTTGCAAAAGCATTTTCACATATATTATACCATTTTAAACTTTGACTAAGCCCATGAGGGAGAGAAGGATGGTTTCTTTTGAGGAAATTGAACCTCAGATGGAAGAACCTGCTCATGGGCTCTCCATTAACAATAGATGGGACTTCGATTCTAGCCCTGGTCATTTGACTCCAGATCAGATGCTTTTTTAATGGTCATTAGGTTATCAGATATCTAAACAATGTGTTCATCGGAGTATAGACTGACCATCACTGATAATTTTATATGTATGCATCATGAGAGATGGACATGTATACAGTCCTACTTTGAATATTAAGTAAAATTTAAGAGCAACAGACTTTTTGTGTTTATTTTTGATTTTTTGCATTTAAATTATTTTCATTTTTCAACTACAGTAGACATACAATATTATATTAGTTTCTGGTATACAACCCAATGATTAAACATTATATAACTTACTAAGTGATCATCACAATTTCTAAGTTTTTAAAGGAAAGATTTTTTATCATAGTAATTCAAAAACCAAACCAAATACACAAGAAGCAAAGGGACTCTAAAACCTTAAATGAGGAAATTTTTGAGTAAAAGATTGGTTTTCAGTCCCTATTTTAGTGGCACAAGAAATTGTGTGTTTAGCCATATCACTTAACTTTAATTTTTTCATCTGAGAAATGATAAGTTGAACCAAATTGTAGCTCCTTCACTTCTCTGAGTGTGTTCAGGCCAGTACAACAGAAACATCACAGACTGGGCAACCTAATGAGCAAACACTTATTTCTCGTAGTTTTGGAGGATTTGAAGTCTAAGGCAGCCTTGGTACCTGGTGAGGGACCTGGTTCATAGATGGCCATCGTCTCATTGTGTCATCACGTGTCAGAGTGTGAGAGCTCTCCAGGAAATTTTTTAGAAGGACACCAATCCCATTCATGACAGCTCTGCCCTCATGACCTAGTAATTGTCTTCCATAGTCTAGAGGCCCCACCTCCTAATACCATTATATTGGGGGTTAAATTTCATCACATGAATTTGTTGGGGGGGTGGGCACAAACATTCTGTCCATAACACTTCCCATGACAAAATTTCATGCTTCTGTTATTCTAATTACAAGAGTGGGAAGGTAAGCATTTAATTATAGCTATACAAAGCACAGTATTCATTTCTAGTTGGGAACTCACCTTGCCACCTGAGCACAGAGTTACTAAGATGCTGCTAATTAGGACTGAACGGGTAAAGTACTCCATTTACAAAATGGTTAGGAATTAGGAGCCAGGGTTTGAAAGGTCGCGTTTCATCAGTTTATAATTATGGAAAATAGAGAAATTGAAGATGTGTTCCTTAAGCATTTAAAACTCATGCCTCTAGCAAGTTTTCTTGTACTGTCTTCCACAGATTACCATCAGTCAAGGACATGGTCAAGGATATTTGGTGAAACTGAATTGAAGATCATATTCTAAAAAATAATTAAGTACACTTTTTTTTTACATTCTATTTATGCTATTGCCTCTCCTGAACCCAAGGATCTGAGGCTACAGGGCTGTGTGCCACCACTTGCCAATCAATTCAAGGAATCCACTTATAAGCAGAACCAGTACTTAATGGGCAAGACATAGTATTAATAAATCCCATGCAGAAACTGAAATCCAATGTCATGTGAAAATTCAGTACTGTTTGAGTAACCCCACAGAATGGATTTACAGTCCTATCATAGCATAATGTAGGAGTGGAAGTCCTGGTTATCTAGGAAATGTAAGCATAACAGTGGTTCTTGTTCACTCACAGAATTTTCTAAAGAGCATCTATTTAAATCCTCTGGTGAGAGAACTCAGAACCTAAAATTATTCTAACTATAAAATATTAAGATAGAATAGTGAAAATGAGGGCTAATACCTCATGCATTCAAAACTCAACAATTTTAAGGCATCCTGGGTGTATGCATGAAAGACCCAGAAAACTGCAGGCTGAGATGTTGACACAATCATCTCCGCATGCGATATCTTTTTAACTGTAGTTTTAAAAGCAAACACTGTTAATGCTAGAGGATCATGTTGAGTCAGTGGGAATTGCTTACAGAGGAATATAGCAGGGAGGCTGAGGCCATGGAGGCTGATGACAGCTTGGGCCGAATCATCCAGAATGACATCAGCAGATGTACCCAGATACATCAGAACCATTTTCTCTGAGTTTCAGAGTCATTTCTAGCAGTGTGTGGAGCTTGTGGAAAAATCACTTACTCTGTAGGACGTTCCCTTCTTTGTTAACATTTGTAGTGAATAAAACCCAAGTACAGTGAGCATCAAGAAAAACCAAGATAAAATTGATACAGGAACAGCCTGTATGTAGGTGGTAGTGGAACGAAAAACAGAAGCATCACACAGTGAATGTTTACTGTGATGCAGAAAGTATGTTGAAATATTATTTAATTTAACCTTACAACATCCCCAGTGGGCAGGTATTAGCGTTTCAGTTTTGCAGAATTCAGGAGCCGAGACTGGGAGAAAAGGAGCGGCATGCTCTAGTACCTGTGCCAGTGCGCTGAGTGGTCAGGCTTGGAACCCACATGTGTCTGTGCTGTTGTCTCACTCTCTTTGCTGGGAGGGATCTAACCAAAGGATGGTAAACAGCCTAAGGAACTTTCTAGCAGAAAGTGGGAAATTTACATGATAATGATGATCTCATTTCATATGTTAATTAGTTGAATTAAATTTTAGCTCCTATTAATAGCCCCCCTTTTTTCCTATTTGTGCTACTGCCTTGGGGTCCCCCAAAGCTTGGACATTAACTGTGGAGCAGAGGCCTTTGGATCCTAGAGCACATGTTAGTAGTGCCATTTATTCCAAACTTCTAGTGGTTCAAGGGACGTGTCTTTCACTGAACATGTGCTGTTGCTGGGAGCCTCACTATGACCCCAGAATGGGTATGGTTCCCATTTTATGGCTGATAGAACAGCCTCAGAAAGTTTACTGTCTAACATCCTGCACTGTTTAAGTAGTGAAGCAAGATAAGGACTGAGGGTTGCCAGACTGAGAATCTTCCCATAGCGTAGGGCATAGGACTGGTGCTTCTCAACCCAGGCTACTTATTAGAAACACCTAGGATTTCATAATAAAAATGCTTGCATCCCTCCCCAGACTAGTCAATTAGAACATCAGGATATTTCTCAGTATTTTGCAAAAGCCCCACAATAGATTCTAGTGTGAGGTCAAAATTGAGAATCATTGTCATATGTAGCCACTGATAAAGCTATTTTGCAGAAAATAATAATGTCATGATCTCTTTAAAAACTACAGTGACTGAATAATTAGCTATGTTAGGTTAGCTTTTTTCTAGCTACTATGACAGTTCTAATTTTTTCTGCATTTCCTGATATGCCACATAAATGGTATCTGATCATTGATATAATCTAGTAAATTCTTCAATGATTTGAACAGGCAGGAATTTTCCTGGTGTAGGACAAACAGAGGAGTCAGAAGAGGCACATCGAATGTCCACGCATTCTGATGGCTATTTCATCTCTCTAGCAGAAGTAGAATGAAGTCTTTCACCATTGAACTCAGGACTCATGTCCCTGTGAATGCCAGAGTACCCAGGTCCTAGGGCAGCTCACAGAACCTTAGGTAGACTGAGTTCTTGTCATTGTAAATGACCTTTTGCATCAGTGAGCTCCTACTCTTGATGTCAGTAGACACAGGTAACTCTTGTCATAGTTTTGAATATCAGTCTTCCTTCTGTAGGATGGTCTACATGGTATGGCATGGCCTTGGCATAAACTCTCTTAAACGCATGAGATTTTTAGAATCATGGAACAAGGCATCCTATGGGTAAATAATAGCCCTCAACAACATTTGCAAGATGTACAACTCCAGAAACTCTGATGTGCGCAGTATTTCTGCTATATCTCCCTTCCCACCCCTGACTCCCTTTACAACTCTTTAGCTCATAGCAAGTAATTATAAATTGTAATAAAAATTCTGGAATAAAACTATTCCAGAAGAGACACAGTTGTGGTTTTAAAGATTCCCTGAGATGATTATCCCATGTCCCATAAAAGTGCCATGTGAAAAATGTACCTAGTAGCCCTGGCTGGTGTAGCTCAGTGGATTGAGCGCGGGCCTGCAAACCAAAAGATTATGGTTCGATTCCCAATCAGGGCACATGCCTGGGTTGTAGACCAGTTCCTAGCAGGGGCCAGTTCTCAGCAGGGGGCACACCAGAAGCAACCATACATTGATATTTCTCCTCCTCTCTCCTTCCCTTCCCTTCTAAAGATAAATAAATAAAAAAATTTTAAAAATGTATCTCGTGATTTCTGTTGGTAATTATGGTGTTAAATTTAATTTTAGATTGGTCAATGGCCAGTAGAATGTGGTCTCTGAGTTTAAATGATCACTATTGTGTGTCAAATTTAAAATCAGCATTCTCAAACTGTGAAAGCTGGCTTTGCAGTAGAATTTATGATTGAAACAATAACAATTTTCTTCTGCGAATTAAATATAAGTATGTTGGAGGAAATAATTATACTGCACTTTTGCATACTAGTTGGATGGCAGCAGATACCTGGCATGTATACCCTGATTCCATGCCCCTGGAAGATGTTACAAATTGATCCTGGTACTTTATATCCTCCTTTTTGGGTTAAGCACAAGCATGGACTTGGAAACTTTTACCACACTGTGACTTATGCAGCTACTACCAATTGATCACACTTGGCACAAAAGATAAAACCTATTTTCCATCTCCATTAGAGCAAGTTGCAATTTGCAAATG
The DNA here is from genome assembly GCF_021234435.1 of Artibeus jamaicensis. Classification (NCBI taxonomy): domain Eukaryota; kingdom Metazoa; phylum Chordata; class Mammalia; order Chiroptera; family Phyllostomidae; genus Artibeus; species Artibeus jamaicensis. The sequence goes on from NW_026522030.1 coordinate 54,723,375, forward strand.
ATATTCTTGCCCAGTATCTTGTTAATATTGCTCTTTGCAAAGTTAAAAGCCCCGTGAGATACAAGGTGGTGGTGATTGTTTAAAAGACACAGAGTTCCTCATACTGGTTTTGAATGATAGGTGGAAACTGTAAGTTTCCTTGTTTTCGAACATGTGGCCATGTTCCTAAATCCAGCAGGGGGAGTATCCTGCTTTTCTAGACCCTGCTTTTAACACCTGCTTAGTTTCAGTGCTGACAGTTTATTTTATAATCCCCTAAAATTGGAAGAGCCAGTTGGGAAAAATCACATTGAGGCCTTACCGGATAGACCATCAAGGAAATTAGAGCTCAATACCTCACAACTCACAGAGTCCTACCTGCCGTACCTCTCACTCTTCCCATGGATTTGGCACCAAAGCCTCATACAGGTCTAATAATGTGGGCTGAAAGCATTTTTGTTGGAATTCTTGTTTTTATAATTGAATATGAAATCAGGATAAAATTTTGTCTTGAGTCTAGTAGGTTGCCTGACATTCTTCCCACCCCACTCCCTGTGCTGGCTGAATTTCAACTTCGGTAATTATATCCAACTTCCCAAATTCCATATAGTTTATATGGTTCTGTTTCTTTACTTTCTCCCATTAAGGCTGTACTGGCAAGGAAAGAGTGCGGCATTCCTTACAGGAACTGGCTGGGCTGCCTTCCCCTGGCGTGTAAAGTAATGTCCCTTTGCTAAATAGCATTATACCTGTCAGATCAGTGCACAGGTAATGGCATGCTGTATAACATAATCGCATGCTATGTAATACCAATCCCTCTGTAGCCCTCAAAATTGTGCCTTAATATCAGGAATTAGCAAACTATGGCCCATGGGCTAAATACAGTCTGTGACCTCTTTATGTACAACTCTGAAGCTAATAAAGGATTTAATATTTTAGAACATTGTTAAATAAAACAGGCACATAAGTAAGAATATGCAACAGACTGTATGTAGCCTGCAAAGCCTAAACTGTTTACTAACTAGCTCTTTACAGAATAAATTTGCTGAGTCTTGCTTAAGATGAACATCATCATCATCATCATCATCATCATCATCATCATCATCGTGGTATGGATAAGAGCCCACTTACAGAGTACTTCCTATGTACTGTCTTAAACATTTTTTATGTTTTAACTCAATTAATATTTACAGAGACTCTGTGAGGTAGTGTAGTAGGCAAGACTGTCTGCAATAATCCCTACCTCTGACATTCATGCCCTTAGTGCGATCCCTTCTCTTAACTAAGGGCTGTATTTAAGGACTGCCTTCTAATAAACAGAGATTACTCTCCTGGTGGAATATAGCATGGAATAAAGAATGTGTAGAAAATGATGATGGGATGTTGCATTGCAGGTTTGGTTCCAGACCATCCCAATAAAGCAAATCATAATCTTTTTGCTGGTGGAAGGTCTTGCCTTTAATTTATAAAAATCATGACATCCATGAAGTACAGTGAAAGAAACTGTGCCTGTACTGAGATTCGATTGCAGAAGACTGTGGCTTTTTTCCTGGATTTTCTCTTGGGCTCTCCCTTCTTTCCTCTCTCTCTTCCCCTTTCTCCCCCATTCATCTGGCCTCCTCCTCGTCTCCTTTTTTCCCTCTTGCTTTCCCCCCCCCTCCCTCTAATTGTCTGTTATGGGAGAAGCCATACACCATGTAGAGATGCCATGTGGTAAGGGACTGAAGCTTGACAACCCTCCGTTGTCAGGAATCAAATCCCTCCCTCTCTCACCTCATTTAAGCCTTCTGATGAGTCGCAACTTGACTGAAACCTTATGAGAACCTTGAGCCAGAGGTAGCCAGCTAAGTTGCACCCAGATTCACAGAAACTGAGGTAAAATGTTTGTTGTTTAAAGTCACTAGGCTTTGAGGCACCTTGGTAGGTAGCGATAGTTAAATACAGATTCTCATACCTAGAAGGGGGAGTATTGCTATAATGAATCCATAAAATGTGGGAGTGGCTCTGGAACTAGGTAGTGACAGAAGTTAGGAAAGATGTAAGATTTTTAGGAGAATGTTAATGAAAGTTTAAAGTACCTTGAATACATGAATTTGTGACTTTGAGGACAGAGGGTGAAAAATTGCAGGAAAGTGAAGAATATCGGAGAAAGGGAGCCCTTTGTTATTTAGAAGTCAAAATTTTTACAACACTTGGCCCAAAGTTACATGGACGATAGAAAAATATGGCTAACAAACTGGCTGATTGATAAGCAAAATGTTGAAGATGCTGCCTCATTTCTTCTTGATAATAGTAAACTGTGAGAGGAGAGACATAAATAGAGGGATAAACTAAAAGGAGTTAGGGATTGATGGTTTGGAAATTCTCCATCTCTTTAAATGGCAGAAGATTAAATTAAGAAATGGCTTCTAAGCAAAGATCAAATACAGAGCAAGAAAACATACTCCAAAGATGAACCTGAGGGTGTGACTGTAACCTTTTGTTAAGGCCTCAGAAAGATACAAGGTCATAGCAGAGCCTCAGAGTACTATTCAGCTACACAGAAAGCTCTTTAAAGAAGGTAAGGGTGTACCTAACACATCCTCTTAGTTAAACAATAGGGCTTGTGGAAACTTTAAGGCACAGTTGTCTCTTAGCCATCTCAGTAAGAGCCCAAGGATAGAGAGGGACTAATTTGTAAGAGATTTGTAGGTGTAACTTTTGTCTAGTGGAGTGAACTCAGATTCACAGGAGGCTCACTAAGTTCTTATAACAGTTACATATGCAGAAACATGAAAGATTGAATGGAGGAAAGACTAGGCAGATTGAAGAAAAGTCTTTGAATCCTCAGAATCCTACTGGCAGGAATCAGGAGGGGTGAACTCTTCAGCTGCAAACACATCCTTCTTTCCATTAATAAAAGGAAGGACGACTTGAAGACTGGAGCCAAAAGCCTGAAGGACATAGCTGAGAGCTATGGAGAATTATCCTCGGGCCTTGAGAGCCGATCTCAGAACTCTCAACAGTTTTTTGGCTAGATTTTAGAATTCCTATGGACCAGTGACCCACCCACCCCAAGCCTCCCAGTTATCCCCATTTGAACAGGAATGTGTATGGGAGTTATCCTCTGCTTGCCTTATCACTGCATTTCGGAGAGGAAACTTTGTGGGTTTTGAGGCTGGCATCTACACATGAAGAGCTGTACTCAGGAACTACATCTGAGGAAAATCTTCTGCACCTGGATCTGATTTAGATAAGATTCTGGGCTTGAGTTGATGCCATCATTAGATGACATTTGGGGGGTTCTTGGGAAGGGATGAGTGTCTTTCTATGTGGAACATTCACATCTGTTGGGGGTCAGAGAGTGGACTGTGATAAGCAGCTTCTAAGATGGTCCCTGAGACTTGCATTCATGCTCTTGAGTGTAAACAAGATTTAGTGACTTACTTTTAACAAATAGAATATCACAGAAGTGATGGGGTGTCACTTCTAATTAGAGGTTATGATAATTGTTCCTTTTATCCTGAGTACTATCCTCTTATTTTTTTTTGCATCACCAGTTCTGGGGAAAGCCAACCATTGTGAAGGAGCCCTGTGTGGAGGGGCCAAGGCCTGCCAACAACCAGCTCAGTGAGTCTGGAAGCAGGTCTTGCCCTTCCTCAGGGAAGCCTTCAAATGAGACCGTAGCCTAGACTGGCTGCTTGCCTGCTGAGTGACCATGAGCTAGAAGCTAAGTTAATAGCAACTGGATTGCTGACAAAATGAAACTTGCATGATCATAAATGTTTTTCTTTAATTGCTAAATTTTGAAATAATTTGTTACATATCCAAAGATAACTAATGCAGATAGGTACAATTATTATCTATGTTTTATAGAAGAACATGTTTCTATGTTTCTATGTTTCTACATTAGATATAGAAACCTATCCAATGCCATAGCACTAATGAGGGGTGGAACTCAGATTTGAACCCAGACCGTCTCCAGAGTCGGCATTGTTGAAACACAAAACTCATCAAGAGGCTGAAGTAGATGAGAGATGATGATGCATGTTTGTTAAATGAGTGAATAGGGCACTCAAGTGTCAAGAGCCCTTTTGCTGATGTGTGTTGTACGAGGGCATGTGAGCACACATGCACGGATAAGTCACTGTGAGCATCCCTAGAAAGCAGGATGCTGCCTTCTGGGAACTTCTTTTGTTGCCAGGTGGTGCTGGGTGTAAGCAGATCCTATTAAAATGGTCCTTGCTTTCTTTCAATACTTACTGAAAGTTCAGGCTAGCATTCTGCTGAAGCCTGGGGATTCCTGAAACAAGTCTTTGGCCTCAAAATTTAGGAAGAATATATGGGAGTAAGAAAGCTTAAAACACAGGGATAAGTCCTCTACCTGAGTCTTCCCCTCATCTCCCCCTTTTATATATATATGTTTATATAACATTGTAAACATTATAATGAGTAAGATATGGACTTCAAATTAGCAATTTATGTAACTTTTTGGCACATTTCAAAGATGATTGTTGTGAGGTATTGACTTGCTTTAAAAAGGAAGTCACAACATTAATCACGTTTGTATCTTTAAAATATTTTACTATAAACTTTATTTGTTAGTGCAGGTCTGGATTCACAGCACAACTGAGCAGAACATACGGAGGTTTTCCTTAGGTTTCCTGCCCCCTCGCCCCCGCCCCGCAGAGGCTCCAATTAATATCTTTTGAAAATAAAGTTGAGTCACCAAGAAATCTCCCTAAGAAATCTCCAATGGTACCATTGCATACAAATAATTCAGTCAGTTTATCAGGTATTAATATGCCAGGGACACATGTATTCTCTTTGGTTCCAGAGCTACAATAAACTGCTAGGTGATAACTTCAATTTGAAGAATTTAACAAACCACACTATTTTACTTTCCACATTCTATGTATTTCCTTTTATTTGTACAAAATGCTACCAGGAGTCCAAGATTTTGTAGACTCAGCTCCATAAATAGTTACACAGTTCCCATTCACTTCTCTTCTGAAGAGGTTGAGGGTGGGGGTGGCCAGCTCCTGGATGGGAATCAGGGGGGACACGACTCTTCACTAGGGGAGGCTGTCTCTGCCCGACCTCTGTGTGATATTAAAGGTGTGTGTCAGTTTTCGGTGAGCTTTCCCGGATGCCTTAGAATGCGTGTTGACTGACATGGAACGGACCACATGAAATGTGTATCTAGCTCACTATTGCTCCCGAGACAACATTGTGTTTGTATGCTGTCCAGGTACTGGTGAAGGAGTGAGCAGGCAGAATCAGTGTCTTTGAAACTCATTTGCACTATCACTTTTTCAAGGTCATGATTATATTAGAGAGAGAGGTACAGATGCTCCTGGCAGTATGACTTTGACCACAGCATGTCTTCTCAAAATGCCTAGTCAGCAGGATAGGTTCTTTGATGCTCAAAAGGAGGAACATACATCAGGAGTGTCCCTATCACCTGTGAGCTTGTCAAAAAAGCACAAATTCTGGAACCCACCCCTCCCCACCAGGTGTAATGAATCGGGATCTCTGGGGCTGGGACAGACAAGCTGTGCTTTAACAGGTGTTCGACACACAGAAGTTTGAGAAGTAAACTAGTGAGTCTGGACTGTAGATTTGATTCACATTGTCCATTTTCTGAAATCGAAAATACATGGTTTTAGTTCTCTGGCAAGTGTTCCTTTGTTCACAGTAAATTTCTATCTTAACACCTCATCTTTTCTCCTGTGTAGTAGTGATGCTTAAGATGTGGTTTGCAAGAAATTGTTTAAAAAGAGGAAAACTCCTTAACAAGTCAATACTCATATAACTCTATTTTTCCCAGTGGACCATCCTATAATGTTTTGTCTGCCTAGAGATTAATTTTTCTTTTCGTTTGGAAAATGTTGCTAAGTTCACTAATTGAAACAGCTTCAGAATGTAAATGTGTGGTTAGAACTGAAATCTCTCTCCTTAAATCCCTTCTTTACAAAACAAGCGGTTGTTGTCATGGTTCCGTGGGGCCAGCGCAAACTTTCAGGGCCATCAGAAAACAGTTATTAGCAAGCTCTGATAACCGTCTATTATAGATAAAAAGTCCTTTAGCTGTATAACTTCTCAGATAACTCTATTTAAAGGAAAGTAGAATCTCTTAATCGCTCTGGGGGTCTTCTCATTAATTGTCAGTTGAACCTCGCCAGGAAATTATTCTGCCATTTATTTACTATTTTAAGCCTATTGCAGATGTGGAGCCTCATGTCAAGGCTGGAACATTCTTAATCTTTCCTGTCTCCTCAGAACAAGGAGATAATAAACATTTCTGACAAACTGTAATCAGGAACTGGCCTGGTACTTAATGAACAGGTCAGAGGTGGCCATCAGGGAAGTTTCTTAAGAATGTTCATAACGAAAGCTTTTGGCCTGGACCTACATCTCCATAAAACTGGTGATAAAAGGCTTTGGGGGGAGGATTAAAGAGGACAGGATTTTACGTAGCCCCTAGAAGTCAGAGTACTCCCTTTCCTCTCATTTCACTCTCCTGATGTTGTAGAGGGGATGTGTTTAAACCACCCTTCCTGCTCAGTCACCATCTTGGAGAGAGAGGCTTGTTTCAGCACCTTCTCTGTGTCCCTGCAGAAAAGGCCACCTTAACTAGAAGGAAAGAATCTGAGGTTATCTGAGGTTGCATTTGGATTTAGGTAGCAACTGTGCCTCACAGTGACCTTCGGGAAGTCATAGGTGTCCGAGCAGCTAGCTGGCTGGGAGGGCTGCAGCACCTGGGCCCCGTAGGAGACAAGAGCTTTTGTCCTGCATTTTCCTCTCTTTAGCAGTCCCATTGCTGATCACTGATGCTCTGCTCTTTAACAGAGGCAAGCAGATAGTTCTACCATCTCTGCCTCCTAGGGCGGTCTTCAGTCCTGCAATATTTCCTGCTCCTTGCCCCACTTCCTGCAGATTGTATGTGATGAAGTCTGAATACATGCTGAATCTGATTTTTATGTATGTCACAGAAGGCTTATGAATTTCAACTACATTACATAGAAAAACACTCATTTACTAAGGGACATCATAATGTAAAAGCAATTTTTAAAAGCTAACAGACATTATAACCAAAATATGCACAGAACATGATTAATGCATATGCTAAAATATTTCCTACAGTGAACATGAACTAGAATTGTCTACTCTATTCATGTTTACTCTGAAAATATTTATTGAGCATCTACTAATGGACTGTTTTGGTTCTGGACTACTGCATGATTTGGGGAGATAGAAACTGATCAAGGTCATCAGTTCACAGTCTCCCCAGCCTCCTTGCCCTTCCTCTGTCCCCCTTCTCTGGTCCTCTTTCCCTCTTTCTAGAGCTTGTGTCCTTCACATCTTTTCCTGTGACTTAGTCAGTGATGTGATTGGTTTGGAAGTCATTCTAGAGTGGCTGCTTCTTGAAAGTAGTTCTTACACCCATAGAGCTCTAGACCTCTGCGTCAGGATAACTAACTGTGAGTGTAAGTTAGCAGTCTTTGTAGGACAGTGGCTCCCACTTTTCAGGGTGCATTGGAATCACATGGAGGGTAGTTAAAGCACACATTGCTGGGTCCCACTCCCAGAATGCCTGATTTAGTAAATCTGGAGAACAGCTCAAGAGTTTGAACTTTTAAGAAAATCCTCACCCAAGGATAAGTTTTTATTGATTTTAGAGAGAGAGGAGGGGACAGGGGATGGGGGAAGATGGAGAGGATGTGTGTTGAAGGAAGAGGGAGATAGAGAGAAACATTGATCGGTTGCCTCCCATAATTGAACCACATCTTAGGTATGTGCCCTGACCTGGTATTGAACCCACAACATTTTAGTGTTTGGGAACAATGCCACAACCAACTGAACCACCTGGCCAAGGCAAGACTTTGCTTTTCTAATAACTTTCCAGCTAATGCTGATGCTGCTGGTACTGGGACCACACTGATTGATTCCCAGTCGGGGGTCAGGGAATGTTGGAGAGGCAGCCAATCGATGTTTCTCACATTGATGTGTTCCACCTTCTGTGTCTCCTTCCCTTCCAGTCTCTTTAAATAAATAAATAAAATCTTAAAAATTAAATTATCATTTTTGTCTGATTACATCTTAAATTGATCAAATACTTTAATGTAGTTTACTGCTTAGTTTGTTATTGGTAAAAATGGATTGGTAATGTTCTTTGTCTTCATCATTGTTTTATGATTTCCATGGTAATTAAAACAAGGTAATTTTGTTACAATGAAAACAAAGGAAGAACAATGCTTTAAAATTGTACGAATATTATTGTTTCCTTATTCCCAATCCTCATAGCCTGTGATAAATTCTACATTTGACCCCTCCAAAATTAGTGAATAATATTCTTTCAGATTAAGTTAGCTATACTCTTCTCATGACCTAGGTCATGGTTTGGTAACAAGGCGGATTCATTCATATGGTACCACATTAAAGATAAGAAATCACTTACTGACATTTACTAAGTGATGCAAATGTAATTTTGGCACAGTTTCCTCTTCTTTCCAAAACTTCTTTAGTTGTCCAAAGTTGGCTTCATACGAAAGGAAAATAAGATTTTAGGGGAGGCCCTTTGCTCCTGCCTATTTCCTGGACATAGGACTAGAGGTACAACTCTTAACACTAACCACCTACTGAAGAAGAAATGAAAACAACCTCTCAACATGGTGTCCCAGGTTTGAACTCTGAGACAACCAAATTTCATATTTAGTCCTCAGTTATCTCTTTTTTGTTTAGTTATTTTTCAAGTACAGTTTTCTGTCTATTTCTCCCATCCCAGCCCACCCTGCCCTGTGCTCCCCACCTCCCTCCCACCTCCACCCCTCTTAGCTATTGTCCCTGCGTCTTCCATACTCATTCCTCCAAATCTCTCCCATTTCTTCCCCCCAAATTCCCTCCCCTCTTCCCTATGGTCACTGTCCCCCTGTTCTCCACTTCAGCACCTCTGTTTTTATTTTGCTCGCTTGTTTGTTTTGTTGTTTAGCTTCCTGTTAAAGGTGAGATCATGTGGTATTTGTCTTTCAATACCTGGTTTATTTCACTCAGCATAATGCTTTCCAGTTCCATCCATGTTGTTGCAAAGGGTAGGAGCTCCTTCTTTCTCTCTGCTGCATAGAATTCCATTGTGAATATGTACCACAATGTTCATAGCAGCACAATTTACAATAGCCAAGAGCTGGAAGCAACCTAGGTACCCGTCAGTAAATGAAAGGATCAAAAAATTGTAGTCCTCAGTTATCTCTTATTCTGTTGACCTTTGTTCCATCTTTGTACTTTGTACTATAATAAGCATTTCTCATTTGAACCTGTTACACACATCTATGAGCTTAAGTTTCTTTAAGGGGAGAGGCTAGCTTTTACTTATGTCCATATCCTTCATGTAGCACAGTGTAGGTGGGTTCAGTATGTTTTTATTGGTTATTTTCTTTGTTTCAATTCCACACAGGTTATCATAGGATTTTTCTCATCCAACTCATGCTGTGTCTGTGTTTTCACTTTTTGCATTTCTCTCTCAGAGTAGGAAGCTGGATATCAAAGCTATCAGCTCTTACAGGGTCCAGAGCACTCCAGTATTTTGTCTTTCTCTTCAATTGTGTTCTTATTTCTATCATTTATTTTTCTTTCCCACCTCGAAACAACCATAGAAACTTTTCTTTGACTCCCTAACACTTTCAGTTAACACTCCTATTTCTCACCCCTTTGACTGCCAATCCTCTGGAGAAAACAGCCTCCACTTTCTTACCTCCTGACCCTTCCACACTTCCACGTCTGCCACATGTCTCCGCTGAAGCTACTGTTTTTAAACATTGTTCTTGACTTTCTCATCCCCAAACTGGACTCTCTCAAGCCACTTTTTGTCTTTGTTGAAACTTCTTTCTTGGTTCTTTGGCATAGTGCCATGTTGATTATTCTCCTCTCTCTACAGGCCATTCTGCCTCTGATTTCATTGTCACCTTCTTTCTCTATTATTTAAATGTGAATGTGCTTCCAGCGTGTGCCTCCCATCTATTTCTGACGTTTCTTTCTGTTCTTTTTCTTCTGTTCATTTCATGTGCTCCCACAATTCAACTTTTTTTTTAATTTTTTAAATTTTATTTAGTTATTTTTCGATTATAGTTTCTGTCTATTTCTCCATCCCAGCCTACCCCGCCCCATGCTCCCTACCTCCCTCCCATTTCTACCCCCCTTAGTTATTGTCCCTGTGTCCTTTATACTTGTTCCTCTAAATCCCTCCCCTGTTTTTCCCCTTATGGATGGAACTCAACTTTTTCTTTGTAACAACTTCCACATCTTTATCTCAATCTCACAATTTTGTACCAAGCTCCTGTTCTCTATTTCTATCTGGCTCTTAGAAATATCCTTTGGGGTTTATCAACAGGATTTTCACTTAAGCATATATACCCAATTTTTCAGATAAGATGCACCTAGGTTTTAGAGGAGGAAAATAAGAAAAAAAGTTGGAGCAAAAAATGTGGCAAAATATTTAAGAACATAAATAACATAGTTTTTCACCAATATAAATGTAAACAGAACTCAACAGTAGCATTAACAACCATTATTCCTCCCAAATTTTGGGGGAAATGTGCATCTTACAGTCTGAAAAATTCTGTAGACATAAACTCATTATTTTTCCCCTTCCCTTCAACAGTTTTTTTCTTTTTGACTTCTATACATCTGTGAACAAATTGTCATTCTTCAAGTGACCTGCATTCAGAAGTTTAGTACCATTTTTGACAACTTCCTCCTCTTCTTCATCCAAATCAAGTCCTAGTAGTTTTCCCCTTGTCTCTCATGCCTTCATTTTCACTCCCACTCCTGGCCGAGTCCCACATTAGTTTACATTTGAAATATTGCTACCAAGATCGCATATGTGGTTTTGTTTCTATTTTGCCCTATTTTATGTTCATATGAGCTGTCCTGAAGACTTCTGTTGATTTTACTTTTATAAAATGACACAAAAGTAATATTCTGTGCTGCTTTGAAAGTGTTAGTCTCTAAAGACATTTGTTCAAAGGGCCACCTTCTCAGTTATACTTGCCATGGTCATCTTCTTTAAAATCACAACTTTTCTCCTTGGGTACTCCTATCCCCCTTCACCCTGCTATATTCCCCCCCCCCCACAGGCTCCCCACCTTGTAACATTCCTCACAGTTTACTTGTGTATTATGTTCATTGTCTGCTGTCCCCACTATTGTTTATGCTCCATAAGGACAGGTGTCATTGGCTATTTTATTATTATGATGCATCTAGAATAGATGCCTGACATCCAGTAGGTACTCAGTGAATATACATATATTGAATTAAGTAAGAACTTAACTTGTCCAACAAATAATTTTTGTCATGCCATGTACATGCTAAGAACTGTGCTAACTATGGGGACCTATGGTGGAAAACAACAGACTTGGTCTCTGCCTTTGCCTAGCTTCCAGTTTAGTCAGGAAAACCTACACCAACATGACAATGAAATGAGATGAATGTTTTGCTCTGAGAACACTGAGCTACCTTGTCCATACAAGGGACATTGTATGAGAGGTCAATGAAGACATCCCTAAGCCAATGTTGACCAAACTGTGACCTGAGAATGATTAGGAGTTGACTAAGTAAAGAATGACATTAAAAGGAGCAGACCTATTCTAGGCATAGTTTAAAACATTACTAGTTCAAGGAATTGCAATAAGCAAATGGCTGGATTACAGAAAGTGGAAGGAAGGCTGGTGCTGGAAAGAGAAGCAGGTAAGCGGTTGGAGAGTCTTTCTAAGCCCTTCTAAGGAGTTTTCACTTTTCCCAAAGGCCAGGGGGCTCTGGACACACATTCCATTACTGCATGTAACAGAATGCATTTTAGAGTATGAGCATCCTCCAGTTGACCTTCCTTGTCAACAGATTGGAAAAATACTTTGTAAAGAAGCATGCACTTGGTCAAAGTAATTCTAGGTATAATATCACATTTTTATTTTTAGCAATTGTGGCTGCAGAGCAGTCGCAATTCTGAGTATGGTATGTTTGCTTTGGCATTAGCCAACAGCTTGTTGTTTAAATAATATTCACATCTTGCTTGAAACAGCATAGCACAATTTAACATAATTCTCGGGAGTAATCAGTTCAGTGACACACATTGGGAAGGCAAAGAAAATAGTTTTAGGAGGTATCAAGTATCTTTCTTGGTAAAGATTTATTGTGATATAGGTCTCCTCTAATTAATTATGTGTTAAAATCCTGCATTCAATACATAGGCCAAAGCCCAGACAGTATTATTGACATGCGTAGAAGTTTGCTTCAAACTTTTTCCCTATTGCTTTCCTTTTAGACCCTTTCTCTTCTTTTAGAATTCCCTTATGGACACATTATTATCTTTCTTTGACTTTCTGATTTCCTGTAGGGGCACTCAATCCCCATCATTACATGGCATTATTGGTTATTCACCTGACTACTAGTCTGTGCTCTCTGCCACTGATAACCTCACAACTTACTCCCCTGTCCCATCCCTTTTGAGTCTTCTATAGGTGGTTTGTTAACTACAGTTGACACTTGAACAACTCAGGCAATAGGGGTATCAACTGCTCCTCTAGTGGAAAATCCACATGTAATTTAGCCCAACCCTGGATGATGCTTGAACATCTTGTTTCAGCTGAGTGGGTCAATTGAAAAAAAATCTGCAGATAAGTGGTCCCACAGAGTTCAAACCCACGTTGTTTAAGGGTCAACTATAATCTCCAGTAATGTTAATTTATTTTGAGGCTTTATGACTGCTGCACCTTTTGGAACTATTTACATTGTAAATGATGAAAGATGTGTTAAATCAGTTTGTACTGAAATTCAAGCTTCAGTGCTGCTGAGTTGGGTAAATCTTGTTTCTAGGGGAGAAATAAGAATACAAGGTGAGACTTGTGCACCCTTTAATTTGATCCTTGTGTGTCTGATGCTCGGTCTATCTCTAACACCTGTCAGTTCCCGAAGACTCCTATCTAGGTGATAAAATGTCACAAGAGCTTTATTGTCTCCTGAGTGTTTATGGCAAACTGCCCTATTTTGAGTGAGACTGCTTAGTTGTATAGAGCAAAAACACCAGTGTTGAAGGTGGAGGAGCTCTTGTGCCTGACAATCACAGAAATTATGTTGCCTGATTTCTTAAAAGCTTCTTAATTTTTCCTCCTTTTCTAAAATGCACTACTTCCTGCACAGAATTAAATAAGTATTAAATAATTATTAAAATATTTCAAAACTATGAAGTATATACAAATAGGCAGTGTTATCTAAATGCTTTCTTGTAGAATTCCAAAGCTTTTATTTGTGTAAGACTTAGGGTAGCAGCACAAATGAAGAATTCCAGCCTATTGCAACTCAGATACTGATATGTACAATTTTAAAGACATATATTTTTACTTATTTAACTGGAACTCACAGTTATAACTTCTTACTTGACTGAAGGAAAATTGTTTCATATAAGATAAATATATCCTCTCTAAATAGAATGTGCAGAAATGGCAACTGAAGATTTATTACAGAAACAAAAAAAATGGTACACAATGAAAATAATTATGTTCTCAAGGCGAATGTCCCTAGAGGTCTCAAAACTCTGACTCTCCTTTTGCATTTGTTTGGTCTGGTATATACAAAGAATCTAAAGTATTTTAAGGTAAGACAATCTTTTATTTTAGTGATCATGATATATGAAATCAAAGAGAACAGGAGAGTGTGATTCAAAACCTGGTCCAATAAGAGGTAGTGTCCATGGATGTCAGTGACCTTGCCTGACTGAATTCCTGGGTTGCCACCATCATGGCCTTAATCATGCCTATCCATCATTGGATGTGGCTGCCACACCTCTGTCATTGGGTAGACCATCTGGCCATGCTACTTGCCCATGTGGGCCTTGGTTATTCATTCTGAGGCAGTTTCAGGACATTTATTAGTGTGATTATTAATGGGTCAGCAGCTTAGGGACATTTCAAAATTGTGTTTTTGACTGTTGCCCTTTTCTAAGCTTCTGCGGTATCCTAAAATAGTCCATTCTTCACGCACCCCAAAGCCAAAACCAAAATCAAAACCTAAACTATTCCTGCCAGCATTTCAATTAATTAGGAAATCAAGAAGGCCCTAATCTCCCTGAAAGATCAACTTGGAAAGAGGTTTTTTTTAAAAAAAAATACATCTAATTTCAAAAGTATTAAATGCATTGGTAATCATAATAGCTTTCAACCTGATGGCAATTTAATATTTTATAGTAACCTGTCACTTTTATATCTGATATCTTGCCTACAGGATTTCAAAGTGAGGAGGTATAGAGGGATGCCAGAGAATAGAGAAGTCAGCTGAATGAAGTAACCTGACCCAGAGGAAAGAGAACTGGCATGGGGTCTGCCTGCCTTGGATTTGAACCCCAGATCCACTAGTTCCTAGCTCTCTGACATGAAAAGTTACCACTAACTTTTCACATCGAGTTTTGGATAGGATTGATTAAGTAAGGCACATAAAACACTTTACCGCAAGGTGTAGAATACATGTTAATTCTCCCTCTTCATAGGAATAAAAATGTTATGGAGAGAGAGGTCACTGGTTAACATTTACTGATACCATCACTTCCCACAGAGCAGAAGATCAGGTTGTGACAGTAATTGCTAATGGCAAAGCTGTGAACACATAAATTAAAGAGTAGATGAGTCACCTGCTATAAAACTCAGGAACTTCTCTTCATAGAAATAACAAACCACTACCCCTAGAGCCTAAGCAGACATTTGTGAACAGAAAGTGGAATCCCAAAGCCTCCAGGAGAACTGCAACAAGGAAAAGCTAACACCACATGAGAAAGAACTTTGCAGAAGAAAATATGACACCAAATTGTCTGGGTCATCATTTTAGGAAAAGTGTGTTGCTAAATTCAACAGAATAGTTTTCTCATGTCACTGAGAGAAGACAACTATGTTTAGTATATTTATTTTATACTATAATACCACGAAGAGATAAAGATTTGGGCACATAGAGGGTGGGGAAAAGAAGGTTCACAGTCATTCATATGAAAATAATACAAAAATTAGTGCACAATATAAGAATAAACTCTGTGGTTCATGTCCTCAAAATTGTAAACCTACTTTGCTCCACACTGTTTTTCTGGAAAATGTCACCATGTGCAACCCCACATTGACAGACTAATGAGATATTACTATATTTTATTTTTCTCTTAATGACAAATAATGTCTTCCTATAAGTTATATAAAAAATATTTCTCCCTCAAAGAATCATAATGAGTCAATAGAGCCTTCCAGTAATTTCTCTGGGTTCAAGAATTAGCAAGAGTATATTATATTTTATGAACTTTTCTTGTTATGGGATGGAGTTTCTGTAGAACAAACATTTCTCACAAGGAACTTTTCTTCTTATAATACATTGAGCTAGCTTAGTTTCCAAGCTATTACTGGTGGGAATTTAAAAAATTTATACTGGGAAAACTGTCAAGTTAACCCTATGGAGACACATACACATAAACACCCAGAAAAAAAAAAAACTTGATCATTTCATCCCAGTTCTCATAATTGCTGCTATAGATCAAATAGTCTTGTTAAAATTAAGATTTCAGGATGCCCATTTTAAAAAATAACTTTATTCCTGAGTCAGTGTAAAGATTAGGGAAGGAAGGTTGATTCTGAAGATGTTTGTATATTTAACTAACTAATCAGATATTAGAGTATGATTTTTCACTCTTCTTGGCACGTGGAAATGGGCGATTCCCCCCCTTAAGCATATGCTGCTATATATTGCTATGACAAAATATACATGTAAAGGGTAGGGTTACCATGTTCTTCATTTCCCTAGGGCAACCCTGATTTATGCCTTATGTCTTGGCACATAAGGCATTTGTTCAGTTTAGCATTTATGCAGAGTTTATTTTATTTTTTAACTGTTATTAATGTTATATTAAACATACACCAGGTTGGGTCCTACCACAGTCTAATTCAGTAGTGCATGTGATGCACTTTAAATTCTCCCTTTAAATTGTGATAAAATCTGAAAGACAACCAGTGAGGACCTGCTTCTTTTTCCCAACCCTTTTCAGAAGCAAGGTGAGTAAAATTTTCCTTTTAATGACAGAACAATCTGTGGTGAAAAATAAGACCTCATGGACATGCAGCTAAGGGCTTCTGCTTAACCTGTGATGGAAGAAATGCTGATGCTACCTACTGTCCCTGTTGGTCACTTGGTTTTCCATCTAGTTGGGCTGTAGCCCGGGCATGCAAAATACACACACTTTCAGGCCACCAGTATCCCAGGTCAGTGGGAAACAGAGTAAAGTACACATTCGGGGTACATGAAATATGTGTGGGAAATAGAGGTCAAGCAGTTCTGTCATAGAGTGTATAGAGAGAAATCTGAATGCTTCTGCTAGAGTGATTTTGTCATTTATTGTATACAACTCTATACCTAAGTGTTTGCTTTTTCCAGGTATTCAGAATTATTTTAGAGTAATCAGAGAAAGTTCCTATAACCTGAATAGCTCATTGTTTTAACCTTATTTGGTTGGTGTTTCTTTGTGGAAATCAAGTAAAATGGAAAATTAACTTTGGGGAGATTGGATTCATGAAAGCCTGAAAATGTAATTTCTATGTAGGTGTCAAAGGACTGCCCAATGAGATAATGCAAAAGTCTGAGGTTCAGTTTATGCTGTCATTTTGCTGTTGCTTTAAAACACTTTTATTTAAAATATTTCAGAAAATCATTTGACTCTGCTGAGTTTTAAGTAGAGTAATGAAAATATCAATTTCTCAAGCAATTCATAGTGAAAGGGAAACATATAGGAAATGCTTATTGACATGTACTACCAACTACTGGGACAGTAGTGATAGTTCAGTAACCACATGAAAACCAAAGACACAAATTTGCTGAAGGAGCATCAGAAGCTATTTCAGAAATTATTAGCTAAGAAGATTTAGCACATACAGCTGTGAGAAGGGCTTTTATCATCAGCCTGTGAAGTCTGCACTTTCATTTGGAATAAATGGCTGTTTTCTGAGTTAATTTAGCTCATTTCTTTCAAATTTCTTTGTGCAAAAAGTGAAGCAAAATGAGTCGACAATGTGTTAATTCCATCACCCAGAGAAGAATTTTTCAAATATTAAATGGTGCAAATTTTATATCAATGTCATCAGTTGCTTTAAATAGGAAAATATCAATTTAGTTAATTCTAGTAATGGTTTGATTATTTTCATTTGACTTGTGGAATAGAGATAATATTTGGAAATTCATTCTTTGAAGATCAAACACTTGACACTATTGTAAATACTGTTGTAGATTCAGTTAAAAATACAAACTTAGTAATGAGATGATTTTTCCCACTGTAATACAGTCACACATGTTGATGGGGGACTGAATCATCCTCAAAATGGCCTTGTCAACATCAGAAGCCTATGGAGCAAAACTAACTTGGAATTATCTGGGCATTTATATAATTCATAATCACATCCAAACAAGCTGATATTCTACCAGTTATTCTAGTCTACCAATTGATATGAAAATTGTAACTTATAAAAATATACATTTGTACATATCGAGTTAGAATAACTTGTATACAAAATCAACTAATGTTGAATAGAAAAAAACCCAAAACATTTTAGCATGGTACTACATGCTTTCTCTCTGTGCTGTCCATAAATCATAATTAGATATGTTAGAAACTTTGAAGAACCTTTTTGCATATCAACTTTAGGGTCCTATAATCACAGTGAAATTTTTTTGTAACTGAATATTTTGTTCAAAGTCAGTTTAATATAGCCTTTGATCAAATTATTTAATACATGAAATGCTATTTTTTACCTTTAAAGCTTTAAGTGAATTCCAATTACTAAAAAAATTAACTTATAAATAGAAGAAATCAGAATTTATTTTTCCACAAATATTGGAGGTACCAAATAAATTAAACCATGAAATAATATACAATTTATTGTTCCAATATTTGTAGCAATAGTTACAACTCAGAGGCAAAAGTCTATCTCTGTTGATCTGAGGAAAATCGCTTAATATAGCAAATACTAAAAACATTAGAATTCTCACTGTGATTAAACTTAGTAAAATCAATAAATTTATGACAAAGAAAACTAAAAAAATAACATTTACTGAGTATTTATTATGTGCCAGCAACTTTTCACAGACCTGCTCATTAATCCTCATGAAAGCTCCCTGAAGTGGGTTAACATGATTTTTCTCAATAAACACATGAAGAGTTGAGAGATCAAGTCATTTGTTCAAGATCATCTTAGATATGTGGTACCTGAAACCAGATCTGCTTGATAACAAATCACCTCTTTCCATTACTACTCTCTGCTACCTGTATTAGGATTATATCAGTTATCACAGAAAGCTGTTACAACCCCAATGGTTCACTGTTGTGGCACTAATTTAGTCTGTATTTCTTTCTGGAAGTTATGTTTTAGAGAGATTGGACTCATGAGAGGCTGGAACTATAGCTCCTACTTAGTTGCCAAAGATGTGACCGATGAGGGATCCTTTAAAACTTAGTTTAAGTTATGGTTAATGTGTAGTATAGAGGGATGAGATTGTGAGGTGACATCTTTCCAAGTTGGTCGTGGTCAAGGTCTCCTTAGCCTTAAAAATCTGGGGGGAAAAAAAACAGGAAAAAACCCTCACAGGATACCCATGTAACTGTTTTGTGGTAAGGAGTGATTGAAGCCAATGTTCATAGCTGGGTAATTATGTGAGAATTCCTTCTCTGTGGCAAAAACAGGAGAAAAGAAAGTCATGAAATAAGAACTTTTCCAGTCTAGAAAACTTGAGAGGCTGAAGGTTGTCATATTGGCCAGTCTTTTTCAAGTGATGTCATACATCACTTACCTGGGGCACTTCACAGTTCAAAACCATCACGTTTTGTACACATTCATGATGTCTTCCCCCTCCAAAGAAAACTGTGTCTAACCTTCTGTCAGTGGGATTTATGTATGTTTTAAGTGCTTCTAAGGTGATTTTATCAACCAGGGTTGGGAATTACTAGGTCAGAATACTCTCAAGTTGCTACACTTTGATTAGATGGGAAAAAAATAATTACCCTTGAAAAGTAGTTGAGCTCCTCCTAAAAAATGTATAGACTTTGGGGATATTTAGAACCAGAGAAACTTTCTAGACTAATTAGATAATTCAAATTATTTTGTCCCTTGTACTAGAGCAAGCAAAAAATAATTTATATATAATAATAATTCCAGATTTTAGTTAATCACCTGAATTATACATTTCAATGATAGATAAGAGAGGAATATAATTTAATGGTGATGAACCAGTTCACTGACACCAATACTAAGTAACCTAATGCTCATCTTCCTCCTTCATCCCCCTTCATCCTCCAGTCTCTAGTGAATTTTTACAACTCTATGATGCCTATCTTCACGTATGTGCCTCCTCCCACCCAGTAGCTGCCTATTATTTCCTCGATTTAAGGGTTCCTCAATGGTACCCTTGGGAACCACTGTTATCATCATGATCAACAACAAATATTTATTAGGCACCTGCTATGTGTAGGCTATTGCACAAGGTATAAAAATAGGTCTAAGTTATTTCCTGTAGAGAGCGGACTTTGATCTAGCTTGGGACAGAGGGCATTCACCAAGACCAAGTGCCAGGTGGCTAAGGACCAAACAAACAGTTGGTCCTCAGTAAAAAGAGATCGCAAGCATGAGACAGATGCAAGTGGAGGAGCTGGGGCTCACGTTGGGCCCTCAAGGAAAAAACAGCTCTTATGTTGATGGAAATGAAGAGGGTATTCAGCAAAGACCCAGAAGCAGGGAAGTTTATTGTTCTCTATGAAACAAGTAATAAACCATGTGGTAGAATGGTTTAGTTGTTTTCCTTAAGGGGAGGATCTGAGCTAGAGGGTTAGGACTAGGCTTTATAGCTTTTGATCTACGTTTTGGGTTTAGGGAGTTTAAGGTAAAGAACACTATTGATCATCAATTCAGCTAATTGGATTGGCTTTTTTATTTCTCTGCCTCTTTCTTTAGCATCTTATTACCATGTAGTGAAAGATTAGAAGACAGGGAAGATGGATAAATTTGAATTCAAACTGCAAGCCAAGTCAGGGTGTTCAGGACTCTTTCTCCCAATTCTAGAATTATAGAACCAGAGCATGTTAAAGGCCTTTAAATAGTAATCTGTCCCTTCATTTTACATTATTCGAACTGATCTAAGTCAACGTGGAAAGTTATTAGCAGAGTTATTCCTGGAAGAGATTGAATGGCTCACATTTCAAGGCCTTTCCCTGTGCAACGTGTAGCTTTCCTCAACTATGAACATTAGAAAGTTTTATTCTTTTTCCAATTGCCAAATTGTGATTAATGTGAAAATTCCAACTCATTTTTACTCATTGCATTTCTTTCTTGATCTTGAACGTAAAGCAGAGGGGAGTGGAGTTAAGAGCTCTGCTGTGACATGAGATGCTGGACTCCACTACGGGTTCTTCCTCCTGCTGGCCAACAGTCCCTTAGCTTAAGTCCCTACAGCCACAGAGGCTCTGGGGGCCTCATCAGCAAAGAAAGGAGGTTATATATGAAGGGCATTAAAGTACTATGAGTCTTTATTTGCTCTGAATTTAATTTTTTTTCATGTTGGAAGTGTCACTTGCCAGAAAGTTGGATTGTGTCACAACTGAGCATATGTAGTTTGAAAATTGCAAGATTTATTCTCTTGCTAAATGTATTCTGATGTGGTAGGTTATTCTACTACTTGTCAAGTATTTCTTAAATCAGCAGTTGGAGTTGGCATAAATGAAAGGGGCACCAATAAGTATAGCTCTGAAGTCTCAGCACAAAGAAAGCGATTTTGCCTTCTTTTGCTGACTCTAGGAAAATTCAGAAAAAAAGAAAAAATCTGCAGAGATGGTTTTGACGAAAACTTGGCATTTTGCTTCATCGGTCCACAAAGATACCCATTCATGATCAATGAATGCTTATTAAATTAGATGAATGGTTAAGTCCAGAGGGAATTTCATCGCCCAAATACAAAAGCATTGCCCTTCCAAGGAAATTCTCACGTGTAGTGATAGGTTGTAGCTTTTTAGAGTGAATTTAACTCTATTTTACCCTCATACATTGTTAGTATCATTTTGCATGGATCAGGCTATCTGCCTTTTTCTGCCTTGAATCTTTTTTTTATTTGTATGTTGCATTGTTCTTTGCTATTCTAGGTCCTGACACTTGGCTGTCACACTTATTTTCTCTGTGATGTCAATATAGCTAAGTTCAGATATGTTAATACTTCATCTCAATCAACTATTTTAGAGCCAAAAAATCCCTGTGCTAAAGAGAAGAGAAAAAGAAAACATAGAGATATTGGGGATGCCATTTGTAATTAAGGGGGTACTAATACCTAATAGCCATTGTGGAAAGAATCATCTTGTTCCTGGGTGATGATTCCTGGATAATTCTTTCTTTGTGTGTAATCCACCAAACAAAACTAACCACAACACAATTTGAAGGAAATGGCAAATTAAAGCTAAACCATGGGAGGTGTACATCATAAAGGAAAGATACTAGCTAAGATACAAGGTTGGCTGCTATAATGAAGAGACTCAAACAATAGTGGCTTAAATAAGACACTGATTTATTTATGTGTTACATAATAGTCAGATGGTTTCAGATTTCTGTGGTGGCCTCACAATCCTGAGGGACACAGGCTTTTTCTATCTTGTTGATCTACCAGGTTGACCAAAAAGTTCGTTTCGTTTTTTCCACAAAATAAAATACACATTTTTCATTTTCACCAATAACTGTTGATTTGGATATTTTGAGTATGCTCGCTATCTCCTGCATGGTAGAACATTGATTGTTCTCAGTTAATGTCTCAGTTTGATTGTTATCAACTTCAACTGGTCTACCCAACCAAGGAGCATTATCCAGCAAGAAATCTCAAACTTGAAACCTCGCAAACCGCTTCTGACATATTTGATCAGTCACACTACCTTCTCCACATACTGCACAAATTTTTTGTGTGCGTTTTCAATTGCATTTTTACTTTTCTTTAAATAACAAGGTATAATATGCTGAAAATGTGGCATATTTTCTTCCATCTTCAATATTAAAATGGCTACACAAAAATTCACCAATTTTGGTCAGTTTTTTTTTGAATATACACTGGTATGACAGCTGTCACAATACAGTCTAACAAAATTATTTTGAAAGAAGTTAAAGGTAACTAAGTGCTACTACAGCCATCTTATAAAAAAATAAAATAACTTTTTGTCTAACTAAATACAATACTCAAGGATTGACTTCCATCTAGTGGTTCAAGACAGCTGTTCTCATTCTGGTCATAACTTTCACACCTTCTCAATCTACAAAAAAAAAAAAAGCAGGCAAGCTTTTTCCTATTAAGAACTAGACCCAAAAGTTGCACTATCACTTTTATTTTTATCCCATTGGCTATACCTAGTGACATGCTTATATCTTGCTGCAAGGGAGGCTAGGAAATGTAGTGTTTAGCTGAGTAATTATATGATAGAAACAAAGCACTGTAGTGTCTGCCATGGGAAATAAAATTTATTGGACCCCTATTTTTTACATTTAGTTATTGACCTAAATAATGATGAAAACTAACAATAGAACCTACTATTTTAGAACCTACCTGCACCTGCTTCATTACTTACACTATATCTATTCTTACAATCTACAAGTTAGCAGTTATCTTAGAGAAAACTGAAGCTTGGAGAGGATAATCAATTTGCTGAAGAATACATAGCTACAGTAATGTCTATGGAATTGCAGGGAAATTCTTTGATTCCTGGGATTACCTCAAGGCTGAGTTAAAAAAGTTGGATTTTCTTCTGTACAATGTCAGAAATCACAGAAAATTGGATCAAACTTAGGTGAGGGATGTATTGTGGGGTTAAGATGGATTGCAGAAATGGAAGGCAGGAAAAAGGCTGAGGAGCTGACTATGTAGAATCATGACACTTAGGTCCAATTGGCAAGGATGAAAGTGAAGATACAGGGACGAATGCAGGACATGTTATTATAGAACACTCTGGTGGGGGGGTGGCCATAAAACTGAAACTACCCCAATTACCTGAGTGAGAGAATTTCATAACAGAAGTGTTAAGTGGGTACAAAATTATTAAACAGGCAACAAAATAGGTAAAAAGAAAAGTCTAAAATAGCGGTTCTTTACCCAGCGTGACTTTGCACCCCACCCTTATCCCCTCAGACATGTCTTTCAGGTTATGAGGAATTTGTGGAGTAGAGTTATTGGTATCCTGGGGATACAGGATGGGAATGCTGTTCCACATCTAAAAATATACAAAATGAGCCTCAATATCAAAGAAGTCCTGTGTTTTGCCACGTATAATGTGTATTTTTTGCTCAAATTGTTGAGGGAAAAATAAGGATGTGCATGATACATGGGTAGTACAAATTCTGTACCTATATAAATCTTTTTAATTCTTTTGTTTATGATTATACATTAAAAGTGTAACTCTAGAAAGCAATAATGACATTTGTATGTTCAAAAGAGAATCCTAAAATTCCTTTATGATACAAAAAATACATATCTAAATATAAATAAGTAAATAAATTAAAAATTTAAAGCAGTAGACTTTTTTCCTGAACAGTTGGGCCAAAAACGTGGGTGTGTATTATACGCCATTATACATGGCAAAATACAGGTATCCAGGCAAAATGTCAGTAGTGCTCAGGTGGAGACACCCTACTTTAAGGTATCAAAAGGTAGTGACTGCAGGAAGCAAGCAGCTACTATTCCTCGAGCTTTGGAAATAAAGCTAAAGGACTGGAATTATTACATTTAGGAGGTTAGAAAATCGGCTGTCTGTTGTAGAAACTTGGACCTTTGAGCAGGGGTCATTGGTTAGCTCATGTCTTGAAGGTGCAGGTGGGTCCATGGGGTTAATTTCCTAAGTGTTTAAGAAACTACCAACTGAATCCAGCTGAACTGACAGACTTAAAATTACATACCAGTATGTAATCAGAAGTGGGATGAAGGTAAAGGGGGATGAAAAACAACTTTGACGTCTAATGTTCAATATTACAATACTAACATTGAGAGAAGTATTTCCCTTCTCTACTTGATTTGGGTAAAAAGATGTGTTTAGTTTTTAGATTGTTGATTTTCAAGAGGAATCATCCAGCAGGCAGTGGGAAGATTGTGCAGGATATGGAGTGAAGATAAAGACATGAGTCTTTAACCAAACTTGAAGCCCCAAGAGGAGATGAGATCAGCAAGGGAAATGTGGCAAGAGGAACAGAGTGTTGAACACATGATTGTCATAATTGCTCCATTTAAGAACAGGGAGTAAACATCATGCTCATAGCATCATTATCTTGGAAGAGTTGATAGAATTTTTTTATTTAGAAATGTGGCTGCTCTAATAATGATTATTCTGTTATATTATGGTATTTTCCAGGGCACTAAAGCTCTTGTTTTTGAGTTACTCTTGGAACAAAAGTTTGTTTTCACATCCACCTACATTTTGTTTAGTTGTAGTATGTACATTCTTTTTGTGATCCCATTCTGCCTGTTTCTTTTATATGAAAATGTATGAATACACAAATGTCATGATAATTTTTATAACTATGTCTCTTCATTTTACAAAGATATTTAAAAATGGGTGGATTTCCAATATAACTATTGTTTACTGGAACAGAAAAAAAAGATATTAGGTAAAAGCTAAGGAAATCTGAATAAACTATGGGCATCAGATAATAATGTATAAATATCGGTCGATTACTTGTAACATTAATATAAGATGTTAATAATAGGAGAAACTCAGTATGGGGCATATGAGAACTTTTTGTACTACCTTCATAATTTTCTGTAAATCTACAACTATATTAAAATACAATATTTTGAAAAGGAATATTAGATGGAAATTCCTGTTTGAAAAACAGGAAGGTGTCTATCACAGCCACCATTAGTTGCCCACCTTCTTTCTTACCAGCTTTGTTCATGCATCCACTCTCTTCCATGCCAACATGTTCTTTAGAAAGGCTAGTCCAGCCCCAGAGGGTCAGTCCTGTATGTCACTTGCTAGGGCTGCTGTAACAGGGCACCATGAACTGGGCGACTTAAAATAATGGAAGTTTATTCCCTGATGGTTTAGGAATCCAGAAGTCGAAGACCAAATTGTTGGTAGGTTTGGTTCATTCTGGAGGAAGAATTCATTCTACCTCTTTCTTCCAGCTTCTGGTAGTTGCTGGGATCTTCAGTGCTCCTTGGCTTGCAGCCGTGTCACTGGATTCTCTGCTTTCATTCTCACTCGCCTTCTCTGAGTCTCTGCTTCCCCTCCTTGTTCCCTTAAGGACGGTAATCACCGAGTTTAGGGCCCGACCTAAATCCAGGATGATCTTGTCTGGAGATCCTTAACTTAATTATATCTTCAGGACCCTATTTCTAAATGTGGTTAAAATTAATAGTAGTGGCCAGTGATAAGATTCAGCTTGTACTAGTGAACATTTTCATCATTGGAATTTGTCACAATTCAGGCCGGTAAGATGGAAAGTGTGGGGTTTTCTAGAAACAATTTTACTGCTCTTAAAAAGTAACAGAGGTTGAAGACAGCCCCTCTTTTTCTTTGGGCATTGGTATGTGTGGATACAATGACTGGAATTACACAGCCACTTTAGGACCATGTGGGGATGATAAAGCCACAGTGTAGAGAAGGGCAGAGGCCAGAGTTGGAAAGGAACCAGGTTGAGTCCTGATTGTGCTGTACTTGAACCCTCTGATCCTTAGACTTCTTATTCTTTAGGAAAAAATGTTTTTATTTTGTAAGGCATGTGAGTTGGGAGCTTCTGTCAGTTGCAGCTAAAGGAAGGGCAACAGATACACATTACCTATATTTATACACTCCTCTCAAAATTTAATGGTTTTAGTCATCTCTTGAAAAAGTTTAGATAGTGTTTGAGTTTTTCTCACAACCTAATATGGCATTGAGTACAAATTAAATTGATGTTAAGATCTTATTATACAGAAGATATAAAATATCCTGTTTATTAAAACAAAAGACATGGTATCTTAACCATTCACTAGTAGATTTTAATATAACAAATACTTTAAGTTTGCCTTTATTATTTAAAAAAGTTTTTATTTATTTAACTTCAGAGAATGGGGAAGGGAAGGAAATAGAGAAAGAGAGATACATCAATGTGTGGTTGCCTCTTGCATGCCACTGACTGGAGACCTGACCTGCAACCCAGACATGTGCCCTGACTGAGAATTGAACCAGCACCCCTTTGGTTTGTAGGCTAGCACTCAACCACTAAGCCACACCAGCCAGGGCACTTTCATTAACTTACTTTTAAATTTTCTGATAAGTGGGTAATCCTTTCTGAAAGCAGTTATGGAGATCCATAAACTACTTAAGTTTTCTTATGTTCATATCAAATTATTAAGTACTTGGGTTGAGAGTCAGTGAATGCCACCTTCCAAAAGTGACTTTTTAATATAAATTTCAATGTAAGAAGAATGAAAGACAATTCCATTATTATCTAAAGGGTCCCAGCATCAATTTAGATGAAAAACCTCTAAACTGGTTCAGCTGCTTCCATATTGGAAGGATCTCCTTATTCCATAAAAATCAGCCCTCTGTAAAATGACACTGGAACTTGAAATATGTTTTCCCTAAATAAGATCGTTGCCCCAAAATGTTGCTTCTGTTGCTTTGGGGGAAACATGAGGCCAGTACAGCCTCCTTGCCGTGTTGTCCTGAGGAGTAAAGATGATCACATAGAGCAGTTTTCACAGTAGAAACTGAACTAGCATTATCATTTTCGTCACTATTTGTTTTAGTTAACCTTTCGAGGGATCTGCTTCATATCGTTTCAGAGTTAACCCAGTCATGTTTTGTACTGATGTCAGGGGAGTGGGGTGGGTGTCTTTTTGGAAGTCAGAGCAGGAAATCCTCTGTATATTTTGAAAACTATTAGAATTAGCACAAATCAAAGTAAAATCTTTACAGCTCTGTCGTGGCTACCTTTTAAGGATCTAATAGGTTTGAACATGGGAATCTCATGGAGAAATGGATTTTCCTTCTGCAAGCAGTATCCCTTCTGTTTCTTCAATCTTTTGAGTAAACTTTAATAAAACATTATTGCTTTGATTTTTGCCTTAGCACTACTTGGTCAAAATCAAAACTTCTAACACTAAGGGAACACCACATTTGCCATTCTGTTCTTGCACTTCTGAGTGGAAACGGGGCTTCGTGAATTTGCGGCCTGAGTGTGCAGACCCACCTTTATGGGGAGGGTCTTCGTGGGGGAAGTCGCACCTGCAGCGAACACTGCCCTGATGAGTACAGTTCTTGCTCTGAATTTTTAAAAACTTTCTTTTATTGTTGTTCAAGTACAGTTGTCTCCATTTTCTCCCCACTCCTCCACTCAACCCGCCTTTATCCTACCCCGCTTTGGTTTTGTCCATGTGTCCTTTGTACATGTTTCTGAAAACCCTTCCCCCTTTATCCTAGATCTTACCATGAGACGAAGAGGGCAGGAGAGGGAGGAGGCATCTACTTCATTGCTCCTTCTATTGCACTTCTATCTTCTAAAAAAAGTCCTTTCGGCGATTGAAACTTTTCATGCTCCTTCACAATAAAGAGATAAATTCACTCCCAGAAATTATAAGGAAATTGATTCAGTATGTTTCATGTGACACTATCTTAATCTTTAAAAATATGGGACATTTTCTGATTTCATGAAAAGTTGTATATAGTAGCAATCATATAATGTACTCCACCTTGATTGCCAACCATTCTTTTTTTTTACAACTTTTAATTAATTTTATTTAGTTATTTTTCAAGTACCATTCTTGACTCATTCTGAATACATTTCTTTGAACATTGCTTGTCCAAGTCTTTTTGTTAACAAGAAAAATCAAAACACAACACAAACCACTAAAGCCATTATGATTATCCATCACTCTCATGCTGCATCCATTTATCAGCTCTTTGAACAAATATTTACTGAGCATGGACAATATGCTGGCTCTGAGCAGGCTTCAGGGGTAAAACATGGCCAGACTCTGGTTACTTTGGTCTGTACCTTTTAAGTCCTAACATTTATCAGTTAATGTTTTTGGAAGTGGAGGTGTCTGTTTTTCCTTAAACTGTTGGTGTACAGTCTTCCGTATTTTTGACATTTTGGAGAATGTTCTGAGGTATTAAAAGTGTGAGATAATGGTATGCTCCCTGAAACAAGTAGCAGGTATATCTCCACATACAAAAGGGCACAGACATTTATAATAAAACTTTTTTCTTTTAAAAACATTTCAATTACAGTTGACATATATTAGTTTCAGGTGTACAACATAGCGATTATACATTTATATGCCTTATGACAGGGGTGTCAAACTCATTTTCACTGGGGGCCACATCAGCCTTGTTGTTGCCTTCAAAGGGCCAAATGTAAATTTAGGACTGTAAGAATGTAACTACTCTTTAACAGTTAAGTGAGGGCTCAGCACTGCCACTGGGTAGAAACCAGATGCCAGAACAGATAAAACAAGGTGGAATGCAGAATTTGGCCCACAGGTTCGTGTTTGCCACCTGTGCCTTAAAAATAATCACTCCATTAAGTGTAGTACCCATCTGACACCATTCATAGTTATTACAATATTGACTATATGTCCACATCTTTTATATAGAATTTTATCACACAAGATGTGTACTTTGTATACATGTAGATAAACAAATACATACACACATCATAGATAATTGAGAACTTCTGAAAAGTCCCAAAGAATACAATTCCATGCAATTCTATTTCCAAGAGTTATCCTCTTTTAATATTTTGGGTTATATTCTTCCACATTTTATTGTGTGCATATGTGTTATATGTATGTTGGGGAGAGGAACAAATATCTATTGAGTGTTTCTTACATTTTAGGTGTCATTATGCTACCTATGCATGTCTTCTCATTGAATTATTCCGACCACTGTGGGAATGCAGGAGCATTGTTGCAGCTAATATACAGATAAGGGGATTCTGATTTACCAAGAGTCTTTCAGCTATTATGTAAAAGAGTTGGGGTGGAGTGCATATAGGTAATATTTTTTTAAAACCCCTTTCATTATGTAGATAGTCCCATATGTATCTGGATGCTTGGCAGATTGAGGATAAAATTAGAAGTTGAAATGTCCTGGTGTTCACGGCAGGGAGTGCTTTAGAATATGTGAAGTTTTTCTGGGTTTTTGTTTGTTTGTTTGGTTGGTTGGTTGGTTGGGTTTTTTGCTTCCTTTTACTTAAGGAAGCTTTTTTTTAAAAACCAAGTTCTTCCACAGCAAAGGTAATGACACTTGTTCAGTTGTTATTTGGAACTTCCTACAAAGTTCTGAAGGACGTTTATATTGGCATCATGCCTGGTCCCTGCAGCACTGCAGAGGAGAAGAGAATGGACTGCAGGCGTGGGAGGCTCCAGAGCCCCACACCCCAGTGGGCTGGGGTCTGCTCTGGAGACCTGTCTCTCCCTGCCCCAGGGCTCAGATGCAGCCGTGTGTATCCTATGAATGGTCTCTATTGTGCCATTTTGCTAAAAAGCGCGATAAAAATGACAAGACTTTTGCTATGTCACCCCAAATCCTAAGGTAGTAACACTGTTCTTCTTAGCACCTATTTATAGTTAGTTTAATAAAAGCAGTTATACAGCTATTCTTGCACAGTTATAAAGGATAAGGCTTTGGGTCTCATCATCTCAGGCATTTTTATTGGTTCTGTTTTTAAAGCATTTGTTTATAATCATTGTACTTGTATTACCTTTCCTGCACGTGCTAAGTGTGGCCACACCCCAGTCAAAGGAAGTGTGTAAAAGTAGGGTCAGTCTCACTGTGCTTTCATGGATTAACATTTTTCTCATAGAAACTATAAAGGCTCATCTAAAAACCCTTCTATAAACTAGAAATGAGCCCTTAAGACCTACTTGGATGTCTACACATTAAATGCTTAATGTACGTACAAAGACCGAAGTGAGTTTTGCTTTTCTAATGTGCCTTCTAAAATTCTGCAGTCTTTCAAAGTTACAACCACAAGGCACCCTAGATGTATGCTTCACTGGTGTGTCACCTAATCGTGGGGGTGCTGTTTCTTAGAGCATGCAGTGCACGAAGTCAGTGAATCCACACATGCTTCTAGCAGCCTACAATATTTATGGTAGAGAAAGATAAAGAGGTGGATTAGGACAGAGCTCTGGCTTTGGTTTTAAATTTTCTAGATTTTACAAACCCAACTTATTCTTCACCATCCTGACAGGGTGTGTTACTCAAACATCAGCTTGAAGCCCTTGTGAGAGTAATCAGATATTATACCTATACATTCATGTTTAGTTCTTTTTTAATAGTCTTTTTTTCCTTTTTTATGTTTAGTTCCTAAAGAGTTTAAAAATGCATCCAGTAATCTGAATTGCTACTATAGCAACATACATGTTTTGAAAGTTTTACTGCCTGAGGTATTGACCAGGTAACCCTGGCAAAAGCCGGGTCCCAGGATCAGCTGTACATTTCACCCTGTAAGGGGAACAGGGCCATAGGAACTGTTGAATATTGAGGAGGGGGTGACATTTTTTTTTTCTCTCAGCTAGAGAAAAGAAAAAAAACCTCTTTTCTCCTTTGCTTTCCCCCTAAAATATCAATATTTAAAGCAGTCTCTTACACTTAAAAAAAGAATAAGACATTTTTTCAACGTTATGGAATGTTGTTGCTACGGAGATGAAATTTTTAGTGAGGAAAGGAAATGTAAATGTCTTCTTTTGCAAATATGGAGGCAGGCTTGGGTTCACTGGTTTTGATGGCCCGGACACGAGCTCGTTTTGGCTCCATCAGGGCTGCCTACAGCAGCTCAGAAGTTAATGTTACCCACAGCCTGGCTGCGAAAAGCAGATGAGTGATTCCACCTTCCGAGGGTGACCTGCTGGCACTTCCTCACACATTCTCAGTATAAACAATGCACAGGGAGCTGTGTTATTTGCTGGCAAGGTATATTTCTGTGGGAGGTAAGGAGTGAAAGAAGAGGCAATAAAAAGAGACTTAGATAGTTGAAAACTTCAAATCTCAACATGGCAAGCAGTTCAGAGCATGATAGCTGGCCAAGAGGAGGAATCTTAAGTGTAAAAACACACGTCTAATCTCTGAGACCCTCCAGGTAGATCTATAGCAGGGCAAGGTCCTGCTGTGTTTCATCTAGCATGTTCTCTAGACCCCACAGAGGAAACACCTCTGGGTTTCTGCTCATTTCTGCCTTCACTTCTCAGCCGTTTCTCTAATTCCCCTTCTCCACTTTTCCTCTGTCTCCCTATGGAAGACTGGAGCCTGACCTAGACACACCATTACTTTCTGATATGTGTGATTTTCTTTCCCATCTACTAGGAGTATCTCATGATGAACAGCTCTGAAGGGCATCTGAAAACACCCAGGGAGGCTTCACACCACTTATGCAGGGGAACTTTTACATCCATTAGAGGAGAGCCACCCCCTTGCCCCCAAATCAAAGGCAGGCAGTGGCCTCTCTAGAAATGCAGTATTTTTGAGAGCTTGCAGACCACAGACTTTGCATTTCTCCAATTAGTTTTCCTGTGTGTGGTACTAATGAGCAGTATTGAGTCAGATGATTTTTCCTCCATGAAGGAAAATCTTCTCAAAATACCATAAAGGAGACTTAACTATTTCCCCAAGTCGTTTTTTGGGAAATTTCATTATATGATGTTAGTCTAAGAAATGGTTTCACAAACATCATGTATGAAGTAATAAATTACATTTTTTTAAGAAAGAGCAGAGCTCATTCTGCTCTCCTGGCATGACAGTATGAAGCATATTCCTGTGAAGCATATTCCATGAGCCTGTGAAGACTCAGTGAGCATCAGCTACAGGTAGATTTGCAAATTCCTCACCCCAACAGAAGGGAATTTGGGACTCATGTATTAAAAACAATGGAAAGATCGTATAATCAAATTCAGTACCTTATTTCCTGACAGATCAGTTTCAGCAATATTTTTTAAGTGAAAATCTGATTGTGACCTGACCCTGGTCTATAGATCCTACGTGATTTAATGCTGGTTCAGAATCACATCTCATCACCACCACCCATGTTCTCTTGTACCTGCTGAGCCCACCAAGTTCCACGGCAGCTCAGATCCTTCACTGATATTGTTTCTTTTGTCCCTGATGGTCTTCCCAGCCACCCTTCATCTGCCAATTCTTTCTCACTACTGAGGATTCAATTTTAATATCACCTTTTTAAGCAGGCCATTTTATTTGAAACTTCAGTCTTGTTTAGATTCCCACATTATCCATCTTTATTGCCTACAGTATTTCTTCTTTAAAATATTTATCTCAGCTGTGAAGGCATGGCTGTCTGGGTGGTGGTTTTTTGTTGCTTCCCTCACTTGGCTATAATTATGAGGGCAGGGATCCTGACTCCTTGCCCATCATTGTGTCTTTAGCACACAGCACAAAGTATGGTACATAGGAGTACCTAAGCAAATATATACTGGATGAATGGGTAGAAGAATGAACAGCTGGAATAATGGATGGTTAGAACAGATAAATGGAAGAATGGGTGAAAGAATACAGGCATGTTTAGAAAAGTAATTTAGGATAATGCTTTGGTTTCTACCCAGTTAGCAGTCTGAATACAACCACCTTAATTACAGATTGGGAGATAGACCCTCCCATTTCTAGATGCCAGATGCATCTATCTTCTGGGTGCCTGAAAATAACATTTCTACAAAGAAAAGAGACCAAATGGGCACACTGCCTTCCTGGGAATCTTAGCTTAGTATATAATGGCCCTATTTACTTTAGTAATTGTTCAATCATAAGATTAGCCATTGAAGAGAAAATACCACATCTCATTGGTATGCATGCCATTTGTTACATTTTGGAATGTAATACTCCAACATTATGAATGTTGTGAATATATATTTTTTTCAATAAAAAGAACTATAAATGAGGATTTGGGGATGAATGGTCTTTCACTGATACACTATAAATACTGGCACTGCTCACATGAGGAAAACTATGTAAAACCCCACATCTTTGACCCATGAAATGGGTCTCACTGATTCTTTCTGAAACAGAGAACTTGCTTTGTCCTTGTGTTGTGAATGCACACAGAGACTATATGAAAACATTTTTGTCTGTTCATCTATTGTATTTCGGCACCATTTTATTTTATGAACAAGCCAAGGAGGGATGTTTGCCTCTCATAAATCTTTTACAAGAACAATTTCAGCAAAAGAAATTGCAGATGTATCTGCCAGTTTTAAGTTTCTAACAAATTACTCTGCCAGCCCCACATGAGCTTCCAAGTTGAAAACTTGCAATGCTGGGAAACCTCATGGAGATTCCTGCATTTTAGCTTTGGGGTGAACTTTGCCAGTGGTAAAGTCATGTTCTCATTTAAGCCTAAGGAATGACAGTGTTCAATGTTAATTTAAGATTAACCTCTGCTACTTTGGCCCTGTTCATTATCTTGCCCTACTTTGCTTCCTTCTCAAACATACCCAGTTTTCCACTAAATTCTGTGCTTCATTCTCTTGGAGGGTATCCCAAACACAAGCCCTGATATCAGATGGAACACTCACCATCTAGTCTCCCCAAGGTTAATTTTTCTACTGTACTGTCCACTCCTCCCCAAAATCCAGCACACATCACCTTTGCCCCTCTCAGTGCTGGGACAGTGGCTGGTGTCGTAAGGATGTCTGTCAAAAGTTTGTGGAATGAAGCTAACTTGAGTATCTTTTTTTTTGGTTGAGTCATTTATGGTACTAAGTTTGTGTCATATAGTTTGTAAGATTTTGACGTGTATGAAATTTTTACCTCTAAACATAGCGCAGACAATAGTGATGTAGAAGTGTGTTAAGTTTGGTAACATTCTGATATATTCATACATTGCGTACCATGTAATTTATGGAATGGCTTTGATAGACTTCAGCAGAACATGAAAATTTTTCTTACAGACAGTAATAAAGAAGTAGTTTTTCTATACACACACAACACTAGGTTCAAGGACTATACACACTAGGTCTACTCTTAAACGATTTCTCTCAACCTTGTGAAATCTTACCAAGAGATGTTTGTGTCCCATGTTTTTATAATTTTAAGCTATAAAAGTGAATTTCTACCTCACCTCATTAAATTTTGAAACATTACAGTTTGGAATTAAATAAAAATACAGAATTTGGCTCGATTTTTCAGCCTGTATTATAAATCTTACTTTGGTACCATTTTAAGTTCTTTATGTGCATTTTTTCCTCCTAACTGAAGGTCCTTAACAAATCTTTAAAAAAAAAAAAACTTCAATTTTATTCATTGACTAGCTAATTCAATCCCATAGCACAAAATTTAAAAGATTCAAATAACATATGAGTATTTCTTCTCATCTGTTGTCCCCCCCACCCCCAGCTGAGCATTTGGGAAATAACCACTGTTGACTGGGATCTTTCCAGAGCTGGTTGTGCGCGCACACACACACACACACACACACACACACACACTCCACGTGGATGAGGGTGTGCATGCATGTCTGTGCATTTTGTAAAATGCAAGTGGTAGAATAACATATACCCTACTCTGCTCTCAAGAGTATGTATTTAGTCCTTTTTTTAACTGTCAAATATTTGTGTTTACAAATGACTTTTCATTTGGGGGTTCATGCGAATGTTAGTTGCATGTCAGTTCAGTCACTGTTGAATGTAACTGTAAAATCTGTAAAATGACTCCACGGTGAACCACCTGGGATATTTTATTTTCTTTGTTTCAAAAATAAAAAGGCATCAGGCTTCTATCCACTGGGGGGTCACAGTCTCTGTGATTATTCTCATTACCACTTCCAGCTTCTGATAAGTTGGACGAGACTAACCACAAAACTACTTTAGTAAGCTGCCTGTCAAAGAAACAAGAAATGCCTGCTATTTATTTCTTATTATATTCTACCACCTTAAAAATATCTCCTTTTATTTTTGCTCTGATGTGTCTACCCTGATTTTAGTTACATTAACTCACTAATTCTTCTCACCACCTCCTTCCCTACTTGCAGAGGTCTTCTGTTTATGTGCTTAGAATCCCACTGCTGGCCTTTTCACACACTTTGTATATGTACATATTACCTTATTTATTAGCTTTCTGGATTGTGCTTGCTGGACTAGAAAATGTCAGTGATGGAAAAGCATGTCATTGTTTTTCTCCCTTAAATTTCCTTGCCACTGAAGTTCAACAGTTATTGTGTCACCTAAGATAACGACAAACCCAACTAGAATAGAATTCTAGCTAATTAATAATAATTAACATAATAACAGTTCTTTTGCAATGAGGGTATCCTAAGAGTGACTGTGTTCCTTTTTTCTTGTTGTTGTTCAGGAAATCCAAATTCTGTACCTCCCAAGGAAGGGAGTGGGGGTATTAGAGTGATGACTTAACAGCAGGAAGTCTTGATCAGATCTAAATAGTTGCACTTAACTAATTGTGTGATATCAGGCTAGTCAGTATCTTTGATGGGAGCAGTGTCAACTATTACAAGCAGAAGAAGGGATATTAAAGTGTTTATGAAATGCTTTGGTGGTTAAGGTGGGAGGGTTTTTCTTTCATGTAGCTTTCATAGGTTTTCTGTTAATTTTTCATTTTTTTATGATCTTCTGCTTGCACCAGAAATCAGAGTAGCTTCGGTTTTTACCCCCATGTAGAGTGGTGCCGCTAGTCCTTTCCCCGACTCTCTCACAGAACTGCCATGGAGATCAAACAAAGACAGTATCTGTTGAGATTGACCCATAACCTGCAAAGTACTCTGCAGATGTAAAGTATTAGCATGTTGTTTCCTCGCACGTGGACTGGAACTGGGTTCTGCCTGTTTCCTGTGAACCAGTCTTGTTTCCTCCATGAGGATCGGGTTAGGAGCCTCCAGAGAAGCTGGGATTGTGCTGGATGCACTGTACTCTATGCATTCAGTACTCTTTGAAATGAACTTGTCTGAAGTCGGTGACGTATCATTTGAAAACAAATTGCAGTTTTAAGTCTCTTATAAATCATTCTTTTTTTGTATTTCAAAGAGATCAGTTCCTGGTCAGTCTAGTTGAGTCTCTGCATAGATAAAATACATTAACTGTTTCAGAGTCTCTGATAACAGAAATGCTTCGAATTGTCAAGTGGCGTCTTCAGTATTCACTAGAAAAAGTGGCCAATCATTCATGGACAGAATCTCAGGACCAGTAAAAAGCTACACATATTTGCTTTGTCATTTACCAGGAGACCAGATGGAGAAATGCATGTTACAGAGAAGTGAGTCAGGGCCAGCCACAGCAAACACACAGCAATTTTATTCACTGCTTTTAGAACACCATCATGTTCTATGGTGGGTTTATAAAACAGGAAGAATGGGCATTTTATAAACCATATAGGCTCCCCAAAGAGACATGGTGAAGACAGGCTTCGTAGGGGTATCCAACCCACAGCCTACAGGCCACATGAGACCCAGAATGACTGTGAATATGGCCCAACACAAAATCGTAAATGTACTTAAAACATGAGATTTTTTGTTTTTGTTAGTGTCTGTGTATTTAATGTGTGGCCCAAGACAACTCTTCTTTGAGTGTAACCCAGAGACACTAAAAGTTTGGATAACCCTAGAGAGAAAAGCTAGTAATTTAGATTACTAACATATAAATAACACATAATAAATAATAAATAACATATATTATTTCATCCTTATTTTCTGAATATCTTAACCAACTGACTCCTCTTCTGAAACATTTCAGTTTTACAACATTTTCTTTTGAATGAAAATGTCTCAATTGGTTTGTGTATGAGTGTTAGAGGATATGTTCATTGTATGTGTCTCTTAGGATAAAAGCAAATCAAAATTTAACATTGGGTTAAATGATCAATTGCTGAACATTAAAATAGCTTGCAGAGCCTTGGTCAGCATGGCTCTGTTGGATGGAGCACTGTCCTGTGCACCAAAAGGTCACAGGCTGGATTCCTGGTCAGGGCACATACACCTAGGTTGTAGGTTCAGTCCTTGGTCCCTGGTCCCCAGTCATGGTGTGTATGGGAGTCAACCTATCGATGACGTGATTCTCTCTCATATTGATACTTCTCTCGCACGTTGATGTTTCTCTCTCTCCCTCCTCTGTAAAATCACTAAATGTATCCTTCAGTGAATATTTTTTTAAAAGCTTACACAATATCATAGTGTGTAGTTGAATGCTGTTGTTAACTTTATTGAATAAATACATAATAGACACAATATATAATATAGTAGGCAAAAAATAAAAATATGAGGGAAGTTTTACAATCAGTCCTTTTAGTCTATAAATACTTAACATTTACCATGTACAAACAACCTAATGTGCCTTAAGCCGTCTACCCTTAATTGTAAATGAATTAAAAAAGCAAGTAAGAATTTAATAAGAACAATAAAAGATGATTTTGGACAATCTGTAAGAAGAATCACAACATAAATATTTGGAATCTAAAGAGTTATACAAAATTCTAAACATGTATAGTGTCTAGTTGAATAATTGTAGTTTATTTCATCTACTGTGTATAGTGAAGGCACTTAAAAACAGTTCTTATGCTTTAAAATATTTAATGTTTAAAAAAACAAATTTTCAAGATTTTCTTGTTATTTGTGGCCAGATACCTTGATGAAATATTCCATTAACAGATACTTGTTAACATCACTTCCTCCTTGATTTTGCTAATTTTCTTAAATTTAGTATTATTTTCTTCTTAATTTGTCAACAAGAAACTATATAGCACATTATGCCAAGAAAATTCACTTTAGTGAATAAATTCAAATACATACTGTATTCTTACATAAGATTTCATGTTTTTAAAAAATAGGATGGTATGTCTATCACTTTATTTTCAAATGGTTAACTAAAGGCTGCCTTTAGAAACCAAGAGGAAAATAGTATATTCTGAAATGAATAATTTAAATCTGTTTTCTCTTTTATCTAAACATGTGTGTGAACTATTTTTTCAGTCCTTGAAGAGGCCACAGGGATACAAAGTGTTCAAAACAGGAAAAAATCAGTGTTCTTTTTTGTTGTGGAAGCCAGTGCAGGGGAAGGGCCGAGTTGAGTGGGTCGGGCAGAGTGCTGGGCCGTCACTCGAGGCAGGACAGCAATCCTCCTTCGTTCTGCCATGGGAAGAACTTGTGGGCAGTGTGCACAAATTGCATGTCCTCATCTTGTTCACTGAGATACATAATTGGAGAAAGTAAACCAGAATCATCTTCTGAGTATCCACTCAGGCATAACGTCTGTGGGCTGAGTGGTTTGGCTCTCACAAAACACCCTGTTTTCTCCCAGCTCCTGCCTGCCTCTGGCTGTTGCAGCCAGGCTT
Source organism: Artibeus jamaicensis (assembly GCF_021234435.1). NCBI lineage: Eukaryota > Metazoa > Chordata > Mammalia > Chiroptera > Phyllostomidae > Artibeus > Artibeus jamaicensis. Next base: position 54,761,668 of record NW_026522030.1, read on the forward strand.
GACTCCGCACCACCTTCATGAGCGTGTGTTCCACGCCAGAGCCAGGACTCCAGCTTCCGTCCAGGTTCAGAATACGCAACTCCAGGACTCATATTTTATTCTTCCTTGCCTCCCTCCTGCCTTTTCATGTACAGTCTCATGTATATTTTTATGAGTCTTCTCCCTTTTTAAAGGTTAAAAAATAGGTAAGCACAGATGCTTCTGCTGTAGCTCCATATGGAAATCCACTTTCTGAATGAGCAAGCTGTAGATCTGGGAAGTGCACTGAGCCGTCTCAATCTTTCCCTCCTCGGGAATGTACAGCTGGAGGGGATTCTTAATTCAAAAGAGCAAAGACGACATTGTGTGCGTTGCAATGGAATGATCAATGTAGCCTGTAGGGACATGCAGGAGAAATCTGCAAAGTGTTCATCTCCATCCCAAATGGTTTGCAGCCTATCCAGTTTTAAGTTTACAGTAGCATTCTAGAGACACATGGAATTTGAGGAGTCATATTTAAATGAACTTTATATTTCTTTTAGAGTTCACAGTTTAGAAGGTCCATTTCATCAGAATTGACTCCAAAAGGCTATTTGTAGAAGCATAAAGTGAAAGTTCTTTTTTAATTTCCAGAGTTATAATCCTTTATTTTTTTAAAGTATTAAATGTATTGGAGTGACATTGGTTAGTAAAATTATATAGGTTTCAGGTGTACAATTTTATAATATTTCTATTATCCCCTTCTTGATCCATAATTTCTATATTTATTTTTAAGAATCCAATGCATTGATATAGATCTCTTCCCTTTTTATATGTCCTTTAGCATAAACCTCATAATACTGTGAATATTCATGAATGAATAGATGGATCAATTAAAAATTATTATACATTGCTTAAAATTAATGATCACACACAGTATCTGTAAAATTTTATTAGATTTTTAAAATTTATATGTTCATGCCCTTTTTAAGGTTTATAAGGGCTTAATTTTAAATCATATAATTTCAAGTATATATATGACATTTAATTTCAAATATCTACATTATATACACAATTTCAAATATATGTACATTTGAAAACTTTGTGGACATTAGCTAGGCTAATACTTCCTGGAGATATCTTTGAGTCATGACATTGGCACAAAATATCAAATGGCATTGTTCATTCCCGGCAGAATCGCACTGGTATTCGAAGGTTGATTTGTAAAATACTACTTGCTATAGATTTTGTTTGGTGGGTTCAGAATAAATCTGGGAATAAGGATAGGGTTGATAATAATAAAGATTTTTTAGTAAATATTATTGAAGCAATTCAGTACCTTGGGGAAAAAACAATTTCAAACTTCCAAGAGCTTCTCTGCAGCTGGGAAAGTACATTCCTATAAAACCTTTGTCATGGTTAACTCCAGAACACGAAGGCTGGCCCTCCACACTGCACTGACTCATGTCTTACCCGGAGGGACAGATTCCTATTTCTGTTGAGATGTGCCTGCAGGGATTTCCTGTGCACAGAGACAGAATAGCTATTGCCTTTGCTGGCCATTCTAAACACAGAGTAAGGAGACTGTATGTCTTTAAGGATTTAGGTTTTCATCCTTAATTACAGTGGGTTAACCATGGTCTTCATCGTTCCTTTCTCAAAGTTCAATCATTTGAATACCCACTTTATAATTATTGCCATTTTCATTGTAATGTTGATATATTTCATTAAATCAGATCACTTTGTAAATCAATTAACTTAAAAGTAAACTTTATGTCACTCCTATAAATGGAAAGTCAGCACCGCAGGCCATAGATCAAACGTAACTTAAAAACACACACACAAAAAACCAAAGCGATGTTATTAATTTCTACTAGGTACTGTCATCTGCCCAAGTCTCTGTGCTTGAGATCTGTTCACTGTACTTTTTTAAAAATAAAAAAAAATATTTATTAAACAATGAAATATTCGCTCTGTTCAATGCAAGATTACCAGTGTCTGAGGAGTTAAAGAAGAGGACCACCAGAATGACTCACTCACCTTTACTTCATCCGGATGCCCAGAAGAGATAGAAAAGAAGTGAGCGTATGTAATGTTATTTCCTACGGTCCTACAGAGTTCTTTCACATCATCTCGTACACTCACAAAACAGTAGGAGTGTACCTAAAGTCCTGGGCACCATCAGTGGTGAGGCATCCCGCATCCTGGGAAACACTGCTCTGTAATAAAGTAAGGATTTCAGCACAGAAATGGAAGTGGCAAAAATGAAGTCACTGAATGTATTTTTCTCATTTCCTGGGAGGCTAGCATCATTACATAACTAGTTCTGAGTTGCACTGAGACACAGAGGTACAAATGTTCATAGATTTAATATTCAGAATGTAGAATGAACTCTGATGAACTTTAAGATATATATACACATATACACATAATGATTTTATCTTAATTATTTTATGTATCTATACTCCATACTTTTAAAAAATAAATATGGTATCTTTACATAATATGTACCTATTGTACAGAATACATATGATTATTAAAAGAGTAGCTCTTTACTGAAATGCAGTGTCTATATTTTTAGGTAATTAGTGACTGCTATTCTTAGTAGGTATTTTGTTGGCGTATTTTGTTGGTGTTTATTCCTTTAATTTCAATAGCAATTGGAGATAAAATAATATGGCTGGGAGACCCTGATAAGCACATAGCAGTGGGTTCAGTAAACAAGCTGTCAGGTTAGAACGCAAAGTGTTTTTGAGTAAACCAGGTTCTTTGGACTCTAGTCCCAGATCTTCTACTTAATTACCATGTAACTCTGCTCAAGTCACTCAATCTTTTTGTTCCATTTTTTCAGTGGTAAGGTAACAACTATACTAGCGTCTACCTCATTTGTTTTACTTAAAGAATTAATACAAAGAACAGGGGTGTCAAACTCATTTTCGCCAGGGGCCACATCAACCTCGCGGTCGCCTTCAAGGAGCTGAATGCAATTTTAGGGCTGTATACATGTAACTACTCCTTAGCTAGGGGCAAGGAACTCAGCACTGCCGCCAGGCAGAAATAAGGTGCTGGGCCAGATAAAACAAGGTGGAGGGTGGGATTCAGCCCACGGGCCTTGTGTTTGCCCCCTGTGACAGAACGTGTGGAACAGTACCTGGCATGCAGTAAACACTCAAAAACATTAGCTGACATTACTGCTGCCAGTGCTCCTATTCATAGTAGATGCCATTTGCTATGATGGCAGATGATAAAAATGACAGCATAAAATACCACACATCTCCATGGAAACTGTACTCATTGTCATCCCATTACTGTCACATTTTAGTGAGCCTAAGCAGTGGGCAATTTAGGCTAAACAGAAAAAATTCCTGGTTTTGAGAACTGCCCTCACACGAGTTCAAGCTTTCTTGATGGCACTACATAATATGAAGAGGATGTTATTCCTGGTAAAGCTAGAGTAACACTCCGTGCACAGAGCTGTCGGCAGCGCTAAGCTTTACAACAGCAGCAGGACATCGGAACTTGGAGAGTCTAGTCTGGAGGCGAGCCATTGTGGTGATTAAAAGCTTGTAAAATAAGATCTATGGAGGAAGGCTAAAGAAATTTGGATTGTTTACCCTGGAGAAGGGAAGACTTACGAGTGATTTAATGCTGTTATTGAACCGTAAGAGGGTTCTTTTTCAGAGTCTCATGGTAAGCTCCTCCGTAGCTTTCCTGAGTCCAAACAGGAGGAGGTGGGCTGACATTGAAGCACAAAAAATTTAGGGTAGGTACAAGAAGCTTTTTAATGTTTTTTTTTAATCTGAAAGGAAGATTGTGCACATTTTTTCCCCAGAGGTGTTAATAATCATCCTCTAGAACCGTTAGGTCAGGTCCTGTGTGAGGCATGGTGGTGGGGTATGTGGCTAGAGAACATACCCTCTGAATCAGTGAAGGGCTGGCCCACCTGACTCTCAGAAATCGCTACTGTGGTAAGAGAGCAACTCTTTCCATTAGGAAGAACATAAGGAGAACCAAATAGTGAAGCCCACAAGGGAGGTCTGAAACCCAGGTTTATTAAGTAGAAATACAAACATATCAGTCCTGGAGACGATGGCTCTCAATTCAAGCCATGGCTTACTGTGTTTTCCCCTGGATCTTTCTATAAGTTTTCCATGTTATGAATCTAGAAATTTGAGAATATTTAACAAGTTTTCACTGAACAACCTCCATGTGGCAGGAACTGCGCTAAGTTCTAGGGATTTTTATAAAAGAAGTAAGATTCACTCTTTGCCTTCCAGAAGCCCAGACTCTAGGTAGGTGAGGCAGCATGTAAAAAAACAATGGCAGTACAGTGTAGCATTAGTGCCTCCAGAGCATTTTTCTCGAGGATCCTAGAGGACAGTGCCTTATTGGGTCAAGGCCATCTCCAGTGGATGTGGTCCTTAAGGCAAATATAAAAGATGAGTAGGAGCTACCAGATGGATTTAAAAACAAAGGGACAACACTGAAGGAGATTCCAGGCATTAACGAGCAGCGTGTGCAAAGACATGAAGGTATAGGGAACTACGCACTGGTTAATCGGGTGACTGTGTGTCTAGAACACACAGTCTATTATCGCAGCAGTCCCTAACCACATGTGGCCAGTGAGCACTTGAAATGTGGTATCCAAATTGAGATGTGCTTTAAGTGCAACATACACACAGATTTCAAAGACTTAGTACAAGAAAATATATTTCACTAATTTTTAAAATTTATTATGTGTTGAAATAATAATATTTTAGATATATTGAGTTAAACTATGTTACTAGAACTCATTTCACCCATTTTGTTTTCCTTTTTTCAAAATGTGGTTGGTAGAAAAATTTAAATTACACATATGGCTCACATTGGTGGTTTGCATTATATTTCTGTTGGAATCGCCTGGTCTAGAATATAAGGTTTTGGAAGAAGTAAGGAAAGTGGTGGGAGATGAAGCTGGAGAAGTATCCATGAATCAGATGACTTCAGAGCAGTAGACTTAGAATTCACTTTTTTGCTCTTTGCTACACTGTGACCTATTAGACATATAGATACATACATGCACAAGCATGAACATACATGGAAACATGAAAAAACTGAAAATGTTCACAAGTTTACTCTTCTGCATTGCCATGCACTCTGATATTATCTATTCTGCCCTATTTCATACTCTTTTAATGCTGGTTAAAACCTATTAAACTGATCTCAAAATCTACTAATGGGCCATAATTTACAGTTTTAAAAATACTGAAACACAATCTTATCTCTTAATCTGAGTTTTATCCTTTAGTTACTAAAATGTCTTCCTCACTATTGTGATATTATTGGATTTATCTTTAGAATTTGTCTATATGTGTAGGATGTATCGGGTAGAAGTAAGGAGATGACCAGAATGAGGACATAGATCTTTCCATGAGGAGGGCCAGGAGTCTTTAAACCACAGCTGTGGCATCGTGGTAAGAGAAGAGAGTCCATAAAAAGATGGGGAAGAGAAAGAGGAAGCTATTTAAAGGTGTATTAATTTGAGATTTGGTGAGTAATTGGATGTGGGAGAGGAGAGCATAGGAGTCTACAGCTGAGTCTTTGGTTTCTGGTTTTGAATAATGAGACATAGGTGGTACCATTTGCAGTGAGAAGGAAAGTTAATAGAGCCAGTATGGGAAAGGTGAGGAGTTCAGGTTGAGAAATACTGATTGGCGATGTCTACTTGGCATGTAGAGTAAACCACTGAGCAAAATCATCAGTGTTTAGCTTACATATGAGACTGAAAGTATAAATGGATGATCCAAAGAGAGTGTGTGGAGTGAGGAGACGAAGAAAGAGAACTGAATTCTGAAGAATATGAACATGTGAAATGCCAGGAGAGCCATCAACAGGATGGGGTAGGAGAGCATGGTCCCATAAAGCTAAGGAGGAGAGAGTATCAAGAAGGAGTGGACATGTAGTCATTCTACAGAATGGCCAGTGGTTGGAAAGGCTCATCTGACTTGATGTAGGAAGATATTGATAAGAAATGCTTCCATAGAGGCAGAGCAGGGCCTTGCATTTGGTTGAAAAATTAAAAGAAAAAGAAGAGAGATGATAGACTCTTACATAGTTTTTCAAGAATTTTGGCTGGGAAGGGAATTTGAGATACAGAGAGAAAAAGAGGTAGAGAATAAGAAAGTATAACAAACCAAAAGAGTGGAGAAGGTGGAAGATGCAACTTTGAGCAAGTGTTTTGGCCATTATTATTAATTTTTTAAGGAGAAAAAGAGTTGAGTATTTGTGTAAGCTGAACTAAATGAGTCTGTGGAGAAGGAGAATTTGAAGACCAATCATGGGAGAGGATAATGAAGCAAAGCCTCTCAGGAGATAAAGGGGTGTTACTGTAAATTAAGCAATGGAGTTCACTCCAGGTAAATGAAGAGTGAAGGTAGGACTAGATAGCAAGAAAATGAGAATGGGATGTTTGTGGGGATGTGTGATGGGCTGCTGAGCAGAATAGAAGAACCTCGCCCCCACTCTGGGCATCAGACACTCTGAACAGTGGTGGCATTAGATACAGAGATGTGCCTTTCTTCACAGGACTCATAGTCCAGGTTCAGGGGCAGAGAAGAAAGGGTGATTCAGGATGAGTGTCATGTCAGAGCTGTAGTACCTGAGCTAGACAGGGTAAGAAGGAAAGCAAAGCAAGAAGAGAAGTGAGGGGGTCATGGTACTAAAGACCTTACAGAGGTCAAGGATGAAGTCTTTTCAGCCCTGGCCATTGTGGCTCAGTTGGTAGGAAGGTCATCCCAAAACTGAAGGGTTGTAGGTTTGATTCTCCTTCCATGCACGCGTGATGGGAGGCAACCAATCTATATTTCTCTCGCACATCAGTGTTTCTCTCTCTCCATTCCTCTCTCTCTAAAAGCATTGCAAGAAAAAAAAGACTCAGTGTGTTTGGAATAAAAGAGGAAGAGAACAGAATGGACAAAAAATTGGTTAAGGAGAAATGCATGTGTACATCTGTGTCTGTCAGTCTGTCTGTGTGCTTCTCATTCTGTCCAGATACTTATAATGAAAGAAACTCCCGCCTTGTACAGAAGATCTCCATGGTGAAGACATAGTGAACTATAGTTCAGGATTCATTTAAAATATAAGTAATCGGTAGTGTTATTTTTATAAATTCTCAAAAATGACAAGTACTTCGTAAATTACTGGAATATGATAAAATGTAAGGAATGTTAATGGACTCAGAGAGCAGTAGCGATAAACCTAGTAGCAGGTACAATTTGTCAACTGCATTCTAATTTAAATCATTCACCTAGCAGAGCACAGATGAACATGTGAATGGAGTTTTGTCAAGAAGTGTTTCTATATCTGAGCGTTTCCTCAGAAGTAGGGCACTGTTGTAAGTATGTGCCCATACCTCAGAGTGCAGCCAGTGAATTAGTTGGTATACTCTGCACTCTAGGATAACTCAGTCCGAGAGCTTGGGAGTCAGTGCGGGAGATCTGGTGACGGTGCTGAGTAGTGAGACTCATCAGTCTCAGGTCCTGTGGGCTCCTCGCTAGAACATGATCCTCAACTTCCCCATCTGAGAAAAACAAAAAACAAACAAACAAACAAAAAAACCCTCTGAGTTCTGTTTTAATACAGAACAGTCTTAACAGTTCCAAGTCCCTGACAGTGCCAGAAGCTTCCTATGCCTCTTAACTATTCTGGCAACTGTGAGAAAGAGAACATTGCCCCTCACTTTGCCAAGCTTGTGTTTTCCGGGTGGTCCAAAAGCCATGGCCTTGGGAATCTCACTTTTGTGCTGTTTATGTCATTTTTTCTTGTTTTTCAGAGAAATGATAGTTGCAAAAGAAAAAAAGGACTCGGTGAAGGCTTTCCTGAGTATTTTTTATTTCTTTCAATGGCAACTGGTAGATTTTATGTTTTTAGTTACCGTTGTGCAAAGCATGATTTCAGTCACTCTGCTGAATTTGCAACAACAGGGATACAAGTAAATGTCACCCTCAAATGCGAGTTGCAATAGAACAAACCAAGCCTGGAGTGTTACACTGTTAGAAAATTAGCCCAAATTTTGTAGAGGTTCCTGGGTTTGTATTTGAGGAACTAAGTCCTACAGCTCTTGGCCCATTCTTCAAAACTAACACAGTGTGCTCGTATACCATGAAAGCTGTGCACAGTAACTCAGCCAGAGTGTGTTTTGTTTTTGTTTTTAAAGTAAAGAATGTTATTTTCCACCTTACAAATGATATGCGTTAAACATTGGTCACCAAGTTGATCCCTCAGAGTCAATATTGCTCAGCCAGGAAAAAGTAAAAATCTTAGACTACTTGTATGTTCATTCAGACAATTGTACAAAGTCCAGTTCTCTTGGAAAGGTTGGTAGCTATTAGGCTAATTTTCAGTGCCTGTGGGGGGCTAAGAAGGGTAATGAATAGAGCAGTCCCCCAGTTCAGTCCTCTGGATTACACAGTATCCTTTTCTCTTTTTTAAAGACAAAGGAATATTTTTCCTTTCCAGGACAAAATTTATCTGTTATCCCTTTCCAACTTTGGGCCAACGAAAAGGATATTTTTGTGTGCTGTTCAGTTCAGTGTTTGTTCCCTGCTTAGGACCTGAGATAATGAAGGTGATATGTAGATCATTGCCTCCTGGGGAAATTAATAGACTTGTCATCACAGTCACTGTTATCTTCATCAGTTCAATGTCCTTAAGGTCATTACATTAGAAGAGGTATGGGATAGGCAAACCTTGCCTGTTGCCATGTTATTTGTTCTTTTAACTTTTCAGATTCCTTGGAATTTATGGATTAAATATACTCACCCTTAACACATGAAGGTAACCCACAAAGTTCATGGCAAACAATTCATAACTTGAATTTGTGGGTTGTGTGGAGAAGGGTGATTCAGAGCCATGGGCTCCTGGAGTGATGAACTTTGCCATCCCCACTGGTTTTGCTGCCTTCTCCTCGGTTGTGTGAGGTCTTTTTGAAGAATTCCTTTATAAGTCAATGTAGGTGATATTCGTAGGGCCATTAAGATCTAATGGATTCATGTGTATTTTTCATTTGTATTTTGCACATTTGCAAAGGAAATTACCTGCCAGAGTGCTATTTGCAATCGGAGTGTTGCTGTGTCCAGAAGCAGCACAGTTCTGAAGAATATAATTGTTTTTTTCCTGAGTAAAAAATAGGAATACTTCACCCATAACTAAATTACACCGTTGTATTTTGAAAATATGCATGCATTTTTAATACACACGGGACCGTACAGAGATGAGAGACAACACAGTATACTTGAAAAAGCCCTGGCAAGGAACTAAAGATAATGAATGCTGATTCCCACTAAGTGAATGAACTTAAGGAAGTCATTTAGCTCCTAGGGTCTGGTTGTGTCATTTGCTAAATAAGGTAGTCTTAGCTATAACTTCAGATTATATTTGGGTACTAAGAATTCTACATCAGAAGCCTCAAGCTCTATTTTAGGTTAGTGCTCTAAGAGGTGGCTTTACAAAGGAGGTAAAGCTACCCTGTTTCATGCCTGGCTCATAAAACTCTGAATTTCTAACATTAAAAGGGGTGAGGGTGTAGGAGGAAGAAGGCTCATTTATTTTTTAGTGACTGGCATAAGTTTTTAGATTCCTTTTGCATTTCTTGGAGCATGTCAGAATTCCCTAAACTTTGAGCATTGGTGTCAGGAGATTAAAAGCAAAGTTTCCTCATTCTGGTGCAGGTCCCAGGTGCCCACCAGCTGACCCATGCCACACATGTTCTGTTGAGAGACAACTTGGCTTTCCTTTTGGGTTAATAAACAACTTCTGGAATCCCTAGGGTCATTTCCTTTTATAAAACTATAAACACAATGCAGGAAGCACCATCCAGGATGTCCATGGGCTGCCAGAAAATGTGATGCTTGAAAATAGATGTGACATAAGCAGAGAAACAAAGAGGAGAGTGCTCACCAGCAGTTGTAGGTATGGGGGGAAGGGCGCTGTTGGCCTTTTGGATGCCATGTCTCATGCGCTGCCCTTGACCTTGACTTGCAGGCTCTGGAGTTCATCCCTGGGCTCTGATGGTTCCTTCTTTGCTGCTTGCATTGCACAAACTCAAATTCCTCAGGTTCTCCAGGGTTCTGCTGTGTTTTCACAAGAAAGGTTCAAAGTGGCAATTAGCTTCCTTCATCTATAAGCCTTCTTTTGCCTCTTACTTTGGTCATATTTTTTTCTGGTCATAAATTTTTGGCAAATTTATTTATTTGACTCCTTTTTGTGTTCTCCATTTTCAGAGAGGGATATTATTCAGCCTGGCAGAATAAATTTATTTGACATGAATGTATATTTCTTGTTTCCCTCCCTCCCTGAATTCCTTCCTTTATAATGGTTCTGAGACAAAAATGTACTTCCCTCTGAGCCCTGAGACTAATGTCTTTACTATGGTAGTAATTGACATTTGTATAATTTCTTACTTATTCTAATGAAAATATTGCCATAGCTGTTACTATACATTAAATAAAACTCCTGTAACATGAAGAAGTATGTCTGGTACCCTTGTATGCATGGAAAAAAAAAACCTGCACCAAACCTGAGGTCATGGTCAATGTCCAAAAGTTTTATTTGATGCAAAAAGCCATGACAGTTTGACCTTCACAGAAGCCACTAAGAATTTGGGGCCCATGCTACCCTACCTCATCCTTCTCAAACTGTGTAGTTTATAGTTTATTACTATATAATAAAACTTGTTTAATGTGTTTAGTTTGAAGAAGTCAGTTTCAATATAAAGATTTTATAAATGTCAACTATTACTTTATAGCCCACCAAAATTATCAAGTTTTGGCATATACCCTCGTTGATTGCACTGATTATTTAAGAAGGAAAATAGTTTCATATCTAAAGGAAGAAAAGGCAAAATCATAGCCAGTATCAGAAAATGGGGTAGGGAAAGAGAGCAACATCCTTGGCTGTGAGCCCACCTGGGAGGCCTGTGCGACCCCACCAGGAGCCCATGGCTCTATAGTGCTGACCCAGCCTTTGAAGTGGTTGGTTCCAAGCTGAGGGCTGAGCTAACATGGGAAGTTCCCACTGAGGGTATCCTGTGCATATAAAAGGCGCTGATGGAATATTTATTGATCAAACTATTAATTAAATCCAAGGAGAACTAAATTGGCACTCAGTCCATCTGAATTCCAAGGGATGTAGTATAATGTTTACATAGATAAACTGACCTAAGTTATGAGCAAATAGAAATGTTGCACAATGTAAACATCACCTCAAGTTGAATTTGGACTCAAGTATGAGGATATTAGTTTTTCTCTCTTATTAGGTTTTATTTAAATGCCTTCAAAACAAAGTATGTTCTCATGGTTTGGCCTTTTTATTTATATCTTTTCCCCTTTCTTTATGTGGATGGCTGAGTCCTAATGCAATCATTGCTTAAGGTAGAAAAGACCTAGGCTATTTTATAAAATTGAGGCTATGGCTACCAGCTTAATATATTATTCTGCACATATGATTGAGAGCCTTCCATAGGCTGGTATTGGGCAGACACAGGTAAACAATACTGACACAGTCCATATTTTTAAAGGGCTTCAAGCTTGTAGGAAAAGGTAAGTAAATATATGCAGGCATGGTTACAAGTGGTTGTAAGTGCTATGACAGAAATGGTGGGGCACAGTGATAAAAATTAGTGCCTAGATGTGGTGATCAGGGAAGGCCTCTCTGAGGAGCTGGGAGTTAGGCAGAGTCTTGCAAAAGAATCGGAAGTAGCCTGTGTTTGGAAATGAGTGCTTTGACATGTGTTCCAACGAGAGGATGGGACATTTTGAGGGCACTGACAGGAGTGTACTGGCAACTAAGGTTGGCAGCATGGCTATATCACATGAGCAAGGATGTGAACTTGTGCTGGGAGACAGAATTTTGTTGAGTGAATTGAGAGCCTTTATGTGTGTGGTGAGCAGCTGGAGATATGTTCATTGTTGAATATCACTTTTGATAATGGGTGGAGTGTGGATCGGCAGAGAGTAGGAAGAAAATACAGGGGTAGTGAGGAAGCTTTTGCCCTAGTCCAGGTGAACTATTCCATGACAGGACTGATGGAGATGAGTGGCTAGGGGGTTGGGTAGAAAGGGGAGTGGATTAGGAAGTACAAATGGCCAGTTATAAAAGTAATCATGGGATGTGAAGTATGGCATTGGGAATATAGTCAGTAATATTCTAAGTGTCTATGGTGTCAGATGGGTACTAGACTTCTCGGGATGATCACTCCATAGATTATACAAATGTCTAGTCACTGTGTTGTATACCTGAAACTAATATAATATTATATATCAACTATAATTGAAAAATAAATAAATATTAATAAAAAAAGACATACTTGGAAAGCTTTTGATAGATTAGCTTGATAGATTGATATGGGAGATGAAGAAAAGAGAGAAATACAGAATGACTCCCAGTTTCCTGATATTTAAATGGTGGTGACATTTACTAATATGAAAAGTGTGAAAGGGAAGCAGTCTAGGAGGAAGAGGAGGAGGATGGAGAATCAGTTGCCTATTGTGGACAAGTGGAATTTCGCATGCCCGTGAACTGTCCAAATGGAGGTATAAAGTGGCTGTTTGCATATTAAAGTCTGAACTTTGCAGGAGAAATTTGAGATAAATGTTTTATTTATTAATATGCAGATGACAGTTAAAGTCATGGAGAGAAAGAGAGGGCAAAGAACAAAGATGCAAAGGCCCAGAGGCAAGCCCTGGATTCTTCCACATTAGGTCAAGTAGAAGAGGAGGAGGTTGCAAAGGAGACTGAGAAGCAGCAGCCAGAGAGTGAGGAGAACTAAAAGACAGTGATATCATGCAAGTCAATAGTAGAGAGTGTTTTGTGATTAGTGAGGAAGTGGTAATATCGTGGTAATGAGTCCCATGAAGTCAGTCACAGGGACCTTTTGAAGAGGGGAACAGTGGTCAGAAACCAGAGGGGAGGGGCTGAGGAGTAAATGGGAGGTAGGGAAGTACAAACATCAAGTAAATCCAGATTTGTGAGAAGATGAATTATGAAGAAAAGCCAAGAAATGAAAAAATATAGCTGAGAAGTAATAAGGGACCCAGGGAGGATTTTAAAAATGTGTTTGCCTTCAGTAGCTAAAGTGTGGTACATCCAGACAATGGAATATTGTTAAGCACCCAAAAGAGATGAGCTATCAAGCCATGGTAAGATTTAAAGGAACCTTAAAGGCATATTAGTAAGTGAAAGAAGCCTATCTAAGGAGGCTACATTCCGTAAAAGCCAAAACTATGAAGACAGTAAAAAGATCAGTGGTTTCAAGGTGGGGGATTTCAGTGCTGACTCGAGGCTGTAGAGATCCCTGGAACCCCTTTCTCTGTTGGGAGGGACTAGGGTCAGCATCCCAGCAGTTCCCACCAAACAAGTCCTCTCCTTACAATGCATTCTCAGTCTTTTACTACCACCTTCAGAGATGTGGAGTGTTTAAATGTCATGAAATCACTTTCACTCTTTTCTTTGAAAACTTGCATTGTGGTTAACAATTCACTTTGGAATTTTCAGTTCAATCATTTCCTGGTATCTCACATTAAAGTTCCAATTTTATATTTTTATATTCATCTCTTTTAAGGGGTGGACTTAACATTTTAAGTGAGCCTTGGCACATAACTGAGGCTCATCATGATGGAGAGCATCCAGATTTTGATTTTGTAGGCAAGTAGTAAAGGCACATGAGAATTGGATGTTTCCAAAGAGATGACTTTATGGAGGAGTTTAGGATCTCAGCTGGACAGTAAGAATGATTGAAGACAGAAGAATTCTTCTGGGATGTGAGGAAGTGAATGCATTAAAGGTCACAAGGAGGTTGAAGAATATTGTGATGGACTTGACCAGATAAGCTAGTTAGAGAGGAGGTGGTGGTTAGAGAAGATTGTTTATTGTTGATGGTATGGGCCAAAGGATGACCATAGGAGGCATGGCAGAGACAGAATCAAGAAAAAGGTGGTCAAGTAATGAGAAGCCAGAGTGATGGATGGCTCAGCTTCAGACTGTTGCAGTTGTGTGATTGCTGTGCTGGAAGTAAATAGAAAGACTGAATCAGAAGTAAACGTCCTGAGTGAACAGAGGTAGAAGCCACAAAGTTGGTAGAAACACCGAAGAGGTATGGGGTGGAGGATAAACTATTATTTACATGATGTGAACCTTAAAGGAGCATTGGCTTTTGTAAGGCTGAAGGGGAGAAATGATAGAAGTGAAAACAGAGGTGTTAGAGAGATACCAACAAGATGCCTCTGGAGAAATATTTTAAGATGCAATTATGCATTACAAATTGTGAAATGAGTATACAAAACAAGAGAGAAAGGTCCACTGTAGTGGAAAGGTCATGGATATAGACAGGAAACGAGATTACTACAAATGATGCTGTTTCTGCCAATAACTGGCTGTGTGTGATCTGAGACAAGTCAGTTAGCCCTGAATGCCCAAACCTTACATTGAAAGAGCAGCCTACAAAGCATTTTCATAGATCATTTTGTAGGAATAACTACCCTATGTGTTAGGCTCTATTTTCTCCTTTTTTCTAATTAGGAAATTAAGGTACTGAAGCATTAACTGATTTACCAAAAAGATGGGATTACACTTGAATGTAGCTATTTTGGTTCCAAGTCATGTGCCAACCATTTCCATTCTATGGCCATTCTGTTACCTTTCACTCTAGATCCAGCAATGCCCATTTGGATTAATAAAATTTGTCTTTGAGTGAAAAAATATATACCTTTATATTGTTAGCCCTAAAACATGTTTAACTGAAGTTTAAAAATACCTATTAATGATAGAACTGGAGAGCATTATGCTAAGTGAAATAAGCCAGGCAATGAAAGAAATACCATATGATCTCACCTATAAGTGGAACCTAATAAAAAAACAAACGAACAAGTGAGCTAAATAGAACCAGAAGCATTGAAATAAAGAACAAACTGACAATAACTAGAGGGAAGGTGGAAAGGGACAATGGGGAAAAACAGGGGAAAGTCCATCAAGGAACATGTATAAAGGACACATGGACAAAACCAAACGGGGAGAGTTTGAGGGTAGGAGGCAGGGATGGGTGGGTCAGAGGGCTGTGGTGGGGTGAAAATGGAGACAACTGCACTTGAACAACAATAAAAATGTGGAAAATTAATTTTAATTTTTTAAAAATAAAAATACATATTCATATTTAGTGTATTTGTGAGTCAAACTTTTTATGTTAATGATTTACCTGATCTTGTTCCTTGCACATGTAGATTACTTGATATCTTGAACTTACCACTCTCATGGGAAAAAGGAAAACTTTGCACAATTTGCTCATACTTCTGCAGCTTGCAGCTTTGAGTGTGAAGAAGGACTTTGAGAAGTCTAGTCTATCGGGATTAGTGGGCAGAGAGTTAATGTGGTCCCAGGGTAGAAACTGCTCTTCTAATTCTGAAGAGTACTGAGATGCCAGCCAATCTAGTGCTCATGGCTGCATGCCCCCAAATATACTTATCACTGTTTTTTCCACATTTACTGATGCTTTATTGTGAAAAGAATATGTTTCTCTTCAGTCTGTAACATGAATAATTCCTTTCCATTTTTCTGCTTTATATTACTCTCACTTTATAAAACATTCCCAATCTTTAAGAACTGTTAACCATCCCACAACTGACCTTGCACACAATAGTACTCAGTAGTCCTATTAGACATTTAACAGGACTTCATGAAAATTGTATACAGGTGGATCAGAGCAAAACTCCTTAAAATCAGTATATCTGAATTACACATTTTTGCATATTTTCTTAGACCCAGTGCGTTTGTCATTGGATCAAACTCATCTTTTTAAAGTAGCTAAAATAAGAAATAGAATTTAAAAAATGAGAAAACTACTTTATCATTTTGTTCCTATCTCTCCCAAACTGAAGAACAAAAATAAAATTTCTAATTTTTGTTTATTTGCATTTTTATGTAAGTTTAATCATCTCATATTTTAAAATTATGAAACATGATTATTTAAGTGATATATGTATAATTTAACCAATTGTTCTAATTCAGTGAAAAAAACTATACATCTGTGAAAATACAAGTGTATACTTGTCATGGATAAACTCTGGATGCATTTACTGAGTAAGTACAAGATTAGGATTATTGAAGAGTTTATTATATGGTAAAGTTTATAAAATGAATAACAATATATGTTAAACTGCTTTTACTGTCTTATGATATAAATCACTCTTTTAAAATACATTCATTGAAGAATTTTGAAACAAAAACATAATATGAGTAAGCACATTTTCAATTTTAGTTAATGTTGAAATTAAATTCACATTTTTTAGGACAGTAGGCTTGTATAAGGGCACAGAAATACCTTTATTATGTCAGATAACATATAAAGAAGAAAAAGGATAAAACTGAATATGTGCTCATTATAAGTTTTGAAGAAAGAGAAAATGCTTGGATACCAAGGTGGAGATTTCCAGTTTGATTAGTTCTGTTTACCTAGAGAAACCCCCCATTTTCAGCTTTGTAAGCACGCCTAAGACACACTCCAGCTTCACTGGCCCACTCTTTAAGCCTCCCCACAGCAGATGACCCTCAAAGTTGTTCACAAAGCTCTGCACCTCCACCTTTTTTCTACAAGGTCTCCTGCTGTAGGCTCAAACAGATGTTGGACTTGTTTTTCCAATGTCCCTCTGCTCTCCGAGGTGCAGGGGTGGCAGAAGAAGAGAAAGGAAAGAGATAGAGAAGGGAGAGAAAGAATGCTAGATTCCCATTATCTACAAATTTTTAAATGACTAAGGACATGGTAACATTGTGATAACAAAGGTAGAAGAGCCCATAATTAGGAGTGAAAACCAATGTGATCACTTGCAAATGAAAATATGTCACAACTTGTATTGCCAGGAACTTGGACTTTGATACAATCAAATACTAAGCAAAATATTAATTAATGGTTGAATAAATTGAGAAATTAAATGCATGTTTTTATTACAGTCATGTTTTATATAGATAAGTATATGTAACATAAGACTTGAGACCAATAAAAAACATTTTTCAGAGGGATTTGGGGCCAAATATGAAATTTTTTATTTTTTAGTTCAACTACTATTCAAGTCAATATATGAAGTCCTCAGAACCACTGAAACAATGATATTCTGAGGAGCCTGTGGGAATCTGAAAGACCTGAAAAAAATAAAACTTGACCACCAAATTACACCATAAACAACAATAAACTCAAGATAGATAAAAGACTTAAATATAAGCTACAACACCATAAAAGTCCTAGAGGAGAACATAGGTGGGGAAATCTCAGATACTCCATGTGACAATATTTTCACGGATATGTCCCCATAGAGCAAGGTATATAAAAGAAAGAATAAACAAATGGAACCTCATCAAAATAAAAAGCTTCTGCACAGTTAAAGGAAACACCAACAAAATGAAAAGGGAACCAACTGTGTGGGAAAATATATTTGCAAATGATACCTTGGACAAGGCTTTGATCTCTGAAATGTGTAAAGAGCTCATATGACTCAACACTAAGAAGACAAACCATCCAGTTAAAAAATGGGCAAAGGACTGAATAGACACATATCCAAGGAGGACATAGAGAGGGTCCAGAGACATATGAAAAGATGCCCAGCATCACTAGTCATTAGAGAGATGCAAATTAAAACCACAATGAGATACCACTTCACACTGGTCAGAATGGCCATCATAAACAAATCAACAAACAAGTGTTGGAGAGGTTCTGGACAAAGGGGAACCCTAGTGCACTGTTGGTGGGAATGCAGACTGGTGCAGCCACTGTGGGAAACAGTATGGAATTCCTCAGAAAACTAAAAATGAAGCTGCCTTTTGACCCAGCAATTCCACTGCTAGGACTATTCCCTAAGAATCCTGATATACCAATCCAAAAGAATGTATACACCCCAATGTTCATAGCAGCACAATTTACAACAGCCAAGTGTTGGAAGCAACCTAAATGCCCATTAGTAAATAAGTGGATAAACAAATCTATGGTACATTTACACAATGGAATACTATGTAGCAGAAAGAAAGAAGAACCTTCTATCCTTCATGACAGCATGGATGGATCTGGAAAGCATTATGCTAAGTGAAATAAGCCAGGCAGTGAAAGAAAAATACCCTATGATCTCACCTGTAACTGGAACCTAATCAATAAAACAAACAAGTGAGCAAAATATAACCAGAGTCATTGAAATAAAGAACAAACTGACAGTAACCAGAGGGGATGATGGAGGGAAAGTGGGAAGGGTTGTGAAGGAACACGTATAAAGGATACATGGATAAAGCCAAAGTGGGGGTAGGATTGAGGGTGGGAGGTGGGGATGGCTGGGATGGGGGGAGTGACAGGGGGTAAATGGAGACAACTGTACTTGAGCAACAATAAAAAATATTTTAAGAAAAGAATTGGAGCCCTGACTGGTGTAGCTCAGTGGATTGAGCACAGGCCTGTGAACCAAAAGATCACAGTTCGATTCCCAGTCAGGGTACATGGCTGAGTTGCAGGCCAGTTCCCAGCAGGGGACGACGCATGAGAGACAACCACACACATCTTTCCCTTCCCATCTAAAGATAAATAAATAAAATCTTTTTAAAAAGAATTGGAAAGACAGGGGTAACTGTAGGTTCAGGTGCTTTGAAAGCAGATTTTCCTTGTGTCACTTTAAGTCTCAAGAACTCTGAGACCATGTCTTAAGATACTCTCCTAAAACTCTCTAAAGTCATTGAAGATGAGAGTTACTGTGCTAGGACATTTTTCAGTGCCAAAGGGACTATGCTTTTCTGGATAAAAATGCCCATAAGCTTCACTAGGGCATACATCACCCAAGAAAAATCTATGTCTGGTTTTAATGTTGATATTTAGCCTTTGGCTTGGTTCAAATGCTGTAGGTAATTTCAGGCTTAAATCCTCACTTGTGTAAAGCTCTGAAAAATCTCACAGCACTTAAGAGTTATATGAAAGACAGACCTGCAGTCATATGGAATTCTCATTTTAAACCTGGTGCAACCAGGGCTCTGTATGAGAATCAATTTGCTGTTTTGTGCCTGCTATTTAGAATTGCGTGAATAACCTTGTCCATAAGACATTCATTTGAAACCATGTTTCTGGATATTTGGAATAACATGTAAATATTTTCCTGACATTAAGATTAATTTCTCCTCCCACTGAAATACAACATTCTTGCTCTAACTCTAATATTTGGGTCATCTCTTCTTTTTTTGGAGTGTTCACTACCTTAGATAGTGATTCTGAATTCTCTGTACTCGGAGAATTCTGCGTGGGAGTCAGTGAAAATGAAATAAAGCATTGTGAAAATTAAGGGACACCAATTAACATATTTACCATGGAAAAATACTTGCTTCTGATTCCTAAGGAGACTTTTCTCCTCCCATTTTCTATGAGTACCCCGCACCCTGCTTCCCTAACCATTTGACAGAATGAGTTCCAATACCTTGTTTTTGCTAATCCCAGGAGTCTTTTGTTGTTGTTTGTTGCTTTATTGATGACAGCCATTCTGACAGGTGTGATGTGATATCATATTGTGTTATCTTGTTAAATTTATTGGGATTACATTGGTTAATTACATAGGTTTCAACTGTACCACTATATAATACATCATCTGTACATTGTATTGTGTTTACCATGTATTTTCTATTCTTCCATTGCCATTTCCCTTTTACCCTCTTCTACTGGGCCCCACCGACTTCCCTCTGGTAATCATTGCACTGATGCCTGTATCTATGAGTTGTTTTTTTGTTTTGTTTAATCCCTTCCCATATTTCACCCACTCCCATCCCCACCCCCATGGACACCTGCCAGTCTGTTCACTGTGTCACTGAGTCTGTTTCTACTTTGTTTGGTTATTTTGTTCATTGGATTTCACATGAGTGAAATCATAAGGTATTTGTCTTTTTTTCTGAGTGGCTTATTCCACATAATACCCTCTAGGTCCATCATGTTGTCATGAAAGGTAAGATTTCCTTCTTTTTATGACTGAGTAGTATTCCATTGTGTAATCCACTCATATACTGATGAGCCCATAGACTGCTTCCAAATCTTGGCTATTGTAAATGCCTCTGCAATGAATACGGTCTTTGGAATGAGTGTTTTGAGTTTCTTTGGATATATTCTCTGAAGTGGAATTGTTGGGTCATAAGGCAATTCCATTTTTAATTTTTTGAGGAAACTCCAAACTGTGTTCCACAATGGCTACACTAATCTGCACTCCCACCAACAGTGCATCTATGTTCCCTTTTCTATGCATCCTTGCCAACACTTGTTATTTGTTGATTTATTGATAATAGCCATTCTGACCGGTGTAAGGTGGTATCTCATTGTGGTTTTAATTTGCATTTCTCTGATGAATAGTGATGTTGAGTATTTTTTCATATGTGTATTGCTCATTTGTATGTCCTCTTTGGAAAAGTGTCTGTTCAGGTAGGTCCTTTGCCCATTTTTTGATTGGATTTTTTTCATGTTGAGTTGTATAAGTTTTTTATAAATTTTGAATATTAACCCCTGATCTAATGTGCCATTAGCAAATATGTTCTCCCATTCAATTGGTGGTTTCTTTTGCTGTGCAAATACTTTTCAGTTCAATGTAACCCTATTTGTTTATTTTTCTTTTGTTTCTCTTGCCCCAGGAGTTACACACACACACACACATACACACACACACACACACACACACAAACACACACATACATATACAAGAAATATCTTGGAATTTACTGCCTGTATTTCCTTCTAGAATTTTTATGGTTTCAAATCTTACATTTAAGTCTTTAATCCATTTTGAGTTTATTCTTGTGTATGGTATAAGGAGGTGGCCTAGATTCATTTTTATCCAATTATATTTATCCAATTTTCTCAACATCATTTTAGACTATCTTTACCCCATTGTATGTCTTGCCTTCTTTGTCAAATATTAATTGACCATAAAGGCATGAGTTTATTTTTGGGCTTTCTATTCTGTTCCACTGATCTATACACCTACTCTTATGCCAGTGCCAATCCGTTTTTTATTATAATAGCCTTGTAGTATAGTTTGATATCAGGAGGTAGTGATACCTCCACCTGACAGTGTTCTTCTTTCTCAAGATTGCTGAGGCTATTTGGGTTTTTTGTCATTTCATAAAAATATTTGGAGTATGTGTTCTAGTTCTCTGAAATATACCACTGATATTTTGATAGGGATTGTATTGCATCTATCTATAGATTGCTTCAAGTAGTGTGGATATTTTAATTATGTTAATTTTTTCTATCCATAAACACAGCCTGTGCTTCCACTTATTTGTATCTTCCTCAGTTTCCTTCTTTAGTATTTTATAATTTTCTGAGTATAACTCTTTACATATTTGGTTAAATTTATTCCTAAGTACCTTGATATTTATCTTTTTTTTGCAATTGTAAATGGGATTGTTTTCTTAGTTTCTCTTTCTGATAGTTCATTCTTGGTGTATAAAAATGCCATTGATTTCTTAATATTGATTTTGTATCCTACTTTACTAAATTAATTTATAAATTCTAGTAGTTTTTTTGGTAGCACCTTTAGGGCTTTCTGTGTACAGTATATGTCATTTACATATAATGGCAACTTTACTTCTTCTTTTCTGATTTACAGGCCTTTTAGTTCTTTTTTTGTCTGATTGCTGTGGCTAGAACTTCCAGTACTAGTTGAATAAGAATGGTGAAAGCAGATATATGTGTCTTATCCCTGATCTTAAGGAAGACATTTAGTTTTTGCCCAATGAGTATGATATTGGTGTTGGGTTTGTCATATATAGCCATTATTATGCTGAACTATGTTTCATCTAATCCCACTTTGTTGATACTTATCTGGCAACACTACTTCTCATACAGGTTAGGTGAATGTGGTCAGCTCTTCATAGTCAGGTCAGGAGTCAGTGATGTGGTCCTAGCTTCTCATTAGTGTTCAATTCATAAACACATTGAAGTTTTGAAGAAAATTGGTTAATTACAGTATACAATTCAAGCTGTCTTCCTCACTCACTTATCCCACTCTCCTTTTCTCCCCCCTCCTGCTTTCCCTTCTTCTTTCCAAGTACCAAACACTGTTCTAGGTGTTGGAGATACAGGAGTGAACAAAAAATACAAGGTACAACCATTATGGAAAACAGTATGGAATTTTCTCAGAAAAATAAAAATCGACCTGCCTTTTGACCCAGCAATTCCACTGCTAGGATTATATCCTAAGAATCCTAAAACATCAATTTCAAAGAACCTATGCACCACAATGTTCATAGCAGCACAATTTACAACAGCCAAGAGTTGGAAGCAACCTAGGTGCCCGTCAGTAAATGAATGGATCAAAAAATTGTGGTACATATACACAATGAAATTCTATGCAGCAGAGAGAAAGAAGGAGCTACTACCCTTTGCAATAACATGGATGGAACTGGAAAGCATTATGCTGAGTGAAATAGGCCAGGGGTTGAAAGACAAATACCATATGATCTCACCTTTAACAGGAAGCTAAACAACAAAACAAACAAGCAAGCAGAATAAAAACCAAGACACTGAAATAGAGAACAGGCAGATAGTGACCAGAGGGGAGAGGGAAGGGAATTTAAGGTGATGGATTTGGAGGGACAAGTATGAAGGACACAGGGACAAGAACTAAGGGGGTGGAAATGGGAGGAAGGTGGGGAGCACAGGGCAGGGTGGGCTGGGATGGGAGAAATAGACAGAAAATTGTACTTGAAAAATAACTAAATAAAATTAAAAAATACAAGAATCTTTACCATCATGTAATTTACATCATCAAGAGGTGAGGCAGAAATATACACAAGTAAAATATGTATCTTGTCAGGGGATGATAAAATAAAAATAAATCAGGCAAGAGTAATGGAGAGTGAAGGGAGAAGAGGATTGAAGTTACAAATGGGGTAGTTCTCTAAGTCTCTACTAACAGCCTGATATTTGAGAAAACCATGCATGGAGTAAGAGTGTTCAAAGTTGGAGAAACAGGGCCTGCCCATATACTAAGCCAGAAGCATGCTGGTGTGTTTGAGAAAGAGCAATAAGGTGGTGAGACTGGGATGGATGAGAGGAAATTAATAGAAAATATGTTGATGGAGGGCCAGATTATATAGGACCTTGTAGACTTCGTTTTTCTCTGAATAAGATATGAACCCTCTGGAAACAATAGAAGAACTAGTGCCCAGACTGCCTGGGTTTGATTCCCAGCTTTACTAGCTGTATGACCTTGGGCACAATACTCAACTTTTCTTGACCTCAGTAGCCTCCTCTGCAAATAAGGATGATGATAGTACCTTTTTCATAGACTCATGATGATGAAATGAGTTAATATAAGTAAAAATACTTTGTATAGTCCCTGATATATCATAAGCATTCTATATGTGTTAAGTAGTTGGTTGGCCTTTGGAATCACTAGCTGCTGTTTAAAGAAGTCGCTACAGGGGCATCAGTGACAGAATCAGGGACAGCACTTAGGAGACTATTTGTGTAATGCAGTCAAGAGATGACAAAAGCTTACACCAGGGCAGTAGGAGGGGAGGTGGTAAGAACTGACTAGATTATGGATGTGGTTTGAAGGTAGACTCAATGAGATCAGCTGTGAGATTGGATGTAAAGTGGGAGAGGAAGAGCGGAGTGAAGGAGGCTCCAGGCTTTTGCCCGCAGCAAACTATCATTTACCAAAAGGGAGGAAGAATATGTGAGAAACTATTTGGGGGGGGCGTATGGGAAATTCCCTTTATAGGCACATTAAGTTTGATGTGCCTATTGATCATCTAAGTAGAGTTGAGTGGACAGAGGCTGCCTTTGTCACTAAGTAAAGCAGGCATCTTGTGGAGTCTAGACTGATGGAAGAGTGGATCTCCCCAGGGAAGAGGAAAGCCTGCAAGCATTTGGAAGCTACAGTTAATTTGAAGGAATAGAGTCTAACCTTAAATAAAACACAGTGACCAACCAATTGAATCCATTGCCTGTGGTTGGTACAAAGGAACTTACAATGAATAAAAAAAGCAAACAAACAGCCAAAATCAATTTCTTTAAGAGTCATCACCTAACCCTAAATCTCATTAAAAGTTAGATCAGAATCTCCCTAAGACTGCATCTCTGAATTCCATGACTATAATAACTACATTCTTCTACCTTCTGATTTATTGTTGTAAAAAGACATTATTAAATATTAAGATAAGAACTTGTACTGTATACTCTGATACACAGCATATTAAATACAATCTTAAGTGATTGGTAACTATGTTCCTGAATTGATTTATTTGTACTTTAGAAAGTTTTTAAATGACTTTATACAATAAGAAAAGCTATTGTTGATTAAAATGCTGCTTACAATTCTTTCTGTAAAAAGTTGGGAATTGGCCCTTAATTAGTGTTGACTATGTTATATTTTAATTTTTTATGTTTCAGCTTTATCTTTTTTATTTGATTTCAAGCACTTTAAAAACATTGACTATATTTTTCATATTCAGGACTTAAGATTTTGATGTCTCACAATTGTCGATTGCTTGCCATTTTAAGAAAACTCAAACACTAGCCTGTTATATAACTCTATAATCATTACCCAGTCAGAATTCTCTTGGAGTTATGCTATTAATTTTGCTAATAGATATTTCATTCTTGCCTTGCTTAATTTAGATTAGAGGATGCCGGCCCCAGCTTATGGGGTCTGCAACATTGTGAATGAGACAAAATAAATACACATGGACTACCAAATCCTATGGAGGACAAGGGATGGCATGGCTGGTCTCTAAAGAGGAGAAACAGCCTTGGCCCTTGCCTTGACAAGCTTTTAGTGCTTTTCTGGGTAAATGACATGATGGTCCCCATTTACTATGCACAGGTTTGCTTTAGGAGGTTACCTTTTACAGAAAACAAAGGGGAGGATGCCACTAATCACAGAAGAAGGATATTTGCAAATGCAAAGGGAAAACTGGTTGAACTGGTTATACTCATCCTTAGAAGGTTTAGCACAGACTTTAGGAAATTACTGTAAGCACTTTCTGCCTCAATTCAGGGTGAGGGAGTTTTAGCAAAAAGCAAGTCTCAAAGTGGCCTAGGTACAATGCAGGTCTGATTCCCCATGGAAGAACCTATCCATGGGTGTGGGTCCTATGCATCTCTGAGTGGGAGCTGGGCCCGTGCCACACAGAACAATCCCCTATAATTAGATACTTTGTTGTTTAAACTTTATTATTTTGCTTTTTTCTCACCATGCACTATAGTTCATTTCAGTCATAACCTTCTCTTCAATCCCTCCTGGAATATGTTAAAAAAAAAAAACCAAAAGGCTTTTGGCCCTAAATTGTTTTATGCTTAATTTCATCTCAAGACACTGTCTTCAGGAAAATTTTAGCAAAGTATGTTTAGCAGTGGGTATATGTTATAGAAGAAATACACTTTTTTAACTTAAAATATTTTTAAAGCAATTAAGTTTGTGCATGGAACAATTCTCAAATTGATGAACTATAGATTGAAAATATCCATGTGTTTGGATTGGAAATATCCATGTGTTTAGCTAATTTTTAATAAAGAATTGTGAGTTAGTTAAAGTGGAAAAATATGAAAGTGGTGAGTTCTACAAATTAGCCTGAAGTCACATAAATACCTATAAGAGGAACCTATGAACAAAATAAACTAACTAGCAAAATAGAACCAAAGGCATGGAAACAAGGAACAGACTGACAGTGAACAGAGGGGAGGGGGAAAGAAGATAAAGATGGAAAGAAGTGGAAAGGACTAGTCAAGGAACACGTATGAATCACTCATGGACAAAGACAGTGGTGTACGGATTGACTGTGGGAGCAGTGGGTGGGCTAGAGAGGAAGTTAAAGGAGGAAAAATTGGGACAACCCTAATAAAATGACAATAAAGTATTTAATAAAATAAATAAAATAAAACATTTTTACACATGTTTTTATAAAATGCACTTCCTTATTAATAAATGTAGAACTATATGTTATATAGTTTTTGACTTACATTTTAGGGTAGAAAATTTAAAGTGATGTAATGGTACAGCTTTGGAAAATGGTATGACAGTTTAAAAAAACTTAAATATAGAATTACTATTTAACCTAGCAATCTGTCTGAATATATATCCAAAACAATTGAAAGTAGGGATTCAAATAAATGTTTGTTCACCCATATTCATGACAGCATTATTCACAATAGCCAAAATGTGAAATCAAATCAGTGTTCATCAAAGGATGAATGGATTAACAAACAGTAAAATATTATTCAGTCTTAAAAGGGAAGGAAATTCTGGCTCAGGCTACAACATGGATGAGCCTTGAAGGCATTGTGAAATCACAGGAAAGAGAGAGATTATCTCCCTGGGGAAGCCAGGGAAGGCTTCAGAGAGGAAGCTACATTCATACTGGGTCATAAAGGGTGAGTGGGCATTGTCAGGCAGATGATAGTGACAAATCTTCCCAGGCAGAGAAAATGGCTTAAACAAAACCTGAATAGGGGAAATGCGTGTATGCACACACATATACATTTATTCCAAAATCAAACATAAATAATTTTGGAATTATTTGCTACTGTTGGTCCATACAACTAGTTTTTTTTAATATGGATAATTGACAAATGATTCTAATGACATAAGAACTTTCAGAACAAGCTTTATGCCTGGCATTCATATGCTGGATTTTCCCAGCCTTTCCCCAATGCTTATGGTCCAACAAGCTCCTAATAAGGAATTTTTCATTTGCTCTAGAATCATCCAGTCCACCTCCCACAAAGATGGTCTGGTCAAGATACTTTGGGGCCACCAACAGAATAGCAGGTTGCCAAAATAAATGTTTTCCATCAAGATTTCACACTTGTACTTAATGAAATAGACATTTTCCAAATGGTTTCTTTAGAGCTAAGTTTTTCTTTAAGATTTGTAATGAAAATATTTCATGACCTGTTGACATATTCATATGGTGATTTTCAAAAGGCAGATTTCGTTTACAAAATGGACTTGGCAACAAGTAGGAATATCTGGTAAGTTGAACAAGGCTGTTGACAGGGAAAATTAGGGCTGAATCATAACTGACATTGTTTTGCAGCTGTGCCATTTTTAAGACTGACCAATGAGACAGGCTTTATGGAGTCCTTGTGGTAATAACGACTAGATTGGCAGCTAATGGCCATTCATAATGGAATTTCATAGGTAGTAGCTGACAAGTACAGAAAAATTAGTTCCTGTAACTGATTTTTCTTGGTAAATGCCAAAGGAAAAAATTATTCCATTTAGAAGAATGATAGTACAGAAAAAAATTTGTAGTATTTTTCAAAGGAACTGATTAAAAATTATAAAATATTCTTTGTATTCTTTGTTCTATATTTTTTATATTGTGTTATCTCATTGTTAGCTCTTTTCCTGGTTAAACTAATTTACTGACATATATAATTTAAATTTATAGTTGCAATGAACTTTTCAGTCTAATATATTCTGTTCTCTCCTGTAGCTGAAGATTAATAAGTAATATTCAAATTCAGATCATATAAGTCAGTGTTTCCAATTAATTGCTTAATCAGTTTCATTTAGTCTTTTAGGCTTATGAAATTCATATTAGAGCTAGTGTCATTTTTATACGTTTCTGCTCCCCATATCTATAGGCTAAGAAGATATAAGAAAAATACAAATATACTTACAAAAATCTAATTAAATTCTATAGGGACTAAAAAACAAGTGTGTCTAAAGCTTGTAGTTATTCCTGAAAGTGGTATCATAAGATTTTGCAAAGAATGTGATATTTGAGCTTGGTCTTGGAAGAGAAAGGAATCATTCTTCAGCAAGAAAGAGATCATAGACAGCTTCTTGGAGAAAGTGGTATTTGAACCAGGCTTTACATGGGGAGAGTGGGACCAGGTGATGATGGGATTTACTAGGGAGAGACAAGAGAAGGTCACTGTGCAGTGTGGCAATTCCAAGAGGAAAGGAAAAGAGGCAGGTAGTTATAAAACATGAAGGGTAGCTGAAAAGGTAAGAAGGTCCCAGTTGGAATCTCAGGTTTGGACATTGATATAGTATTTTATTTTGTCAGATACTGGGGGATTGCGGAGAGTGTAGTTTTTCATTGGATAATGTACACAGTACATTTCAGAAGTTAGAAACTGGAGGTTAGGAAATTTATGAGTAATAGTTACCGTTTTGTTTGGCTATTAAATATCACTCACTGTGATACAAACTTTGAATGCATTTTTAAAAGCCTTCAAAGAATTTATTTTGATTTTACAGGTGAAAAATTTAAGGCCTACAGAGAATAGATCTCTAATCTATGGTCACTCAGCTAGTAGCTGACAGGCTGAGAAAGTAGCATTATCTGACTCTGTTGCCATGTGCCAGACTACCAAACACACAGAACTGCTTAGTTGTGAGCCGATTCATACTTCTCTGCTTACTTCCTTTCTTCTTCTCCCAGACATTTTTTACCTATCCATTTCATTTTTGTCCACCTGATTTTTTCCTAGGTTACTGAGATACAATTGACATAGAGCTTTGTATAAATTTAAAGTATACAGTATGATTTATTTTGTATATGTATATATGGTGAAATCATCACCACATAAAGTTAGTTAAATCCTTCATTACCTCATGTAATTTTACCTTTTCTGTGTATGTGTGTGTGGTGAGAATATTTAAGATGTACTCTCTTAGAATATAGAATATTTCAAGTATATAATATAATATTAACTATAGTTACCCTACTGTATATTATATCCTCAGAATTTACTCAGAATTTTATTTTTTTTAATTTTAATTTTTTATGTTTGAAAATACTGAGAGCAGCTTTATAATAACCAGAAACTGGAAACAACACAAAGGTCCATTAATACGTAAATGAACAGTCCATTTGGGGTATATCCATAGAATTAAATATTCTTTAACAATAAAAAGGAATAAACTGTTGGTATACCCAACAACATGGATGATTCTCAAAACATGTTTAGTAAAAGAAGATGGACACGAAAAAATAAATACTCTATGAAGTCCAAGATAAGAATAATAATAGAAATTTGATCAACAGGAGGAGGGAGACAGAGGATTGCTGGCTGTTGTTGACTGCTGAGGAGACTGGGGATGAGGGAAGTGTTCCATTTATTTATTTATTTGAATTTATTGGGGTAACATTGGTTAATAAAATTATATAGGTTTCAGTTGTATACTTCTATAGTGAGTCATCTGTATATTGTATTGTGTGTTTACCACCCTAAATCAGCTCTCCTTCCATCACCATTTATTCCCTGTATACCCTCTTCTACTTTCTTTACATCCTCTTTCTCTCTGGTAATTACCATATGCTGTCTGTGTCTATGAGGTTTTTTTTTTTTTTTTTTGTGCTTAATCCTTTACCTTTTCAACAAGCTCCCCAATACCCCTCCCTTCTGACAGCTGTCAACCTGCTTTCTGTCTTTGAGTGTGTTATTTTGCTTGTTAGTTCAATTTGTTCATTAGGTTCCACATATTAGTGAAATCATATGGTACTTCTCTACCTCTGACTGGCTTATTTTACTTAGCATAATACTCTTCAGGTTCATCCATGCTGTTACAAAGGGTAACATTTCCTTCTTTTTTATGGCCACATACTATTTCATTGAGTAAATGTACCACCGCCTCTTCATCTACTCACCTACTGATGGGCATTTGGGCTGCTTCCAAAAGTTGGCTATTGTAACTTGGCAATGAACATAGGGGTGTATTATATTCTTTTAAATTAGTGTTTTGGATTTCTTCAGATATATCCCTAGAAGTGAAATCACTGGGTCATAAGGCCATTCCATTTTTTAGGTTTTTGAGGTACATAACTTCAAACTGAGTTCCACAGTGGCTGCTGTACCAATTTGCATTCCCCCAACAGTGCATGAGTGCACTGTTGTGGAATCTTTAGATTCCATATAACATGAGTCATATAACCTTTTTTATCTTTCTCTGTTTGAGTTAACCACATTCAGCATAATGCTCTCGTGGTCCATTCATGTTGTCACAAATGGCAGGATTTCTTTCTTTATATGACTAAATAGTATTCTATTGTATATATATTGTACAACACATGTTCTTTGTATATTCATCATTGAATATACATATAAAGTGTTGAATATACATATAAACAACACTTAGGTTGTTTCATGTCTTGGCTGTTATAAATAATGTGGCAGTGACCATGAGCATATGGATATCTTTTCGAGAAAGTTAATTTCCTTCAATTATTTACCCAGAGGTGAAATTTCTGGGTCATATGGTAGTTATATTTTTCATTAGTTGACAAATTTCCATGTTTCCATAGGCATGGCAGCAACTCATATTCTGTCCAACAGTGCACAAGTGTTCCTTTTTTTCCATAGCCTTGCCAACATTTACTATCTTTGACTTTTTGATAATAATCATTCTAGTAGGGATGAAGTGACATCTTATTATGGTTTTGATTTGCATTTCCCTCATGATTAGTGATGTTGAGTACTTTTTTGTGTACTTGTTGGCTATTTGTATGTCTTTTTTGGAAAAATGTTCATTTATGTCCTTTACATACTTTTATTTGGGTTATTATTATTATTAATTTGTTATTGATTTGGACAAGATCCTTGTATATTTTGGTATTAGCCCCTTATCAGGTAAATTGTTTTCTGATATTTTCTCTCATTACATAGATTGCTGTTTCATTTCATTGACTGTTTTTTTTTAATATGCAGAATATTTTAAGTTTGATGTACTCCCACCTGTTTATTTTAGCTTGTGTTGTGTGTGCTTTTAGGGTCATATGCAAAAAATTTATTTCCAAGATTTGTGTCAAAGAGTTTTACTCCTATGTTGCCTTCTAGGAATCATGGTTTCAGGTATTAACTTTAAGTCTGATCCATTTCAAGTTAATTTTTGTGAGTAGTGTAATTTAGGGGTCCAATTTAATCTTTTTGCATGTGAATATCTAGTTTTGCCTTTGATTATTCTTGGCTTACTTATCAAATATGTGGGTCCTCAATTCTGTTCCATTGGTTTATGTGTCTATTTTATGCCAGTGGCATACTGTTTTGCTTACTATAGCTTTATAATATATTTTGAAATTAGAAAATCTGATGCCTCTAACTTTGTTCTTCTTTCTCAGGATTGCTTTGGCTAATCAGGGTCTTTTGTGACTCCATATTAATTTGGGGGTTCCCTTTCTGTTTTTTTTTAAATGCCATTAGAACATTGATAGAGATTACATTGAATATATAGATGGCTTTGCCTTGTATGGACATTTTAATAGTATTAATTCTTTAATTTATAAGGACAGAGTACTTCCACTTATTTGTGTCTTCTTCAGTTTCTTCCATCAATGTCTTATAGTTTTCAATGCACAGGTCTTTCACTTCCTTAGTTAAATTTATTTCCAGGTATTTTATTCTTTTTGATTATATTGTAAATGGGATTGTTTTCTTAATTTTTAAAAAATAGTTGGTCATTAGTGCATAGAAACACAACTGAATTTTTAATCCTAAAATTTTAATGAATTTATTAATTTAAACTTTTTTGGGTGAAGTCTTTTTTATGCCATCTGAAAATAGTGACAGTTTCACTTCTTTCTTTTTGATTTGGATGCCTTTTATTTCTTTTTCTTGCCTCATTGCTTTGGCTAGTACTTCCATTATTGTGACAAAAAAGGGCCTCCCTGTCTTGTTCCTAGCATTTAAGGTGAAGCTTTCAACATTTTACTATTGAGTATGATGTTAGCTGTGGGTTTTTCATATATGACCTTTATTATGTTGGGTATATTTCTTCTATTCCCAATTTGTTGAGAATTTTTAATCATTAAAAGATGGTGAATTTGTTAAATGTTTTTCTCCAACTAGTAAAATGATCATATGAGTTTTATATTTCATTCTATTAATGCAGTGCATCACATTCATTGGTTTCCATATGTTGAATCAACCTTGCATGCCAGGAATAAATCCCATTTGATCATATTTTGTGATCCTTTTAATGTGCTGTTAAACTAGATTTTCTAGCATTCTGTCTAGAATTGTTTGCATTTATATTCATCAGGAATATTGGCCTGTAATTTTCTTTTCTCTTAATGTCCTTATCTGGCTTTGTTATCATAGTAATGCTGGCCTTGTAAAATGAGTTTTGGAGTGTTCTGTCTTTTACAGTTTGGGGGAAGACTTTCAGAATTTCCATTAAATGTTTGGTAGAACTCACCAGTAAAACCATCTGATCAAGAGCTTTTCTATCTTGGAGGGTAGTGATTACTCAATCTCCTTACTCATTAATGGTCTGTTCAGATTTTCTATTTCTTTGTGATTTATTCTTGTTAAGCTGTATGTTTCTAGGAATTTATTCATTTCTTTAGGTTATCCAGTTTGTTGGGGTTTATTTTTTCATAGTAGTCTCATGATCCTTTGTATTTCTGTGTTACCAGTAATAGTATTTTCTCTTATGGTATTTCATTTCATTATTTACTTGAGTTTTTCTCTTGCTCATGAGAACAATAGTTCCCAAGATAAATTTAATCATTTTTTGAAGTATTATAAAATTTCATATTAAGAATTCATTTTAATGAGTTTTAACAAATGTATATATTGTATAATCTCTACCAAACCCAGGTTAGAAAATCTTTGTCACTCCAGAAATTTCCCAAGTGCCCCTTCCAACTAATTTCCTTTACCCTTGCTCCAAATAACAACTGATATGATTTCTATCACTATAGATTAGTTTTATCAGTTTTAGAGCTGTATATAAATAGAATAATATGGTATGTACTTATTTTGTGTCAGCTTCTTTTACTCAGCTTGTTTATAAATCAACTTTGTTGGGATATAATGTATATATAATTAAAGGCACTCATTTTAAGTATACAGTATGGTGAGTTTTAACAAATGTATCTACTTGTCTATTAAATATACTATTGAGATATATAACACTTCCATAATGAAAAAATATTTCCTTGTTCACCTTCCTAGTCAGTTACCTTTCCCTACCTAAAGCAAGCACTGATGTGTTGTGTCATTCTAGATTAGATTTTTTTCTAGAATTGCATATAAATGGAATCATGTGATATGTGTACTCTTTTGGGTCTGACCTCTTTGGCACAGCATAACGTTTTTGAAGATTATGTCTATCAGTATTGCTATGTAGCATTCCACTGTAGGCATATATTACAGTTTATTGATCCATTCACTTGTTGATAGATATTTGTGTGTTTTCTCATTTTTGGCTATTATAAGTAACACTGCTATGACCTTTACAATATTTTGGTAGTCATATATTTTCATTTCTCTTGGATAAATCCTTAGGAATAAAATTGCTGGGACATATGAAAATAGTGTATTGATCTTTATAAGAAACTTCTAGACCACTTTTCAAAGTGAGTACGTGATTGTATACTCTTACCAGAAATGTATAAAAGTTTGCTCCATATTCTTACTAACACTTTGTTGGTAATTCTTTCAAATTCTAGTCAAATTTTATGGTATTTCATTTTGGTTTTAGTTGGCATTTTCCTGATTAATGGCATTGAGCATTTTTTTGCATTATTATTTGACATTCATATATCTTTTATTAGTCTTTTACAGACTTTTTAAAATTTAGGGGTTTTTTCAATGAATAATTTGTAAGAATTCTTTACATATTCTGGATACATCCTTCATCAAATATATTTTGTATTTTATCTTTTTTCTTTTAAGATTAGTACATTTTTGTTTACTGAGAAATCTTTGTATACTTTCAGGTAGTAAAGTATTTCTCTTATACTTTTTCCATAAGTTTTAGAATTTTAGTTTTTAGATTTAGGTCTGTGATCCATTTTGAATAAATTTTTATATAGGATGTAAAGTACAGGTCAATGTTTATATTTTTCTCCCAATTGATATCTAGTTATTGCTAGATTTATTGAAAAGATTACCTGATCTCATATTGAATTACATTAGTGCCTTTGTCAAAAATTGTGTGGGTTATTCCTAAAGTTCCTTTTGCTCCATTTACATTTAATGTTCATCTTTATTCAAATACCAAACTGACTTGATAAATATTATTTTATAGTAAATCTTGAAACAAGGTAATATAACTTCTTCAACTTTGTTCTTCCCTTTTCAAGATTATTTTGACTACTCTAACTGTTACCGAACAAGAGGTCTGAGGGAGGGGCAATACAATATTTGGCCCACCTAGGAATGCCAAAAACTGCTATACAACAGGGGCCCCTCCCAAAAACAAAATACTAAAATCTACTGTCCGCCGCCAATTGGAAAGACATCTCTTAATGCCAGAGATTTGTGAAAAGGAAACAAAATGTTTATTTAATGCTATTCAGGCCTAATGCCACCACTAAAATATCAAAGTCCTTTAGGGTATACACCTACACCCACACAGCGCTCCCTTCTCCCACTGTCCCAACTCCGGGTACCGTAAATCAGGAAAAGAGCACACGTCTGTGTTGCAGGCCGCTGGCACCGTCAGCTGTGTCACCGTGCAGGCAGGATCTCGAGTTAATCCAAAGTACTGTGGTACCCTCTCATGGTCCACTGGCAAGAGTTCTTTGTACCCAGTTCCAGTCAAAGTCTCTCTTGCTTTTCCAGGCCACGCAGCCAAAGGGGGCACCCCAAAGCCACGTGGGCCTCTTCTACCAAAGCTGCGGGAGTCCGCACTCCACCAAAAGCATGTGGCTTTCTTCTTCACCTGGCTGCAGGGATCTCCATTCTGGCAAAGCTGCGTGGTTTTTCCCTTTCACCTGGGAAAGAGGGGGTCCGCACCCTGCCAAAACCACGTGGCTCCCTCTTTCACCTCACCAAGAGGGGGTCCTCACTCTGCTGAAACGGTGTGGCTCTCCCACAGGCCTTCTCACTCAGGAGCGCAGCCCCTCGTTACATCCTCCTGAGTCCCCAGCTCCGTCTTGAGTTTCCAAGCCCTTCTCACTCAGGAGTCCAGACCTTAGTTACATCCTCCTAGTCCCAGCTCACTCAGGAGTGCAGCCCCTAGTTCCATCCTGAGCCCCTAAGCCCTTCTCACTCAGGAGTGCCGCACCTCCTTACATTCTCAGTCCCAGCTACCTTCTCCCTGGCTCCAAACTTGGCCACTGCTATTTAACATATCTATGAAACCAGTTAAAGGTTATAGATATGTTAAATAATCATTCCAGAGGTTAGCTCCAAAACTGTTGCTATGCAAAACGGCTCTCAATGGCCTGGCTCTATTCGTTTCTTCCCCCTGGGGGGAGGTGTGAGGACATCTTATATGTCTCTCCAATATTCCTATACACTTTGAATTCTGGACACCATTCCAAATCTGTTTTTTTGGGGGCCTCCCCCTGGCTGCACCCTGTATCATAACTCTTTTGCATTTTCGTATAAGGTTTAGTTAGAATCAGCTTGTCAGTTTATGTAAGTCCTGCTGAGAATATAATTGGGATTGTGCTGAATCTACTGATAAATTTAAAGGAAAAGTATGTCTTAATACTTTTGAGTCTTCTAATTCATGAAGGTGATATAGCTATCTTTTAAAGTAGACCTTTAATTTATTGTAGTATTATATTGTAGTTTTCATTGCAGAGAACTTGGATATATTTTGATAAATTTATTCCTGATTATTTATCTTCGATGCTGCTATTATAAGTGGTATTGTGTTTTAAATTGAATTTTCCAGATGTTGTCGCTAGCCTAGAGACATACAACCAATTTCTGTATATTGACCTTGTATGATGCAGTTTTGCTGCATTAGCTTATTGAATCAAATAGTTTATTTTTATAGATTTCCTTGCTGTTATGCAGTCAATGATGTTATCTGCAAACAGTGACAGTTTAACAATGTCGGTTTTTAATATGAGCCTTTTATTTCTATATCTGGACTTATTGCATTGGTTGGAACCTCCAGAGTAGAATGTTGAATATTAATGTGGAGAGTAGATCATTCTTGCTTTGTTCTTTATCTTAGGGGAAAACAGTATTTCATCAAGTATGGCATTAGTTGTTGGTTTCTTTGGAGATTTATCAGGCTACAGGAAGTTTTCATTTATTCCAAGTTTGCTAGGATGTTTTTCAAAAAGAGGCATTGAATTTTCTTCCATTTTCATCTCTGTAATTGTTAAAAACGCTTTATTGAATTCTGATATGGTGAATTATCTAAATTAATTTTTAATTACTTTGCTTTTGTGCATTCCTGGGACAAACCTCATTTGGTCATGATGTATTTTTATATATATATAGTAAATTGTATTTACTAATTTTTAAAATATATTTTATTGATTATGCTATTGATGCAGGCACTGTCCCACAGTGTCATTATGGAAGAAATGAGACATTCACACAGACAACTGAGTCTAGTGGAGGAAAAGGGACAGCATGGCTTTTCTTTGAAGGGAAGCAAAAGCCATGGCCCTTGTGATGACTGGCCCTTATTAGGTTTCTCAGCACATTACGTGATAATCCTCATTTACTATGCACAGGTTGCTTTAGGTGGTTACCTTTTACAGAAAACAAAGGAGCCAATGCCTCTAATCACATCACAGAAGAGGGATATTTGCAAATGAAAAGGCAAAAGTGGTTATATTCTTCCTTAGAAGGTTTAGCATGGATTTTAGGAAGTTACTTTATAGTAAATGTTTGCCACTGGGGGTGGGGGCCCACACCACACAGAATGGTCTCCTACATGCTATTACAGTTGTCCCATTTCTCCACTTCATTCCCCTCCACTATGCACGC
Source organism: Artibeus jamaicensis (assembly GCF_021234435.1). Classification (NCBI taxonomy): domain Eukaryota; kingdom Metazoa; phylum Chordata; class Mammalia; order Chiroptera; family Phyllostomidae; genus Artibeus; species Artibeus jamaicensis. The sequence continues at coordinate 54,798,299 of NW_026522030.1, forward strand.
TCCCTCCCACCCACATTTACCCCCTTTAGTTCATGTCCACGTGTCATACTTATAAGTTCTTCGGCTTCTACATTTTTAATACTATTCTTACTCTCCCCCGTCTACTTTCTACCTACCATCTATGCTACTTATTGTCTATACCTTCCCCCTTCTTTCCCTCTCTGACTCCCCTATTGATAAACCCTCCATGTGATCTCCATTTCTGTGGTTCTGTTCCTGTTCTAGTTGTTTGCTTAGTTTGTTTTTGTTTTAGGTGAGGTTGTTAATAATTGTGAGCTTGCTGTCATTTTACTGTACATGTTTTTAATCTTCTTTTACTTAGATAAATCCCTTTAACATTTCATATAATAAGGGTTTGGTGATCATAAACTCCTTGAACTTGACCTTATCTGGGGAGCACTTTATCTGCCCTTCCATGCTAAATGAAAGCTTTGCTGAATAGAGGAATCTTGGATATAGGTCCTTGCCTTTCATGATTTGGAATACTTCTTTCCAGCCCCTTCTTGCCTATAAGGTCTCTTTTAGAAATCAGCTGATAGTCTGATGGGAAGTCCTTTGTAAGTAGCTGTCTTCTTTTCTCTTGCTGTTTCTAGGATTCTCTCCTTCATTTTAATCTTGGATAATATAATTATGATGTGCCATGGTGTGTTCCTCCTTGGGTCCAACTTCTTCAGGACTCTCTGAGCTTCCTGGACTTCCTGAAAGTCTATTTCCTTTGCCAGATTGGGAAAGTTCTCCATTATATGTTCAAATAAGTTTTCAATTTCTTGCTCTTCTTCTTTTCCTTCTGGTGCCCCTATAATTCGGATGTTGGAGTGTTTAAAGATTTCCTGGAGGTTCCTAAGCCTCTCCTCATTTTTTTCAGTTCTTGTTTCTTCATTATTTTCTGGTTGGATATTTCTTTCTTCCTTCTGGTTCACACATTGATTTGAGTCCCAGTTTCCTTCCCATCACTATTGGTTCCCTGTACATTTTCCTTTATTTTGCTTAACATAGCCTTCATTTTTTCATCTAATTTGTGACCAAATTCAACCAGTTCTGTGAGCTTACCGATTACCAGTGTTTTGAACTGTGCATGTGATAGGTTGGCTACCTCTTCATCACTTAGATGTATTGGCTCTGGATCTTTGGTCTGTTCTTTCATTTGGGCCATTTTTTTCTTTTGTCTTGATGCACCTGTTACGCAGTGAGAGGTGGAGCCTTAGGTATTCACTGAAGCGGGGTAACACACATCACTTTGTTGTGATGCCGTATGTGGCAGGGTAGGGGGAAGCAAAAAAAAAACAGTGGCTCTTGCTTAGCTTTCTGCCGGATTTCAGTCACCTTCCCTGCTTCCCACAAACTGGGCCCTTCTGATGCCGATTCCTGGGTGTGTGGGCTTGTGTACATTCTAGGACCCTGTGGATCTCTCCAACAAACTGTCCTGTGAGGCTGGGAGTTTCTCCTGGCTCCTCAACCCCCACAGGTGTTTTCAATTGGTGTTTCGAGGCTTTATTTCCCCATGCTGGGGCCCTGGGTTGATTGGTCTGTCCCACTACCCAGTTTCACCTGGTTTATCTATGCACAAATGTGGGACCGCCTGGTCCACCAGCCACCTCAGTTCTACACGCCCATGCCCAGTTCTACAATCTGCAGCTGCTGTTTGCATACCTGGGTCCGCCCCTCCTCCTGGATGTATGTGGCTTTTTTAACTCCTTGGTTGTCAGACTTCCATACAGTTCAATTTTCTGTCAGTTCTGGTTGTTTTTTGTTTTTAAATTATTGTTGTTCTTGTTTTAGTTGTTCAAGTCAGTATATTAGGTCTACCTATACCTCCATCTTGGCCGAAAGTTGTATTTACTAATTTTCTTAACTTTCCAACTCTTTTTTTTAAAGATTTTATTTATTCACTTTTAGAAAGAGGGGAAGAAAAGGAGAGAGAGACGGAGAGAAATATCAATGTGTGGTTGCCTCTTTTGCATCCCCTGCTGGAAACCGGCCTGCAACCCAGGCATGTGCCCTGACTGCGAATCGAACCACGGTTGTTTGGTTCACAGGCCTGTGCTCAATCCACTGAGCTAACCCAGCCAGGGCTGTATTTACTAATTTTTAAAAGAATTTTGTCATTGTTGTTCATGAGAGATATTTGTCTGTACATTTTATTTCTTTGCAGTGTCCTTTTCAGATGTGAGTTGGGATCCATCTCCTTTATTTTCTAGAAGAGTTTATATAAAGTTTAAGTATTTTATCAAATTCACTATGAAAATAATCTGGACCTAGAGTTTTTTTGGAGGAGCTCTTTGATTATGTGTTCAATTTTTTTTAGTAAATAGGGTTTGTATTTACTTCTAAGTATTTTTGTGTTTTCTCTTTCTTTTTTATTAATCTTGCTAGGGTTTATTAATTTTATTATCACTTTCAAATAATCCACCTTTGTTATATTTCTCCATTGAACTTTGTACTGAGTTCTGCTCTCATCTTTATTATGTTTACTTTTTTATGTTGGTCATAATTTGCTGTTTAAATTTACTGTCTAGTTTTTTATGGTAGCATCTTAAAAAGTTAACATGGAGATTATTAACTTAAAACTTGCTTTTCTAATATAAGTATTTTATAGTATATTTTACGACATGCCATTTTAGCCATGTCTTAAAAGTCTTGGTATTTTCCATTTTCATTAGGTCAGAATATTTTCAAATGTCCTCTATGAATTCTTCTTTAACTCATAGTAGAAGTATGTTATTTAATTCCCAGATATTTGAACATTTTCTATATACCTTATTTTTATTGATTTCTACTTTAATTCTGTTGTGATCAGAAATGTATCAAGACTCCAGTAACTTAAATGTATCAAAGTTACTGGATCAGAAATGTATTAAAAGTCCAGGAACTTAAAAAGCAACCAATGGGTGTTTCTCATATTTTAGGACTCAGCATATGGTCTATCTGGTATACATTCCTGGGCAAGCCTCATATAGTTTCTCTCCACACATGCACAGTGCAGCTCTTGGCCAAGAATGCTAGAGGAACCCCCTTCCCACCCCACCCCCACACATATACACCACATTTACAGAATTTTCGTCACCATCTTTGTGCCTCTCTCTTCTCTCTGGTTTTCTGCCTTGCAGATCCCAGCCAGTTTACCTACTGTGAACTCTGATCTCTATCTTCTAGTCTCTGCAGGACCCCAGTACTCAGCTGGGACTCCAGGTCACTGAACTGTAATAGGAAATTAAGAAATGTCTAAACAGAGTCAGGTCAATTCTGGGTCCATTGTCACTGGATAATGCCTGAAAATTGTTGCCTTATATAGATTTTCCCACTTTATTCTTTATTGTGGGAGGACTAATTCATTATTCCATCATACCTGGAAGTAGAAGTTCACTCATTTCACAACAGTTTTGTGTGTGTGTGCCCTTTATATTTGGAAGTCAGTTTTGCTTTATATGAAATCCCAGGCTCATATTTTCTGTCCTTGAGTATTTAAATGTTACTCCACTTTATTCTGGCATAATGTCTTGCTCTTGAAAAAGGTCTCATGATAATTTAATTCCCTTTCCCATATAAGTCACTGGATGTTTTTGCTTTGATGTCAAATGGATTTTTAACTTAAAAAGTCCAGTAATTTTATAAGTATATATCCTGGTTATGTTCATTCTGGAGTTTGATATTCTCCAATATGGGATATATTCTTTCAATATAAAGCTTCTATATTTTCCCTTAATTTCAGGAACAATTTTTTAAAGTATAGGTTTAGTATATTTTCTGTTCTTTTGTTCTTACCAGGAACTCATCTGCATTTTGGATTTTCCTTGTCTATCATTAATACTTGTCACTTTTTCTCAAATCCTTTTTATTTTCTTCTTTCTCTGTTTATTTTTAACTTTTCTCCTTTTCTCCTTCCATTTACATTAAGGCATTTATCTCTTGCAATTATATATTTGTATTCCTTTTAACTTATTTTCATTTCTGAGAAAAATTTTTCTCATATTTATAATTTTCTGATGTAATTTTATCTCTGAGTTTTTCTCATTCTGATTTATATTAACCTTTGTGTAGTATATCATTTTCTTAACATGCTTCAGCATAGTTAAATACATAGCCTTCTTTGCCACACAGGATGTCACAGTTTTAAACTGCTCTATGGGTATGTCTCCCAGGAATAATTTTTTTTGTTGGAGTGTCATTCAGTTCCTTTGTCCTTATTTCTATTTTCAATAACTGCATGAATTGACCTTAATATTTTTATAGTATTCATTTTCATGTGAAATTTATTTCCCCAGGCTTTAAAAGCAGCATCAAAGGCCTCGGCTAGTGTAGCTCAGTGGACTGAGGATGGGCCTGTGAATCAAAGGGTTGCTGGTTCAATTCCCAGTCAGGGCACATGCCTGGGATGTGGGCCATGTTCCCAGTAGGGGGTGCATGAGAGGCACCCATACATTGATATTCTCTCTTTCTCCTTCCCTCCCCCTTTCTCTAAAAGTAAATAAATAAAATCTTTTAAAAAAAAAGAGCATTGGGGTAGTCTTTCTAACCTCCAACAGCTCCTTCTTCTTTTTTAATGTGCTATTTACAAATATGGCAAAAGTACAAGTAATAGACAGGACTAGTAAACTGATCTGGGAGTTATTTACATAGAGGTATTGGCTGCAATGCTTGGGATGGATGGATGGATGCAATCTCTAAGAAACATTTGAAGAGAAGGAATAAAGTTCCATCCCTGGCTGGCATGACTCAGTTGGTTGAGCATCCTGAAAAGCAGAAGGTCACTGGTTCGATTCTGACCAGAGCACATATTTGGGTTGTAGGTTTTGTCCCCTCATCAGGGCACAAGTGAGAAGCAACCAATGGATGTTTCTTTCTTAGATGGATGTTTCTCTCCTTCTCTTTCTCCCTCCTTTCCCTTCTCTCTAAAATAAGTCAATAAATAAATATTTTAAAAGCCAAAAACAGGAATTGCTGAAAATCTACACTCCTTGGCAAAAGAAGAAAAAAAAAGCTTGAGAAAGAAAGAAGGCAGTCCTAAAGTTAAGAAGAAAAATAGGATGGTGCCCTGGAAGTTAAGAGAAGACTAAATAAAAAGAGAAGGCAATAGGATTTAAAAGGCCAGACAAATTAGGAAAATTAGGCTTCAGTAAAATCACTGATCTTGGTGATTACAAGAGGTGAGAATAGCAGATGTGAAATACTTATTTGACAAGTTTAGGGGAGGAGTTAATGTGAATGGGAGAGTTGAATAAAGCATTTTATTCCAAGATAATTAAAACCTGACTGTTTGAAAAGTAAAAAGACAAAGTAAGTGAGAAACAAAAAAAAGGGTGAGGAAATTTAGGGGAATTTTTTTTCTTTCGAAAAAAGGAAGAAAAAAATATACGAAGGGTAAAGTTACAATTAAGAAGAACAATAAAAACATTGAAAGATGCTTAATCTAAGAAAAATAGTTGAAAACTTAATTTTTGAAATTTCCTGACTCTTCCCTTCCTTCCCTTGTTCAGTACCTTCTCTTTTCTTCATTTTGGTTTTCCTTTTCCTTCTCAATTTTGATTGCACTCCCATTATTTTCTTTTCAGTATGGGGTCATGTCCTAGAAGGTAGTACTGCTGGTTGAGTGTTACATGTTCACAGGGGTCAACCTGCTATACCACCTCCTTAAGACTTTACAATGGGCCTCTGTACTCACTTACTTTGGATAGGCCAAACCTTTGTCAGTATCAGATTGTGTCCTCAAATTGACCTGCCATCTTTTACAGTAAATACCTGTTGGATATTTTGGAATTTTTCTCTTCTCTTGTATTTTGAATATCCCAATTTTCTCTCTGCTATCTCCACACAAACACTAATACCACGCCAGGTTTTACTGTTTTTGGTATCTTGTCATCTGCTTGTAGTTGCGGATTCATGGGGATTCCTTGTCTCCGGCATTTGTTGTATATGTTCTTTATGTTCTTTCTCCTTCCCAACCTCCCCCTCTCTTTCCCTCCCTTCCATTTGTTTCCTGTCTAGATTCATTGCCTTTTAAGACCACTATATTTTCACCATCTTTCTAGAACTCATTCACAGTTCTTTGATTTAAAAATGAATAATAGATTCAAACTAAAATCAAATACAGAGAAATTTATGAAATGTAGACTATGTTTCTCTAAAAGTTTGAAAACTTCTTGCCCTAGGTAGGACAATCCCATCAAAATCTGCTGCTTGAGCCCCTTTTCAGGGTCTCTATTTTGGTCCCACATAGGTCCTTGGAAGGAGAATCACTCTGAACTTGGATTTAAGGGCAATGGATGGAGGTTTAAGAGATGGCAGAGAGATGAGGCAAGGTACATAGGTATTATAATATATATATATATATTATATATATGAATACATATATATGAATATATATATGAATACATATTATATATATGAATTAATATACTACATTCAAGTAAGAAGCCATAGTTGAGATTCCAGCTGATCAGAAGAAGAAAGGAAGAACTAGCTGGGCCATAGTTCTTGAGCTGATATAAAAGACTATATGCCCTAACTGTAGATCTGAGAATGGGGGTCCTTGTCTCACATTGTTGTTTATTCGTATTAAGAAAGTTGTTTCTATGTATAGGTTAGATAGTAGCAATGGAGAGGTCAGAGGCACGTAAGCAAAACTTAAAACTTACTGTATTTAGGGAAAGGACAGAAATTTTCATTTAACCTCAGAATATATGGGAGTGTATTTTTATGTTTATCTTGCATTGTTCATTGTTTTTTGGGAAAGGTGTTACTTAATAGATTTCTAAAATGTATATTTTTAATATACTAAAAAATCATCTTGAAAGAATGCTGTTCTAAATCCTTGTAAATATAATTTGCTACCTTCTAACTTAAATTGGTCTTCTCACACACTCTGATTTCCTAAAGTGTTTGTGGATGTACACTGTTTATTTTTAAATTACTTTTTACTGGTACATGTTTTTATTGATTTTAGAGAGAGGGGAAGAGAGAGGGAAGGAGGAGAGAAGGAGAGAGAGACACACATAGAGAGAAAGAGAGAGGGAGAGAAACATTGAGCAGTTGCCTCCTGTGTGTGCCTCGACCAGGGATCAAACCCTCAACCTAGGTATGGGCCCTCAGGGAGTCAAACCACAGTCTTGTTGGTGTAGAGGATGACACTCCAACTGAGCCACCTGGCCAAGGCATGTATATACTGTATTTGATACAGAAGCCTTGAAATTCATTTACTTCTGAAAATATATGCCAAGTGCCTGAGGTAAAGACATGATATATCATGGTCTTTTTCCTATGAATCATATACAAACAGAATAGGTAATAAATGCTTCAAAAAAGAATTCAAATTGGGAAAGGAATATGGGTTCTGTTAGTTAGTGGTCACATCTGCATGAAGGAAACACTTCATAAAAGAATTATAAGTGAGGAATGCTTTAGATGATGAATAAGGTTTTGACCGGCAGGATATAAAAATGGGGTCTGAAGGAAGAATAGAGCAGCCTATCTAGCAAGAGGGGCTGGCTTGAGCAAAGCTACAGAAGAGGAAAGCATGGGGCATGCTGGGGCAATACCAAATGGACCAGTTTGGCTGGCATATATGCCATGTATATAGAATTTGTGAAAACTAGCCTAGAAAGCATATTCATGTTATTGAGGGATGAATGGAAGGTAGAGGACCCTGTACTCAATTTTGTAGATAAAGGAATTCTTCAAAAAAATTCAAATAATTAATGTTATCAGAGCTAGCAGATGACTCTGTGTGAAGGGTGGGTCAGGGAGCAGAGTGCAGGTAAGGAGCTCTCCCTTATGATATCTTTGGATTTGATTATGACAAAGCTGAATGTTTTCCTTAAATCTGAGCTGACACCCTTGACTCGTGTCCTCTTCTCCCTGTGCATACGTACATATGTCACTTTTACGTCTGTTGTCAGAAAAGTAGACTATTTAGTGAGAAATTGTTTCTATGTATCCCTAGGCCATTTCACAGTAAGTAAAGATGCCAAAAAATTTCCAGGATAAAGAGGTCTTTAATGGTATATAACAATTTAGATTGCAAGAAAGTCAGGAAAATACTTTTTTTTCCATTGAAAATTAAATACATCTGGGCTTTTCATTGTAAATATTTTATATGCTGAGGACTAGGCTAACTTATGATTTTGGGGACAATCTGAGGTAACACACAGGACATTTTAAGCTCATTACATGCTGCATATATTTTAAAAATCAGAGTTGGATGCCTTTAACTATGTTCTCTCCAGAGATGATAATCTTTTCTGAGGATTTTTATGTCAAGAACATGAATGTATTTTGAGAAAGAATCTAAGGAAGAAAGTAGACCTCAATGTTTTTCCCTTCTCCCTTAGGGCAATATTATGAATTTCTTAAAAGCAGAATACAAGATCATTCTCAGATTACCATGGAAAGTAGGTATTACAGGGATATATTCTCTGCTTGATCAGTAGTTTTAAAGTGGGACAATTACATATTTTAGGCTTATCAGCTATAAAATTTTTATCATTGTAGATTTATGGTAGCATGTAAGTGCCTTCTATAAAAAGAGCAATGTTGTATGTGATGTGGACATTTTTTTGAAATGCAGTCTGGATTCTTCAACCTACATTTACATGGAATAATATTTAAGAATTTAAGAGCTGGAAGGGACATTAGATATCTTCTAGGCCAGTGTTGCATGGAAACCGGTCCCATAGGTCATCTGTACACAAGAATTTCTGAGGGAAATTCCTGCAAACTACACCCCTCATCTTGGGGATGCTCATGCTTATTAACATATTGAATACTGGGATTTTCCTAGTGATGAAGCCAGTTCAATTTTTATAACCTACAGTTTCTCAAACTCATTTGATTGTATATGTATATATATATAGATGTATATGAACACATGCGTGTGTGTGCATGCATTCAATATATATTAATATCCTGTGGAACTTACATTGACTAAAATATCCTTTGGAAAATAACTGTTCAATGTCTTCGTTCTGGGGAAAACTGAGACCTAGGAAGATTATTCACTCTGTAGGTCACACAGCTCTTGACAGACTGTGTTTCCCCATTCCCATATTACTACTTCTTCTTTCAGGAATCTCATTGGTCCATATGTGATGTGCCATTAACAGTGTTATAATTTTCCTTTTTCTTTTTCCATAGTTCATATAACTTCCCTTCCACTGACAGCTTTTTCAGTAAAATAGAAGGTTGAATTCAGGGATGAGCAACTCCATCTTAATGACAAAGGCTTTGACTTGATTCCACAGTGCTTAGTGCTGAGGAGACTAGACTCTATCATCTCCATTTTGGTTCTTTTCCTGATCTGCCCTCTTCCAAATACCACCTGTACCCTGCGTGTGATCATAGTCACAGTATTGGGCTGCTTCTTTAATTGCTGAAATTAATAATCCACACCTTGCATGTCCTGTTTGTGAATCACCAGTACCCCATGCTTTCATTCTCCTGTGCCTGATTGTTATTTTGTCACATATATAATACTTCAAAGGAATGGAGAATAGGAGTTCAGTAAGGCAAATTAGTATTCCTAATTTGTACACTTGAAAGGATGTGTTAGGATTGACTCAGCAACTATGCCCCTAAGAAATTTTGCTCTTGGGAAAGAGGGCAAGGTTGTATGCTAAAATGAATGACTGAATGAACAACCTGTAAAAATAAGTAATGGGAGAGAGAAAAAATAGAGAAGTAAACTGAGGCAGAAACTCTATTCTAGGCTCTACCCCTTATTAAATATATAAATTTGTTCAGGACACTTAACCTCTCTGACCTTGGTTATCCCACCTGCAAAACATATGAATTGGCCTAAATGCCCCCTGACTCCCTGTCTAGCTTTAACTTTCTGTGATTCTATGATCTCTGAGTGTTAATTAGCCATGACTTGATTACTATGGATAATTAAGACTTGGCTGCCCTTGTTCAAACTGACAGTCTCTTAATGGGATACTCTGGAAAAAGAAGGAAAAGGAGAACCTCTGTTCATATTTTCACAGCCTTCCAAGCTATGCATTTTGACATTTCATTTGATATTATAAAATATCAAATGAACATTTGATAGTCCTTTATTTTAGAAGAACATTTTAAGCCCTTTATCTTAGAAGGTATTATCTTCTTAATTTTTGTGGTGTTTTTACTGAGAGAGACAAATATGGTGCTTGAAAGAATATTGTTGTACAGGCAACATCACATAGAAAGCAGAAAGTAAACTGGACTCCCAAATAGTTCTTTGCAGACCTCAGCCATAAGGCCAAGTGTAATAAAGGACATGGATTATTTCTATGGGGAAGATGTAGAAAGATACAACCCCAGTAGAATGTATACATAGACATAATTCTATTTAAGTTAGTGACATCTTATCCTGCATAGTCATTTTCTTTAAACTGCACTGACAAATTAGTCAAGTAATCCTCCCTGGAGATTAGAACAAAAACACAGGCCCTCTGGACAATGTCAGGGTTGTAAAAATTAGGGAAACTCATCAAACCTGTAGGTCAGGTTTTGTATAGCAGTCGGATGCTCATTTCCATAACCAACTCATGCACAATTCTGTAACATCGTTCAGGAGGTCCTTGATTTATTTTCTATCCAGGTATTTATCTTGGAAAATATCTAGGAGAGTTACTCCTAGGGTAACTCTCATTGCCCCTTTTTGGGAGGAACTTCTTGCAGTGCTTGTTCTAAACTGTCTGGTCTACCCATGGCCAGGCTAGTGGTGACAGGGTTGTGCTCGCAGGGAAGTGGAATCGCACTATTTATGGCTAGCTTCTCACTTGAGCCCCCTTGCTCCACATCTAGTTCTCCCAGCTCCTCAATGAAAGCAGTTAACTAGGAAAGAGAGTGAGTCTCACATGAATAGGCATTTGTTTTCACAGAGAATGCTAGACTGGAATTGCTGGCCCACACTGTTTTGCATCAGCGGATGCTTTAAGAACGCAGTGAAAACATCTTATAAAGTGAAAACCTATCATTTGTAAAGCTGCAAAGAGAGAGCTTTGTTTGCCCACACAGCATTTCTCAATGGAACCCCTGAGGCCATGAGTTTTTCAGGACAAGTTTCAACTCTGCTTAGTGCACATTCATTGTGCTAAGGAGAAAAGGCCCAAAGAAGCAGGGCTACTATTGTGAATCTTGTAAAGACTGCATGAGTTTAAGATCTCTGTCTGTCTTTGAACTAGAGCCAATTTATAATTACCTGTGATCAAAAAGAGTGTAGACAAATTAAAATGGAATCCACATAATCTCTTCTTGACTTTGAAAATGCCACCCTCACCTTTGCTTGTTAAGTTATTTGCAACAGAGCAGCTTGCAAGTAGCAACAATTGTACATTTGAGTTTTTGGATGAGGTTCTGGCCAACAGGAAAAAAGGTCTAAGTTTAGATAATAAGAATGGTTCTGGATATCCAATCCAAGTATAATCAAACAAAGCATATACTACCAGGGCCATTTTTTTAAAAGGAAGAAATTTCACAAAGATTTCTTGATTGGATAGCAAGAATGAGTTGTACACTACCTAGATTTGGAACTTTTTAATACAACTTCTCCCAGCCACTTAAGAATAGAATTTTATATTTGTTCACTATTTTTGTGCATGGTTTCTTTTATTTTTTTTGAAATATAAAGAAAAAAAATTATCGAAGATTTGAAAAACAACTCTTAAAAGGTTGGCTTTTTCAGAAAACTCTAGCTACACAATGTGTTGTGTCTATCATGTTAGAATGTTCATTAGACACAAATACAAACACCATAAACCAGCCACCACTCTTCAGTCTGAGAAAAGATAAAATGCCTAAGGAACAACATGGATGACCTGCAAAGGATAAACTCTTTGCTTTAAGCACCAATTTAAAAAAAGAGTCCATATGGATGAGTGTGATCAGTTACATACAATGAATTGAACATTTGGCACTAGGAATCAGAGCATTATTTTGTCAAAGGAATAGAACCAGCAGCATTCAAAAACAGCTTTGTCAACTAGGAAATAGAACATTCTGCAGTGTGTCTCTTTCCATTGTTCATTGATATGCTGGTAGCAACTTTGAAGTAAAAAAAGGGGGGGGAGAAGAAAAGAGCTATAGCCCCCTTTATTTTCTTTATTTAAAATCAGGCAGAAAACAAACATCAATTCTGTTACACATTAACATTTCCATAGTACATCATTTGTACAAGAGAAGAGCTAAGAACAGAAATCTGTTATAGAGATCCAAATGTAAGTATAAGTAAGTCCTCACACAGCTCTCTGGTGGTACCCAGGCGGAAACACTTCATAATTGCTGGTATTAAACAAAGTTGTAGAATTCTTGGTCAGGCATTTTAGGAAATTGTGAAGACAATTTGATAATAAAGCAAGGTTCTCCTCATCCAGAGGTGTATAGGGCAACACCACTCCAATTCATACCAATAATCCCAGTAGATGTTGTACTCCATACAAGGTACACCTGGAACACAGGTGCATCAGGGTGATCTGTGAGAATTTTCAGCATACAGCTCTCCCAAATTTGTAGAGTAGCTCAGTGCCTAACATTACATTGAAGTATTCCTTTGTCCCTACCACAACTTCATTAATAGCATACTCCTTATTGTCTGTGTTTCCTGAACATTTCTTGTAATTTGCATAATCCTCCAGAATGGAATCCACATTTAGCAGTAAGATAAAAGAGCTCTTTCTGCCCTAGCTGGGTGGTTCAGATGGTTAGAGTGTTGCCTTGTACACCAAAAGGCTGTGAGTTCAATCCCCAGTCAAGGCACATACCTAGGTTGTGGGTTTGGTCACTGGTTGGAGCACACATGGGAGGCAACTTATCAATGTTTCTCTCTCCCTTTCTCTCTCTAAAATCAATAAACATATCCTCGGGTGAGAAAAAATATAAATAAATAAAAGTTGTTTCTGCTGGGTGATTAAGTCCCAGTCATCAATGAGCTGTGGTTTTAGTTCTTCAGGAATCATTAACTTCAACTCTGTTCATGAATGTCTCCTCACTGTCAATAGTAGGAGCTACTTGAGCTTTTATGAGGAGGCTGAGGTGTCCCACTGGTACTGCCCCCTCTCCATTTCCAGGGGCTTTCTGTTTGTTCTTTTTTATTTTCACTTCAACATTTCTCTGTTGCAGACCAGATGTCTTCTTTCCTGGATGGCCAGTCTCATCTTTCCCTCTGCATACTCCTCCTTATTGCTTCCTGAAGTTCTCACTGTTTCTGCAGATTAGCAACCATGTGTTTGAGTACTCTGCTTTCTGGGACCAAGTCATCTCAATTTTTATTCTACTGTAATATATAAAACACATTTCACTTGTTTTTCCTTTATGGCAACCTTTACACACTTTGCTTCCTAAAGAAGAGGCCCATGGAAGCACAGCACTCACCCACCCTCCTGGAATTTAGGCTTCGGGTCCTGCTTAGGCACCATTTATAGGGATTGGCTGCTGCCTCCTCCTTCTCCCAACACCTGACTCCACCCCCCACTTACCATCCCACCCAGCTCTGTGTCAGATGTGTGGGCAACCTCTTCTATCCTTTATTAACTTCATATCTAATCATTCTTATATAACTGCAGTGTCATACCTATTCTAAATGATTAGATATTTGTAAGTTACTCTTGTGACATGGAGACAGAATTGATCCACACACATAGTGCTATGATACTTCTTTATTCCCCTTCATGATCTGCAAGTTGCTGACTCCCAGTCTAGCAGTTTTACGTTGATTGGCTCCATGTACATAAAATGCCTGTCTTTGAACATGTCTTTTGCAATTCCCAGGATCTAAATGCAGACTTGAATTATAATAGTATGAGAATTTACCTCTAACTCTCTGAGTAGAAGCATTTCCTTTGCATGCATCATGTTGAAACAAAACTTACTAATGAAAATTCACAGTGGGAGACACTATTAAATGAGATCAGTATTTTGCTGTGGCACTGAACATGGCAGTAACTTTGGACAAAAAGGCACTTAAGTTCTAGATGGATATGAAAATAATGAGATTTTTAGAGCCAAACTCTGGGACAGTGTGATTTTTATAGTCAAACTCTGGAACCTGAGAAGACTGTAGAATAAAAAAAAAATAATGACTAGAGCCCTGGCTGGTGTAGCTTAGCGTAGAGTATGGCCTGTGAACCAGAGGATGGTGGTTAGATACCCAATCAGGGCACATGCCTGGGTTGCAGGCCAATTCCCAGCAGAGGACACATGAAAGGCAATCATGCATTGATATTTCTCTCCCTCTCTCCTTTCCTTCCCTCTAAAGATAAATAAATTTAAAATCTTTATTTTTTTTAAACATAGTCACTATCTGACTCCCAGCATTTACTTTTTTTTTAAGATTTTATTTATTTATCTTTAGAGGGGAAGGAAAGGAGAGAGGAAGAGAAACATGACTGTATGGTTGCCTTTCGTGCGTCCCCTGGCTGGGAACTGGCCTGCAGGGAACGGGCCTGCAACCCTGGTATGTGCCCTGACTGAGAATTGTACCGCGATTGTCTGGTTTGCAGGCCTGTGCTTAATCCACTGAGCTACACCAGCCAGGGCATAAAATCTTTTAAAATATATTTTAAAAATGACTAGAAAAGATAATAGTCTGGAGACTCAAAATAATTTAAGCAAAAATATATAAAAACCCATTTCCTTGAGCTTCAGACCAAATTCACGAGGTCCAGACTATGTTCATGTGCTGCTTTCCCAAAGCCACCCCAACGAAAACATTAAATTATTATTGTGAATATGAAGTCTGTAGCATGCCTTATGACAATAATGGCAAGGCAATTATATCACCTGGTACAAATAAGAAAGTTTGCCATCAGGTATCAAATGGTGTGAGTGTGACTAGCCCAGCTCTACATACCCACAGTGCCAAGCTTCTGGTGCAGTTTCTGGCCACCAAACCACTGCCGATTCCTGGTGGGCAACAGAGTAAATTGATGCCTGAAAGAGCCCTGTCTCTAAAATACATAGGGAGTGGCTTTATACTTAGTGATTTTAGAAAGTTGATCTTTATTAGACTAGAACAAAGGATTTCCATAGCTAAAGCCTCTTTTGAAGAAAGAATTTGGGGTGTTTACATTCCTCCAAAGCCTCAAAATCTTAACTTTGAAAGAAGTGTGCAAAAAGTATTCATGTTCTCTTGAAGGCACGAGGTTTGAGAATAGTGATCTTACAGATTTTTGGAGGCCAGGTCATGGAGAATGTGAAAATAGAAAATATTGGTTTGTGTTTAGTATATAGGAGGTTGTAGAGCCCCTGGAGTCTACTCTAATTTCTTGCACTTATTTAAAAAATGAGTCCTCGATATCTAAGATATTTAGAGCTATTTTTAATTTTGTTCTTAAAATCTACTTGAACATTGAAAAGTAACAGTCAGTGGGGATGAGCTGTTTAATAGCTCCTGTCATAGACTTTGAATGAGAGGATTATCTAGATTTTTCTATCATATAATAATGTATCTCTCAAAATGAAACTCTTTCAGTATTAAAACAAAAATTGTAAGAAAGCATTTGCAATTTAAATTCACCAGCTACCCATGAAAGCATTGGTGTGTGCAGGTGGATAAGGGGGTACTTTTTATTGTTTTCCCTGACAGTGATAGAGAATTATTAAAAGTTTGAGGGCATGATTATTACTTTTAAAAGACTTTATTTATTTATTTATTTTAGAGAGACAGAAAGGAAGGGAGAAAGAGAGGGAGAGAAACATCAATGTGTGAGAGAAACAGCAGTCAGTTGCCTCTCACATGGGGACTGAATCCCCAACCCAGGTGTGTGGCCTGACCAGGAATCAAAGCAGTGACCTTTTGCTTTGCTGGAGGACAGCCAACCAACTGAGCCACACACAGTCAGGGCTTGAGGCCATAATTAATTGATAGTGCTCAATCCTGCAATCTTCACAACCCACCACCAATTTTATAAAATGACATAAGAGGGTGCATCATGAAAGGCTCTTCTCAATTGCCTACATAGAGTTTAGAAGTTTAGGGCTTGTTAAACACAAAATAAATTTTTGGGACACATTTATACCCCTCACTTAATTTGCAGTTTATTGGATGAAATAAATTCCTATTATAATCTTTTCTTTCTTATATTCTTAGATGTCTATTCCTATGTCTTGTACCTGTGTGTTCTCTCTTTCTCTTTTTTTAATCGGAAGAGGTCGGTGACTCCGTAGTTGCATAGTCATTAAGCACAGCTAGGGGTCACTTGGAAACATTCAGTTGTTTCCTCTTACACAACAGGTCATCCAGGAAGAGTTTGGACCATGGGCACATTAGCTTGGGCCACAGTTGACTGCAGTCTACCTTGAATCATATGGTTGGCCAATTTGGGGACAATCAAGAATGTAGGTGCCTTCGGTAATGAATCATCCTCCTGCCTTCTTTCATCTAACTTCAGTTTAGGACTCCTACTTCCTCCTCCCTGAGGGTAAATTTGAGGCATAGCCAGGTGGCCTCTTGACCAGGTCTTTAAAATTCAAAGGGTATGAATAAAAGGATGTGCTTGTCTCAGAACTTGGAGTCCTGGGACAAAACAGATCCTTGATAATAACAGTAAAACACACATCTGAAGTTTATACTGGACAATCTTATTGCCCCCCTTCACTAAAAACATGTAGCCAATTATGAGGCACTGTGAACCCCAGGTCCTACAGAATTCTTAGCTGTCGGCAGCATGGTACCGCTCTTGCAATTGTACAGTGTCTACAGTCCTCTGATATGTCAGTGGGAGATATGTCAGTCCTCTGATATGTCACAGTTGTTACTGCTTGTCCCTGCCCATAAACCCAAAGAGCAGAGTGAGTGATAGACTGATATTATATTTTCTCTCATTAGCAGTTTTACCTTTCACTGCTCTGTGCAAATTAATTTGGTTTATGAAAGGAGTAGAGAATAGTCTTGAAGAGAGAAGGAGAAACACGGGCAAGGGAGGAGGTTAAGCTGCTCCCCACTTCCAGCCAGTAAAGGCAGACAATGAACCCTGGCTTCCAAATGCCTTTTCTTTGTTCATTAACACTTTACTTTCCTCTTTTCCTAAAGTCTACTTTCAGTTACTGAGTTTTCCTTGAATTATGTTCTCCCCTTTGGTGTCTGAGGGCTCTATTTCTTTGAATATTTTCCACAGGCATTTGTTGTTTGTTTCTGACCTGGATCAAAGGATAGTTGGCCATAGAGTATCTAGTTCTCAGCTCCAGGCATCTCAAGGCCAGTGAAGACTTATCCATGATCATTCAATCTTCTTCAACTCACATTGGTTCTGGGTTGGTCAGAGGATTCTCAAGAAGGAATTGGTGCTGAGAACTGAGGCCCAGGAAATGCTGAAGGTAGGGAGGGTATTATTAGACTAAGGAGATGTAGAAAACCTCTGAGGGTCCAGGACACTAGGGTCTAGGATTAAAATCAAGATCCTCAGTTCAAGGGATGAAGCTTAAAAATAGACAACTTCCTTGGACCTCCTTCCTTTGCACTGTTTTCCAAACAGCCACAACTTCAGCTGGGACATCCTAAGCCAGAAGCTTTTAGGGGTACAAATGTGAACCAGACATTCTGTTGCAGAAGAAACACCCCGATGGAATGGAATTATGGCAGCGGCCATATTTTTCATGCCAACTACAGAGCTTTAGCACAGGCTTGAGGAGTCTCTAGGCTAAATGGAAATAGGCTCTTTATGCTTTTCCCAAAGCTACTAGTTTACATAAAAGCCACTTAGCCAAACCTTAGATCCCAGTTTATCTTTTGATCTTACTTTTGCTATGTTCACTCATAGGTTATCGTTAAGGAGAAAAGTGAGTCTGGACACCCATGAACAGGACAAGTTAACCAACACAACCCTCCCATAATGGGTACCAGTTGTTGACTTGGGGGTGTGGTTAACCTTAGTTTTTTTATCAACTTTGTTCAACAAACTTAAGCAAATACCCCTTTCATCTACTTCTAGAGTATAAAGTGAAAAAGGTAGCAACAATAACAGTTTCATTCTCTAAAATGATGCCCTTCCATGTGTTCATTTTTTTGGAGTGAAGTACAAAATATGTTCCTTTAAGCTTCCCTGGCTAAAAATAACATCTGATCTTTCTGCTTTTCAATGAGGAATTTTCTCTTTCCTAGGTCAAGGTTCAGTTCTCATAACTGTTTATCAATACTATCTTCTCTATCATTATGGGACAAGCATTATTTTATAAACCAAGAGCTTATACTCAAGCTAGACACACTGAATTGCAATGTGTTTTAATATCCAAATCTAAAAATAATTTTTCAGTGGGCAAAACCCAGATGTGTTTTGTCAGTCTCTTTTTCACTTAATGTCTAAAGCTTTATGTTTTTAAGGAAAATGTTATCCATGTGTTTCTCATTTATTTACACTTAACTCAGTATGTTCAGTATGAGTTATTTGATGTTCAAGAAGCCTTTTTAACTATTTTATGTGCTTATTGTATGCACCTATGAAATGGGAAGTTACTTATGCCAAGGAAGCAAACTATGCAAAGCTTATCACCATCACTGTCAACAACTATTTATCCTTAAGATTTCAAGATAGATTTAAAAACCTGAAGAATAAAATTGAGTTTTTCTAGACAAATCAGTGTAAAATTTAACAACTGTTTACAGGTGTCATTGGTGAGCCCATCTAACCCAGTAGTAGGAATTTTTTCAATGTGATTGTCTTAGTTGGGCTGGGCTACCAAACCAAAATACTTTACACTAGTGGCTTAAACAACTGAAATTTATTCCTCACAATTCTGGAGGCTGGAAAATCCAAATTCAAGGTATGATAAGATTGGCCTCTGATGAGGCCATTTCCTGGCTTGCAGACATCTGCCTGCTCACTGTGTCCTCACGTGGTAGAGAGGGAGCCAATGCAAGCTCTCTGGCATGATGTCTTATAAGGACACTACTCCTATTGGGTCAGAGCCCACCACTTTTATGACTTCATTTAACCTTAATTACCTCCATAAAGGCACTCTCCAAACACAGTCACTTTAGGCGGGGAGGTGTTGGAGCTTCAACATATTAGTCGGGGGACAGTACACAAATATTCAATCTGTAACAGTGGTCACTGGTTAGAAAGAAGAAAGGAAGGAAGGAAGGAAGGAAGGAAGGAAGGAAGGAAGGAAGGAAGGAAGGAAGGAAGGAAGGAAGGAAGGGAAAAAAGAAGGAAGGAAGGAAGGAAGAAAGAAAAAGGAGAGAGAAATAAATAAATAAAGAAATAAATCAATCAATAAATAAATAAATCTTTTCAGGCATATAATCAGTGAGTTTCATATCTTGTATTTCACCAAGAAAACTTACCTTACATGTATCCTCTTAGCCCTCAGTGTTACAGAGCAACAGAACCTGATGAAAGTATTTATTTTATCATGTTGATGTGGTGGAGATTTGTCTGTTCATTCAATACACTTCTCAAGCAGACACTGCCCTGGGTACTCTGATAAGTCCTCCAAATAGGAAGACTGGTAACATATAATTCCTTTGTTGCTCAGGCTGGTAGGGAAACTGGACAGTGCAATAGATGTTATTGAGGTCCCAACCATTGTTGCCTTGGCCTACTTGAATTGACCCACATGCAAGTGCAACCTGGAAATGCAGTGACCCAAGAGGTCACACTGGACTAGTAGAGATGGGGTGTGTCAGTTCTCATTTCATCTGGTCTGATGATTCTAAGATATGTTCCACACAGTCTCCCATAGAGATTCACAGGGGGTTGCCTGCAGCAGCCATCTACTTGTTAACATAGCCCTTATTGTGCTTCTTCCCTTGTCTTAATTCCCCTCATCTGTGCTTCCTGAGATCATCCACCAAATAACCACCTGCACTCAGATCCTTGCCCATCATTGGTTTTGAGGACAAGCCTAAAGCACACAGAAAGCCAGGAGTGGCAGCATAGTGATATGAGCTGTAACAGAAGTATGCACAGTAGGAAAAGGCAGTAGAGGAACACAGACTAGTTATTATTATTATTATTTTTTGGTAGAGACTTGCCAGGAATTTATTATTATTGACTTGTTGACTTAGCTCAAAGTCAACAAGTCACCATTCCCCCTACAGTACAAACCTTACAAAGGAAGGGGTACCATCTACTTAATATTCTATCTGTAGACTCTAGCACAGGTCTGGCATATAAGAGCTTAACATTTATTTGTTGACTCAATGATCCTTCTCTGACAGAGGAAAAATTAAGGGTTTTCAAAGGGTATTAAATCACACTTGGTCTAATGTTCAGTTCAGGTCTTATCCCCCAAACAGCTCTAAAATGAAAAAGAGTTAGCTTGAAGATTATGGGTATTAGAAAATGGGGTAAGATGTACTACGGCTGAATTCTGAGCTATTGTGGCATACTTGGGAAAAGAAAAGTCATTTAGATATGGTTGTATTGTAGAAGGTGAAGATTTGCTGAAAAAAAAAACAGAGATGAAGGACAATAAGTAGGTCAAGCAGGAGGACATGGTAAACCATGCTAATGCACATGGGGTCTCACTGGAAAATGATAGTGGTGGAGGTGGGGCATCAGGAAAGAATTTTCATGGGTGCAACATCTGATTAGAAAGAAGTCTTAGAAAGAAAACTCTAAGTTTCTTCCTTTGCAGTGAGGAAGATAGATGGGATTAGAAAATATTGGAGATACCGGGATGGAGTCCAAATAAGTCTAGGAAAATGAACGAACAGCATTGATGGTGAGATGTATATATTGAGGTAGAAAATACAGCCAAGGACTATGTCCTGGCATGGGCAGCCGGGTGCCAATTGTTGAGACAGAGCAGGTAAGGAGATACGATTATGAGAGCTGATGGATCTTAGTGTTTATGGAGCCTCCAGGTTAGAATATCTGGGTTCAAGAGAAAAAGATTTCAGTTGAAAATGTAGGTGTGGAGAGTCATCAGCTCATGGGTGATAATTTGAGGCCATGAGATTTAATGAAAAAGAAAAAAAACTTTAACAGTGGTTACCATACGTCAATCACTGATCTGAGTATGTATACATATTAACTCCAACTATTAAGTATACTTAATATTAAAGACTTAGTATTAAGTATTAAATAGCTCTACTTAACTGTTTATACTTCAAGATTAAGATACTAAATATTAACTCAGTATCAAATGGAACAACCTTATGTGGTAAATACTGTTATTCCACTTTGTAGATGAGAAAACTTAGGCACAAAGAAACTAAATAACTTTCTCAAAGTCACACAGCTACTAAGTAATGGAGCTGGGATTGCTCAGTTTGGTGAACTGAGAGAGAAAAGACAAGTGTCATAACTATAGGAAATCAAATAGGAGCCTGAACTGAGATCAATTAAGAACAATAGGGAGATTCAAGAGTGGTAAGAGAAATACGAGGGAAAAGGTGGAATTTTAGGAGCTCAAAAAGGGGAAGGCTTTACTTAGGTTACATGCCACTGAGAGATGAAGTTGCGAGAAGGCTAAGAAATATGCATTTTATTTCACATGAAAAAAGTCAACATTGATAGCTGTTTTAATGAAATGATGCAAGTTGGTCATTGAGCTGAATTACTCTGCATAGAAGATTTGATTCTAGAGAATGGTAAATTTTTGCTGCAGATATTGAAGGAGGAAATTAAAAGGAAGCCAAACTTTCTGGAGGCTGGAGCTACCTACCCTTGCTCATTTAATAACAAGCAAGTCTTAAACAGCAATAATGCTAAAAATGAAGGAAGAAGGGAGGAAGAAAAGGACAACCTGAGCAAAAAACACAGTAAAATATGAAAATTGAAGATTCTCCCACAAAGAATATTCTTAAAATTATTATTTTGAAGAACCCCCTTTTTTTGCATTTGATGTTGCTTATATGTGGAGAAATAAAAGTGTTACATCAGACTCTGGAGCTCAAAGTATCAAGAATACAAAGAAGATTCAAGTTAAGTCCCTTGCTGATGGGTATTGGCAGCCTACAAGAAACACGTGGGAGAAAGTTCTCAAGCTTAGAGTACAAGTGGAATGACTTTTGCACATGTCATTTGTCAAGCACGTCCAAAGACAGTGGTGAAGGCTGAAGGGACTGAGGGAGTTAGAAATCAGAGTAGGCAGGCCTAATGAGGTGGAGACAATTCTTTCCTCAGTCATGTTGGAAGGTAAGTCAGAAGTGTTTGGATGTAAGCTGCTGTGGTCAGCTCCGTCCGTAAGGGACTTTTGCTGATACCTACAGTGAATTCATTAGTTGTCAATGATAATTGAATCAATTTGGAGTGTTTGCCTGGAAGAGACTCCACTTTCATTCTGACTTGCCAGATTTTATAAAACGAAGCTTTAAATCGGTCAGCTGAAATTGGTTTATGAATTGCTGGAAATCCCTGGACAGATTTCCATCAATTCAAAACATCACAGACAATCCTGTATTTGCAGTGGGCTTTGAGTTATTCATGAAATCCTATTGAACATCTTTTTTGCATTAATTTAGTGATATTTCTCACTGACGTCAAGGTGATGAAAAATAACACTAAACCTTACTTGGCGGACTGTGGAGAACTTGGAACCCCACCAGGCATGCTGCAGGCAGTTTCTGGAAGGCAGGCAGAGGACCGGCATGCCTCGGAAACTACCTCAGAGATGAGCTGCAGAGAAGAACGAGTCTACAATTATGGGAATGAAATTCAGAAGTATGTAACTGCTGCCGGCAGTTTCTGAAAAGCTATAAAAAATATGAAAAACATGTACCAATGGCAGCGGTAAGCAGAAGGAGGTACACTTTCAAAAAGAAGAATCAGCATTTTACTTATGTATTTATCAAAAAGTTCTGTAGGGTTTACTGTTTTCCATGAACTTTTTAAATGACTTTATCAATGCTATTTTGTTTAACATTCTCAGCAACACTTATGAGGTAGGTTCTGTGGTTATACTCATTTTACAGACAATGGTGGTAGAGCACAGAGAGGTTAGGCAGCTTGTTCATGGTCACACAGCTGGTACTGAGCTGGCATTTAAACTTAGGGAGTCTGGCTGCAGAGTCCCTGCTTTTGGCTCCTAGACATGCTCCCCGTCAAAGCAAAGGAAACAGCTTTTCCTTTCAAGAATCTAAACCTATTTTCTCTAACAATACTCAGAATGACTTTCACACATGGTAGCTTCTCCTCGATTCTAGTTTTACTACACTGTACCTTATAAAACTGTTCTTGGTGGTGTGAGTTAGCCATCTACGACATCACACCAGCACTGCTGGAGACAGCAGAGACATGACGTTGAAAATCTTACTTAGTAGGGGGTCGGGGCTTCCCCCTCTGTGCAGTTGTGATCTTGACTCTAGGACATGTTGAAAGATTATGAATAGGAATAATTTCCACTGCATAAACTGTGAACACAGACATTTATGGACCATTTATGTACTACATAGTTCTACCAGATTGCCTTCAGAGAATCAGTAACTTCAAGAAATGGTAAAAAGCAGAAATTGAGAGAGGAAAAATTTAAATTGCTTCTGCGTAGCATTTTTCTCTTGACACACACATTTTTTAGGGCAAACTCACTTCATTTGCATCAGTTATATTGATTACTTTGAACAAAATTTGTGTTTGTGATATAAAGCCTATTGGTTAGTAGGTTTTTGTTTCACACAAATATCTGTCTATCTGATGGACACACGGTTAGAAACTATGCTCTTTATATGAAGTCTTTATTATAATCTCTATGAATTAATTCTTTCCATCCAGTGTGGTTCCCCCAGGAGTCATATGGCTCACGTGGAGAAGACTTACACTTTTCATGTGGATGTCTTATCTAGTGGCCAAAAAAATTGTCTATTTTTATTAAAATACCCTATTTCCAGTCCAGACTTCTCTCCTTAGTCTCTGGTGTCCAACTGTCTATTCAGTTCCAGTTGGACTTCTAACTGATGTTTCAAATTTAAAATGTCGAAAATGACCACCCTTTTACCTGCAGCCTTCCCATCTTAACTGAACAAAACTCAATTCTTCAGACTGCTGAAGCCTAACACCTTAAGATGCCTAATTGGCATCTTGATTTCTCTTTGTATCACACACATCAGCTAATGCAGTGAGTGCTGGCTCTACTTTCAGAAAGTCTAAAGCCCACTCAATCTTTATTTTACCTTGTGTACTACCTGTTTTGAATTACCATCTTCTCCACTTTGGATTGCTCCAATAGTCTGCTAATGGTCCCTGTGCTTTTCCCCATCTCTGTACAGCAGCCAAAGTGATCTAGTAAGAATACTTTTCTAAAAACCCTGTGGTAAGGGCCCCTTCAGAGGAAAGGTGGAAGTCCTTTGAAAGGCCACTGTTGCCTGCTCTTGGACTGCTGCCCCCCAGCTCCCCTGCCCCAGCCACTCTAACTCATTGCTGGTTCTCATATATCAGGCACACCCTTGCCTTGGGGGCCATGCGTTAGCTGTTTTCACCAACTGAAAGTTCTTCTGTCAGCTATTCCTACAGAAACTTCCTTCAGCCTCTTTTAAATCTTACCTGAAATGTCACTTTCTTAATAAGACTGACCATCTTATTTAAAATAGAACTCCTTCCCCCCTTTCCACCATGGCACTCGTCACCTAACAAATGGTAGAATTTACCTATTACATTTGTTATTTAGCATCTGTCTCCTCTGACTAGAAAGTAATTTCTCAGGGGCAGGGATCTCAGTCTGCTTTGTTCACTGAAACATCCTAAATGTCGAGAACAGAGTCTGACATGTAGTATATACACAATAAATACTTGCTGAGTAAATCAATGAAAGGATGAATTGAAAAATGCATATTACATTGGACCTCGCTAATGAAACCATCCTTGTCTACCCTGCTTCTCCATTTCCCCTCAGTGAGCCACACGAGTATTTCAAATATATACTAACTATGCATTTTGCTTTAAGACTTAACTATTTAAAACTTTCCATTCTTTAAACTTCCATTTAATGCACTTATTTACAACAGAGTCCTAAAATAGCACCCACAAATTTAATTAAATCCATCACAAATGTATCTTTTGTGATACAAATGTAAAACCTCAAAGTAAACTCTTAGAGAAACATCTGGCAGGTAGGTCTGGGTTTGCTATCACTGCATGAGTTTCCTAAATTGTTCTTCTATTCTGAGAGTCAAAAAGGATCATTTGCCTCTTGAATAAAATAAAAGAAGAGCTATCCCTGCTATTTAGAAATAGAGGAGATGGACAACAATTCTGGTCCACCTAATGATTCTTACTGAAGAACAGATTGGCTGTGAAAGCATTCTAATCTTACCTAAGGAAATGTGCACTGGAAACATAGTACCCAGGATAAAACCTCCTTCTATTTTGATTTAAGATGCTGAGCAATAAACAGTCGAAGCTACCAGTATCCAAGGACACAGATCTAGTGTTTTCCACCTTGTTTGAATGTTCAGTTTAGGCAACACATGGCAGCTGGACTCCATCCTGTTGTTAGTTAGGAGCTTCCCTGAAGGCAAGTGCCCAGTCATTATTCATGATCTGACTGGTATGCTTAGTGAAGTGAGCTAGCCAGTTTTCAGTCTGAGATCACCTTTAATCAGGGAGAGAGAGAAAACTTTGGAACTAAGAAGCAGAAAACAAAGATAAACATAGAAACAGCATGGCCAACTGTTAAAATCACAAAATGCAGATGGGACAAGTTTATCTTTCTATGCTCAGCACTTAGGACTAGGTGGGACTCAGAAAGCCACAGTGTCATTTGCACTGTCAGTTAGACACAGAGTGAAGGCAATTGCTCATAAACCCTCTGAACTCCTGTGCCTTTCTTCAAAATTGTAGTTGATCTGAAGGCATCACTATTCCCAAGATGTCTAGAATCCCTATATTTCCTAACAAAGAGAGTAAATAGTGAAAGCATGTCACTTCGACTTCACCTTTGTTTTTGAATCAATAATTGGTAAGGTAGTAGGTATATTTGGAGTTAATGACCAGTGTAGAGGGGTTGAGAGCTGGACTCTGGAGCCAAACCAGCCCCATCACCTAACCAGAGGTGGGACTTTGAGCAAGTTGTTTAACTCACAGTTTCTTCATCTATAAAATGGGAATGATCACTGCTCCTACTTCATGAATTTGTGAGAATGACTGGAGTTTATATATAAAAAGTAAAACCTTAGCTAAGCAGTTGATATTATTCCAATGAACAAATATCATCATAATCTCCCACTTTTGATGTATGCTAAACATTATTATTATTACCTAAGAATTAGGTCTTACCTTTATTTTATTTTTTAAGACTGTATTTTATTTTTAGAGAATGGGGAAGGGAAGAAAAAAGAGAGGGTGAGAAACTCCAGTTTGTGGTTGCCTCTTGCATACTCTCTACTGGGGACCTGGCCTGCAACCCAGGCACATGCCCTGAAGGGGAATTGAACCAGTGACCCTCTGCTTCATAGGCCCATGTGCAATCCACTGAGCTACACCAGCTGGGGCTACCATTCTAGATGACTTGAACATAAGATGGTTTTCCTTCTTGGTCACACTTTCACGGATAAGTTGGAGTGATGCTTCCTACTACATTAAGTCACAGTTTAGTTTCCCAAAGGGAAAGTGCAGACTGCTGAGCTGGGAGAAAGCACAGTGATAACGTTGCCAGGTGTGGAACTCAGGGCATGTGTGTGTGAGGAGGGGCTGGCTTCCCTCTCACTTTCTTCCAACACTGCTCTCTCTGTGAGTGACAGAGACAGACAGAGACTGAGAAGTCATCCATTAGATAACATGTTTTTTAAACCACAGGATGTCAAAAAACTTCCTAATCACTTTTTGATGACTTTAGTTTAATAATCTGTGAGTTTAGAAACACCAATTTTCTGTGGATTCATTACTCTATACATCATTTTTACCCATGTGTTTGTTAGTTATTGCCATGTAGGTACCCTACAACTTGGGAGCTTAAAATAACACATTTTCATGAACCTAAAGTTTCTGAAGGTGAAGAATCTAGCAGTAGCTGGGTGACTGTGGATCACAGCCGAGATGTAGGCTGGGGCCGTAGTTGTCTGCACGCTTGACTAGCTGAAGGATCTCCCTGCAAGTTCATGCATGTGGCTGTTGGCAGGAGATCTCAGCTTCTCACCATGTGGGCCTCTCTCCCTTGGACTGCTGATACCATGCCAGTTGGCTTCCCCCAGGGTGGGTGGTCCAGAGAACATGCAAGAGTGCCCAAGGTGGAAGCCCCATATCTTTTACAACCCAGTCGAAAAATGACTTAGCAGCAATTATGCTCCATCCCATTGATTGTGTACCAATCCTGCTACCATATGCCAGGGGACTACAGGAGGGTAACAGAGGCAGGGATCATTGGAGACTGTGTGCCACAGACATATTTAACTTTTTAAGAGGAATTTATATCTCCTTTTTTTAAATTAATCTGTAGCCATTGAATAGTCTGCATTAAAAATAAAATGGCAATACTTATATCTAATCCAGGTATTCTTCATTGAACATGACAATTTTGTCTGTATATGCATAACACTGTATATGTACATGTAACTCACACAAACTAGAAATGCAGAATATTAGCCCTGCCCAGACTTACTGACTCAGAATTTACATTTTAATCAAAGTCCAACAAGAGTGATAGGGACATTACATTTGAGAAACATCACAGAATATATTTTAAACTTTTTCAATCATAAAACCTAATATATCCTAAAAACTAATAAGGAAATGGCACTAACAAATTTGCTTATTTAATTAATGTTTGATACTGAAGCTCTCTGTTCTCTCTTCTTTCCGCTCAACCTACATGTTTTTTTGCTGTACCCACTCTATATAGAAACACAGTCTGCCCCCCCCCAGAACATGGAAGTCAACCAAAGCTTTGGGTTGTTTGTTTTTTTTTCCCCTTCACAGGATAATAGGTGGAGTACTGTAATGACATTTCAAACAACCATGTTTTGAGATAAGTTTTTTTTTATTGATGGCAGATGGGGATAGACTTCCAAAGAATACAGTTGGCTCTAGGAAAAAGAAATAGTTTTGAAAATCATCAACTGGTATTTGCAAAATGTCATCAGAGACTTTCTTTTCCCTTTGCCTAAAACAAATACAGACAATTCTACACAAAGAGCAAGCCTGTGTATAAAATTCAGCAATGTGTTTGAAATTATTCCATTTTTATAAGACAGCTCAAAGCACCGTGACAGTTGTGCAGACAAAAAGCTCAAACTAATTGGTTTTTGTGGTATTAATGAATTTGTATTGGTCTTGTTGCCATTGGCATTAATGCCCACCCACCAGTAAGTTCGAGTTCATCTCTAGAGGAGGGACCTTGAAGTAAAAGTAATTATGCAGCTTTCAGCTTGTTCAAAAAATCATTAAGATATATTTTTTCTGACTACAAAAAGAATACAAACTATAGAACATTTGAGAAGTACCCCAAAAAACTATAAGGAAAACAAAAGTCATCTGAAATCCCACTGAAAGATAACTACTGAAAAAGAGATAACTTCTGTCTTTCTTCCCTACAGTCTTTTTCTATGGTATACCTCCTATACATGTGTAGTATAGATGACTACATGTGTAGTATGGATGACATGTACACTCTGTACACATGTCATACAAGAAAGAAATGTGTAAGACTCCTGCAATGAGGAAAAACCTAAAATGATAGTATTTCTTTTTACATCTAAAACTGATGGGTTTCTGGGTGACCATTTCTTGCAATCTGCACACTGCCTGCCCACCTCTGCATACACCGTTGCAACCATCACCACTCTCAGAATTTTTCACAACATTTTCTTCACCTCAAAAAGAAATCTCATACCAATGAACAGTCATTCTCCACTGCCTGGTTCAAAGTAATTGGTAACTTGTTTTCTGTCTTTGTAGTTTTGCCTGTTCTGGACATTTCATTTTAATAGAATCGTGTGATACGATCTTTCATGTCAGGTTCCTTTCACTTCATGTGATATTCCAAGTTCACCCAAGTTATACCATGAATCAATGCTTCAGTCTTTTTTATGAATATTACACTATTGTATGGGTAGACCACATTTTGTAGATCCATTCATGAGTTTGTGGACCTGCAGGTTATTTTCACTTTTTTGGCTATCTAAAAAATAATGCTATGAATATTTATTTCTAAGTCTTGGTATGAGCCTAGGTTTTTAGTTCTCTCCTGTATATGCCTACAAATATGATGACTGTGTCCTACTCAACTCCATCTTTGAAAGAACTCTATGTTAAACTTCATGTTTAACTTTAAAGGAAACTGCCAAATTGTTTTTCCAAAGTGATTGCACAATTTTGTGTTCTCATCAGCAGTATGAAGTTTCCTATTTCTCCGTGTTCTTGCCAAGATTTGTTATTTTCTGTCTTTTTGATTTTAGCCATTCTACTGGGTATGTGGTATCTCGTGGTTTGGTTTGCATTTTCCTAATGACTAATTATCTTGGGCATCTTTACATGTGCTTACTGGCCATATGTATATTTTCTTTGGAAAAATACTGATTCCAATCTCCTACTGAATTTTATTTGTGTTTTTATTGTTGAGTTGTAATTGTTCTTTATACTATATTATAGATTCTAGGCTCTTATCAGATGTATGATTTGCAAGTATTTTCTTCTATTCTATGGAGTGTTTTTTTATGTTGATAGTAGAGTGGCCTTTAAACATTTTTAATTTTGATAAAGTTCAATTGCATATGCCTAATATATATAATATAGCATATGGGTGACACACATACATGTATATAAAATCAGGACCTTTAAAAAAGTAATTATTTTATTGAAATTAAGAACAAACTGACAGTGACCAGAGGGGAGGTGGGAGAGGATAATGAGGGGAAAAGGGGGGAGGGTTTTCAAAGAACATGTATAAAGAACACATGGACAAAGCCAAAGAGGGGTAGGATCGAGGGTGGAAGGTGGGGATGGCTGGGGTGGTGGGAAGGAGGGGGGGGAAATGGAGACAACTGTACTTGAACAACAATTAAGAAAAAGAAAAAGTAATTATTTGAAGTGAATTTCTGAGTGCTCTAAACTTATTTCAGAGAAAAAAATGGAAAGCCATTTTAAGGCAGTGCATACTTGATGCCTTTGCAATGCAAAAGGCAATTCAGTAAGTTCAAACATTTCCTAATTATTTCAATTTTTTGAAATAGTTTCCTGGTCCTCTCTCTCTCTATTCTCTCCTTTGGGTATATAAAAAGTAATTCCTAGTATCCAATGCTGAAAACACTGTTGAACTCCAGACAGGATATAGAACTTTCTTCTTTCTTACAAATGAGTTGGAGAGACTCATTATCCAGTTTGGTACTACGTGGAGAGAAAAATGCTTCAAATTATCAGAATAGGTTCCATCTCTTATTTTAAAAGAAGCAAATGGATATGTGAGTTATTTATTATTTATTTTGTTGCTTGTGCTTTTGGTGTCATATCTAATAAAGCATTGCCTAATCCAAGCTCATGAAGACTTACCCATATGTTTTCTTCTAAGAGTTTTATAGTTTAGTTCTTTAATCTATTTGAGGTAAATTTTCTATATGATAAGGTAGGCTTTCAAGTCCATGCTTTTGCATATGGATATTCAATTATCCCAACATTATTTGTTGAGAAGACTGTTATTAACCCATTTAAGTGTCTTGGTACCTTTGTTGAAAATCCATTGTCCATAAATGTAACTGCTCTTCTGTATTAAGTATTTTCTCCACACTGTTGCCAGTGGTTATTCTAAACTCTAGATGTGATCATGTTTTGCTGCTACTGAAATGTCTTCAATGGCTTTCACAGACTATAAGAAAAAGACTAAATCTGGCTGTGTGCAGTGTGCTAGAGAGAACAGGGGCTGCAGAGTTGGCACAGTTAGTTTTGAATCTGGCTCAGTCTTTTATGAAAAGTTTGACCTTATGGGACAAATTACTCAATGGCAGTTAGAGTGTGAACCTTACACTAGCAGGAACCTTGCCTGAATTGCTCTCCACCAAAAGTCTAGCATGATCACAGAGTCCAATATATCACCCACATCCAGATAATATTTGTTGAGTAGTGAATGAATCTCAGTTTCCTCATCTACAGAATAAAGATTACTACAACTATTTCATAATGTTCTTATCAATGATAAGTGTCAGAAGATACCCCAGTGATCTTTTAAAAATGTTTTTTACATGTAAAATACCTTCAGAAAACTACCTAAATCACAACTGTGATGAATTAAGTCAAAGTGAACACACTCCTGCCACCACCAACCACATCAAGCACCCCTGAGTCTCTCCCATAGACCCCTCTTATTGTTCCTCTTATTTCTCCTCTTATCCCTCTTTCCTGTTTGTAGCCGGGTACTTTTAAGATTTAGGTCCAGCATCATGTTTCACCTGGACATCCTTTGTGAGCTTTCCATATGGAGCACGGTACTTCTTTACATGCTTCCCAAGCGCCTTTGGCGTTGTCCTTATCACTCTGTATTGCAGCCATCTGTGTACTAGTCGGTCTCCCCAACATATTGTTGCGTTCACCACACACAGCAGAGTACCCACCCGTTATAGTAGGTATTCAATAAACACTTGGGGAGTGAAATCAGCTGATGTCATTTTGAGCCTGGGGACACAAAAACTATTTAATTTCAAGCTGTTATTATAATATTTTAGAAAACGTAAAGTACCAGGAGTTTGGCAGAATAACATAGAAATGGAAGAAGGTTGGATGAAATAATGATTTGGGTAAATCTAGTATTAACCAGTTATCCAAACAACTCATCATGGATTTTAATTAGTTATCTCTGAATCTTCTTAAAAATGTGTCTGTGGGGAAGCCTGTGCATGCACAAACAGCGCGTTGAAAGTCCAGATTGCAATAAATAGTTACAGTGTGAGAAGAGAGAGGGAGTTTCCTACATAAGCAATTTCAGTTTATCATCAGCAGCATACATGGTCATAACCCGACTGGCTTTTGCCAACCTGGGTGGGGAAGGCGGAGTGACAAGGCAGAGCTTCTAAACTGTGTGTCCACCAAAATGCAGTGCAGCCAGCAGGGAGGCATCTCTGAGTCGTAAAGACAGCTCTTTAGTGCGTAACCATCATTGTGGATAATGTGTGACACATGACACAGCTGTGGCAGTTTTTGTGCCAGGCAGGGTGAGTTAGTGGGAAAGCGTGTGGAGCAGCCAGACCATTTAGACCTGAAGGGAAGCCTGTGCAGCTAGTGGGAAGAAACAGGTGATAAAGCCATTTTCCTTCACTTTGTGATTCACTATCTAGACCACCAGATGGATTATACTGTACTTCTTCCCTGAGACAACATGTTCTGATGTAATAGCAATGTGAACTGGGTGTGGGTGTATGTGAATGGTGTGGGAGTAGACTGAGGAAAAATTGAGGGGGATTTTTAACAAATAGAGTGTGTGGAGTGTATGAAAATACACACACTTTAATAGAAGGAACATACAAACATTTCCACCGGAGCCAAAATGTTCCTCTAGGTTGGTGGGCTTGAAAAAGAATACATCTAGCTCAGAAGCTTGGCGTGCTGCATGTGGAAAGTTTTTACAGTTTGTCATCCTTGTTTTAAGGAGTCTTCACTGTCAACACTGAGAAGGTTAGTGACCTCGTGACTGCGTGGGGAGTCAGGAGAGGTGCCTGTCGGTTTGGCTGTAGACAGAGAGTACAGGAAGGGTTCCCAGGAAGCTCTCCATGGTCTTAGAAGTGCTGTTTAAAGAAAAGACTCTAACCACACCACCATCTCATTTTCTTTTTTCCCCCCAAAATGCAGGAGCCTTATGTATGTTTCCCTGGTGTTTCTATGGCAATAGTGTGGCAATTCAGTCTAGTAGAACTGGACCTTCACCTTTGTTTCAAAGAGGCATCTGCAGCTAGATTAGGGCTTAAGCAGATGATCGATTTGAGATGTTTTCATTAAGAGCTGACAAGTTGCCTGATGATTGCTGAGTCTGATGTAAATTTTTGGTCTATTGGATGACTAGATACATAAAGTTGTCAAGTGGCTTGTGTCATGGCAGAAGTTTAGTTAAGTAGAAAGACATCTAAGTATACAAAGTCTCAAATAGTGTTTAAATTTTGAGAGAATTCTATGAGGCTATGATTTTAGTGGGATGTGATCATGGAAAATCAGAAAATTGCTTTATACTTTCTGTGAAGCTATTAATGGGCCCCAAGAGTAGTGGGATTTGCATATATAAACACAGCGTCAGTGATAGTTTTCCTGGATATCTTCTGGGTTGGTAGAAACACACTCAGGTTGTAGAATTTGAACTAAAATATTGAATGTGATACATAAACCACTATATCTAGTGAAATCAGGAATCATGGGATTCCACAAATTCAGAAATTTAACTGTCAACAGAAGTTAAGGATTTCCATCTTTCCCTCTCCCCCTCCATCACTCTCCTTCCTCCCTTGCCCTATTTTCCTTCCCCAAATCCTAATCTCTCTTTCCTACATTGCCCTAGCAAATAACTAAGAGAGTGGGTATTTAGGCTACACACAGATAACCTTGACAAACAAGAGCAGAAGGAAGGTAACCAGAGATGACTTTTGTGGAAATTATTTTTAAAATGCCAAGTACAAAATAATTTATTTTTTAAAGAGAGAAAGCTACATTTTACATGAATTACAATAAAAACATAGAAATGATTTATACAAGTTTTTATAAAACTTACCACAAACACGTTAGGATTAGAGGTATGTCTCGCTATTGTTTTTTTCCCCAAAATAATGTGCAAATTTTTTCTTATTTTAATAATGCACTATTCTACTAGTGGTATAATCTGTTTTATATCTATATCCAGGGAAGAATAAATTCTGGTCAGCCTAGCATAATATTGTGATTAAAGGAGACAAAAGCTCACCTATAAATGTATTTTTTATTTTGAATGCCTTTCTTACTGGCGTTTAACTATGAAATCCTACATGCCTCTTGATTGCAAACTTATTTCCGCAAAGTTCATACTAGCACAGAAGTCAGACTGATCAGAATCACACACTGATAGAGCTAGAGGAGAATTGGATGCCTTTCTGCACTACACCCCTTTTACAGATGAGAACATTGCAGGCCAAAGAAGGAGGGTTTGTCCTGGGTCACGTGGTTTTCTGGGGCAGAGCTGGGTAACAGTTCCCTGAAAAAACTCAAAACATCCACAGAGACCTTCTCTCCTTTTGCATGTCCTTCCTCATTATCTTTTTAATCTCAGCCCTTTCCTGCCTGTGTTTGTCTTTTGCTCGGGTCAGTTTATATGTGAGGGCTGGGCCCATAGGCAAGAAAATATAAGGATGAATACAGTTTTAAACTTTTTAATTTTTATTAAGTTAATCTCATTTACAGTAAAATTAAATATATCATAATCAGAAAAGCATCTATCCTGCATTTAACACCAGCTTTTTATAAAAAAGGATGGATGACTGTGAGTTTCTTTTCAACCCTGGGATCCTGAAATTCTGCATCTGAACTGTAAAATGACTCCAGTACAGGATATCATCTGGTGTGTGGTTCACAGCCAGCAGGAACTGATTTGAGGTCTAGAAATCTTTCCTGTTCCCCATGGAAACAGAGAGAGGAAAGGAATGTTTATCTGAGGAGACACTTCCAGGTACTGTTTCTTATCTACACTCGTTACTCTGAGTTACCCCATTGCAGGTCCACATTGGCCTCTGTAAGTCCCATGCACTGGAGGACGTTGACAAGGCAGTGAGTGTGTCCCTGAACTTAAAGTGCTTGTACCCTCATCCTACCATAGGGCACTGGCTCGGAGAGAGGAACAGCCTCCTACCCTCCTGTGGAACTAACAGCCTCCTGCTAACCTCTCCCCATCAGAATAACCTGCACGGCTTCTCCCATTTGGCCTCATCTGGTGTATCTTTATCTTGTATCACCTCTTCTGGGAGAGCAGGAAGCAGCATGGCCAACAGGCAGCTTCTGCTTCTAGCCATCTTTTTGAAATAGAGAAAAGAAGTTTTTCAAAGAGAACAAACAGAAAATATTTAACAAGTGCTAGTGCATTCTCTTACTCTGCAGCTTTTATTTTCTTGTTTTAACCAGTTGTCATGCTGTACTCCTTATGAAAGCCTAACCAATTGTGTACATGTGCATACATGCCCTACTGGGTGGAACCAGGCTGACGGGCTGGTAGAGAGCATCATTCAGGTGTCCAACGAGGGTCCAGACTTTCATAGATCTAATTACATGATTTTTTTCTACTTCACAATTTATGTTTACAGAGAGAAGCTATCGTGTTTTTAAGGGACACTGGTTAAGTGGCCATTTTAGATAGTCAAGAAGATACATTGTTAAAGTGTTCAGAGAAATTAGGAATACAAACTGGTAAATAAGATATGAAACCCAGCACTGCCTCCAGACACATAGGGAACATTTTTCTTCCAATAGACAGCAGTCTTCTCCAACTCCCTTAGGCACCATGACTAGTGAGTTTCTCTACCACAACCTTAGACTGTGAGCAGAGATAGCACAAGCAAGGGCAGGCCCCCTATGGTTGTGCAGCTTCCATATCCATCAGCAACTTTTCTGGACTTTCTTGAAAAGTAGTTGCCATTCCTGGCTCATAGGTTTCCTCTGTTTCATCATGGGGCCTTTTAGTGAGGACACCAAACCCTGTAAGCCTCATGAGCGTGTTAAAAAAATAGAGAAACCAATGTCACCAAGGTGTAGCCAATCATAGAGTTAGAAAATGCCTTCTAAAGGGAGTTACTCTGGCACCCTGCCGTCCTCAAGAAAAGGCCCCTTTGGCTCTAAATCCTATATTCTATCCACAACACCACTTTACCTAAGGCATAAATCTTTACATCTGGCAATTCTGGGCTCTTATTTATTTTGACTAAGTTATTTAAGAAAGTTTTGATAAGTTATTTTAACTTTTCTCCCTACATTTTATGGTATACTGGTCATTTGGGGGTTCTCTGGGAACAAAACCCAAAATTATACCAATATTTCTATGGGAAAATGGTCTCTGAATAATACTGTTTTAAATAAACTGACATCTCCAAGAACATGACTGCAACATTATTAACATAAAGATTGTGTGAGTGCTGAGGGATCCTGAGCAGGGGTGTGGCCATCTTTTGTGAAGGCTTCTTGGAGAAGGGCAATGTCATGTGATGTGGTTGGCCACTGAGTGACTGCAGGGGTAGTAGACATGAGGCAGGAGGTTCTTTCCTGGGCTTTCACTTTGAACACCCAAGATCACTCACTTCAAGTTCTCTCTGCTAGTCTCCCATAGGTGCCCTAGGGTTTCTCATTCCCTCTTATCTTTCAGTGGCCTCTGAGGTGGGTGTTCTATATAGTGATTGTCACCTTTTCCATTCTCTCTATCATCTTTCTCAAGGAGTTTATGTTCCTAGCTAATCTAGGATAATCAGTCCTGAATAAACAAATACATAAACTAGGCTTCGGAAAGCCTAGTTTACCTGAGTGAACCTGTATGAGCCAGCTCATCTCCATTTCTTCATTTATAAAAATGAAGAGAGAAGATCAGATGACCATAATGAGTTCTTCAGGAGGAAGGTGAAGCATCTCAACTCTAGGCTTCCATTTTGTAACTTCAGTGATGATTTCTGAATTCCTAGAATCATTTCTGGTCCCCACTTTCATTTCCTAAGGAATAGGCGTGTTTTCCTTATGTGTCCTCCCAGCCCTAAATTACGGAATGCCCACTGTTGCAATCATGTTGTTCCCCACCAAACAAGATACCCCTGCTCACTCCCTAGTGGGGTGACTTCATCCTACAGATGGGATGAGTTTGATAGGAGTAGGGTAAGAGATACCTATAATATTAAGAAAAGAAGCAAATAAACAAAAATAATTCCTTAGATGATTCTAATGGTCAACTGAAATTGAGAACTTGGCCTTCATCATGATGCAACAAGTCATCTCTTTGGATCTTATTCAACAAATGCCTGATGTCCTCATCTATGAATGAAAAAGATATTTGTGGATAGGGTGGCACCTTGGAAAGGGTTAGGAGAATATTGAATAATAGTAACAATGTTGTACTGTTGAATACTAAAGAATGAAAATGGGACATGTAATTCTTTAAGTAACCTACATTTGCAAGCCATTATTTGAAATATCTTTGCAAGCCTAATTTGGTACAATGAAATAATGATCATTTAATAGGAACTCCACACATGGAAGTAAGTATCTGTAGGGAAAGGAAATAGACCTATGACCTGAGAGCTTTTAATGTAAAGATATGTGATGCTCTGAATGCAAGAATTGACAAGGACGTCCAGTGTGCAGCTACTTATTTGAACATCTGCAGGGGCGAGTTTGTTGTTGCTGCATGTCATGGGTATCACTTTATTATTAATATCATTAAGTTGATGTCTTGGGAGCACAGCCATTATCCTATTTTGGCTTTAGATTTAATTCTGGTTTTTGACAAATGGTGGGATGGGAGCAGAGATTGACTTCGCTGTAAGAAAGAGGCCAAAAAAATATGATGTCTTGAAGTGCCCTGAAAAAGTGCAGTTATATAATTTGTTGAGATGAGTTAAGTGGTAGTCATCTTAATGCTTGACGTTACAGATTCTTCCCATAGTACTAGATGTTCAATTTAAGCACACTTTTGACACTGAGGAAGTACTGTTCTGTGTAAGGTACTCAAAACTTGTCAATGTTTGATGGCTTTTTCCTTAATGTAATTAATTACCTGAGATTTACCCAAAGCCATTATAGAATACAAGGGTATGAATTCACTAAAGAAGTGAAGCCTGAGCATCAGAAATGATACTTGGATATTCAAGATAGAAAGCTGACTGGCAGGGTTTGTTGTAGAGACAGAGGCCTCTTTCAGCAATGACAGCAAGGGCATCAGCCAACATAGGGAGACTTGTTGAGGACAACCAGAAAGACTAAGTATGCCACAATCACACCAAAATCTGTAGGGAAGGCAGTGTCAGTATAAACTCACACCAATATTTCATCTAGTTAACTACACCAGTCTTTTCACCTAGAGAGAAGTCATGACCAGACAGAGGAAACAATGACATTTGTTCTTGCCTTTCCTATTATCATCACTGGGAATACCTGGTTTTCACCTGGGGCACATTCTGTCTCTGTTTATTGTCTGGTTAAATGAATATTTCAGTACTGCTGATTATGAACATCTGCCTTAAACCTGGCCTGCATGGATAACTCCATATATGGAATCTGCTCTGATTCATTGATAAAAATACACAGGAGGGAGACAGGTCACAACTGAATTGTTATGATGGAGCACTTCCTACATATTATACGTTCAGATCAAGTTTTCTAGGATAAACTTCAATACAAATACAGTGTTTAATAAGGTTCACAAGACTATCAGGAAAGCAACTATTGCAGAATATAATATCACAGACTAAAAATGTCAAGTGCCTCTGAAAAAATTTGTTTTCTAAGGAACTTTATTGTTTAGGAAAGAAAGGAGGGCAGTGCCCACTAGTGAGAATTTTATTAAAACAGTATATACAAGCAAATATCAGAAATCAGCTACCATTGAGATGGTTAAAAATAAACATCATTTAAAAACAGAATAGTGCATGTTTAAAATAATGGACTGAGTTTAAAGAATGCATTGCTTATTAACAGCATCTTACTTGATATTTTTTCCACTTAGGGGAAAAGCACTTAATCACTGCTTACAAAAATTTAAGATGTATTTTAGTTTGATTTGGGTTGTTACATTTCAGCTTGTCTTGTGGACTCTCTGCAGCTTATTAATGCATTTTCAATAGGCTTACCTGCAGTCTAATAGTACCCCATGCAGAGATTCTTGTTCACAGACAGGGGATAGTGGCAGCTGGGCCAGGTGACAGTATGGTCCTCCTTTTCCTCCTATTTTCATTGTCCTCTTCTTTATCTTCCTCTTTCACCTCTATCATCACTGCCTTTGTCACTTCCAGCTCTTGTATTATGTACAACTTTGTCAGATTTTACAGAAAATGTTACAGAATGAGACTGTCAGGGAAGCAACTATTGTGGAATACCACAATATTGTGGAAAACTATTGTGGAAACCAGTGACTCAAAATTCCATGCTTTTGAAAAAATTTATTTGCTGTGAGCTGTATTGTTGGAAGAAAGGAGAGTAGTGCTCACTAGCCAGAAGGTGCACCGTTACCACCTCTGTTACACGCCAAGAATGTAGGGCTTTCGTTTATATGGAGAGACCTTTCATACATATATAACCAACAGCAAAGCAGCAGCCTCAGTCACTCAAAAAAGGAAAGCTAGTGACACTCAGCAAGGGGGTGAGCATGGGCACACCTGGTGCTAAATTAGTACATCTCTAACAGTGTGATGAAATAATACATTTGAAAAGGGTGATTATGTTTGTCCATTAAAATGTTAAGGATGTATTGTTTTGTTACAACTTCCACTCTCTTTCTCTAACCATGGACATGTAGTGCTGTTCTCCAAAGGAGGGACCAATATTGTCAACACAGGTTACATATAATCGGTGCCCTCTATTTAGGAGATGCTACACTAAAGGCTGTGCCCTCACCAAAAGTCCCCTGAGAGATACAGAAGTTTTCTCATTTACCACAAAGAATCAGCCCTGGCTGGTGTGGCTCAGTGGATTGA
This sequence comes from Artibeus jamaicensis, assembly GCF_021234435.1. Classification (NCBI taxonomy): domain Eukaryota; kingdom Metazoa; phylum Chordata; class Mammalia; order Chiroptera; family Phyllostomidae; genus Artibeus; species Artibeus jamaicensis. The sequence continues at coordinate 54,837,735 of NW_026522030.1, forward strand.
GTGCCAGCCTGCAAACCAAAGGATCACTGGTTCCATTCCCAGTCAGAACACATGCCTGGGTTGCCATCCGGGTCCCCAAGTGAGAGGCAACCACACATTGATGTTTCTCTCCCTTTCTTTCTCTCTCCTTTCCCCTCTATCTAAAAATAAATAAACAAAATCTTTTAAAAACTAAAAAAGAATCAACGGCACAGATTAGTTCATTTATTTTCCCAGGATCACATAGCTAGGATGCACAGAGACAAGATTCAAACTGTCTGACTCCATAACCCAGCAGTCCCCAACCTTTTTAACACCAGGGACCAGTTTCATGGAAGACAGTTTTTCCATGGACTGGAGCAGGGCAAAGGATGTGGGATGGCTTTGGGATGATTCAAGCACATTACAGTCAAGCTCACCTCTTACAGTGCCTCCTCCTTCCTGGTTTCCAACAGGCCTGAACTAGTACCAGTCCATGGCTAGAAAGCTGGGGACCCCTGTTGTTATCCATGCCCTCCCATGTTATATGGCTGCTTCCCTCAGCCATATAACACGTACTGATGTAGATAAAGGTAGTAAGAGTATTTATAGGACTCAGCAAATTACGTAAGTTGCGCAGTGGTTCGCAAATCAGGCTACATCAGAATCACTTGGGAAGCTTATTAAGAATGAAGACCTCTTTCAGCAATGACAGTAAGGGCATCAGCCAACATAGGGAGACTTGTTGAAGACAACTCAAAAGGTTACCCTTAGAGAATCTGATTAAAAAGGTGGGACATCTGCCTTGGGAATTATTTTCATAATTGCTCCCAAGTAATTCAGATGTAGGCCATCAGCTCAGTATTCAGGAAGTTCCAGATTAGATTGTACATGTAAGCAAAGTGCCTTTAGGCAAGGAAACTGTATTCTTTAAAACTACTATATTCAAAAAGTATGTCAGTATTAGAGATATAAAGAGAATACTGGAAACAGCCCCTGACATGATAGTATGTTAGGAGAGACAGGTTGGTGAACAGAGAACCAGAGTGTGCAGGTAAAGTGCTTTAATGGAGGTAGACAGTAGCAAGGAAGACAGCCTGTATGTGTGGAAGTGAGCAAAGGCTTGGCAGAGAAGGGTAAGATTTAGGTAAAACTTTACATTGTCTCTCTATAGGGGAGAAAGGGAAGGAGGGAATGGCATTTGAAGCAGGAGGCTATGATATTTGGCCAGCAGCTGGGAGATGTAGTGTGGTCGGCCCTGTGTGCTGTGGCAAGAAGAGAGAACTTGTGGTATTAGCCAACAAACACTGGCATATTTAAATGTGGTTGTGGAGAAGAATGGCAGCATTTGAAAAATCGCTGATGGCTTAAAGGAGGTGAGGCTGGAGAAGTGGCAAATCAGTAGTTAAGATAAAAGAGGATATGGCTCTAACTGAGACAGGATGGATGAGTGTGAAGAAAAGGGCAGGGGTTAGAGCAACAATCTGAAACAACATATGCAGAAAGTGAGAATGAATTGGATGGGGTAGGAAGTGGAAAAAATAAGTAGGAGTCAAGGATGAGGCGGGGATTTCTACATCAGCACAGACAACACTCTTAGCCAAGGTTTCTGGGAAGAAGACCTGTTGTTGGAGATGCCAGGTCTAAACCTAGGGGGAGGTTTCTATTTTATTGTCAGAGTTCATCATTTCAAATAGAAAATTAATGTGAATTTGAGGACAAGTGAAAAAATAAACAATTTTATTATAGAAATAATTATAATTATTATTGAAAGAAGTGTGGTTCTTTATAATTTTATTCATGCTAATTTGGGATGGTGAAAGCCTTAGGCCTTTAATATCCACCTCTTAAAAATACATGGAGATATTTTTTAATTTTAGATATTTTCTGATAGATTAATATTGAAAACCCAGGCTCCATTAGTCCCAGTGGTCAAACTTAAATCTCTTAATGTGTAAGTCTTTCTGTACTTGCTTTCCAGTAATAAAGTGGGTGATGGAATTTTTAAGAAAACACTTTATGGCTCTGCAATAGATGAATTTGTCCACTGGGGTTTATATAATGACTTTGGAGAAAGCTAAAACAATGTATAAAATAAAACCCTGTGCAAGAAAAAATAATTATAAAGAATTCCCACCTGAAATGATGGAATGCCTATAGTTATACAGTTCTGTATTTTGTTTCAATATCTATTTAATAACAAAACTTATTAAACCCTTTAGTAACCAGAAGTCCCATTTTAAAGCACTTTATTCTAGGGTGTTAAGAATTCCACTAGTGGAGAGCAATAACTTTTTCCAAACATAGGGAGAGAAAGAGGCAAAAGAGGCATCCTTGGTCTGAGACTCACTCAAGTGAATAGAGACTGGGGGGGCGTCTTTCTTGTTGGATGGAAGATTTCTTGAGGTAGGATCACCAAGTGGACAGCTGGACCAAAAATCAGGAAGTTCTGATGTGCAAAACCTATGGCTCTGATTTGAAATACTAGAGTAGGACTTGGGTCCTTGCACTGCTACTTGCTGCCTACATGTTCTTAGGCAATCAGCTTACATTTTCTGAACCTCACTTGCCTAATGGGAGTATTGTCAAAACTATTAAATGAAATGTGGTAATGGTCAAATTGCTTTGTAAATTGGAGGGACTTATGTAATTTTAATTATTATAGTTTAAGAACTCTCTTAAAGTAAAACTGGATCGTGTTTATGTTTTTAAATACAAAACACACACACAGAAGAAACTCCCAAGTGTTTTTTTTTTAGCTGGATACTTCCCTGATTATTTCTTTCCCATGTACTTAGCAGCTAATGTTCTGCAGGCAGGGTATGTTCAATTTTGGTTTTAGTGCACGGGAGGAGGCTTTTGGTTTGTGTTATTTATTTTGCAAAATAAGTTATTTTCAATTTTTAATATAATTAGCAACCTCCAGCACTACAGTATATGAAGAAGCTGGTGTACTACCATGTATCTGGCTCCTAATGTGGACCATAGCTTCTGCTGTGCTGTTCCACCTATGGAAAACTGACTTTGAGAACAAGTGTTCTCATATTATGCATTTTCAACATTACCTGGAAGAAAAAAGGAAGCACTGGAGGGATGCAGCAAGCCAGTTAGGGGTCCCAGAGGAAAAAAGAGGGTGGAGTTGTGCTTTTTGCAGCATCCTCCTTAAGTCCTGCTGGAGTGCCAGCATTCTGATAAGATTATTTAGTTTAAAGTGATCTTGTCTGGGGTGGTGAAATTGCCAAAATTTAGACCTAACACTTTGCCTCAAATGGTTTGCACCATAGCCACAGGCCTCTTATATCTCCCCATGAGTATGGGGTGTGTTGATGAGAGTGTATAAGTGTGTACATGTGTGTGAGTACATGTAGTTATGTAGGGGCACTAGAAAGCCAGAGAATCTGGAGAAATGGACCCTACTGTAATATCTGTCACTAAGAAATCATGAGACCTTGGGAGAAATCATCTCACCTGTCTGAATCTCGTCTCATCTCTTCTCTCACCTGGAATATAAAGAGCAAGATAAGATGCCCTAACATTTTATGGTCTTTTGATCAACTGACTAAGTGTTTGATTCAGCAAATCTTGGACCTTATGGTTTTTTCATTCTAAGTGTATTATTGAAAGGGCAAACTTCTGTCAAGTGGGTTTCTGTGTTCTGTGTTCAGTGTTCAGAAGCCATAGACTGTTCCCTTAGTATTAGTCTCTCTTTTCCCTCCCAAGGCAGTAGAGGGCCCACTATGGCATATATACCTGATTCTACACAGCCCTTGGCTCTTCAAGCAAAACTGATGACATCACTTGTCAGAAGACTTAAAAGCATCAAGAATGTCTTCATTGTGATGGAGGAAAGCTTCCTAACTTGGCAATAGAAAGTAGAGTCAAATAAAGGTGAAGCTCACTTTTTTCTGTTGCCTTCTGCTTATCTCCCTATTCTGATAAGCCTCTTGAAAATCCAGAGAAGAGTGTTCAGTCCCGTTAGGAGAGAATCCTCCTAAGGAAAGAAATTCTGTCCAATTTTACATGACCAGGAAGTCATGATTTAATAGATAATGAGTGTATGTTACATAGCCTTTGTAAAAATGATAAATATAGTCACCTTATGTAATTGCTGTGTGGATAATACCTTAATGATATAAACTTCATGACTTAAGACCAGATCTACTCAGAAAATCACATTTTTTACCCACTGAGATTGGGCTGAAGTTTAAAGTTGAATTCTACATTAAAAATTTTAAAAACTATATCCTGCATTTCTTCCTCTAAATTGAAATATGATTCTTGTTGGTTTCTTATGTTCTTCAGCCCATTATGAAAGTTTGTATCTTCCTATGTCTCCAGAGACTTATGAAACTTTTAGGTTCTCAAAGTTTAGGGGATGCTAATTATCTCACATTCAAACAGATCAAATAAAAGTGTACAATATTTTGAACCAAGCATTATAACTGCAATAAATATCTAAGTGACATTCACCTATTCATGTGCCAACTTTTACTAGGTATATTATTTGTATAAGGCATTGGACTTGGTGATGCAAAGCTAAATCAAGGCACAACCTACTCTTAAGGAATTAAGAACCTTATAGGGAAGTTAGACTTAGACAATAATGACCAAAGTAAATTTGCTAAAGCCAAAGAGGAACACAGTTGACTCAGGAAAAGTTTCTAAGATTTTTAAAAAGTTGTAGTTTTTACCCTATGTATTGGGACTTCCCAACACCACTGTCAGATCTGATGATTTGCTAGAACTCACAGAACTCAGTATTTGATCATACCCACAGCTGTGCTACAAGTAAAATTAAAAAAGAGAAAAGGTGCATGTGGGAAAATCCAGAGGAAGTTAGGAGCAAGCTTCTAAGAGTCCTCTATCCCAATGGAGTCACACATGAGCTGAATTTGTCCAGCGACAAGTTGCAAAAATGTGAGATGTCATCTGCGAGGGAATCCCAGTAGATACTCAGTGCCAAAGGATTTTTACTGAGGTCTGGTCATGGAGGCTCCCTCTGCCTAGCACATACCAGAATTCCAAAGTCCCAGAAAGAAAGCAAGTATTCAATATAAATCACATTGTTTGTATAAACAACTGGGGCACAGTGAGCCCATTCTATCATGGCAGGGGTACAGCAAATCCATGATGAAATCTTGGGATGCCCAGCCTAGAGGTGTAACTCTTCTCTGTCTTTCAGACTGAAGCTAGGATTATGGTGATCTCTTATGACACAGTCCAGCCTTCATCCCTGAGAATGCTAGAGTTGTTTTCTGTTCCACTTGCTGCTGACACAACCAGCTTTTCCATGAGCAGGTGGATTAATAAATGGTGCAATCCTAGTTCATCTTCCCTGCAATGGTTCTCTATATAACCTAGAGAAGGAGATTGGATCCTCCAGACTGGTTCTGTGTAAGCATTCTTTTTTTTTTTTTTGCCATTTAAGAACATTTTTAATTTTAGTTTTTTTATTGTTGTTCAAGTTGTCTTCATTTTCCTGCCACCACTTCCCCATGTCCCACTTATCCCTACCTCCCACCCTCGATCCTACCTCCCTTTGCTTTGTCCATGGGTCCTTTATATATATTCCTTGATGACCCTTCCTCTTTTTCCCTTTTATCCCCCTCCTCCCTTCCCTCTGGTTACTGTCCATTCTTTATTTTAATGACTCTGGTTTTATTTTGCTCGCTCATTTGTTTTATTAATTAGGTTCCACTTATAGGTGAGATTATATGGTATTTTTCCCTTTTTCACCACCTGGCTTATTTCACTTAGCATAATGCTTTCCAGATCCATCCATGCTGTCAAGAAGGTTAGGAGCTCATTTTTTCTTTCTGCTGTGAGTATCACTGTGTAAATTTACTAGTTTTTTGGACCCACTTATTTACCGATGGGCACTTAGGTGGCTTCCAGCACTTGGCTATTGTAAATTGTGCTACCACGAACATTGGGTTGCATAGGTTCTTTTGAATTGATGTTTCAGGGTTCTTAGAGTATAATTCCAGCAGTGGAATTGCTGGGGCAAAAGGCAGTTCCATTTTTAGTTTTCTGAGGAAGTTCCAGACTGTTTTCCACAGTGACTGTACCAGTCTGAATCCCCAACAGTGTACTAGGGTTCCCTTTTCTCCACAACCTAGCCATCACTTATTGTTGATTTGTTTATGCTGGCCATTTTAACTGGTGTGAAGTGGTATCTCATTGTGGTTTTAATTTGCAGTTCTCTGACAGCTAGTGATGTCAAGAATCCTTTTCTCTCTTTGGTCCCTCTGTATGTCCTTGGAGAAGTGTCTGGTCAGGTCCTTTGCCCATTTTTAAATTGGGTTGTTTGTCTTCCTGGTGTAGAGTCATGTGAGTTCTTGATATATTTTGGAGATCAAAGTCTTGTCCAAGGTATCATTTGCAAGTATATTTCCCCCTATCATTGGTTCCCTTTACATTTTGTTGATGTTTTCTTTAGCTGTGCAGAAGCTTTTTATTTTGAGGAGGTTCCATTTGCTTATTCTTTCTTTTAAATCCCTTGCTCTAGGGGACATATTGGTAAAATATTGCTGTGTGGAATATCTGAGATTTTCCTACCTATGTTTTTCCTCTAGGACTTTTATGGTGTTGTGACTAATATTAAGTCTTTTATCCATCTTGAGTTTATTTTTGTATATGGTGTAAGTTGGTGGTTGTGTTTTATTTTTTTGCATGTAGCTGTCAAGATCTCCCAACACCATTTGTTGAAGAGGCCATTTTTACTCCATTTTATGCTTCTTCCCCCTTTGTCAAATATTAGTTGACCATAGAGGCATGGGTTTATTTCTGGGCTCTCTATTCTGTTTCATTGGTCTATGTGTCTATTCTTATGCCAGTTCAAGACTGTTTTGATTGTTATGACCTTGTAATACAGTTTGATATCAGGTATTGTGATCCCTCCTATTTTGTTCTTCTTTCTTAAAATTGCTGCAGCTATTTGGGGTTGTTTATGGTTCCATATAAATTTTTGAAATGTTTTTTCTATATCTGTGAAATGTGTCATTGGTATTTTAATAGGGGTTGCATTGAATCTATTAATTGCTTTGGGTAGTATGGATATTTTGATGATGTTTATTCTTCCAATCCATAAACATGGTATATGCTTCCATCTGGTTGTGTCTTCTTTAATTTCTTTCTTCAGTTTTATATAGTTTTCTGAGGACAGGTATTTTACCTCCTTGGTTAGGTTTATTCCTATGTACTTTATTTTTCTTGTTGCTATAACAAATGGGATATTTTTTCCTGATTTCCATTTTTGGTACTTCATTGTTGGTATACAAAAAAATGCCTTTAATATCTGAGTATTGACTTTGTATCCTGCTGTTTTGCCAAATTCATTTATTAGGTCAAGTAGTTTTTTGGTGGAGTCTATAGTGTTTTCTGTGTAAGCATTCTTAATCACAATTATTTGGGGGGGGCACTTGAGGCAGAGGGAAATGACGGGAAGAACAAGTACTTTGTTAAAGCCAAATTGGTAATATTTGTGAGCCTGCATGTATGCTTATCTTGATTAAGATAAATAAATAACAAACTAGCATGAATGTTACTTTTGGTTCAACTTGACCCAACAGGTGTATTTTTATGAATGATTTTCTGCCTCTCCTCCCCCAGTTTGATGTGTGACTGACTGGCTGTTCTTAAACATAGCTGGAATACACTCAAAAGAGAAGCATGACTCAAGAGGAAGAGGAGTGATTGAGCATTGGGAATTATGGGTTGTGTTTAGTCTAACTATCCATTTAACCTCTAAGTAAGTTACTTAACCTCTTGTCCTGAGGAACTCTTCCCTAACTCTTGTATAATAACTCTTGACTAACAGATGTTTTAACAACAACATAAATAAATTGGCCAGACAATTGACTGGCTCCAAATTGATTGGCTGTGTCCACAAGCATAGCTCAAGACTGTCAGACCTTCAGAATAATGACATGACAGATCTCAAAGCTGATGCTGGTATTTTCTAATGTTCTGTGAAATCTGTGCTTTTTTTTTTGGTTCCCTCTCAAAAAGCCCTGAGTGCCAGGAGTGATTTTTTCTGCTTTGCTCTGACATATCCCTTCTTCATCAGACTTGTATAAGGTAAGCAATAAGAATAAACACTTCATGAGGGCCTTCTCTGTGCCAAGTGCCCATCTAATAGCTTCAAATTTAGTCATTCATTGCAGTCTCATGTACAGCTTATGAAGTAGGTGCAGCTTGCCACTGAGGAAACTGAGGCACAAAGAAAATAAATAACTAGGCAAAGTTCCTCAGCTAGCAAGAGGCAGAGCTAGGTTTTGAAAGAAAGAAGTTGGAGTCTATGAACTTACCTATGACACTGTACTGCATGTCTAAAAAAGAAACAACATAGCCTTTTCAGGAAACCACAACAAAGCCACATCACCAAATCACCTTCCTAACAAGTGACCAAGGCCAGGTGTTCATGTAACAGTTATGCATGAGTTCAAATCCTGCCCTAGGTAGCCCTTACCCTAAACTTTCTGAGGATCAGTTTTGCAATCTACAACTAATGCTTACTTCTGGTACAATTTTGAAGATGAAATGAGCTAAGGTTCATGAAGCATTAGACTGAGTTCTGGAATCCAGCAGGGGCTCAGTAAATGCTAGCTGGGGTGAGGATGATTATGGTCTACACATGGCAGTTTCACTTCAACTTTGGGTAGCACTGAGCCTCGATAAAGTAGAACTGATGTGGTCAATCAAGCTGATCATCAGAGGGTTTAACCACCATCCCTTCTCTGCTGCCATCTAAGAGAATGGAGCCAGAGCCACAAGTTCACACTCATTATTTTCGTACTCAAGATTGCTGTCCGTCTTTCACCTACAGGGTTCGCTCAGAGGAACCCCTTGGTGCCTTGGGAGTAAGTTCCCTTCTCCTTCATTTAGCAATTATGGGCTTGCTCGGGTCAATGGGCTCTAAGTGAAAGATTTTAAAGGGCAGGTTTGCAGCTTCTCTCCATCCTCAGTACATCTTCTTTTCCCACACTCAGTAACTTCCACATCACTTTATTTTTTTATGGTGATGTGTGTTAGGGGCTGTGGAAGCAGGACAATGTTGCTTAGCAGCAAATCTTGGAGCCGTTGTGTGCTTTTGTGTTTTTTCAAGCCAGCATTTTGTCACCCTGGCCTATGGAATCATATTGGCCTTCTCCCTTGTCAGAACCCACAGGTCAAGTGTAGGCGTGTGCATGCTTTACAGAAGGGTCCCGTTCCTGCCTGGTGCCTGCTCAAGAGGATGGTTGCTGCTGGTTTTGTTTAACAGACACTTCATGCTGCAAATTCTCAAGTGCAAATCACCTTTTGTTTCTTTTATCCCTAACAATAATGAAGGGCTGAACTGGAGCTTAAATAATTCTTTCAATGAATACATTAAACAGACTCTTTCATTATAGATGTTAGAGGAATGAAAATAATCTGCACAAAGCCACATTTCCTTCACAAAGTTTTAAAAGAAGTGAGGGAACTGCCATTGAGGGAACAATTAATTTTGTTTCTGTAGGAAAATGGGGAGGGAGTAGATGAAATATGTTTCAGGACTTTCAAAAAGGTTTCTGGTGGGAACATTTAACAACTGAGTAACACATTCCCTGGGGAAAGACAGTGCTATTTGGATCTGTGTTTTGTGGCAATTTCTTATTATCTTGTAAGCAGATGAAGAATAGAATTCCTGCTGCTTTTGAGAGCTAAAACTTACTACAAAGACAAATTTTGACAATGGCTTTTCTGTAAAGGCTGTGGAAGTGACTTAACATGTCATAATATTGCATATATCTCTTTATGGCTGAACTCAGGCAAAGTCAGCTACTTAAACCCTCTCTCTTTTATTTTAATGTCATTTTTATCCTTCCTCCTGTTTTTTTTTTTTACTCCCCAGGTGCTTTACCATTATTTCCCTTAATTTTTAGTTGATTTAAAACTAATTTTTGAAAATGGATTAGCTACTTCAGAAGCAGAGAATTTGAAAACTTTGTCTTAAATGAATTAAGACTGATGAGTATAAAGTGCCTGCCACAGAATCACCCAGCTCAGACTGGTACCTCAATATCTTTCATTTAGTTAGTGCTCCTTCCAAGATATCAGGCCTGAGGATGGTCACTGTGTTTAAAAACGATGGGACTTTGGTGGCATTACATGGAGATGAACTCTGACTCAGCATGATAATGAAGATAATATTCCCCCCCTGATATTTGGAACTGTCAGGTCAATAGGCTGCCTCATGAGGAAACACCCCCATTGGTAATAGGAGTGTGTCCCAACAGAGGCTGTGAGAGTTGTCCTTCAAGTTAGGGAGGACATGAGCCTCATACTAGCTCATGTAGGGTTTACAAAGGGTTTACAGTGCTAAGTCATGTAGGTATATCCTAATTATTCTAACAACCAGAGAGGCAAAACCACTTGAAGTGGTAGGTGTATGTTAAAGGTGATTTATTGAAGATAAGAAAAAAAAGACTCTAGAAGCCAAACAAAACCATAAAGTGTAGTAGTAACAAAAGAGCTGACTCTAGAAGCCTGTCTGGTGTAGCTCAGTAGACTGAGTGTAGGCTTGTGCACCAAAGAGTCATTGGTTCGATTCCCGGTCAGAGCACATGCCTGGGCTGCAAGCTACAACCCCGGTTGGGGTGCATGAGAAGCAACCACACACTGATATTTCTCTCCCTGTCTTTCTCCTTCCCTCCCCCTCTCTCTCTAAAAAATAATGTAATAAAATATTTTTAAAATAATAAATACAATACTGTTGTCTTCATCACTCTGTAGCTCTCATCTCTAACTGCCCATACCTTCATAAAAAAAAAGAGCTGAGCCTTCCTGAATAATAGTCCATAGATACTATGTATTATGTAGAGTTACTGCTGCCATTTTTTCAGGTATTTTTTTTTAAGATGATGTATGGCTGACCTTAGTAAAACTATATTTACTGCGCTTCAGTTTCTTTGTAAATGGCTCATGTTAATGTCTCCTTCTGCTTTGCAAACTTAATGGCATTTTAATCATCATGTTGGTTTTATTTGTTAATCCATTAATAACCACTATAACCTACAACAATCTGTTCATTTTACTGATACTATAATTGCACAGTTATGGAGCTGGTACAATTATATGTCCATATGCAGCAAAGTGAACCCAGACACAGGGTTAATTTTTGAACTCACAAAAATTAACTCTAAAAGGGATCATAGACCTAAATGTAAAATGTAGGACTACAAATCTCTAGCTTAAAACTTCCAAGGAAATCTATGTGAACTGTGTTTGGTGATAAACTTATTATATATACAGAAAAGCATAGTCCATGAAAGAAAATATTGATGAGCTGGACTTTATTAAAATAAAAACTTCAGCTCTGCAAAATACACTGCTAAGTAAATCTAAAAGCAAGCTGAAGACTAAGAGAAAATAGTTTCAAACCACACATTTGGTAAAGGGCTTAAACCTAAAATATGCAAAGAGTACTTAAAACTCAACAATAAGAAAACAAATAAATGAGTCAAAAGATCTAAACAGACAATTCACAGAAAATGTATACAAATGGAAAATAAGCATATGAAAAGATTTTCGAAATTATTGGTCATTGGAGACATGCACATTAGAACCAACAAGTTATCACTACACACCTATTAGAATGACTGAAATCCAAAAATCTGACAGTACCAACTCTTGAGGAGCACACAAATCAACAGGAGCTCTCATTCTATGCTAGTAGGAATGCAAATATTAACAGCAATTTTGGAAGACAGGCAGTTTCTTACAAAACTAAACAGAGTCTTACTGTATGATCCAGTGATCATGCTCCTAGATATTTACCCACCAATCTAAAAATTTATGTCCATATAAAACCTACAGGTGACTCTTTACAGCAGCTTTACTCATAATTATTAAAAACTTGGAGCAACTGGTAAGTCCTTCAATAGGTGAATGGAAAACAATTCAGCAATAAAAAAATGAGCTTTTAAGTTATGCAAAAATATTGATGACTCTTAAATGCCCATTAGTAAGTGAAAGAGGGCCAATCTGAAAAGGCTAAATATTGTATGATTCCAATTTTATGATTATGCCATTCTCCAAAAGATAAAACTATAAAAATTGGTAGACAGATCAGTGTTTATTAGGTTGGAAGAGGAATGAAGGTTGAATAGGTGAAACACAGGGGATACTTCAGGGTGGCATATCCTATATAAAATTATAATGGTGGATATATTACATTGAGAACAAATATTTCCGATTACATGCTATGTGCAAAGCATGTGCTCAAAAATATTTGTTGAACATTTTAGTCTTTAATGTGTGTGATATTGTGCTCTTACAATAAAGATATAGGATTCAGGTCTTTAGGAGACTTTCATTTTATACTCTCTATATGCTTCTATATTATTGAAAACAACTTATAAGAATGTCTTCACATATTATTTAAAACAAAATTTAATATGTAGGTTTTAATGGTTATTTAGTACAAAACAAATTTGTAACAACTCCTTATCCCCCTCCCTCTATAGATTTGAATTCTTTAAGGGCAAAGGGATCTTGTCTTGAATTATTTGCAGCTTCTAGCAGTGTTTTCAGGTACTTAGATGCTCAGGAATATTTACGTGAGTATCATGCCTTAATTTCAAGAAAACATACTCCTGGATCAAATCCAGCTGTACTATTATGCAAGGTATATAACCTTTCCAAAAGTTGGTTTCATGAACTATAAAAGAAAAATAATAATAATGAATTTTTTTGACTGACTTGTGAGGACTTGAAAAGATTCTAATTGTACAACACTCAGACCAATTTTTGATAAGTTAGGAATCCAATAAATGAACTTGAAAAAAATAATGGCTAAAGATTGATAAAAATAGAGATGGCAAAGTATTTCATTTAATCAGGAGTAAAAAAAAGGTTCAGTAATCAGAATAAGAAAGATGGTAAGTAGTGTGGTGAGGGGGTGGATGGCTCATCTTGAAGCACCTATTGGGCATAGTGTTGGTTTCCATCAACCTACTCATTGCTTGTGACCAAGTTGTAGCCAGTCTCTCTCCATTATTGTAGGATGTGCATAATTGTTGTGAATTTCTTTTCATAGCTGCTGTTGAAACTGGTGAAGGTTCCCCAAAATGGAGGTAGTTGACCTTTTATAGGTCTCATTCTCACAGCCATCCATCAAGTGGAATAGGGTTTCCATAGAGCTTATGCACAGAATGGAGACTCAGTTGCTATATGTTGATTGATCCATCCCTGAGGTTGTCCTAAAAGACCAAAGCCACTGAAGAAGGCTTTGTCTAGAGGCTGTTATTTTTATAGACTGGATTCCAGGAATACTCATGAGCAGGCCTGAAAATGAACACAAGTTGTCCGCGGTTCTCGGAGCACATGTCACCATACTTTAAATTACTCTAATTCATTATTGTATGCAGATCTAAGGCATGGTGCTCACATCTCCATATAGCAGACATTCTTTCCTTTTTCTGGCATTTTGTTATTACTACCTTGCCTTAAGGAAATACAAATGAAAACCAATTTGTATTTCATTTGATATACAAATGAAAACCAATGAAATACAAATGAAAATCAATGAACTTCCTTCCATGGTCACCTACTAGGCTTTTTTCTTCTACTAGACTGTAAGGTTATGAAGATCGTGGTCCACCCCCTCCAGCACCTGGTGTAGCTCTCACAACATAGAAGAAGCTAAATAAATATTTGTTGAAATAAAATAAGGTAGCCAAAAACCAAAACCTGTTTCATCAATGCAATGAAGGCTTAAAAACCTTCAAAATATCAAATGTTTTCACAACAGCAAACCTGACAGACTTTAAGTCTAAAAAGTATAGTTTTGAAAGTGAAGGGAATGGGCTGCTTGAAACTAAAGGGGAAAAATAGGTCACAGTTTTTTTTTATGTTTACATAGTATAAACAAATGGAACATCCTATTTTCAGTTTGCATTTGAAAAAGAATGTTTACTTAACATTCAGTCACCCATACTTCACTAACAGAAAAAAAATGATTAACGGACTTCAGAAATTTATTTGGTAGTTATAAAACAAAAATGTCTCTTAAAGTCAAGATCAGATACTAAAGTTAAGTCAAATGGGAATCTGCAAAAACATAATCAAAATATGCAACATTTATGAAGAGCAAGCAAAATGTTGGAAGCATCCATGAATTCTGCTAGGAAAGACAAGAAAGGAAAGTCATGAAGTTCTAAGGAATCTTATTTTTAATAATTAAATATTTACTTTTTTATCTTTTTCTTGGATATTGATAACTGTTGATGATTAGGTTCTAGGCAATGAGGCTATAACAATTAATAAGCAAATCTGACTCATTAGCTAATCCTTCATTATTATCCATTTTGTAATGGATGACACATTTAACACATTTAGTAATATACTCAGGGGGCACATTTAAATGAAGAGTTTGATGAAGCAATTTGAAAAACCATGAAAATACTTTTACCAGTGATAAATTTGTCTAAATTCCAATTTATTAAATATAAGATGGGATCTAACTCTATGTGCAGTATGTGTTTATATTGTAGATCTTTTCCCCATCTACTCCCACTTTAGAATTTGTTTTACCTCTAAAAGGAAAAAATATACTTGTGTCACTGGAGCTTTTTAAATGATTATTAGCCAACATGTTCTCCACTAAGAATCATTTAAGGAGCAGTGGGAATTTTAAGAGGCTCCTGCTGTAGACAAATAGATCAAGTACTAGAGACTCATGCTGCTGGGCTGAGATACTCTACTAGGTTAGATCCTTGCATATGAACTCTGAAGGATCCTCTCTCAAGGATCTCATGGTCTGGTGGGGAGACAGATTTACCAAGTCAGAGTTCAAATGAGTAGGACTTAACCAATAGACTTCTGTAGGTGGGCATCAAAGAAGATGGAACTCACACTGTAGAGTCATAGAGGAGCAGATGATCATGGTGTGTTTGAACAGCCCCAAGCCTTTTACTGTTCCTGGAACATTAAAAGCAAAGAAGAGGATTGGAGAAGAGGCTGATGTGGTCATTACATGACAAACAAAAAGGCTTCATGGGACTTTAAAAGGAGGTTGGGTTATAATCCATAAAACTTGCTGAAACTGTAGTCTCAGGACCACAGAATCAAAATCATCAGATAATATGTTAGAAATACAGGACCTCAGGCCCCAACCCAGACATCCTAAACCTCCCATATTATAATGAGACCCCTGACTGACATTAAAATTGGAGGAACTACAGGTAGAATGTAAGGAATTGTGAAGCATGTCATGCCAGAGGGAAACATGCTCAGACTTGCAGGTGTTGGACTAAAGAAGAGATAAGATTAAAAACACAGAGACTACTGAGAACAGTGCTGTGGTAGTCTAGGGGGCAGGTAGCCAAAACTGGGGGTGGAGACACCAAGTAGGGAAAGACATTCACAAGACAGCAATGTCAGAATTTGGCAATCAGAAAGAGACATAATAAATATCTCTGAACACAGGAAAGAGTCAATTGGAGATAAATAATGACAATATGTATGGGCTAGGGGAGAGGAGAGAATAACAACTAATGGAACACAATCCCTACAGGGACTCCAGAGGTTGGCACTCAGTATAAGTGGAGGAGAGTCTTCTTAGCCAGTAGGAAAGACATGCTAATGAATGAGACCAACAGGGGCAAGGAGAGGGGTGCATGTAATTTTGGGAATGCAGTCATTTTACAGTATTCACATCTAAGGGACTTAATTTTTTTTGAGTAATAGGAGACAATGGCATTCACATAGAAGGGACAGTGACTAGTAGAAATGGGAGCCCCAGAGGAGAGAGAAAGCTGAGCAGAAATGAAATATGGGTTCGGGGGCCAGCATTAAATTACTCAACTCAGATTCTTTGAGTATAGAAAATGTATTATAGTAATATCTGCAATACCAAGTCCATGTATTTAATAAATAAGTAGATTCAAGTGTGTGCGAATTATCCATCGTGTGTGATACTAATGCATAATCAAAGAGGTCATTATTCAGATGCCTAGGAACTAGTATGTACTCCAAAGATGCTGAGAACAAACTAGAAGACCTTTGCACAATAGTTGTGTAGGGCAAGTAAATGTTGCCACCTGTTGCTAAACATCTATGCCTATTATTATAAATGAGGTAGGGAATGACAGCAAAAATAATAGCATACATTTCTGCTAATTAATCCACAGGTTTGCAGAGTGAGACTCTCAGAATTCACCTAGATGCTTTCTTCAGCTCCTATGTGGATGCTTATAGTGCTCATATTTGTAACTTAACAAGTAGTGAGCTCCATGCTCAAGACACCATATTTAATTGTTTGAAAAATCTATTTTATCAGGGTAAATTATGGCTGAATTTCATTTCCCTAAAACTAGATGTGCCAAATTTATTTTCATTCAACTCAGCAAATATTGTGCAAGTTTAAGGTATTGCTCTTGGGCTTGCATGTCAATCAAATAGGTCAGGATTCTTGACCTTAATATCTTTACAGCCCAGTAAAGGATGTAAGACAAGTTCCCAAATGACCACAGAGAGGTGAAAATGCATGCCATTTCAGAAGTAATAATATGCTGTTTTTGTTTAAAAATGAGGTGCCAGGACTCATATCTCAATAAATTATGACATGTGTCTCCTGCATCCCCTCCCCAATTGTGTTTATATTGGAATGTCCACATGTTTTTCCAGCCAAGTGAGTCATTCAAAATGAAAATGTTAATTTATTTGACTGGACACACTCTTCTAGCTCATACTGTCAAAAAAAGACAAACAAAAACCTTATAGAAATGATACTACCAAGCTTTGTATAGCAATTTATAGTCTACAAATCACATTTCCTATGTTAGTCTAGATAATAATCACAACTCTGTAAGATAAGTAGTAATGTTCTCCCCCATTTACACATGAAGGACCTAAGTCCAAGTTTAAGTAATTTACCCAGATCACAGAGCAAAAGGGTTAAGCTAAGACATTAATGTCTCATTATTCCATATCTCAACGACAAGAGCAGGACCTCTGTGGATTCAGTGGGATTACAGGTACTTAGAGGGGATGTGGAGGATGCATAAAAGAAGTCTTTAAGGATTGATGCAATTTTAGTACAAGGAGATGGAAGGAGGACATTCCAAGTAGAGGGCACAGCAAATTTCAAAGTATAGATGTAGGCAGTGCAAAACATTCTAAGTAACAGCCATGGTTCTATATATGGGTTTGAGATCATCTGTCCAGAAGTGATGGCTGACTCTCTGAGACCTAATCAGAATCCCAGGGCAAGAAACAAAATAGGGAAGATAAGATGCCCACAGACAGAACCCTGGGATCACCTATGATTACTGGGTGGGAGGAACAGAATGAGACACCAAATGAGAAAACAAAGGAATGACCAGCAGGTTAAAATCCAATTATCATAGAAACCAAAGGAAGAGACTTTCAAAGAGAACACATCATCGTAAGGGGTGAAGACAAGGAAAAATGGGTGAAAGAGCAGTGTTGGTGAGCTTGGAGAGAGCAGAAAATTCAGAAGTCAGGATGTAAGGAGCAAGTGAGTAGGAAGGAAATGAACCTGGAAAGTGAGTAAGGAAAACTGGACCTAGGCAAGTAAGTTTCCTGTCTCAGAACCACCTTTCAGGTACTTGAAGACAGCTCTCAAATATTCTCTTTCCTTTTGTCAGGCAAAATGCTCTTAATAAATTCAGCTAATTATCATATGTTTTACAGATAGTCACCATTATGTATTCTTTCTTTAGAAATTGTTGGTTTGTCAGTTGTCCTCTTAAATTTAGCATCTAAAAATTAACTTTATACCCCATGTTTGTGGTCTTTTGAGCATGCAGAAGAAAGCTATCATATGCTTTGTTTCCTGTACTGTATTTTTAATTGCAGCCCACATTTAAATTAGCCACATTTCATTGCTGATTTATTGAGCTTGCAGTCAGTTTTCATTCTACACGATTCCACATGATTCCAGCACTTGCCAATATAAAGGGAGATGACCCAAACAGGGAAAAGGACAGTGGAGCTATGAGGTGGAGAGGGCGCGGGACTAACACCCAGAAACCTATATTTTAGTCTGGGCTTTGACACTTATTAAATATATGTTCTTGGGAAAGTAAGTCTGCTTCTCTATGGGCTCCAGAGGGGGAAAGATTGGATGATTTCTAAGCTTCTTTCTAGATCTAAACATTCTGAAATTAATAAGCAAAAAAAGACCTTCATTAATTTACCACTCAGATATTTATAGAACTCAATCCTGTGCCAGGTATGGCTAGGATTTCAGGATATAGTTGAAAGTAAAACAGAGGTGGTCCTGATCCATGGGGTTAAATGGTGATATTTTCAGGCTGAAAAGTACTTGGTTAAATATAGGGAAGAGTAAGAGAAAAACAAAGTTGCAGATAGTACTGTCAAAGTATTACCTGCCAATAGGTTTGTGGAAGAGCAGTGGCTTGAGGACTTTTAAAATATGGAATGAAAAATAAAGTCTCTGTGTTTGTAATTATACCAAAAAGTTATCAATTTATGTCATTTTATAACTATAAAATTATATGTGGAATAACAGTGAACAAGAGAATAGAAGAGTATGGCACTAGAGCTTTTAATGGAAACTGGAGTTATGTCTATTGAGGAAGAAGAGGTTAATAAATACACCATCAGTGATACGGCAACATCATTATCTGATTTTTATGTTATCTACCCTACACATAAAATTAATGAAGCATACAAGAAAATTCTATCAGCAGATAATCTTGAAATTTATAGCCTGACGTAAAATTAAAGGGGCCAACTAAAAGATCATTATTTTTCCCCAAGGAGTGTCATTTGGAGATTAACATCTATGATGATCTTAAAATTCCATTTTTCGACAGGATGGCCAACTTAAAAAACAGCCCTCCCCTTTGTATGTTTCTGGAAGCAAATATAAGCTATGAAGATGAATTTCTCCCTTCCCCCTTTAACCTATGCTACCACAGCATTTCAGTTACCCATTGCTATTGTAATAAACTAACCTGAAACTTAATGGTTAAAAAGAACTAGGTTATTATTACTTCTCAGAATTTTGTGGATTGACTGAGCTCAACTGAATGATTTTCCTACTCAGTGTGATATCAGCCAGGATTGCACTCGTCTGGGAGCTTAATTAGCTAGAATGTCCAAGACAGTTTAGTCACATGTCTAATACCTTAGCAATGGCAGCTAGAAGACTAGGCTTAGTTGGGACACTGGGACACCTCTCTACATAAGGTGTTAGGACTGTTCCTATCTCATGTGGATTCTCTGTTTGGTTGCTTCATGTAGCCTCTTTAGCTGGGTGTTGGGCACTATTGTTGGTCTATGTCTGACATTTTACTACTTAAGGGCTCAGAGCTCCTACCTGGTGAAAGGAAAAAGCAGGTTTCCATGCTCTGTTAGAGGGGGTTTTAGCACATACCTTTTTCTTAACTTAAAGAATCTCCCACTGGCTGTAATCTGAATAATAACAACTATACTGAGGTAGAATTGCTCTTTTTTTCTTTGATATCCAAGGTTCTAGGACTAGACCAAGCTGGCATGGGTTCTCTTTCAAGAGGGCCCCCTATACCCTCATGCAAATAGACCCATCACCTAGACATGCCTAGTTCTCACAATTTAGGGTCACATTGGGATTTCCACTACTCATACAAACACTTACACACATACACATTCATATACTGATATACATGTACACATGTGTGCCTATAAAGTACTTTTATAAGATCATGCTTCTTTAACAGGAACAAGTTATTATTAATATAAAAGAATGACAAAGTAATAATACACAAATATATTCAGCATTCTACTTTTCTTTCCCCAAGAAACACTTGGGCCAAATTTGAGAAATAACTAGGAGTTGAGAGACAAAAAAAGTCTTGAAGAACCAGCTGCCCTCTGTGTGAAGTACATCAAGAATGACAGAAATGGGTGAAGAGGAAAGAGTGAACATTTAAGAATGCTAGCTATGCATTAAGTATAAACCTCCCCACTTCTTGGGCATTTTCTTGAAATACTGAGTAAATATTTGAAATTCTTTAAGTTACATATGAAATTTAAGTACTGATTACATTTCTCCCCAGTTTTTATGTTGACATTTTACAGAGATGAGGCCATGGGGTATGTGTGTTGGGGGCACAGGCATCGTGAGTTCACCTACATCTGAGTTCCATTGCTGATCTTATTAAAGCACTAGCTAAGCTATAGAATTGTACTTTGGATATTTTTAAACGGGCAATAAATTTTCATGGGTCCAAACTATTCTATTTTTTTTCTTTAAAATATTGGCCTATTTTGGTAAGCTCCAGCCATAGAGAAAAGAAACTTCTAGAGTTTGTGAAATAATAGAAGTTAACTTGCTAACTTGCCCATGAAATTATATAATTTATTACCTTGACTCTTTTGCATTTGTTTAAAACCACTGGGCCAACTGAAGAGAGTGAGTGTGTGATGTACATCTGCATTGCAGTGTTAGGATGAAGAGGCGTGCTAGGATAGGGGTGAATTTGGATTGAGGTATGGACAGTCTTGGCAAGAATCAAGGGAGCATATTCATAGCTATCTCTCAGCCAACATTTCTGACCACTGTTCCCCAGTACTGTAAAGAATTAAGAGAGATGTCAATGCAGAGAGAGGAGAGAAATGCACTCATGGTGTTCTTATTTCTTTGGCATCATGGAGACTGGGTGGCCCGTTGGTCAGTTAAGCTCCCTGTAGCATGAAATCTCGGTGGTACATCTTTATGGAGCTAATGTATATTAAGCAAGGGTGCTGAAAAAGCCTCCTGCCCTAATTAATTTTCATTCTAATTCAAAATATGAGAGGTATCCTGACTTCCAATTCTTCTTAGGTAAGCAACTCACTTTAGAAAAGATTAGACAATAATACTGATCTATGCAAACATTTGCCAACTATACAATCAAAAAAGGTTGATTTCTACCACTGCATGTGTACCTGGACATCTTTATGTTCTTCTCCCATTTTTTCTTCATCTCAAAATTTTCTAACTGTATAACACCCTCCCTTAATTTTTGACATTAGTGAGCATTTCATGTGGGATTTAAAGTGTGTACTCATGCAAGCATTTCTGTTTCTCTTTGTCATTAGAACATGTGACAATAATGAGCTCATCTATCTAGGAGCAGAGCACAAAGGATTGCATGTTTTCTGTTTCATATGTTCTTTCTTTGTCTAAGTGTAGATCTGAACCACAACTGTTAGGGGCTTTCTGAAGCTGAGTGTCTTTAGAACTCTGTTCCCCTTTTGATAGGAATGGTGTAAAATGTGTCTTAAAATACTTGAGGAAGACAAAGAAGAAGAGAATTGGATATATAGTTTGGGAAAGTTGCCACTTTGCTTGAGTTAGTTGGCTGCTTTGTCATCTAGGGAGATGTCTTAAAACCCACATGTTTTCTCTACCTATGCCTAGGAAGGCGTAGTTTGTTCTCCTTCATTGGAAAATACCAGAGCTTGGTGAGGAGTCTCTGAAGTTCTACTTCACACTGTCACTTCATTGCCTGTGTTTATGACACATTATGGAAATGCTACAGCTTATCTATAGATCAAGCCCACATTATACACAATGCTTACACTGATGGAATTCCTTTTGCTGTTTTATACATTGTTCTGTGAGGGTAAGCTTCTCTGTATGTTTTTTATTTTTCTTCATTTTCATTATTTTTTAAAGAATCTTTTTCTTGTCCAGGTAGCTGTCAATCTACTTTAAGGATAAAGTAGATATTTTTTAAGCATGACTCCTCCTCTGACCTCTTAAAGGTTTTTTTTGCTTGGGTAATGGAGTTTCTTTTCATTGACATTCTGGGACAAATCTTTAAGTTCAGCTACATCTGGTCACCTTGCCTCAAACTGTATTATAGCTGTTTCTCAAAATCAGACCTGAACTAAGCAGGAACATCTGTACCAAGAGTAATGGGGCCCGGCTGAACATTTTGGACCAGCATGTTCCATCTCAGTTCTTTCTGCTCCAACCCTTTAGCAATTATCTTTACAATCCTTAGAAATGGTAATGAAGGTTGGTTCAAGAACAAAAAGAATACTGAAATGTTTTCAAGCTCCAAACACCAGGTATATAAATGTCAGTGGCTTAAATATGGTTATAAGAATGTTTTTATTAACGACCCTCACCGATCTTCTGGGGGATCATATTCAGACTTTCCTACAGGGAAAATAACATTGCTAACCAGCTTGCAGAGTTGGTAGCTATTACTTGTGGACACATGAAGCTACTTCAAGAATTTTGTTACTTTCCCAATCAAGCCTGCTGAAGCAGCAGGTATGGATAGGTATATTGGCATTACAGACTCTGTCTAAAAAGATTTAGTCACTCACCAATACAACAACCAAAAATACTTTCAAAGATAAGCAGATAGTCTAAGTGGGTCCTTTCAACATTGAAAGCAGTTTATTCAGAGAATCCGCCTCTTAGCTCTCCATAAATTTGTGAATGTGTGCAGAATGGTTTGCTGATTCTCACATATGGTAAGCTGATTGAGCCTCTTCTGACTAGTGACTGTGAGTTTAGAGACATTTATAAATATTTTGGTACTTATTTTCATAAACCTCTGAAATACTTTTCTCTGCATTATAATGAAGAAATTTCTTTGATAAGATTATATGCTCATATTTTTTGCCTTTCAATTTACATTCTGGGACAAATCTTTAAGTTCAGCTAAATTCTTTCAATTTACAACTGAAATACTGTTCAATTATTTTCCATCTCATTACATTAGAAAATTCCAACTAGGAATGAAGAGTTCATGGAAAGGAGGATACTGAGAGCAGACTGAGTTTTTGTTTTCTCATAGTGCTTGCGTTCATTAGAATAGCCCTACTGGGATTATTTTCCTTCCAAAATTCAGGGACCCTTTTTTATTGCCAAGTGTAATTTACTAATATTAGGCAAATCAATTGTTGGGCCAAACATCAGGGCATTTAACAAAGTTTAAAGTATCTATATTTATTCTTTTTATTTAGAATCTATTTTTAAAGAAATTTAGATAATTAAAAAATTTCTTTTGGGACTATTCTCATTTTTGGCTTAGTATATCAATACTTTAAGGGCTAGTGATGCCATTTTGATACTTTGACTCGATTTCCTTCAAACCAGAAGTTACTTATACTTTCACATTGGAAACAGATTTTCTCTCCTTCCCTTAGTTTCTGAGTCACTTTGATTTTTAGGGTATGGAGGTAATGATATTGAATGGCAGGGCTACGTTTGAGCTTTTCAATCCCATATGAGTTCTCATCGTTTCCTCTTACTGTGTAGTAGCAATTCTCAGAACTGAAGCTAGAGAGTAGTTTTGGCTCCAAGAAAACTTTCTGTTCAGCTATTTATTCAATAAACATTTGATTGTCCCCTTGAACTCATAACTCTGACATCAATCATTTCACTTCCACTGGTTCTTAAATGTAGGTGTATATTCAAGTAACAGTGGCCAGTTATTTAAATTGTTTATTTTTTCTAATCTCATGAGCATTTACAGTTTCACAATCTTAATTCTTAGTAAACTATGAACCAAAATGTAGGCATAAATATACCTTTCAAAGCCCTTTGGCAGGAAATAAATTAACGATGTGGTTTTCAGCACTATACTTTGTTAAGTAATATTGAAACCTAAGTTCTACCCCGGAGACCTAAGCTTGGCTATATTTCAGTTTTCACAGAAAAACTAAATGAAGAACGAAGAACAATGAACTGATAATTTGAGGGCATGTTTGTTTAAGCTTCTATTGTTTCTACAGCCCTTTCATCCAGCCTGGCAGTAAATGGCCACTTCACCCAGAGTTATAAGAACATTACAGCTGCTGGAAAGCACCAGCCATAATCCATTTCCATCATCAGCATTACAATTTCTCTAGAAATTATGACTCTTCCTTAATGATAAGTAGAGATTCCAAAATATGAACTAGCTGCTTTGAATTTTAACTTTCCAAATTCTAGCCATGCATCACAGAGCATGCTCATAAGAAGTAGAAAATTCTGATGCATTTTTCTCTTTTCTTCCACCAAACGAGTTCACTGCGAGTAGATGAGTCAGAATCCTAACCAGTGTTCTCTGAAGCCACTCAAAGTCAAATCAATGAGGGAACAATTGGTGCCTTGTCATGACAGAACAAGTGTAAAGTAGAAGAGGAGACTGTTTTGTAGACATAGTTTGAGTTTGTGACTGTCTCCCAAAGCCAAATGCAAAAGCTTTTCTTATCATTCAGTGGCTTTTGTTTTGCTTTAGTTTTAAACTACTTTTGCCTGCGAATGGGGTAGAGAATAGAGAGTTATTTGAAAAATTCCCTTGTTTTCCTGTATTTACCTACATCCTTTTCCAAAATTTCTATATGGCTGATTGCTCGGTCCCATTAGAGAGAACATGTACCACAACAATAAATTGCTTCCATGCCTTCTGGAGTTCACAAGATCCTATTCTGAGATTGGGTATTTCTACATTCTTGGGTTGTCTAAGGAGTACTTTGGTGTGCCAGTGATCAAAAAGAGGAGCCACTGGTTGAAGCAGGATATCAGACTTTAATTGGAGATGCTATGTTCATCACAGGGTACAAATTCTCGCACATGTCAGTTTTCATGATTCCTGGTGAGCAGGCCTTCAGAGTATAGAAATCCTACAGAAATAGGTGTCTCGGTAATGATTACTTGTTTCTTGCTCTATTCCTATGGGAGAATATTTGGGTTTGAATTCAGCGGGGACTTTGAGTTTTTAAGAGGCACTGTCTGTAGTCACTAACATTAGAGCCACTGGCCATGTACAAAATCCCACCACTTCTCATAGTTCTGCTTTTCTATCTAGAAAACTAACACCACAGAACAGTAAGACACAATGATGGTGTTCTGGTTTTGATTCATTTTTATGCTATCCTAACTACCATATAACTGCAAGGGGAGTTTTGACATATCAAATGTAAAGTAACCAGGTCAGAACCAAAAGTCAGAGAACCAAAAGTCAGAAAACCTGGTCTGACCATGGGAAATAGAATTTTTTAAATCTAAGTTATACTGGAAATTTTCAAGTTTTAGTCAAAATTTAGTTGAATTCAGAGATTTCAACTGGGGTTAGATAGCCCCATGGGCCATGGTCTCTGTCTTCAGGCAATTAATTGCCTGGAACATATTTGCTGTAATGCTGTCATGAGTGTGTTTTCATAGGAAAACAATAAAAAGAGGACTAAGAATGATGAAAATCAGTGTAAGTCTGGGTTCTTCTTGTTAATATTTCCTGTCTGCATGAATAGGCCATTAGAGATGGATCCATGCTGTGTGCTCAGTATCAGTGCTCCCCAGGGTTCTCATATCTTTTCAATCTTCTTTCTTTCCGTTAGCAAATGTGCTCATGCCAAGTGTCATGTACTTCCCATGTGATGTTAAAACTTACTCATCATCTTGATAGTAGTCTTTTTTTTGTGCTTGAAACTCACCTTTCTCTCCTGAAAGCACTTTGGACTCCACTTCTCTAAAACCAAATTCCTCATCTAACCCACATACTTGTCCCTCCTCCTCTATTTCCTGTTTTGTGGAATGAACTACTGTTCACTCTGCTCTTCTACTCAAATCCAGGCAGGAAATATAGGCATAAACTGAGACTTGGCCCTGCATTCAGTTGGCCACCAAATCTTACAATCCTTTCCTTCCCTGTCGGCCCCTTGGGTTTTCACCTGAATAATTGCAGTGATCTGAAAACTGGTCACATCATCTCTAGTCTCACCTTCTCAGAACCACCAGAGTACCCTTCCAAAGTCACAAATCCAAGAAGAACTCTGGCTAAAGTCTTTCACTGACCCTGGTTCATAATCAGGTGCCTGCTCAGTATACAAATTCAGTTCCCTCACTTGTTCTCATGAACTTGGCAGTCTTGCCACTATAGACTAACTGAACACACCAAACAAAAGATGTCTCAAGCCTCCATGCCTTTGCCCCGGTTGTTAACCTCTCCCCGGAACAGCACTCTTCCCTTCCCTACTTATCTAGCTCCTCTTATCCAGCTGGTAAAGCCCACTCTCTCTCTAACCCCACTTTAAAGCCTTTCATAATCCTTCCTGGGAGAGTTAATCACCCTTGCTCTGTATTCCTGTAGCATTCTGCACTCACCTAGATGGTTTCGTTGTATTAATTGGAGCAGTTTAACTATAAACAAAGAGTCTCTAAAATAGATAATGGTTCAAACACAGAAGACTGTTACTTCTTCATCACTTAACAGTATTAGGTAATTGAACAGGCCATGGGGTCGCCTCTCTGTATGCAGTTATTCAGGGAGCCAAGCTAATGGGGCCTCTTCCACCTTTCACAACTGATTCCTGGATTCCCCTGATGCTCTCTTCATCCAAACAGACCTCGGGGCAAAAGAGCATGGGGGAGGGGATATGGGAGATTGCTATGGGCCAGGCCTGGTAGTAGCACCCCTTACTTCCACTGAGCTAACACTCAGTCTTGAACACCTTAACTGGAAAGGAGGCTTGGAAATCTACTTACTCTAGATGTACACCAAAGATAATGAGAAAACTATGGCTTTTGTTGAGCATCTAGAAATATGTCCTTATACTAAAGCTCCCAACAATTGATAGGAATTCAGTAACTATCTATACATAGTACTGAATAAAAGAATGAATGGGTAAATGTACTACTGTGGACTTAAATAATAATTTTTTTAAAATATAACAAATACTTTTATATATTTGTGTATCTTGACATCTCTCCTTTATTATAACAGTGTTTCTAAAACATACAAAATTATAGATATAGGTATTCAAAACTAACTTAATAGTGAACAAAGTAATTTGGGTATTTTAAATTGCCTAATTAGTAATAGTGTTCATGGATAGAAATTAAATGAGAAACAGATATGCATAAGGTATCCAGAGGGGTAAAATTGTTATAATTACATTAATCTAACTTTCACATTCTTATCTGTTTTCAGGATTAAATTAAATTTAGTTTAATTAAAACCTTCTGCCTTGATATTACATAAAGGTATTTGATAAATTGAGCATTTGGTGAGAATTGTGGACCTTATAAAATGTCAACATTCTTTGGAAAAACAAACAGGCAGAAATATTTTAAAACAAATACACGGTATGATTGAGAATTGAAGTATACACCAAACAGACAAAGTGCTGATTATCTTTCATTGTTGTGAGGGTCAGTGAGCATTCACTCCTTATATTTGACATCTTCCTATCTCTTCTGGAAGAGATTTGAATGATTTTTGTCTATTTCTCTAATCCAACAAAACATGTTTTCCACAGGCACAAAAGTTTTCACAAAGAAAATGCACCTAAGTTTATTAGCCTACTTTTTAGACTTTAGCTTTTAAGAACTCTGGCATTGGATGACTAAAGGTGACTATCCACCACTGTAATTTTTGGAGGAATGATTCATAAAATGTGATATTCAATAGTAATCACATGTTACTCCTTTTAAAACAACAAATTCCCTTGTTGGCAGACTTCATTTCCTCTCACACTTCCCACCTCTGTGGGAAGCCAGTGATGTGGCAGGTCAAGTCTTTCTCTGAATCCCTCTGACTTCCTCTTCTGCCTCTACCCCACTGAAATTTCTGCTTTTAAGGCCACATGTGATTACATTGGGCTCATCTGGATAACCCAAGATACCCCATCTTGAAGTCAACAATTAAGTCTGCAGAGTCTCTTTTGCCATGTTAGGCAGTATATTCACCAATATGATAATAGGAAGTAAAGGGGCCCAAGATTCTGTCTACTACAATGACACCAACTATACTGTATATCAACAGAGGCCATTTACTTATGAATTACAGAAAATTATATTCCTTTACAAAAAACTTAGGGTTTAAAATAATTTTAATTATTATGAATTAATGGTACAAATTAATGTGATGAACACCCACACAGTCATTATTTATATTACCAATACCATAAAAAGTATAAAATTAAAAATGTATAAAACTTGAAAATTAAAACAATATAAAGATAATGTGAAAATAATATAATACCTATTTGTAATATCCATTGAGATATAAATATGGTCAAAGAATTTTATATGTGTTAAAAGCTTAGATTTTTACTTGTTCCTTGAGCAAAATGTGCTTTTGTTAATATTGGCTACTATTTATTGAATACTTACTATATGCAAGGCACACACTAGGTACTTTACATATGTTATTTCTGTTTTTCTCAGTAACCCAATAATGCTGGTATCATTCCTATTTTATGATGAGTACATCGAGACTCAGAAAGGTAACAGGAGGCCTGGGTGAACTGATTAGTCCCTGAATTTATGGGAGTTACTAATAGTTTCTCCTTCACCAGAGGAGGTTTGAGTAGTTCAGTAGCAAAATGGTATAATGAAAAGGAAAGGGGTTTAGAGTCAGACCTGTATTTGAGTGCTGATTTCAACACTTACTAACTTGGCAAATTCCTGAAACCCTTTGTGCCTCCAGTTCCTAATTTGTAAAGTGTGACTAACAATAGACACCTCCTGGGTCTGGTGCAAGATAACACGTGTAAAGAACCTGTATGTGATAAGCTCCAGATAAAAGTTCTCCAGTATCTCCCTCCAGAGTAGCTAAAGTGCCTGTGGTTCTAATGCACTTGAATAACTCAGGACGTCAGTTCTGGACTCAGGCCAGCTCCCCTATCCCAGATATCCTATCCTCAATATTTAATAGGACATCAGGGTCCACCAGATGCTCAGATCTATGGGACTAGGGTTAGAGCCCTGTGGACCCAACGCCCCGTGTGATGCATCCCTATGGATAGATAGCCCAGTGGAAAGAGTCTAGGAGTCTGACCACACTGGACCTGGCCACAAAGATAACTTATAATCACCAAATTTTGA
This sequence comes from Artibeus jamaicensis, assembly GCF_021234435.1. NCBI lineage: Eukaryota > Metazoa > Chordata > Mammalia > Chiroptera > Phyllostomidae > Artibeus > Artibeus jamaicensis. The sequence continues at coordinate 54,866,503 of NW_026522030.1, forward strand.
CATGTGCACTAGTCAATTAAGAGGCACCAACGTAGCAGGGGACTTTCCTGGCATTCAACCAAAGCATAGCCACATGTCAGAATATTTTAGTGGCTCTCACATTAATATGTATTTGCACACATTGTTTTTGATTGCCCTAATCAGACTTGAAATGAATCCAAGGAGTCTCTCCAAGTCTGAGACATTAATTCTTCAATGCCCCCTCCCTCCAGTCTCTGTCTGAAGGCTTAACTCAGCTATTTTATCTCTCTAGGTACTTGGAGACCAAAATGAAGAGCTTGTTTTCCTGAGGGAATTTCCACTGATTCGAAGAGAGAACTCTTACGAAGATTTCCTGTCTGAGCTGTTGAATAGTCACAAAACTGAAGACCCGGTACAGTGTCTCTTCTTTTAATTCTTAGAAACACAAAAGTTAATTGTGAATTCTGACTTGTGGCGGTGGTTGGTTTGAGCAATTCTGAACAGGTTTGGATGGTATTACCTCTTATCTGTGAGGAGGGGGAAGCAATGTGATAAGGCAGTAGGCAGACTGTACGCGCACCTTTCTGACTTTTCCTGTGTCTGGCAAGCTTCAAACATCCTCCTCAAGCATTAAAGTTTGTTTGGGGCAGTATGTGGAGGATTCACATTAAAATAACTGATGTTTTGTCTGTGAGTCTAAACATGAAATGGTAATGATTTGAATGAGTGAAAAAAGTTGAGATTTGTATGTAAACCCAAAGTTGTTTTATGGGTCAATGGAAATTCAACCATCTTCCAATCCTAGCTTCTTTGTGGATATTTTCACTTCAAAGTGTTAGTCATATTTGTTTTATGAAAGTTTGTTTCTCTGGCAGTGGTTTTGAGGGGAAAACTAGAAAAATGAGCTCACAAATAAAAACAAGCAGTATCATTGACTAGAGAGGTCAAGATGCAGTTCCCTGTTACAGGCAAATGAAACTGTGATTTGTAATTTGTACTTCACTGTGAGAATCGGATTGGGGGTAATGTCTGAAAGTTCTACATGTGGCTCTTCATGGTGATGACCTCGTGCTCAGAAGTACTCACACTGTAATTAGAGGACATGTATTCACAAGAGAGTGGATTACTTGTCCAACCATGAAATGGTAGAACCACAGAAAAGACTGCCTTAGAATACTTCAAAGCAAACACATGTGTCTGTATTTATACCTCCTCTATTCTGCTTCTTTATAGTCCTCTCTCAAGTGGTTTTTTGCATATTTGTCTCATAAACTTCTCTTACAGACACTGAGTAAATTAGCTTTCTCAGACATGCACAGGCTACCTCTTACAGTTTTTGTCATTCCCATCCTTTCTGTGTTGGACATTCACATGCTTCTCTGAGTCTGTGCCCAGGATGAGCAGGAGCAGTGGCAAAGGTTCCTAAGGGCACCATAGTTGATTTTCACACAGTGTGTATGTGTGTATATGTGTGTGTCTATTTTCCTCAGTAAACTCTGGAAATGCAGAGCCTACCTTTTAAACTTTTGTTGTTCATTCAAGGCTTTTTTTGTGATTTACTATGGTACACACACATTGTCACCTAAGTTTTATGCCTCCTTTCTGTGAATAGTATTTTGTAGATATATTTTAATTTTTCCCATTTGATGTTATACAAAATCTGAAATATGTTAGTTCATTTTGGATTTGGTTTATTTAAAGTCCTGGAAAGTGCTGCTCTGTGGATACAATATTCAAACTTCATAAGCAAGTCTAATTATTGCATAATTTACACACCATGAAGGAAACTGAATAATATGAACTAATTATGAACATACTGGAATTGTTATAGTGGTGCCACTAAAAACAATTTTTGTCATTTGGCAAGCATTGAAGGGTGCCACAAATGTTGTTATTATGTAGTATTACATTGATTTACATCATAGTAAAAAACTGCATGCTGCTGAACTTCCTGAAACCTTCTGAGGTCACAAGAAATTGAGTGGGTAGAAGCATTAAACCTGAAAGAGGAATGACCTACCAACACAGTCAGAACTGGGGTGATCGGAGATAATGTGGGGGGGGGAAGATCAAAGCTTCCTGAATACCAGAAGCTAACTCAGCCTCCTAATATGTTTGTGAAATTCTAAAAATTTCTGTGGTAGGTGTGTCTCTATCTGAGCACTTCATTTGGGCCAGAGGATAGAAAACTTTTAAAGTGTAACTTTATTTTTTAAATAGACTTTGAAAGATGATTCACCATCATCTCTGTATTTGTCTAAGGGAAAGAATTTAAATATGAGTTGTTACTTGCATTAATAGCCAGAAAAGTGGAAATTCCTTTTGTGCCCCTTATTTGTGAGTTCCTGCTCTACTGGGAGGAGGCTCTTGAGCAGAATGGGAGAATCATCAAGAAACCTTCCTGGTATAGGTCACACAGAGCACTTGGCAAGTGCAGGTGGGGGAGAGAGGAAAAATAGTTGAGCAACATAATCTGTTTGCACAATTCCATCTGCTTTCAAATAAGTCCTCTCTAGTATCCTAAACATTCATGCACTTCTTTTGCCTCTCCTCTGCTCCGTGAGGTGGGGACCCATGTTGATTCTCACTTTCCTAGCAGCTAGTCCTGACCTTGAATATAATAGACGCTCAGCTGCATTAGGTGCATGGTGAAGGAAACCCACCATGACTATTCTCTGTTGCTCTGTTGTTGTTATTTTAGTTTGAAAACATGTAAGAACTCCTTCATATACTATGTATGAAAAGGAATTTATAAATGTGAAAACCCTTTTAAATGCAAATTATTATTGTTAAAATGGTACAAAGGACTTGTCTGAACAGAATATTGGGGATTATCTCCAGGATGTCCTTTCAAGGTAGGTTTATAGTAAAGCAGGTAAATTTGGGGCTGTTTGCCTACTTGTATAAGTAACAAATTTGCCACCAATACATATTACATTTTGGACAGAAGTAGCATCAGCTATAGGAAACATTTTGTCACATTTCTGGGTAAAATTATTATCCTCCTTTTAGATCTTTAATTTATCTTCTTTATACCATTTCAAGTCATTTTTTAAAAAAAGAACAGCCTAACTTATTTGTGAAATTCTCCTAATAGTTCAATTTTGGGGGGTTGGGGTCTTTTTTGACCTTTGAGTGACACTTCTTCAGCTCTTTCTTAATTAGGGCCTTTTGGCACAAAATTAACTTTTACATTGCATTAGAGAAACTTTCTAGTTAGCTTCCTCTCAGAGGGCTAATTCCATCCATTCTCCACACTGTGAATAGCAATATAAGTGAGCCATTTGTCTAGAATCCACAGCAGGCAACTGAACTTCTAATCATTGCCTGACACTCTGCATGTATATGATTTGCATTGTTCACCGAAATAGGATGTTTGTCAAAGGCTGTTATTCATTTTTGGAATAGTCAAGAAACAGATCACGTTGTTTTTGGTTGTCAGCCAGATACAAAATCAGGGTAATAATTAACATAAAATTCATTACAGAATGGAGTTTTCTTCAGTATGTAATTAGCACAAACTTCATTTGTCAGTAGCTTTGTGGTTCACAAAGCGGTTATTTAAGCCACAATGGTACTTTGGTAGAAAAGTTATTTAAATATTTATTCCAATTGGGAGTAGAGTGGTTCTTTCACTGACTGGTGAAATAGAAGTGCCCTTTGTGGCACTGAGGTGAGCTTTCAAGCATGGATCCTCAGAAATGCCTGACCTTAAAGGTTGAATATGAAAAGATAGAGTTTGTCTTCAAGGTCAAGTCAGTAATTCTCTGAAGTTCAACTAAAACAAAACATTCAATTATTAAGAAAGATGTTGCTTTCACTTGATTTTTTTCTCCCTTAGTTTTGTGTGGGGGGGGGTGTTGGGGGCAAGTATTATTTCTTTGAACTGAAAAATTAGTTCAATCAACACACATACACTTTTGTAAAATGGAATATAACTATTTCCATATGTTTTTGAGGTATTCACTAACCTCCCTCAGCAATCCTGCCAAGGGAAAGAAAACATTGGAACATAACTGATAACACCTGAAGATAATAACTTAATTAGTTTAATTATACTTCAGTGTTGGCTACTATATTGGAGTATGTAGTGGACATAAACACAAAGAAGTAGCAGTGTGTCAGGAACATTTATGTTACTGAAGAATGACTTACCTTGTTGCTCTCTCATTAGCAACTTCTCAACTGAACTCACTCAGCACACTGTCGACAGAATTACCTTCTCCCAAACAGAAGTTTGATCTATTTGTTTTTCATTTTGTAGAATAAAGAAAAGGAATTAACTTTTAATTGCAAAAGCACACATGCTGCAAGCCACTGAGAGCTTCATAAGCCTTTATTGATTAGTGGCCACTACATTTTTTATTAACTGACTTCATGAAAAAAAATGTGCTGCAGGTAATGAAGGAGGCAGATATTTTGAAAGTGAAGTACATTGTAATTCAGTCTTTGATTTTTGTGGCACATTTATAGTTATAACTTGAATTCGCTTCCAAAATTCCTCCTTGGGAAAATACATTGAGACAAAACTAGATTTGGTTTCCAGTACATTCGCTACTTCAGTTATATATCACAAATAAAAAAATCAGGGCACCCTACCAGGTATATATAATATGTCTGTCACTCTGTAAGGATTTTAAATGTCTTTACTTGCTTGTGTTTATAAGACTTTTCAAATGTATTATGACTCTACCAGCCACAAACTATTTTTTAAAATACTTTGGCATATAAATATTTTATATAAGTTAGATTTTCTGATTATCTTTTGGTACTTTAAAGTAAAACTCTACATTATTCCTACGTGTCTGTGGAAAGGACACAAGAAGCTCGGAGTGGGCCTAACATGCACCAAGCACTTACTAAAGTGTTTGTACCGATTTCTCAGAACAGCCCAAGATAGCCCATGATAGCTCCATTTGTAATAATAATCAATTGTACTAATAATCAATTGGAAATATAATTTTTGAAAGATCTCACTCATAATTATAACAAAACAATAAGAATGTATAGGTCTGAAAGAGGTACAAAATCTGAATGTGGTATCAATGAGTAACTCAAATAAACAAATATCTCAGGGCAAAATGATAAATCTTGACTAAAGGAATAAAAATGACTTAAGTGAGGCCCCGGATGGTGTAGCTCAGTGGATTGAGTGTGGGCCTGTGAACCACATGATCGTGGTTCGATTCCCAGTCAGGGCACATGCCTGGGTTGCAGGCCAATTCCCAGCAGGGGACTCAGGAGAGGCAACCATGCATTGATATTTCTCTCCTTTCCTTCTCTCCCCCTCTAAAGATGAATAAATTAAATCTTTTTTAAAAATGACTTAAGTGAAGAGACAGACAATGTACATGAATGGGAAATCATAATTTCATAAAGATGCCAACCTCCCCACAAATTAGTCCATGTATCCATATAAGCAGAATAATTTTGAAAGAGAAAAGAGATGGAGATGTACTCTACCAATAAAGATTTGTCACAAAACTATAAGAATTAAACAGTGTGATTTTAGAATATAGACAAAAAGACTAACATAGATGAATAAAGAACCTATAAAAAAACACATGTAAAAGAGAACTCAACATGTGACAAAGGTAGTGTTACAAACAGTTGAGAAAGGATGAGTAAATGGGTACTACAAAGAAAAATAAATTCTAGATGAATTAAAAACTTTTATGAGAATGGATAACTTTAAAACTTAGAGAAGAAAATGTAGAAGACTCCGTTTACACCCTGAGTTGGGCAGGTTTTCTTAAGACATAAAGAGTCCAAATTGTAAAGGAAAATATTAATTATTTAAATTATATGAAAATTTTAATGTTATTAAACATTTCATGTTTAAAAATTCCATGGACAAAGTAAAAATATAAGACACAGATGGGAAACATCATTTGCAATGTATAACTGGGGAAGTATTCTATACTATTTAAAGAACTCCTAGAAATTATGTTTAAAAAGACAAACAGCCCAGTGGGGAAAAAAATGGGTCATCAGACATAGATGGCTAAGACTAATTAAAGACTAATTAACCTTACTAGTCATCAGGGATTTATGAATTAAAATAATAAGGATATGCCATTGAATGACCATCTGGTAAAAAAATTAGAACTGACAAAAACAAGTGTCAGTGAGGGTGAGAACTAGTGAGAGACACTTCTTTGTTGCTGTTTAGTATAAATGGGTAGAACCACTTTAAAGAACAACTTGCCAATGTCTATGAAGCTGAATACATATGTGCGTGTCCTAAATCCCACCAGTGTTGCTTCAGGAATATATCCTAGAGAAACACTTACCCATATGTATACATTCAATGAAGGATTAAATGCTGTAGCCTCAAATTGAGAGAAAATTTTAACTAGCGATTAGAAGATAAATGGATAAACTTATGGTTTATTCATATAATAAAATATTATATAAGCAATTAAATAGCTATGTCTATATGCATTAGTATAGACATGTCTCAAAAGTATAATTTTGAGGTGAAAATGATACCATATTATAATATAGAAAATTTGTATCAATTTTAATATTATATATTTGTTTGTAGATAGATTACAGAAAATGACTAAACATAGAAATGGGTAGGAAAAATATGTTCCAGCTTTTTAATATTGGTTACCCAATGGACAGGCAGAGAAGTAGAGAAACTGGATTGGGGAGATGTACACAGTACACTCTAACCATATCTATAGTATGTTTTAAATATATGGTTAAATGTTAATAGTTTAAATAGCTAGTCACTACAGAAAAGTTTATTATTTACTGAGTTTTTTATGATTGCAATATTCTTAAATACATGCATAGTAAAACTTTCAGGTTAATGTCTGGCAAATAATCAGCACAAAATAAATGCTAATTTTATTAGTAGTGGTTGAACTGGCATAGAGTGACAACACTCAGTGCCCAAGATTTAGTACATACTCTCTTCACATTTTTGCCTCACAGAGTCGTTAAGGCATAGTCAGATGTCTGACAACAGAACACATGATCACGGGGCCTCCTATCAGTTCATGAACTGCAATTCTAGTAAATAATGTCAGGATGATGAATCTCAGTGTTTAAGGAGAGGGACTACTTTTTTACACTTGACCTTTTGGAATTTACTAAGAAAACTACTATCCTTTAAGAGGAAAATTTTTTTCTTTATCAAGTTCTAATTTCCTTACAAGCTTAGACAGTTCCTATCTGTTGTTTATGAGACATTCGCTATTTGCTAGGATTCTGTCATTTCCTCCAAATAACAAATAGATATCAAGATTAATTGTCTAAAAGACACTGGAAGTAATAAAATGTGAAGCATTAAAACTCCCAGCACTCATGCAAGTAGATTTTTAAGGTCAAACAATCTCTTAAAATATGTAGTTGTTAAACATTTAACATCAGTTAGAAATATATGGATAAACACATTGAATCTTAGGACTCTTTTTGAGCAGATTTTCAGGCTTCACATTGTGAGGTTCTGCCCAAAGAGAACTTTGTCAGTGATGGTGAAATTTCAGTACTGAACAAATTCTTTCTAGGTAAGAGCTCCAACTTTGTTCCTTTAAGTTGCCGTTTAAATTCCTGAGATAGTCCCCACTTATAGTTATCCTAAGGTAAGCTAGCATACTTCAAAGTAAATGTTGAATATCTTCAGTAAAGGTTATGAATATGAGGAGCTATTTGCTGCTTAACTTTCAAACTTTCCTAATAAGAATAAACTAACTCTAGAGATTGTGATTTAAGATTCATGTACTTTTCTCTATATACATTATACTTTGATAAAGTCCAAAAAATTATGCTCAGAAAATCATTTGGAGCTACAAAGAATAACTTACTGCTTCCTTGTACTAAATATCCTTAATATAAAGAACTAATTCGTCTCATGGAAAGACAAATAACTTTCAAAGGAGTCACTTAGTTGTTTACAAGGCAGAGCTGAAACGATCAGCCTTTGTGAGGAGTTTAAACACTTATGTTTAATAGGCCATTTGCAGCTTAGCTGTGCACAGAGGCGCCGTCCATCAGTAGCTGAAGGTGGCTGGAGAGAAGTGGTTGCTGACAACTCCAGCTACTAGCCAAGGCCATTTGGCACCTGACTTTGGGTGCCTGAATTTAAGAAAATGTAAGAAGGTATTATGGGTTGTAGGCATGGCAAAATGTTCCTTTGAGGCAGCACATTCTCTTAGAGTTAATTTTTTTAATCTTCTAATATGTACATATTATTTAATTTATTAATATGGATATATACATTTTTAGAGTAGGTGCTATTTCAGAGTAGGTAGAAATTTAGGCCTCTGAACTGAGATTATAATTGGGTTGGCTAATTGAAGCAAAACACTGAAAAGACATTCTTTACTTGCATAATATTATTAAATAGATATAATCTCTAAATGTTGATTTCAAAATTCTGTATGCATGTAAACTTTGTTAGTAGGAACTTGTAAGTAAGAAGAAGAATATCATATTTTGGTTCAGTTAAAAAAGTTATAGCATTATCACCAATGGAAAGTTTTGAAAAGTAGCACATTTTAGGGTTTTTTTTTCTGTTATTTTATTAAGCTTGATGTTAACTTGACTTCCTCAAAGAAGGAAATGACTATTTAAAAAGAAAGAATAAATATCTGGATTAGTTAAATATGCATATGTAACTTTTGCTAAGAGAAAATATCTCTATCTGCAATTAAGTTGTTTTACCAAAACTAGAAATGTGGGATCGGGTGTGAAACAGTCATCTGCAGAGCCTACAACCCGAGGAGGGTGGTGCCGTCAGGTGGGGGCTGTGTCTCCAGTTGGCTGTGAGATTTCAGGACAGTCGTACAATTGTCTGAATCTTATTTTCCTAGCCTTTAAAATAAATACATTCTGGATGATCTTACAGTCCTAGAATACTGTCTCGAATTAGATATTTAACAGAAACTCAAATTCCATAGAGTTACTATTTGATTAAACTTTTTGATTTCTATGCAAGTTATATTTTTGTTAAAACCAATTATATATGTTCCTGAAGTTAGGTCTTCCTACCAAAGTAGACTCACCTTCCTTTTCAATTCTCCACAAACATCGATTGGCCTCCCATTCATTCTATATGGACCTGTACTAACATAATGTTCCTAAAGCTCCACTTTGCCCTTCCTACAATGAGTGCTTGTATGTCAAGTCCAAATAGGTGTTTCTGGAAAATCACATTTCTCAAACAGTTTACTGTCAGAACCCCTTAATCTGGCCCCTATTTAACCCCAACCTTGTTTCTGACATCCACTTAGACCTTCTTCATTCCCACTTGCTGAGACCACACATTGTTCTCATATGAAATCACCAAGTCACAGGGCCTCTTCCACCTGGCGTATGTCTTCCTTTTCTCTTCTCTAAACCTCCCTTTATTAAGCCAACTCAAGTCCCACCAGGTCCATGGAGCTGCCCTCAGGCTGGTCCTGCAGGTGAGCTTGTCTCTCTGAACTCCTGCAGCAGCCACTGGCTTTGCTCAGGGAACCAGCCAGTGTCCTGCCTTCTTCTGCTGCCCAGAAGACCCTCCACAGTTGTGGACAGTCCAGCACTAGGCTCTTAATTTACAGAGGTGATCAGCTAAGAATGGAATATTAGAGAATGTCTAGGAAAGGAAGTGAGATATCAGAGGGTGGAATATGGTGGAGGAACCAAGAAGCGGGGACAAGGCAAGTAAGAGTGTGGATGGAGCTGCAGTGGGGGACAGGCAGTCCAAAAATTCAGACTAGGGATTCATTCTGGGGTCCTGTTCTAAGAATGTTGTGCAGTTGTTGTGGTATCTCATTCTTTCCATCTTTGTTTATCTTTTTATGCATATACACCATCTTCCCTGGACATTTTCACGCAAAACCTATTTTATTATACTTTGTTTTCCTAGTGTACAGCATAGACTCTTAACCAGAGCAATAATAATAATAATAATAATAATAATACCAACAATTGTAACAAGAATAGCAACTTTCATTTATTTTCTACCTCTTCTGTGCCAGGTGCTGCTAAGATATTTTATATACATATCTCATTAATCCTAGAAAAAGGATGATATCCCCTGCTAACAAATGAAGAGATAGAGAAGATGAGTTATTTTTCCTAGATCAAGCAACTAATTTTTACTTAAATTTTTTACTTTACTTAAAATGTTTTTGTTTTTACTTGAAAACTTAATTTTTTACTTAAATTTAAAACATTTAAAGAATACTGATTTGTCTCAACAACAATTTACTAAGCACCTATTATTTTCGACATACTGGTCTAGCTAGTAACTGAGGATATGAAGATACGTAATGTCTTTGCTTTCCAGTAGTTTAGGATATGAACATTTTAATTCTCATTGTTGAAATATTTTTGTTTTTATGTAAGTTTACCAGGATATGGCAGAGTATGTAGCTTACAAGTACCCTTTTTAGGATAGCTCATTCTTTTAATAGAAAATTCTTCAGAAATACCTTCTTTCCTTCCTTCCTTTCTTTCTTTCTCTCTCTTTATTTCTTTCTTTCTTTTCTTTTTTCTTTCTTCTTCCTCCCTCCCTCCCCCCTTCCTTCCTTCCTTCCTTCCTTCCTTCCTTCCTTCCTTCCTTCCTTCCTTCCTTCCTTCCTTCCTTCCTTCCTTCCTTCCTTCCTTTTCAGAAGGTTTAAATTGATTACATATGAAGCAGGTTTAAAGGAGCTGCTGAACACACTTCAGGTGGGCCTTATTTTACTTTGCAGTTAGATTCCTATATGAGTTATTGCTTTGCGCACTGCATTGATCTTCCATGGATTTAAGTGTGGATACATATGATCACCTGGCTGCTTGTCACCAATTTGAAATTACAAGTTAGTAGATTGGTTTGAAAGTATGACCAGTTGCCCCATAGGGAAGTGAGTGTCCCAAGTTCTTATGGGGATGATTGGTTATCATGAGTGGGTGTATAGAGAATATATGTAAGAAACTAAGTTACATAAATTGCTGAAACCTATGGCATTCTGTGATGAACTCCAATTTGGTATAATTCTTAAAGAGAGGGAAAAATTGGTCTTGGCTTTTCAAGTACTCTACCTTCTTGGTAACTCAAAATGTAAGGCACTGATGGGAATGTGGCTAACAGGTTATGCCATTTAGTATTAAGTCCATTGTGTGGGGCTGAAACCTCACCAAATAATGACATAAACACAGATTTTTTTATTTCTCTCCTATGTAGAAGATGTTTTCCAGAGATAGAAATTTCAGGGCCAGTATGATGAAAAGTTCTAGGGACCCAGGCTCATCCTAATTTTCTCGTAATTCATTCTAGCCTCTGACTCCCATTCTCAAGGGCACCTTGTGATCCAGAGTGGCCACCAGAACTCCAGCCATAACAGCCCGTTGCCTCGGCAGTGGGGTGGAGAGAGGGACCAATGGTAAGGGAGTAATGAAGAAAAAAGCAAATATCAACTGGCTTGTGGAGCTTTCCTGGCAGTAGTCACTCAGTATATCATTTAATAGTTCATTGGCAAGACCTTACTTACATAGCCATGCCTGGGTTCAGGGGTACCTGGACCATGCAGTTTTATCCTGGGTGGCCACATACCTAGTTTAAGGGAGAAAGGGGAGTAAATTTTGGAGTGAGCAGCTAACAGTCTCATCCATGCTAATAACTGCAATTGAACTAAATCCCCAAAGTTTGTATGCTGAATACAAAATTCATTTCCCAGTGGTTTGAAGATTTTGGGGGTGATGGAGGTGTTCTAGAATTAAGTAGTGGTGATGGTTGTACAATATACTGTGAACCATTGAAGTGCATACTATAAGAGAATGAATTTTATGGTTTGTGAATTACATATCAATGTAAAGAAAACAACTCTATGGTCCTACGAAGTTTCAATCTAAAAGAAGAGGACAGGATGCAAAAATCTTTCTTTTATTCCCATGAATGTAGAAGGATAGATCAAAAGAAAGAGTGAAGGTTATCATGACATATTTCAGTGGTTCTTTCATGTGAGGAGAACTGCCCCACCCATGCTCTCTGCTGATGCTGGCGTGTACGGGGAATGAATGCATGATAACTGGTTAGGCTGTGGAGCAACTGGTCATGGCAGTGAGGGCATGAGTACAAAAGCAGCAAACATTTACCATCTACTAAATTGGTTGCCTAGATGATAATTATAATAGCGAACACTTCAGATAATATCGAGATAATTTTATAAGAAAACTGAGGCACAGATTGGTTAATTAACTTGTGAAGGTCGTGCCCTTTGTAAGCAGTGGAGTCTGGCTATGAATCCAACAGTATGGCTACAGAGTCCATGCTCCTAGCTGCTCACTATACTTAACAGACTTTCTCTTACTATCAAAAGTGACCTCTCTGATTGGGAAGTAATAGTCATCTTTTATGGATTTTGTGGGCTTTATAACATGTAAATTTAAAATTGTTTGATTATAGTTATTCAAGTGATGTTATGGAGTAAGACTGGACATCTGTTCCCAGATTGCCTCATTCATTCACACTAAAACACTTTCATGGACTAATTGAAAACATAATGTCAATCATCAAGCCACATATGCACACACACACAGCTGAAGTAGGCAACCTGCTTCCTTAAGCTTACTTTTATTTAGATATTTAAAGCACATATTTGCTTTGTCAAATTTAATGTGATGCAATAAGACAAATTTCTTTCATTTTCCTCCCAAATGATCCCATATGGTCCTGGCAAGTATATGGCTTGCTTTTGACAGGCATAGCTTCTTTTTAAAAACTGGATTGAAGTTGTTTGCAGTTTTTGATCATTTAGGGGTATAGATGTTTATGTCACTCTCAATGTTGTAATTAAATAATACGTGTGAATAGGAAGAGTTTATTTTTCAAGACAATTCGAAGCTCGGGAAGTCATACCTTAGAGCAGAAATACGCTTTGTCACAATGTGTGTACATTAACCTCTGCATGTGATCAGTGCACATGATTTGTACATTGGAACTTAGCATTTGCCTGAATTTCCTCATTAAGCAAGTTCTACTTTATATCCATGAAAATAAGATGTTTTTGTGTAGTCATGGCATGTCTGATTCTATACCATTCTTTTACCTACTCTGTGACTATGGCAGGGTGGATATTGAGGCAAAAATCGTCCAAATCTTTTCATTGAAAAACCAAAAAATCACTCAGAGGAACATGTGGTCTCCAAAAGAGATGTAATAAAAGGCTGGTTTTAATGGGAAGACTAAGAATCTACCTGGCTTCGTAAAGTTTTATGAATATCCATTATCTCCAGAGAGATAGGACTGTTAGTGTACACTTCAAAAAGTCTTTTTAAAATTTTGTATTTCAGAATTTATAGTTTTGCCCACTCATACATAAATATGATGGATATAAATGTCACAGTCACACAATTAGTCGTGCAAAAGAGTGACTTTGGTGCCTTTTTGTAATCAAATATAATCTCTGTTTCACCCTACCCCCTGCCCCATTTGTCCTGATGCAGGAAGTTACTTTAGTTCCTTCCAGGTAAATTTAATCCATTAGTTATTTGGTTTTAAGATTGTTTGACTGTTGTAGATGCTCCTCACCAGCACCCCCACCTCCGCCACTTCTCTGGGAAGCATATGTAAATGCCGCCAGACAGAAGAGGGGAAAGGTGTGTGATTCTAACCTGGCCTCTCAAGGTGTTACTGATCCCACTCATTCTTGGCATAAATGAGATTTATGGTCACTCAAAAGGGAACTTGATGTGAAGGAAAATGCAGCTTGGACTTCCTGCCAATGATAACAGAGCTCTGGATCCTTGTTACCACCTACCTGCCAAGAAGCAGCCTCACCCATCAGACTCCTGGTGGGAACTGTCCAGGTCTTGTCCATCTGATCAAGCTTTATCAGCCATGCACATTCCGGCAGACAGGCTATCATTTTCTCTTTCTTTGATAATTCCTGAGTCACTCTAGAATCCATTGACTATCGCAAGCCAAGGGAAATCAGAGCTGAGGGTGTGGGCATGTGAGTTTGGAGTCTCTTTCATGCTAGATCCATGTGTCATGCCACCAGGGCACTGTAAACGATTTATCTCTGAAGCTTGATTTCCCCTTCCACTCATACAAAGTAGGTGATGTCTTCTCTACGATCCCAAAACATAAAACTTAAAGTAGGGGTCCATACTTTCCTTTTTCCCAAGAAAGACCCTTTCTGGTGAGTGAGAAGGGCGTATAGTTTCTAGACATACGGGGTCTGTCTTGAACCCTTTCCATACTCTACCACCTCAGCTTCTGTAGGTTCCTAACATGAAGGTAGTTAGGAGAAATGTGTATGGGGGAAAATGGTGTCATGTATCATGTCTGCTTTCAAAGAATTAATTTTTAAGCTTTTCCACATTTGAACTTGGAACTCAGTAATTCAACTTCCTTGTTCTCTGGCCTGGTCTGATCATCTCTTACTTGTGATTAATGGTGAATCCCATGTCTTGTGGAGTAAATGAAAAAAAAAAATCAATTAACATCTTAAATAATTACTCCACCATACTAACTATGTGCTACATTCAGTAAATTATACAGAAATGAATAATCCAGCCTTTCTTTACAGATTGGGTGACCTTGGGCATAATTTCAGTGTTTAAGTTGCGGTTTTGAAAATTTACGTACTGCTAAATTTTTAATCAGTTTGAATCTGCACTACAGAAATAAATTTTACATAGTTGTAACAAGCACAAGGTAATTAAATACAACTACTTAGGGAAAAATGTTTTAAGCATGATTTAAAATAAGAGCTATTGTTTTTCAGGTAAGATTTGGTCATAGAATAAACTCTCCCTCTTGCCTTATATCCCAGTGCTTTCTAAAGGAGGGAGAGATTATTTCATCATCCAAAAAACAATTCCTAAATGTAAGAAATGCTGACAGAAGTGACAAGCATTTGGTTTTCTTTGAATGGATTCCAAAGTTCATTCCACTTGCTGCATACATTTCTTGTTCTCCAAATAACTGCTCAAAAGACCTTAAATTCCGATTGCAACTTGGGTCTAAAGTAGTTAAACACACTAAACATGATGCCTACAACCTCTACTCACCCCACATCACTGAAGAAGGCATAGGGAGCTGACCTTTTGGTGCTCGAAAGAAGATACTAATTTAAACAAGTTCCAAACTAGTGGATATAGTGAAGGACATACGCATTTTGTTCAAGTTTACCTAGGATTGTAGAAGTATTCCCTATGAAGAACTTTAGCGAAGATTTTTAAAAATACATCAATATCAAAATATTCTATATGCAGTTAACCAACAGCACATGACTTAAGAGGATAAAGCTTCCTTTTCCCCAGGAGTCAGAGAAGAAGGAAGGTTCTCGTTTTCACTTTGCCTATCACCATGGGAATTTCCCCACATGAATGCTTAGTCCAAAACTACTCCAGGGGTTAGGCAGCCTTTAGTTATGGAGCAGTAGCCAGAGACAGACTCAACCTACTTAATAACAAACTATTTTAATGTAGGAATGACAATGAGTTGGCCAGCATTTTCCTAACCCGTCTAGAGACAAATGAAAAGAGGAGGCATTTTTATGCCTTGAAAGTTGCAACTTCTGGCTTGAAACTCATTTATGTATTTAAAAATCACATATCCAAGAGCTTGAACTATCCAGAACATGGCCAAAGTTCAGAAAGTGATTAAAATGGAACTCATAAAAATAGTTACAGGAAACTCTCAAAGGTCCCTTGGTCTCTTGTTCTGGGTTTATTACTCTAACTGTCATTCAGATCTATGTGAATTAGTATGGCTGACAGGTTGTAAGTTAGTCCCCCAATTCCCCACCCTCTGGTGTTTATGGGCTTAAATTTTGGGCAGAACCTGTGACTTGCTTCTAACCAATAGAATATGGTAAAAGGGAATGGGTGTCATTCCTGTAATTTCATTATGTTAAACTCCATCTTGCTAGGATATTTACTTGAGAGTCTTGTTTTTCTTCCTGTTGGCTTTGAAAGACAGACTACTGAGTCCTAAAGACACAGGAAATGAATTCTGCTAACAACCTCATAAGTGTACCCTTTCCTAAATGAGTCACCAGTGAGAACCCAGCCCTGGCTGGCACTCTGCTGCCTTGCAGAAGACCCAGATGGGTGTACTCAGACCCCCAGGTCTATAGAAACTGTGCAGTAATAAATGTGCATTGTTTTTTAGGCTTTGAGTTTGTGGTAATTTATTATGAAGCATAAATAATTAATACATTGGTTTTAAAGTATAAAAGAGAGCTATTGCCACTTGAATCAGGTATTGATTCAACAAGAAGAAGCAACAAGAGAAGATACTGAAAAGAAGATAGCTATGTTGTTAAAACAGAATATGTGAGTTAAAAAATCATATAGCTGTCTAAACCAATTCAGCATAGACACTAGTAGCTTCATATACCAATATAATCTCTCAGAGCATAGTCAGACAATAAAATGGTGCTCATAATTATGACTGAGTCCACAAGCAGTGGATATATCAGACAAAGTACATTCTGTGCTAGAAGGAAGAGACCTATGTAATACAACTGAAAAAAATTCATAATTATTGAGTTAGCATTAGACATGCTTGACCTTGCATCTTAGAATTGAGAGTTTGGTATTTATCCTATAATTAATTCAAAGGGATCATAAAATAACTAAATATTTATGATCAAAGGTTATACATGCCTTTCTTATAATGTCAGAATACTTATAGTATCTGAAGTGAGAATTTTTCAGTTGTAAATAAATACTTGCACTGAAAATTCAAGTATCACTTACTTCCATGCAGCTTGTAACAGCTCAGCCTCTGCTTCTGAGCAAGAAAGGCACCTAGAATTGGAAACAAAGAATAGCTTATAACCATATAAATATGCTTAAGGTTTCTTTTTCATGGTCTTCTCTGCATTTCATGAGGTTCAGAGTAGGAAGGGGTTATATGAGTAAATACTGGAAATGCCCTGGTTGCTACAGAAATTTGAAGCCCTATTGTCTAGTTCCAGTTCAATACTAGTCACAGTCATGTCACCTGCCCGAGACTTTGTTTTACCCATTGTAAAATGGGAATAATGTTTCTCACTATAAAAGCAGACTATGTACTATCAATCCCTTTGATAGACCTATTTACAGGAAAATTTTTTTGCAATAGTTTTTGTGACTGGTGCTGTTAAAAAAATATAGCTACCTAACATGTTTATGAGGTCCATAAGATTCTTTTTATGTGATTCGGATTTGGGATTTCATGTCACAATTTATGAATCACTTTTCCTTGCACGCAATTATATTATCTTCCTGGTCCTCCTGAGAGGTAGGCATTAGCATGTGTCAGCAGTACCTGCTCATTGCTATGCAGTACACCCTGTTCCCACATTATTGATCATTGAAAGACAGAGTTGCCCAGTGTCCCATAGCTGGTGAATGGCAGAAACAGAACTGAGGCCAAAGACTTTTTCCTCTAAATCCCATATTTAATTCTGTAATATTTTGATGGAAAGATACTGCTTACCTAGATGTAGCAGTAGACATCTCTTGAAAGCCAAGGTATTTCTGAATCACTATCCTGCCTTTTCATCAGCAACTATTATGTCATGTCCCCAGTAACTGGCTCCCATTTGGAGTGATGCAACAACTCAACAGCCTAACTCCTTTTTCACATTGAGTTCTAGGTAAACAAGGAAGCCCTTGTCCTCATCCACTTTCTAGTAACTCTTCTTAGTGGAGTCAATTCCTCATAGTAGATGAAAAAACATGGTTTTTATTCTTGTGTCTGGAGTCTTGAAGCTAACTCCTATTTAAAATATTGTTACTCCATGAAAAACTGCATTCAACTTTAAACAAAGAACAAAAGCTTAAACACAACCTGTTCGTATGTTCATATTGGAGATTATTCATTCTTTAACTTGTTTATTTAAAGATTTAAAGGTTTTAAGTAATAATAAGAAAGAAAGATAGATGGCAAAGAAAGAAAAGGAAAAGGAAGAGGAACAATCATTCTCACAGTGACATGGACCTCATTTGCTAACTCAGATATAATTTATTTGTCATTATGAAGGAAATAAGAATATGTTGTATATAATTATAATATTGTATCTTTATCCTGTACATAAATTTTTAAAATGTCATATACTTTCTGTGATATTCATTGCTTATGTTACCGAAATATGAGAATATGAGGTTTGGGTCAGTACTGGGGAATGTGTAAAATGTATGATAAAGCCATTCATTCATTGATTCAAGCAACGAGGTGCAAGGAAACACAGGATGGACACAATACAATCCCCATATCTTTGAGAGAAAAATGACCTAGAAGAACTCACAGGCTGTTTAACAGGGATGGTAAATAGTTGGCACTCTTACCACCTCCGCATGCCCACCCCTCAAGGAGAAGTCTCTAATTGACAGTGTTACTCTTCACAGCTGAGCCAGCGTCCGTCAGCTTCCTTCACCCTGGACAGGAGCAATTGTCAGGACTTGGTTGGCACTGGCATTCAGTCTGTTGTAGAATTTAAAAGTTCTCAGGAACTTGAAGTCTGCAGAGTCTTTTTGTTTGGCTTCTCACTGTTTTCTCACAGACACATAAAAACATAAGCCATACAAGTGAACTTCCATGAGAAGATATCTGGGAACAAGGTAACTGTCTACCAAATAGCCGTAATGTGAACAAATTTGACTTTACTGGATGAAAAGGGAGGATGAAAGGGTAAAAGTCAATAGAAGTTAACTTTTAGAGAAATTTACATTTTATTTTTAAGCAAAATAGTGAAATAATTAGAGCTGGCCTATGAGGTAGTAAGGTCTTTTTTGCCAAAGACATTCTAATGGATTCTGGTGATGCACTGCCAGGGATGTTGTAGAGGTGACATGAGGCTTAACCCTCCTTGGTTCTTTCTCTCTATCTTGCCCATACCCTTTAATGTGTCCTTATTTCCTTGTTTGGTAATTGTTTCTCTATTTACTTGTCCATTACATGGTAAAGATTAATTCACTGAACACTGTTATGAGCCAGTTATCCCTAAGTGTTAATGGCACATTTTTTAAATTTAACATTTATAGTAAGAGTGTAAAACAGAAATGATCCCTATTTGACAAGTGAGGAAACTGAGGTGCAAGAAGGTTAAATAACTTGCTTAGGTCATGATGTTGGCAACTCTGTGCTCTTGACACTGCACAGAACAGCTTCCCAAGACAATTAGTGGCTGAGTGATGCTTGGATGAGAATGGTAATAGGCTTGAATAAGTGGGAAAAGCTGTCTCTTAAGTAAATCATTTCTATTTCCCACCAGCTAATTGGAGACAGGCGTTAAGAGGAAGGAATTAGTTCCACTCCACAGTTCCAGGCTGAGCTCTGTTTTGCCTCCAACAGAGATGGGGTGTGGGGGGCATGAGAACATTGTTCTAATTGAGATCCTAGAGGAAATTGCTCTTGAAATGGCTGTGAATAGTTATATTGAAATCCAATTTGATATAACTTTGTTAATTAACAAAGCATAATTATTAGGTAAATTTTGCCATTGTAATTCACACAGCAGCAAACTTCCCAACTGATCCAAGCTTGCCTCACAGTGGACCAGGTGATGTCTGCATACAGTTTTCCTCAGATGCCAACCAAATACAAGTCTTTATATCAAGCCAGGTCCTGCAAACTAAGAAGTCTTTATACCACTCCAGAGGGCAGGCTTGAGTGCCTGTTTTTCCCCAATTTTATTTTATAAATCAATAAAAAAAACTAATGGATATGTCATAGTTCAGAATATGTATGCCTGTATCATTCCCCGTGCACACAAGTCCCTGCAACTCTACAGAGTAAAAGCTTGATGTAAACTAATTTTTGTTAGGAATTAACTCCTTTGGCTCCCTGAAGTAGCCATGGCTTTTACTCATTTATAGAACTGTTGGCAAGCTAAGTTGTTTTTTTTTCTTAACTTCTCAAGTTTCTTTCTTTTTTCAATGGAGGCTAGTTTTGTGGACTTTTCAACTCTCTGAGAACTGCCCCTTGAAAGGTTTTGTCCTCTTTCTCTATCAAGTATTATTCAATAAATCATTCTCAACAAGTTAGTCAAATAAGCATATTAGTCTATGTGTCACATATAAGCAGGCCTGTTAAGCTGGCTGCATTTTGGCAGTTTGCCCAATTAAAGGTTGTCATAATGCATCTATCTAGAACAGAAATGAGCCTGGTCAGGTTTCAAATGAAATGTATGTTTTTGTGTAAGTAACCTCTGAGGGACTCCAGCCCTGCAAATTGCATAACGTGATACAACAGTCACAGAAGCTCAGAAATTGAGGGGAACGAAGGGCAGCATAGTCTTCCAACTATGTCATATATTAATCACAATGGTTTAGTGTCAGCTTTGGCTTTCAAATTCCAGTGACTAAAAAGGCAGCTTATTTTCATAAGGATATCATGATGTGTATGTGTATTTTAAGAGGAATGTTACATGAATGAGTTACGCTTGTCCGACCAACTCCTTCTAATCCTTGACCGTTTAAATGGAAAATCCATCTAAGCTGACTTTATTCCATGGAAGTCACTTTTCAGTGAGGGAGATTAGGAACTGTCATTGTGACCAGCACACTCTTGCACTTGAAACAGAGAGCTGTTGTTATGCTGGCCTAAATGTTATCCTTTATTTTGTTAACTAGAGTAGCTATTTCAACCAGATTTCAAGCCTGGCTTTTAATGATTGTTCTCAAACAGGGAGAAAATTCAGCTATTTACAAACTAAGAATCCATTTCTGGTCCTGAGTATAGCAACAGCTTTCTTAGATTTGACCTCGTTAAATAAATTGTGAGGGTCCTGATGAAGAATTACAATTGCTATTTGAAATTTGGCCATAGGAATTTTTATTGCATGTTAATTTTTTTTAATTAAGCTTACTTTATTCAGTTTTCCCAACCCATCTCTGTGGTTTGAACAAACTACTCATACTTCTCATCAGTGTTCATAAATTTCTTGACAAAACTGAAAAAAAAAAAAAAAAACAACAGTTCTGATAACCTACCACGAGGTGGCGTTATGTCTTTGCCATTCCAGAGTAGTGGGTTTTGGTCTAACACACCCCTAGGGCAAATGAGCCTTCCCATTTTCTCATTAACCTGCCTGCAGGTGTCAAAATAATCCAAATTTCCACATGAAATCTGGGATGATGTTACAAATAAGCAGATGAAAATTATCCTCTTATAATCGTTTTTACAGTGGTAAAGGGAACAGGGGAGGATGCCAAAAGAAATATTTAGGTCATATATTTCTACTGGAAGGTGCCAGTTGGGGACTGGGTTCAGTGAGGAATGCTTATGAACAGGCCCTAATGGTTTGCCTGGGTGGCTGCCCGCCAGGCAGTCACCTGGCCTGACAGATGATGGTGAGAAGAAAAAGAAATTCGCTTGACCCTCCCTTCCATGAACCCTCTAAAAATTGCTAGTAGGAGCTTCTGTTGATACGCGTTGGAGCTCCAGAGTCCCTACTCCTCTGCTGGAGACTTCTTTGATAAGAGCCTCAAACAAGCCCGCTGAGAGAAAGGTGGCTTCTCTTAGCAACAGGGTGCATTAGTACAAGACCACTGTTTTCATTCCATCCCCAGAGGCACAAACCTCATGAGAGAGCCTGGCAGGTTTGGCCCACAACCCAGAGAAAGCAGACTGTTACCTGGGACCCTGAGCTCAAAAAAAGCTCCTTAATGGCTCTGCAGGAAGGCTTCTATTTTGAACCTAATTACCAGCTGAAAAGACACTTGCCAGCCCAAAGATCCAGCCTCTGTGAATTTCCAGGGCTGCTTATTAAGATGTCACTTCAGACTGCAAATAACTGTGGTAACTGGCATCAATTCTTAGAGGGCTTTGTGAAGATTATTATTCCAGAGCCTTGTCTTACTCTATTTCCTGACATATTTTATTATGCTCATATTCTCTTTCCATTTCTTAAGGTTATAATATACCATTTCAACGGAGGCTTTGAAAGAAGAAAGTAATAAAAAGGATTCTTAGGATCTTGCAATTGAAAGTTTATTATTATTTTAATCATAATTGCATGTGGGCCCTATGATAAATGCAATTAAGATGCACTTGTGATGAAGTAAACTGAGTATTGGAATCATGATGTTTGATATTAATAGTTTAGTCTTTCCTGAAAAGACTAAATACACCATACACCAAAAAATGGTGTCTTTTTAATGGTAATTTTGTTTTCTTGCTGTCTTCATGTTTAATATTAATTAATCCTGTTTAACTTTTTTAATAGGAATACTTAGATTCTTGATTACTGCCCTTTCTACTCTTATCATGATTTATTCTGTTGCATATCATCCTTCTATATTTTAATAAATTGATGCTATTCCTATAACCCTGTTTCCTCAGATTTGATTTGCTTGATGGTACCAGTTGGAGTATAGCAAAGAGACTAAATTCTAAACTGAGTTGCTCTCTAATCTGGGCAAGAACTGTTTATACTTCGGTTCCTTCAAATGCACTAAAGAAATAATATCAAGTTGACTGTCTGAATTATGATTATTAACAGATCAAATGTAATACAACTTGAGCATGTCAATGGGGAGGGCTCAGAAATTCTTGCTGTCATGTGGAGCTAATGTTGAGTAGAGTGTTAAGCTTGCTGAACCCTTTTACCATTTAATTTTCATAAGGATTTTGGAGAAAAAAATACAATTTTACAAACTATAATATTCTCCAGTGCCCTTCCATGATAAATGACAAAGACCTGTCATGATTGGAGAAGACATTTCTATATTCCTTTCTTGGTATAAGTTATGGATTACAAATGTGTGATGCTATGTTTTTACAAGCATAAGGAAATATTTAGAGTACTGTTTTGAAGACTCGATACAGAAGAAAATATGAAAACAAATAAAAATACTCATTTCAGAATTTTAAATAAAGGAGGCAAAGCTTGACCAGCTTAGTTTGTATGACTCCATTTCTAAGAGTTTTATTCATTCAATATACATTTATTGAGCACTGTACTAAGCACAAACTATAAAAGCAGAGTATTACTGATTTCTATAATTCTTATTTTAATGTTATATATAATATACATGAAAATTATATAGCTTGAGAAATAAAGCATATAAAGAATATGTAGACCAGATGTGCTGAAGAACTTGTAGTAAAGTAGGGTCAGTGGCCACTGAGTCATTGTACCAGAACTGGACTGCCTTTTCCAAGGATTTTGTTGAACAAAACAAATAAAACTACCGTTTAGGATATTCCTCTCAGAGCACATTCCCAGCAGATTCGAACTAACAACAATATTGTATTTGAACCTTACCACTCACTGTAGATTTCTCAAGTCAAAGTGAGAATGGTCTTAGGTTTCAAAATGGCCTCTCAAGAGGGAGCTGTGAGGTTCAGATAGACTGTGAGGTGACTAGGAATTGCTAGTGACCCAATCCTGAGTGGGTTAGGATAGTGGGGAAGGATCATACATGGTTGGCAAGAGGAGGTTTACAGTTGTTTGCATGGAAAATACTACAACAATTAATAAATAAGAGAAAAATAAACTCTGTGTTTTGCATACTCACAACTGTAAACCTACTTTCGCCCCACCCTGTAGAAACAGTGCATGGCAGACAAAGCAAGGGACCTGCTGGCACTCCACGTGCTGCGCAGAAGTAGTTTGGAGCAGTTGCAGGAGAGGTGACGGCGCCTTTGCCGGCAGTGGAGCTTCTGGGAAAACCTTCCTTGCCTGAAATGAAGCATCTCTCCCTTTCCTACACTCTACTACTATTCTTTTTACCTGTTAGGTTTCAGATATTGCTATCATGTCCAAATATAAATGTGAGGAACTAAAAGGAAGAGGGGCCAACATAACCGAAGAGTTGCTGGAGAAATAGAAGGAACAAGAGAACCACAATTGATCACACACCTCAAAAGAGAAGGAGCAGGCCTATTTGGACAGTCCTCTTGCACAGCAGCTTCCACAAGTTCCCTACCATTGTCTGGGGAGCCCCAGGATGGGATTCTGAAAGCAGCTCACTCTGCGCCATCACCCTATAGGATTTGGGGGGAAGGACTAACATCCCGTCTTCTTTTGCTCCTAATCTCACACTGTTTCAGTCCTGTATTAAAATTGTTTGCACTCACTTAACTTTTATCATCTCATTAATGTGAAAATGCAGAATATGCCTGAGTATTTGTTAGTGTCTCCTTTACTGAATACACTGTGTTTAATAGTATTCAATGGTTATACACTAGTACACTGGTATACTGGCTAGTATGATCCATAGCAATAAGTATATAGCCATACTAGCCACCATAATTATAGGTATTGGATCTGGCTAGGAAAAAGTGTGATTGCTAAATCTAGTGAAGAAAATAGTTAGAGAAATAGTGAAATTGTAATTGGAAAAAATAAGTTGCTAAGAAGTGAGGTGAATGGAAAGAAAAAAGACAACCATTCCTTTGACCATAGATTTCCACTTAGGTCAAGGTGGGGAACACACACACACACACACACACACACACACACACACACATCTTGGTATAAAAGGAGTAGAAGAGTCAGGCAATAATTTTAAAATAAGAGATTTGAGCCCTGGCTGGTGTAGCTCAGTGGATTGAGCATGAGCCTGTGAAGCAAAGGGTTGCAGGTTTGATTCCCAGTCAGAGCACATACCTGGGTTGCAGGCCAGGTCCCCAGTAGGGGACACACAAGAGGCAACCACACAATGATGTTTCTCTTCCACTCTTTCTCCTTCCCTTCCCCTCTCTCTAAAAATAAAAATATTTTTTAAATGTTGGCAGGGAAGTGAGTGGGTGTTATAGTGGGAGATGAACCAAATAGAAATTTAACAGCAGCAGCAAGCATACCCCCTAAGGCACTTCCTCTCCCTCTGACCCCACACATACCTAGTCCCTCTTTTGGGGCCAATAGTAATGTTGACATGTCTTGCTCTCTCACTCCACCTAGCCCCTCCCAAAATGCAGGTGGACAGGGCATGCTGACGGGGTGGGAAGCATGAGTTCAAAGGGATGAGAGAGTCCTGGAGAGCAGTAATGTTGCTGCCCCTGCTACAGAGGTTGCCCTTTCTGTGTTCTTCCTTCTCCATGCTTTTCCATCAGCCCTGGAAGTGTACAAAAATTATGTTGGTAGGACTAGAACCCTGGCACCTGAGCCAAAATGGCAAAAGAAAACCATGTTTCCCTTGTCCATCTTCCCTCTTCCCCTCTCCACCCCTCATCCTACACTGCCCACTCAGACTTCCCTTACACCCAACTTGGGCAAGTTCCCAAGTTGTACTGAGTTTACTCCCTGCCAAGTCTAAGTTTCTTTTTTTTTTAATTTTTTAATTCAATTTTTTACTTTTTTTTAATTAATTTTATTTAGTTATTTTTCAAGTACAGTTTTTTTGTCTATTTCTCCCATCCCACCCTGCCCTTTGCTCCCCACCTCCCTCCCATTTCCAACCCCCTTAGTTCTTGTCCCTGTGTCCTTCCTATTTGTTCCTCCAAATCCCTCCCCCTTTTTCTCCTTAACTTCCCTTCCTTCTCCTCTCTGGTCTCTGCCCCCTTGTTCTCTATTTCAGTGTCTTTGCCAAGTCTAAGTTTCTTATGACTCTCTCAGTGGGGGTGTTATTGGATTAATGTCTGACACTAAGAAGTGGGTGACAAATGAGCTTAATCTTCTCAGGAGTGAATGACTTCACCAAAAAATGACATTGCTTCTTCTTCACAGTGTCCAATTTTAGGATGCATAGAATACTAATAAGTACTTCATCCCTGTTTAACAATAGTACTTGTAAATTGTGAGAATTAAATAATATATACAAACACTTAATATGGTGCCCAGCATATAGTAAGTGCTCAATAAAAGTCACCTGTTATTATTTACATTACTATTGTTTATTTTTGGAGGGAGAGTGTTTAGCCATGGGTATCAGTCAAGGAGTAAAATACATAGTCAAAATACTGCAGTTCACTGGCTCTTCACTATGAAAGTGGTTCTACTCACCAGTAGCCTGTCTAGTCCTTTCTGTGGTTGGAACACACAACATTCAAGTTTGAGTCAAGAGGCCTCTGTTCAGGGACCACACTACCTTGGCTATGGTGCTCAGGATCAAGATTTCCCCTGGGAAGGCCTTCCATGCACCAGGCTGTGTGCCAGGCTGTGGCTCTCATGATTTCATTTTGTCCTCCTGACAACCTCAGCAACAGGTCTTCATAGCTGCATTTTAGGGATGAGGAACCAGGGTCAAAGGGCAGGGCTGGGAACAAACACAACTTTTCTAACTCTAAGTCTCATGCTATTTCTAAATGCATGGTTGAAAGTTTAAAAATGGTTCAGAAGAAATAAGGATGCATTCTCATGGAGACATTTGTCTCAGTGGTGTTTACTTTGGCTTTATAATCTCAAAAGAGCTGGTACTTGTTGATCTTTGTTTGATAGTTTAAAATCCATCACCATAAGACAATTTATGTACAGGCAAATGCTGCGAGCCATAAGCCTTATTTGTAGTGGGCATGAGACTTTAGCTTCACACTTGAAAACTTGTTTATCTCAATACCCTTTCAAGTTATTTCTATCTACTTTGCAGAAATGGAAGTCATATGTTGACTTGTTAAGATGTTTAACAGATTTTTAATTGAATGTCTATACAGGGTGATTTTTTCTGTATATGTCTGTCTTTATTCTTGGAAACAACTTTAGCTGATTCACATTTTCCCATAAAAAGTTAAAAGCATGTTTTTGAACCCTAGGAGGAAAAAATCATATATAACTTTTCATTTTCTATTTAGGAGCAGTCCAGTAAGTTTGTGTATTTTGGGGCATTGAATGTAACATGCCCCGGGTGTAAGTTTCGGAAAAAAAATCAGAACTCAGGGACTATGCCTTTCATAGAGCTTCAGTTCAGTTGCATGTTGTGTGAAGTCAGAGAACTGTCCAAATTTGCACTCCTCTTTCCACGCATCCCCTTTCAAACCAGCTCAGATAAATTCAGGCAGCTTGGGAAGTAGATGAACTATGGATGTGAATAACTTAAGAAATAATTTAAGAAATAACACGAGTTTATTTGCATTGCAGGTGAGCATGTGCATGTGTGTGATTTTATTCTTTGCTTTATCATAAAAGAAGAATTTGTGAAGTTAGAGTTCTGAGAAACTAAGCTCAGCGGTATTAATGGAATAGATGTACTCAAGCTCAAATGTAGAAACCTGGCTATGAAAGCCAACCAAACGGAGAAGATGGGCCTCTTTGGGGATTCCTTGAGAAAATTTTAGGGGAAGCAAAAAATGGCATTGTTTCCATCCCTGGAGGAAAAAAAATCCATCCCTGGTGGAATAGGAATGCAGAACTCTGAAACTGTAGAAAATATCTGTATGAGTGGTTCTGAGATGGTTTTCTTAAATCTTTTTACAAAACACTAGTGTGTATTTCATTTCAGTTTCTTCAACAGTCAAGATCTCTTTAATTACTCCTCTTAAAAATTTATAGAGGTCAGTGAATTATTTGTTAGTGTATATATATTATAATGAATGTTAATTTTATGCTGAGAAGTTAGCTATCTTGAGAAATAATAATCAAATATACCAAAAGTTATACCAAGGAGAACAAGTCCATATGCCTTTCTTGGTCTGAACTATTGTTTAACTTGAAGGAAGCGAAGATGGCTTATAGTACACATCACCTGACTTTGAATGATAGGCTACAATAATTGTTCACTCAGGTAATATTCCCTCTTTCATGCTCTTCAGGTAAACATCTCAGCATATAAATAAATGTAAATTAATGGAGTACTGCTTCAGGGCAGTTTCCAAATGAGTTATGTTTAAGTTGAGAATTTATAGGTTTAATGTATATAAAAATGTTCAGATAGCTCTTTTCCCACTTCTTCATGTGATCCTAGCAATAGAATAGAAAAGTAAATAAAATAGAAGAGCTAATTAAGGAGGAGTCATCATGATGTCTCCTTTCAATACACTTCTCTTATTCCCTAGAAATAAACACGATGGCCCTCAGAACCACATACTCTGCACAAATTGGAACCTATGCTATCTCTGATGCTAGAGTTGTAGTCTTCACCTCTGCTGATATTTTTCAACACTGAGAAACTTGACCAAACTATGAAATATTTAATCTGGAAAAATTCCTGATTGTGTTGTGTCCCTCTGAAATTTCATCTTTGTTGCTTGGTATACTATAACTTAAGATGTCTTTTTTTTTTTTTTTACTGAAAGCATAGACAGTTCATCAAACAGTGTTTTGGAATTTGAGGAAAGAAACTGATTTCCCACAGAGAGTAAAATTTGGTCCAGAAATGAATTCAGCACATTGGCTTTGTTAAGAAAATGCTTGGCCGTATGCATTTGGGAATTTCCCTGAGCAATAAATTTGATGATTTAGCTATGTACCTTCCAGTGTGTCTACTGTGTTGGATGATGTTGAGTTATCTCTGATTAAGGGGAACATGCTTTGTTATGCTAAGTTGCTTTCAGCATCATTCACTTTTTAACTGCTTTCATGTATTCTCTTGATAGTTTCTCATTAATAGCAAGAGTCAACTTGGATTTTGCCAGACATTTTTGGAAGTTTCCTAAAAGTGAAGGAAGGACATTCCTCCCTCACTTTTTCTCTGCCCCACCTTTTCTACTAGAGAATATACAATATCATATCCTTAGATAGAGCTGTGAACTCAAAATCTTTTCATCTTTTTAAATTAAGATAAGAACAATAATTCAAGGCTCCAGCCTAGGGCTCTGTATATATAAAATTAATCTAATAGGAAGAAGAACAATTTGCTCTACCCCAGTCTTGTTCTTGTAATGTAATATGCAACTATACGGGGTTTGGAATCTTGAAGACCTCAGTTTGAATTTTGGTTTTGTAACTTATTGCTTCTATACCTTGGGAAATGTTGTCAAACCTAATAATCCTTAGTTTCTTCATCTGTGAAACAAGAATAATAATATACATATCACTATTTTGCTTTGAGAAGTTACTGTAGAAAATATAAAAGAATTGCCTAGGAATACCTGACAGGTACTAATTTATCAAAAGTAAATTTTTTCTTTTTTGAAAATCTCACACATTAAGTTGATATACTTTCTAAGACTATTTTGGTTAGTGTGTGTAAAAAAATCATTCAGTATGATTTGCTGTTGCCATATTGTCAGGACCATGATTGTGATTGTTGGGTAGTTTTCAGTAATTATTACAATAGATGAAACAAAGTGGATTATAAAGAAAAATTAAAAATCCATGTGTTTCACAGACATGAAGTTATAGAGGAAAACCATGAATGTAGGTTCAGATAGAACTGGGTTAAAAATCTGCTTCTAACATATTATAGCTGTTTGACCAAGAGAAATTTCAACAGGTTTCTGCATTTCAAAAGAACAAAAAAATATAAAGCTGACTAAAATTCATTGAGTTGGTTTAAAGATAATGCATGTTCAACATCCAGTATTTGGGGTGATATTTGAGACTTTGTACAGAGCTCAGTTAATGTTAACACCCTTTCAATATATCCATTCAATCTTCAGTGGAGCCAGAATCTAGTCCTACAAATATGATCCCTAAAATATTTTAACTATCTTTCAAGATGGCCTCATCATTGTACTTTATATATTGCTTTAGACCCATCTTCCCACCAGAATATTCTCTGTTTTTCAAACTTCTCTTCATGCCCAATCTGCAGATACTACCTTTTTCATTAAGCAGACTAAGGCTTTTCTGACTCCCAATGGAATAGATGGCTCCTCCTCTATGCCTTCACTGTACCCTAAAAATACCCTGTTCTAGCACTTACAACACTTTTGGCCCTTATTCATTTGCATATATGCTTCCCTTCTCAAGGCTGAATGCATTCCTTGGAGGTCAGAATTATGTTTTATCTGGTTTTGGTTCAGGTGCTGGGCACAGAGTAGACATTCAGTCTCCTATTGAGTGGGTTAAGTGGATGGATGAATGGACCGATAAGTGCAATAAGCAGATTGTCAGTTAAATGACCCCAAGATCTCTTTCTATAATGCCTACAAATTAGCTAAATGGAACTTAGGTTGCTGCCTCCCAGCAGGAGTAGTGGTACACAAACTCAGTTCTCATAGTACACAGAGCTCTGGGGTAGCCATGGTCTCCAATTGGCCAGATTTCCCCTGACCAGGTTATATCTAAGCTCAGACTTTGGTTCTAAAGAAGTCCTTGAATTTCAAAAGGCCATACCAATCCTTGTCCTATGGAAAGAGGACAGTGAACTCAGCTGGAGGGCCCCTCCTAAAACATGGCACCATAATGCATCCAGCTGCACCTCAGCTAAGGTGCCTCTAATGATGCCAAGAGAATGAGGGAGACACTGGATTTGCCTGCCAGTGCTTCTTGGCAGACATAAATTCCAATCCGTACTAAGTAATGCTGTTGGTGCCCTCACCAAGTCCCTTTAAAGATGGACAAGTTGGTTTGACAAAGATGTACATAGGACATCTATTGAATGATAATTAAAGAATATAGGGTCTATTTAATTAAAGGGTTTGGGTAATTGTGTAGCAACCACTCAAGACCTGAAAGGTTCATGAGATTTGGGCAGATGGAAGAATATTCGTGAAGCCACGGGGATACTTGACATGCCTTTATTCATGGGTGGGCGAGCCACCCATGCTGTAAGCCATGTGTCCTCCTGCATATTTATGCATGTCTCTGCATGTCACCTGTCCCCTCTGTGTGGCACTCAGCATGGAGTCCCTACCCCCTTAAATACTAGAGACAAACAAAACCAGGAGGATGCCAACAGATCTTATGCAGCAGAGCTTCTTACCATGCATGGGAGCCTATTCAAGGCTCTGGGAACACTTTATCAGACTCAGTCTCAAGGCTATGAGAACACTACTTACCAAGCCCATTCAAGGTTATGGGAAATTGCTTCCTGTAGTTATTCAGACACCTGGGTAAGGAAATCCCACTGCCTCTACTTACCCTACAGTAATATGGAAAGGCAGGCAGATAATTGTACAAAAGAGCATAGACTCAGGATGAATACTAGATTGGAATAGAAATTTAAGCATTGGGATCCCTAAAACATGACGTCTAAGAGCTGAGCCCTCAAGAAAATGAAACATATCAAATTACATACTTTTTCACAGACATATATATTCACAAACAATTGGAAGAGGCTCACAAGTTGACATATACTAAGATAGAAAAACATGAAATAATAGAGAATCGACAGGAAAAGACCATTCTGAAAGGTAAGTATGGAGGAAATAAGGATGGAGTTCTGAAGGCCACAGGACCAGAGGTGACTCAGATCTGGCTCAAACTTCCCAAAGATTGTCAGTGGAAGAACATGACCTAAAAGGAGACAGTGTATTATTTACAGGTTAGAAATACTATTGAGGGAAAAGAAGACCTCTGTGTCCTCCAAGGTTGCCACATTAGCCAAAGAGACCCTGAGAATTGATTCTGGCAGGAGGGGAAGAGAAGCAGTGTGACTTACTGGAGGATTCTGTAGATGTAAGTAGGAGAATCTAAAACCCTGTCATCTTGGGATGGGCATTAACTATCATGTCATGTTATTTTAATAGAACACATAACAATATTAATAATACTATTTATTGTTTACTGCAGGCCAACTGTTCTTTGAAGTTTTCTCGTGTGTTCTTTAAACAGTCCTATGTGATAGGTGCAATATAAACTTGAGAAACTTAAGAAGTCCAGTGACTCCTGTGCATAGCAAGTAGATGTATAGAGATCTGCAAGACCATCAAGCCTTCCTGTTCACCATCATACCACACTGCTTCCTGGTAGACCCATCTGAATATCTAAAAATTGATTTGCCAGGAGCCTTATATTGCATAGCCTGATATAATTGGATTCACCCAGAAATTTACCAGGGAAAGAAAATCTAGTAGTGGTGTCCAACCTGCAGCCTGCGGATCACATGCAGCCCAGGATGGCTGTGAATGTAGCCCAACACAAAATCATAAATTTACTTAAAACATTAGGAGATTTTTTTTGTGATTATGTGTCATAATGAATTTAATGTGTGGCCCAAGACAACTATTCTTGGGTGTGGCACAGAGACACCAAAAGGATGTATACCCTTGGATGGGCTATAGTAAAACAAATGATGGCTAAAGCC
Organism: Artibeus jamaicensis; assembly: GCF_021234435.1. Classification (NCBI taxonomy): domain Eukaryota; kingdom Metazoa; phylum Chordata; class Mammalia; order Chiroptera; family Phyllostomidae; genus Artibeus; species Artibeus jamaicensis. The sequence goes on from NW_026522030.1 coordinate 54,898,456, forward strand.
AGGAGTCTGATTGCCCTGGACAATAGTCAACAGAAAACTTTAGAGGTACCATCTGTTCAAGCTTGTTTGTTCTAGAACAAGTTTATGAGAACATCTCTGTCCATTTTTATCCACTGTACATTGTGGCAGTGGTGAAGAGCAGTGAGTGTGGCAGGGCTGAGGTTGGAAACGGGCGTTACAACAGTCAAAGTGCCACAAGCACAGTCATGCCAGAATCATCTCTTGTAAGGTTCCCACAGGCTGAAGAGAGTGGATCTGAATCCACAGTGGAGACACCGACATGACTTGTGGACCTGCCTTGCCTCTCGTCATAGGGCTCTCTTCCAAAGAAAGATCAAGCTCAGGCCTGTTTCATAATGAGATCTGACAGAATTATTGCCTAGGGTGGTATATAAATACTGATTTTATTCTTTTAAAGCAATTAAAAATCCATCAAGAGACTATAAGCATTAGTTATAATTATATATACTGTAATGCTCTTAGAAATACGATTTACCAGTTTAATTGATCTCAGAACTAAAAAAAAAGTGAAAAAGAAAATACACAGCAACTTCTTAGGATATGATTTTACAGTTCCCAGAATTTGTATTTTCAAAACAAACTTATCTTTTATTGTTCTTTTTAAATAAATACAATAATGGATTTAGGTCCTCCCTTTCTGTTTTGAGTTAGCCTCAATGAAATGTTCTAGTGTCTCTTACATTTCATCTCTATTAAATGATTTACCATTACTGGACTTAATTCTTATGTCAACCTCGAGAAATCTGAGGCATAGAGGGGTCATGGTCCCACAGGGTAAAAACAAACCCAGGTTTCTCTGGTTCCAAAGCCCGTACTCTCTCTACACTCTGTTCTCTTCTCTCGTGAATTCACTCACATTTTCTGGAGCAAGTAAATACTGGCATTTACTTCTTAAATCATAGTCTCATGAGACTTGGGATCATGAGGCTTCTTCACAAAAGCCAAATTCTCACATTTTTACTTGAGAATAGCCCAGCATTAGTTTTATATTATCTTAGTGTTTCCAAAGAATCCCCTTTCCAGTGCAGAAGCCAAAAGGTGGAAGGAACATCTGTTGAGGAAAGTATTTGTCTGCACACACATTCTGTCCTTGACCTTGTCTTCTTTGGTTCACATCATTTGCATGCACACTATGTGATTTACTTTCTAAGAGCTATAGGTGTGATTGACACGAAGCCAAGGGAGCTGGGAGTCCAGGCGTGTGTTTGCTAGTCATGCATCCTGTGTTGCCCTCTTTCCTCCTCTCTGTTTCCTTCCCTCCTTTCTCAAGCCACTTCTCTTTAATAAAGTTCCCAGTAAAAAATCTTCTTTGTTCTCTTTTGACTTCACTGAGTTAAAATTATTTTATTTCCTTATAACTTTCTATCATCCCTCTCATCTCCATGCTCCAGAAATATTCTGTGAAGACTTAGCCTTGCATCCACTATATTGTGTTGTCAAAAGAATCTGTTCCCCAGGGTCTCTCTTTATATTGGTTTATCCATTCTCTTATTTATTTATTATAGGCATTAAAATTATATATATATATATATATATATATATATATATATATATTCACCCACTAGTTCACCCACTCTTTGTTAAGAACATAGATTTCTTTTTTAAAAGGAATTTTGCCCACTCTTTGTTAAGAATATAAATTCCTTTTTTAAAAAGCCATAATTACATATTTTACCCCAACTTTTTCTTAGATAGTATTTGGCTGTCTTAGGTAGTACTTTAAAGTCTATCCCTAAAATATTTAGAAATCTCTTCATCTGGGTGGAATTGAAATAAATCTTGAAGGTAACTAGCCAGGAAGGGAAAAGATGTAAGAGGAAGGGAAAGGAAAAAGGTGGAAGAGGGAAGAGAGGAACAAGAAGGAAAGAGAAGGAGACTTCTGGCCAAGATGGAGGCATAGGTGGAAACACTGTACCTCCTCACACAACCAAGTTTAAAGACAACAAAGTTTTAGTAACAAAAACGCAACCAAAACAAAGAAAATTGAACTGTACGGAAGTCCAACAACAATGAACCATTCATCCAGACCGGTAAGAGGGGCGGAGTCAGCGGCTGGTAGAGAAGGGTCCTGGCAGGAAAAATCAGTGGCTGCTGGACTGTCCCAGGTGTGCAGGCCGCGGTTGGCAGATCCCAGGTGTGGGGAGGCAATGGGCGGACCCGGTGGGGGCACAAGGTGGCTGGCTGACCGTGGTCACACATTCACACTCAGATAAACCAGGTGAAGAAGAGAGCAGTGAGACAGACTGCACAGGCTAGGGCCCCAGCGATGGGAATTACAGCCTAGAAGCACCAACTGGAAGAACTTTTGGGGTCAAGGTGCCAGAAGAAGCTCCTAGGCTCACAGAGAGTTTGTTGGAGAGACCCACATGGTCTTGGAGGGTGCACAAGCCCACACACCCAGGAGCTTGTACCAGGGGGGGCGGTCTGCTTGTGGGAAGCAGCAGAGGGGACCAAAATCTGAGAAAGAACAGAACAAACACCATTGACCCTCTCTGACCCCGCCCCCACATACAGCATCACAACCCAGTGACCTTGGTCGGCCCACCCTGGTGAACACCTAAGGCTCTGCCCCTCATACAGACAAAAGCAAACAGACCAAAACATTACGGCTCAAGAAGAACAGCTCAAAGCCCCAGAGCCAATAATTCTAAGTGACCAAGAGATAGTCAAACCTGTCAGATGCACAGTTCAAAACACTGGTTACCAGGATCCTCACAGAATTGGTTGATTTTAGTCATAAATTAGAGGGACATATGGAGGCTAAACTAATTGAAATGAATGGAAATGCACAGGAAACCAATAGTAATGGGAAGGACACTAGGACTCAAATCAAGGGAGCAGACCAGAAAGAGGAAAAAAATGACCAAACAGAAAAGGATGAAGAAACAAGAATTCAAAAAAATGAGGAGAGGCTTAGGAACCTCCAGGACATCTGTAAACCTTCCAACATCTGAATTATAGGGGTACCAGAAGGGGAAGAGGAACACCCACAAGTGGAACACTTATTTGAACAAATAATAAAGGAGAATTTTCCCAATCTGGCAAAGAAAATAGACTTCCAGGAAATCCAAGAAGCTCAGAGAGTCCCAAAGAAGCTGGATCCAAGAAGGAACACACCAAGGCACATTATCATTATATTAGCCAAGATTAAAATGAAGGAGAGAATCCTAGAAGCAGCAAGAGATAAGGGGACAGTCACTTACAAAGGAGTTCCTATCAGACTGTCAGTGGATTTCTCAAAAGAGACCTTACAGGCAAGAGGGGCTGGAAAGAGGTATTCCAAGTCATGAAAGGCAAGGACCTACATCCAAGACTACTCTATCCAGCAAAACTTTCATTTAGAATGGAAGGGCAGATAAAGTGCTTCTCAGATAAGGTCAAATTCAAGGAGTTCATCATCACCAAGCCCTTATTAATGAAATTTTAAAGGTACTTATCTAAGAAAAAGAAGATAAAAAAGATGAACAGTGAAAGGACAGCAAACTCACAGTTATTAACAACCACACCTAAAACAAAAACAAACTAAAAGGACAGCTAGATCAGGAGCAAAGCCACAGAAATGGAGATCACATGGAGGGTTAGCAAAAGGGAGTGGGAGGAGGAGAAGGGGGGAGAAGGTACAGAGAATAAATAGCATAGATGGTAGGTTGAAAATAGACAAGGGAGAGGGCAAGAATAGTATGGGAAATATAGAATCTAAAGAACTTGTGGCACATGGACATAAACTAAAGGGGGGATAGTAGGGGAGGGGTGTGCAGGGTGGAGGGGAATGAAGGGGAATGAAACAACTGTAATGGCATAATCAATAAAAAGAAAAAAGAAAGAGAAGATGAAATAAGAAATTGCAAGAATTACCATGATAACAATAGCTATGAAATACTGAGTTTTTAGTATGTTATTTGTTAGACAGTATACTTTACAATATGGTATCTCATTTAATGCTGTCAGTCACCATGTGAGATAAATATTAGGTGAAAAAATTAAACTTTTAAGTTCAGTAACTGCCTAAAATTACCCAGCAAGGTACTAGCCAAATTGAGATTAGAACTCAGGGTTTTTTTGGCTAATTAATGGTGGTTTTTTAATAATTCAATACCACTCTATTCAACAGTAATTAGTATGTGCCTAAATATATATCACCTTGGGGCTGTGCATAATCTTAATTTTGCATGATTCTCCCCCAGTAGAGGATAAGAAGTTAAACACTTGAATGCTGATGAGAAGTTAAATTCATGGCCCTGTGCCAGTCATTTCACATCCCTTATAGCACGTGTTTCTTAGGGTAACTTTTTATCTAGCCAAAATTCTACTTTCTCTTTCCTATTTTCATGCCCTTAAAATTTTTAAATTTAGTTTACATATTTGTTTAAGAGCTCTGAATTTGCTTTGAAACAATATAGAGTAAAACAAAACAAAGATAAATTGGGTTTTGTTTTAGGATAAAACAAGATAGGATATACAAGCATTGCATGAATGGGCCCTGGGAAGAAGCAGTGTGTGATGTCATAAGCCTAAGTTTTAGAATCAGACAGCACCTGTGAGTGATTTGAATGTTGCTTTTAGCACTTGCTCTGTGTCTCTGGATAAAGTAACTTCAGAATCTCACTCCTTAAATGGAGGTAGTGATGTATATTCTTTGTGAGGAGTATAAAAATTGTTGAACACAGCACAGAGTTTTGTGCATAGTAGGTGCTCAATAAGTGGTAGCTGCTGTTATTCACAACAAACGGAAATATAAAAGAATGTTGCTTCTTGAAATATAATCTATAATTATTATGCCAGGTTAGAAGAGACACAGCCTCTGTGTCCAAGAGACACAGTTTCTCTCTGTCCTGGGGTAGGATCCCATGAAATTGCTTGAAGAAATGTAGAGGAGGGTGCTCCCTAACCCCTGGGGGCAGGATTCCCTAGGACAGTGTGGGTATGGGTGCTGGGAGCTCTGCCCTATTGATGTGTGGGGTTTGCACCTGCAGCCCACAAGTCATCAGATGCATGGCCTTGAGCGAGTGTCCAGGCCATCAAGCAGGCCTGAGAATGCTAAGCTAAAATTTGAAGAATTTTACTTTTATTTGCTAAGTGACAGCCACTGTTTTAAGTGATTCATAAATCTTTAACTTCTTATGGCAATGCTATGAGATAGGTGATATTAGTATCCCCAGCACAGAGATGTCAAATAACTTGGCTAAGGTCACACAGCTAATAAGTAGTAGAGCTGGGACTTTTTCCAGCTGCGCAAATTGTTTTCATTGCAATAATGAATACCATATCATAATAATTTTTGTTTTACCTGGGTGAATTATATTTGAGAATAAAACATGAAAATTGGAAACGGAAGAACTGGACTGTGTTTAATTTTGCCTCTTTTCAGTTCTGTGGCCTCAAACCAGACTTCTAATTTTGATTTTATTATCTATAAAATGGGAATGGTAACAGTGGTGGATTGTTAGGGATGTTAGGAAGACAATGTACTGAAAGATGTTTTGCGAATTGTGACATGCTGTATAAAGGAAAGTATTACTTACTACTTATAATTTAGGTGCATGTTATGCCAAGATGTGTGTGCCTGTGTATGTTGCAAATTCAAATCTGCACTGTGTAAACTTTTAGGAACATTGCACGAGTTCCTTTTCTTTGCCTTTTTAAAATGCTTGTTACATTTTCTTACAATTGAACAAAATCTGTGAGATAAAAATGCATATAAAATTCATGCTAGACAGACTTGATTGTGATGACTGAAAGAAACCACTTGGGTCTATTATCATGCATTATATCATCATTAGAATCCTCACTTTTGTTCTGCTGAATATGTCACATTTATGCATTGTATGTCACTGCTGGAATGTGTAGTCTAATGCCTTTTGTTACTGACTCACCATCTATTCCTCAGAGGTATGTGAACACTCATTTGAGGCCTGTTATAAATATTTAGAGCATGGAAACAAAATGAAACTCTGCTCAAACTCTGTGTCCAGATTTAGTAAATGAAACTTAATGTTAGAAAGCTATAGAGCAGCCCTGGTTAACCTAATTGTTGCATCTAAATAAACCTCCTAAATTCAGTTTAATTATCTTAGCCATTCTAATTAATATAATAGGTTGGTGATCTTTCAGAAATGCAAATTTTAGCTTTGCTGATGTAATTTTTCATTGAAAGATATTCTTGTTCATTTAAACACACTTCCAGTTGCTTTTTGCTGGGCAATACTGACTTTTCACTCTATTACTTCTTCTATGCTCTATCTGAATGACATAAAACAGATCATTCATTTTGTTAGCTGGTGGTTTTGATGGTAACTGCACAGGGACACACACCAGTCTGCAAGTTGGCAATGGGGAAAATGCCCCCCACACACAAACTGAAATAAATATTTCACAAAATAACATCCTTTGTATGTGAGATATTCTCAGATATTTTCTTTCTATTTGTTATTCCCCCACTATATTTCATTCTAAAAATACCAATTTGAAGACCTACTAAATGGACTTCATAAACCAAATGGGCAGTCATTTAAATTTTGAACACCACTGTTCTAAAACGAAGGTTGTATTTTTTTTAATCTTTTAAAAAAACAGCAAACAAAACAAAAACCACTGTGGGGTCCCATTTGAACTCCGCCCACTGGTTCAGAGACTGAGAATCTTCTGATCCCTTACTTGCCAGTGTCCAGGCTGGACTGCCAAACTGAGCCTTCAGGCACACGTCACAGTCCCACACCCTGAGGCCAAAAATCTAACCTCGGTGCTGAAAGACCCTCTTTTAACTTTAACTTCCATTCCCCAGTAGTCTATGTGTATTCAAACGCCTGTGCGTGTGAAGGTGCCCTTCTGCTCTCCTGGGCCCTCCCTACCTGTCATCCCAGAGGACAGCTTCTACTCTCCCCTTCAAGTTCCAGCTCAGGTGCCTCTCCCCGCAAGACATCAGCTCCCTCTCGGATGCTCCTTCTGCCCTGTTGTAATAGAGCATCAGAGCCACCTTAATCTTCTACCTTAGATGTCAATGGGCAAGTTGTCTCCCTGCTAAGAGTTCAAATTTTCTGAGGACAAGAATCAGACCTACGTCCCAATACTATGGGAGAGGGGTGGGATGAAGGTCCCCTGGGCCAACCCTCACCAACTCGAAGGGTTTTAAATGACCTTGTAATTAACTACTGAGTTCTATACACAGCCTTGGAGATACAGTAGGAGAACTGAATGGTGTTAACAAAGTAACTGTAGATCTGTGCCTTTTACTAGGTAGGTCACACAGCCTTTTAGGGCACTTTAAGTTAATTTTTCTTACATTCTGTAATTTTCCCACACATAGCACAATTGCATTGTATTGTGTTTTTATACTTTTAATTTATGAAATGTAAAGACTTGAAATATACCACAATTTTGACATTATTCTTATTTCTTTATTTTTGAAAGTAGATGTGGGAGCTAAAATAAAAAGGTAGAAGTGGGCTGGGCCACTGTTCACCTTCTAACAGGGAGCACTATTGACTGATTGGGTGAATGATACATAGACCATATCAGTCTGATGTCAGGCAGAAAGTAAGGATTAGGGCAAAGATAGAGAAACATTAATGATGTTAACTTTCCTCTTTTATATATATGACAACATTTCTATGTTTTGAGGCTTATGGTTTGACCACCTGGACCAGTGTTCCTTGTCTGAGGTGACTAAATTCCCAGTGTAACCAAGATTTTAAACTTAGCAGAGATCCTATTTGACAAGTGTAGTGATGATTAACTCATGTTGGCCAACCAAGCTATAGAAGTAACATTTTACCTATCAATTTTCTCAAACATCAGATTCATCCTTCTTGCCTCAAAGAAGATTGGATTGATCAGGCTGAAGTGAAACTTAAAAAGTTGTCACTGTAATCACCCAGTCTAACCCTCCCTTTGCAATTTTACATACAATTGCAGTACACCTACAAATCGGCATTACTTCTTTTAAAAATGTGTGCATATCAAAAGCTCAAGAGGTCCTATCTATGCATTTTCTATAGCACGTAGTTAGTGAATGTGAGTCATCTTCCACTCAAACGGAAGACAACTTCTGGCTCTAGCGTGAGCTTCACATTCGTGATGTGGACGCTGCCCCTCAGTCAGGCCATGAATGCTGAGACCAGCTGAGACATGCTTCAACATTAAAGAAAAGTTTTACATTAGCCATAACACTAGAAAGATCCAGAAAGAATGACATCTGAAAGTCATAGTTCAATTTTGCCTTTTTTAAAATAGAATTTACAGCTCACGATCTAAGTGCAGTTTGCAGCTCATGATCCTAAATGCCCTTAGAGATGTTATTATCATGGACTTTTCTCTATGTATGCTAACAGTATTTCGAAACATCAACTCAGCCTGACTTTAAATAATGCAGTACTTGACATTTGCAAATGTGTTTAAAGGAAAATGACTGTGGCATTTTGGCAATAATTCTCTCTCTCTCTTCCTCTCTTCCTTTATCACCACACCAGAAATTATCTAATTTGCATGATTGAACGAAAGAAAGTGTGAACTATAGCCTCTGTTATTGTCCCTTTGCTCTTCTTGGAATCTACTATCTTTTTTAACCGGTTTGGATGATAGACTGTGAGATTCTGGTTCTCTCTCCTTCTGGGTTCAGGGAAAAAAGGAAAATACTTATATAGGTTCATGAGCCTGTTTCACTGGAGCTCTGGTGGTAAGTGATGTCTGGATCTGAGAGTTGATGTCTATCAGATAAAACAATGAATGATAAACCTTTAAATTGCAAATTGCTGGCGCCCTCTAGTGTTATTTTCCCTCAGCACTCTGCAGGAGAGAAAGCTATTGCTTTGACAAGATGCTGGAAAGGAAATTCCGGCTTGAACTCCTGGATCCAGTGGCTTGATAACAAAACATAAAGGTATCTTCTAATTTTCTGCTACTTCGTATGTACAACTAGAAATTGAGGGTATTCTTTTCACTTTTTTTGAACTGTAATGAGTAAAACAAGCTTTGTTATGTCCGTAAAAACTTACAAGTTTTAAAGAAAATACAAAGGAACACCAAGATTAGAGAAGGTTGTACTTGACAGACCTAAAAGATAGAATCTGGGTGCAAGGAAATTTAACTGGCATTTCAAATTTTTAATTTATTTAATATATTTAGACTATATTAGAAGACACATAGTTAGCTCTTAACGATCTATAGGCTAATTTTTCATGGTCAAATGATTCATCTGTATTTCCTTTTTCTTTTTATAACAACTAACTTCCTCTATTATGTCCATCAGTCAACCACAAGTCTTTACAAAGTAGATGTTAAGCCCTGGTCAGGGGGCTCCACTGGCTGGAGCTTTGTCCTATGCACCAAAACGTTACAGGTTCAGTTCCTGGTCAGGGCACATGCCTAGGCTGCACGTTCCACCCCAGTTGAAGCATGTGTGAGAGGCAAACGACTGATGTTTCTCACGTCACTGTCTTTCTCTCTCTCTCTCTGTATCTCTAAAAAGCTTCAATAACAAAACATAAAAAGAAACCCCAAAAAGATAATTATTAAAAAAGTAGATGTTAAATTTTAAAAATGAAATTAATGATGAGCCACAGTTGTATTACATGTTACCATAAAATATATTCAAAATTAAACACAATGTATTTTTAAGTAACTTTTTTGACATTACTTGGGTTATTTGTTATTGGCAGTTGTATCTTCTCATGTGCTCATAGTGGTGATAATCTTTGGAAAAACTCAGAGATAATGTATCATGTTTTTTGGATCTGTTCAAATATAGAACATCTTGCTGAAATAAACACCAAAGTTGACTTTCAAGCCATTTTTAGGTACCCCATGTCTGGCAGTGCAACTCAGCATTATTTAAATATCTAGGTTAAATCTAGGGAAAATACACTACAACAGTTGTGTGCCATCCCAAAAGTCCATGAATGAAGAGTGAATCATGATCTTTTGCAGAAACTACTTTTGAATTTTTTCTACCATTTGATGTGAACTGTTGCTAGCTATTAATAATGTTTGCACAACTTTTATTCCATAAAACCCCATTAATGTCAAAGTTTGAGTTTTCATTTGATAAAGGACTTAAATATTTGAAGACATTTTAGAAAAATGGTTTTACTAAGTAAAAAGAAACTAGGAAACAACAAAAGTGTCATTCCAATAGTGCCATAAACACTGTAAAAAAGCAGATTTATGGTATGTAATCCTGAGACTAATTTCTGTAGATACTTTTCCTCGCTACCATGGATCAAGCAGTAGTCATTACTGAAAGAAGATTTTAACAAATCCAGCAACATACTGCTGGTTTTTATTTTGTTCATAATAGCTCATTAAAATTTTTGAAAGAAGAAATCCTAAATGCTTTACAGATCTAGCTATTACTTTAAGAGACAGTGGAAGTTGAAATATGAGGTGGTGGTTTGAATTATGAAATTAAAATATTGCTGTTCTACACAAATAAAAAAGATCTTATATGATTCCATTACATTGTTTGAACATTAAAGTAATATGTAAAACTAATAAATCATTTTAAAATTTGTTTTACTGTAAGAATTTTATTAGTAATTCTAAAAGTTATATTGTATCAGTAAAAGGAAGTTGATCTAAATTAAAACTAATGACAAAAATATAAAAACTATGATGACTCAAGAAAGATTATCTACTTTAGCATTGCTGTCAATATAAGAATATCTATGTGAAAATCTTAACTATAATAACATAATTATTTTACAAAAATTAAGGCAAGGAAAATTAATTTTTTATGAAATTAACATATAATATCTATAAATTAAGTATGTATTTATTTTATGAGTCATCTAAACATTGCTGGCCTATCAACAGAAGCCTGATGCATTCACAATTATAATTAACATTAGTCATCTTTGATGTTCACTTGCTATAATTCATTAAAATAAAATCATAGCTTTATGCCTTTTTAAACTTTGGGGTCATGGAGGTTCATTCATTAAGGTGAGAAGGTAGACAATTTTTTTAACAGTTTAGTAACTTGACTTATAACCTTCGGACTATTTAGATTTTTGGCGTGAGAGCCCCAGGTGTGCCTTTGTTCCTGCTCTTGCAAACGCTGATCTGCAGAGAGAGGTACTGGGAGTGGCCCCCAGGCGGGGCACCTGCACCTGCTGCCCCCGCGGGGAATTCTGATTCACCAGTGTCCACATGAGAGAGCTGTCTCAGGAACGAGAGAGAGGCCACTTGCCGGTTTTGTCAGTTCACTGGATGTCCAGGCTTGTGACTGCTCTTCTTCCTGAGTGCGAGAGAGTCAATAATGGAAACAGAGCGAGGACCTCAAACCTGCATAAATACTAGGAAAAACTCTGACAGAGTTGTGTGATAGCTCCCGTCATGAAAACAGTACTCCGGGTAACACACTCTAATTTATATTTAAATACATTTTCGCCACATGTTCGATTGATTACTTGAACCGAAGGTTTATCTCTTTGGTAAATGGATACTCAATGCCACTACGTAGAAAAAAATACTAGGCTTGTACTACGTGAAAAAATGAGATCCAACTTTGGTTATTCCTTCTTAGAATTCCTTACACACCCTTAGGTGTGTCCTCTTTTGTAGAAAAGGTTGACTTTAATCTGAGCCAGGAACTTAGCACGAGGTGTAGTCCTACAGTATTGCCTTTTAAGTAACTGGCAGGTAGGGCTGGAGATAGAAACTTTGCCAGGTTATAATTGTTGATTGGGTGGGCAGTTTTCATCGCAACTAATTCTTTTACATTTGTGTTGGATGCCTCTGAAAGAAACACATACAGAGTATTAATAGGAGAAGATATTAGCATAGGCAGAAGAGGAGCAAACAGCATGCTGATTAGAAGGTTGGCAGCAACAGGGGCTTCACTCTGACAATTAAGACTCTAAAGCCAAGACAGTGAAGCCCGGACAAGCCAGGCCGCAGCAGGTGGTGGCAACCCGCTGTTTAACCTCTCAGGTGCTAAATCTGCATGCCCTCCCTTTTTAGAGTTCTTTTTTTTTTTCTAAGAACACAAGCATTTCATAATTCTTTTCCTGTTTCCTTCACTTCTTCTACCCCACCCTCTTGGTGAATGATGGGTCCAGATATTAACATTTTTGTTTTTGTTCATTTTAGTTTTTATTCAAATTCTAGATCATGTCGTGTAGCATGGGAGTTATGAGCAAGGGTGCTGGAGCCATGCTGGCTGGCTTTAGATCCTGGCTTCATCCCTTACTAGGTGCGTGGCCTGAGCTTTCCTGGGGTGCTGTTTTCTCACCTGTAAAATGGGAGTGCTGTAGCACCATCTCACGAGATTTCTGAGAGTTACGATAGAGCTCTGAGAGGAACAAACAAAAGGGCAGGTAGAGAATAGCAGAATTTACTCCAGGTAGGTGATCAGGGAAGACTCTCCCAGGAAATGATACTTAATCTGGGTCCTAATGGAGAAGGGAAGGGGCCAGTGTATCTGCCCTGAGGCGTTCTTGTCACCTTTCTGATTTTTTTCAAATTGCAAAGTTAGTCATAGAGCTCCACAGTCCTGAGAGCTATTAGGCTGCTTTCACATTATACCTGTGCACCATTTGTTCTTTCTAACAGCGCTGCGATGCTTAGAGGAGGAAGCTGAAGCTGAGAGTAGCTTGCTGATGTGAGCATGTGTCACTTCCATGACACCAGCATTGTAGTGAGGGAGTGCTCGCTTGCAAACGCTTCTTCAGGTTCTAAAAAAGCGGCACCACCCTCACTTCCCCTTCCCTTGTTTCACTTTAAAAGTCTTGGGATCTTATATTTTCTTCCCTGTTTTGGGGAACCAGCGAAGGATCCCATGGCTTGCTCATTTCAAAAGACTCAGTTGATCTCCAATCTCCCTACTTCTTACCATCACTTATCTCTGAGGACATGTGTGGACATGACCGGCGATGTCTAAAATGTCATTTGGGGTCATATGCATTCAAGTCTTGCTCTCTCGCCTAATCATTTGCACCTGACCCTTTGGTCATAACGCACCATGATCTTAGCCAAGATAGGTGATGGCTTCACTAGAAAAAATGAGGTTTCCAGAAAGTGTGGCTGATGACTGAATTCTTCACCACAGAAAAGGCTTCCCTTTGCTGCAGACACAGGAAAGGTTTCTTTCCTGTACCCTAAGGACATGCAGTGCTGAGAAGCATGGGGAGACCCTCAACTTCAGGGAATCATAATTGCTAGTGGTGGATGGATATTAAGGCCACTTATTTAGCTGGTAATTAAAAATTATTATAATTTTTCCATTACTATTTAGTCCCCTTATACTCCCTCCCACCACAATCACCCACTGGTGTCCATGTCTGTGAGTCCTTTTTCCTGTTTGCTCGGTCCCCCAACTCTCACACCTCCCCACCCCTTGGCTGCTAATTTTTTTGGAAGCATTTTTCTGTCACAAATATGTTGACAACTTGCTAAATTTTATGATAGAAATTAATCATTCCTGCAGTTTTTCAAAAAAGGTTCAAATGTTACAGAATGACATGAAATGAAAAGTGAACCTATAAAGACTTTCTTTGATTCCAAATGATGTCAGGAATTTTTATGACCATTTTCATTTGTGTTTTGGATTGCTTGTTTGTACCCTTTGCCTGTTTTTTAAATTACATTGGTTGTATTTATCTTAGTGATTTGCATCTACTCTTTATGTTTTCTGGGCACTAATCATTTTATCCATGCAAGATAGTTGTTTTAGGCTATGGCTCATTTTCTTTTTTCTTTGTAGCATTGGGTTATACAAATATTTCTAAATTTAATGGACTCAATTTTCATTCATTTCTCTTTTTTTGTCATTTTTCCCATTGAAACTTTGGTTTTCTTTTTATTTTTTAAATTAAAAAAATTTTTAATTAATTTATTTTAATTGTTGTTCCATACAGTTTTCTGCCTTTTACTCCCATCTTATCCCACCCCCTTCCAGTGCTATTATATTTTATGCTTTTATGTCTTGTTTGCAAAAACCCATCTTTAGTTTGGTTCATAAAAACATTCTGTATTTTCTTCCAAAACTTTAAAGTAGTGATTTTTACATTTTAATGTTCAATTAATCTAGAATTTACTTAATGAACAATTTAATATAAATATTTAATTTTACCTCTCGTAAGATACATTACCAACTTTCCTATCTTCTTGTCCACAGTATTATGAAATTCTAAATCTGTCAAAAAATAAGTTCCATATGCATATTTTCTGTTTAGTTGCATTATGCTATTAGTTTGTACTTATACCAGATTTACATAGTTTAGATTGCTATAGGTTTATTAAGTCATGCTATATTATTTTTTCTCAAATTTATCTCATCTCTTTACTGCTAAGTATGGCTTTTCAAGTTTTATAAAAACCCTGCTGTAATTAGCATAGGATGGCCTTTATCACTTAATATGTGGGTAATTGATATCTTTATAATATTTTATCCCTTTATCTATTAATCTAGCATATATATTCAGTTATATAAGATAATTTCATATCTTTTATCAACATTTATTAATTTCTTTCTATAATGACTTTGAAAACTTTATTATTTTGAAAAAAAGAAGATAGGTTGCACTTGAAATCCCATCCATCTCCCAGGGATAAGTGTCATTTATACCCTGATGACTTCCTCTGGCCTTTTAGCCTATGTGTGCTCAGTCTGCATGTCATTGACCTTTTGGGTGAGTGACAGGAAGAGTGAGCACTTCTCCCAGCAGACTGAAGACATCCCTCGGAGTCTTGTCAACTATAACACAGGACACCAGAAGATGGAAAATCTGTCCTTTCTGAAGCCATGGTGTTACCGAACAAGAGGAGGGGGTCCGAGGGAGGGGCAATACAATATTTGGCCCACGTAGGGATGCCTAAAACTGCTACACAACAGGGGCCCCTCCCGAAAACAAAATACTAAAATCTACTGGGCCCTTCTGTCCGCCGCCAATTGGAAAGACATCTCTTAATGCCAGAGATTTGTGAAAAGGAAACAAAATGTTTATTTAATGCTATTCAGGCCTAATGCCACCACTAAAATATCAAAGTCCTTTAGGGTATACACCTACACCCACACAGCACTCCCTTCTCCCACTATCCCAACTCCGGGTACCGTAAATTAGGAAAAGAGCACATGTCTGTGTTGCAGGCCACTGGCACCGTCAGCTGTGTCACTGTGCAGGATCTCGAGTTAATCCAAAGTACTGTGGTACCCTGTCCACTGGCAAGAGTCCTTTGTACCCAGTTCCAGTCAAAGTCTCTGTTGCTTTTCAGGCCCCGCAGCCAAAGGGGGCACCCCAAAGCCGCGTGGGCCTCTTCTACCAAAGCTGCAGGAGTCCGCACTCCACCAAAAGCATGTGGCTGTCTTCTTCACCTGGCCAAACGGGGGCCCTTCATGTCTTGGAGCCAGTCTTTTCCAAGCTCTCACCCAGGCGCTCTCACTCCGGAGCGCAGCCCCTAGTTACATTCTGAGTTCAAGCCCCTCTCACTCAGGAGAGCAGCTCCTAGTTTCCATCTTGAGTCCCCCAAGTTCCATCCTCAGTCCCTGCTAGTTTCATCTTGAGTCCCCATCCACTACCTTCTCCCTTCTTAGGGGCGCCGACCCTAGTTACATTCTCCTGAGTCCCCGTCCACTCAGGAGCGCAGCTCCTAGTTCCATCTTGAGTCCTCCCAGTTCCATCCTCAGTCCCTTCTGCTTCCTTCTCCCTTCTCCCTTCTGCTCCAAACTTGGCCACTGCTATTTAACATATCTATGAAACCAGTTAAAGGTTATAGATATGTTAAATAACCATTCCTCCAGAGGTTAGCTGCAAAACTGTTGCTATGCAAAACAGCTCTCAATGGCCTGGCTCCATTCATCCCTTCCCCCTGGGGGGGGGCGGTGAGGACATCTTATATGTCTCTCCAATATTTCTATACACTTTGAATTCTGGACACCTTTCTAAATCTTTTTTTTTTTGGGGGGGGGGCCCTGGCTGCACCCTGTATCAATGGTTCTTTCCACAAAGTAATCATCATAAAATGTATAAATAAGTGGAAAAATAATTAAGTCAATGGTAGACTCGTATGCTGGCAGGTCAAAAGTGCTTTTTATATTTAACTCCAATTTCCCAGCTTCCTCACAGTGTTCTTTGTAGTGCACTTCCCAGACCTTCCTGTGAGGTAGACTCCCTAGGATACAAGTAGTCGCTGCTCCAGTTACTGCCTTATTTGCATATGCACTTTTCTCATTATACATGGTCACATTCCTACTATTGGACACTGCATATAGTTGAAATGTTGCCACATTGACTGTCTTTTTACCTACTTTTAAAAAATTTAACAATATGTGACATAAGACTATTACCATTATAATTATTTTAATAAACATGTAGCACTTATTGTAGGTGTTCCATAATTTATTTCCATTTTCTTTTTGTTGAAATTTCCCCAATATTTTTACTATTGCAAAAACCTCATCATGAATATCTTCATGCACAAAACTTCCTCTAAATTCCAATCTCTAACAAATACGTAAAACAGTTCCTACCAACTCCTCATTTGCTGCTTCTCAGCTGCTCTGGAGTGGGAAACCTGGTAAAGAAGCTTGTTAGCAGTAAAAGTGGTTAAAAGTTAATACTCTTTGTGGGAAGAAGAAATCCATGGACTTTCTGCATTTTGAGTCACAGAAGCCTTTTGAGGGTTTTTTTTCCTGCTGTGAGGCTGGTCCATATGGTAAATGTGGCCTAAAATACCTTCCACCAAAAATGAGACACAATGTTGCTGTACACCTGGCTGAAAAGCAAAGGACATTTTGTAACTCAGATTGTTAATGTGATTTAGCAGAAACATAGACATAAAATGAAACCTCAACTGTAGAGATCCTATTATAAGGTCACTATTTATAAATCATTATGCTAGGCAGATATTTGCCTTATCCTAACAAATATCTTCATAATACAGATAAATCCTGTAAGTGAGAATTTGTAAAACTTGGTATTTGAAAATGGTACACATTTATCCCTTAGATTTATCTTTGTTAAACAACCTTCTCACCAATTACTTGTGAGCACAATTTAAATTATACTTTGTATTTGGAAGCAATAAAATCACATTTTCCTAAAGTGTTAAAACTTGCTGAACTATGACCCATTCAGATGATACTCAATTATTCTAATTACTGAGTTTCTATAATATTAGATTGGTAGAAAGATTACCTTGTTCAGAAACACTTTTAATAAAGCTGAGAATAATTAATGAGGAAAAACTGTTGAGTTTGGCTCCAAGATAGTTAAAGTTAAATATGATCATTTATGGAACAATTATAAATTTGCATAGCTTAACTAAAATCCCTAGATAGTTATTTTTGTGTGAGATATATGTTAAAATATGGATTTGTGAATTGAAGGAATACATTTCCGTTCTGTTTATGTCTGATCCATCTCCATTCTTTTTCTCTCTGCATTTAGTTGTTATCCCAGATAGGTAGAGGCTGATTTCATAGTAAAAGTTATGTTTTGAGAGTAAAAGTTGATGTATGGTAGGCATATACCTATGTTTTCTTTAGCGGTACCTGCATTTTATAAAGAGAGTGAAAGAGAGGTCAAAATAGCAACAGGAGCTAAAGAGAGTATTATTTTCTTTTTTAAGCATACTGTTTTCCTTTATTCCTTCTTTCTGTGGGCACACGCAAACAGTGAATAGAAGTTGAGAGGTATTTTTACTATTGATATGAGTGTTTTTTTCAAGGCAATGTAAATCAATAGTGTTTTTTTTTTATTTTGGAAATATATTTATACCCTGTATCATAGCAGATCCCTCAAATTCACTCATCCTCTTGTTTTTCTTCTCCTGACCTTGCTGTTCTTCCAGTCACCCAGGTTTAAATGACAGTTATCTTCTGACCTTTTGCCTTCTCACCCAGCCAGGCTTCGGTTGGCTCAGAGTATATCTCCTTCAAAATTCTTCTGTCCAACCTTTTCATACCATCTGCCCATGAAGGCTCTTTTACATCCCTGCTGATGGCTGCAATCCTATCCTAGTTAGTGGTTTTGTTTCCAGAACCTCCTATTTCTTTCTCAATATTTTCATTTCCATCCTTCCTTCTCGTGGTTCTGATCATGCCACTCCTGTCTGAGAACCCTTTATCTCCCACCTTTTGACCTCAGCCTGGCAGAGGCCAGTCCGCCTTTCTTTGTCTCTCCAGATTTATCTTCTCCTGATCTATTTACCCAGAGGGCCAACTTATCAACCACATGTATAGCACAGTGCCTTGGGCCGAAGCTATCTTTAAGAGTTTATTAATGTATTTCTATTTTAATTTTAAAATCAGAAGAAAAATGAATACAATTATAATAATGAATGATCACGAATCTAGCCTGAATGTATTTAGCTTTATACCTACACAATTACAAAATATAATTTTAATATGCTTTAATGGAGGAAAGGGTTCACAGATGTGAAAGTGCCAAGGGCCCATGAAAGTTATAATCCATCTCAACTTCAGTGTTAAATTCAAACCTGATTAGATTTCTCACTGTTTTTCACAAGCTGTCCTGCGTATTTGTTTTCATCACTGTCATTCTCTTTAACTGGAAGGCAAATCCAGACATAACCTGTCAATTTTTTCTAAAAAAAGCTGTACCCATACTTTGAAGCACAAATGGCTATTTTTCCCTCATCTTTCCTAATCTCTTATCTGTTTTATATCTATCCCAAATGATATGTATTCTTCACTGTCATCAATTTTTTAACTCAGTCATTATTTATTGAATGCCTACTATGTGCCAGGCTCTCTGCAAGACACTGGAGTCCCAGAGAAACAGACAGCCCTCTGGCTCTCCACAGTTTCTCAACAGGAGCAGCAGGACAAGAAAGCGGATGATAAATTATTAGGAGATCACGTGACAATGCTATAGGGGAGGAATATCTAGGGTGTTCCTTTTACGTTTTTGTACCTTTTAAACTCACCAAAGCAAGCCCGTCTTATTCATCTGGGTGGAGCTGGTCCTTACCCTGGAAACACTGTGTTCCAAGTTATTGTTAAGCCCCTACCTGGTTTACGTACTGGGCCTGACTCTATAGTAGGTGGCCTCTGTCCCCTGAATGGGCAGCAGATGTGCCTGTATCTTCAAACCTCTGTGTCCTTTTCATGCAGGAGTTTATACCTAAAATACCCTTCAGGTCCTTTACTGCCTATTAAAGACTTAGCTTGAAAGTTTCTTTAAATCCTGCTCTGACACTCCAGGCAGCAGATTGCTCCATCCCCTCCACTCCCACAGTAAGTTATACGGCATGTGTTGTAATACATTAGTCTGTCATGACTGTTTCAAAATGAGGATGAAAAAGGTGTGGTTAGTAGCTCCTTGAGAATACTGTATGTTCCTTCCGTTTTAAATCACTGAGCCTGACCTGTAGAGGGGGCTTAAGGCATCTTTATTAAGTAAGTTGCTGAAAGCATAATAAGGTCAGTTGTTTGGAACTCAGAATGTATTTTTCTGTTTATCTATAGAAACACATTATGCAAAGAGTTAGCTCTTCCAATCCAGTTTACAAGTGACCAACCAATAACAACCAAAATACAAAGCCAGTAGTCACGTTCCACCTGAATACCATGGATTGTGTAATAATGTTTCTATATGAAGGTTATTCAAAATGTTGGTGGAGAATACAAAAATCCATCATTGTCAGAGAGAGGATATTGGCTCCAGCACTTGCTATCTGGTGGAAGAGGAGAAATGTCTTCTAGATTTCCAGGTTTGATGACTGTTTCTGTGTGGTCTGGACCCAAAGTCTAGAAAGATTGGCTGTAGGAACAAGGGTAAAGAAGGAACAGAATGCTACAGTCTTGAAAAGGAGAAAATGGTGGGACATGAGACTCCTGTTATTTTATAAAAAGTCCCATCCCCACCAACAATACCACAGAGGCAAAGGTCAAGTCTCCTTTCTGCTCAAATCTGTGTTCTCAGATAGATGTTAATTCTACTGCTTCCATTCTTAGATCTCAACAGATGTATAATTATAATCAAATAGTTCCATTTTCCCCATGTTTTCTTAAGATTAAACCATCTGCTTCAAACAGCAAGCATTTGCCTCTTTCTTGGGTTACTTCCTTGATCTCAGCATAACAAATACAAAATTTTGAGTGTTCTTAGCACATTTTTGTAAATCTTAGTCATCTTTATGTGCTTCTAGATCCATGCCTGTTTTATGTACTCATATTTGATTATGAAACCCTTCTTCCATCCTCATTATGTGCCTCTTTGTATTAAGTTAACCACTGCCTCCCATGCCAGTATGTACTGGTTGGCATCACTGTTTTCACCATTAGAGCTGTTGTTTATGATGTGCTTACTGGAGACCCATGCTTAGCTGCCCAGCAAGGGTTCCCAGTGTGCCCTCTCATTTAACCCTCACTTCACAGCACAGACAGGTGTCCATTTTCTGGACAAATGTCAGCTCCCCTTAAAACTTTTCATAAGCCCCACACCTGCTTTATAGATTTATGTTTTATTGAGATATAGTTGATAAATAACATTATTAGTTTCAGGTGTACAACATAATGGTTCATTTTTTGTGTATCTTGATCACCACAATAAGTCTAGTTAATAGTCATCGCCACATGTAGTTACTTTCAAGATTTACTCTCTTAGCAATTTCAAATACATGATACAGTATTGTTAATTATAGTCACTGTGATACACACTACATCCTTAACACTTACTTACTCTAAAACTGGAAGTTTGAACCTTTTAACCTCATCCTCTGCTTTATATTTATCCTAAAGTGCTTATAATATTCTGCATTGTCATCCATCTTCAGAAAGTATTGCAGACATTAAGATTTAACGCACTCTGGATCTCAAAGTCTAGAAAGATTGATTGTGGGCACAGGAGAATAGAAGGGCCACGCCTTCCCGGGGCCTTGCTTGGGAAGGAGAAATGATGAGGACCAGTGCCTAATGTTGGCTTGCACCCCTATTCTTCTTCTCCATGCCAAGGACAAGTTCTGTCATCCTGGATGAAACTTTCCAGAGTTAGTGATGTTTTCATAGAGTCCAGGATGACAGCTGGAAGCTGACTGGGAGAAGACTGGAGAAAGGGCCCCTTGGGCCAAGGAAGAATGTGAGTAAAGTTCTGGAAGCCAGAGAGATAACATCATACTTGGGAAACTCCCCTCACATGGCTGAATGTAGAATCCAAGGAAGAAAATGGAGGTGGACAGAGTTCTGGCACACAATGGTAATGGGTGCTCAGTAAATATTAATATGAGTATGAATATATGAACATATAAATGAGAATGAAGAGAGACGACGTACTCTGAAATCTGCCTTCTTGACATCTAGGAGCAGTTATTGCAAGTGGGATCCTTAGAGCCATATGAATACCAAATGTTATCTGTAGACTGAAAAAATAATACAGAATGTCTCAAATGCATACAGACTGCTTTTCTTCCAGCAGTATTGTGATTAGTAAAACACAAATTCAAGTAAAAGAATTACTGAACTCAGGGTAGCTTTTTGTCATAAATTTTTAGGCAATAGATGTTAAAATTACATCTAGTTACCCACAAGGGACTGGGGGGTATATTTTGTATTAAACGAGAGTTGAAAGGCTGAAATTTACGAATCCATTGAGGTAATTTTCTTCTATTGCTAGTTTGTTGAGAGTTTTTATGATGAAAGGGTGGTGAATTTTGTCAATTGCTTTTTTTACATCTATTGGGATGATTATGTGTTGGGATGATATTTTATTTTTTCATTCTGTTAATGTGATATGTCACATCAATTGTTTTATGTATGTTGATGAAACTCATTAATCTGGATTATGCATTTGTGTATAATACTCTCCATCTTTGGGGCATTTTCTTATTTAACCATTTATCAATTTGTTTAAGTAGCTCTCTGCTTAATATACCACTTCCTTTCTCATATTCCTCATCCGGGCAGAGCTTTCTCCCACCAGACTTCCCATCACCAGCTCTACCTTCCTTGATGTCTTTTTGCAACCTCCAGACAATTTTGCTGCTTTTTGTCAAGGAAACTACTTGGAAACGACCACTGTCCATTCCACCCACTGTCCCCTTCTCTGTTCCCTTTGATACCAAACCTTCCAAACATTCTCTGTTCTCACTATTTTCATTCTTACTCTCCCCTTTCTCTCATCGCATTTTAGTCAGTCTTTCGCCCCCATCAATCCACCGCAACTGTCCTTGTGAGGTCGCCAATGATCCCCCATGCTGTTAAACCTGATGGACACTTTTAGGTATGTGTATTCTGTGACCTGGAGGTGTCCTTTGACCAGGTGACCAATAATCCTTCCTCTTTGGAATCCTTTCACACTTGGCTTCTAGGATGACACATTCTTATGGATTTTCTCCTCCCTGTGTCTGCTCCTTCAAATTTTCTTTTGCTTTTTCCTTCTCATATTCAGGGTTCAGAACTTGGATTATTTCTTTACCTATATTCATGCCTATGGGATCTCAGCCATTCCTGTGGCTCAAAATATGATCTATACAGTGAGATTCCTAAAATGCCTCTCTGCTCTGGATCTTCCCCCTGAGCTCCAGGCTAGCTCGCACACCTGCCTCCCTACCTGTCTATCTCCATGGGATCTCCAAACAAACCAAACTCTGGGCCTTCACTCCATGTCAGTTTGTGGCTACTTCTTCCAGTTACTTAGGCCAAAAGCCTTCAAATGATCTTTGACTCTTCTTAGCCAAGTCTACAGCAAATCCTGTTGGTTCTACCTTCAAAATATATCCCAAATCTTGCCACCTTTACCCATACCACTACCACTCTGGTCTAAGCCAACATCATCTCCGCTAGAAGGCAATAGCCTCCTAACTGGTTTCCATGCTTCTGCTCTCACCTTTGACTGCAAAGCTTGTTCTCAGTACCGCAGCAGAGTGTGACAGAGAGACGTTGTCAAAACACAAGACAGATCATGTCACCTTGCATCTCTGTTTCACTTAAAGTAGAAGCCAAGGTTGGAACCCTAGTGATAGGGCCATACAGGGGCTGGTTTCCTGTTTTCTCTCTGACTTTTCTTTCCTCCCATTCTTCCTCAGCCCACTCGGCTCTACCCAACTATTTTCTTTGATATTTTTTGAATGTGCCTGCCACTTCTTTTATATTTGCTGTTTCTTCTACTTGGACTACTCTTCCCCAGGTAGCCACATAGTTTGCCCCCCCTTACCCAATTCAGATCTTCTTTGGTAAGTCACCTTTTTGGTAAGACCCTCTCTGACTACTGTGTTTAAATTGCAGCTTCCTATCCCAGGCTAGAACTCTCCATCTCCTTACATTGTTTATATTTCTCTGTTTATCACTTCTGTATAATTTACTCAGTTATCTTGTTTACCCAATGGAAGTATAATGTTTGTACATTTTTTAAAACTGCTATATTTGTAGGGCCCAGAAAAGTGCCTAGTGCATAGTTAAAACTTACTAAATAAATATTTGTTGATTGAATGAATGAATTAGACAAAATAGATATTTGTAGTCAGAACTCTAGGGTTTGATGCATTCATATTCTTTTTATTTCTACTCTGAATCATCTTGCCAAATAAAATTTGGGGGTCTGCAAACCCATTTTTCTCTCTGAAAATTCATGACAGCAGCATCATTATTATTTATTTGGAGAAAGAACATTTTGCTCAAATGTATAGTACTAACTAACTGATGAAATAGCTTCTCTGGTTACAGAGAAAAACTTCTCTCTTAATATTTCAGTATATTAATATATTTTATATACAGAATATATTTCATTTCTTCTGGAAGATTTTGGTAGCATACAGAGTAAGCCAGAAAAGAATTGTAACAACTAAATTTTATTGTATTTTATAATTCACCAAAGACAAATATAGGGCAAGCATTATTATTGTCATCTTACTTGACAACAATCAAGTGGACTAGTCTGGTGGCAGGGCAGATGGAGAGAAGTGGGCAGGCCTGAGAGACATCTCCCAGATAAAAAAGAACAAGGCTTGCTGAAGGATCAGATGGCGCAGAGTGAGAGGGAGAAAAAGGATGGAGTCGAGGATAATCACTCCTACATCGCTGGCAGGAGCATCTGGGTGGCTGTGGGCTGATGGTCCATTTACTGAATCGGGGAAGTTTAGGAGAAAAACATGTTAGCAGGAGGAGTGTGTGAGGAGGCGTAAGATGAATCAGGAGCTTAGTTTGCAGCCTGTTAGATATGAGATATATGGAACACATCCAAGCAGAGATGTCAGAGCGGCAATTGGATGGTAGCAGCTGAAAATAGAAGTAGAAAGGGAGGAAACTGACATTTCTTGAGTGTCTGCAATGGTGGAGACTGCATGTATGTTATGTAATGCTTCTCAGAACCTTGAGAGATAAGTAAACCTGTTTAATAGACAGAGAAACGAAAATCAGAGTGGTTGACCGAACTTGTCCTAAACAGGACAGTGTGAGTGCCAGGGCCAACGCTTGGAGCCAAGCTTGCCTGGCTCCCAAATCCACTCTGTTTCCGCCCACCAAGATTGGCAGTTGTTTTTGTTTCATTAACATTTTATTGAACTAGCATTCACTAGGTGGACATTTAAGTAACCATGCATTAGGAGTATTTAAGAATATAGCAGTATATGTATTCCTTTAATACAGCAAATTATAACATGTCTGTCACATGTCTGTCTGTGGCTGATTTAGAAACAGATTCGTCCTCAGGCAGGTTTGTCACTTCACTTCCTGATCTATGATGGGTGTGAACTATGTTGCCACAATAGATTGAGCACCATATTTTTCATGGGGCTTATTTTAAAATAAATGTTTTATTTTAGAATAGTTTTACATTAATGAAAATGTTGCAAGTTAATACACAGTTTTAATATACCACACACCCAGATTCCCCTATTGTTACCACCTTCCATTTCTCTGGTGCATTTGTCACAAATAAGGAACCAACATTGGCTTATTATGATTATTAAATTTTAAACTTATTGAAATTTTAGTCATTTTCTTCTAATATATATATATTTTTCTGGTTCAGAATCCCAGCTAGGATACTACATTATATTTAGACATCCTCTTTCCTTAAGTTCCTTTGTCTGAGACAGGTTCTCAGACTTGCCTTGAGTTTTTTTTTTTTTTTAATGACCTTAATTGTTTTGAGGAGGATAGTCAGGTATTCCATAGAATTTATGCACTTTCGGTTTGTCTAGTGTTGGTGTTCTTGGAAGAAGACCACAGAGGGAAGTGCCCTCTTTATTACATCGGATCAGGACCTGCTACCAACAAGAATTGCCAGATTACATTCATTCTGACCATGTGGCTGAGGTAGTGTTCTCCAGGTTTCTCCACTGTTAAGTTACTACCTCCCCCTGATGGGGAATATTTTCATTGTCTTGAATTTTCTTTATGTGCTTCTGGAGCTGACATGTTGCATCTACATAGCTCTAATAATTAACAGAATATTGAGTACTTGTCAAGTACCTGGTGTTAGGCTAAGGGCTTACCTTGGAATATGTACCTAGGTGGTGTTGTAGACCACTCTGCCTGGTTCTAGGAATTGTATCTCGCTCGATCCCTTGTGGGTAAGGGCGAGGGATGACCTTTGGAATTAGAGCCACAGGAGACAAAGCTTGTCTCTGGTAGCAAATGCTGCCTCAGTTTCCTCTCCCTGCCCCCAAAGCTTGGTAGGAAGTCAATGATGGGTAAGACCCCTCACAGCGGGGGGCAACCTAAGCCAGACTCGATCACTTGGGAGGCCTTCATGGAAGGACTCGGGAGCTGCAACAAAGAGCAATGGACTCTCACCCCCGGCTTTGACATAGCCCGAGTCACCACGTTCTCTGGGAGAAGCGCTTCCTGGCTCTAATCCCCCTAAGCCTGAATACCTGTTGGGGAGGGGCGCAGCTCCTTGCCTTGCTAGAGCATGCCCTGGGGAAAAATCTGGCATCACAAAGATTTCCTGATAAACCTGTGAAATCTGCTCTGCTAAGAGTGCTTTCATTCATATGTTAAGAGTTCGAGCAAGAAATCCTAAAACTCTGTTCCTGACAGACTCTGACTCATAGTAAGCCCTCAGATTTCTTTGAAATGTTACCTACTGTTTGATCCTTGCCACCCTGTATTCCTGTGTATTACAACCCAATAAAAGGTCCTGGAGGAGGGGGCTCGAGGCCTTTTTCTCCTCGGAGAAACTGGCCACTGCTCACTTCTCCTCCCCAAACAGATCAAATCAAGTCTCAATCATATTTACTCTCATCCGTGGCACTTGGCGGGGCTTGCAAGGAAAGGGGCCCCACAAGGTGGTATTAATAGCTCTAGTTTAGATGTGTGGAAAAACACTTGCCCAGTTGCACAGCTGTCAGCTCCAGGCAGAGGGGCTCAATGCTGGTCTTGCAAGGGTGGGGCTCAGCAGAACCCAGGAGAGAGTGGAAAGGCCAACCGGAACATCCTGAAGACTTGACCACCCTCCTGCTGGGAATTTCTCCCTGTCTTTGGGGGAGTCTTAGCCTTTAGTTCTCTGTCCCTTTCCTCTTAGCTTCCCTTATTCATGGTCACATTGCTAAAAAGTAACCAAAAACGTGCACTCATGGAGGAGATGTAGTTTTGCTGGGCTTCCACTTTTGGAAGTCTCTTTCACATCTCTCTTCAGATTCTAAAGGAAATGATCTTTCAGAAGCCCCCTACATCTAGTGATTGTCACCCTTCTATTTAAATTCCAAGTAATCAGTACCTTCACCCCAAACCAATCAGTTGTGTTTTGACAGTCTTGTGCCTAGCTACTTCTATACATGCCAGATTCCAGGGCTCTGCTGAATGTCTCTGAAAAGGCTCACACTGTTCACATCAATTCTATTTCATCCTTAGCAACATGAAAACCTGCTTCCTTTTCCTGTGGTAACTATGGAAAATATGTTTGCACTTTTCATCAAGCTTGGGGAGAAATTCCATCCAGTTGTTATTTTTAGGTTTCTAAAAGAGATAAGAAGCTACAAGTCTCTCTACTAAATTCAATACCTATTCATACAGCCAAGATCAGATCTATTAATTTAATTTATCACAGCAGCACAGGAATTAAAGTTTTGATATATTTTCAAAGGACCGTGAAGATAAACACAGCTCATTTATATATATTCCTTTGGAAAATGCAATACAAATAATCAATATTCTTGACATTCCAGTGCTATTTGGTTTCTTATAATGTAATAAATCTCTTATCTTAAATAGTCATAAAGGATATGGTTCAGAAAACTTCCAGATTTACATGCATCTATAATTACAGAAATAATTTTATGTTGTTAAAATTTTCCTATTTTACTCCAGTGTGAGTGGTAGAATCTTCATACAGTTCATCTTTCTTCCAGAGGCTGACTCTTGCCTATACATTTTTAACTGCCTAAAAAAATATTTAGTAACATTTCAGTACATTCAGGTGGAAACAGGTCCAGATAGTAAACACATATCACTTTATGTTCATCTTTGACTTCGTACTCCTCAGATTTCCGAAATGATGTCAGGGGTCAGAAGGTGTACCCTGCAGGGCAGACCCTAAGCCCCTGAATCCATCCCTGGAATTGCAGCATTTTTCTCGTATCACTGCGCATTCCAGAAGAGTCATCCGGCTTGGCGTGTCTGTTCACTAGCTCAAAAGTGACAGTGTGACCGTGTGTTCACAGAGACTCTGTGCAGAAGGGCTTGATTGACTCCATGGTGCCTTATTTAGATCTATTTGAATCTACATTTCTCTTCGTATGTTCTCACTGTTCTCATATTCCGGGCTCTGCTGTTTACCTGAGTTGCTTTTGGCATTTTAGGAAATGTTTGGTGTTTTTTATATAAATGTTATGAATAAAGAAAGCACTTTTAGCTCTTAAGGAAAATCCCTATATAAATCTAATAAATCTAAAATATCCTCTTGTACTGAAACCTAATACAGACCACCTCTGAGATACATATATTTGATTTATTTCTTCAATGTCATATAAATAAAATGCAGATATTAGAAAAACCTAAGTAATCAACTGAATCTTGTGTTGTTGTTGTTGTATCCTGCTTGCTGCATTTGAAAAGATTCTATATAACTTCTATAAAGATTCTATAAAGATTCCAATAACTTATTTATTCCACTTTACATGGGGCATCGGTATTTAATAGTATACTGTTTTCTTCCTTTGTGAATATTTTTTATTTTACTTGTATTTGATTTATCCTTTGGTTAAAATAAAGCAAGATTAAATGTAATTGTTCTGACAAAGTTATAGTTTTCTTCCTTCCCTCATCCATTCTTTGAAACTTTTGTGCTCTAGGCTGTGAGCCAGACACACTAAAGCCTGTGTGAGAAGTGGTTGGAACGTAGGATTGGACCATTGCTCACACTGTACCTCCCTCTAGAGGCCAGAGGAAGGAGCTTCAGTCACCTACCCTGAAGAATTTACTTTTTCTCTAGGTTCTAAATTATTTCTCTGAAGAAAGTAGCTTTTCATCTACAATTCTGCTTTAGATTCAGAAGCCTAAGAGGTGGTGACTGTAGCCCTCCATGGGGATAAGTTTCACGCTGGTTGTTTAAAAGAGATGTTAAAGGAAGAGTTTTTAAGATTCTGTGTGAATTCTCTGAGGTATTCACATGTAATTTTGAAATGGGGTAACTGCAATAGGGAAGGAAAACAATTAGGACCCAGTCATTACACTCCATCCTCTACTGTTGGCGGTAAGGACGTGACTCATTTACAACACAGCACCTCTGGCGGGGAGGATGTGCACTTTGAAACCTGCCCTTTAGTGCAGGCAGCAGAGTGCAGGGGAAGGCGCTGGGCTTTGGAGCCATACGTGGGTGCCAGTCTTTTCTCTGCACTTTGGCTGTTAATCTCTCTGGGTGTATTTTTTCCTCTGTAAAATGTGGGTGAAATGGGGTTATTAGGAATGTTAGCTGAGATCTGTCAGCACAGTGCTTGATTAAAAAATTGATACTTTTCTTTCCCATCCCTTCTCTAATATTGTAGAAAAAGAGGGGGGAGTAAAAGAAAACCAATGATATGACTCTCTAGTGAAGAGAAACAGGGGAAAGGAGGCAGAAAGCCCCATAATGGTTGTCTTGAGATTACCAAGGCTGGACGTGTTCAGTGAGAAGCACATATTTGGAGAGAAGTTGTGATTGCATCAAGTGATAGAAAATATTTGTTCCAGATAAATCAAGTTTATCTGTATTGTTCCCTGATAACTGGTTTGTGTTTTGGAACTGGTCACATAGTATGAAATGATTAAGGAACACTTTGGGTGAGTATAGTTTTCTAATTCATTAAAACTTTAACACATTTGACTTTTTTAAATTGAGGTAATAATGGCTTATAACATTATAGAAGTCACAGGTGTATAGCATTATAATTTGATACCTGTAGCACTGTAGTATGCTTACCCACAAGTCTAGTTTTCATTATTAACCATACATTTGACCCCCTTTACCCATTCTGCCTCCCCACAACCGACCTTTTTAATTCTCAAGAGAGATAATAATTTCAGATAAGAATAAATGTCAATATTCTAACATAAAGGAGACAGAGAGGAATGTTCTGATTGAATTTAGGCAAACATTTAAAACATTGATCATAACTTGATAATAATGTTCATGTTTTTTTAACATTATAGATAAGTATGTTCTCCAGAGGAGCCAGGCAGTTACAGTAGAGTTGGTTAAGGCTGCCTTAAACCCTTGTGGAGTAAGTGATGATCCCAATAGTAAGATTTTAAGAGAACCAGATATGGCCTCTTTTTTCTATTATCTCCCCAAGTTAGGTATCAGAGTTATTTCCATTAGAGTCATTCCCCAATTTTTTCTTTTTAGCATACATTAAAAATGCAATAATTCTAGTGGGCATCAGTAAATTAGTGTAGAGCAAACTATTAGTGTTGGTGAGGAGTCTTCCAACTCACTTTCCTACAGCAAGTGAGATAGGGACCAGGAGTGGTCGACGAGACACACTTCAACCAAATAGACAAATGCTTTGTTAAAAGAGATAAAAACATCAAGATATTAAATTCATATTACATTGTGGAGTAACAGAATTGGCTCCATATAAACTCATCTGTTTTTACCTATAAAATTATTGCAAATAATTTCCCTTAGTCGTGTTTAGTGAGATAGCTCCTACATAATGTTCTTACTGCCAGTAAGTTTTATTGTTTTTACTATGAATAAAATAATATTCTGTTCCAGTGTTGCTAATAAATAGAAAATGTTTGGGAGAAGAATGGAAGAGAATTCATTATTCTATAATGTTTTCATTGAGCAGTATTTAAAACATTTTTAACCCATAAATCTTTATTTTCACCACCCTCCCTCTGAGAGCTATACAAGTTTCGTCGGCATGAAGACGTGGGTGGTTACAGCTTGAAACAAGCTGGTGAAGTAAATACAGTGGCGAAGGATAGACACGTTGAACTGAGCTCTTTTTCGGTCTAAATTATCATTTAGTATTGTAGACGGTACTTCCATATCATGTTCATTCTTTAAAAATTCAACAAAGTAGTCTGCCTTTTTGCCACACTTGGAAGCCTACGTGAAGCCACATGCTTTTGCTCACCAGGCAGTCCCGTGACTCAGCTGTGTTCAGGTGCTAGCTGATCATGTGCCAGGTTGGGCCCTTCCACCTGGTAGTCTGAGTAGGCCGGGGGCCTTGGGCCAGAGTCAATGGCCAGCATTTTGTGTGGCCAAAATGAGAAACCATTAAAGAATGGTATTTCCAGTGATTAATGAGTATGTTGCCCATTTTCCTATAACTTCTACATCTTAAGTATTGCACAATATGAACTGATATCCACTGTGACTTGGTCATTCATTAATTCACATACTCAGCAAACATTCATTTCTGTCTGCCGGGCTCTGTGACGGGGGAATGCAGTTCAGACCCCTGAAGACTAAAGGTAATGGCCATGAGCCTGGGTTTTAGAGCCAGGTAGATCTGAACTCGAGTCTCGGCTCCCAAACTTAAGTAGAGACAGGTGACAAGTTATTTACCTTCCCCAAGTTGTTAAGTATTCCTTTGTCATTATTCCCCCTTTCTTCCTTCATGACTTGTTCAGAGGGTCCACCTTCTGGCCTCCCCCAGGTTCGTCCCACTTGTGCCCTTGATCACATTCTCTTAAGCGTCCTGAGTCTTGCTCTGTCAATGACACCGTCTCCTGCTTAGCATTAACCCTGTTCTTCACAGCAAAGCTTTCCTTTTAGCCAATCGGTATACCCATTTGAAGTTTTCTGTTGCCTAAAAAAATCCAAAATGTAGTCTTCCCTATAACTTTTTCAAAAATAATACTCCTTTTCCTGTCCTTACCTATGCTCACTGTTTTTGTGCCCTTAATAATCACTGCATTGTAGACTTCCTTCCATTCCCACCATCTCTAACTCTGAGGACCCAGAGATTACCAGTGATCCCAATGAACGAATTGGATTATCTTTTTATCACCTCTATCCACCCTCCTGGCCTTTGAAACAAAGCACTTTATTCATCTTAAAATTCTCCTCTCAGTCTCTAAGGCTCTTTATGAGCTCTGTTCTCTCCGGGCCTCTATTATCTTGCGTATACAACCTCCACTCCTTCAGCTGGCCACGCACATGTAGACATGCTCTAAACTCTCTTCTCAGACCTTCCCCTTTGGCTCAATGTCAGTCCATGTCTTAAGAGGCTATGACTTTTGAGTAGAAGACTTTCCAATCAATGCGTTCTGACCATCTGCTTTCCACAGCTCCAGCTGCACATCCCAAGGCTTCCTGGGATTTCCTTCCTAAATTATCCACCATTAATTCATATACAACATGCCTAAGTCTCTAAGGGAAGACTGCAGTCTTCCTGAGGTCTTCTGTTTTGATCAGTGGCACCACTGCCATCCCAGTCCAGCAGCTGTGAGTGCTTTGGGCAAACCTAGTCCCTCTCTCCAGTAGGCTGCCAGATGATTACATGCCACCTCAAAGAGGATTTTGTATTTTTCCTCCTCTGTGAGTGTTGATACCACTCTAGTAGGGGTTCTAATACTTTTGATAACTGAAAGATAGAAAAGCAACTTTCTTCCTTGTGTTCATAGCCTTTTGCAACACTGTGTTGAGAGGAATTGAGAGATGGCTTTTGGGGAAGAACATGGTGACTGGCTGACGATGTGGACCAGGAGAATGATGGTCTCTCCAGCACAGACTCTCCCAGGACTTTCCTACTGGCCACCTCACTTCTAGCCTCTCCCTCATTTAACTTCATTCATAAAATATCATCGGTTATCCTCTTTAAAGCATAGAACTGATGGTTCACTAATGCCCAGCACATTAAATAAACACCCCCAGGTGGGGATCTAGTGTTCTCAAATTCTTGTGCCCTGAGCCTCCATCTGCCTCTCCAGCCAAACTCCATTACTTGTTCTTTCCTAAATACTCTCCACACCTCCCTGCCCCCTCCTTCACCTCAACTTTCAAGCATGAACTCCTTTATTATTTCTTTCTGGAGACTCCTCCTGATTTTCTTACTGACCTGGGTTTTCTCTCACCTCTAAATTCCTGTGGTACATTATGACTTTCTGATACAAACAAGCAGGGGGATAACAAGGGGATGTGTAACAACGAAGTCACCAGCTCCCTCCTGTGAAGCCTGCCTCCCTTCTCTCTGCTGGCTTAGCCCACTTGCCATTCCCCTTCCACTTGACTGTGAGCTCATTGCAGGCAGGAGCTGTACCCATACTGGTTCTGCTTCCTTGTAGTCCATGTGGTGTCTTGCACAGTGCATTGTGTGATGGCATTAGATTGAACTGTCACAGACAACTATTATAAAATAACACTGTGTTTTGCTTTTTATTTGCATTTCATTTAGACCATATGAAATGGAGCTTGCATCTGGCAAACAGCCTGACCATCAAGGTGGGAGTGAAAAATTGAGGTTGGGCAAACGGCAGGAGTCGGACCAGGGAGTTCCTACCAGGGAAGCACACAGCCTTAAACCATATGGAGAACTGAAATCCAAAATGCCGTTAAGGGGGTCTCGTGCAGAGCGGTCCAATGGAAATATAATGCAAGCCACATATGTAATTTAAAATTTTCTAGTTGATATGTTTTTAAAAAGTAAAATGAAACAAGTGAAATGAATTTTAATAGTAGGTTTTATTTAACCTAGTTTTAAAAATATTATTTTGGCATTTAAGCAATATAAAAACATATTAATGAAATATTTTATATTCTTCTTTGTCATAGTAAGGCTTAGATACCCAGTGTGTATGTTATGCCTAACAGCACATCTCCATTTGGACCGGACTCATCTCAGATGCTCCACAGCCACATGTGTCTTATGACAGCCTCGCTGGGCCATGCAAGTCTGGAGTGTCACACAACCAGAGGCGCTCTAGGTTAACCTAGAAACTGCAGTTCAGAACTAGGAGTCCGGGAATTGTGGGCATGTGAAAAAGCAGGTCAAGATATAATGGCGTCCTCCTAAAAAAGTCAGGGGCAGTGGGGGGAGAAGTGCGTAGGGTCTCACAGGCTCAGCTGTGGTATCTGAGTAACAGTTTGTTTTAGAATTGATATAGTGACCACAGAAGCAGCTCATTTGACTTTTGAGAGTCAAGAGACAAAATGGATCCCAAGCACCAATTGCAAAATCTCAGGCTCAGGGATGCTGCAGAACCAACCTTTTTGCAGCACTGGAAGATTGGAAGATTAAAGAAATTCAGTAGGCCATCATTATATGGGTTTCAGGGAACTTAGGACAGAGAATTTTTACAAGGGAACCTGGCCAAATCTTTGGTTGATTGGTTGAATTTTTAAGTAATTTAATGTATTGATTAATTTGCTTGTTTTGTTGCCAGCATATATTTATATATGATTGTAAGTCAGATTAAGAGAAAAGGAAATTCATTAAGGGAAATGAAAAGCAAAACCTTCATTTTTTTCTCACTACTGCCACTCTCTTCTTCCTAGCCCTCCCAAGTGAGGGTACGAACATCAGCTCTCCAAGGACAGAGCACATCTGTTTGTCTGCTCTCCACTGAGTCTGCAGGACCCAGAACAGTGTCTGGCACAAAGAAGAGCACAACCTTTTAAAATATATAAACATATATATATATATATACACACACACATATACATATATGTGTGTGTGTGTGTGTGTATTTAGTGAATGAATAACAAAACAAAGAAAAAACCTGTTCTAAAGTTCTTTCTTAGGCCACATTCTGAGTAGCAGGATGATTTATCATTCTGAGTTTTTAAACTTTCAATTGAGCATCTACAAACAAAATTTTATTTATCTCTTGTGCTTTGACATCAATTAGCACTCACCTTAGAAACCTGGGTGTCACCATCTTTTTGTTCTATGTTGACATCTTCAAATCTGTTTAGACTAATAACCCAGAGTCTTGTTCTGAAAAGAATGGCAAATTGTTGCTATTACCATAAATTAAACCATATTTCACTCCTGTGTCCCTCAATTGGTTGCTGTGGGTAAGTCACAGACACAGATTAGACACAGATTTTGCCCTTGGGGAAGCTATAAACAATCAGGACTTTAATTTTTCTTAATAGCCATGTTGCCCTAGAGCCGTCTGGTGTATATTTAAAGTAATGTAATTTCTACTCTTGTTTAATGATATTGATGTTATGAGGCAAATATATTGCCATTTTGAAGGATAATTGGGTTAATTTCTCCATGTAATGCAACAGTGATTTAATCTTTCATTCGTTGCGAACTGCAATAAATTCTGAATTAGTTCCATTTTTAGAAAAATCATAGAGAAAAGGGCACACTGAAAGATCAATGTGTATCATTACACAGCAACACAGAATGACCTTTAAAATAGGTTCACCTAGTAAATTGGCTTGAGTTCCCAGAGAGGAGGTAGGTGGGAACATCAGATTTAAAAAATGGTATCTAAGCAAAGATAGTAATAGTTATCTTTCGTTGCGTGTTTAGCTACACCAGGTACACAGTACCAAAGAGACTCTACCTACGTCTTCTTTTTTTTCTTGTAACAGTGCTCCAGTGTATATGTTATCTTCCTCTTGTTAAAGATAAAGAAAATTATCAAAGACAAATTACTGGCCTGCAGTCTGATGGCTGCAGTGACATAAGTGCCATGCAATCCAAGGCCCCCACCACTTCCCCATGGGTTTGAGTAGGTGAATCCTACAGGGAACACACATTCGCACCACCAACACCATGGCCGCCGTCATCAACCATATCAGAACACAGTAAACCCTCCAGAAATGGAATGAGTGATTCAGTAGTTTCAGCGTAATGGATATAGAGGGTTGTGGAAGAAGACTTTCTGCTACCTCAGCCAGACCATGCTCAGCCATACATATACCGCTCTTTCTAAAGCTCCAAGACAGAAACATCCTGCCTAAGCTATGGGCAGGGTGAGGAGAGTTCACGAACCCACACATGTTCTAGAGAATGTAGGTGTGTATGTATTTTTCTGGGTATAGAATCCTGTTGATTTAATCAGATTCTCAAAGAGACATGTGACAACAAAAAGATTAAAAACAGCCATGTTGACAAATGTAAGGAATGGAGAAGCATCACAGGCATGAGACACATTGCATGGCTTTTCTTGCCAACACAAAGTGACAAGGTATAACATCAGTTATCCCACGTTGTGATATTAATAGTAACTATAGTATCCACTGTAGGATGTTTAGCTAAGGTAGTTACTTACCTACGACATTTATAAAATGCTTTTTGGTGCCCTAATGGGAAGCAGAATATACTAATTATATTATTTACCTAAGTTTTGAGGAAATAGGAAGAAAAGGCTATTTATGCCTATTTCATTCATTTGTTCAGCAAATATATCCAGAGTGCTAATGCCCTAGGTGTTGGCAGCACAGTCCTCTCCGAGTTCTCTCTCACGTGCACTTTACGGTGGGGGAAGGGACTGGTAAAAACAATGCACAACTAATGACTGTTTGGTGGGAAGTGCTGAAATGGAAATCGAGCAAGTGAGGTGCAGAGTGTATGGTGAATGGTGGCTGAAACCATAAGTGTAGGACTTGCCAACTTGGTAAGAGATTTGTATTTTATGCTAAAAGAGGAAGGTTTCATGCAGAAGGATGGCTTGACCTGTCAGACTAGGTAGTAATTTTATTTTTCTTGGGAGATATTCCACAGGTGAGTTTCTTATAGGTGGATCATTTCAAAGGTTTCTCATTTGTACCGTGGGTGGGTGTGTTTTGGCTACAAGTAACATGCTCCTGTATGTAAGCCTCAGTTTAATTGAATAGAAAATCCAAGGGATGCAACTTTGAAAATCTCTAGATGCCACATGTCAGCGTTTTCAAGAGTAGCAAATCTAAGTACTCACACTGCTCACCATGGGCAGCAGTGCCACACGAAAGCTACCACTGTAAGGGCTGGGAGGCAGAGGCCAGCATGGAGCTGCCCCTTCTTTCTGAAGGCAGCGTCAGGATGTCACTGGTGCAGGACCACGGACTATGTCATATATAAAAGCTCAGCTTCCACATTGGCTGTTCCAGGTGGCTGCATTGGGACCAGTAAGCCAACATGTATCCAAAAGCCTGCAGGCGGTTTCCCAAACACTATTCTGTCTTATACTCAGAAATGCTTAATCTGAACTTTAAGGAAAGGCCTGACGGTGACAATGATGACCTTTAGTATGAAAAAGAAAACGTGGCAATTAACTCTTTAATTAAAGGGAAGGAAAGAAAGTGAACCAGTAGGATGTAAATATCACAGTTAGAAGGCTTCAGAGCAGCCGCAGGGCCTGGACTCCTTCACCATTCCATTGGGTTCCTGAGCTGCAGCAAACCTCCTCCAGTAGGGGGTGGCATGACCCTGCTGGGATCAGTGTGCCTTGCCATTACAGAGGTTCATGTTCATGTTCTCCCTCCCTCCCCACTCCCTCTTCTCTCCTGCTTCTCTGTCTCCTCTGTCATTGAAAAACAGGTTAGGAAGTGTGTGATGCGTATATATGTTTTCCTACATGGTTGTGTAATTGTCATCTTTTGAACAAAGAAAACGAAGTACTAGGTGACACCACAAGGAAAAATCATGAATGTGTCACCATGATCTATATGGTCTTACAATACACATTTATACCGTCATTGTTGACATGATCTCAGTACGGACTGAGAGATAATGAACTTGCCAGAGGAGCCTTGGGGACTGTAAGGAGCAGAGTGCTTGGGCCCCAGAGGGGCCTGACTCTAGGGTGGAGAGCCTCCCCTACCCGCTTCGCCTTCAGACACACGGCCAGGAAGCCACCTAAGTGGTTGCTTCATTAATCCTGAGATAAGCAGAGCGAGTCAAAAGCAAAAAATATAAATGATAGAATGTAGGTAGGACACTGAAAATATCCCTGTTTGCTCAAATCAAAAATGCACATTCTGACCCTTCCCCAGTACAAATTAACAGTTTATAAATATATCTTTAATTGTTTGATCCTCAGCTTATGACATGAGTCGACAGGAAAACACCACTTCCATCAGTAACAGCCTTTTAACTTAACACAACATACTTTAAACCAATAGAATAATATAGACAGGAACATTACAAGAACCAATCTAGCTATCCCTATTTAACAAATCTTACCATATTTTTAATATTTGTTTTAGATTTTCTTTTAATAAGACAAGGTTTCCAGAAAAAAATAGGCTACTTTGGCCTACTGCTAATGTTTCATGCCTAGTTAGAAGATTTTATATTTACTGGAAATTCTTATGTGGTATTGCTAAGGCACTGTGAATCAAGAGTAATCGAACATGATATTTCTTGAAAACCCTAAGGATGTATAGGTCTCAAGGCTCCTCATGTTACCCTTAACCAAAAGCCAAAACCAAAATGCATGCCTCAGAAACTATTAGACTGAAATATTCTTTGGAAGGAATAGTTCAGGCCGAGAGGTTGGCCTAGCTTCAGTGAGTAGTGAGGATGTAATTCACGGTCATGGCTGGGAGTCTCTCAGGGGCAGCTGCTGAGCTATTTGGAATCCATGACATAGACTCTGACAGATTCATGTATTGTGAGACTTCTCAAAAATATATACTTCTTACAAATAAAACAGCCTGCCCAGATGTATCTACATTAAACACTTAGCATCTGATCTCCTATCCATTTGTATAAAAGTATGAAATAATCATGTAGTAGAAAAACGTTACAGCTTAGCCTGTGTAAATTATCATTCCGTTTCTCTGTACCTGGAAGATAACCATCTGACAAGTAGCATAAACGTTCCCCATTTGCTCTGCTCAATTCCCGCAATGGGGCATGTGATAAAAGGACTGAATGCCCCTCCCTGTCTCGCTCTGCAAAGAGGGCTTGCAGGGTGATTCTGAGGGCTTGGTTTTCTTGGTATCTGCAGGGACTAAGCAGGCAGAGTCACATGGTTGTTCCTAGTGCCTAGTGACACTTAAAAACTGATGCAGAAGAAAAGAGCGTCCTCTCTTTTCTTCTGGCCTTAGAAACTACCTTCTGGGCCCCATGGAGCCTGAGGATTCTCTCACTTTGAGAAAAATCGTCATCTATGCAATTGCTCCCTATGACCTGGGAAGCGACACCAGAGGTAACCTC
Organism: Artibeus jamaicensis; assembly: GCF_021234435.1. Classification (NCBI taxonomy): domain Eukaryota; kingdom Metazoa; phylum Chordata; class Mammalia; order Chiroptera; family Phyllostomidae; genus Artibeus; species Artibeus jamaicensis. The sequence continues at coordinate 54,936,907 of NW_026522030.1, forward strand.
ACTGGAAGAGAGAAGTGTGCCCAGGTCTAACCGGTGGAAAGAGAGCTGCCTGCCCTGGGGAGCCTGCGGACTGGAATGGCAGTTCTTCCTGTTCCTCAGAGTTAACTGTGCACGAACTGATTCACTGGCAGATAGTAGGAGAAGAAACTGTATGTCTTCCAATGCTGGCTGGCTTCTCACGCCTCAGGAGACTTTAAAAACTTGAGCCTGTGAGAGCCGAAGGAGCACAAAACCTGGTCAAGGGAGAAACATGACAACTCACTAAAGAGGAATACAATGTTGACAGCGAGTGACCACCTTAGAACCCCAAGTCTCAGTGAAATAGAACTGATGGGACAAATAGGAGAGAGCCTTATCAACAACAAAAAAGAGCAGAGAACCGTCAGGAAGATGTAACCAAGGTATCAAAATTAAACTTTAAAACAAACAAACAAGTGACCTGATTAGGAGGTTGGTTATTGCAGAGAACGGAGTTCCTTATGTAGCTGATCAAGAAACGGAAATCCCTTGTATGGAGTGAAGGCCTAAAAGGAGTGAAGTCATGAGAAAACAAATGGGAAACTTGGAGGACATATCTAAGAGACATAACATGCAATAATAGAAGTTCTGGAACAAAAACGGGGAACAGAAGGCAGAGAAATAATTAATAATAGAAAAACGTTTCCTGGGCTGAGGAATGTATTGAACATCTAGACTAGAAAAGTGTTTTGAATCCTGAAGGAAGGAATGTCTCAACATTTGCTAGTAACTTTCTAAACTCCATGGAGCATTAAGAAATCTCAAAATAAAACAACAACAACAACAAAAAAATAAATCTCACAGTTTTCCAGGCAGAAATCATAGGTCACTAACAATGGCATGTTTCTAAATGGCAGAAGATTATTATATGTGCTTGTACTTTTTAAATTAGTGTTTAAATTGAATTTATCTTTGGGGGGGCACTGGGCCCACTACTGGGGAAGCAGGGGGTGGTGGCCCCGAGAGGTGTGTAGTGGGGAGGGCACTGGAGAGGCACTGGGCGCCGTTAGCAACCTGGTATTGCTGTTTTGTTATTGGGTCATGAGTGTGCTTCTCTGCACACAGGCGCCACCACAGCCCAGGAGTTGTGTGGAGAGCTGACTTTTGGAGGGCTGAGTTGCAGGTGGAGGGCACATCCCAGAGATGGCGGGGCAGGGAGGGAGGGAAGGAGGGGAGCGGGAGGGAGGTGCAGATTTGCACAGCTGGCCTCAGCAGGAGGCATGAAAATGCAAGCGGAGCAAGCCTGTGTGAAAGCTCGTGAGGCTTGGCACCCCAAAAGACGACCCCCCCAGCTCAATCCTTGCCCCCATTGCCCAAGAGCTACCCCTCTTCCTCTTCCTTCAGCCATCCCACCCCGTTACCCACGGGGCTGATCCAAATTCAAAGCATTTTAAATAAATGAATGAATGAATGAATGAATGAATGAACAAACAAACATATATATATATATATTTTTTAAGTTAAACTTATTTTCTAGTAGAACATCACTTGGGGCTTTGTTTTGTTTGTAGGAAAGGGGTGCATAAATGATGCCAAGACTAACATAAAAGAAGAAGGGTGCAGCCCTGGCTAAGGGGTTTGGTAGGAGGGAGCCTTGTCCCATGCACCAAATGGCTGAGGGTCGACCTCCGGCCAGTGCACATACCTAGACTGCAGGTTTGATCCCCAGTTAGGGTGCATAGGGGAGGCAACCAATCTATGTTTCTGTCTCACATCCATGTCCCCCAACTTCCCAAAAAGGGTGTGAGAAGAACCAAGAAAATGATGGAAGAAGGAGTATGAAGGAATGCATCTCACTGGACATCAAATGTTTCTGTATAGCTACTAAAACCCAAATAGATTTGGTGTGGGCATAGACAGAGATGTTAGTGCAATACAGTAAATGTCCAGCAATGGACATGAACATATGTGAGAAATCACACTTGACAAAGGTGGCAGGCATTTTGGTTCAGCATGAAATGTGTGGTTCAGCTAGACGAACCTGGATGCCATGACACCATCCCTGGCATGACTGAGTGTGCAGCATCGGAGAACACGAAGGCTGAGTGCTGATCCATTGCACAAAATAAATCCACGGTAAATTAAAGGCTTAATTATAAAATGTGAAATAATTTAAATGTTACAATTTTTCCTAGAAAGACAGGAAACCCTAAATGCCCCCAAAATTAGACTGTGTGAATTTTATATTATATGAAACTATATTATAAGAAGAAAAATAGAAAAATGAGAGACTGGGAGAAAAGTTTCAATGCATATGAAAGAAGAAAAAGGGCTAATATCCCTTATAATAAAAGAATTTCTAAAATTAAAAATATATGTAACACAATGGAAGAATGAGCAAAGAATATGGATGCAGAATCCAAATAGCCCATAGATGTGAACATGCTTCACATTGTAGAAGAAAAGGATATTAAATAAGAGGTATTTTAAACGGGGTATTTTAAAGTCTGTCACATTGATAAAACTTAGAGTAAAATTACCCATTTACTGACAAGAATATTCAGAAATTGGAAGTCTTATACATTTCTGGTTGGATATCCAGTTGTAACCATTTTTGAGTTACCATGCACTATCAACTAAAATTTAAAATATACATATGCTTTGACTAAGCCATCCACTTGGTGGAATCTCTGGAAAGCAACACCAGGGGGTAGAGCTGTATAGTACAAGTCAGTTGCCTCAGTGTCTTCTAGGACTATAACCTGGAAACCCATACTATGGATTAGTGTGGTATAGTATGGAATAGTGTGCAGCTATTTAAAAACTATATTTGATTGGTATCTGTTTTCTTGGAAGGATACTCATGATGTAGTGATGGGTGAGAAAAGCAAGTTGCAGAACAATCCCTATAGTATGCTTCATTTTCCAAACATGAGATTTTGCATATTTCCGTGTATGGCTGCCTGGTCCAGAGAAAGAGGGGAAGATAGACATCGGATGTTTCTATTGGTTATCTTGGGGAATAATGGAGACTCTGGGTTGGTGAAGATGACTCATTTCCCCTTTATACATATATCTTTTGATGATTTTACTGACAACAATGACCGTGTATTAGTTTAGTAATAAAAATAATAATAAGTTTTTAAAAAATAAAACTGTCCAATTCTACCAAAGATAATATAAAAAGCTAGGCCTTTTTTTCTGGAATAAGAGCTGGGACTCTCACTTTCTCTATTACTATAGAAATTTGCATTGATTGCTCTAAGAATTCTAAGAATAGAAGTGGCGTACAAAGAAAAATCCAGAATATTCTCAATGATCAGGTCCATTATCTCTGGCTGTTCTTTGGCAAATCCAGAGAAACTGCCTATTTCTAGAGGCTTTCAAGCCTCTTTGTAGGTAGGGCTCAAATCTCCTCAACACAGGTAACGCAGGTCCGGCTGGCCCTTTGTTTCTAGCCAGAAAGGCCTGCTGTTCAGGCCTTTACATTAACCTGATGTTCTGCTTTAAAAATGCTAGCTGGTAGAAGCAGCCCTCAAATTTCCACAGAGTTCTCCGCCTAAATTACCACCCCACTGGAATCTCACCTTCAACAGAGCATTAGGGGAAGGGCCACAGCTGGATTTCTAGGTGGCGGATGAGGCAAGTGCCAGTGTACATAATGGAACCCCTTTTTGAAGGCTGATGTTCATGTACAACTTTTCAAACACATTAGCACCTGTATCAGGGGGCCCTGATAACAAAACTGCATGTCAGTTCACGTGCTGACTGATCTGTATAATCTTTCCCTGTAGACTCTATGTCGTTCAACTGCCTTTGAGAGACAGCATATCCCCAAGTGATTCAGCTCTAGAGTCAGACTCTCTGGGTTTGAATCTTATCTCAGCAGCCTCTGTGAGCTGTGTAGCCTTAGACTGAATTCTGTTCCCTATGAACTGGGGTAGGTAATATTGCCTCCATTACCGGTTTGTTATAAGATAATCTCTATAAAAATTCATGGATAATATGTAAGTCATCATCATATTCATCATCACATTCATCCTCCTCCTCCTCATAATGATTATTGTTATTTGAGGGCCAATATTCATTGAGAGGCAATGAATTTTTCATTAGTGTCTTAACCTGCTTCTGCTCTTATACTGTTATCTGCCAAAAATGTCCCAGAGACAGCCATACCCATCCTGACCTTACTCATACAATTTAGGAGAGAGCATTTTTTTATTCATTAGAAATTATTTCTTAATATCTGCAACTAATATTCCCCTCTCTCTACAGAAATGAAAAATAGATTATTTATATGTATAAAGTAACTGTAACTCCCTTTCTCCCCCTTCCCCAGCCCTAGTAAAGTCCATTCCACTTTTCGTTTCTCAGTTTGGCTGCTCTAGGTAGCTCTTTTAAGTGGAATCATATATTTGTTCCTTCAGATCAACCTTATTTTACTTAGCATAGTATTTTCAAATTTTATCCATGTTGTAGCACATGTCAGAATTTCATTCCTTTCACAGTCAAATAATATCTCCTGGGTGCATATACAGCTCATTTATTCATCTGTTCATGTGTCTGCCTTTTGGCTACTGTGAACATGGATGTGGAAGTGTCTGATTGAACCCCTGCTTTCAGTTCTGTGGGTATATACCTAGGAGGGGAACAGCTGGATTCTACGGTAATTCTGTTTAACATTTTGAGAACCCTTTAAACTGTTTTCTATAGTAGCTGCATCACTTTATGGTCCCACCAGCAATGCGTGACTGTTCCAGTTTCTGCACATCCTTACCAAAACTTATTAGCTACCCTGTTTTATAGGGGAGGAAATTGAGTTACGGACCTACACTTGACATTCTGATTATGAACTTGCAATAAGAACAAAATACAGGAAGAAGAAAAATGTGAGAGGAGCATTTTACAATCTAGCAGCATGCCTCATTTTAAAAATGAAAACAATCCATGGAGAAAACTGTACTTGAACAACATTAAAAAAAGAAAGAAAATGTTTAAAAAATTTAAAAATAATAAAAACAATCCACTTATAGATGTAATGTCAGTACCTCTGTGAAAAGAAGGAGAAAGTTTGATCAGACCTACTGACTGACTCTTTAATAAATTTAACTCCAACACAAAAAACTGAATTTATTACATTGCTTAGAGCAAGAATTAAATTCACTTGCCCTCTCCTGGTACCAGGGGCCCACTTTCTAAAAGCGACCTCACATTACCTCAGGTGTATACAGGTATGTGTTGCTCCTGTAACCCAAGTTTAACCTTACTGGGTCTGCGAGTGACATTGCATTGGCCATCATTGCTACAAAGTATTAGTAATTAGAGTGTTTAACTGGCAATGCATATTTTTGATTTGTATTCACTTTTTCTTTGAATAAAACTTCATCTTGTGTGAAGTTTGCTTTGGAATTGTAATGTTGACAAGACCAAGCTTTTGGTGGTTTGGTGCTCAGGCAGTCTAACAATGAAACTGGAAAGTACCATCTAACTGCACATTTGTGGACTGTAACTGGACTTGATGAACACCAGGGGGCGCTGCTACACTCTTTACCCTGTGTCGTGCCAGGAGGAGTAAGCTAGCATTTTTAAGCTTACAGCATGATGTGTGTATGCACATACTTAGACAAAAAGAATGAGGCTTTCAGAGTAAAAACAGATGAAACTCTCAGCAGGTTTCACATGTCAGTACTTAATTTTTGCAGAGTCAGAAAGAAGGCTTTGTGTTTTAGGCAGTACTCCTGTGACCAACCACTTATGTTAACTTCGAGCAAAGCTTTGAGCTTTTCTGAGAATCCCCAGTGCATTTTGCATTTCCGATGTAATAAGAAATAGGCCTTTTACATTACAGGATATGTATGAATAAAGGTGTGAAATATGAACCAATCATAAATATCATTGTTTCCTCACTAAAGGAAATATCTATGTTTGCAAATCCAAAGACAGGTGAAGATGAAGACTTTGCCTTTTTGTATTGTTATTAAATCTTATTTATTTGGGCACAATTCATTATTCTGCCAAAATCCCCCTGTCCCCCTGCCTAATCTCTCGCTCCCTGACCCTTTTCTGATCTCCTGAAAGCCTGACCATGCACTGTATTTGTCAGAAGACCTGTGAGTCTTTGACAACAAAATTGAGGAGAGATTATAAACTGTTTCTATATCTGTGTGTGGACTTGTTTCTCAGATGCCACTGACTTTTGCTTCATCAAAGGGTCCTCTTTTTTATTTTTCAAGTGTGGATAACTTGTAGCATTCTCTTTGGCCTTCCTCCTTTTCCCTATGCTGAAATGTCCTTCCAGCCAGACAGTATGATTTCTCTTGCTCTTATCATAAGATTCCATTTCTTAATTTTTCCTTGGTGACACTAAGCTTCTCTAACATAGCCTACATTCTGCATCTTTGTATTGAAGGTCCTATCCCCATCCAGCTTTTTCAAGTTCCATGTCAAAAAATGGCCTCCAGGATGATTTTCGTTGAGCTGGTACAAGGTCAGAATGTATCATGCAAGCTGGGAGATTTTGCTGAGTGTGAGGAGTTTGATAAAGATGGAAGATTATACAGAGGCAAGAAATTAGTTGTAACAAGAAGGAAGGACTTTAGCCCTTGAGATCTTGACAGGTTTCCTAGGAGTTCCACAGATGTAGGATGTGGACAGAAAGGAAGCTGAGTGTAAAGTCACATGGGCCACAAGGGTGGAGTATAGAGGTGCTTGAAGGAACTTCCAAAAGTTCATAGGGGACGCCTATTCTAGATGGTCAGTGATGTAATAATAAAAACGAGGTGGGCCTAGAAATGAAGAGAGCATGGTCCCTGACTTCCGAGGCGTTAACCCAGTGGGGAAGTCCTGAGAGCTGATACAGTGGGAGAGGAGGGGCAGGGAGGCTGAGAGCTGACTCTGAAAGCTACCGGCCTCGGGCAGTTTCACTTCTGGCCCCAGGACTCATTGCTTTCATGGGCACCTGATGGGCAGCGATGGTTCCCAGGAGCCACAGGAATGTATAGCTCGGGGACTGTGATGGTGACAGGTCCCTGCCAGCACTGCCTGTTCCCTGGAAATATTTTCTTTGATTCATCTCACTGGGAAATTCCATTCAGCCATGCCCAAAGTAAAGGAATAACCTCCCACTGACTTTTGGCCCACTTCTGCTCTTATGCTATACCTGAAAAAGTGTCCCAGAGACGGCTGTCCCTGTCCCGACCTTACCTGTACATGTTATGAGATGGCATTTTTACTCACTAAAAATATTTCTTGATATCTGCAACTTGTTTTGAAATGTACCCACAAAATAAGCTTTATTGATAGTAGATTGAATAGATTATGACAGGTATGAGATAAGTCAAATGTAATAATGTATTAAGTATAGGAACTAGGTATTAAGCAGAGTGATGTTCATAATATAATTGTTTCAACTTTTCTGAATATATGAATTTTTCATAACATCTTCGGAAAAATCAATTTTAATACTCTCATTTATCAAGAGCACCTTGCTATGGAATGAATGGGATCCAAAAAGGTAATGCAAAAGGCAAGGAGATTCACCAAAAAACAACTCAATTCAAACATGGGCAATGGACTTGAGCAGACAACTTCCCAAAGAAAAGATGTGCAAACAGGCAATAAGCACATGAAAGGATGCTCAGCATGATCAGTCAGTCAATAGAGAAATAAACATCAAAACCACAGTGAGGTGCCACTTCATGCTCATTACCACAGCTCTTTTCCAAAATCACAATACACAATAGTGATAACAAAATAAATTTTGGTGAGGATATGCCAAAACTAGAACAGTCACACATTGCTGGTGGGACCGTAAAGTGATGCAGCTACTATGGAAAATAGTTTAATGGGTTCTCAAAATGTTAAACAGAATTGCCATAGAATCCAGCTGTTCCCCTCCTAGGTATATACCCACAGAACTGAAAGCAGGGGTTCAATCAGACACTTCCACATCCATGTTCACAGTAGCCAAAAGGCGGACACATGAACAGATGAATAAATGAGCTGTATATGCACCCAGGAGATATTATTTGACTGTGAAAGGAATGAAATTCTGACATGTGCTACAACATGGGTAAGATTTGAAAATATTATGCTAAGCAAAATAGGTTGATCTGAAAGAACAAATATTATATGATTCCACTTGCATGAGTTTCCTAGAGTAGACAGATTCTGGGAGACAGGAAGTAGAATAAGGCTGCCAGGGCTGGGGGAGAGGGGTAAAGAGAGTTATTGTTTAATAGGCTCAGAGTTTCTGCTTGGGGGGGGGTCAAAACTTTTTGAAATAGATAATGGCTATGGTTGCATGACACTGAATTAATATACTCAATGTCGTTGAATTATATACTTTAAAATGGTTAAAATTGTAAATTATATGTTACATATATTTTACCACAATTTGTTAGAAAAACAAGGAGTTCCTTTTCCAAGCATAATGTGCACCTAAGAAAAAATTAAATAAAAAGGCAAGGCAATATGCTGTTATGCAAAATGAGGTAAATGAGTAATTATCTGTAAGATAGAAAGGAATTTAACTGGAGACACAGTGAAATACTGAGGAGGAGATGGTCCCATGCCAGTATCCAAGCAAAGGAACGGGACTGGGAAATGCAGGGAGAAACTTGCCAAATAAGCTTTTCATCTGCAGCTCTCCCATGTCCTCTTCTCTTCCCTTCATCTGCCTATTCTTGCCTCTTGCCATCCAGAGATCACACCTGGCAAACAGAAAATCCCTGTGTGTGGCCTGGATCTCCACTCAGTCCTCCTTAGGACCTTGGGCCCTCAGTGATTCTCTCCCATATCATCAGTTTCTCCTGCCTTCTGGATTCTTCACAACACTAAGTGGACTAAGGTCGCTCTCTCAAATGAGCAAAGCAGCAAAGCCTGCAAATCTTTTCTGGTCCCCACCTACCTTATTCTTTCATCATTCTTCTCCCCTTCATAACTCAGCATCTTCACTCGCCACCTACACTTGCTTAATGTTTAAGTATCCCGTAACCTATTCTAATCTGGTTTCTCCCCTGATCAGCCAGTGCAATTCCTATTGCCCAAGTCAGCAGTGACCCTCACCTCACTAAGTACAGTGAAGCCTTCTCAGTCCTTATCAAAACTGCCAAGAGTGCTCAGCACAGGTGATTACTCCCTTTTTGAAATATTCCTTGTTTTTGGCTTCCTGTGAGCCTCCTATCTTTCCTCTTGACTTCATTGCTAGCTTTTGTTTTCCCACATTTATCCTGGATCAATATTATGTCCTCTTCTCTCTACATTTACTTCACAGGCAATTTTATCCCCTTACATGGCTTAAAATACTATCCATATGCCTGCCAAAGTCATAGTCCCAACCCAAACCTTGGGTTGAATATGAAGCCAAGTAGCCAAACTGCCTGCTACCCACCTCTGTTTAAATCGCTCAGCTAACACCATGAATTCAGTGTACTCCAGTAAGGAAGGGCTGGGACCCCAAGTGAGCACAGCCCCACCCTTTCTGCCCAAGTCCTCCTCCATCACACCTTCCTGCACTCACTGGCTTTCTGCTGCCACGCCCATTCTCAGTCCCAAATGTGCCCAAGTCTAGTTGCCTTAGTAGAAGGAATCTAGTAACACCTAACCTGTATGATTTTGTTCAATGAAATAAGATAATATGTGGGGTGACAAAATTATTACTATTATTATTCAGTGCTGGTCTACTCTGGTAAAAAAAAAAAAAGTAGAACAATTAATATACCAAATCCATGATTATGAGAGAACAGATATTCTTGATAGCTACTTGGCATTTTTAACTCATTCAAGGAGTTGGAAATAATGTGTTCATACTACCCACTCTGCAAATCTTGGACATAAGTTTTTATCCATATTTTAAAATTGAGAAAACTGAGGCTGGCAATTAGGCCATCAAAGGAATCAGCCAACTCAGGGCACATAGTCACGCTATTATGTATTGTTTAGCCTTGGGAAAAGCTTTCATTCCATTTTGGCTTTCCAGCGAGCAATGCTGGCATTGTGCAGACACCACCGCAGATGCTAAAAATGGTGACTGGCCAATTACAGCCCCCTGCTGAGTCTTCCACCCACTGAACTAGATTCCTGACTCTCTCATGCGGCACAAAGCAAAAATGTTTCAAGTATCAAATCATTTGGCAGTCTTCAATGGCATTAAAAAACAACAACAACTGTTTGTATAGCAAAATGTTTTCCAGAGGTAGAAGCCCATAAAGATTATTGCCTTCTTTTTAGTACACAGAAATATTCCACAAACATGACTCTCTCAGCTTTTTGCGATATGGCACCCCGAGAGGAGAAGTCCCTCCCCTCCTCCGTGGTGGCACTCTCTGCTTTGCCATCTGCTCTTAGGCTCCTTGGGTCCAGGACCCTCCACGCTGCCTCCTCCCTTAGAACCCATCCTCCCACCAGTTGGGCCGCCTGCTGCTCATCCCACCTTAAGGGCAGAGAAAATCCAACTTGACGAGGTTGGCCCCTCCCTGCTGATGCTGGGGACTTGGCATTGCTTTTGTTGCCAGTCTGGTTGCTTCCTTGTTGCCTTTGGAAGCCTGTACTTTCTCTGTGGCTTTTGTGGTCGTTTCCATCCGCCAGTGTGGTCCCTCTCAGAGGCACTAGCATGCCAGACCAGCCTATTTGAATTGGTGCCAGGCCACTTACTGGGGAGGTGAAGCCAAACCCCATATATTTAAAACTGTAATGCTTTGCTTGTCCACCTAGCTCCTGTCTCCTGAAGTCATTAGTTGTGGTTTTACTTTACTGTTAAAACACTCTTCTTTTTTTTCCTTTCTCTCAGCTCTGGCTATTTTCAGCTCTATATATTTAGCAAGTTGTATGTAGGTAGAGATTCTGCTGTTCTACTTAAATCTCTTTGTTTTTTCTTTCCTTCTTCCTTTTGTGTGTGTGTGTGTATGTGTGTGTCCTAAGGAAAGAAAATGTGTTTCTTATTAAATGAGGGAGGAGGGGGAGAAGACAGAGAGAGCTGACATTTGACTAGAATAGAAAGTGAGACAACAGTGGCAGCCTGTCCAGTAACATGAGAGGAGGGGAAGCCCATTTATTTGGCCACAGGACAGATGTCATACCTTATCTTGAATTCCTTCAGGAAAATTGGCTGTGGTTGCTTGAGAGAGAAGTCTTTTGTGCTTCATTCCGCTTGGCAGATTTTCAGATCCTTAGAATGTCATGGGATTCCCTTTGCATCATGCCACGTCTAAGGCTTTGCAAAGATTGAGCATGATTGTGCAATTTGTAAATTAAGTGATTTTCCTGCAATCCCCAAGGAAGCTAGAGACACATCTAGGAACACACCATGTGGATTCTAGGTCTCAGACCTTTCAGCCATGGCCCCATCTCTCTGTCTTTATTTGCTCTAGAAACTGGCACATATGTTTTTCAAGTAAATATTTGGTTCTGGGAAGACTTAGGTTGGGACAGTCTCCTAACCTTTGCCAGTGGCAGGTGCTGGATTAACAGTGCTGTACACCAGAGTCTGCCATCCATCAATACGTAGCACAGTTTGACTAGCGGCTGTCCCAGCTCTCCAAGGGCCTGTACTGCAGTTCAAACAGAACACACATTTACCCATTTACCAAAAGCAAAATAGGTTTTCTGGAAGCACTCTCAATCAAGAATGGAACTCAGAATGTGAAAAACTACCATTCTTAGGGTAATAAAAAAATTAGTTTGCCCTTCATGGGTAAATGTGAGTGCTCCATAGAAAAAAGGTGGATTCATGAGTCTCTAACATAAACCTCTGAAACCCATCCTCATAAAAATATGTGACTCTTCCACTTGGCTTGAAAGATACCGTTACAATACATGTGGTAGTTTTAGACATGGCAGAATTTATAAAAAGTGAGAATGTGACCAATGTGTTTCATGATAAAGTCTAGCGAACACTACAATGTCATTTTGGATGGATCTTCCCAGAGTGAGGGTCACAAACCCAAATATTTTAAGAGCCCAGTAAGAACCATATGAGAGTAGTAGCTGGTAGAGTATGAAGTAGCTGTGAGCCTGATGTTAGGGAGTGGTGGAGACTGTGGCAAACTAGAGCACCTGGGATCCTTGCAAAGGGTGCAGTGCCCACAGCTCTAACCCATACTCATCAGGCATAATTGCAGACACAGTGTGATCAGATTATCTGATTTTTTCAAAAGAACATGGAAATTAGATTTTTATGTAAAACTACCCCAACTTTTAAATGTTATAAACTAATTTTAAAAAAATTTACAACACTGTCTGGCCAAAGAAAGCATATTCTACAAGACACATTCAATGACTAGACTGCCAGTGAATTTCTTTTTACTCTTAAAGGTGACGATTTATGTGATGAAATACGGGAGCTTAGGGAAGAGAGTAGGGAGTCTGAAAACCAGGGGAGAAAGGGATGCTTTGATACAAACCAGAGATTCTCATTTGACACCTATAAGAGTAGCGCATTGATGCACAAATAACAAATCCACCAAAAATACTTCACATAGAGGAAGAAAGCAAGCCCAGAGGAGCTCATCAAGGTATTTAGGATCAAAAGGCATACTGGTTTTGGCCAAGTTCTGCAGGTAGGAGAGTGAAAGACCATCTGGCATATTCAGGTGACTATAGAGAGACTGCTTTCCACCTGGGTACACCTGGGATCCATACTGAAAGAGCATTTTATTTGAGCAGGTTAAGAGCAAAACTTGGAACTAGGAAGTGAAATATTAGTCACAGCCTGTTATACATCTGATTAATGAGTTAGGCTGTGCCAGGCTAGTGAAACCAAAGACCCTGGGTCCAAGCACTGCAGCAGCACCCACAGATGCGAGCTCCGAGCTTTCTGACATCAAACAAGAAGGTGTTTCACTATTAAGATCTTTGAAAGCGAATGCTGTTTACCTTTTTTAACAGTGCCCATAGCTCACTGGTTGGATCAGGAATAGTTCAGTAAATGACTTCTCAGGAAAGAAACCAAAGCCACAGGACAGCACACACTGTGCTGAAGGGGACACAGGTTACCAATGACTCACTTGGTGCCAGATTGAATGGCCACTTCTCTGCACACGTACTACTCAAAGGAGGAGTTTTAACATCATTCTATTTCCAACCATCCTGTCCTTGAACGTCTTAGTGTCCCTTTATCCCAATAATACCATCACCTTTCTGGGTTTTTAAATTTTTTTCTTAATCTAATTTACTGGCTCCCGTGGCTTCCTCCACATGCTTCTTCAATGGTGGTGTCAACTGGGGTGTAGATTGTATCAGCTCTACTCTCTCTACGGTGACTTTCAGTAATCACATCAACTCCAACTGGCTCAGTTCCCATGGATATGTTGGCATCCCATATTCCAACCCAAACTCAAATTCTAGAACCAAATTTTTAGTTAATATTTTGAATGGTTGTGCCCTCCACCCACTTCATAGGTTGAAGTCTTAACTTCAGTGTGTCTGTCTTTGGAGATGAGGCCTATAAGGAAATAATTAAGATTAATTGGGTTATAGGGTGAGTCTCTGATCCACTAGGATTAGTACCCTTACAAGAAGAGACATCAGAAAGCTTGCCCACTCATGTGCACTTGCCCCACTCTGTCTCTGTCTCTCTCCCCTTGCACTCGTGGAGGAGATTCTATGTGAGCACACAGTGAGGTGGTCACATAGAAACCTACAAACCAAGAAGAGAGCTCTACAAACCAAGAAGAGAGCTCTCACCAGAAACCAAATTTGCTGGCACCTTGATCATGGACTTCTAGCCCCCAGAACTGTGAGAAAATAAATATATGTTGTTAAAGCCTCCTAATGTGGTATTTTGTTATAGCAGTCCATCTATGGGGCTAAAGTTCCCCGTCTATGTTTCAGGATCTCATTATTGCTTGCCTGAGATTTCTCTAAATTGATCACTAAGCTCCATTCTCTTCAGGTTCAAGTTCATCTTCCTTCCACCTTGTCTCTAGAGTTACCCTTCCAAAACATCTGACTATCTACAAGTCCTCATTAAAACACTGTCATTCCCACCTAAGTCTAAATTTCTTGGTGCAATACAGGGCAAGTTACAGTGACAGATGTGTGTCATCCAGAAGGAGTAACTGAAATGGTGGGAAGTGCCATCCACAAATGGAATGTGGAGTAAGTTGAAAGCCAGGAGCATTGCCTGAGAAATCCCCTTCCCAAGGAGCTTGAGGAAGTGAATGTTCCCTATTTCCTAGCCAACAGGCATGAGGTGATGGACACTAGAAAGTAGGATACTTGATTGGCATGGGGAATTTCCATTTCTAATGTAAGTGATAATGTTTTTGGATATTTTTCAAATGTTAATAATATTTTTATTTCACATAAAGAATTTTACTAACTTAAAAAATGCATCTTGTGGTAAGAATATTTAACATGAGATCAACCCTTTTGACAAATAAATTGTCTACATACAATATTGTTGACTATAGGTACAATGTTCATCAGGTGTCTGGAATTTATCTTGCATACCTGAAACTTTATGTCTATTAATTAGTAACCCATCAATCTTCCCTTCCCTGGTCCCTGGCAACCACCATGCTACTCTTTGGTTCTGTGATTTTGACTATATTAGATACCTTGTAAGTGAAATCATGCAGCTTTTATCCTTCTGTGACTTTATTTCAGTTAGCATAGTGCCCTCGAAGTTCACTCATGTTGTTGAATATTGCAGAATTTCCTTCTTTTTAAAGGGTGAATTGTATACCATTGTATGTATAGACCACATTTTCTTTATCCAGTGATGGACAATTGACTTAATGTTTATAACAGCTTATTTCATGATGATTAGCAAACATAGATACCAAAATTGACCTTGGCATACAAAGATAGAAGTGGACAAACTTTGAAACCTCTGTTTAGTACACACACACATACATACCCCCTAAATACAGAATATTAATTCAAATTTGAGACTCTGGACTCAGATTCAGACTGCCTAGGTTTAAATTCTTGCCCCACTACCCACTGTGTGACCTTGGGCAAATGAGTTTATTGTGTCAAACCTTTGCTTCTCTACCTGTTAAATGGCGATAATAATAGTATGTTTTGATAATAGTAATACAGATTAAATAAGGCAAAGTAATACTTAGCATAATGCCTGGTTGGTAGTAAGTTCTCAGAAATGTTTACACTGATACTAGTGATAACAACAGTCATAGTATTTTCTAATACTCCTTTAGCAAAAGTGCTAACAAAAGGCACTTTAGAATTCTAAGGCTCAAGGAACCCAGGTTGAAAAACACTGACTTAGGCTCCAGACACACTGGTCTCCTCTTGCTCCTTGAACATGTCGGGTATGCCCTACCTCAGGGCTTTTCCCCTTGCCATCCCTTCCTCCTGGATGCTCTGCTTCCAACCATCTGCATTTCTTACTCTCTTAGTTCATGTAAGTCTTTACTCAAGACTCACCTTAGAGAACTGCCTTGACCATCTCATCTGAATTTTAATACTGCTGCCAAGAGCAAACCTCTGTATCCCTCTTCATGATTCATTTCATTCATTTCTTCTCTGGAATACTGATTACTAGCATGTTATTTAATTTAAATACTCATTTTTGTCTTACCCAGTACAGGAAGCCAGGGATGTTTATCTATCTTGTTCCCTTGTATTAATAGGTTCTTAGTAAATGTTTATTGAATGATTGAATAACTAAGCTCTAGTAAAATATTAAACATAGTTTCGTATACTCTGTAAACATAATAAATTCATTTAACATTCTGCTAAAATAACTTTTTGCCATTCATTTAAAAACAAAAATAATATGCTAGCTATTGTATTTATATGAACACTGAGAAATTTTTGCCAAAATGCCTTTTAAAATAATCTAATATAGAATGATTTCACATACAGGGTGCACAACTCTAAAAGGCTGGAGGACACTTAAATGTTTAAAAATATGTAATTATGGAAAAACTAGGTTAAATTGTAACTTATTAGAAGTTTTCAGACACAGAACAGGACCAATCATGTTACCTGAACCATCACCATCAGCCAGAATGAAAACTCATATGGTGAAGGTGAGACCTCGTTGCTACCAGCAAGGACACTAGGAAGCTCGCTATGTTTTTAGAGGATTCAGCAGAAGTTAACACCTGCTTGAGTGTGGTTGGTAGGGTACATGAATGTCTCTCACAGGATGAACAGCAATTTGAGCATTTCACCTAAAATGTCATACGGTGTGCTTGAGTGTGATATTGTTATGTTATAGAATTACATGCTTATGGTTTTGTAATAAAAGACTTTTATGTAATAAAAAGGGGTGTTATTTGTGCCAGACACTTTATTTGCCATTGAAGGGAACTAATTTAAATTTAAAATAAACCTAATTAAAATTTGAAGTAAAAATAAGGTACTCATTTTATCATTAAAAACATTCAAATTTAAAATAGAAAAGCCTGGCTAATTGAATTATTATATTAGACATTGATATCCCAGAAACATAATTGATAAGGAGAGTAGGAGCCAATGCTATCTCTAATTGTGTGCTTTTAATTATCTCACCTTCCACCTAGAAAGCATTGATTTTTTAATTTGTATTTCTTTGCTAGCACAACTGTTACTGAGCTAAACTGTGATTCAGTGCGAGGGATGTTATGAGAGAGGTTAGGTTTGACCTTAGTGAAGTCACCGTGGACCATGGTCTGGTCGCTGGTCCAAAAACAATTGTGTCTGGTAATCCAATTCAATCGTCCAAGAGAACTAAGTGAGATTTACTAATCAAATTGATTTAAAGAGACAAAGATGAATGTAGCTATCTATTCAAAATAAATTTTAAAATAAACCTGACACTTCGTAAGTTCCTGGTGTCATAGAAACTACCAAGTAAGGGTCAGTTACTCTCCCTCTGGGAATGCTGAAATTAGAACCAGAGTTTGCTGAGTTTTTACAAAATAAGAAGCCAGGAGGGAAGAATCAGCTCTCCCTAAGGAGTCACCCTCAGGGAGGACAACTTGCTTCCATCTTCTCCACGGTGATGAAGGTCTCTCTTCAAGGGCCATTGTAATTGACTCCATTGGCCATGATTGAGTAAACATGACCAACCTCTGACTCTTTAGAATTTTTTCATATCTATGCTCCACAACACTGGTTCTCTTTTTTTTATTTTCTTTTATTTTGATTGTCAAGTTCAAGTACAGTTGCCTCCATTTTTCTGCTACCACTTTCCCCTGCCCCACCTACCCCCACCTCCCACCCTCAATTCTACCCCCTTTGACTTTGTCCATGTGTCCTTTATACATGTTTCTTAATGGACTTTCCCCTATTTCCCCCATCACCCCCTTCCACCTCCCCTCTGGTTACTGTCAGTTTGTTCTTTATTTCAATGTCTCTGGTTGTATTTTGTTTGCTTGCTTGTTTTGGTGATTAGGTTTCAGCTAAAGGTGAGATCATATAGTATTTCTCTTTCACTGCCTCACTTATTTCATTTAGCATAATGCTTTCCAGATCCATCCATGCTGTCACAAAAGGTAAGAGCTCCTTCTTTCTTTCTGTTGCATAGTATTTCATTGTGAAAATGTACCATAGTTTTTTGATCCATTCATTTACTGATAGGCACTTAGGTTGGTTCCAGCACTTGGCTATTGTAAATTGTGCTGCTATGAACATAGGAGTGCATAGGTTCTTTTGGATTGGTGTTTCAGGATTCTTAGGGTATAATCCCAGCAGTGGAATCACTGGATCAAAAGGCAGTTCCATTTTTAGCTTTCTGAGGAAATTCCATATTGTTTTCCACGGTGGCTGTACCAGTCTGCATTCCCACCAACAGCCCACTAGGGTTCCCTTTTCTCCACAACCTTGCCAGCACTTGTTTTTTGTTGATTTGTTTATGATGGCCATTCTGATTGGTGTGAAGTGGTATCACATTGTAGTTTTAATTTGCATATCTCTGATGACTAGTGATGCTGAGCATCCTTTCATATGTCTCTGGATCCTCTGTATGTTCTCCTTGGAGAAGTGTCTGTTCAGGTTCCCCCTCCCCCACTTTTTTTCATTAAACCTTTTCTCTGGACAAGTTAAATACAGTTGATTAAGCTTGAGCTCACTTCATTGCTCTCACACTCCAGGCACAGGATTCTTGAGAAGATGACCCCTGGGCCCTCACCATCAGAATTATTGGATTGCCTCTAATTTTTCCCAGTTTCTCACCTGCAGACACTTTGCACATCAGAAATGAACTTGCTCACATATGGATGGACTGCAGGTTATGGTATCTTGCCACTACTTCCCTTGGTCTGACTTCTATGTGCTTCATTGAAAAATTGCAATAGCATCTAGCTGGCCTACCCTGCAGAACCTTGTGATGTCACTTTATATTATAATACTAGTTTCCCAAGTATATTGAAGTTATTTTGAATCATGTCTGGGCTCTCAAGGCCAAGTTAGGTGCAGTGTCATTTGGGGACTGTTTTTAGAGGCAATATAGTCAGTCATGCGGTGATTTCTTACCTCATAGTATGGGTATCAGCCAAGCTCAGTTCCAGATGGTATTTAAAAGGTAATGTTTTGAGCTTTTATCTTTTATAGTTCTTACAGGTGAGAGAGCTGGTAAACAGAAGACCTGAGTCTAACAAGTGGTCAAATTGAATTCAGGTTATTTCATACTCAGAAAGTTATCAGAAACATGTTTGTCTTGCCACCAGAAGAGAGGACAAATGGCAGGAAATGTAAAATTTGTGCATTACCATGCTTCAGCACATGGCTTACAGAAATGAACCTGTCTTTGTATTCAGGTCCACAGGAGTTCTTAGTTAAGGGGCAAGCACTCTAGGAAAACTGAAGAAAGGATAGACAAAATTCAATCTACAAATGTAATAAATGTGAAGAACTCAATTCCTAAACCATCTTTTTTAAGCATGGTTGGTTTTTAAGTTTAGAAAAGTAGCAGGAAATTAAATTATGAATTTTAATTGCCTTTTTCAGATAAAGGCTATCTACCTTTCCTTTTTTATTTTATTTTAATTATTGTTCAAGTATAGTTTCTTGTCTTTTACCCCCATCCCAGCACCCCCAGCCCTCCCTCCCTCCCTCCCATTTCCACCCCCCTAGTTTTTGTCCATGTGTCCTTTATACTTATTCCTGTAAACCCTTCCCCTTTTCCCCTGAAATTCTATCCCCACTCCTCTCTGGTTACTGTCTCATAGCAGCACAATTTACAATAGCCAAGTATTGGAAGCAACCTAAGTGCCCATCAGTAAATGAATGGATCCAAAAACTATGGTACATTTACACAATGGAATTCTATGCAGCAGAAAGAAAGAGCTCCTACTCTTTGCGACAGCATGGATGGAACTGGAAAGCATTATGCTAAGTAAAATAAGTGAGGCAGTGAAAGACAAATACCATATCTAGCTTCCCTTTTAGAAAAAATTAATTCTGGAAAAGTAATACATTGAATCCAGAAGCCAAGATATTTCTTGTGATTTCTCTGGTCCATTCATTCCTCTTTGACTAAGGTTCCTTAGAAGTCTTTTGCCCTGAGTTCTGCTTTCTCATAACTTTCTCTCTCTCAAAGTAAATTCTGAAATCACTTTTATTTTTAAACATTTAGATTTAGCAATTTCTAAATTGTATTTTACAGACAAATGTGCAGATTTAAAAAATTATGTATTGTGCTGAGAACTAAAATTTATTTAAATAGGAGAGAGATGTTTTCATTAAATAAGAAAGCCCCAGAAATGTGAATCTTCTGTTGGTATAAGTTGTCCCATTAAATTATGTATCTTAGCATAAGCTTTGGAAGCTGAATATTCTGCTCAACATTTACAATGTAGTTTACTAGATGTATTCGGTTACTGTGTTTATTTTGACATCTCTTATTTCCTGTCACTGATATTTAAGAGATTAGGGTTGGAGGGACTGATACTTGTATTGATTATAAAAGCATACCTCATGAATAAAATAACTTTTTTGGTATATATTAATTCAAGGATTATTGACTTTTGCCCCTGTTGCTAGTTTCTACTTTGATTTAAATAATCAGTTTAAATGACAAAATCACAGCAGCTCCACAGATATATACAAGACAGGATTTCAGAATTGCTCTCTTATGTGATTTGGTAAAATATTAGTCATTTAAAAATATTTTGGGGCAGAAGGAGGAGGGGACTTTGAAAAGGAGTGGTACACGTGTGAAGCATTCTTCTCCTCTCCGGGTTAACAATGCCTCTATTCACTTCCCTGGGCCCTGGGGAATGTGTTCTTCCTTTCTTCTCGGACTGTGGGTTGGCCAGAGAGGAAGGGGAAGACAAAAGCGCAGTTGAGTCCTCTCTAAACCACCAAATACCTTTTCAGCCGACACACCAGCTCATTGTCAGTGTATACTTCAAAAGAAAGAAAGCTGAACTTGGTTCTTTATAAATAGCACGCGCTGATTCCTCTGCTAGTTAGATCTTTTCTCTATTCTTGACATTGTAAAACAAGGCAATTTGGTGATAGTTCACTAGGTATTTTCTCATGTTCTTTTTTTCCAGTGGTATATAAAATTGAATGTTAAACTGTCAAAATGGATACCTATCCCTTAATAAGCAAAACTTACAGTACCATCTCAAATGTCCAAAGGCCCCATAACCAGAAAATTTTCCACCTAAAAATGCTATAATATTTCTTATAATTCTGAGATTCTATAGAAAGCATTGTATATACTCTGGGCTATCTATATTATTACATAAATACAGGAGTAAAAGAAAACCAGATATGTGTTTAAGTGTTTTAGGTCAACATTTATATAACAATGATAAATCATCTTTCTTGTACTGTGAAAAATATTGTACAGAATGAGATAATGTGATTGGATATTATGCCAAACAAAATTTGTAGAATTTGCTTTACAGTTATTCCTATAAATATCATCCCTCTCCAGATATACTGTAAATTACTTGAGAGAAGGAATTTAGTTTTGTGTCTTTCAAAGACCTAAGCATAGAGTCTCTATATCCTAAGAGCTCAAAAACCATGTACCAAATGAAGGAATGAAATTCTAGGATCCCACTGCATGAATTTCTTGAGACCCTCTCTATAGGTACTTCCGAGAAACTTGAAACTTGGAATTCTATGAAAGTACATAAAATATCAAATAAAAATTCCTGACAATTAAATTCCAGTAAAAAAAATAACACCAAAAGGAGACTATATTATGGTTTTCTAAGAACCGATAAATGAGGTCTCATTATTGATAAACTTGGCAATGATTTCCCTTTAAAAATAGAAACAATTAGAGCATAATCATCTTGGTCACTAATTGGTTTTGAAAAAATGTCTCTTTTCATTTTATAATTGAGCTGTTTGAAAACGTGGTAAACCATAAAGGGCCATTTCCTTGGAAAGGAGTGTGGGTAAGCCCCTGCAGTTTTGTTTGGGTGATGTTCAAAGCCAAACCCTAAACCTTCCCCAGAACTTGAAACAAATGTGAATACTACCACAAACCAAAGTGAGAAAATTTGAGAAGAGATTGTTTTCACTTCATCTTCATCTTTTTTTAATTTGTGTGTTCACACTGCTTATCTAGATGTGTCCTGCTTTCTCACACTAGCTCCGGACGGTGAAATCTCGGGGGTCAGGATTTTGGAACAGCAGCTTTTGAGAGGTTTATATTCTGGTGCTGTCTACACAAGACTCCTTCCCATAAGAAGCCAGAGAGACTTTCAATGGGACAGTTTATCCAAAATAATAAAACCCACACAGACAGAATTATCTTATTATTCTTCCCTAGAACCAGAAAGCCTTTGTTGCTTAGCTAAATCTTTGATAAGATCTTCCTAGGATGATAATTGAATGGAATGAATGCTAGCTAAGAAATGAGTAGTAATCTAAGAGTGATTGACTCCTAGGTATTCCTTCTTAATATTTCTATGATGATCCATTTAAATTATTGCTTTGTTGGGTCTTTTATCCAAAAATACAAGATTGTTACTGTAATTACCTAAAACATACATACTTTTTAAAGAGGCACCAGGGACAAGTGGCTGACAATCAGAGTTTAGCATTCCCCTTTTACAGTATGGAGCTGTCATGGGGAGGTAACTGTCTGTCCTGCCAGGGGCCAGGGTTTCCAGCTTCCTTGCATCTGATTATGACATTGTGACTTGTTCTGCTGAAAGGAAATACGAGTAGAAGTGACACCTGTCATTCTAGAAAGTGTTGAAGAGTCAGATGTATCTTTTCCATGGTCTCGTTCCCTGCTCTAAATGAGGAAGGCTCCAAACCCTAGAAAGGGGAGGGATGCTAGAAGGAGCTAGTACCCAAGTTTCAAAATGCCCAGGTGGTGAGTAGGGGGAAGAGCACCAAACTGGGAGCATCTACATTAGTCTGGATCATACATGTTTATTGTGTTAATGAATTTGGGGGGGGGCTCATATCTGTTCTTACTACCACTTTAACAAATACTGAGATAAATAAAAACATCCCCAGGAAATGTCATTGTGAAATGGCAAATTTGTTTCTATCCTCTACTTATGCTAAAAGGTTAGGATTTGTACAGGTGAAGGCATCAGTTGAGAGTCATATCAAAACTGCAGGATTTATAGACAGAGAAAACACACACATTCTGTGAATGCTGACCCATTCCTATCTGCCCCTTCCCAGACAATGGTTTTCCTAGAAATCTTTAAGGCCATCCTAGATGCTCATCTTGCTTTAACCTACCTGTTCTCTTGCCCATATTTCCATTCAATTCTCATCTCTTCCATGAAGCTTTCCCTTATCACTAATGGGATCATTCTTTTCTTTGAGCTGATAGCAATTAAAATCTGTACAAGTCATTGTTCTGCCTCATGTGCAGCCTAATAAGAATGCTTCTTACATTATTTTTAATTACTAAAGGCATTATTTTTGTAAATTGTAAGTTAATGGAAAGGAGAGATAAGTTGTTTCAAAAAATAAATTAAGATACTGGAAATAGACACATTTCTGCTTTTATTTATAGCAAGATAGTTGCAGAGGGAGAGATGGTTTCAGGACATATCCCTCACTGTAATATTGACCTCTGTTGTAGAACGCTGTTTGTTTTATATCCCAGAAGGGACGTAGCAGTTACTGATCCTTTTACTCTCCCACAGTGATTAAGACATTTATTCATAAGTAGAGAAGTAGAAAATTGTTCAGGAGTAGTGTGGGCATCACCAGTAATTTTGGTTATTCAGGCCCCCTGGTTATAGTCATCTTACAAATTGGAGAGCATATTTTTAGCTAATTTAGTTCTTGGCATCAATCTTATTCTACCAGCAAGAGTGTCAATTGCAGTACCATTAGGTTGGCAAGTTTTATGCGTTGATCCTACCTGAAAGTTGAAACCAGATTCATTCCACCCACAATGCCAGCCATGTGGTAAACCCCATTAGTCTTAGATGGGACCTAGATTTCAATGGACAAAATGTAATGTGAAGGCTACACATCCTGTTACCCAATTCTGAGTGATCAGTTCTCCACGGTTGAGTATCAAATGTCTACATTTATCATACCAAATCTTAATCATTGTCAACTGTGCAGAAAGATCCTTAGAGACTTTTATATGCACTAAATTCAGGAAATTCTCATGTGTGCTTTTCACAACACTGTAAGCCATGTCCCTTGTGTGCACACATACAAATCACAATTTGAAAAACAATTTTACATTTAGGCTTAAATAATTTGGAGGGTGAGCCTAAGATGAAGCCATGGAAGAGAATCTTTGAGTGAAGGGTTTAAGGTATCTTATACTTGTATTGCAAAAGTAAGAACAATGGGTTCTCTTTCATGCATTTTAGGCCAATTATTTCAAGTAGTTATGGAAAACCTTGAATCATTAACCCTATCTGTAGACATGGTTTATCTGAGGCATTTTAAAAAGTGTACATATCTAGTGCTCTTTCCTTTCACACATTAAGCTTCAGTTTAACATATGGTAATAATGCAGCATCATTTAGTTGCCCAATTCTTCATATAGCATGAAATATAAAGTACAAAAGCACATACGTGCAAACCAAGCTAATATTTCTTTCCCACAAATAAATAAGTTATTCAACTAGATTCTTTTCAATTATAGAAATTGATGATATCTTCATGAAAGAAACTAGTAGTTTAAAAAGAATTATGCAATGCTTGAGTTATTTAATAGGACACCAGAAATGGGGCAAAATGAAAAGAAAATCTTTACTTGATGTAAAAAATGCCCATGTAAAGAGAAAAAGTTTGAAAATTTTTAGCCCCAAGGTTAATTTTTATTACATACTGAGTGTATAAAACAGAGTTTGGAAAAGATGTTGTTTTCAGTCACTTTTCTAGTATAATTCTGCAGTAACAACAAAAACTAAAGTGAGTTGAATTGTTGCAAAGGAAGGAGACTCTCAGAAGAATAGTAAGTGGATTTACCCACCATTTATTCTATCATCTTGTTTTCAGCGCTACATGCGTGACTGTGTCAGTACTTCCATTATAAGCCTGTACTTTAAGGAATTTGGAATTTGGCCAATAAAAGATCATTCTGAACTAAAAGTTGGCACAGAAAGTTTCCTCCCATGAGCAAAAGTTGTTTTCATTATTTCTTCATTTTTGTCTTCTCTTTTCCCCTCCTTTTACAAAATTCCATAAAACTTCATCTGGTTGCTTTTAAACCTGGATATTTGAAGAAAAAGTTAAGTAGAAGAGAGCCAACTCAGTGGTTTGAAGACAATACATCTTTTGTCCATCTGGGCAGAATTTGTATTTTGTATTTTATATAAAGAAACCAATACTCTTCAGTTGGAATGTTTTACAGAAGAGCAAAAACTAATTTCAAAAGACCTCTTAGTCATTGACTCTAATAATGAAGTTAAAAGCAAAGAAATGAGGGTGAAACAAAGCTTAGATACTCATTCCCATTATTGTGTACATTACTTTCTAGCTAGTTATGAAGACTGTTCTTCAGAGTATTCCTGCATACTTTCATGTCCATTTATAGCTTTATTGATGTATAATTTACATATGATAAAATTAACCCATTTTAAGTATAGTTCTATGAGTTTTGGTAAATGTATGTAGTCATTCGACTACCACTGACCACAATCAAATTTCAGAACAATTCCATCACCATAAAAACTTTTCTTGTTCCACTTGACCATTGTTTCCCACCCCTGGCCCCAGCCCAACCCCAGACAACCACTGATCTTCCTTCTTTCACTGTAGATTTGCCTTTTATAGAATTTAGAATTTTAAATAAATAGAATCAACTGATATATAAATTGTTGTACTATATCTGACTTTCACATAGCATGAAATTTTTCAGGATCATTCATGTTCTTGCAAGTATCAGTAGTCCATTTTTTATTGCTGAGTGGTATTCCATGGTATGGATATACCAGGATTTGTTAGTTCACTCATGAGTCATGTACATTTGACACTGTTTCCAGTTAGGGACTATTATTAATAACATTTCTGTACATATTTTCATGTAGGTCATTATGTAGGAATGTTTTCATTTCTCTTGGATAAATTCCTAGGAGTAGGATTGCTGGGTCTATGAAATTTGTGTTTAACTTTCTTTGGATTAACTGTGTTCCAAGTTGGGTGTGCCATTTTACTTTTTCACCAACAATGTGTGAGAATTTCAATTTCTCCACATGCTCACCAGCAGTCTTTTACTTTGAGCTGCTCTTCTGAGTATGTACTGATATGTCCTTGTGCTTATTTGCCATTTATATATTTTCTTGGGTGAGTTGTTTTTTCAAATCTATTCCCTCCCTTTTATATGGAATATTTGTGTTTTTGTTATTGAGGTATATATTTTGAAAGAGAATTCTCTGTCAGATATATGTTTAGCAGGTATTTTCTCCAAAAATGTGGTTTGCCTTTTTATATATGAATGGTATTTTTGATGAGCAAATTTTTTTTCATTTGAAATCCAGTATATAAATATTTTTTCACGTTTCATTTATCTTTCTCTCCTAAGAAACCTTTTCCTAACCCAAGGTCTCTAAGATTTTTTTCTATTTTTCTTTTAGAACTTTTATGGTTTTAGATGTGAGGTTTGGGTCCCTGTTCCATTTTAAGTTAATTTTCATGGTCTGAGGTAAGTAAGGATTGGAGTTTACTTCCCTCCCCATATGAACACACAGTTATTTCAGCAGCATTAATTGAAAAGACTGCCCTATCAACATTAAATTACCTTGGCATCATTCTCAGCAAAAATTTGATATAGCAAGTCAGCATGCATCTATTTTTCACTCTAATGTCTATTTCACTGATCTATATATGTCTTTACTATAAAGCCGCAGTGACTTGATTATAGCAATTTTATAATAAATCTTTAAATCAGGTAGTGCAAGTCCCCTGCCTCTGTTCTTTTTAAATATTATCTTGACTAATCTTATCTTCTGAATTTCCATATAAATTTTGGTCAAGTCATTTATTTCTACAAAAAGAAAAAGCCTCTTGGAATTCTAATTGGGATTACATTGTATCTGTAGATTAGTTTGTCAAGAAATGAACAATGTTGAGTCTTCCAATCCATGAATGTGGTATAACTTTTATTTATTTAAGTCTTTAATTTATCTCATTGATGATTAATAGATTTCAGTGTTCAGAGCTTATGCATCATTTGTTATTTATTCCTAAGTTTTTTGTTTGATGGTGTTATGAATGGATTTTTACATCTTTTTATCAGCTTGATCTTTCCTACTGGGTACAAATACTAGTGACTTGTTTATCAATCTTATATCCTGTTACCTCGCTAAATTCACTTGATAGTTCTAGTGAGTTTATGTTGGATTCCTTAAGATTTTCTAATATAAGCATTTAAGCAATATATTTCCCCACAGACACTGCTCTTGCTGAATAAATACCACAAATCTGATTTGCTGTTTTATATTCTGTCAATTTAATAATTTTCTTATTTCTTCTTTTCCCTATGGGTTAGTTTGAATTGGTGGAATACATGGAAATTTCCCAGATTTATTTCTAATTAAATTCTATTGTGATTAGAGAACTTAATTTCAGCTCTTTTAAATATATTCAGGCTTACTTTATGATCTAGCATATGATAATGTTCCATGTCCATTTCAAAAGACTATTTGTTGTTACCCGAAGTTTTCTACAGATGTCAGTTAGGTCAAGTGGTTTATAGAGTTTTACATCTTCTGTAGTTTTATTGACTCTCTGTCTACTTGTCCTAACAATTGCTTATAGAGGTTTGAAATATACAGCTATAGTAGCTGACTTAACTATTTTCATTTTATATTTGGTTTTTGCTTTATTTGTTTTGAAGCTCTTTTTTGGGGGGTACATAGGTGCATATACACTCAAAATTGGTATATGTTTAGTTGGCACTTTTTTATTATTATAAAATATTCCTCTTTTTCTCTAGCAATATTTTTTGTCTTAAAGTTTATTTTGTCTGATATTAAGACAGCCTCTCCAGCTATCCGTGCTTATCCTTTACATGGTATATTTCCCCATGGTAATCTCTTTTACTTAAAACGTGTCTTTTTTTTTATATTTAAACTATGTTTTAAACAACTTATATATGAGGATCTTGCTTTATAAAAATCCAGTCTAACAATATCTATTTGTTGGTTGAAATGTTTAGTTAATTCACATTTATATGTTATTACTGGTATGATTAGAGTTGTCTGACATTTTGATAATCTCTTTTATTGTCCTTCTGTTCCTCCTTCATATAATGTTTTCTGTTAAACATATATTTTTAGTTCTTTGATTTAGTTTTTGTGATTGCTCTAGAAATTATAATTTACATCTTTACTTGAAGTTAACTGACTTCTGCTAGAATACAAGAACTGTGGATCAGTATAGCTCTTCCCTCACTTTGTGTTATATTTGTTATTTTACTTCTATATAAATAATAAACCTAACAGTACAGACTATACTTATTAAACAGTAATATATTTTAAAATAAGCATTCTGTATATGTATGGATATACATATACATGTGCACACACACCCACACACATGCCATTTCTAGTGCTTTTCCTTCTTACCTGTAACTCTAAGTAACAATTTGTTGACACTTCCTTCCATTTTGAAAAATTCCTTTAACATTTCTCGTAGCACAGGTCTGCTAGTGACAAATTCTCTTATCTCGAAATGTCTGCATTTCACCTCCTCTTTCTAGGATGGATTTAATGAATACATTGTAGAATTCCTGGTTGACAGTTACTTTATCCTTAAGCAATTTGAATATGTAATTGCTAATGTGTCTGGCCATTGTTATGTCTGATGAAGAGTGAGCTTTAGTTATGTCATTGTTTCTTTTATATAATGTATTACTCTTCCCTACATGCTTCTAAGAACCATTTTATAATTTTTACTTTCAGAATTTTGCCTTCAGATGTCCAAATGTGTTTTCTGTTTAATATGCTCTTCTTGGGGACTGTTAGGCATCTCAGTTAATATTGATTTAACCAATTAACGGATATTATTTAGTTAATTAACATAGTTGATTTTATTCATTTACTCTTAGTTAATATTTTATAACATACTTGATAAGTTTTAGACATTTCATCAAATATTTTTCTGCCCCTTTGTATATATCTTCTCCTTTTGAGATTCCAATGACATGCATGTTGGAATACCCCAGGTCTGTGTTTGGTTTTCTTAAATATTTTGTCTCTGTGTTCTTCGAGTCAAATACTTCCTATTGCTGTGTCTTTAAGTTTACTGACCATTATTTTTTCTCAAATCTATTATTTAGCCCATTTAGGTTCAGGTTTAAAGTTTCTATTAGATTATTTTTATAATTTCTATTTCTTTTTTAGCACTCTTTGTGATTGCTTAGTAATAGCATATGTTTCTTTAATTCTTTGAATATATTTTTCTTTAAGTCTTTGAATATTTTTATAATGGCTGCTTAAAAGTTTTTGCTAAATCCAACATATAGACCAATTTGGAGTCAGTTTCTGTTGAGGGATTTTTTTTCACCCCTGATGAGTATGAATTGTTCTTTATGTTTTCTTAGAATATCTAGTGATTTTTGGTTGGGATGTAGACATTATATATGACATGCTGTAGAAATTCTGAATTCTATTTTGTATGTGAAGGATGGAGGTGATGGGTAGTTTTGCTTTGGTTGGTAAGTAATTAAATCCCCTAGACTGAAATATGTCTGAAATGAAATCTGTCTCCCACATGAGGTACAGTTGTTGATATCTCTGCTCAGTTTCTTTTTTTATACTTCTTTTTTAGCATGATTTCCTAAGCATCTCCCTTGTGCCTGTGCAATTTAGTGGTCACCCAGAGATAACTAGGCACAGGCTATGCTCATGTAGGACAGTAAAGTTTTTATTCCTGTTATTAAGCTGCAGGTGGTTTGGAGACAAACTCAATGGCACAGCATATTCTTATGTGTTCCCAGGATTTTAACTTCTGTCAGGCATGTATAGTTTAGCAGCCAGCCAAGTATGTGTGGGGAATGCATCATCACAGCACTTCAATAGCTCTCCCACTTCTAAAATCCCCTTTTTCTTAAATTTCTAGCTGCTCTGTCATCTTTTCCAACTCAAGTCCATCATCTTCAACTAGTAAAGCTCTGGCTTTTTAACCACCTAGCCTTGAAGGATATGGGAACACTTTGAAGTAAGGAAGCTACGAATTTGTAGTTCTTAATCAAATACAGTAGCAGGTTTTCATGAATAAACACTTAACAAACTGTTGCCAGCTTTTGGCTATTCCTGCCCCTGAAATGGCTGTTTTGAATAATTTCATCCAACTGCATACTTATTTTCCACTGAGAGAAATTGTCCAGCTTTATTACACTGCCTGTTCCCAGGGGCTGGACTCACATCTATTCTATAAAGGAAAGTAAAGTTAAGCAATCTTATCCTTTCCTTGATATTATTAGAGAATATTACACAGAAAAAAAGAAAATATATGCCTACTGCTATGTGAGAATGCAGGGAAACTGTAATACTGTACATGACTTTGACAAACTTTGTGAAGTTTTTTTGATATAGCCTTAAAATTTTATTTATACATATATATCCTTTGAGCTGACTTTTAGGTTGTAAATACCATTTAATCTATCTATTCCACTTCCAGGAATTATCCTAAAGATTAATTAGAAATGTGTCCCAAATTATAAATACATATATATTCACTATTTGGAACAGTGAGAAATTGGAAGAAACACAACATCCAACAATTGGGTTTTCAGTGTATCTATGTAATAAAATATCACTCTGTCAGTGTAAGTAATGGCATTGCAGTAGTAGATGTTTATTATTGTATGAGCAAAGCAGAAAACAATGAAACATATCAAAATTATTGTAGCATTATTCCACTTTTTAAAGTTCATATAAATAACATTGAAAAAATCTGAAAGAACATATATCAAAGGTTATTCTAGATACCAAGATTATAATCACCTGTTGCTAGTTTGCTGTTGTATTTTATCTGTATTTCATATTTATTTTCTATAATGAACTTCATTTATTGTATAATGAAAATGGTGACTTCACTAGTTCTATGATGTACCTTGTGGTTATTAAATCTTATTAAGTATTTAAATAGAATATCTGCTTGGTTTGCCTATTGTCTCAGAGTTGGGCTCTTCCTTGAAAGATGCTGTGCCAGAGGACTGACTTTGTCTGGTGCTGTGGAGGGTGCGGATATAGTTTGAAGAACAAAATGGCAAAGTCGTAATAACCAATAGCCAAGAGGAGGCCTGCACATCACCATTTGATGTGTTGAGGCTATGTAAGTTCACCATAGATTGTATGGATACCAAAGAAGATGTGTGCGGTTGAACCATCTTGCAAGAATCTCTTCTGCCTGCCTTAGTGGAGGCTTGGGATAGGGTAAGGAAGAGATCAAGCCTAAGATGGATTTCTCATACAGGGGTTGTGGAGCACAAAGCCAAAAGAACATCTTCAAAACCAACACACGCACCCCATAAAAGAGCCAGGATTCAGAAGCCAACCACACAACTAAAATCTATGTCATTCAATGTTAGAGCCGGAAATGATGACAACCAAATCACAACAAGCAGTGTTATCCCTTCTTCATACTCTACCGTATAGAGTGGAATGGGCCTGGAGTTGAAAGTTGATTTGTGAATTGAGTGAGAGATCAAATTTACTTCAGTCGTCGAGCTGAGCTATAAGGAAAGGTAGAAACAGGAGAACAGATCTTAGAACTAAATGAGTCTCAAGTTCTAAAATGAATGAGCCTAAGTTCTAAAAACCAGAATAAAGCATTGTACCCATGGGTAGTAATTACTAGAAAATTCAAACTGATTTCATTTATCTCTGAATAACTCTAGATGCTTCAATATCAAGTGGTTCCTCAGCCGACAGAACCCAGCTTACAAACCAGAGGCCCTTATGCTGTCGTCATATATTTACTCGGCGAATATTTACTAAGCACCTACAGTATGCCAGTCACTTTTTTAGGGGAAGAGACAGCAGCCAATATGGCTCCTAAGGACTGTCCTTATCAACTTACTTTCTTGAAATACCTACTATAGCCCCAGTGAGCTCAAACCATTTCACAAGCAGTTTATGTGGACCCTCTGTTTCCTGTCTTCATACTCACAAGTATCTGTGAGTATCTTCATACTCACTGAGTATCTGTCTGCTGGATTCTTGCTACTCGTACAGTCAAGTCCAAAAGACAACCTCCCCCATCCTCTGACAGTCAGGCACTTCATCTCTGAAGGAATATCATTAAAGTAATACCCATACCTCTAGATACTAAGAATTACTTTACTTTTCAGATGAAACTGTGCCTTCACACAGGATGTAACTTTACTCTTTACACCCAATAAGTATTGATCATACAAGATCTTGCATTCATGCTTCAAGAATGACATACGTAAAGTAGTATTAAGAACTATGAGAGGTAAGTTGTGGGCCAGGGAAACTGGAACAAATAGAAGAGAACAGTGGGGCTGAGACTCAGAAGCAGGACTTGGTCTGCTTAGGCCAGGCCAGTGTCAGGCACTGGAACATTATCCAAGGCGAGAACTGGTCACTTGATATGGTATATTAATACACAGGAAGATCAAGATTTAGATGAGAAGTCTCAAAAGAAGCTTTAATAACTCCCCAAGAACCATTGACTTAAAAGATCAAACCAAGTTCAGATCCTGGGCAGGGTTAGAGCAGGTGAATTGCAGGTAATCAGTAGACATCTAGCCCAGCTTGCCTTCTTGGGGGTTAGAGTTCCCTGAAAGAAGTAGGGTGCATAGCAAAATAATCAAATGGTAAGCAAAGCAGATAACAGGAAACCAGGGTAGCTGGCAAGTCTTAGGGATTCAAGGCCAGTCATTGTTGTTGAGGAACTGGAAGTGTCAGAACTGGGGTAGAACAAGCTGGAAAGAGAAAGTATATTTATTGAGAGAATAATAAGTGCCAGACATTCCCTTCTAACTTAGCTTATTTTTATCTTTCAGAAACTCTGTAAAGAAAGTGCTGTCATCCTTTCTCTCATCCTTTCTCAAACATGGCATAACTATGTGCCAAGCACTTTCTTTAGGGATGAGCAAACTGAGGCCCAGAGAGGTTACTAACTAAACAGAGGTCACACAGCAAGAAAATTACAGAGTCTGGAACAAAATTCGGGTCATTATGACCCCAGAGCCAATTTTACCACTTTACCATTCTGAAGAAAGATGAAAACAGGATGTAACTATCCTGTGAGTTCTTATTTTATGTGGATGAAAATGACACCCAGAAACTAGGACCAGACCATTCCCAATGGTGTCTAGGTTCACAGGACAGCATGTTCAGGAAGTGGGCAGGTTATTATAATCATATTACCGCACCAGCCTTCAAAGATGTCTACAGTTTCTGCCACTGGAATCACTCCTTTGAGTTGAGATATAGCAGGTGGTACACAGATATATTAGTGGGGAGGATGTACTGGTGAGGACAGAATCAGCTATGACCATCAAAATGCCAGATGGCTCCAGTACACAAAAAAGGAACAGAAGTTGTTTTGGATCACCATCGGCAGGGTTATTTTTTCTGTAAAGGGCCAGAGAGTAGGTATTGTGGGTTTTACAAGCCACGTGATATCTCTGACACAACTACTCATTCCCATTATTATGAAAGCATGAAAGCATTTCATTATATTATGAAAGCATATAGTATGAAAGCATCCCAGACAGTTTGTAAACAAATGGGTATTCCAATAAAACTTTATTTTTAAAAAATCAAGCTGCAAGCTGGATTTAGTCCACAGGTTGTAGTTTATAGTTTCCTCATCTAGAATGCCTACAGTGTCTGCCACAGTGGAAGCAGATGCATTTAATAACTAGGGACTAGTTAACTTGTAAAATGTTAATTTATTAGACAGGCAGTCATCATCTCAAAAGGAAGGTTGCCTGGGTCAGCACAGTGCACTGGGGCCCCAGGTGCCTGGCTCAGAGGGAAGCACTGAAAGGCACACATAAAGGGCTCTGTGGCTAAGAACGTGAACTCTGCTGACCTTACTGGTTTTCTCAGGTGGTGCCAGAGTGAGCAAATGAAGAATCACGGGGAAAATCAGATACAGAGAACCTCATGTGGTGTTTGGTTTCTCTTCCCCTGTCCAGGATTGTAATATGGGCTCTGGTTCATGCAGAGAGGGAAATAAACTTCTGTTTAACTAGTTATTGTCAAGATGAATTACCTTCTGCCCAGAGGGTGGGTCTTAGTTCTAGACACTGCATGAGTTACTTATATAGACTGTATAGCTGAAGGATTTTCAAGTACTAAAAAAGGAATAAGGCGCTTCCAACCGACTCCAAAATGGGTAGGGGTAGAGTGGAAGAGGAGGTGATATATTGTAATAGCCATATTAAACTGTACTAAACTTGAAATAATGGGGAAAATATTTCCTTAAAGCTAATAGGAAAAATCAGTTACCAGATTCAGAACAATGAATCTAAGTTGTCATCCAGCTGCATGGACTTAGGAGGAGAGTTCCTGTGCTGAGGTTTTCATTATAAAACACAGAGGCATTATTGGGGATAAATGAACCAATATGAATGAAATTCCTGTAATTGCCAGCTTGAAATTTCATGCCAAAAATCATCTGATTCCCAGGTTGATGTGGAGTGGTTTTTTTCTGAAAGTTCAAAAAGAATCCATTTTATTAGTGAAGTGGGATACTTAGCAGGAGTATGTTTATAAACTTGGATTCTTCAGGTTTTCTCTAATATTGAAAACAGAAGGAAAGGGAACTTCTTCATTGAATTTTTTTCCTGAATCTACTTACTGTGCTCTTTTTCTTTTGGGGGGATGTTAAAAATAACAGTAGTGGTATCCAACCACCAATCAGCAGAGAGCCAAGATCCTGCCAGGCTGTGGTGGCCAAACTGGGAACCAGTGGGACTGTCTGCCCAGGGTGTGCACTTTTGTCCAGTTCATCTGCTCCAATGGGTTGCCTTTCTCTGGATTTGTGCAAAGGAGCCTCATAGTTTTGTGGTAACTCTGCCCGGTGGTGACTGTTGGAAGGGTTGGCCTGTTGGACTTGCTCGGAGGGGAGGAGGCCATGGGAATGTTTGAGGCCTTTCTGGTGAAACCCCCCAGGAATAGTCACTGAGATCCAGAGGGGCATCTGAATTGAGCTCTGCACCCCTTTTCCCACATCCATAGAGCAGAACTTCACAGAATGATGTCACAGGATAAATAAGACTCAATGGAAGACTAATGACAGGATGAAGCTAAGCAAGTGTTTTTTGGGGAATCCCCTTCTCCCTTCTTCTGCCCTATTTACTTCTCCCTTCCCCTGCTCAGTGCCAAGATCAGCTTAGATCACAATATTTGGCTGACTCTCCCCCTCCTACTCCCCTCCTCTCATTCACTCACACACCCTAACTCCCCTCGATACATGTGTCATATTTCTGTTTCAATTAAGCTTTTAAATGACTTTATAAAATGTCAACCAATATGCTGTGCTATATATCATGGTCACAGTAAGAATGGGTCATGTAGCTTTATAGTCCAAGAGTGAGGAGTTCATTAATTTGGCCATCAGTCCTCATCAGTAAATCATTAGATTTATCGAAAGGTCCCAGTGTGGGGATCATCAAGTTGCCACAGTAAGAAGAGGGCAAAATGCGCAATATAAAAATATCACTCAACAACGAAGACTTTGGCTTAGTTGTTCTTCAGTTACTTTGTGTCTTTATCCCCTTTGAAAACTGCATGAATTTTATCTTCCTAGGCATAAGCATATATACACATAACATTTTACAAGCAATTTTAAAGAATTCATGTGCATCCTACAAGCTCATTCACAGATCTAAATTTAAAAATTCTTGAGCAATATGAATTTATAATGACATATATAATAAGTAACATCAAAATAGGTAAATTTTTAATGTGGTAAAAAGGAGAAATATACTTATCATAGGAATAGCTGTCATTTATCACTTAAATAAATGATTAAATTTATTACCACTAATAGTGATTCAACCTGGTATTATGTGTCTTCTGATAATGATGTAATATGAAGGCTATTGCATAACCAGTGAGGAATCCCAGCCAAAAATGTTTATTTACATCTAAATGCCCAGTTGACAGAAAATTTAGAAAATAAAAAAATTAAGGGATATTTATTTGAAGGAAACAGTCACACAAATTCAAAATGTGAAACATTCTAAAAGACTAGTTGGCCATCTTGAGAAAGCGAAGCTCTCTAAAAACAACAAATTCTTCAGCCTGACTGGTAAGAGGGGAGAAGCCAGCAGCTGGTGGAGCGGGGTTGCACAGGAAAACTCGGTCAGATGGACTTAGGTGCACAGATCCCAGGCATGGGGTTGCATCAGGCGGACCCAGTGAGCGACCCAGTGAGTGACCCAGTGAGCCACCGGGGGACCCAGCAAGTACGCAGGGCGGCAGGTTACTGTGGTCGCGCATTGGTGCGCAGATAGACCTGCGAGGGAGCAGGCAGTGAGATGTGACCGAGCAGGCCCCAGCTGTATGAGGCAGCAGAGGGGGCCGCCATTTCCCCGCTCTGACCCCACCCCCACATACAGCATCACAACCCAGTGACCTGGGCGGCCCCACCCTGGTGAACATCTAAGGCTCTGCTCCTCATACTTAACAGGCACGAACAGACCTAAAAATGGCTCAAGAAAATCTCAAAGGCAGAGCCCATAAATCTAAGTGACGAAGAAATAGCAAAACTTTCAGATGCACAGTTCAAAACACTGGTGATCAGGATGCTCACAGAACTGGTTGATTTTAGTCACAAATTAAAGAAACATATGAAGGCTAACTAATTAAAATGAAGGGAATTGCACAGGAAACCAATAGTGATGAAAAGGAAACTGGGACTCAAATCAAGGGAGTGAACCAGAAGGAAGAAAAAAATGGCTAAACAGGAAAATACGAAGAAACAAGAATTCAAAAAAGTGAGGAGAGACTTAGGAACCTCCAGGACTTCTTTAAATGCTCCAACATCCAAATTATAGGGGTACCAGAAGGGAAAAAGGAACAGCCACCAGTGGAAAACTTATTTGAACAAATAATAAAGGAGAATTTCCCCAATCTGGCAAAGGAAGTAGACTTCCAGAAAATCCAGGAAGCTCAGAGGGTCCCAAAGAAGCTGGACCCAAGAAGGAACACACCAAGGCACATCATCATTACATTAGCCAAGATTAAAATGAAGGAGACAATCCTAGAAGCAGCAAGAGATAAGGGGACAGTCACCTACAAAGGAGTTCCCATCAGACTGATTTCTCAAAAGAGACCTTACAGGCAAGAAGGGGCTAGAAAGAGGTATTCCAAGTCATGAAATCCAAAGACCTACAACCAAGATTACTCTATCCAGCAAAACTTTCATTTGGAATGGAAGGACAGATAAAGTGCTTCTCAGATAAGATCAAATTCAAGGAGTTCATCATCACCAAGTCCTTATTCTATGAAATGTTAAAGGGACTTATCTAAGGAAAAGAAAATAAAAAAGATGAACAGTGAAAGGACAGCAAACTCACAGTTATTAAGAACCACACCTAAAACAAAAGCAAACTAAAAGGACAGCTAGATCAGGAGTGGAAACATAGCAATGAAGATCACATGGAGGGTTAGCAACAGGGGAGTGGGAGGAGGAGAAGGGGGGAGAAGGTATGGAAGATAAGTAGCATAGACGGTACGTAGAAAATAGATGGGGGGGGCAAGAATAATATGGGAAATAAAGAATCTAAAGAACTTGAGACACATGGTCATGAACTAAAGGGGGGGAATGTGGGAGGTGGGAGGGGTGCAGGGTGGAGGGAAATGAAGGGGGGGAATAGAACAACTATAATGGTATAATCAATAAAATCAAAAAAACAGAAAACAAAAAACAAAAAAAACCCAAACTAATAAAACATCTTTGAGGACTGTTCTAAATTAAAAGAAACTATAGGAACCAAACAACCAAACACCCAATATGAACTTTAATTGGATTCTGGTTCACATAAATATACTATAAGCAAAGAAATATTTGGATAACAATTATGAAAAATTTAATGTCTAGATATTAGTTGATATTAGGAAATTATCATTATTGCCTTAAGTGTGGTAATGGTAGTTAATATATTTTATAATAAATATATGTATTTATATATTTGGTATATGTTCAATACAAGGAAGCAGATACAGGTTGGGCAAAAGTAGGTTTACAGTTTTTTGTACAGAAAATAATGTATTAGTTAATAAATAATAAGAGAATAAATTCTGTTTTGTATAATCATAAATGTAA
Organism: Artibeus jamaicensis; assembly: GCF_021234435.1. Taxonomy (NCBI): domain Eukaryota; kingdom Metazoa; phylum Chordata; class Mammalia; order Chiroptera; family Phyllostomidae; genus Artibeus; species Artibeus jamaicensis. The sequence continues at coordinate 54,974,479 of NW_026522030.1, forward strand.
ACCTATTATTGTTCCACCCTGTACATATAGATAAAGTACATATGGCAAAAATCTTAATATACTGTTTCATTCTTTCAACTTCTCTATATATTTTAAATCTTCAAAAAATAGAGAAAAAAGAATTAAGTGTGAATTTTTAGAAAGGCAAATACTACAAGGAGTTATAGTTCTTAGTTGTGTGCTCTATCAACTTAAAATCTTTTGCAGGAATACTTGATTTTGAATAGCTTAGCTTCACAAAGCCAAGACTGAGCATTTTATGGCAGGCCATCCTTGACCAAGATATCAGTGAAGCTTCATCTTTGTTGCTCTCACTCTTACAAAAGTAGATATGATTAAGAATCTGTACTTTTAACACTAACATGCACCATTGCTTTGGGGAACTTTGCATCTCAGAGGCTTCAACAATGCTTTCTGGCAAACACTATTGTTGAATACTTTTTAAAGGAAAACACACCAGAACTGCCACTGGCCACCATGGTCACCACCACCAGCACTACCAGTCTGCTCTGCCGTAACACGAGGAGATATGGTATACTTAAAACTTAAGGAAATGTTATCACCTGAGATCATATTTTCCAACTGGAATTCATTGAGAAATAAGGAAGTTAGACATACAGAGTCACGATTTGCCGGCATCACCAAGTCTAGTTAAGTCAGCCCGTATTATCTCATGTCCTGTCTGGTGCAGCAGTATATAATGCTGCAGATTGCTGGGGACTGCCAAGAACTTACTGCGCAGTATTAAACTGTATAGATAATGGCTTTTGGCATTTTTGTTAGTAGGGACTGGTTTCAATATAAAGTAAGGAAACATCATTTTACTCTCAATGGTTAGTTCATCACCAGCTATTTTCCCCCTCTCTTTTCTTTTTTTTTTTTCTTAAGTCCTGAAAATAGCTTACCAAAGATTTGTCATTTCCTGCCTGAAGAAAGTTCTGGAGCATTTGTATTTTTATAAATATCAGATGTATAATCTCAAACATGAACTTATTATAACTGGCCCCAAGGCATCATGAGCTGCAAGTTGCCACATGAAAATTAAAGGGGTCAAATTCAAAAGGGATGTGTGTCAAAAGGCTCTGGAAAAAGGGCAGGAGCGTAATAAGCATCCCTGAGATGAACCTGTGATTGCCGTGGAAACTGCCATCTGTCTTTTGCTCTTGGTTAGATTCCCAAATACCTTTTATAGCCCCCCAATAGTGAATAGGGTCCTCTGGGCTCAATTGGAAGAAAAATATATTAAGTTGGCTTTTCTTAACTGAAGGAGAAGGGAGAGAAGTGTTTAAATGACTTACTATCTCTTGGGCTCTATTTATTCTGTTAAAAAATATTGTACCTAGTATTTCAGAAATGGCAATTCTTTGAACCTCAGTGAAAGCCTTTGGGAGATAATTTGGTATCCTTTTGGAACAGGGGACTTGATGCTATTTGTTTTATTGGCAGCATTTATCATCAGTCCCACTTAGTATTCTACCTTTTTCTGTAACATGGGGTGATAAAGTAGCATCATAAAAACAGACCTGCAGGTTTGAATTAGTCTCTGTTCAGCTAACCCATTGTTTCCCAATTGGAGTCTGCCACAACCAGGGACAGGGTCTCTGTGCTGGAATACATTCCCAGGGGAGTGAGCAGAGAGGATTTAACAAGCTGAGTGAGAGTGGTGATTAGAATAAAAAGCAAACTCCCAAGCAGCTGGAATTGAAGGAAGGGCATAGAGAACAACCATCAATTACATGCAGGAAAGGAGAGACCAACCACCAAAAGGGTCAAATATAAAAAGCATAAAAATAAAGAGATATGGTCCATGAGTCATCAAAAGAAACAGATTCTTCTCTTTTAATTAAAAGGGACACCAGAAAAAGATTAGATTACAAAAGGGGTCTTATCTAAATCCAGTGCCTTAGACCACTCGACCACGATACCTCCCCAAAGGGGACTTACCTAAAATAAAAGAAGGATGGAGTTTGCTTTGAAGCCAATAATCATGGGGCGCTGACTTTTGTCTGAATTTGAACTGAATTTTGTCTCTAAAGCACAATCTTGAGCCGGGTAGGTCAGCTCAAAACATTTGACTAAGGAGTAATGTGTGTGTGTGTGTGTGTGTGTGTGTGTGTGTGTGTGTGTGTGTGTGTGTACCTAAGTAACTTTTATTAAGTGCTTAATAGAAGTGCAGTCAGTGAGCAAGTGCTTTGTGATCATTTAAATCTTTGACTTCAGAATCACACTATGAAGCAAGCTCTCTATTCTCATTTTCCAAATTAAAAAAAAAAACAGAAGGTGAGCAATTTGCTTAGTCATGTAATTAGCAAGTGTCAGCTAAGGACAGCAGCGATAGCTGCCATTTGTGCATGCAAACCTCATTTCATCCTCACAATCATTGTATGATAGAAGTATTATTACTATCACTGTTTGACAGATGAGGAAACTGAGGCTTAGAGGAGCTAGGTAAATTTCATGAGATCCTGCAACTAGTAAGTGTGAAAGCCAGAACTCAGACCCAGGAGATTTGACTAGAGTGCCTGGCCTCAGAGCCACTGTGCTATTCTGTGTCTTTATGTATCTTCTAAGACACACAATATCTGTGTCTTCTCCATTGGTAGAGAAAAGGACTTTTGAATAAAAGTGTTTGGTACTTGATGTCTAAAATTAGTTAGGTTTTAAGGGAATACTATAAAATAACTACTGTCATCATTTAGAATGAAAATTAATGCTGCTGAGTAGAAAAAGGTATTAATAATATTAAAGGTATTGATAGACTTTATTACTATGAAATTATGAACTCCATAGATGAGATGAGGGATTTCAGGGACAGAAGACTGGTTTATTTCTGACTATTTCCATATTTATGTTCTCTTTGGAAAAGAGAAATCATGGGGCCATGTAATAAACTCATTATTTTCAAACCTGGAATTCTTAACTTGCATCAAAATTGGCTGAAAACCAAGGCTGCCAAATCTGGGAGATGGAGCAGAGTTCAAGGTGTGAGCATCTCCAAGGTTCACAGGTGACGGACCAGAAGCTGCAAAAACAGGTCTGTGGACACAGACCCAGGCCAAGAATAGTCTGAAAGTAACAGAAATCTGGGACCCATGAAATGAAAAAGAAATCCACACCAAAGCACTCTATCTGGTGGTATTTCAAAATAACAGGGAGATTGGAATAATTCCAAAGTAATTCAGAAACCTGAGAATCAGAATTATCTCAGACTTCTTATTAGCAACATTAGAAACTAGAAGACAGCAGAACAGTGCTTTCAAAGTTCCAAATGAAAATGATTTCTAGGGAAGCTATTAGTGTATACCACACACACACACAATATGAGATCCAGTGAGTAGATGACCCAATACTGCAGAAAGAAAATTTTTAAGACAGAGTCAAAGAGAAGTCCCAGGATGAGAGAAGAATATTAACCCTAGAACACCCAGCCTAGAGTGGAACAGGTATGAAGGGTTCCAGAGGGAAGCTTACAAAAATTAAACTAAAGATTACCTGAAAGTTTGGACCATATAAGGCAATTACATTGATAGGCATTTTGCAGATGTTTGGGATGAATTACATGTAGGTTAAAAATAAGCAAACACAAAGACTGAACAATTATGCAGTGGAGGAGAAAGTTGAAGAAAAGTGTAATCAGGTCACCACTTAGCTTCATAGCAAATACTATTTTTGTAATTATAATAAAAAAGTACTGCATATGGATTCCATCAAAAATTATCTCATCAATTCAATACACCTTGTAAAATGTACTATTATTTCATGTGTGAAAAAAAGCTGACACACGTTCATTATAAAGTGCATATCAGTTGCAGGGATATTAAACTGTGTAACACAGTGCATCTTACAACTGATGAAATACAGTTTATTAGAATAAAAAGAAGAAGGAAGGAGAAACTCATCATCTAACATATCAGAAGCCAATATATATTATTTTAAGTTGATGATTCTGGAGATTGCAAAACACATATCATTTTTTAAAATAGAGAAAATATCAGAAGAACTTGCTGAACAATAATGTTTGCCTTATTTGAGGAGAGTAGAGAATAAAGGGAGCTAACTGCTAGAGACTTTGGTTTGGGTTATGTCTCTAAGCACCTTTTATTGTTTTAAATGCTATACATATGTTATTCTTATAAATATAATTTCAATATTAACTGCTTTATATCCCACATTTCTGAAAAAAAGATTCTCATCCTGTGCTATTGGCAAGTCCCCTAAACTTCATATACGTGATTGTGAGGCCTCAGATTATGTTCCGAAGGAAAAATATGGAAGATGGTATTTATTTCCAAAGAGGTAAGGCTGTACCATCTCTGAAAGTTCCACAGAAGTCCCATTCATTAAAGGCTGTCTAAGCTCTTGACATTATGAGACCTCTCCATTTTCTGAGATCCTGTCTTACCTCAGCCCTTCCAGCAATTCTTCATGCCCGTGGCGGAGGGCAAAGTCTAGGCAAAGGCAGAGGGAGCTCCTCCTGCTGTAATGTGGGGGCTCTCTGATCACCCGTGGAGCATGTTCAAGCTATAACACTACCTGAATGAGATATTAATACTCTTCCAAGAGGATACTCTCCACCCCACCCCATCAGGGTCCTGCCATCTTCAGGCACTGCCACTGTTGCTGATAAAAATATTTCATGGTCCTCTAATATGCTGAGGTGGAAGAAAGTTGAAAGCCATACCACTTAGCCCTTCATTAAATGAGTTTCCTTTCTAAGTATATGAATAGGGAACTATTTCTCCTTTTTCCATATGTTTAGGTCTTTCCTCTGCAGCAAAACAGTAAAGTATTTGAAGGTCCTGACTTCTTAACGCTGGTACTAAACAGAGTGCTAGGCATATAGCAGGTACACTATAAAGATCCACTATTTTATTTTAATATAATTTAAATGCTTTTTCTTGCTTGAGGCTGATAAGAGTTAACTGCATACATAATACCCAAATAAATTGTTTATCCATATTGCCTTTTAATGTCTTTTTGTCAAGTTTCTTACTACTAATTAATAATAGCTCCATTTTTAAGCATCTTTTAAGCCCTGTACTTGGAAGGGTTTATAATGGGAAAATACTCTTTGAAACAAGACAATTTAATTTTTAACTTTAAAAGCTTGCTAGATACTTTTCTATTTTGGTTCTCACTTTTGTAATTGAGTGTGTGTTGTATATGTGAAGGAGAGAGATCCAGGTTAATGAGATGTCTTGGGCATGAAGTTCTCTGAATAACTTTCCCAAAATAATTGAATTAATAAGGCTGATTGGATACAAAAGGAAAGATACATAGAAACTCACACTTTTGTCTTCTTTATTCACCAAATATCTTCAATCAAGTAAAAAGAATAGAGTATGGGAAGTGTCTTGCATGACCTTGGTAGACAGTAGACACTTATGTAAAGGAAGTTATAAAACAGATATTGAATACCAGTTTTGACATTTGAAAGAACCAAGAAACAGTCAAGAAATGTGCATGTGCAAAGATAAAAAATATTTCCATTTCTTCTTTTGAGAAAGTTGCCAAGTTGCTCATCATAGGTTGGATTGCTTACCTTAGAGATCTTTTCCCAAACATCCACTCCTCTCAGGAGGCACAGCTTCTCTCGTATTCTAGCCCCTGCCAGGGAATGATACAGGCCTTCTTTCACTAATAAGCTCCCCCAGAGCATCATTGGTCTGGGATGCCCACTGTGAACTGTGAGTATTGGCTGTTGCTCTTTGTAGTATAAACAGTAGTGGTTTGTTCTGCTCAGCTCAGCCCTGAGGCCCAAGGCAGGTTTCTGCAGCTAACATGGTTAACAGAATCACCAGGGGTAGGTTTTACATGTAAGTACCTCTCTGTACTTCCTAGAATGTCCAGCTGAGGGTGCAAGGGAGCCCTATGGGATTTCAGTGAATGACAAGGAGAGGAAATGTCAGTAGAGGAAGAGAACTCCAGAGGCAAATGAGGGTGTGAAATAGCTGACATTGATGACACCAAAGAGTATAAAGAACGATCCTGTCTAATGAGGAGAGTTGTGATGTATTTATGACCATTAATGGATTTAGCAGCAAGACTTCACTTTTTAATAATCATGGAATCTATTTGCAATTTTGACCTGGGCTTCCCGCTTCCCCCCACCCCCAGCTAAGCTGCCTTCCAATCAGCCTACAGCCCCTAAGCTCTTCCTTCCTCTGCGGTCCTTCTGGAAGAGACCCATGGGGAGGTGGCCGCTTGCTCCCCACAGCTCTCTGCCCCTTGAGACAGTCACATTGCTCCACACCAGTAAAATGCATTTAACCTTGACCTGTGGAAGATGTAAATCTTTCAGGGTCTATTTATGAATCAGTTTAATATTTTTATTTTTCTGTCTAGATAGCTGCTATGTATTTGTCAGTGTAGTAAAACTGGCTTTCCAGCTTCTTTCCTGTTGTAGAACACTTTGTTCACACTTGTTCTCACATGGAACCCAGTGTGTTTGTACAGGGACATGAACCTAGGGCTCTCTGAAGTGATGGGGGAAGAAGGGGGTCTGGATGTTGGTCCACTTCTTCCACTCTCAGCCCTACCTCCAGCTGGTCACAAGAGGCCTGGAGGAGTAGGGTTTTGTAAAAGAGCCCTGAACATAGGAAATGTCTTATTTCCTCTGTCCTGTGCCCAGGGTTGCCTGCCACGTGCTATTGAAACAGCAAAACCTCAGCTGAAATGTGGAATTAATGATCCTTCCCAAAGGCTACAAGCTCAAATTTCCTTTACTGTCAGCAAAGCAATGGACTTCTTTTTTTCTAAAAACCCACAATTAAAAAATATGTATACAAGCAGACTGTTTACCTATAGCAAGAGAATAAACTACTTCCAAACACATTTGACGCTGCTAATATAGGTAAGCTTGATATCACAGGGCCTAAACTTTTGTCTTTGAGGACTCTTCAGTATGCTAATTATAAATCTTTTCAAATAAATAGCATAATTCCAAAATAGTCTTCTCTCTATTACTTATATGGATTTTAGAAACATTTTGTAAGTCATATTTGCATTAATTTAAAATGACTTTCAATTGAGTCTAAATTAGTGAAGTTTTGAATTACCTTTATAGGAAACATTCAGGAAAATATTTCTCTTTCATACATAATAAAATGTACACTATAAAAGTATAATCTTCCAGAATGGTATAGTTTTATTATTCTCTTTTTTGGAGCTGGTGGAATCAACCAGCATGCCAGCGTGTTTACTGATTCAGGCTATCAAGTTGCACAGGATAACAAGTTCTGTAGCTGTCACTATGCTGGGAAATAGCAGATGCTTTCAAAGCAGTACTTCCTGGCTTTCCCCTCAGTTCAGACCAAACTCAGCTCCAACATGTTTATTGTGTTGATCTGAACCCTCAGTGTCTCCCCAGCTCAGAACTACTGAACACCATAGCCAGTTAAGAATTCTTCTGAAGTCCAAGAAGACCACAGACCTAGATTCCTAATGGGATCCCATGCTGGAATCATTCACTGATGGCATCGTATTAAGGAAGAGTTGGTCCCTGCCTTCAGACCCTCACAGTCCCATGGGGGAGGTTACAATGAGAATACGTATAATACAGCTCAATAAAGAGCTCCCTCTGCCTACAGCAGGCTGGAAATATGACCTGAAGGCCAAGAAGACATTTGCCAATTGGGCAAGTGAGCAGAGTACATTCCAGGGACAGAACTGAATGAGGAAAGGCACAGAGAACTACGTATTTATTGAATGCTCTAATAGAAAACAGCAACTGAAGCCAAGCCCTAGCTCCATGAAGCTCACATTCTGGTAGAATGAGATTTGTGCCGTATCGGAGGGTGGCAGTTTAGTGTAAATGAGGGAAGTGCTGAAGATGAGGTTGGTGATACAGTTTAGCTCCCATTTGAAGGGTCTTGAAGGACAAACTTAGGAATTTGAACTTTAACCTACAGGTGGTTCCAGGAAGTGTGGACCACTTTAGTCTCTGGAGGACAGGATTGATGATGACTTTCTGTAGATGAAATTAAAACCACATGGTGTGTCGAAAAGCTCAACAGTGTTCATCCTGGCATTTGCTTCAGCGAAGTCCATGAGCTGATTTCATATCTTCTGTTGGGTGGGTATTAAACTGCCACACCATTGCACATAAGAGGATTTTAAAAGAAGAAAAACTAAAATGAGGGCAGGAGTCACAGGAAATGGATGCAAAGTGGTGGCCTCGTGCACTGGCCTTGGATTTGAACCTGAATTCCTGCAGCCTGCCAGTGGCTTGGAGTGTGCACATGGCTTCACCTGAGGTAGCCAGATGAATAACATAAAATGCCATGCCAAGATGTTCCCTCTGGGTACTTTAAACATTCCTGGAGTAACATAAGGCTTCTGTGCAAAGCCTGAAAATGTGTAATCTGGGAAAAAAATTTTCACCCTCAGTTTGAAAATACGATTCAAATGTGTTGACTCTTGTCTGCCCCCCTACACTGTAGTCTCCCCCACTGTCTTGAAGTTCCTTGAAAGTGACGCCCACACAAAGTTTGCAAGGAAATTGCAGTCCTCTAATAGCTTCGTCTCTACCAAAAAGAGTGTTCTTAAAGGTATTTATATGAGCGATGTGCTGCTTCTGGCCACCACCCACCAAAGCATGCACTTCTGTTCTTTAGAGTAGTAAAAAAGGGCAGTGATTCATTCAGGCTGCCTTTGACCAAAAACCTGGATTAACAATATAGCCTGTAGCAGCAGACACAGTGAAGGATCTTGTTTTATGCAGATTGACCCCATGACTTTGACCTGACACAGCTCCCTAACTGGGGGCTCTCACATTTCTGCTGTGCATCAGAATCACATGGGAATTTCTAAAACACAGATTGCTGGGCCACACTCCCAGAACTTCTGATCCAGTGGGTCTGGGGTGGGGCCCAAGAATTTGCTTTTTTAATAAGTTGTCAGGCAACGCTGATGCATTTCTGAACAACACTTCGAGACTCACTTACCTTGTATCCCAAATTTACCTGACCTACCAAAACAGAATCTTTGGAGGAGGGGCCCTCAGGTGTTTTTGTTTTCCCCAAAGTGTCTAGGTAATTTCAGTCACAAGATAAATTTGGAAAATAATGTTAACTCACTCCAGGTTAATCACATGATCATTATGTCTAACAACAACTTACTGTAGCAATCATTTACAGCAGGTGTGTCCAACCTGTGGCCCTTGGGCCACACACACCCCAGGATAACTGTGAATGCAGCCCAGCACAAAATTGGGTTTACTTAACATTATGAGATTTTTTGTGATTATATGTCACAATGTATTTAATGTGTGGCCCAAGAAACCCTTCTTCCTCCAGTGTGGCACGGAGACAACAAAAGGTTGCACACTCCTGATATGGAGTAATGGTTCTCAATTTTGGATGCATATTAGAGTCACTTGGGAAGGTTTTTAAAAGTACTGATCTCTCTGTCATATTTCAGGAGATTCTGAGTCAACCGGTCGAGGAAAACACCACCATCTGTATTGTTTAAAAGACCCCCAGGAATTCTCCTGTGTAGTTAGGGTTTGGCTGAAAGCCTATGAGAAGGCTGTAAGTCCCCTGCTTTCCTGGACTAATTACTCTAACACCCGGCCTGATCCCCTCCTTGGAAAGCCCTCCCTTATACCTCCATTCCCAGGGAGGGGACATGCAGTAGGTCTCCTCCTCTGCAGAGTCAGCAATTCCTTCAAAACAGCTGGCACAACCTTTATAATCATTGTGGACTTAATCAGCTTCCACTGTGAGAAAGCAAACTTCTTGGGGACAGACACCAGGTCTGAATGTCCTCTGCATCCCAGTGCCAGGATAATAGGACTCAGTCATTGTTTGAAAACAATGAGCAGAACTGTTATTTTCTTGATCACAAGAAGAGCAGAGGAGCAGAGGGCAGACCTGGCTTTGCCACTTAAAAGCCCTGGACATTGAACTTGTCATTTAGCCTTGTTTAGACTGTTTCCTTCCATGTAAAATGGACACCTTATGTGGTAGTTGTCCTGTTGAAATGAGATAACAGATGTAAAACATATCTCACAGTGCAAAACATGTAGTAAGAGATTTGGTCAATGTTAGTGATATTTATGTTACGCTCATTTGCATTGGTGAATTCACTTTATGTTCTTCAACATTATTACTGCTAGACCAGGTCATATTTCATTCATACCTAGCGATACTTTTGTGGCCCCAAAGTGTGCTTTATGGATGGACACACCTATTTTCATTCTGAAGTTTTAAGAGTTTAGTTCTCAAAGAGTGGTCCATACCTGGACTAGCAATATTAACTTCACCTGGGAACCTGTTAGACACGCAAACTACTGGGCATCACAACAGACCTACTGAATCAGAACCTCAGAATCAGTCCCAACCATCTATGGCCCCACCAGCCCTTTAGCTGGTCTTAATATACTTTGAATTTGAGAAACATTGAAGAATGACTGCTTAAAAACACTTTTAGCATCCTGCTACACATTCCTAGTTTACATGAACCTCTGGCTCCTAAACAGAGGGTAGAAGAATGGCTGGTGCCTCTTCGCTATGGTGGTGTATCAGCTTTCCAAGGGGAATGTGTGAGCTGAAAAAGTAATCCAGAGATTCTTAGTCTAGAGATTCTCTAGAGGCTGTGTTCCCTGTAGAAAAGATTGTTTTGTTTTTTTAATTTTTTTAAGTTGTAGTTTTGGAACTGATTCAGTTTCAGCCAATGTTTATATAAAGGATATTATATGTCAAGCTTTATGCTGAATGCTTTTACAAGTATAATTTTATTTAATGCATATTGATAACCTTATTATTGACACTTCACAAATAAAGAAACTGAGAGTCAGTGAATATAAGTCATGTGCACACTACTTATATAAGTATTTTGTATGGCCTTTGTCCATACACAATAATGATGGAGCTGGGGTTTAAGCCCTTTCTATTATTAATCACTTGGAAATTTCCCATTCAATTCTATTTGTATTTTCGATTTCTTTCATATGGCCTCAGTATATTGGTCTTTGGAATGAATTTATTTAAAATATAAAGTAATCTAATCATCGCATTATCACTACTATGTCTATAGCAGTACTATTTCTCTAACTTTAAAACTAAGATTAGAGAAAGCAGAAGTTCCAGTTCTTATAGCAGCAGACTCTCCCAATGATAAGTACATAAATCTCAATAACTATTTTTTAAAATCAAATATATAAACCTCCCCACAAATTAACAAGGACATATAAGATTCGATCAACACTATCAAACACAGTTAAGGAAAAAAATCAATATTACAAAAAATTATTCGGAAAATAGAAGAGAGAGTGCATCCCAATTTGTTTTGAGGGCAGCATAAATTTGTTTTTTGATATGTAATCTTTATTATACATTTTTTATCACCATTTAGTGCCCAGCAGTCACCACACTATTGTCCATGTCCATGAGTCCTTTTTCCTTTGAGACCAGTGCAATTGATACTAAAATCTGAAAAATGATATAAGAAAAGGAAATTGCAGATACATTTCCTAAATATCAATGCAAAATTCCCTAGCAATATATTAGCATATCAAATTGATCAACTAGATCAAGGGCCTAGAAAAGGCAAAAGAATTTGAAAAGGAAGAACAAGATTAAATACGACTCTTACTACATGATTTCAAGACTTATAACAGGCCACAGTAATAAAGACAGTGTGGTGTTGGTAAAAAGATATGCAAATAGATGAATGAAACAGAATTGAGACCAGAGATAGACCTGCACATAACTGGCTTTGACAAAACTGCCAAGTCAATGCAATGGAAAGTTTTTTAAAAGGTGTGCTAGAACACTGAGAGAAACACATGAAGAAAAAAAAGAACCTCAATTACTACCTCACACTACACACAAAACTTAATTCAAAAATGGATAATAGATAACCTTAGAAGCTAAAAATATAAGGCTTCTATTAAAGACATGCAGAAAATCTTAGATGTCTTTATCATCTAAGACCCCATCTGTCTTTGCCCCCTGGAGCGGGCAAAGATTTCTTAGGGGGACACAATACTACATGTAAAAAAAAAGAATGAATGATATTTTATCAAAGTTTTGATTTCATCCTCATCAAAAGACACCATTAAGAAAATGTAAAAGCAAGCCACATGCCAGGAGGAAATATTTGCAATACACATCTAACAAAAGCCTGACATCCAGAGTATAAAAAGTACTTCCACAATCAGTAACAAAGAGGCACTCCAGTTTTTCAAGTGGGCAAAAGGACTTGAACTGGAACATCACAAAGGGAGACATATGAATAGCCAATAAACACAAAAAAAGTTCTCAACATAATTATTCTTGAGGGAAATGCAAATTACAACCATAATAAAATATACTACGTACTTAGTCAAATGGATAAAATTAAAGACTTAGACAACAGTTGACAAGGATGTGGAGCAACCAGAAGCATCATCTTTTGATGATGACTGTAAATGAGTCAACCGCTTTGTAAAAGATTGGGCAGTTTTTTATAAAATTAAACACACTCCTACCCTATGACCCAGTGATGCTACTTCTTTGTATTTACCCAAAAGAAATTATAATATCCACAAAAAGATATGCACAGGAATATTTCTACCAGCTTTCCTTAAGCTCACTAACATGTAATCCTTTCAAATGTCCATCAACAGTAGAATGGATAACCATTGTGATATATTCATACTATAAAATATTACTTAACAATTTTAAGAAAACAAATACTAGCCCTGGCTGGTGTGGCTCAATGGACTGAGTGCTGGCCTGAAAACCAAAGGGTTGCCAGTTTCATTCCCAGTTACGGCACATGTCTGGGTTGCAGGCCAAGTCCCCAGTAGGGGGCATGTGAGAGACAACCACATGTTGATATTTTTCTACTTCTCTTTCTCCTTCCCTTTCCCTCTCTCTAAAAATACATAAATAAAGTCTTTTTAAAAAGTGAAGCAGTGTTACATATGACAATATGGATGAATCTCAGCATTATTTTGAGTGAAAGAAGTCAGACACAAAATAGTATTTGCTATGATGTAAAAGAACAGGCAAATCTATCTACCATAATAGAAATTAGAACAGTAGTTATATCTAAGAGGAGGGCTTAACTGGAAGGAGGTGTGGGGGAGTTTTCTGGGGAGATGGAAATGTTTGTATTAATCATGATGTTTATATTGGTATATTCTTTTATCAGAACTTAAGAAATTATACACTAAAGATGTGAGCATTTTTCCTGTATGTAATTTTCTACCTCAAAAAAAAAAACAAGGCTGGTTGCTAGATAATTAAAAGTTCATACTATGCTTTGAATTTTACTAACTCTAATAAAATATATTTTATTATACATTGGATATTTCATATAAATCGAGAATCTTACACGTTAATCAAAAACTGATTTAAAAACATTAGACTGTCAATATATTCCTCTGGTATAATGCATCTTCACACATTGGCCCTTCGCGGTTCCACTTGCCCCTTTCGTTTTGGTAGTAAATAAGTGAAGGCTATGGAGGCTTTTTGCAGATTCGAGCTCCACTTTCAAAATACTTGACCTGTTTATAGTGGTTCATTATTTCTAGAATGCATTTTTCCTTATGTGCAATGTTTATGTAAGCATGTCTCTAATATATAGAGCTACCTGTCAGTATGTAAGTTAAATATGACCTGTTGCTTGCAGTTGGATTTAAATGCAAAGTCAACCTTGAACAAAATATTGAGATTAGTCGATTTTTACCAAAAGCCCTATTTTAGCCAATACAAATGGGAAAAGTGGGTAAACAAAATTATATATTTAAAGTGTTTAGTAAATAAGGAATTTTTATTTGGTTTGGAATGTAGAGAAAACTTAGTAAAGCTGGTAACAACTTCAAATTACTGATCCTCCATTTTTACTGAGTTCTACAGTAGGTCGTTTTTAATTATATGCAGCTTCTTTCTAAACAGCAGTGACACTTCTGTTTCTATTATAACTGACTGGGCAAAAACCTTTGCTCTTCTGGTATTGCATTTTACAAAATCGACTGAAACATTAATGCAATTAGACTTACAGGTGTTAAACATGATGTCATAGTGTGGTTGTGTCGTGCTTGACTTGAATGACCTGTTCCAAACAGTGAACCAAAGAGGCCCACTAATGACCCTGTGTGGAGTCAGGCCCTATGGGTATACTTTCTCTTTTTACTTTAGGGATTTAGAAACTAACTCCCTAACCCAAAGCAGGGAGTTTGGACTCTTTCCTCAGCAGAATTGAAAGTAATCAACCTATATAAGAACTTCCCCCTCACCCATGGAAAATAGGATATAGATAAAAAGTTGTCTTTTTGTTTTTTGTAGATGCACATACTAAAGAGCCAATTGGCAGTGTGGAGTTTACAAAGCCACAGAACAAATCAGAGATGGGCAACAATTATACTTCATCTTCCTTGCTATCTTATTTTTCATTTTGTTAGGCAAATGTATTCTAGTCTGTTGATATGAGTGCCTTTGGGCTAATGTTAAAATCATTATGAAAGGTTCTGACCCTGCAATTAGAAAACAAGGAAAAGAGGTATATTTTTAGTTCAAATAAATGCAATGCAATTAGAAAAATGAGTGATGATATATATATATACATATACATATATATAACTTTCTTACTAATCAGGTTGACTTTTCAAACTATCACTCAACGAGTATTTTTAAGATGATCTTCCTGTTTTAAAGTAACTTTGAATCTAGTTATAAAGACAAAATATACACACTGGAGATCTTAAGTGAAGTTACAGTGTGAAGCTCAAATAACAGGACACGTCTGCAAAAGAGGTGTTCCTGATCAATATATGTGCAAAAGGTCGTCACTAATTAAGATGATCGTGTAAAATTTGAGAAGGAAACTGAAAATCTAGGAAGAATTGACTCTTGTTTTTAACAAGTGCCTGCTTAGGTGTTAGTCAGTTAACCAGTGTGTGAGTTTCCACTCTTGTGGAAAGCACACGCGTGCTCTCGGCAGTCTATAATAAGCTACAGCTCTTTTGTGAGTACACATGCTTAACCACCAAACCTACCTATAACTCTGATCCCAATGTATTTTAATCAGTTCTTTTCCTACTTTGTCTCTCTTTACTCTATGACTCTGAGGACATGAATTGTGAATTAACAATAATCAACTTTTATTAAGCCCTTGCTAATACCAAATATTTTAAATTTCAAGTTCTTTCCATAGATTAACTCATTCAGTCCTAGTAACCTAATAGCATAAGTATTACCCCACATTTACAGATGATAAAACTGAGGCATAAGGAACATATTCAGAAGGTGTATGTGGCAGATATGAGATATGAAAAGAGGCCATCTGCTTCTAAAGCTCATGTGTCAATCCTTACACTATACCATAGTTTGTCTTAGTATCATTTGTACCTAAAACAGTGGTCGACATAGTATCGCTGGCTAGATGAACACATGGATGACGAATAATTTCTGTAACTGTAAATTTTCTAGAGAGGTGTACCAGGATTAAGCCAACCATTAATGGAACAGCTCCAGAAAGAGTTACTTGATGCTGAAGGATACAGAATACAGGGATGCCCCCAGAAACTGCAACACATCCCCAATAAGCAGATGCCCTCAGACTTTCTGTCCCTCCTCTGTTCCCTCCGGTAGCTATGTCCTACCCTGTATTTTAGCCTGGATGATTGTTGAAGCTCCTTGAACGTCATAGAAACTCCTCAAACTTGCTCAAGTATTATTAACTTATCAAGAGAAATCTCATGGATACAAAGAGAAGAAAATGTATTGGGAGTGTAGGAAAAGCCAGTTCCCAGAGAATGGAGTGTGGCCCACAGAGTCCCCTCAAATGCGTCTGCTGTGAGGATGTTGAATTTATACTTTTAAATGTTATAAGGTAACTGTCACCTAAGGATTTATTTATTTGATCTTCATAAGAAGATGAATAGTACTCACAATGAATCAGTGCTTATAACTCCTCATTCAAACAGGCAGTAGTAGCCTGCCGGTGTCAGCAATACTCATCCAGTCGTGATCCCAAGAGCTCTGACCCAAACCAAAACTTTGTGCCTTTCTTTTGAATATGTTAATCATTGATTCATTTATTTATTTTCATATATATATATATATATGCATTCATTTAGAAACCTTCTGTTCTTTGCTTTCTGTTTGCCAAGGCAAGTCCTGGGCAGGGTACACAGTAGGAGCAGACAGGCTCAGACCAAGACATCTTGAAGTTTAGAGTTTAGTGATATCAATATATAAATGTGTCTTAGTGAATATTCATATATGTCACATGTAATTCTTAGGCCCTTAATTACTGAGAATTACTGAGGCCTGTTTTCTCATTTGTAATTAGCCTGGCCTTTCTCATGATGAAATGACACTTAATGTACATAAAGACCCCCTTTTTAAGTCCAAAAACTTAACTCAGAAATAGTTTGCAGTCATTTGCTCAGGTAACAGAAATAGATAGTGATGGTGGCTGGAGCAATGGAATTTTTCGGCAGCATTAGGAGGCAGTCTGGTAGGGCACAAGGGGCATGGCTTTTCAGAGACCGACATCTGAGTTTGAATTCAGACAATACCACATGCTAGTCAGGTCTTCTTGGGCAAGTTACACAACTGCCTTGAGCCTCATCTTCTTCATCTCTAAGAAGAAGAAAATCATACCTGCTTTGCAAGTATTTTTGAGGACCAGGGTGAGTTTGTAAACTACCTGACATAGTTCAGTCTTCAATGAATGCTGGCTGCTATTCTCAGACTCTTGAGCTATTCAGGAGTTAGGTATTAAGACTCTTAGCTTTCCTAGGCTTCCTCCTTCTTTCCTTTCCTCTCTTCCCCATGGTCTTACCACTCTCTGCATCTGCTTTGCCATTGCCTGGCCTTACAATCATCCACTACTGCTACACAGTCAAGGTGTGTCTTCCCAGCTGGTATTCTACATTCCATTGGTAGCCTTCTTGTTTTTTCCAATAAAAACCAATGTCTCTCATCCCATCCCCATGGGGTCCTATTTTCTGTGTGGGTGTGGAGGCCTGATATTATAATCCCAGGAATAAATCCAATTGGTTTATTTTGTTGAGCACTAAGCACATGTCAGGTATTTTATCACTACAATATTCCTACAAGGCAAATATAATTTCCATTTTATAGACAGGTATGTTATCCCAAATTCACAGAGTAGAAAGTGGTGAAACTGGCATCTGAACTCTTTCTGCCAAATCCAGCATCTAGTGACTCCCTACAGACAAGGTGAACCCCAGTTATAAAGAAATACAACCCTTCAGTTGTAGCAAGCAAGGATTTTTTAGAAACTTTAAGAAATGCATGACCTTGCTAAAAGTAAATTCATAAAATTTTCAATTAACCAACATTTACTGAGCACCAACATTTATGGAACAGTTACATGCCAGTGACTGTTCTAGATGTTTAGCATACACAGATGGATAAACATGGTTTTGACCAAAGGTGTTCATGTAAATGAGGAAGGGGAAGTAGGGGGAATAGGCAGGTGATTATGAACAGAAGGAAGAAATAGAGTGTTTTGGGTCTGTGGTCGGGAAACCACGTATGCGGAGGGCCGACTTAAATTATACATGGATTTTCTACTGCATGGGTGGTCTGTGCCCCTAACTCACTGTTGTTTAGGAGTCAATCCTAATTAGTTCAGACTGGGTAGAGGATGGCATAGTCAGGGCCTAGTTACATGTTGGCTTTGGAGGAACATGTCCACAGGTAGGAAGTGGAAGAGAGGTACATCAGATATAAACAGCATGATGAGGTGACAAAGCTATAAGAAGATAGAGGTTATTTGAAGGGACCCCAAGAAGGAATGTGGCTAGATAGAACAAAATATTCATGGGGAGAAATGAGAGATGAGAATAAGGAGGTGTGTTGGGATGAGGCAAGATGGTAGAAGTGTCTTCGATGCTATATTGAAGTACCTGGGCTTGGGCCTGTAACCTGCGAGCAGCCATAGAAAGTCTGTGTTTTCCAGTAATGATTCTGATGATGGATATGTTAACTCACCTTATTGTGGTAATCATTTTTCAGTCTCTATGTGTATCAAATCATCACATCATATACTTTAACTCACACAAGGTTACATGTCAATTATATCTCAACAAGACTGAAAAAATAAAAATGAAATAATGACTCTATAATAGTATCAGTTAACCCCATTGTGTTACTTTATAGTTCCTAAGATACCATGGATCAAATAATGGCTTTCTCAGGATCTGCCATAGGTAAAAGCTTGGTATAGTTCTATCTAAATGAATGACAGGACTTAGTTCTGAACCAAAGCTTGGTGTTATAAGGCACCATATTATGGACCCATAAATAATATGAATGAATTATTGTGGTCCCTATGCTAACTTTATCTATATTGTAGAAGTTGAACTATCCATTAAAGCAGTCCTAGAAAAAAAAAACAAGAAAGTCCCATTTGCCACAAGACACCAAATTTTCTTCCCCACTGCCATCAGTTTTTTTATTCATCACAAGTTCTATTTTAAGCTATAACTTTCCTAAATCAAATGCTAGTTTTAGGAGCTAAGCATCAGTAGCTTTGGCATGGCCTGGAGTCTTCCTCAACCCAGCAATGGAACTGAAATGAAAATAGAATTATGGAAAGGGCAGATGCAGTATCTTATATCACTTTTATTACATTATATTTTAGCAGCTGAGACAGGAGGGGAGAATATTATAGAATCAGCTTGCTGCAGTCGCGCCTATAATTATATTTTTCCTTGATAAGGCATGGGCAGGGGGCCCACCAAAATATTGATGTGAAACTTGATCTCCCAGTGCTGTGGAATTTCTCCAGGCCTTGGATTGAGACTGAGAGGTTTTGGAAGCGTTTGGCAGCTGCAGTAAATTCAGGAGCTGGAGGCAAGAAACAATTCCTCTAGCGCAAGCCCAAAGTCAATATATTATATAACTACAAAAGGCACACTCCTCACTGTACTTTTATACTCTTGATCGGCTCCTGTCCAGCACATGTGTCCTCTGTAGGTGTAAACATACACTTTATACAATATTTGGGGGGAAGGTTGGGAGCCCTATAAAGTTTTCATTTTTTTTATATATTTAAGGATGAGTATGTTCTTTCTAAAGAGAAATGCTCATTTTGAAGATCTCCATAAACAAGTGGCAATAAAAACTGTGTGCCCCATGTTATCATATATTTTGAGTTTTTTCTCTCTTGCTATCTTTTTTATAAGCACCAGTCCAATTTATCTTTTTCAAAAAAATTTGCTGCAATATGGACATATGAGGTAAATCCAGAAGGTATCCAGCCATGTAATATGAAAGACAGGAGCATTTATTGAAGAAGATACAAGGTACAAGAAACACTGTACATAGGACAATGATGCCTCAGTTCTCTGAAAGCTGGCACCTTGGGACATCACACAGTCCTCCCAGTCACCATCAGCTACCCTGTCATATTTTCCTGAATCTCATCGATGATCTGAAATCTCTTCCCTTTCAAAGGTGATTTTAGTTTTGGGAAAAGCCAGAAGTCCCAGGGTGCCAAATCTGCACTGTAGGGAGGTTGAGTCACCTGAGTGATTTGATGTTTCACCAAAATGCTCCACACAGGACATAATGCACAAGCAGGTGTATTGTTGTGATGAAGCTGCCAGTCACCAGTTGCCCATAGCTGTGGCCTTCTGAATCATCCAGATAGCTTCCCTGGAGGACTGTTCCAGCTTAGTGCAAAATCTGATGCAGATTGAAAGCTCTACTCACTCAGCCTTTTTGCATGTGATGGCCACACAGTGCACATGCTCACTTAATGGCATCTATTGCCCCCACTGACTAGTACAGTGAAGTCATCATTGTTCACAGATGCACATTCCAGCCCACTCTCCTTGGCTGCCAGGTTACATCAATGTCACAGACACCATTCTCATAATATTAACAATAGCTGGACTTTTCCCAACAGACCTCGTACAGCAAGAGCAGAGTTTGCTGAGGACTACACAGAATTATTACAAATTAGAGCTTCTATAGTTATTTCCGTAGGCAAAGCTATAAGACATTGTACACTCATGACATCATACAGCACATGGAAATGCTTGAGTTCACTGTGACAGACAGGAGGTTGCTGGCAGAGTGAAAGGAGCATAAGCTTAAGAACCAGACATACCTGAATTAAAAAATCCCATTGCTGGCACATCTGAGCTGCATTAGTTTTAATGAGTATCTGAGTTTCTTTCATCATCAATGAGAATGTGAGGAATAAAATGAGATTACACAGGTTCTGGCACAAATAATATCCCTTTTTATTACAAAATCTTTTATTACAAAATCGTAAGCACTTAATTCTGTAACATAACAACATCACACTCAAGCACACTATATGACATTTTAGGTGACATGTTCAAATTGCTGTTCACCTCCTGTGAGACATTCGTGTACTCTACCAACCAAACTCAAGCAAGCCTTCCTTCTGCCAGACCCTGTATACATGAAGCACCCAGCCACAGCTGGCACCTAGCAGGAGCCTCAGTAATACATTATTTTCCCCTAGCTTCCCTTCTTTTTTCCACCTGAGACTATAATTACTTATGCATGAATGGACAGGATGCCAGGAAATTTACATCACAAATTATCTAGCAAGTAAGGGATCTGGTTACTAAGGTTTATAATTAGCTTCAGGTGTGATTTTAAAAAATGTTGCCATCTGTTTATAGCATGCCATTTTTGCAAAAACAATTTAAGATAGCTTTCCAAAGTAGGTATGGAACAAACTTGATCAAATGATAGTAGAGAGAAAAGATAAGGAAACATGGACCAAATATTCTTAGTCACTATAACTGAGTACAGGATTTGGCCAGGAAAGATCCTTGGAAATTTCCATTATATGTACCCTCCATTATCAGAAAAAAGAAAAGATGAAAATTCATGCAAGGAGACAGGGGTTAGCCTGGTATTCAAAATTTTTCTTATTTGGGTAATTTTATTTAGAGGCATTGTTGATTTTAATATAATAGGTGACATTTTTAATTCATACCTTTGAGACTCCAGCTAGTTCAGTTAGACCAGACCAAGACAGTAGGATATGTAGACTCTGTGCAGATCCTAGATTGGAGGTCTTAACTCTGAGAATTAATTAGCTTCCTAACAAACCCATGGAAGACACTCTAGTAGAATGGAGATTTCCTATGCTTTGAAATGAAACCAACATATGTTCTCATATTCAGCTCTGCTACCTGTTATTCCTTGAATCCTTGTACATATTTGGTTAAGCTCTCAAATCATTGTAAAAAGGGAATAATGATACCTAATTCTTAGAGTATTAGTGAGTATTTAGTAAAACAAAATATATTAAAGGGAGGGGAATGTACCTGCCTCTGGTCCCAGAAGTGCCATTGCATTTCTTGTCTAAGTTTGTGTTGTAAACCCCTGATTCAGGCTCCAAGTGTCCTTCTGTTGGGGATCCCTCAAGACAGAGGTGCTGTGAAGTATTACCTCCTTAACAAATACTTATACAGATGCATACACACACATGCACAAAATTAGTCCTTGTATGTTCAAATCATGAAAATTTTATTTCTTTAAAATATTTTTTATTCAATTACAATTGTCCCCATTTCCCCCCATTACTCTCACCCACCCCCACTTCCCACATTCAAAAATTTATTTCTCTTTTTTTGTGTTATTTTTTTCAAGTACAGTTTTTTGTCTATTTCTCCCATCCAAGCCCACCCCCTGTCTCTTGCTCCCCACCTCTCCCCCCATCCCCACCCCCCAGCCCTCGTCCCTGTGTCCCTCACACTTGTTCCCCCAAATCCCTCCCCCCTTCCCTCTCCCCTCTGGTCACTGTCCCCTTGTTCTCTATCTCAGTGTCTTTGTTTTTCTTCTGCTTGCTTGTTCATTTTGTTGTTTAGCTTCCTGTTAAAGGTGAGATCATATGGTATTTGTCTTTCAACACCTGGCCTATTTCACTCAGCATAATGCTTTCCAGTTCCATCCATGTTGTTGCAAAGGGTAGTAGCTCCTTCTTTCTCTCTGCTGCATAGAATTCCATTGTGTATATGTACCACAATTTTTTGATCCATTCATTTACTGTTGGGCAATAAATCAAAAATTTATTTCTATTCTGCCTGTTTAAAGTGATGCTGTTTCTACTTTAATTCTGAAATTATACCCTGTATCATTGGCTAGTTTGTAACTTTGAAGTTCTTAGTCCTAATACCAGTAAATATCAAGTCAACATTTTGTTTTTTTAACATTTAACATGTTGACAAATTATTTTCTAAATAAACCAGTTTATCCAGCTAATTTCTTCTAAATCCACACTGCAGTCAGAATAATTTTTAACAAATAGAGTCTGTTATCAATTTGAGTTACAAGACTAAGGCTTAAAAAAACACAAGTCCAATAGAATTATATCACTTTGCTCTTTTATTTTTTATTTTGTTGTTATTTAAAGCTACTACTGCTAAGTGTTCTCTTCTCCAATTTTTTATTTAGAATATTTTCTATTTTTCTATTAGCCAAGGCAAATCCTCATGCATGTAACTCCACCTATAGATTTTACAGAATTGCTTATATATAATACATAATAAAAGATCTTAAATAACTGAAAAGATAACTTAAATACTCAGTAATCTGAAATTTCTATAACACATTTTGAAAATCTGTCAAGAGGTGATTCCCATAACA
This sequence comes from Artibeus jamaicensis, assembly GCF_021234435.1. NCBI lineage: Eukaryota > Metazoa > Chordata > Mammalia > Chiroptera > Phyllostomidae > Artibeus > Artibeus jamaicensis. The sequence continues at coordinate 54,997,086 of NW_026522030.1, forward strand.
GACTTATAGAAGAAAAAAATTATTTGAAGCTGTGGTTCTAATGAACAATGGAATACATATTTATATATTTTTTGTGTTGAACATATTTTTGAAATTGTTGTGTTATTGGTTACTACAGCACAGTGAGAATATTCTAAGCAGATATTCAACTCACTTTACACTAGTTCTATGAGTATATTTCCTGAGCGCCTCGTGGTTACTGATTAGTTCCGAAGTGGGAATACAATATATTCCAGTCCTCATAATGGAGTCACCACACATTGTAATCTGTACAAAAGTGTTGCACAGGTTTGGTTACTGTAACCAAATTTTCTGAGGGCAGATGACCCTATGATAAAAAGAACAGATTCTGGACCCTTTGGGCATTGTAAGACCTAGTTCAAAGTTCACTATTACTGTTAAATAACCTCATAGCTTTCCCACTTTAGAACCAGGTATTTCAAAAACAAATCTTCAAAAATAAAAATCTGAACTATTGATGCTGTACCTCTCTGAGGTGGTATTAAAAATGCATCAATGCTATTAGACTTTCAAAGTATTTAGATATACTGCCATATTTTAAAAGATTTTTTGTACCTTCAGACTTTTTTAGAGTATATTTGATTGATTATACTATTATAGTCATCTCGTTTTTTCTCCCCCTTTCTCTCCTTCCACCCTGAACCCCCCTCCCTCCAGCATTCCCTCCTCTCTTAGTTCATGTCCATGGGTTCTACATATAAGTTCTTTGGCTTCTGCATTTCCTATACTATTCTTAACCTCCTCCTGTCTATTTTGTATCTACGAATTATGCTTCTTATTCCCTGTACCTTCCCCCCCATTCTTCCCCCCTCCCTTCCCATTGATAACCCTCCATGTGGTTCTGTTCCTGTTCTACTTGTTTGCTTAGTTTGGTTTTGTTTTTGTCTTTTAGGTTCTGTTCTCAATAATTGTGAGTTTGTTGTCAATTTACTGTGGATATTTTTGATTTTCATTTTCTTAAATAAGTCTCTTTAACATTTCATATAATAAGGACTTGGTGATAATGAACTCCTTGAAATTGACCTTATCTGGGAAGCACTTTATCTGCCCTTCCATTCTAAATGAAAGCTTTGATAGATAGAGTAATCTTGGATGTAGGTCCTTGCCTTTCATGACTTTAAATACTTCTTTCCAGCCCCTTCTTGCCTGTAAGATTTCTTTTGAGAAATCAGCTGATAGCCTCATGGAAACTCCTGCACCTTCAGACTTTTATAGAGTAATAGGATAGTTGACTGGAAGGTTTGCCTGAATAAATTTGGGAAGTTACAGAAGTTTTTCCACAAAAAGAAAATTCTGGTCCCTTGATTTTACCATCTGTAAAAATGATTAAATTGACTATAGATATGTGGTCAATAAGAGAGACCAGTCATTCTAGCATTAATGGGAAAATGTGTAAAGTCTTTAAGACACAGTCTCATATGATAAACAGGTTCAAGTTTACTACATCTTACAAACCATAATTAACTAGAATTTAGCAATTTACCTAAACCTTATACCAAAACTTATGTTATACAGTTTAAATAAATTCTGGTAAGATGCCTAAAGAATTTATGTTCTGGGTAGCTGGATCTGGAAAAGAATTTAGAGTTACCTTTGGAGAGATATTGTTTTATTTTGTAAGACAGGCTTTAGGAAATTTTAAGCAGCTTATAAGGATTAATCAAGATGTTTAAACATTTTGCTTTTAGGAGGAAGTCATAATTTCGCTTTTTTTTTTTACCACAAGCAACAGGTTTTCTGCTCAAAGAACTGTCAGCCTTGTGCACATTAACTAGACCTAAGCTGAAATGGAAAACAAATGGTTTGGATAACTGAAGTTATTCAAGAAACATACTTTGATATTTTAATTTTTAAAGTGTAATAAAATGGCTCTAGAATGGTCAGAAAAAACAGTACAAAATTTAATAAATTATCTGCATGGTTAAATATTTACAAGCAGAACCAAGTGGTTTATACCAAATTCTGAAGATGATACCATCTTTTATATCATAGAAGTTTTAATTTCTAATGCAGCTAAAGATCTCTTTTTATAGATAGTTGAAGTGATTTGACCAGACTTGCAAGTAAATGCAAATATTGGACTAATTTTATATTTCTAGCTTTGTCTATTTATAAATAAATAGAAGCCCTCGCTGGTGTGGCTTAGTGGATTGAGAGCTGGCCTATGAACCAAAAGGTCACCATTTCAATTCCCAGTCAGGGCACATGCCTGGGTTGCAGGCCAGGTCCCCAGTAGGGGGCAAGTGAGAGGCAACCACACATCGATGTTTCTTTCTCTCTCTTTTTCCCCTCCCCCTCTCTAAAAATCAATCAATCAATCAATTAAAAAACATAAATAAATAGGAGATTGTGTTTGTACAGATGCCTATCTTGTTGGAAATGTGTAAGAGCAACAGAAACTCTAATAATGTTGATAACACCACCACTTATATAAATCTCACTGTATGTCAGGCACTGTATTTCAAGCCCTTTATTTTATGCTTTTATGAGTTGAGGTAGAGGTTATACCCATTATTTCTCCTCTGTTAGTGTCCTCATTTTACACATGAGGAAATTGAAACACATTGAATTTATATAGTTAATCCAAGGTCACACGGCTATAAAGTAGCAAAATCAAAATTTAGACCCAGCCCAGCAAATTTTACAGTCTGTTTCACTCTTAACTATCATACTATGAGCCAAAGTTTAGAAACTGCTTTATAGGATGAATATACTTAGCAAATAGTTTTAGTATGGTGCTAATCACAGTGCTTCAGTTCATAGAATAACTTCCCTTTGGGTAGTTTGATTTGACTATAGTATCTTAGAGGGACATCTGAAAACATAATCACAGAGAGTGGTAGAAGTGCTGAGTATATTATTGAACATTGGGAAGTGACCAAATGGAAAGGTAGACTCCACCTGGGCTGGGCTCTAGAAACTCTAAGTGTGGGGATGGGCAACTCCCGATGTGATTTGGGGAGTGTGACAAAGGTGTGAGCACAAGAAGAAAGATTATTCAGGATACTGAGTCCCAATGGCAATAATCATACAACTATAATCACTATAAGTACAGGATTGACTCCCTCAACTGGACCCTCAATGCTACCTAGTGACTTTGTCATTTTCCATGGTCAGCTTTGTGTTCTACAGTGAGTATTTTGTTCTTTTTCTGATCTCTTCCAACTATTGACCCCCAACTCATCTACCTCATTGTCAGCACAGAGAAAATAACCATCAGCCAGAAACCCCATTGGTTTCTCGCCACCAACCCACAGATTTCCTCTACGAGTGTTCTCTCCAGCCTGTGTCCTCCCTCCTGTCAGCACCTGGCTTTCTATTTCCATTACCAATTCCTTCCTGCCTCCTCACAGACCTCATGTCGCTGACTATGCATATTTTCTTCTACCTAAATCTCTACTCTCTGCTGGCTCCTTCCCATCAGCATTTAAAGATGTTCAAGACTCTCTGCTTGTTTAAAAAGCCATCCCTTCTTTCACCTCACAGCTTCCTCCATCATATGCCCCAGAGTCTATCCATCACAATCAGAAATTTTTAGAGAATTGTCTTCACCTACTGTATCCACTACCCCACTTCCTAGCAGTAATCAACCCTTTAAAACCTGGATTTTCCCTCTCCCACATTGCTGAAATCCCCAAGCCAGGGTAGCAGTGCTCCTGCTTGATTTACCCAATGGGCATGTCAATGCTGATGTTACTCATCTTCCCTTCATGTGGCTGATCACTTCCTTTTTGAAATATATCAGTGACCTTGGAAGACAGACAAGTAAGTGGGAGTTTTACGCTTCCCAACACTACTGATTTCTTGATTTTATTCTGGTTTCTTCGTTGCATTCTTCTCATGTTATTGGCAGTAACTTCTTTGCCCCATTCTGGAAGAGCTTCTTAGATTCTGTCTGAGACTTCCTTCTCCTCTTACTCTACACTTTTCTTGTGTCAGTTTTATAAAGGTTTAATTATCACCTAGATGCTTATTATTCTTGAATCTATATATTTAACCTAGATATTGACCCTGAATTATAAATCCAAACGTATATCCTACCGACTCACAGTTCTAAGTATACATCACACTCATATATCCCAACCTTAAGTCATAATCTGCTCATACCTTTTTAAATCTTCTTCCTCTTCTGGTTTGCTATAACCCTAGTATTTAGCAAGTTCTATCAAGTCTAATTACCTGTCTTTCAAATCTGCTCACTTTTTCTCCATACCTACCATCTTTACTGTCATTACTCTAGGTCTGACTCCCACCATCTCTCAGCTGGCTGACTACTACAGTCTCCTGACCAATGTGGTGTGCTTAGCATCCATTCCAGCATTGCAGCCAGGACAGTCTGTTCGAAATACAAAATAGAGTATTTCATTTCCTATTTCAAACATTTTAGCAGCTGCAGATTGTCCTGCAGAATAAGCCCGTATTCCTTACATATTTGCAAAACTTCTCATGAGTTGATCTCTGCTCATGTCCCTGCTTTCATTCTCAGTACTCTTCTCTCAAGCTCTGCAGTCCAGTGAAAGCAACAAATTTTCCATCGTTGGAAGTCACATTCTGTTTCCCTATCTGGACTTTTGCTTATGCTGTTCCCTTTGCCTCTGCAATACTCTTCCCCATATTTTTTTTATTTTAAAAGATTTATTTATTTATTTTTAATATATTTTATTAATTATGCCATTACAGTTGTTCTATTCCCCCTTCATTCCCTTCCACCCTGCATACCCCTCCCTCATCATTCCCCCATTTAGTTTATGACCACATGTCTCAAGTTTATTAGATTCTATATTTCCCCTACTATTCTTGCCCTCCCCCCTATCTATTTTCCACCTTCCGTCTATGCTACTTATTTTCTATACCTTCTCCCCCCTTTTCCTTCTCCCACTCCCCTGTTGCTAATCCTCTGTGCTTCTCAGATAAGATCAAATTCAAGGAGTTCATCATCACCAAGCCCTTATTATATGAAATGTTAAAGGGACTTACCTAAGAAAAAGAAGATAAAAAAGATAAACAGTGAAAGGACGGCAAACTCACAGTTATTAACCACCACACCTAAAACAAAAGCAAACTAAGAGGACAGCTAGATCAGGAGCAGAACCATAGAAATGAAGTTCCCCATATTTTTTATCTTCTAAACTCTCATCCATCCTACAGGCTCCAGAGTCCAAAGGACTTCCTTTGGAGAGTATTTCTTGGCCTTCCACAATCTTCATAAACCTTTTGACTTTTTGTATCTTGGAATTATGTTTAAACAAATGATTTATATATTTAATAATAGTTAAATAATATAAACTGAGTAACATTTTATATTTTATCTCATTATTTTAGAAATTATGTCAGTTAAATGTGTCATCTATCACATCACAAAGTAACCCTGAACATGTTATAGTTTTGCATAATTTCATTCTGTAGTTTAATAGACTTTAATGAATAAGTGTTTCCCCACTGCTTTTATAGATATAGAACAAGATATACTAATACCAAAAGGGAGAAATAGCTGAACTAAGTGTACATAAAAGCAAACTGTGGTGAATGAAAAAAACCTCAATACTAAGGGGATACTAGGTACAGTATATACTTGGTTGAAGTCCATTTTGGTTCAGTTAATATTTATAGAGCATAGAACCATGTGATGCCATGCATGTTCTCTCTGTACTGAACTCTTTAGTGTGAAATACATATTGTATATAAAATAATGAAGTAAAATTCTATGCTGCCATACTTTCCTCCCTGCTGCCTGTGCCCAATTTTACTTTCATTCCCTTCATTCCTATGAAAGTCTTCTTCCTGAAAGTAACCAGAGGGAAGGTGGGAGTGGATAATGAGAGGAAAAGGGTGAAGGGTTTACAGGAGCAACTCTAAAAGACACATGGACAATAACAAGGGGAAGGGGAGAGAGATGGGGATGGCTGGAGTGGGGAGAGTTGGGGAAAGACAGACAACTGTACTTGAACAACAATAAAAAATAAATTATATATTTTATATTTAAAAAAAGAAAAAGTAGAATTGAAAATATTGACCATCTAGAAAATGTCAGGCAATACAAGTTTCAGTTTAATTCCAGTTCATTTTAAGAGTAAGGAATTTAAATAGCTAATTATATATGATTATAATAATAACAAACATCTATATTCCTTAAGTTTAACTTTTGTGCAGCATTTTCCCAAAATTTAAGCAATTTCTTCTTTCACCCTACAAATATCTATTCTTTGGTGCTTTGCTAATATGCCATATTTCATGAATCTCTAGACTCTTCCACTTCTTGAGGGCAGGCTTGTTCTCAGTACTACAAGAATAAGTTGTTGTTGAAGAAACAAAAACAAATGTGTTTCTTTCTGTGTGTCTGTCTACCTAGTCTTGGTCAAATCTAAATAAACTAGTTGCAGAGGAAAAAAACAACAACAAAAACCCTCTTATTCTAGTATGTACACCTAGGGTAGTCTCCAAAGGAAACAAGAGAGAAGATAAGGCATAAGCCCAGTAAAATTATAAGCTAATTACAACTTGGAAAAATTAGGATTTTTTTCTTTGATCTTCCTTTGAATATTTTTTATTACAGTGTATCTGTTGGTCCCTTTAACTCTTATCTCATGACTTTTATATTGGCTTAGTAAGTTTCAGACACTATTCACAAATATTACCTCAAACGGTAGTGACCATTAGGGCTATGGGAACAGCAGAGCAGAATCAGAATCATACGGCAAAAGGGACCCAGGAAGCAGGCACTTGTTTCTGCAGCTTATCTCCCTTTAGCTGTATCTGTTTAACTTAAATATTTATATTAGCCAATATCATCACTTTTTAACTTATTAAATTATTTTATATGTTTCAAGCTTTTATCCTTTAACCCTTAACAAACCTGACTATGGTTTGTGGGCTGATGTTTTTTTTGGTTAAGGAAGTGGCGAACACTGCCAGTCCCAACTAAACGTTCTCTTGCCCAAGTGGTTGTGCATGTTTGAAGATGTTAAGACCTCTGAAAATATGTGTACTGATTTTTTTCCTGAGCTGTCATCTGCTTTAACTTAAAATACTTAAAATAGTCTCAATCTTTTGTTAGCAAAGTTAGCTAGATATTAATAAAAGAAGGGAGCAAAGGGAATCAAACATTAAGAAGCCTAATAAACTGGGAAGTTGAATTCAATACTGGTCCTTCTTCACTAGGAAGTAATAGTGTCACAAACTCCCCAGGGCATCCTCCACCATTGGAACCTAATACCCTGAAGTAGGCAGAAAGGCTCATTACCAGGGGAGGAACAAAACATCAGGAGAAATTCGTTTGCTGAGTGCATGTCCAGTAAAATCTAGGATGGCACAGGTGGAGGTACTTCTATCAGGCATGCACAGAGAGAGTCAAGGTGGTGATCATAAAGGCCAGTCTCTCTAGCCTGGGAAAATGACCAAATTTCATAAGGGCCACAGGACCCCAGTTGATCTAGGAAGTGGATTGGTTAGGGAAAGACCTAGCAAGACTGTGAAAGATTGGGAAATTAATTGGTTAGTTTGAAAGAAGCATCTGGTCCTTCCCAAGACTGAGATAATATAACCCCAGCTTAACAAAAAAGTGCTCTCTCTTTCTTTCCTTCTCTCTCTCTCTCTCTCTCTCTCTCTCTCTCTCTCTCTCTCTCTCTCTCTCTCTCTCTCTCGCAGTCTTATGGCCCTAGTATCTACCTGAGGCCTATGGCAGACCATGTGGTCCTGGGCACAGAGCTACCTAGAGCATAGCCAAGCATACAGACTAAGCCAGCTGGATGGTGACAAAGACTGGACTGGAATGACCAATGGAAAAAATGTGTGGACACTGGCCCTATTTGTGGGTCTGATGAAGAGAAGGTTGACCTTTTTCTATGGTGAGATGGTCAGAGGTGGGACATTGGGAACCTGGGAATAGTCTTCTATTTCCATAAAAAAAATCTTACCACCAGACCTCATTCTCTAATGGATGAGTCTTCTGAAATGCTTTTCTTGTGACTCTGTGAAAAAGCCCCATTTCCACTGGCAACACCTTGACATACAAAAAATCCAGGACTAAGCAGGCTGAGCCTGAGAGCAGGAGCTGCTGTGTTTCAGGATTTTCTACCCCAAGTACTGCATCCAGTTATCAACTGAGAATCAACATCTTTTCCTATCATACGTTTAAAAAGAATTGCACTCAAGGAACATTAACATTCCACACTTCTGATCTCTAAACTTCTTCCCAGGATATCAATTATTTTCTATAATATGGTCACTGGAGCAGAGATAGTAAGCTACACTTACATTTTAATGGAAATGAGCAAAATTTGTATTAGAATGAACAACATTTTTCATTCTTTTTCAAAACATATTTTTCTTTAATATGTACATCAGCTGGGTAGATGGATTTGTAGGTCTTATGGATTTCAGTTCTTTTCTAAGAAAGTTTCCCCCATATAAATTTTTAAATAATGTTTCTTCTCCTTTCATTTTTCAAACTTGATCCTAAGCTTTTATTTCTTTGCCCCCCTTCTTTTTTCTCCCTCTTTCCTTTTCATGCTAATATCTAGAAATGAGGTTTCCTGCTCCTCTATCTGAACCCCAACAGTGATCAATGAAGTGAGTATCAGTTACAAGCACTCATCCAGCAGGAGCCAAATTGGCTTAAAATCAACCTCCCTGGGTAAACCAAGAAAATATGTAATCCTGATTGATTACTCCCAGAGAATATATTTGTGTCACTGACAGTCTGTGCAGTTGAACTAAGATCATTCTTAATTCTAAATGCTCCCTTGTATTTTTACCTTCTCACATGTCTATGCCACAGGTAAACAGTTTGGGTAAAGAATGAGGAGATGAAATTTTATTTCAAAGCTCTGTATGGTAGTGAATAGGTAACACCATCTGAAATCCTTAAGCTTCTTCAAATTTGTCTTAAAGGATATAATAAACTGTAATGCATTTGATCTGACCCAGGATCTTTGTGCATTTGTGCTTGAAAAATTTCACTTATTGAGACCTTGACTCTAATTCAGGTACTTCAAGCTCAATCTATTACTAAAACAGCTTTACCTCTGAAGGATGTGATGAACTTGGCTGCTCTTTGGGGAAACAAGGTTCATAATTCCCTGTATGGAAGCCTCTCCTGAGCCCCACTGGAATCCAACTTTATTTCTTCGTCTTCAGTACAGAGTACTAAATCATCACCTTCTGCCTAGAATTACATCATGTAATTCAAGGAAACATTAACTAACAGCCTTTAAGAGTGTCTATGTAACCTAGAACCCACTGTCCTTGATATGAGAGCAGAAAGTGACCAGAGGGGAGAGGGCAGGGAATTTCAGCAGAAAAGGGGAAGGGTTTACAGGAACAAGTATAAAGGACACATGGACAAAAACTAAAGGGGATGGAAATGGGAGGGAGTTGGGGAGGGCTGGGGTGGTGGGCTGGGATGGAAATAAAAGACAGAAAACTATACTTGAAAAACAGTTAAACAAATTTTTTAAAAAGTGTCTTAATAAAACTTAGGATTTTCCCTCAAAATACTGAATTTCCTTTGTTCAAATAAAATATATGAGGCTATAATGATTTATTTTTCATGTGTCCTTCTTATAATAACTTTTAGACCCCCAAAGGGGTAATCTAACTTGTCCTGACTTTCACTGTTTTATAACATTTTAATTATTTCTATTAACATCTTCTGAACCACATCTGAATATGTTTTTTTTAAGATTTTACTTATTTATTTTTACAAAAAAAGGAGAGTGAGGGAGAAAGAGAGGGAGAATAACATCTATATGAGAGAGAAACATCAGTGGTTGCCTCTCATACATGCCCCAACTGGGGACTGAACCCTCAACCCAGGCATGTGCCCTGACTGAGAATCAAACTGATGACCCTTTTGCTTTGTGAGATGATACCCCACCAACTGAGCCACAGCAGTCAGGCTGTACGTGTCTTTTAAATATGGAGCCTTTACTTTTAAATGCACGAAGAACGTGTGAGAGTCACAAAGAGGTTTGTGACTCACAAAGAGATCGAGAGAGTCAACAAAAGGTTTTGTTGATGTTACTGATGGCACAAACTTTGGCATTTGACATGAGGGGACCAGTGCTGAGTACTTTGGGTAATGAGGAATGGGGAGTGCTGAACCTCAGACTTTCCTTTGGCCATTAACAATGATGTAGAAATAGCAAGGTAAAAGCCAGGGAAGACAGAAGTGGATCCATAAGGCTGGAGAAATTAATAGCAGTGAGGTAGGGGTGGGAACTGCACCAATAGCAGCAGGTGCCAAGTCTGAGCACACCACATACTTGAAAGCTAACATCCAAGACTTGATCTGAGTTCAGAACCCAGGGTGCTGAGGAGGAAGCTCTGTAGACAGAGTCCTCTTCTGGAGGGCCTCTTTGAAGGCCTGGAGAACATGTCTCCACTCAGCTCAAAGCCATTGTCCTGGCTTCTGAAAGACATGGTAAGAGTGGCCAGGTGACTCAGACATTCTTTTCCCATCCCTGGAGATTTAGTCTCATCATCCAAAGATAGTGCTGGACTTTCCTCATGTACAACTTTGACTGACCTAGGTTTCCATACAGATCTGTGTCCCTGTCAAGAATATTCACAGGTCATGTGACACAATGACCACTGCTTAAATAAGGAGGACACACAAGTTAGTGAATGTGTATCTCAGAGGTGAGAGAAAGCTACTTCCATACTGGACACATGCAGAATTGGCCCCTTACCTCTATAAATCCAAGTGGTACATGAGACCCCATATCAGTGATAAGGAGAAAAGCCAGGAGACCCAACAGTACCACCTGCCCTGCAAAAACAAGTGAAGTCAGGGACTTCAGACTACTCAACAGCAGTTGGGCTGGTCCTCCCGCTTTGTTCCTATTGTACGTGTCTTGTCCTGCCCTGTTCTCGCACCCACCCAACTTCCAGTCCCCTCCCATCTGTATCTCCCCTCTGACTCTCTAAGACTACACATCTGCTAGCCTTCTGCTCCTTACTTATTGATTTAATTTAACAAACACATCTGTACTATTACCATGTGCCATATACTGGTCTAAATACTTCACAGGTATGAACTACTACTTTTAAAGAGGTCATCCAATCATTACCCCACTTTATAGATGAGTTTGTTCTCATTTTTGGTTTTTGTATTCCTGGACATTGTGTATGCCCAGCCCATTGGGGACCCAGCATGGCCAGTGTCAGCATTATCAGTACCCCGACAGTCCCTGTCTTAGAGCAGGGTTGGACATTGACCATTGTCTGGCAGCTAAAGGACTTGGGCTTTGCAGTTGGACAGTTTGAATACACATTCCAGGCCTGCCTCTTTCTAGCTGGGCAACTAGGCAAGTTAGAGTTTTCTCATCTGTACAATGGGAACCGTATCTACCACAGAGGATTCTGGGGGATTGGAGATCACACAGGAAACTCTAGCAGATGTTCAGGAACAGATGGCATTTAGGGAGTAATAGCCACTCTTATTCTCTCTGATTTCCCTAAGAGTGTAGAAAAGTTCTGCTTGATTAAACTGCATCCAGCAAAAACTTTAGAAGTGGATGTGACCTTAGTGTTTGGCTATTTGGAGCCTCTCCTTTATGAGTGAGGAAACTGAAGCCCAGAAAGCTTTAGATTATCTTGAAGTCTTCTAGTTAATTAACAAGAGGACAGGAAAACAACTGAGGATTCCTGATTCCTACCTGGGTCTTTAACCACAACCATACCCTGCTGCTTAAAGGGCCCGACCTAATACTGACAAAGCCTGGGACCTGAGATGATCTGTCAGAACACGGACCCCAACACATTCTTATACTTCCAGTCATTCCCAATAGAAGCAGCTTTTTCTCTCAGACCGCTCCCTTCAGGTTTCTAGAATAAGAAAACTATTGTTCACACAACCCCTGCTGGAGAAGCCTGCTTTTCAGCAGCAGTGGTTCTTTTGATTCAGTTCTTCTAAGTTTGTGGAGAATCAGCTGATTTGAAACAGAAACACACTCTAGGCTCTTTTGTCTTCCCCCCCCAACCCCCCTTCTAAGGCAACAGCATATATTCGGTATAATAGCATACTACATTAGCTAAGATCACTTTTAGTCTCTGCTGATAATGTAGAGATTAAAATTTACTCCTTAGGAAAAAGAAACTGTTCCTGGGTGGGGGGCTGAAACTGAACTATTTGATGTCTCTGGTAGCAGGAATTCGGTCGCAGTGATATTGTTACCATATGGATGGATGCGTAGCTATTGAACACGGGGATGAGAATTCCAGGGCACTTGACCGGGACCACCAGGATGATGAATGACATGTTTGATTCTAAGGAACTCATGTGAAGGAGAATTTCACATTTTAAATCTGAATATCATGTCAAAATGAAAACCTTATTATGAATAAAACTACATCCACACACAGGAACAGGGTCCCTTTGGCTCTGGGAAGGATCCACATGACACTGACACAGTTGGAATGTTTCAGAATTATTTTGAAAAACCAATGAATCAGCAGAGCTGTCACCATCATTTATTCTTTTCTTCCTCGGTTTTGCAGCACTGTTCTTTTTTCTTCCCTAGATGAAAATCGGTTGCCCTTCCTTGAAATATTGAGCGATTTGGGAGTGTTCAGGTCTTTTTGCTCATGATATTTATCACACTGGGGCCACTGATTAGTGAGCTGGGCTCATTGTACTCTGAGTAGCTTTTTGTTTCAAACCCTGCTTTGTTTTAAGCTAGGTGTTGAGCGCAGCATCAAAGGTAGGCAGGCAGACATTCAGAGGCAGATGTGGGCACGTTCCCAAAAGCTCAGTGCCAAGGGCCTTGTGTTTCTTAACAGAGGTGACCTGGAAAGGCTCCAAAAACAAGATGAAAAATACAAAGTTGAATTTAGTTAAAGGGAAGGAGAAAGGAAAGCATTGAAAGCTCGAATCCCGTTAACTTGAAAAGTTGAATTCTGGCCTTTTAAAAGCTTCCTTCCAAAATAGACGTGTGTTGGTTTAATCTCTGGCCAGTTGTAGATTTAAATTGAGCTTCTCACACTTATTAATCTTTTTAGGAGTGAAAATGGCCATTGTTGCTAATAGGGAGCTGATTTAGCATTTTCTGTTTATAATGGAGTTTTACTCTCTTGGATGGTTAAAACAGAGACCATCGAAATTATTTTTTATTAAGCGGGTCCCTGGCCAAACAGCTCCAGAGTGGAGCGCAGGGATCAGGGCAGCAAACGGCGTCAGCGCGGCCTGAAACCCAGCGTCCAGCACGGCCACTTGGGAACTTAGAGTGGCAGGCCAGGGGCTTAATACCTCTAAACCTCACGCCTGTCACCTATTAAATGGAAATGTTTTGTGACAGGTGAGTGAGCAAATGAATGTTATGTATAAGGCTTCCTACATAGTAATTAAATTCTATAGGTCACGAACCCATGACACTGAAAATCTTTAGAAAGAGTTGGAAGTGGTACCAAGTCTAACTGCTGACTGTGTTCATGAAAGAGCCTAGATAGAGCCGGCTGCCTCACCTGGCATCCGTGGCCCGGAAGGTGCAGAGCCAACATGAGAACCCCTGTCTTTACCTTCTCTCCATTGACGCTACTCTGTGTAAATGTAAAAGGCCATTTTAAATTTAATTACTGCAAAATAACAGCTCTATAAAATAATAACCATCTTATTAAGCACACATTGTTTTCCAGTCATTCTATTAAATCGGTACAGATATTATCTCATTTAATCCTCTGTATGACCTTATGAGGTTAACAACTGCTGTTGCACCTATTTTTTGAAGTTGAGGAGAGCCCAGCACAGGGAGTTTAAATAATTGGCCACATCCTACATTCACCAGAGGCAGAGGCAGGGTTTGAATGTAGGAAGTCTGTTCTGGGGTCAGCCCATTAAGCTCCACAGTGGCTGCACTTTAATAACTGTCCCAAGTAAACAAGACACACGCAGTCACCACTCTTCTCTCCACAGGCACCTTGAAAAACAGTGAGACCATGTCGCAAAGAGTGGTGAACTTGGACAGCCACACCTTGCCCATCACAACTTTATGCATTTATACAAATGACTGCCTAGAATATATACATAGATATAACTAATAAGAAAAATCATAAGTTTAGACGTCAGAATCTGTGTATTTCTGTTGCATTTCTGTGTCTTTCTAGAAGGCTAAACTTGCACCCTTGCCCTTGCTGAGCCTCAGGTACCTATTTTATTAAATGACAATGGTGACCTTCAAGGTACTGTTTTAATAGGGCGTACATGCAGTTACCTGCGGTCTAAAAGGGCCTCAAAAGAGGCCTTCGCTTCAGTGGAAAGTGCAGGTATTGACTATGTAGTACGCTTTTCTAATTTCTTCTATCAGCTTTAGAAAATTAAACTTAGCCAAACATTTACACAATTCCTTCTAGATGGAATACAATCATTGTAAAATTGTTCTCAGGTCAGCCTGCCCTGGGGTACAGGCCCTCTATACACTCCTGCAGACCAAGGACATTCACTGGGTTGACTTAACTCAGAGAATTGCTGCCTACGAGCTCCTTGGTGCATTGAGCTTTCAGGAGGATGCTGGGCCCAAATTTAGTCTGAGAGAAACTTTTGAACTCTCTATGAGCTTAGACCTCTGAAGACAGAAAGGTACAACGTGGGTGTTAGCCTGCAGCAACCTGGGCCCCAGCACGACCAGAAATGGAAAAATGCCCCCAAAGAGTTGAAAGAGCACATTTGCAAAGTTTTAAACTAGTGTGGCAAATGGTCCGTCACACACTCTCCTCTCCTAGTTTATTTTGATACATCCCCACCTGGTCCCCAGGTGTGTGAGAACCACACAACACTGTTCTTGCTGCTGCTGTGGACCAGACGTGTGCAGTGGAAGCAGGGCTGTAAGCCTTGGAACAATGGCTTTATTCTTTCAGGTGCCTGAACAGTGTATGGAAGGATCTGCTGCTGAAAAGGGCAAAGGAAGGAAGAAGGAAAGAAGAGAAATAAAAGAAATTGTACACTTTGAGGAATTGGTCTCCATGGAAAAGACCAGAAAACAGAAAAAAACTTTTGGGAAAATGTGAGGACAGTCCTACCCCTTTGACCCCCAACCTGTACCCGAGGCCTGAAAGAAATATCCAGGTGAATGAGCCGAATAGTTAGAAAGGAGAGGAGCAGGAAGAAATGTGTTTTCTTCGAAAACCCAGGAGTTTAAGTCTAGAAATACAAGACATTTGCCAGAATGGAAAGTTGGGAGTGTTCTTGATTACACATATGGATTTGTAGGGATAGAGAAAACTCCGGAGAGTTTGTTTTGGCGTTAATTATCTCACACTGGAAACCATTATAACAAAATGGTAAATTCTGGAATTTCCACTTTCCCTTCACCTGAAGAGGGTATACATTTTTGCTTCAGCCAGACAGAGACCTCACATTATATTAAAGACACAAGTGAATTGGAAAGAACAGTTTTCCACCTCGCTCTTTTATGGAATTGGCAGGAAAACTTTACTAGTCTCCAGGCGAAAATGCAGTCTGTGATATTCTCAAATTTTTCTATAAGGAGAAAAGGTGGCAAAAACTTCATAGAATTCTGTCTGAGGAGAATTGGCAAAGCACTGTTACGTACATTGATATATGAAATGAAATTTCTTATATGTGACTTTTAGCAATGGAGAAACAAGTCATATCTTACATCCATGGGATGAGTCTTATTAATCCATTTATAACCTCGTTGCCGTGAAATAACGAAAATTGAAAAAAGACATTAAGTAATAAGCATCCTGCTTAAACGCAGATTTTCTGGTTTGAAATGAATGCTTGTATCTAGATTAATAAGGTGATGCAAGACACTACATCATCTGGCAGAAGAAGATTTAGAGCAGTGCAGGTTCCTTGAAAGAAGAGAAAAATAACTTTCAGGATGAAAGACCAAGAAAGAAAAATCTGTGTGTGGTCCAAACCACTTTTATTTATTTTTAAAAACAATTTGCCAAAGATTTTTAAGCCGCATGGTGATAGTTTTCTTAAAGATTTAATGATTCACTTGCAAGGTATGATTAGTCATATCTTTGACCAGTTGAGATACACAAAAATAAAAACTTTCTTATCGTTGTTTGACTCTATGAGTATTGGGGAATTTGATGAAAGAAGGTGCACTTAATAATGTCTGCTCCCCATTATAGTTGTAAAACATAATAATAAATACTTAATAAGGTTAAACCAAAAGGGGAAAGAGGTCTGGCTGAAACAGAGGTCAGACCTCCCAGAAAGCTGAAACTTGACCTTCTATTTGTCAGCTCTTTCTAGTTCTAGACTTCCAATGGGCATACTGGGTTAACCTGTGGCTCAGTCAAAGCTTCTGAAAAGGAATATTTGCTATATTTATTGTCTTTTAAAAATACGTGTGCTGATCTTCTTGACAGCACATTCTGTGAAGGAACCAATGGAGTATAGGGTACCTTTGTCACAAGAAAATTAGATTGCTTTTAAAGAAAGAAATTTGTATACATTTTTTTAATTTCCCTTGGTAGTTAAGGGTCATAGACAGTGGTTTCAAATATCAAGGATTATGTAGTTGTTCAGTTATAGTCATCCTGTATTTGTAGCATCTGTGAGAACTGTGAAAAATAATGGACAAATTTCTTGTCCTGGCACCTATATACTTGGCAGGGTTTAACAATATCTTTTTATTATTTTGGTGAGAACACTTGCATCTAATATAAGATCTACCCTCTTAATTTTTTACATATATAATGTACAATTCATTGTTGTCATCTACAGGTGCAATGTTGTACAGCAGATCTCTGGAACTTACTCATCTTGCTTAACTGAAACTTTATATTCATTGATTAGTAACTCCTCATTTCCCCCCACCCAAGGCCCCCACCTCAGCCCCTGGTAACTACCATTCCACTCTTTGATTGTATGAATTTGGCCATTTTAGGTATTTCATGTAAGCTGAATCATTTAGTACTTATCTTTCTATTTCACCTAGCATCCTGTCCTCACGTTTCACCTATGTTGTTGCATATTGCAGAAGGTCCTTCTTTTTGGAGCTGAAGAGTGAGTATTCCATTATATGTGTATAACACATTTTCTTTACTCACTCATTCATCAATGTATCTTTAAGTTGTTTCCACATCTTGGCCATTTTTAATAGTGCTACAATTAACATGGGTGAACATGGGAGTGTTAATATCTCTTCAAGATCTTGATTTTCATTCTTTTAGATAAATACCCAGAAGTGGGATTGCTTTATCACATGGAAATTTAGTTTTCACTTTTTTAGTCATATCTATACAGTTTTCCATAGTTTCTGCACCATTTTGCATTCATACCAACAGTGAACAAGGGTTCCAATTTCTCCACATCATAGCTAGAACTTGTCATTAAGAAAAAAAATTTTTGGATAATAGCCATCCTGACAGGCATGTGGCAGTATATCACTGTGATTTTGATTTATATTTATGATCATCAGTGACACTGAGCATCTTTTCATATGCCAGTTGCCTATGTGTATACCTTATTTACAAAAGTGCCTACTCAAGACCTTAGCCCATTTTTTAGAATTTGGTTATTAGGTATTTGCTATTGAGTTTGCTATATATCTTGAAGATTAACTTTTTATCATATATATGGCTTGCAGATATTTTCTTCTGTTCCATAGGTGGACTTTACACTCCATTGATTGTTTCCCATACTGTGCCACCGCTTTTTAGTTTGATATATTCCCTCTTATTTAGGCTTGATTTATTACTTGTGCTTTTGGTGTCATATCCATAAAATCATTGTGAATGTCAATGTCATGAAGCTTTTTCCCTGTGTTTTTTTCCTGGGAGTTTCATAGTTTGAGGTCCTATGTTTATATCTCTAATCCATTTTCAGTGGATTTTTATGTACAGTATAAGAAAAAGATCCAATTTCATTCTTTTGCACATAGATATTTAGTTTTCCCCCCCCGAACCATTTGTTAAAGAGTGTAACCTTATCACTAATGATTCTAGATGTAAATGGATTAAACCTCCCAATCAAAAGATGTAGAGTGCCTGAATGGATTAAAACAAAACAAAAACCAAAAAAGCAAGACCCAATGTGGAGGCAACTTTGCCAACAAGTCCCCCGGTTTGCCATGGATGAAAGTAACTCTATCAAGACATAATCTGCTTAGAGGGGAGAGGTGGCCAATCTCTCAGAGGAGAAAAGGCCAAGAGCCCCTTCCTCCAGGGGATTTTATTGGGTTGTAATACACAGGAATACAGGTGGTAAGAATCAAACAGTAGATAAGTTATCAAAGGAATCTGGGGCTTAGTCTGAGTCAGTGTCTGTCAGGAAAGGTGGTTGCAGAAACTTTGGGAGACGTACTCATTTCCTGCTCAGACCCTTATCATATGAATGAAAGCACTCTTAGCAAAGCAGGCTTCACAGGACTTTGTGAATTCTTTCTTATGCCCGATCACCCTGGATCCCACTCTAGCCTACAAGGGGCTGCACCGCCTCCCCCAGCACAGGTTTTCAGATTTAAGTGAATTAGAGCCAGGAAGCACTTCTCCCAGAGGACCTGGGGACTCGGGCTGTGTCAGAATAGCCAGGGAAGACAAGGGTCTATCACCCCTCTTTGTTGCAGCCCCCCAAGTCCTTCCATGATGGCCTCCCAAGTGATCATGTCTGGCTTAGGTTGCCCTCCCTATGAGGGATCTTACCCGTCTCTGACTAACTGACCATGCATTGGGGGTTGGGGAGGAAGCAGAAGCAGTGTTTGCTACCAGAGACAAGCTTTTTCTCCTTAGTGGCTCACAGTCAGGAGGTCGCTCACTCAGCCTTAGCTATGGGGGGCAGTTACAACTCCTGAAACCAGGCAGAGCAGTTCCCAACAACCCAACATTTTCTTTAAATCTCAAGTTCATAATATATAAAATTGGATTTATTCTCTTTTTATTCTTATTTTAAAATATATGTTCTACCTTTTTGTCTTTAGTGCATCTTTAGAGAAACAAATAGCATACTATAGAGATTGATGCTAACCACATTCTTTTAAAATTGTAAGAGATGTTTGGAGGAGGAAATCACAGTGGACTTCATGAGATTGCAGGTTTTCCTATGTGAGAGAAATGGCTCAAAAGGTACTATAAGATTCTGAAATTGTTTATAAATACCCTATAAGGATATTGTTCTTTCTGCTGTCTACCCATGTCACAGATTAATATCCAGAGAGTAACATCCAGGTGCTAAGTCAGGTGGTTCCTCATCTGTACCATTCCCTGATAGGCCTGGTCATATGGTATATATTGTTACAGTGTCTGTCTTCTCTGGGCTGCCAATTTCTTTGGTCAGAGATTATGTTTAAATTTTCTTTATATCCCAGTACTTAGGGTAATTTTATGTGCAAGTCTTCAAGCCCCTTTGCCTTGTCCTTGGGTAATATAATACTCTACTTGCCATCTATATCTAAAAGTGTACTTCATATTAAGCAATTTCTATTCCCATAGAAAACCATGAAAATGTTTATTTTATTTTTGATCAGTCATAGGTACACAGGGTAAAAAAGCAAAAGTTAAAAAAAGGGCGTACAGAAAAAAAATAAGTCAAGTTTCACTACTATCCTTCAGTGACCTAACTTCCCTAGCAATTTGGAACCTTCATTGGATATCTTATTTCTTGTGAATGTTTTCCAGAGGCATTTAATGTATATATAAGCAAACACATATATTTAAAGCCTATGACCAATCACATAATAGGTCCTTAATGTGGGGAGAAATCAAATATGACAAGCTAATATTTCTTGTATGGTAGTAGATTTAACCCTTGAGTTTTAGCATGAAGTGGCCACCAGGCACTCCCAGAAAAGTAAGTCCTACGTTCTGGGTTCCTCTGATGTAGCAGTACTTCACTCCGTGGGGCCATCTCGACCACAGAATGTCAGACATGCTTACCTAGGGGGACAGAGAGATACCTTTACATTATATCATGGATATCCTTTTCAGTGCTTCTTTATCACAGACATAAAAAGAATAGAAGTAGTAAACTAGTTAATATTTATATAGTGCTTGCTACATACCAAACATGATTCCAAGGATTTACTTTCTCTGAACTAATTTACACTAATGTAACATGCACCTTAAACCTTGACTTAAGTATATTTTCTCTTTAGTGGCCAAATCAAAAGTAGACCTGAAGGTCTAACACACTGGCTGTAGGAATTTATCCCCAAGTGAGCAGGATTGATAGCTTTATATTAAGAGTTTGGTAAGTTTATGTATATTCATAATTGTTCACTAAGGATAAGGGGATGTTTCTTGGCATAATCCAGTAAATTAGGTTAGGGTGAAATGGGCAAGCATGCTTTTGATCATGAAGCTATCACTTACCTGACTTTAGATTTGAATATTTCATGGGTTGGATTTACCTAGCAAGGATGCCCATAAGATTCTTACCTTGCTCCACCAGGGGGCAATAGAAAGTCACAGTCATAGCTTTTGTTTTCACTGGTTGTAAGGCATAAACCAGTGGTTGCCATCTTTGTGTGTGTGCGTGAGTGTGTGTAAAATTCAATTTCCTTTTCCTCCAAAATAAAAACAGCCCTATTATTTTTCCTGATTATAAAAGTAATGTTGCCTATTGCAGAAAAACTTAAAAGATGTAGTCAAATATAAAAAAGTATTGAAAAATAGTTATAATCTAACCTCATGAAAATGGATATCACTGTTAATAGTTTAATGTATGTATGTCTTTACAGAGTATTTTCTGTACATGTATATACCTATAAATATTGATTTTCTCTTTTTATTAAACTAGGATAATATTTGGCATAATTCTCCTTCACAATATATCATGTACATCTGTTCCTATTATAAATAAATGTGTGCATTACCTTTTAAAATGGTTGTATAGCCCTGACTGGTGTGGCTCAGTGGTTTGAGCATGAGCCTGTGAACAAAAGGGTCACTGGTTTGATTCCCAGTCAGGGAACATGCCTGGTTGCAGGCCAGGTCCCTAGCAGGGGCATGCAACAAGCAACTACACATCGATGTTTCTCTCCCTCTCTTTCCATCTCTCTTCTCCTCTAAAAATAAGCAAATAAAATCTTTTAAAAAAAGAAAAAAGAAACTCTGCCTTAAAAAAAATTAGTTGTATAGTGTTTCCCTCTATGAATGTACTACATTTTAATTAGATAATTATCTACTGATATGCTTTTAGCTATAAAGGTTTTGATAGTATTTATTTATATTTGTATTACTATACATACATTTAAAAAACATTTTATTTAATTATTTATTTAGAGAGAGGGGAAGGGAAGGAGAAAGAGTGAGAGAGAAACATCAATGTGTGGTTGCCTCTCACATGTGCCCTACTGGGGACCTGACCTGCAACCCAGGCATGTGCCCTAATTGGGAATTGAACTGGCAACCCTTTGCTTCACAGGCACATGCTCAATCCACTGAGCTACACCAGCTGGGGCTATACATACATTTTTATATCTCTAGTAGTTTAATACGCATTTGGTTAACTTGTTAGACACATTCTTTAATGATAGCAAAACACATATTCCATAAGAAAGTTTATGTCTTCAGATGGAAAGACAGTTCAGAAACCTTGCTTCTGTGATGAACAGTTACTTCTTTCTGTTTTAAATGAGAATCTATTTCTCCTAACATAATGAGATTATTGTTACAATATAATATCCAACTTTTCACCATTCCTGTGTTCATTTTTGAAGAGGAATATGGAGGATAAAAAGTGATTGCAAAGAGGAGGCAACGCAGACATAAAAAGTAGGAAGTGGCATGTGTCTAATATGATTACGAGTTACAAATAGATGAGGGAAAGAGTCAAAGAACATTGTTATCGCTTCCTTGCCCATGCTGAGCTCCACAAAGCTCCAGGAAGACCAGGTTTGGAAATCCCTGGTTGAGAGCCTTGGCCTGGAAGACCCTCACTGGAGAGATCTCTGAATCCTGGTCTTTCACATCTTTGGAATTGCTGTCTATTTGTAGTATGGTAGCACTTCGCCATCTTTCTCAGGTGGTGCCATCAACATGAACTAAAATACAGATGTTTAAGCATTTTTTATTTATTTTTATTGTTTATGCTATATAGTTGTCCCCACATTTTTCCCCCTTTGTCCACCTCCACCTGCCCCTCTCAGTTGTCATTCCATAGCAAGAAACATTCCCCAAATCATAAAACCCCTTTTCAAATGTAATTGTGAGTGTGCTTCCAAAGCTATTTTGATATATTTCTGTAGTTAAGAGAAGACACTGATAAGATATTTATACAGTATCCAAAAATCTATTTTACTTTAGATAAATCTACAAATATTTCAAAAGGGGAACATTTCCTTAGCTTATTCAGTAAATGTTGAAATTTCCACTGTTGGCTCACCTTGTAGCACCAGAATTCAAAAGGGTTGTTTGGATTAAGCTTAATTTCTTTTACTTTCCCTAACTACAGTAAGTAATGGTTCACACTAAAAAAAAATCTATTATCTGAAATCTCATGCATCTACTCATTGCATATTTCCCATTAAAAAATTCTTCTATGCTCATTTATACTACTTTCCAGAGGTGTTAAATGAATCAATAAAACTGACACATACTAAGGTTAGGAGGTAGGGAATAAACTCCATCTACAGACAAAGTGACAAGAGTAGATAAAGAACTTAGTACCAGCTACTAATTGGCCTAGTAGAGAGAGAAAGATCTGTGACCCATTTATTTATGTTCCACAAAATAAAAAATTTTCATATAGTACACACATCACAGACAACTTAGTTGAGATGTACTTTGAATTTAAAAATCTGCCACTCAGAGCACAGTTTGCCCTGGTGATTCCTGCAACAATTTCTCAGTAATGTTCACATAGAGCTCTTTGAATACTTATCAAATGCCATTCCCAAAGCTGAGCAGTCTTAAATTTGCCATTGCCCCATCTCCCAAGCCTACATACATGTCAACCATACCAGGTCATTTTCTATCCAAATTAAGAAATTTGTTGAGTGTCTGAAATGGGTAAGGGAATGCATTTTATTTTTGGAAAAAATATTTTAATTGTTGTTCAAATACAGTTTTCTGTCTCTCACTCCCATCCCAGTCCACTCCCCTTCCCCTGGTGCTCCCCACCTCCCTCCCATTTCCACCCCCCTTAGTTTTTGTCCGTGTGTCCTTTATACTTGTTACTTTAAACCCTTCTCCTTTTCTCCTAAAATTCCCTCCCCTCTCCCCTCTGGTCACTGTCAGCCTGTTCTCTATTTCAGTGTCTTTGGTTATATTTTGCTTGCTTGTTTGTTTTGTTGTTTAGGTTCCTGTTAAAGGCTAGACCATATGGTATTTGTCTTTCACCACCTGGCTTATTTCACTCAGCATAATGCTTTCTAGTTCTGTCCATGCTGTTGCAAAGGGTGGGAGCTCCTTCTTTTTTTTCTGCTGCATAGAATTCCATTGTGTAAATGTATCATAGTTTTTTGATCCATTCATTTACCGATGGGCAGAAGGAAACCTGGAATACATGCCCTAATAAGAAAACTCACTTTTGGAGCCTTTTAATTGAAAATCTAAGTAGGGGCACAAAAAAAAATATTTTTTTCAATTAAATCAGAAGAAGCCTGTTGAGAAAACTGGAAGTTTTGATTAAGTGCTTTAATTAAAAATATGTTGAGATCTGACAGCTGGTAATCCCTTTGATATAAGCATTATTAACATATTCCATTTTACTTCAGCAGAAAGTTGAAAAAGGACAAGGATTGTGTCCCATGCCCCACGGATTACCAGAGGGAAGTGGTTCTAGATCAGGATTTTCTTGACCAGAGAGTACCTCAAATGCTTTCTAGAGTTTTTTGAGGTATCCTGGGGCATTGCTGGGTCTTTTCACTACTTCAAGTTCCCATAAGGATAATATTTCAAAATCTGAACCTAATTATCTTTCTTCATCTGCCTTTTATCCTCTAGTTATGCACATGTTCCTAAGTGTACTCAAATCTGATGACAAAAGCTCAAAATGTAAGTATTGCCAACTAGAGATAGAATATACAATTCATTTGTTTCCCCAGAACACAGAATAGGAAAACATAAAAATGAAGAATTGTCATTATGATCTTGCAACCTTCATCTCTAAGTTTACTACTCTAGTAGAATGACGCTGCTACCATGCAGACCCTAAATCCTCCCCAATCCCCACCCTCCCCCAACCCCAATCTATTGGACTCCAGAGAAGAACACATTTTCCTTCATTGTTGCTCAGTCTAAACCTCCCTCTCACTCTGTTTTCCATATTTAATAGTTAATGAGGGCATTAGGCTCTGGACCAAATAGACCTAAATAGTTCAAATCCCAACTCTGTCATTTACTAGAAAAATAATCTCGGTCACATCAGTTTAAGTTTTTTCATCTGTATAGTGAGGTTACCAATAGCACATTTAGAGTGGTTGTAGGAATTAAATGAGAAACGTATTAGGTACACTAGAGTGCCTCACATACAAAAGAGCCTAACAAATACTACTGAACCTCAGAACTATTATTCCTACATATTGAAGAGTAAAATATTAAAAAAATCATGGTTGACTTCAATGTTTTTTCTCTTCTTTGTTCCTGCTGTGGGAAAATTTGGAGGAATAAAATTATTTTTAATAACTTTTTATAAAGTTAACATAACAACACTTGCCATTTTAAACTATGAAATTTGGTGGTTTTTTAATATATTCCATAGGTTACATAACCATCACCACTAATTAATTCTGGAATGTTTTTATCACCCCAAAAGAAACTTCATGACTATTAAGTAGTCACTCTCAATTCCTTCCCTCCCCTGCCCTTAATCTACTGTTAGTAGCCTATCTCTATGAGCTGGCCTGTTCTGGACATTTAATATAAATAGAGGCATGTAATATATGGATTTTAGAATCTGTCTTCTTTCACTTAGCATGATAATCTCAATGTTCATCCACATGTCAATACTTCATTTCTTTTTATGCATGAATATTCATTGTATGCATTTACTACATTTACTTTTCCATTTATCATTTGATGGATGTTTGATTTGTTCTATGTCTTAACTATTATGAAAAATGCTGCCATGAACATTCATGTACAAGTTTTTGTGTGAACATGTTTTCAATCACAACCATTAAGAATTTGCTTACCAATATCACATGCTGAATAGTATAGATTATTGTAATTGTCTAAAGCAGATATTCAGATGTGGGGGGTATATTAAATTTCTATGACCTTTTTAATCAATATAAAATGGTAAAGTTTAACCCAATCACTATTTCATTTTTACAATAACTATATACAGTTATATAGAATGCATACTCATATCCATGCACACATTGAGATGTTGTGACTTTTCTAGTACAAAAATAAGGCCAAGCTGAGCTGTTAAGGAGTTTTATATGTGCCCTTTCCTCCATCTGAGCTCTTTCTGATTTCTTTATCTCCCACCTCTTCAATTCCTCTGCATCCAGAATCCGATGCTGACCTAAGAATGTTTGGCCTCCCATAATCTTTGATGAAAAGTCATGTGACTAAATCATTTACTGGTGATTTATAGCTTGACATTTGTGCTGCTTTTTCCAGAGATACTTCTACATTTGAGGACAACTAAGAGTAGGACAGTGTTTAACACAGAAGATGGTACTAATAATGGCATTTCACTCTGAAACAGATATTTGAATCAGGCTCCTTGTCACTGTTCACAGCTTTTCATCTGGGAAGTGACAGCATACTCTGCTTTCTTGTGCACCCATATTGTGTTTTCAGGACTTTTTTCATATTTTGGTGCCTGTAGCTATTCCAAATATGTATGTATGATATAAATTAAGCATAATTTATACTATTTTAACTATCTTAAGGGTGTTCCTCATTTACGTGTTGGTAATATATCAAAAGTCCCTAGCCAACAGGGTTAACATATTCCCACACCCTCTGTATACACCTTACTTTGACATTGGATATACCATGGCTCAATTGAAAAAGGTACTTCTCTGAGCCTTGGCTTTCTCATCTTTAAAGCAGTAGTCATAATAATATTACTCCTCTAGAATTATTGTGAGGGTTAGAGATAAAAGCATCTAGGGAAGCTTCTAGCAATTGATTAGTGCTCAGTAAGTAGTAACTTTTATTGTTGCTGTTCTTCACAGTGAGGGGAAGATGGACTGTGGTTTCCTAGGCCCTGTACTTCCAGGGATGGCTTACATATCTGGTGTAGCTTTCCTAGGACATGCTCTGCCCTCTTCTTAGCTCACTCCATGGTTCTAACTCCAGAACGAATTGCACTGAATTTAAGTAAGGTTGAAATAATAGTAACTTGAAGATGTCTAATCTAGGAGATACACGGAAGTATGTTGAAGAAATAAGAAGCCCATTTTAAGATTCCTGTTGTAGTTTCTATTTAGTGGGTTGTAGGGATTCAGAAACCTGGGTTCCAGTCTGGTTCATTTCCTACATAAAAGATTCCGAGCAAGATGATTAAACTCACTGGTCTTCAGTTTCTTCTATTGTGAGATGGAACTAATGATGTTGACACTATCAAGATTTCATGTTTTGGGGTAAATAAGTGAGAAACTGTATTAATAATATGCAAAGGGAGGCAACTTTAAAATTAGTGGAAATATTCTGCTCAATTTAGTGACTGGGAAGAAGGCAATACTGGTACTTTAGCAGGTAGGAGCAGGAACACTGAGCACTCTGCAGTAGGGCAGTCCCATGAAACAAACAGTCGTCCCATCCAAATGTCAACAGCACTGCTATTCGGAAACACTGCACCTCATGAATATGTTTTGGAGAATTTAACATCTAACATGGAAAAGTCACACTAATGCCCATTGATTAATTAGTGGATCTGAGTGATAGGAAATGGGTTCCACTTTCTATGCTCTGTGACTGGCAAGTCTTGGACATAATCCTAAACTTTTTATTTGCTCTTGGAAAAAAGGACAAGAAAATACAACATCTACTTTTAAATTTTCCATATTCTGCTTTCTGTGCCACCAATGAAATAAATCAGTCTCAATCGGAGTAAATCAGAGGAGTTAACAATTGATCAGAAATGTACCTTAGAAAAAAGTGTTTAGAATTATGAAGTTAAGCTTATTCAGTGTGTTTTTGCCCTTTGGAATGCAGGAGTTTCATACAACACAAGATGGTATTGTTTTTTCCCTGGATTTAGTGGCCTATACAAGTCATACTGTCGACAGGTTTACATTTTACAGCAGTATGTGAATGGCATGAGAAAAAATGAAACCATCTGTAAAATATCTAGGGTTCTTTTCCAATAAATGTATTCTTCTGTTATAAAGAATATTAAGGTCACTTTTGAAAATTTGGAAAATAGAGAAAAGAACAGAGAAATCATCTGTAATCAGTCCACTTCCAAAATAACCACTCTTAAAATGTTGGTGGATTTCCATTTGCTTTTTTACTTGATATATTCTCAATTTTTTAACTATCTTGTAATTACCAATGTGTACTTCTTTTTTTAAACTTTTTTGACTGTTATTCAAGTACAGTTACTTCCATTTTCCCACCACCACTTTCCCCTACCCCTCCCACCCCACCTCCTAATTTTTTCCTAAAAGTTTTTTCACTGAACGTTACATGTAATATTCACATAATTACTTTTAAAATTAGAAGTTGTTTTTCATAAATGTTTTTGTGGTTGTAGGCTTTGGGGTTGAGGATATTTTAGGGTCTTCCATTTAAATGACTTTGAACTTAATGATGTGTTGCTCCTTGAAGCAAATAATAAGGGAAATTTAATTTTTCAGCATCTAGAATTGTTTGTGTTAGACTCCAAAGCCACTTCTTTATATCCAGTTTTTAATCCCCTAGCGTACCTCAAGGAGCGTAACTCTGAAAAGCAACATCAAACTGATTTAGTTTTCGTGCAGAGAAAGATTCTAGTGCTGGACTCAGAAATTTTTTTGTGTGAGCAAATAAAAGCTCTAGAGACTTTGTAGCTTAGTGAATAAAGGATTGGACTCCAACCAAACCCAACTAAATGATTTTGGTGGTCTCAGCTGAGTTTCCAGCAAGTTTTAGGCTGCATTACAGATTCATCATGCACAATTATGTGCAATTTGGCACAATTTTCAATCCTTGCTTAGGAGAGGCCCTCTGTTTGGGGCTGAAGGGGAGAATAAAATACTTCTACCTAGAGAGAACAGTTCTCTTAGGTCAAGGTTGGGTTATAAATGAAAAGGAAAGGGGTAGAAGTGTGATCAAGCACAAAGAATTTCGGGGTAAGTAGGTACAGGACATCAACTGCACTTAGAATTTGAAATTCCTTACTCTAAGGGTCTTCATTCAAACAGATGATTTTGATAATTCCAACACTGATGGACATATAGATTCTCTCCTACCTGTAATTGGCACAGGTGAGTTAAGATCCAGGCAAATGTTCTGCTCACTTAACCCTGCAACATAGGAAAGGATGAAAATCAGTTTTGAATGTAGTTGGGGGAAAAATTTACAGACTTGATGAGGTGCCTAATAAGTTGGAACAAATACATTATGAATCTCTAGAAATCTCAAATATTTCTACTATTGCAGTAATGCACAATAATTGTTTGATTGAACATAGGCCAACTCAGGAAATGAAAATTCTAGCAATTAACTTTTTCTTTCCATGGTCCACTCCTCTTACATTCCATATATTCAACTTGGATTTGTTTTAATTATTTGGACAGAAGTATGCTTAACAGCACAACGTTCCTTGCTTTGTGTTCTAGTTTTTAAGAGTTGGCATTTTACTAGCAAGTTCAATATGTATGAGATGAAATAATTAGATTCCTGAACAATAATTATTATCCATAACCAGAGACTGGGCTATTAGAGTTCTTCCAAAGTCATTTGTCAGTTAAGTTTGAGCAGCAAGGTAAATCCAGGAGTTGATAAAATATCCAGGAGTTGATAAATATTGGGAGTTGATAAAATATTTTCTTATCCAAGTGAGTCCTGAATCAGTGGTTAAATTTACCAAAATGCTGGAACTACAGTTTGTTCATTTTTGGATGTAACCTAAAATAGCCCCTACTTATTGCCTTATAACTAATTAACACTTAAATAAATAAAAGCCACCAAAATGTGAATAAATCTGAGCAAAGAACTCTAACCAAGTAGCTAAAGGAAAATAACCAAACTAAACATGATGTTGACATTTCAATTCATTTCAAGAAGATACAGCATGGATATTAAACCAGATTGTCTTTCTAATTAAGAACAAAAGGGCTGGTGCCAGCCAGGGGTGGATAGGTTGATAACAGAACTCCCTCTCTTCAGCCTCCCACCTGGAAGTGATATTGGAGACCAAACAACTGATGATGGGAATATCCCATCAAAAATATCCCAGAGCAATGGTTGAATGGGAGCTCTAACCATTTTCTTTAGAAAAGTCAGCATCCTTCCTGTCTAGATGAGGTTTGGACTAAGGGAACCATACCACTCCCACCAACTCACTCCTCAGGCATCCCGCCACAAATTGTTGGCAAAAGCTGCTGTGATTCTTATGAGGTCTCTCCTAAGTAAATGATCATAAATTCAGTTTTGTAGGCAATCCAGTTTCTTATTTGCCTGTTAGAAGCCAACTAACATATACAGAGATTAATTAATTTTTGTTTGAAGGCAGCATAGAAATAACCTGGACTTAGAAATCAAATTAACATTCACTTTTGATTTGCCTCTCCCAAGCCGTGTGATTTTAAATCAAATTACTTAAGTTTTTGTCATTTGGTTTGTTCATTTGTAAGATAGGAATAGATAATGCCTCATGTTTTCAATAGAATGCCTATGAACCTATTAACATAGAACTTGGCATACAGCTGCGATTAACAGCAGATGATCTTTAAAATTTTACTATGGCACTTGTGGCGAGCCTGCACTATAGTTAAGGAAATATGTGACAAAGTCCTCCTGATTAATGCTTGAACAAGGAGAAAAGCAGAGTTAATGACTCCAATTTTGTAACATGTTACACCTCCAAGTAATACCTAGCTGCATGGATTCAAGAGCAAATGAGATGGGAACTTAAAGGAAGAAGTGAAGAAGTGTAAAAAGCAACATAAGGAGAATGCAGATGTATCTTCTGGAAACCACAGATAGAGGAAAAGCAGAATTAAAACCACCAAAAATAAAAGAAGGACTGTAGTTTCTAACAACATGGTGGTTTAGACACCCTAGATGGGATGCCCAATATACTAAAATTACATTTTTAAAGCATATTTAAGCTGAAATTAAAAGAAGTTCTTAGAAGCTAAAAATGAAGAGAAAGTTTTTATCCAGAGAAGAAAGCATAGGCTGGAGCCATCTGCCAAGTTCTGATGGTCATGTGTGCACTGGAAGGTGAGACATAGCCTGAGCGCCAGGGAAGAGATGGAGGTGGGAGTAGTCTCCACAATTCCAGGAAAGCGCCACCCACCAAATGACAGGACCCTAAGTGGAAGAAACCACTTGGCATAGAGATACCTTAATTCTCCTTGTCTTTACCTCGACTCTGAATTAAATGGGTGAAAATAATTCTCTAAAAAATATCTGCTTACAAACACTAATATGGGATCCCAAATAAAAACTCAGGTGACAATTTAAAGTGGGTCTCTGCTGATAATGCCCCAGGATAGAAGCAAACTTAAATTCTCTCCCAAATAATAATGTCAACCTCTGACCTTAAAGAATTCCTGAAGAGAAAGCTACAAGGAATATGAGTTCAAAGTCAAAGCTCTCTAAAACCATGTCTGTATCCATGAAGCATAATAAACAAAGACAATAAACTATGTTAACAGACCCTAAAACCCTACAGATAATGGAAATTTCAGAGGCAGAGTAACCTTCCCAGACTCTCTGGCCCAGATACACCCTCTAAATTGGCACTGGCATACACCCCCCAGTGTGGATATACAAGAAATTAATAGCAGCAATTTCTTTAATAGGTTTAAACTGGAATCAACCTAAATTTTCCATTAACAGTAAATGAGATAAGTAAAGTGTGGCATATTTATTCAATGAAATACCATAAAATCCCCTAAAATGAATGAATTATGTTGTAATTATGCTTATCAACATGGTTGTATAATAAAAACATTAAAGAGAAAAGGCAAGTCACAGAAAACTGTATCAAGTATGTTTCTATTCATATAAATTTCAAAAAGCAGGATATTATTTAGGAATGCATTCATATGTGTGTAAAAAAAAGGCAATGAATTGATTAAAACAAAATTTAGTGCAGTGGAAGAAAATCTTGGAGAAACCTGTAAGTCTGAGCGGAGGTACAGAGGTGTTCATTTATTAAGCTTTATTCAAACCATACATGTAATTGTATATATTCTTTAGATTTATGGTAATTTCAAAATAATAGGTAAATGCAAATAGCAATTAGAAGAAAAAGCCAAGAGAATTAAGATTTAGGCTGACTTTGAGGAAGAATTTGAGGGTCTTCTAGTGAAAAGGTAAAAGAGTTTGAGAGAGAGCAAACAGGATTTGACTTTGAGTATTCCCAAGTATTTTGAGGGTAATTTCTTTTTGGCATTTTCTTGGGAAATGACAATGATGTAATATATTCTTTATTTATTTTTGTTTGCTGAGTGAAGTTGCTCTGAATACAACCAAACAAGAAACAAGGAATTCAAATTTATATGGATTTGTGTTTTGTATTTGTTCACTTGCATAACTTTTTCATGGAAGGAAAAAATTGAACTTCTATCAGCTAGTTACATGCATGTGACTGAAGATATCACCATGGTTCCCCATTCCATCATGTTTTTGTTCTTTTTACATCTCATTTCTGTTCTCTCCCCTCAGTAGTCCTATGTGCTATAATTCTATAATATGCACATTCTAGGTTTCACCGTGTACTATTTCCTCATCCCTGAGAGACAGGTTTCTCATGTTATAACTCTTCAGAAAGTTAGTGGCACTGCATAATTAGCATGCACTTTCATTGTGGTGTAGTACTTTTCCTCAAAAAGTGAAAACAAAAACACCCTCTATGTTTAAATTGATGGATGGTGTCTTTTAAATCAACAACCATTGAGAGTAGAGAAAAAATAAGGAAAATCATTAAGTAACTCTTATTCCTTTGTCTGATTCAAGTGTGGATGAAGGCATTTCTCTTTCCCTGGATTCCCTGAGTTTTGAAGTGATGGCACTTCTTTATGTGAGCAGCCTTTGTTTTTGGACATTTTCCTTTTTAACCCTCTATTTATTCTACTCAGAAAAGTCTTTTTACCTGCCAGTGGGATCTCATTTAAAGACTTTTACCAAACTGAAAAGGTAACATCCAAAAAATTGAGATATAATAATTGAGTTATAACATATAAACATAGAGTTTTGTTTAAAAGAGATAGTTCCCAGGAATGCATGAAGTTCATGCTTATCCACTTATAATGAACCACAATGATTTAGTTATTGGAATTAAAGTATTTTGGGATAACTGAATCCTATAAATAATAGTCGAGTTTTTTTTTTCCCCAAGGAGATGGTATGAAAAAAACTACTGGGTCCCTAAAGCTGCCATTTGTTAGCAGTGAAACTTTGGGAAAGTCATAATAATTGAGTCTACTTCTTAATTACTGATAGTAATACTTTCGAACATTAATAAGTTAATGTAAAGTTACAAGGTACCAATCACAACTGTTCCCAGCACTTTACATGTATTAACTCTTAATTCTCAAAATAACCCTAGGAGTTGGGCACTCTTATTATTACCACTTTGAATGGTTACAAAATGTAAGCATGAAGAGTAAAACACTTTCAGAGACACAGGTGCAAGTTTAGTGTTAGAGCGAGGTTTTGAATCTAGGTGCTGGGTGAGTGGGTGGATGCGTGAATGGACGGAGAGGCAGGTCGTTTTTCTAAAATGTATCACATGCATTCCTATTCATAGATATGAAAGATCAGTTCATTTTTTTATTAACACTGTAGGATAGTCACCATGAGTGCATGTCATTGAACAGTACTGTACCATGGCACTACTCTCAATGGTGACAAGTTGGAAATGGCCTCCTAATCCCATGCTGTGCTGTGGTACTAGAATATGCCCTTGCAGAGAGATAGCTGCAGACCATGACTTGGAGAAAGGGCAGTGGAACTTATAGTTGTTCTATATGTATGACATATATGGCAGTGACCATTTTTCTATGTTTATTTAGGCAGATTTTACTGTCAGCATTTTATACAAGAGGAACTTGAGATTCAGAGAGGCAAAGAGATCCACCCAGTGGGATCAGAACTGGCTGCCTCCAAAGTTTGCCTCTGTTCTTTATGTCCAGATGGCACCTTCCGGGCCAAGGCCAGGCCTCTGGATGGAAAGAGAAATTCTTAATGATAAATGTGTTTGATTCTACTAACTATCAATATATAAGCCCATGCTGCATGGTATTTTGGTCACATTCATGTTATACATATACAGTAAAATTACAAACTTCAAGTAGAATGAAAAATTATTAGTACTCAGATGCTACAATTTGGCCCAAAATTTTATAGGAAAAACCCAACACAATATTTCTTTAATAGTTCAAACTGATATGTGTTCTTTGCACTTTACATCTGGACTAACTTTGTACCCCGAACAATGATTGCATTCCAAAGTTACTGTTCTTTGGTTGGATAAAAGGTCTAAATATGATTATGAGAAGCACTAAAACTGTGTTATGTCATAGGGTAATTTAGAAACTGATAAATTAACTGTAGTTCTGTGGAAGAGATAATTTCTAAGTCCAGTATTTTAAAAAGAGAGTTAGAAACTATTTTAGAAATAGTTCTGAATTCTCAGTACCACTTACTATTCATGAGATCTTGAGCAAGGTAACTGACCTCACTAAAACTCAGTTTTCTTAACTGTAAACTCAATATAAAATTGCATTTATGTCACAGTATTATTGTATTGAATGACATGTAAAGCACTTAATACAGCATGTGAGGGGCTTAGTAAATGATAGCAGCTTATATCAATATTGATAAGGTTCACAATAGAAATTTCAATATTCTTTGTTTTATTTCTCATTACTATGTATCTAAGCAATATTTCCTCTTTTGGGGGTGTGTGCATTTGTGTGTATTTCATACATAAATGCCATGTTTGTTTCAAAGACAGTACAGCACTTTCACATTGAATTCTGCAATGCCAATGTGAGCCAGAAACAGTTTTTCTAATTGGATATAAATGGAGATACAGGATATTGTTCTTTGTTTTTATTTCCAGATGCAGAAATTGAGGTACAGTGACCCCAATTTGTTATGTCAAGTCACAAGATTAGTATATGAGATAAGTACATGGTCTGGTTGGTACAGATGCTGCACTGAAGCTATTGCTTAAGAGAATAAAGGCTTTTTACAGGAGTTCCTAGTTGCCTTCATACATAATTCCTTTTATATATGTTATACTTGGGTAACATCATATTTAAATTTGGAAAATAATTTATTGCTTTCAGCAATACATTTATTGGATGAAATAAAGCCCTTAGCTTTGTAGTGCTCATAGAATTATTTTTAATTTTTAAAAATTTTATTGCATTTTGTTTCTATTATCATTCATCTCCCTTGTACCCTTTTCACCTCCACCCATTCCCCATCTCTCACAATCACCACACTGTTGTCAGTGTCCATGGGTCTTCGTCTTTTTTGGCTCAGTCCCTCCTTTCCCTAACGTCCCCTACCTCTAGAACTTTATGCTAAGTGAAATGAGCCAGTCAGAGAAAGACAAATACCATATGATTTTACTCATATATGGAATCTAATGAACAAACTGAACTAAGAAGCAAAATAGAGACAGATTCATACATAGAAATTTTATTCATGTTCTGATGCTTTGTATTTTGAGCCATATATGTTTATATGCATTATCTACACAGACCTTGGTCAAAGATCTTGATTTAAGTTTACTTTTTGACACAGCATAGCTATCACACATTCCATCATTAGAATAATACTTTATGACTATACAATAAGTGGCTTTTTCCTGAAGTTGGTATTTTAATAAGGGTGGAGTGCATCTAAAACATATATCACATTGCAAACTGCATATATTGCCAAGCATTAAGAACACACTAGGCACAAGAGGGAGGTTTTTCTTTTTAATGGAATATGATATTATCTGAATTGTTACTCTTAGGTTTACTGGGTATTTTTATTTGCTTTATAAATATATGTTTGCTAAAGCATTTTAGTTTTATTATTGTAATAGGTTTATGTAGTTCTTTGAACATACATTATTAAACACAAAAGGATAATAAAATCATATGAAATAGGGTTTTAGAATTATGAAATACACGTAAAATTTGTCAACTTTTTTGCATGCTGTCTGGAATTTTGGAAAATGTATCTCACAATCATAAGTACATGTGTGCATGAAGATGTGAAAGGCAAATCTTATTCTAGTTTAGAATCTCTTTCTGGAGCTAGCTGCAGTTTTGACAAATCCCAGAACTGGAAGGATAGATAGGTTATGTAAACAAAGCTAAGCTCCTTCTCCACAAGGGCTCTGGATTCAGCTCTAATTTCTGGACCTGTATGACCTATTCTCACCATCAGGTTCCACATAGGGAATGAGATTACAGATAATTCTAAAATAGACAACATTAAAAAAAATAAAAAAATAAAATAAAATAAAATAGACAACATTAGTTATATATTACTGACAATGGGAACTTTTAATCAACACAAGAATAGGCCTGGACAACAAAGCAACTTAAAAATCAATAACTAATCTTTTAATTGTACTTGCCCTATGACCGATTTAGGGAGCAAAAGTTAGGAATTTAGAAGTAGCAAAATAAGATTTATCTGGTATATAGCATTTAAAACAAGAGGGACTGCACTAAATAAAATAACCTATACCTGGCTGGTGTAGCTCAGTGGATTGAGCACGGGCCTGTGAACCAGACAATCGCAGTTCAATTCCCAGTCAGGGCACATGCCTCGGTTGCAGACCAGTTCCCTGCAGGCCAATTCCCAGCAGGGGACCCATGAAAGGCAACCATACATTGATGTTTCTCTCCCTCTCTCCTTCCCTTCCCCTCTAAAGATAAATAAATAAAATCTTTAAAAAAAATAACCTATAAACTGACTTAGAAATGGCAGCTCTCAGGAAGCTGTGCCAGCAAGAAAATTACTAAGTGTCATCACTGCAGTTTGAAGGAGAGAGAAGAGGCATGGGGAAGAATAGTAATGGGTAATCAGAAGATAAATAGCATGCCATGGCTCAGACTCTTTTTGGAATAATAATATTGCGTGTGTAAATAGCTCTTTGTCATTTATAAAGCCCATTCAAGTATCTCACTTGACTGCCATGATTACCTTATGAGAAGTAGAGCAGGAATTACCTATATTTTATAGCTTACAAAAAACTCGGGGAGAAAGAGGTGATACAGGCTGGCTCAAAGTCATGGTAGTGAACTTGAGGTCTTCAGATCCCTAGTCCAAGGCTCTTTCCATTACTACACATTCAAATTCCAAATTTCACAAGTCTCATTTTCCTATGTTTAAGTATGTTCACCAACACTATAAAAACACAATCACTAAGCACTATTATCAAGGCTTTTTGGTTTGGCTCTCAATGGAAGGCTTGCTCCCATCTATTACAGATATAATATAGTTCTGAAGGGTTTGGTTACATGTGGAGCTCTCTAAAATATATGCTTTCTGTACACACAACCACTTCCTGATTCCACATTGGAATATGGGACAAATCATAAGAAAACTATAACCATAGAAAAATAACAAAATGGTACAAAGCAGAAAACTACAGAACCATCTCACTTGCTTATTCATAATGCTTGGGCTGGAGGCATATTATAAATAAGATCCTGCTGGGGCATGTGGTGGTTTCTAAAGTTAGAGTGGACCTTGCAGTCAGGAATAGCCTGAAGGTTGTCAGCATGACCCTCATGGAATCCTTTGTCTTCTGAACTTATTGCTGTGTGTGATTTCTAAAATTAGAGGGTTACATTGGATTGCTAGAATCCCTCCCCAGCCTACTCTAGGATTCAATTACTTTTAGTTGAGCCTCTCATATCCCCCAAATTGATCATCATTTATTGTGTCACAAAATGAATTTCGGATTAACTGTCTCAGCTGCCATTTATTGAGAATTGGGTCTAGGCTAACCACTGGCCAAAGAGCTCTCTATTTTTCTGTGGGGTCTGCATTTTAACCTAGCATATATATGCAAAGAAAATGTTTTATGAAATTATTTAATCTTGACAATAAGTCCTCCACTCTTCTGGTATTTTATATGCGCCTTGTAGTACCCTAGTCACCTCCTTTCAGTTTACAACATTCATATATTATCTCCTTTTCTTCCCAAAATAATATCTAAGTGCAAAGTGGTTTAGCTCTGTCTTTGTGGGATTAGCAGAGGGGTCAGAAGTTTTGCAAGTTGATTCTCAGATTCCCATTGTTTGTTATTAGCCACCTCCACACTGCCAACAGGGGGTCCTCTAGAACCAAGGAAGGATTTGGGGATCTAAACTCAGCATAACTCCCAACCCCATTCTAACCAAGGTGTATGTGCACAACATAGCCAAGAATTTCATCATCATGCTCATGAGATAAGGTGAACAAGACATTCCTTAGCACCCCAAAGGCTGCTGGGCTGCCCCTACTACCATCATAGCATTCAGTCTGCAGTGAATCCCCTAAGTGGTGAGAGCATGAATCTTTCCCAGGAGAAAGGAACTTCTTTCTGCTCACATCAAAGCCCAATTAAATGCGAACAGGAGTTTGCAGCAAAGAAAGTTAAGGTATATTTAAGGAAATTGTGCCAAACCTGGAGTCACAGTTGAGCTATGGTTCTAAGCCCTGACTCCACAATGGCTTCTTGGACATGGGTTATATAAGGGAAAATTCATTAATCATAGTGACTAAGGGAGTTAGGGTCATGGTCTCTATTTATTGGTTTACACCGGAGTAAAGGGTAATTGATCATTGCATTTGGCCCTGATGTCAGCCATGGTGTTGCTCTCTCTGGTTTCACAAGGGGATGGTTAATAGGCTCATCCTCCTTTTCTGGGTCTGTAGCTGAAACACAACTGGAGCCTAAGTGTTATCTTTTGTTTGGCTAAATTGAGAAGCATTGTTCTTCGGATTATTCCATGCTGATGAGAACTTCACTGTCCTGAGGACTTAATGACTGAGGGAGTAGACATGCAAGGGAAAGGGAGGTGGCTGAGTCAGTTGCACTCTTAGGCTGAACAAGACCAGTTTGAATCAAAAGGAAAGAAGGAGAAAAGGTCAGATTAAAGTAATGAAGTTTCTTCATGGTTACATGCTTCTGAATGAGAATGATGAGAGGAGACAATAAAGATTGCTTTTGTGTGGGGGGCACACCTCAAGTACCCAGCTTGAGTGATAGGGGAGGCTGTGCCACTGGACCCTGCAGGATACCTACTACATGAGGCCACGCTACCAAGACCGGGAGTAATAGCATCTCTACCTAATACGTAGAAACAAACACAGGGAAGCTGCCAAAATGAAAAGACAAATAAACACAGCTCAAATAAAATAACAGTTCAAAACTCCAGAAAAAGAACTATACAAAATGGAGATAAGCAATCTATCAAATTCAGACTTCAAAACACTGGTTACAAGGATGCTTGAGCAATTTAAGAGGATCTCAACAGCATAAAATGATTCAGCCAGAAATAAGGATACACTAATTGAAATAAAGAAGCCAAGAATCAAATCAATTATTCAGAACATAATGAAGCAAAAAACAAAAAAAAATGAGGATAGTGTAAGGAGCCTCTGGGACAATGTCAAGTATTCCAACATTTACATCATAGGGGTGCTGGAAGGAGAAGGGAAGGATCAAGAAATTGGAAATCTATTTTTTAAAATGATCCTAATTTGGTGAAGGAAACAGACATGCAACTTGAGGAAGCACAGAGATTCCCAAATAAAATGGATTCAGTTGACCCACTCCAACACACATCAAATTAAAATGCCAAAGGTTAAAAATAGAGAATCTTAAAAGCAGCAAGAGAAAAGCAATCACCTACAGGGCCATTCCCATAAGGCTGTCAGCTGATTTCTAAATTAAAAAAACACTTTGCAGGCTAGAAGAGATTGGCAAGAAATATTCAGTCATGAAAAGCAGGGACCCACAGCTAAGAGTGTTCTACCCAGCAAAAATATCATTTAGAATTGAAGGGCAGATAAAGAGCTTCCCAGACAATAAAAAATTAAAGGACTCCATCACCACCAAACCATTATTAGATGAAATGGTAAAGACAGTTATTCAAGAAATAGAAGATCAAAACTATGAACAATGAAATGGCAATAAATACATATACTATCAACAACTGACTCTAAAAAACAAACTAAGCAAAGAAGAGCAGTGACAGAATCATAGATATGGAGAGGGTTTTGATGGTTGCCAGTTGGAAAGGGTTTGGGGAAGAATGAGTAAAGAGGTTAGGGGGTTAAGAAGTACAAATAGGTAGTTACAGAATAGCCATTTGAATATAAAGTATAGTATAGGAAATTGAATAGCCAAAGAACTTATATGCACGACCCAGGAACACATACAAAGGTTTGGGAATTGCCTAAGGGAGTGGGGGGTGTTGCTGGGGGGAGGATAGCAAAGGGGAAAAACTGGGACAACTGCAATAGAACAATCAATTAAATATAATTTAAAAAGAAAAGTTTGCTTTTGTATATGCATATCTGCTGACTCTGCCATATAGACATGGGGCCACTAAATTAGAAGATAAGGAACCTGCTTTGACTTCTGTCCTTTTGCCTAAGGAATGAATCTTTAACCAAATAAAAAATGCAAGGACTTTGATTTGAGGATTAAAAAACAATGTTTATGAAGCTCAGGTGTCAGGAATGTAGTAAATACTCAGTAAGTAGTGACTGTTTCAAGCTGTTTTTTTCAAAAATATAATGAGGATATGCAAGTAGAGACCTTGAGTAAAGAAATCTTTCCAGAATCTTGGCGATATAGCCAGAGAGGAATGTAGGATCAAGGTGGCTTTCTAAATTTTGTTTATTTTTGCTTTTATTTTAAAGATGGGGAGATACAAGAGTATAACTTCATGAAAGCCACATCTCACACTCCAACAAATTGTTTTATGTCACAGAAAAAGAAGCACATTCAAAAGAAATGTGTCTTTACTGACATCTTTTCTGTGATGTTAAAGCAGATCCATATCAGGCCTCTGGTACTAACTAACTCATTACTCACTGCCCATCCTCATTAGAACAAACTTCCCTCCTTTACCTTCTCTCTTAGTACTGTTCCTCCCTTTATCTCCCTTGTACCTCACTCAAGTTCTTTATCAAGTATACAACCTTCACCTCTTTTCATTAAGTCCTTTCCTTTTCCTTCCTTTCAGGTCAGGTCATCTCAACAATCCATAGTAATATATTTTTTTTCATCACAAAGGCTAGGAGGATCAACACAGGAGTAGGGGGTAAAAATAATTGGTGGAGCAGGGTCCTTGGAAAAACGAGATTGAGAGTTCAGGTGAAGAAATTAGCTTTGGGTGCAGAACACTTGGTCCTCTGAGACAAGAGCAAAGAAAAGAGGTAGCAGCTATTCACAAGGGGGCTGAGAACTTGAGGGGGCTGGTGACCAATGCCTCTAGTTTTTTCTGTGATGTTAGAGGCAGGGTCTTTTTAGAGAGTAAAGATGTTGATCACTGAGGTGAGAACATTGATGTGGATGAATTGAAGGACAGCCATAGAGAGCATGGAAGAGGAAGCTGATGGAGCTGCCCAGGAATAGAAAGCCTGCCCTGAAAACTCAGAAATAAAAAAAAAGGAAACTTCATTATAAGGGCTAGGAAGATAAGAACATAGAAAATGATGAATATGGGATAAAGGCAGGAAAAAAACAAAGTACGTCATAGAACAAAAAAGAGAAGGCATGGTTATTATAAGGAGTTGTAATTGTGAACAAGGAAATTAGGAAATGAGCAACATTTCCCATACTTGCATTCTTGGGCATTTCCTTCATCCCATCATTCTTTAAGGGATTAAGTGCTTTCATGTAAGTCCACCTTTCCATTTTCCCATTCCACTGACATAAAGAAATAAAGCACATGCTGAATGGGATAGCTTAGTATGGGGAGTACCCAGGGACTGCTGAAATAAGACATGGTAACTGTTTCCTACTTTCTCATTCTTCTTTTATCCTTGCTATTTTCTGTCCTTTTTTTTTCTTACTTAAAAAAAATAAAAATTTAATTTTCAATTACCATTTACATTCAGTATTATTTTATATTAGTTTCAAGTATACAGCATGGTGGTTAGATCATCATATACTTTAAAAAGTGTTCCCCCCAATATTTCCAGTACCCACCTGGCTCTACACATAATTATTACACTGTTATTGAGTATATACCCTATGCTGTACTTTACATCCCCAGGACTATTTCGTGACTACAAATTTGTAGTTCTTAATCTTTTTGCCTTTTCCACCTAGCCTCTTTATGTCCATGGAATGTTCTCTGTATCTGAGTTTGTTTCTATTTTGTTCATTTATTTTCTTCTTTAGATTCCACATATGAGTGAAAATATATGGTAGTTTTCTTTCTCTGTCTGACTTATTTCATTTAGCATAATGTCCTCTAGGTCCATCCAGGCTGTTGAAAATGATGAGTTCAGTCTTTTTTATACCCAAGTAATGCATAAGAATATATGCACCCCTATGTTCATTGAAGTATTATTTACAATAGCAAATATATGGAAGCAACCCATTAATAGATAAGTAGATAAAAAGTTGTGGTACATGTAAACAATGGGATATTACTTTGCTGTGTCCTTACCTTTTTACCCATTGTGTCTATTTTAAGATTTCTCACTATCCGTTTCTCTAATAGCCTTTCTCCATTTACTCATTCCCTAAATTTCTCTTTTTACTTACATTTGTTAGTATAAGGGTTCAGAAAGAGATATGGGGGAAGATAAATTGCAAAAGACAGAAAGTTATAAGAAATTAACTAAATGAGAAGTTTTAGATCGAATGTACAATCTATAAAACAGAAAGAGGCTGTATAATAAATTGGTTTGGTCCTGGCCAGTATGGCTCAGCTGGTAGGAACTTTGTCCCATAACCAAAAGGTTACGGGGTTGGTTTCCAGTCAAGGTATATACCTAGTTATGGGTTTGATCACAGGTTAGATCAGTACAATATCTGGTCCAGACATGTTCAGAAGGCAACCTCACATCAATGTTTCTCTCTCTCCCTCCTTCTCTCTCTAAAACAGGTGTGTCAAACTCATTTTAACCCGGGGGCCACATCAGCCTTATGGTTGCCTTCAAAGGGTTAAAATAATTTTATGACTGTATAACTGGAACTACTCCTTAACTGTTAAGGAGTTGAAATTACATTCAGCCCTTTGAAGACAACCACAAGGTTCATGTGACCCCCAGTGAAAATGACTTTGACACTCCTCCTCTAAAAGCAATGAAAAAAATTAAAATTACAATGTTCTCGGGTGAGGATAAAAATAAATAAATAAATTGGTTCAGGATTAAAATGAGTAAAAGAGATGAGATAAAGGTAGAAATAAAAACTTATATTAGGAAAATAAGGGAATGAGAAAGTTAAGGAATATGTGTTCTTTAAATTGATGCTATAAAGCAAATTTGGGTTTTATATTCCCATTCTCCACCAATAACCCTAATAGTTATTTTTCAATTATAAATAATTTTTTAATTGCTGATTTTACTTTTCTGGTTATCCCTTCTGGGACAAGAACATAAAATGTTGCTACTTTTTACATTAGACAAAGAGGAGTTTAATGAAAAACTTGGGAGAGGAAGAAAGTGTAGATTTTCATGATTAAACTTCCAAATGACTCAGACAATTTGGAAGGTTCACATTTTCTCTATTAGCTCTTCATCTAAAAACAAAAAGAATTTTCATGCTTTTCTCATTAAGGCTAAATTCACCTCTGTTACTATTCATCCTATTTTCCTCACTTATTACAGTGCTTCAGGTGAACACATACCAGGAACAAATGCAGCCTGAGCTGTTACCAAATAAAGTGAGACAGGTTGGTCATTTCCACCAAGAACAACCTTTACTCTGAAACAGCTCTAGACGTCCCCATCCGACTCGAGGGAAAATCCGTGTGGATAGCACATGGTTTCTGCTAGTCCAGCTCTTTGTCCCACAAAGTGTGCTAGCACATTTGAGTATTCGTTTAATATCCTCTGGACTGTTCAGTTCTCTACCTGGCCGAAATTATGTAAGTGGAATACTTGAATGGGTGGAGATCATTTGAGTGAAATGATAATGTTCATATGTTTAGCCTAAATAATGAATGATTACACTAAGCTTAAGTAGTTAAACATTTCCTAGAGTTTGGCCTTCAGGTCATCTTCTGACTAAAGGTTAATTCAATGTACTTCATATAAGTGGTTATAATATGTGAACAGGATAGAATACATGTTTAGGCTAGTCAATAAATTGTTATTTTTGTTTATTCATTCATCTTTACCCTCAAGCTTAAAGATTTATTTTGTTTCTGATGTGAAAAATTAATCACTTTTTGTGTCTGGTGTTTTATTAATAATAGCTACAAAATATTGAGTGCCTACTTTGAGCCAGGTACTATTTTAGATATCTTTTGTTTACTTTTTAAAGCAAATTTTGAGGCAGATGTCATTAGTTCTATGTTATAAATTATAAAGCTGAGGCTTGGAAAATTAAGGTTCTTGCCTAAAGTCACATGCTTACCTGGAATACAGCCATATTTGAATCCAGACCATTCTGACTCCTTCAACCCATGCTGTCTCTCCATGTGATGCAATCCCACTTTGCTGGGTGACAGTGAAAAGAGGAAAGAAGGCATCATATGGAAAAGAAAAAATGTTCTTCTCCTTCACAAAAAATGTGAAATTTCCTTTAATGAAATGTATGCAGAAATCTGGAACTTAACCTTGATGAAGGACTATGGTATTATTGGCTCTGTAAAGAAGGGAAAGAAAACTGAGCTC
This sequence comes from Artibeus jamaicensis, assembly GCF_021234435.1. Classification (NCBI taxonomy): domain Eukaryota; kingdom Metazoa; phylum Chordata; class Mammalia; order Chiroptera; family Phyllostomidae; genus Artibeus; species Artibeus jamaicensis. The sequence goes on from NW_026522030.1 coordinate 55,040,955, forward strand.
ATTACAAAAAAAAATAACTGTACAAGTGTATCACAGAGCCTATTGAGAGTAAAGGAGGAGAGAATTGGACCTGGACTGTCTTCCCGTTCTTCTGGTGAAGTATTTCTCCATAATCAGTAAGGATCTTTTTAAAGACAGCCAAAGAATGAAAGAAAAGACAAGACATCAATGTTTGCACCTTTTATTTAAAATGTAGTGGGTTTTAGATGTTTCCTTTTTCCCTCCCATAGCCTGTAAAATACTATTTCTAGACAGCTCAATGAAATATTTTTCCTGTGCTATATCTTGGCTCCTTCCTGAGGGCTTCTGCTTTTCCAATGATTGCTGGCATATAAAGGCAATAAACCAGATTCAGGCAATGATTGTGTAGATTCTCAGCCTGCTGCCAGAGAAATGTGACAGGTGGCAGGTAGTTTGCTCCTCCTTACAAAGTGACTTGGAAAGGGACTGGCTTTTAAAACTAAGAACTTTCCATGACTGTGTTTTCTAAACTGGAAAATACTAAAGAGTAGCTCAAATTCAGAGTCTGTTAAGTCTTTAAGAAACTAGTGGAGAAGACGTCTCCCTGCTGTAAACTCCAGTGACGCTCATATTACCAGTTGCCACGCATCCTGCCACATAGCTCAGTCTTACCACATGTGACTAATTCAGAATTGTTTGGAAACTTTAATTATGCCAGAATCCTGGCGGGTGAGATGACTCCAAAACTTGTGTCTAAATTTAGCTACTTTCCCTTTCAACTGTGGTAATTGGCTTCTTCTTCTTCTTTTTTTAATAGCAAAAACTGTTTTAGATTGGGAAGAGTGGGAGGAATGTTTGTTTTGGAGAACCTCTATAGGCACATGGAATCTTACAGTACAGAAAGGAAAGAAATATCAGTATCTCCAAAGACACAAAGGAGCCATAAAACCCAGAGCCTGTTTAGGGACATGTTAATGACAGGAAGGAGATACTGCTTCTACATATAACCTGAATATGTGTGAAACTGGATTATGAACAACATCATAGTGCTCTTCTTGTGGTTTCCTTGAAATTACCTCCCAGCTCTGCTGAACACCAAGTAGGTAGAGATCTCCACTTATGAAGTTCTAAGTTATGAGGAACGGTGCTCATTATCACACAACTCTGTTAGGCAGGACCTCTTTATAGGATATATTTCTACCAGATGGTCAGATGCCAAGTAGAAGGATGGCAAATAATAGGCAGGGAGCATGTGAGACTGCAGTGGATAGGTACTTGAGAAAATCAAGCAACAGAACATAGATGGCTGAGGGTAAAAGCACAATTATAACCCTTGTGTTTTATCCTTAGATATTTTCTTAACTGCAGTAGAAAGGGCAAACTCAACTAGGTCTTGCTTCTGGTCCCCTCATGTACATACTGATTTGTGGGAAGGTACTTAACTAATACCTATGTTATACCTATGTAATACCTATGTTACAGGGTTGGAGAGGTTTTTTGGTGAGAGTGTATTAAATAATTTATGTTAATTTACAAAGTTATTGGGATGTTTTCAAATATTAAAATGTTGATGTTCTCCCATACTTCCATACATTCTTCTATCCATTGTCTTTCCCTCACTCTAAAGGCAGCTTGCTTGCTTGAGTCTTTTTGTTTTGTTTTGTTTTTTTCTTTTCTTTTCTTTTTTTTTTACTTTGAGAACATGAGGAAGGCCCTGAAATTGTGTCTTTTGCAAGAGCTAGGCCCAGGAGGGAGAAGTATTTGTCTGGCCATACGCATCAGATGACCAGAGTTTAGTTAAGCTACTCTAGGCTAGAACTGTCCAGTTGACTCAGAATCATCAAAAAGTACTAAAAAGTGATAGTTCATTTAAGCCACTGAGTTTCAGGGTCATTTTTCACTGAGCAATAATTAACAAATGTGAGACTTTAAGATGACGGAACTACCCTGATTGACTGTCCCATTTAACTGAGGTGGAACCTTGAATTAACCAAATATTTGTTCCCAGAAAGACTGTTTTAAACTGAAAAATATTGTCCCAAGTGACAATGATACATGTAAAGTAGCTATCATTTCCACCAGACCGAAGTTGAGGGCTTGCGATGCTGCTGAGTTCAGCTACAAAAGAATAAAGAAAATTACATTCCTGTGTTCCTCAAACTTCAGTGTGCTCATGAATCACCTGGGGTCTGGTTAGATGCAGATTCCCATTCAGTTAGGCCTAGATCTCCAGATCACACTTCAGATTCCACATTTCTACCAAGTTTCCAGGTATTGTGGATGCCACTGCTCAGTGGGCCAGACTTTGTGTAGTGTGATTACCAAGTGCTTGGTACCTGATCATGGTAAATGATAGTCAACAAATGTTGACTCCTTCTTCCTTCAGTGCCCTCCTCTCTCTTTATCCCACCTCCCCAAGAAATCTCAGATAAACAGATTTGACCCCGCCCCCAAATGCCCTCCTGTCCTTTGGGAATAAGTTTCCATCTTTGTCACATGTTTCCTTCCTCCAACCTTTGTAGTCTCATGAGCATCTCTGATATCCCCTAAACTGCTAGGATCTCTGATATCCATCTGGTCAAAACCAATGGACTATTTTTTCACTTCTTCCTCTTTTTGACATTTCTGCTCCATTTGTCAGCACTATTTCTTTACTCTTGGAATGTTCTCCTCCCATTGTTCTGCTAGTTGACTTCTGTTTCTGCTTGCACGTCTCCTTGATTTCATTACTCTCTCATCTTCTCTACCTCTCCCTTTCTCTCCATACACTCTTTCTAAACATCTTACCAAGACCCCCCTGTATTCACATCTAAATATTGCTTTGGGCTTTCATCCCCCACCCCACCCCTTTTTTGTCTACTCAGTAGCAAACATTCACAGAAGCCCCCCCCTGTTGTGCCAGACCAGGGAATACAGATATAAATCCTGCCCTCTAGGAGCATACATTCAGATGGGGACAGGCTGAAGGCAAAAGTTGGAAGGGGAAGGTCATTTAAATGATGATCTTATGGAGATTCTGGGTTATTATTCTCCTCTTTACCCACCATAAACAATATGATCCAACAAATTTCCCACCTAAAGGTTTCCTCAAAATCGACCTCTTGCCGGCATTTCTTGGGCAATTCCCTGGCCTGTGGCTTTATCATCTATCCAGATTCCCACATTCGCCTCCAAGATGTAGGGTTGCCAGACATCAATTGAGGGTGGGGATGGTATGACTCACTCTATGGGGAAATGAATCAAGTGTCTCCTCTGTAAATAATGAGGAAATTTCTTTCTATGGGTTTAAAAGATTTTACTTTTCTTTTATGTTACTTCTTGAATTTATTTTGAATAATGCATTAGTACAATGAAATTTTTAAATGTTCAAATGTTTTATCTGAATAACATGTAACAATAAATAATGAAGCTTCTTTTTAGCCTTTTATAATACCTCTTACATATAGGAGTCTCAAAAGCTTTTAGTAATGTTAGCTGTAATTTAGTAATGTTAGCTGTAAAATGAATGTTAAGTTTTAACTCCAAGTATAAAAAGAATAATTATCCATCTTCAAAATTTCAGCCTTTTAAAAAGCACAAAATTAATTTTCAAATTCTCGATATATGATGAACAGTGGTTTTCCCAACTCCAGTAGTACTTGGCTGACATTTCACTTTATGCTTGTCACATTTATAGGCCTAAACTAGCAACACATGGTGCAGGAAGGGAGTTATAGGCAACTGGTGGCAGGATTTGTTTTAAATGATGTGAGAATGTCATTTACTCATTCCTGTTCCTCAAGTAGCTTTCCCCTCACCTGTATCCTCTTTATTCCAGGCTGAAATGATAATAATAATTTTATGACAGCACATAAGTGCCAGTGAAGTCAAGGAATATATAATAAAACAAGTGTCTGAAAACCATTAATTTATAAGAGGTGTGCTTAACTATTATAATTTTTAAATCAGCAAAATATTATTTCAATTTTAAGTACTTTCCCCTAGGTTGTAGGAATAGTCTTCTTTTGGGATTCACTGTCTAAAATAATGGATTGAAAGAGAATGCTGAGAATATTATTTTAAACGACGTTGAATATAACACTGTTGGTTCGTGTAAGATGATCGCTAGTTCTGCCATTTCACAGTAATGCCAACAAAATGACACATTGCTGAGTGTTGAATCTTCAATTTGATATGGTTCCGCTTTTTAGCCTTCTGTGGTTTCTCAGCTATGATGGTTAGTGGTGAGGTAATTACCGAAGTCAGGAATAATTAGGGACTATATTACAATAAAGGTTCTGGAATACTAGGGTTCAGAATTCTTTCTCTGTTCCAGGGTAACAGTGTCCCTCCGCACAAATTTGCTATCAGACACGCTTATGACAAATTAAAATTTTTTTTCTTTCAGAGAATATTAAAATGTTTTTTAATTTAATAAAAGGCCTCTCTTTTCTCTTTTGGTTTTTATGGTGGCTACATGTTTATCTGAGCTCGTTCAGTAATTTTGCCTAACTTTATCTGAATTGGCTCTTACTTCTTATATACCTAATTCATAATCTGATCTAGTTCAACATTTCTTCTTCACTTTGTGGTGTTTTACATTGAATTATAGTGTACTCTGCATGCCGTCATTATATTTCCTTTGATATTTCCCTTTTATTCATTTTAGAACCCTCCAAACTGATTTTATAGGATTTCTTTGTTATTTCACACTTATTTTCAATAATGTTTCTCACTTATTGTTGAGCTGAATTAAAAAAAATAATGTTCTTAAGTACTTACCTTTCTGCTTTGTACGCCCCAAATACCTTTTATTGCACAGTTGCCCAAAGTTTCTGTGCTTCCATGAACAAAAACCAAGTTATCCAAAAAAACAATGTGTCAGCACACATCCAAGCTCCTATAAATTATGTGGGAGACATATATTTATTGATGTGGAAAGGATGTCCAGGAAATATCATTAGGTGAAGAAATAATTTTCTAAAACCAAAATATACAGTGGGATCTCATTTTTGTGTGTTTACATAGAACCTGTTAAATATTTTATATTGTGAATGTAACATGTAGAACGAAAACCCTTTAAGGATTGGCACCAACATAAAAAATAATTTTGTAAAATATTTTAAACATGTAAAATGTATAGAGTTAATGTAATATAAATAAATAGTATAATGGCCACATATCTCTGTGCCCACTACCAAGTTTCTTCAGCCTTAATATTTTGCCATATTTGTTGGAGATATAGTTTTAAGGATGTATAGCAGTGTTACCATTGAAGCTGCCTGTACAGCCCTCCTATATTGCATTAGCCTTTCTTTCTCACTCAGGCTATTCTCACCCATGTTTCTAAATTATTACTCAATTTGTAGACATCTGTGAATCACTTTAAATTTTATTTGAAATGTTTCAGGTCCTTTGCCCATTTTTAAATTGGATTATTTCTTTGTTTGTTTGTTTTGGTGTTAAGTTTTGTACGTTTTTTATAAATTTTAGATATCAAGCCCTTATCAGATGTATCGGAGAACACGTTCTCCCATTCCATGAGCTTTTTTATTTGTTGATGGTTTCCTTTGCTGTGCAAAAACTTTTTAGTTTTATGTAGTCTCATTTGTTTATTTTTTCTTTTGTTTCCCTTGCCTGTGAAGATATATCAGATAAAATATTGCTATGAGCAATGTCTGAGATTCTACTACCTATGTTATCTTCTATGATTTTTATGATTTGGGGTCTAATATTTAAGTATTTAATCCATCTTGAATTTAATCTTGTGTGTGGTGTAAGAAGATGGTCTAGTTTCATTTTTTTCTGCATGTGTCCAATTTTTCCAACATCATTTATTGAATAAACTATCTTTAGCCCATTGCATTTACATACAGATGGCCAATAGACATATGAAATTATGCTCAATGTCACTAATCATCAGAGAAATGTAAATTAAAACTACAGTGGGATATCACCTCACACCTATCAGAATACCTATCATCAATAAATCAGCAAACAAGTACTGGTGAGGATGTGGAGAAAAGGGAACCCCTTTGCACTATTAGTGGGAATGTAAATTGGTACAACTACTGTGGAAAGCAATATGGAGATATCTCAAAAAAATTAAAAATGGATCTGCCTTTTGACCCAGTGATCCCACTTCTGGGAATATATCTAAAGAAACCCAGAACACTAAGTCAAAATATCATAAGCACGCCTATGTTCATTGCAGTATTATTTACCATCACAAGATATAGAAGCAGCTGAAGTGTTCATCAGTAGATGAGTGGGTAAAACAACTATGGGGCATTTACACAATGGAATACTAGTTGGCTGTAAAAAAGAAGAAAATTTTATTCCTTGCAACAGATTGGATGGACCTGGAGAACATTATGCTAAGTGAAATAAGCCAGTCAGAGAAAGACAAATACCATATGATTTCACTCATATGTGCAAGCTAATGAACAAATTGAACTAACCAGCAAAATACTGACTGACTCATAGATAGAGCAGGATAACAGCTAAGGGGGAAGGGTCTGGGAAGGGACTGAGCAAAGAGGTAAAAGGACTCATGGATATGGATAGCAGTGTGGTGACTGTGGTGGGGAGGGAAGTGTAAGAGGAATAAATGGTGATGGAAAAATAAAATTTAAAAATTGTATTTTTTCTTAATGTGTCTCTCCAATTTTCCCAACATCATTTGTTGAATAAACTATCTTTAGCCTATTGTGTGTACATACAGATGGCCAATAGACATATGAGAAGATGCTCAATGTCACTAATCATCAGAGAAATACAAATTAAAACTACAATGAGATATCTTTTTTAAAAGAACTTTCCAATATAAAAAATAGTAAATAAATAAAGTGGTTCACTTAGAACATGATATTATACAACTTGCTTTTTTCCCTCTTAAAATTTTATTTTTTATATTTGTCCATGTTGACACATCATTTTAGCCCACTTATTTTAATTTCAGTATAGTATTTGAATGTATGAATATATGTTAGTGGTTTATCAGTTCTCCCATTGACAAGTATATGGGTTATTTCCAGTGTTGTGTTGGTTGTAAACATTGCAAATGAAGTTTTTAAATGTTAATATGTGTTTTTTATTATCTTTTTATTGATTTTGGATTTAATTGCATTATTGTGAGAGAACGTTATCTGTGTTATAATAATTCTTCAGATTTTCTCTGAGCCCTATTTCATGGTTATTTTCATAACTGTTCAATGTAGGTTTGAAAAGAATCTGTTAACAGTCTAGAAGTTGGTTGCAGGGGCATGAATTGGTTGTTCACATATTGCCTCTTCTACTTCTTTAGTTTGATTTATTCGTTAATGACATATTTTTAATTTTCTCCTAAAATTCTCAATTTCTAATAATTATGAAAACTCCTACTTTATATATTTTGAGGCTCTATTATTGAGTACATACACATTCAGAATTGCTATATCTTTCTACTAAAGAACTTGTGTTCTTTTTTATATGTAATGATCCTTTTCATGCCTATAAATAAATGCTTTTTGCTTTATTTTATCTAATGTTTATCATAACTAGGCCTATCTTATTTTGGCTAATACTTGCCAGCTAGTTTCTCATCTCTCTACTTTCAATCTTTCTATGTCCTTGAGTTTTACATGTCTCTTATAAAAATATATTAATTTATCTAATTTAATATCTGTCCATTTAATAAGTTTAGTCTTTATCATTTATTTTTATTTTTATTTATTTATTTTTCAAGTACAGTTTTTTGTCTATTTCTCCCATTCCAGCCCCCCCGCCCAGTGCTCCCCACCTCCCTCCCATTTCCACCCCCCTTAGTTCTCATCCCTGTATCCTTCATATTTGTTCCTCCAAATCCCTCCCCTTTTCCCCCTTAAATTCCCTTCCCTCTCCCCTCTGGTCACTGTCCCCTTGTTCTCTATTTCAGTGTCTTTGTTTTTATTTTGCTTGCTTGTTTGTTTTGTTGTTTAGCTTCCTGTTAAAGATGAGCCATTTATTTTTATTAATGACTTATTTGTACATATTTTTACACTCTTAATTTGTGTTTTATCTCTAATAGAGTTTTTGATGTGCTGCCTGCCTTTTTTGCTTCAGCCTTTTTGTTTTCTGCCTTTTGTTTTTCAACACTTTTACTATTCTCTTCCCTCTCACTGGTTTAGAATTTAAATTTTCTAGTTCAATTTTTTGTTGAGTAACATTAAATATTAACACTGACATTTGATTTCAATAAGTTAAAATTAATTAATAGTTTGATGCTTTGCCCAAGCAATACAAAGACCTTAGATTTCTTTTTACCCTAAACTACTGCTGCTCCTCCTCTTGTTCCTCCTCATCCTCCTCCTTCTTTTTAAGAAATTGAACAAAACTTCTTTTTTATTTTTGGCTTACTTACTAAGTAGAAAGACTTCTTCAGGGCTGCATGTTGGCCATGTCAATAAGTTATTCCAGGAATTGCTTTCTATGCATCTTCTGAGTAATTTACATAACCCAGTTGTAATCTAGTCACAAAATTAAAAATTTGTATTAAGCAACAAGTATATTTCCAGCAACAAGCCAACTGTACTGAAGTGTGAAATGAAACTACTCAGTTTTTTTCTTCTATCCTGTCAAAATAGATACACTACATTTTAATTGTGAAAATAATTTTGACAATCAGTTCAGCCAGTTCGTACTATAGTTCTTGTTAAGAATCTTAAGCTCTATAATTTTTATTACTCCACTTATGTCTTATATCCTAAGTCTGGGAGATTCATATGCACTATGTAGCAATAAAACTTTGGCAAGCCCTCATAGAAAAAAGATTTCATATTATACATTCTCCTCATCAATATATTAACTTTTGAACATAGGAGTTAATTCTTGGTGAGTACTTTGTAAATACAGATACAGATGAACACCGTGTTAATGTGACAAGAAAAAGTAAATGCTATAAGGAAAAAATGATTGAAATTATAACCTTTTATGATTGATTTTTAAGAGCACATAATTACAGACAGGTATAGCTAAAGATTCCCACTGAGAGGCACAAGTCACTTCTCCACAGCAGTAACTCTGACTTTCACGTGCATGCATAGTGTGCACTGTTCGAGAAAGGGCTTTTTAAAAAGAATACAAATGAATATGTGCAACGAAATACATTATAAATAAGTGGATAGTGAAATTTAGGTAAGTGAAAAATTCACAAAAAAATGTATTTAATTTAAAACAGAATTTAGCAGAATTTCTGCCATGAGCTCTTGTATACTTATTAGACACGGGGTGTAAATGTGGCCCCCTGCTTCTTAGCAGCTAACATAAAGTGGGGAGGGTGGATGGTTAAGTGATTCATAGTGTCCAAGAGATTTTTTAAAAATTGCTCAATGGAAGCATACCTCCTCTGGCATGGAGACCAAAAAGTAATTTTCCCTGTGGGTATTCATGAAGCCTGAAATGCAGGGTACAATAGTCTTGACAACAAGCATAGTCAATCCCATGATGAGATGCACAGACGTTTTCAGTGTAGGTGAGTACCATCATAAATCAGCAAATATAGTTCATGGTATTGAGTTTTAAAGTGATCTGAATTTTTGAACTATTCTTCATGCAACCTAAACGTCATTTCTCTCCATTAGCCTTTGCGTATGTACTGTATTGCAGTAAGCATGACATTCTTTACCCTGGTAAGCATCTGGAGTGCAGCTAGTCCTCCCTCTTAGTGATAGTGCAGAACCACATGCTGTAACAATCAGCTGCATTGGGTCTGGCCAATATCCTCTCAGAAGTGTTGACAAACTCCCAGCAAGAAAGCCTGAGAAGTCTTCCTCACTTCCCCACGGAGGAAACCAAGATACCTGTGTTCAGGACCAATATTTTCTCAGGAAGCAACTTGACACTCACTTTAGCACACAGATAAACACAGAAAAACTTCAAAGAACTCTCAATTGAAGCACCTACAGAACATGAACCTTTACTATGTAAGTAAGCCTGTCCCAGGGAGTTCTGCAAGATAAACAGGGCTGCATAACCGTAGGCTGAGATAACTGGAGGTGTTAATTTGTTTATGGTTGTTAATTATAGGCTAGATGCTGGGGTCATCTAGTGAAAACGATGGCTGATTGCTTTCCCTGTAAAGTGAGTGATCTACATGAGCCCTTCTTCCTGGCAGTGGTGAGAGAGTTGGGTCTTTCATCCTCGTCCACACCATTGCTAATTAACAACAGCAAAACCATGCTCAATGCCAGGGGATGAGAATCTCATTTATTCTATCGGATCTGAAACATGGTGTGCACTTTTGATAATTAGTCTCTTGTTTGATATCTTTCTCTGTCAAAGGTCTGGCATTTAAAAATCTGCTTTCTTTGCCTGTTCAGATTTTAAAAAGCCTTTTCAATATAATTCTTATCAAAAATACCAAAGAATACATTTTTATCGCAAATGACATTTTTGCCATATTTGCTAAAATTTATAAATTACACTGTGTTTATTTACTTTATAACTCTATCATTCTAATTATTTTAAATAATTAGCACTGAGAAAAATGTTACAAAGTATAGTTGGTCATTTTTTTAGAGATCCTGAATGTGGCATTTTTAAGACCCTATGAGAAATTGTTCTTGGTCATTGTATTTGCATGATTCAGTGTTAACATTTTATTTATACTGGGATGGAGAAGCTGGTTTATCAGGGCACCTCTAACAAGATATTTCTTTTATATGTTGCTATTATGATTAATGAAACCTTAACTGAGGTGCCCCTATAAGACAAACAGAAAACATTTTATTGTGTGCAAGCTGGAACTGTTCAGTTTTACTAGGGACTGTGATTTGATGGCCCTTCTTCAGAGAGGCGCACAATGTCTTCAAGAAGTTTTAACTCCAGGTCTGTATTTCTTTAGCAAAAGTAGAAATATTTTCTTAGAAATATTTTAATTCCTACCCAAACTTTAATATTAACAGGATTTTCTCAGATTTGCAGAAAGGAAAGTTACCCTGGGGTGGCTTGGATGAGAATATTCAGAAATTGTCTCCAACATAATCATATTAAAAAGTCAGATAATCCTGGCCAGTGTGGTTCAGTTGGTTGGAGTGTTGTCCCATAACCAAAAAGTTGCAGGTTCAATCCCCAGTCCAAAAGCATATGAGAGGCAACCAGTTGATACTTCTCTCTTGCATTGATATTTCTCTTTCTCTCTCTCTCTCTAAAAGCAATGAAGAAACAATGTCCTCAAGTGAGTGTAAAAACTAGTCAGATATAAATAATTGAAATATGGGCTTCTCTGACCATCATATTCATTGGCATAGTTATTACTTGCATACTTAATACTTTATGCCTCTTCCAAAATCTGTCCTATAAAAAGTACTGTTACTTTTGCATGCCACTTAATCATCCATGGATATATTCTTTTCTCTTCTTGTTCAGGACAGACCATGATGACTTGAACCTGGTAGGGATTAAAGGGCATCTGAAGGAGTAATAGGGTGAGCCACCTTCTTGACTTACTCAGGAGTCACCCACTTGTAGCATTAAAAATTTCACGCCTTGGGGAACCCCTCAGTTCTGGGCAAACGGGGGTGTTTAATCTTGTAGATAGTTGTCTTGGTCATATTCTTCTATTTTGCACCATTAAAACTTAGTAAAGATAACAGAGAAGAGGACATGGTGATCGCTGAGGTTGACTCCTGACACCCATTTCACCCCAGTATTCTCTCACCCTTTTGCAAATTTCCAGTGTTTGGTTAGAGGTGAAAATGTCTAAGCCAATTTGGGTAAAAAAAGACTTTAAAAAAAATTTGCTGGGGGCTTCTGGAAATGGCAGTTTCTTACTTCTAAGAGAAAAACACTTAAGAAGAGAGAGAAAGCCTCTCTCTCTTATTAAATGCCCTGATGTTCCTAGCAGCCACCTTACCACTTTGAAAGGTACAAGTCTTAGAATCAAACCAACCATGTAGACAAACAAAAAGAAACTGGGTTCCCTTTTGATATTGCTTAGCTTTAAAGTAAAGTAACCCTACCTCTGTCTACTGTTAGGTAAACAGATAAATATTCTAATGTAGAAGCCAGCTTTAATCCAGTTTCTGGTTTTTTTCCAGCTGAAGAAACTGCAGTGATATTTAATTCCTTACCTAGTGGCTGTCCTGGTCGAATGGGTGAAAAGGTTAGCTCATTGAAAGGCAATGATCAGGGAGGAGGAACAGAGCAGCCATGTACAGAGAAGCGATTTCTTCAGCTTTGAAAATACCACTAGGACAAAGAATTTTTTTAAAGAAGAAAGTGAAACAATTGGATGGACCACTGAACTATAAAAAATCATCTGGTGTTGCATTTTAAATCTGCAAGCTGAGTGCTAAAAGGAGCAAAAGGCTTTTAAAGTTTATATGCTCAAAGTTAAGATCCTTGACTCCAATAGCTGAATCTATCCACAGCATTCTTTTTAGTCCTATGCCGCAGGAAGTTCCGTTTTGCTTCTCAGATGTTACTTATTGAATGACTATAATGTCTGTGACATTAGAAATGTACAACCAGATAAAAAGATAGAAATATAAATAAAGGTGCTCATTCTACATGCATGTGCATGTGTGTGAGGGGGGTTTACTTTCTGTAAACTTATTACAGAAAGTTCATTTTATATTCTCAAGTTACAAAGCCAACAGGCTAAAATAATGGTTAAGAGGTAAAGGAAAGTTGATTAGAAAATCAACATGAATTTAATCATTCTATGTCTCCAGATTACATTCATCACAGAGACATACCAATCCAGAAAATAATTACCAAATCTTTTCTAGACAGCATGAGACAATATGAGAACAGCAGGTCTGAAGCAAAAGAAAGAATTCTTTGCATTACACTATTAAATGGAACACTTAATCAGCTTTTTTGCCAAGAAAGAACTTCCCATTATGTTAAGTTATAAATAGGGTTGTGGGAAAATATCTACAAACTGAGAAGATGTGGTTCTGTGTCTGTTGACATTGGTTGTTTTATAAAGTGTTATAGACTCAGTACTTGTCAGAAAGAGTAACTCATGAAGACTTTTGGAAATCTTGGTTTTAAGTAATTTCTTATTACTTAGTCTAAGGTTTGATGCACCAACTTGGTAAACAGTGTGTTTTTCAGGGCAGGTCTCTCAGAGCTTTCTCTTACCGCCACCCTCCCCTACTCCTGCTTTATCCATTTCCAGGTATGTGAGTATCGTTTCAGCTTTCCTGCATCATGGCATGGAAATGCAACAAGTTTTGTAAAATGCATTTCAGAGTAGTACTCTCCAGAAACCAGACTAAATTTGACTTAGGTTTTAAAGAAACAAGTATATGTTCAACAAGCAGTGGCTTTAAATCCTCCTTTTTCCACTAGAGATAAAATAAAAATGAAAAATATGAGTATTGGCTCTTGCTAGGCCAGACCATGACCTGAAGTGTATAGCATTCAGGATAGAATTCAATTACCATGCTTTATTCAGAAATCTTATCCATCGAGGAATGAGGTCATTTAGGTAATGGGACTAGTGGACTATACTTATTCTTTCTCCAAAGGAAGACTTTTGGAATTTGCACTTTAAGTTACATAATGGAAATGGGTCCTCTTTTTAACAGAGCATTTGGAAAAATTAGGTAAGTAGATGGTGGGAGAGTCAGTGCGGGATCAGTTCTGGAGTTTCAGTAGTAGCCCTAGACTAAATGACATTCTGATTTGGATCCATCCAGACTCGCATTTCTCAAGGGCAAACGAGCAAAGAACTCTGAGCCTATGTATAGAAACTCTGAGCAGTGGTGGGAAGGGCAGTTCAATTTGTTTTAATCCAGCTTGGTTGAAGTGGACCACATTTTAGTTTCTTAGGGTCTGTGACACAGATGCCTGTTGGATGCACAATATGCTAGAAGCTACACTAAAATTTACAAATGTGCCAGTTCTCTGAGGAGGTGATGTGTACATCAAAGAGAAAATGAAAGATGCCAATATGTTGTCTTCTGCTCTCCAGATGTTGCTGAAGTGACTTCCTTTCATAGTGGCCTTTCTCTAGAAGGAAACCTTTGCTGCTAATCAGCATTTGATCTAGACTTGAGGCTGAGAATTTCTAAAGCTGGATCTTGCCTCTGAGGAGGTCATTCATAGGTCATCTGTTCTAATCCATGATGCAGGCAGTATTGTTCTTTGTCCAGTCCTGAAAAAACTATTATCCTGTTCATTAAGCACTTGTCCTGTTTCCCAGGTGTTTCTGCCCTTGCAGAGTCTCAGGTGATGCTAAGACAGTTGATTCTTATGGCTGAGAGAATTTAGCTCAGTACGAAATTAGCCAGGAGGTTGACTGAATCCTGGAATGTCAGGTTAGGTCCTGGACTAATCCAACATAAACTTAGATTCTGGTTTAGACAAAGGAAATTTGCTGTCACTCCTTGAAATCTAAAACTCTAATGCTGAAGTTTTTAGTTGTACATTAACATTGTTCAGTGCAAATGTACTCATGCACTGCGTAATAACACAGTCAACGATGGACCGTGTATATAATGGTAGTCCCATAAGGTTATATTGGAGCTAAAAAACGTCAATTGCTGAGTGACATCATAGCCATCATGATGTTGTAGCACAATGCATTATTCACATGTTTACCATAATGCTTGTGTAAATAAACCTAATACTTGATCATGAACAACTATGTTACTGGTTTATGTATTTTCTATACTATACTTTTATTGTTATTTTAGATTATACTCTTTTTACTTATAAAACATTTGACATAAAACACTATGTGGTATTGTGCCAACAGCAACCTCATATATCACATGTTTCCTGAATCTCTTGACTACATCATTTTCTCTTGTGTTTGATTTAATCTCACATTATTTTGTTCAACACAGCCCTTAAGCATACAAAATCCACTGCTAACCTGGCCAGAAAGAGGCCACATAAGGTTACAGGCCTGGAGACAAAATTAAAAGTGCTAAGGACTATGAAGGTGGAGAATTAGGAATAGTAATTGCCTGCTAGTCAGGTATGACCTGTTCCATAGCTATGATCTTGAAAAGCAAAAACACAGTGACAGGATTTGTTAAAAAATCTGCTTTGTTGAAGGTAATGAGAGTAACAAAAATTTGAGAAGAGCCTATATCAGACAAGGAGAAACTTCTAATAACCTGAATTGAAGACCAGACCTAGAAGCATATCTGACTCAGCACCATGATGATCACGACCAAAGCAAAAAGTTTGTCTAAATTGTTGAAAAGAAAAGCTGGAGCTAACTATGATATTGAATTTACTGCTAGGTCTTGGTGGTTTAAATGATTCAAGAATCATTTTTCATTACATAATGTGAAAGTGAGGGGTGAGTCTGCAAGTGCTGATGTGAAGACAGCTGAAGAATTTTTGGAAACTCTAGATAAGCTGATTGTGGAGGAAAATTACTCCAGAGCAAATATTCAATATGGATGAAACTCCTCTATTCTGGAAATACAAACCTAAATGGACTTTCATCCATAATGAGGCCAAGTTCATGACAGATTTTAAGGCTCTCAAAAACAGGATAAGAGTCTTGCTTAGGGTCAATGTTGTAGACTATAAGTTGAAACCCTCTGCGTTCCGGCACAGTGAAAACCCCAGGAACTTCAAGCATTTCAATAAGCACACACTCCCAGTGCAGGATCAGTAAGAAGTCATGGATAACTCAGCTCCTCTTCAGATTTCTTCCTGAATTTCTATGCCAGTGAAATGAGGAAGTATGGAGAATAACATACCTTTAAGATTTTGCTTGTGGTAGTTCTATTTTTTAATTTTTGAGGAAGCTCCATGCTGTTTTCCATAGTGGCTATATCAGTTTAAATTCCCCCAACAGTACACAAGTGTTCCCTTTTATTCATTCACATGTTCACCAACACTTGTTATTTGTTGTCTTTTTGATACTAGCTTTCTGGAAGGTGTGAGGCGATATCTCATTATGGGTTCGATTTGCATTTTTCTGATGACAGTGGTGTTAAGCATCTTTCAATGTGTCTGTTGGTCATCTGTATGGCCAATGGAGAAATGTCTATTTAGAACCTCTGACCATCTTTTAATCAATTTGTTTTCTTTTATGTTGAGTTGTATAGATTTTAAATATATTTTGGATATTAAACCCTTGTATATCATTTGCAAATATCTTCTGCCATTTGGTTTTGCTGATGCCATTTTGTTTTGTTGATGGTTTTCTTCACTGTGCAAATTTTTACTTTGATGTATTCCCATTTACTTATTTTGCTTTTGTTGCCCTTGCCTGAGGAGATATATCCAAAAGAGTATTAATAAGACCAATGTCAAAAAGTTTACGACCCATGTTTTCTTCTAGGTGCTTTATGGTTTCAGATCATACATTTAAGTCTTTAATCCATTTTGAATTTATTTTTTGTATATTTGTGTAAGAAAGTGGTCCAGATTCATTTTTTTTGCATGTATCTGCTCAGTATTCCCAACACTATTTATTAAAGAGACCATCTTTTTCCCATTGTATATTTCTGCTCTCTTTGTCATCAATTAACTTACCATGTAAGTGTGTGTCAATTGCTGGGCTTAGTATTCTATTCCATTGATCTATGTGTCTGTTTTTATTTCAATACCATACTATTTTGATTTTATAGCTTTGTAGTGTAGTTTGAAATCACAGAGCAGATTACCTCAAACTTGTTCTTCTTTCTCCATATTGCTCTGGCTATTTAGGGTCTCTTGTGGTTCCACATAAATTTTAAGATTATTTGTTCTAGTTCTGAAAAATGCCATTGGTATTTTCATAGAGGTTGCGTTGATTCTGTAGATTTCTTTGGATAGTATGGTTATTTTAATTATGTTAATTCTTCTAATCTATGAACAAAGTATACTGTTTCATTTATTGTGTCTTATTCAATAAGAATAGGTTCTTATTTTATCAGGTTCTTATAGCTTCCAGAATTCAGGCATTTCATTTTCTTGGTTAAATTAATTTCTAGGTATTTTATACATTCCAATGCAATTGTAAATGAGATGGTTTTCTTAATTTCTCTGCTTTATAGTTCATTGTTAGTGTACAGAAACACCAAATCCTATATATTAATTTTATAGCCTGTAACTGAATGTATTACTTTTAATAGTATTTTTGGTGAAGTTTCTCAGGTTTTCCATATGTAGTATTGTGTTATCTGCAAATAAACAGTTTTACTTCTTCCTTTCCAATTCAGATGCCTTTTGGTACTTGTGTTCAATTAAATCAGTGTAACATATAACCCAGGTGTTTTTCAAACTGCTGCCTCTGCACTAGAACTCAGAGCAAGTGAATTTGTGTGAGTCCTTTAGGGTCATTCTTAACGATAATTGCTGTATATTTAGTTGTAGCTTTGGTGTGTCCATGGGAGAACATGAGCTTAGGATCATCCTACTCCATCATCTTGACTCCTTCTTCCTGCCATAATCATCTTAATTGGCCAGGTTTGAATCACTCACATTTTTCAAACCTTCATTTAGATTACTTTGTCATTCAAACCACAAGCATCGGAACTCAGCGCATTTCTAAAGACGGGTTTTAAGAAATGCATGTATTACTGTATTTGTAACTATAACTATTTGTATCTTAATATTGATCTAGCTCTTGTACATTCTCATAGAATCCCTGATAATACTTTTTATCTTTTGGCCATGTCATTCACTGTGATCTTGGGATCTCTTAATTTTTAACCCATATGAATAAATTATCATTATCACTAGGTTCAGGTTTGTTTAGATTTCTTATACAATATTTATTTCTCCCCTCTGATCCACAAATGTTGTTCTAAAATGATTTGCCAGTGGTCTATGAGGTTAAATTATAGACTTAGCCTGAGTGAAGAGTATCTTGCTTCCTTTACAATATGATGTCATCCCTCCAAAAGGAAATCCTGCCTCTGGTATTTACTGTTTCCAGGACAAGAAAGGGGAAAATTCTCTGTGCTTTTTAAGTATTATATTCCTTGAATCCATGATGTTTTGATGAAAGTTACACCATTCTATGATAGGCAACCCAAAAAGATTAAAGCTCAAGACAAGAATGTAATAATAATATAATATACTAATTTAAGAGAATTTAGTAATATAAGAGTTTCTTATATACAAGGGCTACATCCTTACTGTATGAGTAAATGAAAAGACAAACAAACAAACAAACAAAACCACTATATAAAAAAGGACAGCCAAAAAAGCTTGCATTTCTCAATGTTAGCACTGAGTGGAAAAAGCAAAAAAAATTTTCCCCTGATTATTTGAACTAAAAATCAATACAAACACTGGTTTGCCACCTGAATTCTCAAAAGTGATTGTAAGTTGCTATTGGATAAGACATATCTAAATTTCAAACATGTTAAAATATATTTTAAAAGTTTGCTTTAGAAACAGTGAAAGGAATTAATTGAAATTGTTTAGAGAGTGGTATTATTTATAGGTTTGCCTATATTTTCTTATCTTCTAATAAGTTTGGGAAGCACCTATATCTATACCTCATTGTTCTCCAAACAGCATTTCCAGATATCTCAAGGTCATTTATCACTGGATAAACCTCTCTGGGTTCAACTCCCATCCTCCACAAAGATAGAACAAGTTAGAGGCTAATATCCATGATGAGGTGTGTACACTTTAAAGACCCTCAGAGCAATACAGTATTGCCTTGCTCAAAGTAGTGTACATCAAAATGTAATTGTCAGATGTAAAATGACACCGAAAATATATTCAGGTTAACAGCTGGCTTTATGGTATTGGTTTGTAGCACTCTCTTTCCATCAGATACACAGTAGACTATCATCTTACTAAATTTCTCAAATTAAGTGGAATCATACTTCACATTCTCATTGCATGGTTGACTCTCAAGAAATACCCTGATTTTTCTTGTGATATATATGCAGTGGAATTACTTTGTCACTGACTCATATATCCTCCCATGGTGTTAGAAAAAAAATAATGTTGTCATAATGACAAAATAGAAGTATGAGACCATATGGGCTTAAAATACTTTGAAATGATTTTTTTCTTTACACTAAAAATGACCTGGAAGCTGTATTCATTAGGTACTAGTTATATGCAGATTTTTCTCAGATTGAGTTAGATCCGTTGTTTCTACTCCAGAGCATTAGTCCAGTGATTAATGTTAATTAAGTCTGGAAAACTCTGCACACTCTGTTCCTCTCTTAAAAAGTCACAGCACACGTTTGAGAATTAAATGCTCTGAGTGGCCTGGCAGTGCGGAAACCTAGTCAGCTTTTTACAGCCACTACCAAGAAACCATGACTTTCATATAAAATCTATTCTCCTTTGCACTGCACAGTTTAAGATTCTAGAGAACTGTCATTCATTTTGATTCTGTTAGCAATGATTAGAGAGGCAGACAGGATGCAGAATGGGTAGGACCCTATGGGCTGTTTTAATGGGAAGCTATTGAAGAATTTTAGGTAAGAGAGTAATCTAATTGGATGTGCTGTAGAGATGAAGAAATCAAATTTCCTTCATCAGTAAAGAGTTTATTTCTTTATTCAACAAATATTAATGAGTATATGTTATATGCCAGGCACTGTGTTAGATGCTAAAGAGTAAGATTCAAGAGATAAAGTGAATGTTAAATTCTAACATGACAAAATGATGGTCATCACCAGGGCCAGAATCTTAAGATAATATGTAGGAGAAATGTCATGATAGGGAACTTCAATTCAACACACATTCACTCGGTATTACTTGTGTGCTAGACAGCTGTTCCCTCTTAAAGTAACAGAGGTGCATCTAGTATATTCCAGGCTGCTGGGGAACCTATAAGATTGTGGGAGGAGCTACCTCCATTTGTTGTCAAGTGTCAAACATTTGCAGAGCAAGAACTAAAGAAAGCAGAATGTTCTTTCCTTTGCCCTGAGACACTTCATAAACTCCAGGATTGAAGGACAGTCTAGTTCCACTCTCCACTTACAATTGATCTAATATGTTTAAGTTTCCATTTTAGAATATACTATTCCATAACTAAAAAATAATGTAATGTATTATCAGAGACAATAGAAAAACATAAAAAATAAAATGTAAATTAGTCATAGTCATAGAGATGGCTCGCTCCAAGCCAGAGATCGCAAGGTTTTCTAGGGGTGTCTTGGTTCCTGACAGATTCCTACAGTTGCTCCCAGTCCACATATGTTCTTAAAATAAACTCTTTAATAAGCAGAGAAGTGTATCTGTTCATGTAGTGACAACCACGATAACAACAACCAAAAAACCTGATTAGTTGCACTATGGCAGTATAAATTAGGGGTGATCAATAACAATGGTTTACTTGGGAATGTGTTTTTTAGCTGTTGGTGCTCAAGATGGTGTTTTCCACTATGTTCTTTTACTTAAATCTAACTCTAGCAACTTCATATTTTCAAATTCTTGAAGTTATGATATTTTTATAACAAAGAAATAATACCTTCATTATTTATTGACATACTTCTATAAGACTTTTTCCTAAATGTGTGACCTATATATTATTTGATCACCCTATTGTATTTCAGCCAGTTGATGATATTTTTTATAGCAAGCGTAGAGACAAAATTTAGTCTTTTTCCCAGTGTGATTAGTCAGAACAATTTTTATTGATACTTTTAAAAAGCTTCTTTCAACTTCACATCTCAGTAGTGGTGATATAATGGAAGCTTTTGTGATAGTTGTCAAATGTGGAAAACCTTTATCAAGCTTCTTTCATATTGTGTTCCTGCAGGATACTTACTATAGCGTTGTGCCATCCAGGCAGAGGAATTCAAATAAAGTCTATTTTGTACTTCCCATAAAAATATATGATGTATTTATAATTGTATATAGAATATATTTCTAACAGGAGTGAATTTTCATTTTGACTTGGTGTCAATGAAAACCAAATTCTTAGCTTAAAATTTTTATATGTCTAATGAATAGAAGAATTCTCCACAAACAAGTTTCTGGTTGCATACATTCCAAACTTTGTTTCTACTCATTATTCACATACTTCTGGTGTTAAGTGCCCCTTACATCAGACTAAATCCCAGTGGGACCTCTGGCCTTGCACTTTGGCATCATGATGCTGGGTGAGTCAATACAGTGGGTAGTCAGAGTATTCCTGGAAGCCACTCATATACCAAGGCAGCTAGCAATAAGGGAACTATAAACAACATAAATACACCTCACTAAGTACAAACTAAATCTACCTTAATTTCAACTTCCCCTTAGCTGCGTTTCAAAAATGTTCTTGATCACTACAGTGAAACTTGACCAGAGACAAGTATAATGAAGGGGAAATTGAAGTGGAGAGAGGCAGCAGGCTTAACCAATTGTGGTTTGAATATTTTATTTCTGTAATTTTTTTGTAAAACCTAAACTCATATGAACACATTGGTAGGGCCCCTCCCAGGATCTTGGAAGGGGCTCAGCAGTTGAAGAATCTGAAGCTTAAATTTCATTAGCTTTCTACCTCTGAGTTTTATTTTTCTCTTGTTTCCAACTGACTTAGGCTTTTTCTACCCAACTATACCTTTTTTCTATTGCATGCCTTCCTCTTACAGTTTCTGCTGACTCCCATGAAGCCCAGTTCTACTTTCTAACTTCTTTTCCTACAGCCCTTCAGCTTCACTGCTTGCTTCTTTCCCCTCCAGAAGTGGTTGCCTTTGGTTTAAGTACCAATGCCTAGAACAGTTGCCTAGGGCAGGGCAGGGAAGACTGGAGAACAGTACCACACGTTTTGAATGGGACTGCCCCAAGGTATCACCAGATTCTGGCATCAGGAATGTGAGTCAAGGAAGTAGGCCCGCTGGGTGTTGAGACCCACCACTCTTGGTTAGTGGTGGATAGAGCACATTTAAAGAAATGCTACCTGCCCTGATTGGTATGGCTCTGTTGGTTGGGCATTGTTCTGTGAAGGGAAAGGTTGCTGGTTCAATTCCTGGTCTGGGCACATGCCTGGGTTACAGGTTCAGTCCTCAGTTGGGACACATTCAAGAGGCAGCCAAATAATGTTTCTCCCCCTCTCTTTCTCCCTCCCTTCCCTCCTCTCTAAGAATAAGTCAATCAAATCTTTAAAAAAATAAAGGAGTGCTACCTACCTCTTGATTACTATGTTTCTCATAGTCTTTCTATCACAATCAATTCTCTTCCTCAGAATATTGATTTATCACCTTTAAAATTCTCATAAATACACTACTTTGGAATAGTGTGTTCAGGGAGAGGGACATCAGATGTGCTCCTAAGGAGCTTCCCTTTAACGAAAAACAGAGGAATTTAGGGGGCAAGCAGGATCCATGACTGGCATTTCTAGTACAAGTATTTAATTTTGATGTAATATATGCATATGTAATATGGAATTTCTCATTTTTCAGAGTTGTTTACCTTTAAGTGAAAGCAGTATTACTACAAGTTATCTGGTGATAAGTGAAAAGTTATTCTCATTTGCGTGGACCTTTTGACAGATCTTTGCCTCCACCCAGATCCTCCTCCTCTTCCTTTGAGCTTCATGTGAAACCATGCAG
Organism: Artibeus jamaicensis; assembly: GCF_021234435.1. Classification (NCBI taxonomy): domain Eukaryota; kingdom Metazoa; phylum Chordata; class Mammalia; order Chiroptera; family Phyllostomidae; genus Artibeus; species Artibeus jamaicensis. The sequence goes on from NW_026522030.1 coordinate 55,063,331, forward strand.
AAGACCCACTTTTCTGAAGCCATCCTTACTCCAGATCTACTTTTGCTCCACTATTTATTTTCACAGTAAATACTACTACGTATTTCACCTGCCAGCTTCCCAAGGACAAAAAGATGCCCTTTGAACTTGATTTCTGTGTTGTCCTTCTCATGTAATTGGTCAATAAAATTTATCAATCCTAAGCTTGAATATCTCTCAATTCCTCCACTCTTCTCTGTCTTGCCACCATTATCATCAATGTGGCCCTCACTTCATGGTGAGCGAAGGCATCAGCCTCTAAATGGCCACTCTTTTCCTCATTGCGCCTCCCTCATTTCTGGTCTAAATCTTTTAAAATCAGTACCTAAATCAGCTCTAAATCACTAATCCCTTCTTGTCCTTCCTCTGCTTAGAGTTCCTCAGGATGAAGTTTAAATCTTTTAGTCCTTGTTTGTCAGCTTTTTCAAGCCACTCTTAACACCTTTCAGTCTATGACTGAATGTCATGCTCCTTCTCACCCTTAGGTCTTTGCATCTTTTGGCAATGCCCCCCAAAACACCTTTCTGCCATTCATTACTTAGCATGTTAATTGCGGTTGTTTGAACTTCATGCATGGTCTGGGGATTCCAATGTCCCTGAATATCTGGTCTCCAAACTGTGGGTTTTCTTTGCCTTTTAGTATGCCTCGTAATTCTTTATTGAAAGGTAGATATGATGTACTGAGTAAAGGGGACAACTGTAAGTAGGCTTTTAGAGATGTGATAGTAAGATATAGGGGAGAGGAAGCCTTCAACGGCCCTATAATTGGATCTCAGTCTTTTGGTGAGCCAGTGCCTCTGGACCCTGAACTCCACACATGCTTCTCAATCCTCCATCTCGTGGAATAGGATGGCTAGAGTGGGCTGGAGTAGGGTATTTTCCTTCCTCTGGGTCAGTTAGCTCTGATGTAACCTCAGTAGTTACTCCTGAGGGCAGATTTTGTTAAGAACAGAATGCTCTGGTATATTTTTATATGGTTTCTTTTTTTCCTTCCACCTCCAGAAGCATGAGAAGATTTTTCTCTGCTATTCATTATGAGGATCAAGATAAGCTTCTGGAGGTAAAACTCACAAAAGTGTGGGGACCACCCTGTGACTATGTCTTCCTGGAATTGTTGACTCTCAGAATTGTTCACACAGAGCCTCCAGCGAGTCTTCAGTTGCAGTTTAGCTCATCCTACCCTGGTTCTCGTGCTCATGGGTGTCTCTGCTCACAGATTCCTGTCCCACTCACTGAGCTCTGTCTGATTCTCTGGAACCACCTGCCTGCCTGTCTAATTTTGGGGACAGCATTTGCCCTTGACTGCACTTCTCTTACAGACCTAAGAAAAGTTGTTGATCAGTTCAGTTTGCTCAGCTTTTAACTTTTCAGGATGGAGTGGCAACCTCCAAACTCCTTACTTTGAGCTGCTCCTTGAGAAAGAGGGCCTTGCTTACTTTCTCTGCCTCACAGTAGCCCTTAGCAAGCCTCACACACAGAAGCTATCACAAAATGTGTTTGATACCTGGTTGCTGAATAACCAGTTAATGAATTAATGATGTTTGTAGTCTCACAACCTTGAGTTGAGGTCTGGACGTAGGTACAGCTTGCCTCTGTCTACCACACTGTCTTCTCCACCTCAGACTCCTATCTCCCAAGTTCACTGGCTCCAATCTGATCTTTATGTTGCTTCTGACAGTTTTCTTTCTTTACCTGCAGTTTAAGGACATTTATTAGGTTACCCAAAAAGATCTTTAATGAATACTTTTATTTTTACATGTATTTTTTACGTGTATTAACTTTGAGTGGTTTGGGGTTTTGTTGGTGGGGAGAAGTGATGATGGTTGTAATATCTAAGCCTTTCATGTAAAAATAAACTTCCAAGTAATTTCTCAAATGTAGCTCCCCATGAAAAGATCAATAGAAAGAAATAATGATGAGGTTATGGCCTTCTGTTCCATCACTTTATGGGTTGTAATAAAATCATGTCATATAATTTTCATAAGGGTGAGATTATTGTATTCTGTCTTTTCTCATAGGAACTTCTTTCAAGAATATTCTACTCTACCACAGTCTAGTTTTTCTCAATCTAAGTCAAGTAACTTTTCTTTTGTGTACCTGAGATAAGTTTATGCTTTTTTAAGTCATTATTATTTTATAAAAAACATTTTATTTTTTGCCTTATTCTTCATTTTTTTACTTGGTATGAATAACTCTTTAATATTTCAAAGCCCATTTCCCCCGCACTACCAAACAATGAAGTATGACCATTGCAGTGAACAGTTGTGAGGGATTTTGTGAATATTCGAATCTAAAAAAGCCTCATTCTCCCGTAGCTCAAAGGATGCAAATTTCATGTGTTTCTAGCTGCTTTGAACCCACAGGAGCCCAGGTCTAAATCATACCAGGGTTTTGTGCACCAGGCCCCTGTCAGCCTCTGAGGAGGTACCCTGCTGATCTTGACCTCTTTCAGAATGGCCAGATGATGAATGCACCCAGGCTTTCCTTTGCAGCTTCATTCCTCTCAACCCACCTAAGCACCTTTCAACAAATAGACTGAGTATCTTAATCAGTTGTTCTCCTCTCTCATCATTTCTCCTGTCAGGATCCTGGACTTGTGCCTAGTAGAGGAAATCACAGTAAATTTCCATTTACTCATCAGCGGGATTTCCGTTAGATTTCTAGGTGCCACCACTGAGAGTTGTGAAGTCTCCCATTACAGAAGCTGAACAAACTAGGTGTTCTCAGCACCCCTGCCTCCCTAGAATGGAAAACCATTTTTCACCTCTTTGTTCCACTTCTCTCTTTTCCATATTGTCTCCAATTGCTCTACATACCCCACTCCCATCTTCTTCGATTCATCTCTGCCCCACTTTGCCTTTGGCCCCTGGATTTAGTCTGCCGTCAAGTCTTGCCAGCTACTTTCCCGAGTAGAATTTCCTGAATCCCCCCTATCTCTTTATTTCCAGAGCCTGATTTCCCCTCCAGCCCCTAAGTGCCTCTAGTGTTTCCTCTCCTTCCAGCCTCAAGATGGAAGATTTAAGACTCAACTTTCATATTTTCTTCTTTTTCTCATGATCCTTTACACTTTCAACTATATTCAAACAGTGACAGAATTATTGTTTTTCATCTGAGGGCAAAGCTATTGCCTGATTTTCCAGTTGTATCAAGTACACCGAACACTTCTGATTCACTGGCCTTCAGCATTTGTTTCTCACCTTCAGATGCCTCCTGGGTTTTCTCCATTTGCTCACATAGGCAGCAGCTCAGCCATCTCCAAACTTTGGAGTTCAGGAAAGGGTGGACATGGAAGATGTTGACAATGACACAGGAAAGCCAGGCAGCAGATGTCAGGGACACTTTTCCAAACCTCCATGAACATGTACACTTTAAATGCCAGGATTAACTTTACAGTTTTGGCCTTGGACCACTCTGTGTGCTAGGATTGCAAGTGCCAGTCAGGCTAAGGAAAAGATGAGGGAAGAGAGGAAGGATTCTTCTTAGAAAATTGAAGCATGGAGAAAAGAGTTACATATGGCTCAATTTGACTTAAAACTGGTATAATATTATGAGTTGCCTTGAAGTGCATTTCTAGCAGTGGCTAAAATTTTTTTCAAAACAGTGTATTTCGTTTAGATAAAGGAGACTTAGAGAGAAAGAGGCAAAGTAGCATTTGTGTCCATTAATGTAATCTTGTGGGTATTCCTCCTTGCCTGATAATTTCATGGGCCCAAATAGCTGGGTTTGGCTCTATTTCTTTCTGAAAAATAACTGTTGGAAAACATTTTTGCTTTCCCTAAAAAATTATAAGCAGAAAAAGTTACAGAGAAGTTACCAAAATAATTTATCATATATCTTTAAACCTGGTTGTCTAGCCCTTGTTGGGAATGTTAAGTCTTGAAAAAATTATGTATCTGTTATCAAATTGACAAGACAAACAGATCGAAAACAACCCACTCATGTTTTAGATATTCCCTCAAACACTTCTTTTCTACACCAACTCATGGAGGTTTGGGTTAAAGAGCAATCCCCTTTTCCGTTACTGACAGCTCACTGAGGAGAGGAATCACACAGCCTTGGGTGGAGAATGTCCCATTCAGAGAGTTTGCTCATGAGAGTGACAGGGAAATGGCTCATTGTTCATTTCCATCCTCAGCAAAAAAACACTGTGATTGCCTTCACTCTTCCAAACGATCTGAAGTTGTTAACATTGGTATCTGTTGTATTATATTCGAGGTGCTCCATTGCATTGTGTCCCAATACAAGCACTAGGACCCTAGAGATACGGAGTGAAGGTCTGGGTCCATGTCCTTAGCCTGCTGTTTGGTAAATGCATACTAATGGGAAAGTTTTGTTTTTTTTTCATATCTGTAAAACAGAGGTCATAATACTAATAGCCACTTCTCAGGGAAGCTGTGAGAATCGAATTTGAGAAGCAAAGGGAAAAAGAAGATTTGAAACAAAAACAAAAGATTTATCTATTTACCCATTATTGAGTTCCTGATACGTATCAAATTTTCATATAGATACTGGAACTATAAAAATGGGAATTGAACCCCATCTCTATGGTTTTTTTGTCATCCAGTAGAAGCCATATTCAGACATTTAAACAAGGAGATAATTGCTTTAATTAAAGTGTATACAAAGCAAAAGAAGAGTGGAGAAATAATTCAAAGCTGCCTTGGGGAGTGGGGAAGAAAGCTTTACAGAGGAGAACAGCATTTGGGCTAACTTGAGGGTTGAGTAAAATGTTGCCAAATGAGCAAACAGTGGGAATTGATCCAGGGAGAAAACCCTGTGCAGACACAAAGGCTTGAGAGAGCCTGGCACATTTATAATCTGGAGCTGAAGGGAAAGAGCTGAGCTGGAAAGATTTGGAAATTCTCGTCTTATAGGAAACGAATCCACGATAGCATGAGAGGAGATGAGAGCTAAGGATGGTTTCAGGTGGATGACAGATGGGAAACCCATGAATGAGGAGTAGCAGCTAGAGAAGTGGATGGAAAAGTAGAAGAAACAAAGATTTTAAAATTAATGGGGAAGATAATTTTAAGAAGGTGTGGTAACAATGTCATATACAATGGACAAAGGTATCCACTGGATTAAAAAATCCCAGAGATCCTTAAAAATTCTTAGTGAAGATCAATGAAGAGATAGTTGTGAAAGCACCAGTGCCATGTTTTGAGGTATGGATAGGACGTCTGAAAATAGTAAGTATTTGCCCTTCATTGGCTGAGAAGAGGAAGAGAGGAACAGGACCATTGTCCAAGAAGAATGAGAAGGTCAAAGGTTGTCTCCTTTCCAGCAGCTAGGCAGGAGCTGTGTAGAGTTGTAACTAAGGAAGAAAGAACATTTTCTGTCTGCAGGGAACATTTTAATTTATACTCAAAAGACTGAAATTTTTTCTTGTCACTGTTGTTTTACATATATATAGCATACATATCTACACAATTTAGAATTTTGATTGGTGGTTTTATCAATTAAAATGTGAGTGCACTTATTGTAGGGTATGGCTAAAAAGTAAATTCTAGAAACATGAGTAATTTTCTTAAGCTGGGATGAAAAGCTAAAAATTCCTTCATTTAAGAAGTAAATTGAGCAACTAGTACGTGTCTGTCACTGCACTAGGCCCTAGTGATACAATCTGGGCAAGGCAGCTGCGGTTCCTGCCATGTTAGAACTGACAGTCTAATGAGGGAGTCAGACAATGAAAACAATGATAAAAACAGATATTAAAGCATAATTGTGTTTAATTTTTTCCTATTTAGGCAACCTCATGTTTTAATCTTTCACTTTTCTAATACTGCTGCCATCCACAAAGCTTCCTCATCTTATTGTAACAGGCAGTTTTCAGGCGTTGAATGCTATTGGGCAATAGACTAGGCATGAGAGGAAACAAGGATTTGGAAGAGATACATTCTGTCACGATGAGCTTATAACTGATTGTGCAAACTGGATCTAAGCCTTTTGAGTATAAAACATAATTTTAAAAATCACATATAAGTTTAAGTGAGTGATAAAACACTTTTTATAGGAGTTCTAAATTTTCTATTTCTAAAAAATAGAAATGGTTAAAAAAGCATACATTTTAATTAACTAAAATTATATGAAGTTAGAACTGTAAGGAATCCTAATTATCAGGCAGTCCATAAATTTGTTTTATAGTTGAGAAAACTGAGAGCCTGAGAAATGAGAAATTTGCCTAAGACCCCACAAACCTAATTTAAAAATTGTAAGTCTCATCAAATGCTTCCATTTTTGGTCATCAAACATTAATCAGAAGATATTTATGATATAGAGTTAAGATTTTTATTACCAATTTTCTGCAATATTCCTGATCCAAATGTTTTATTTCCTGTACTCTCTGTACCTGTGGTAGCCAATTCGTCTAAGTAGACAGTGATAACTTACACATGTGTATAACGAGAATGTGTTTCTTTCTTTCCAATTCCTCTATCTTACTTCTTTGACTCTTTTCAAATTGTACGGACCAGGACATACATTATAACGAGCTACTGATAACAGACTCATCCATGATTATTACTCACATGTATTTTTCATTAGGAGTTGTAAATTTTTTAAGTAAGAATGATTTGTTTCTATTATTATTTTTTCATGTGTTTAGAACTAAAGTCTTTTTCATAGAATTTTTTCTTATCAACATTTTAGAAACCATACAGAAAAGTCAGGATTTCTTACCTCTAATCAATGTTCAGACTTTGAGTTTTGGTCTTAACAACCACTGTCGATGATCAACAGGGTGGTTTTTTTGTTTTGGTGTTATCGATGTCGTTATGGACCTCTGGATTTTATATTCTTGCAGTATTTCAGTCCAATATGGTTATTGTTTTTATTCTCAAATTTTCCCAAATTAGGCCAGAGGAAGCCCCTTTACATTTTATGCTTTATCTTTTTTGACATGCTTTTATTTATCTTTAAAAGCCTCCTTCCTTTCTGACACAAGATTTCCCAAGCTAAGCTTACTTATTTCCTTCACTAGACATGCAATTAGCTATTTCTCCAAGAAACTCTGATTCCTTTATTAGCTAAGATTCATTAACATTTTGAATATGAGTTTTGCATCTATTTTCAAAGTGTAAATTTGGTCTTTTACACACACACACACACACACAGTACATTGTCTTGTTTTATTAGAATTTTAGTAGCCACACAGAAAATTTAAGGAGTGATTTATCTGTTTCTATACAGTAAAATAATTTGTGAGTGAAATTATTCATTCCTTAAGTATTTGGAGTACATTGAAAACCTTGTCAGGTTGGTAGTTTCTTTGTGTAAACATGTTTATCTAATAATTCCATTTAAAAAAATAATTAGTTTACCACCAGCTCAACAGTGATTTAAAGTATGAAAAGTATATTCTTAAAGAAAAAAAGTATGATTTTAAATGTTTTCTTATAGCATTTTTAGATGTTTTCTATTGGAAGAATTATCTCATCACATCTGGTCACAATATATTGACTCAAGATTCTTTTTTTCAAGTGAGGGAAAAATGGAAGAAAAAGTTTCAATTACCCCAGAGTCTAATTCTTCATCCCCTTTTATTATTGAAATGTTGCGGCTTCAAAGTATTGATTGTAAAATCTCTTTCCTCACAAAACTGCCTGTCCCATGTTCTTGCTTTCCATAATGGCAGAATTATTCAAGACATGTTTATGGGATTTCCAACAGAGCTTTAAAATAGAAGATTGGCCACAGTGTGATATCCTGGCCAAACATTTTGTTTCTCAGATACTGGTTTTAAAAAAATGGCAAAATTCTCTCTAAGCTACCAATTTTTTTTCTACAATTACAGAATCTGAAGTGTTAGAGCATTACAGTTAGTGGCGAAAAAGAAGAAAGAGTTGCTGGTTGATCAGAGTACTGAGATGTGAATACAGTTGGTATTTTTAATTAGTTTTACAAAACATATTCTCTCTGCACTTGACTATTCAAGTGTAAGTTCAATAAAGTCTCTAAAGCTTGTATCATAACATTCTGTCACCTCATTAATTTCAAACTCTATTTCTTTGAAAGAACTTTATACTTCAAAGAAACTAAATCTTAGATGTCACATAAAATATGCTGATTCATGCATTTATCGGCATCTGGAATATATAGCATATTCTCCCTATTGATTGGTTCTAAAGAGTTAAGTGTAGTCGAAACATAACTTTTCAATAAAATGAGAAATTTCTTTATTATATCCAGGTAACACATTGATTTTTAATATATTTCTTTAACATAAGCAGCTTCTATTAAGCATTTTTAAAAAGAAATAAGGACTTCTGCTTCTGGCCAAGATGAAGTGATGGAAGATGATTTACTCTCATGCCTGAACAACCCCAAATCATATAAAATATATGAAACAGCTATTTTCAAGACTAGATATCAGATAATGAAGGACATTGAACTCTCAAAGATGGTAAACAAGTTAGGTTTATTTGAGTTTGCTCCAGTTACCGCCTTGAAACAATTTCTAGGCTGTGGTGCAGGGAGAAGGAACCTGGGCAAAACCAGGCAAGTCCTTTGAGATGACCTTTGAACTGGGAAGACCAAGAGTGAGTTCACTGGACAGAGTACCAACGAGGTTAAAACTACATAGAGAAAGAACTCCAGAGACTTGCAGGGGATCCCCAATGTGTACCCAGCAGAGTAATGATGAAGGCATGCATATGAGAAAACCACTCCCTGGCAGGGAAAGAACTCCCTGAAAGAATTAGAAAGAATACCTGGCACTTATATAGGGTGGTTAGTCCCACAAGCCAAACTGAAAAACCTCACAATTTGCAGGGTTTTGGATAGAATTCTGGAACAGTCTTGCTTCAGTAATGGAGAATAGCTGACCCTAGGGGATGTAGAGCTCTTGTTCTTATATCTCAGAAGCAAGACTTAGAAGGAGCAAATAATTTCCAAGTATCTTAAAGCCAGAACAAAGCCTAAGAATGTAAGCATAAATACAAACATTTCGAGTACCCCGAAAAGTAAAATTCACAACGTCTGGTATCTAACAAAAAATTATGGGAAAAGGGGAAGGGTTTACAGGAACAAATAAAAAAGACACATGGACAAAAACTAGGGGGGTGGAAATGGGAGGGAGGCGGGAGGGTTGGGTGGTGGGCTAGGATGGGAGTAAAAGACAGAAAACTGTACTTCGAACAACAATTAAAATAAAAATTTTTAAAAAGAGAGAAAAAATTAACAGGTGTGGAAGGAAGAAAGAAAATGTAGTCCATAAAAGGGAAGCAAAATCAATCAATCAAAACTAATAGACAGTTGACACAGGTGATAGAATTAGCAAACAAAGACATTACAAGAATTATAATTTTACCCCTTGTGTTAAAAAAGTAAAGCAGACATACAGAAAATATTTAAAAGGAACTAAACTTCTAAAGATAAAAACTATGACATTCAAGGTATGAAATCCCCAGATGGTAACAGATTATGTATTGCAGAATAAAAGATTAGTCAATTTAAGATAGAAAGATCCCAAATGAAATATAGAAAGAATCAAAATTCAAAACATAAAGCATCAGTTAGCTGTGAAACAAATACTATTAATTGATTTTCCCTATGTATATGTGCAATTTTTACAAAATAAATGGGATTATTAAGCATAGGTTATTTATAATCTAATAATGCAATAATATATTACAAACACCTTTGCTTATACATATACAACTACTACAAAATATTTAGCAAATTTTACATTTTAACAATGTATAATGCCACATACCATGATAAAGTTGTTTTTAAAAATATGACTAATACCCCAGCTATGCTTACAAAATATATGCATGATTTCAAGAATGATGCAATAACACCTTTACTTCCCTCCCCAAATAAATGGATCAGATGTAGCATGCAGAAAGGTACCTATAGAATTTCCCAAGGTGCGTGTAGTTGGTAGTGGGGTGCCTGAGGACATGTGTGGTTGGAGGTGCAGAGAGCAGGGAAGGGAGGTAGGGAGATAGTAAAGAAACTGTGCTCAATGCAACCGAGACCCAAGGAGAAACAGAAGGTGGAATATGTGAGTGAGCTGGGTCAAGACTTTTGAAGCTTAAGTTCCAAGTGATAAAATTTAAATTCATTGCTACAAAATCCTTAGTTTGGGGGCAAGGAACTTGCCATTACAGAAGTGATGCTTTAAGACGAATCAACTGACTATATGTCCATATGTTCATTCATTTAATAAATATTGAGTGTCTAAGCTATGATGATTATAGTATGAGCTGGAGAAGAGAGTCCATTACAGTTATTCATGTGTATTATAAGGACTTGAACTAGAGTAGTTTATTGACCATGACTAGACCACTGTAGTCTCAGGATTAGCAAGAGAAGTATATGGGTAAAAATGATTTACATAGTGATAGGGTGGACTCCTGTGTGCTGACCTGGCCTCTCTATAAGCCTAGGTAAGAAAGGCAGCAAGCCAATAGCTCTGGGTTTCTCTGACCTGGTGGGTTACTTCTTTCTCTCAGACTGGAAGGACCTCCCAATTTTGGACAAGCCTCTACAAGAAACTAGGGAGGCACTGGAGAGAGCATCCACTCACCTGTGCTATTTGGTGTATATCAGCAAGTGCCTGATATTTGCTGGTTATCATTGATAGCAGTGGACATATTAAGTGGGAGAGGGTTTGGAGAGAGAGGATGTTGCATTCAGCACTCAGTACACAGAAATTCTTTATTGTTTGCAGAATGAATGGGGGAATGAAAACTTTTTCAGTTACGTATAATGGTGCATTTCGTAAGGTGCTTCAGAAGAAAGGACTAGATGCAGAAAAGAGCAAGATCTCATCTAGAATACCAATGCTTCAGTGATAATGACTGCCTGGAGCTCTGGGTTGAGAGAAAATTTGAGGTTGTGTCTGGGTTCTGTAAGAAACTGCACTGGACATCATCAATGTCTGTCTAGATCAAGGGAGAAAGAAGCCCCAGGAAGTGAGAATAGAGGGGTAAGCAGAAGTTGAGGAAGAGGGTAGACTGGGTACTGAGACCTTTTCAGCAGAGGTGAAGCTGAAGTCTAACAAATAGTTGCGCACCTGGAAGAGGAAATGCAGAGAGTGGTCACGTATCACTGAGGCTGTTCCCTGCCCCTGCACCAATTCCCAACCACCTTTCATCTGCGCTGCATGGGAAACGTGGCTGTAGCATATCATTTAGATGTATTTAGTATTATGAGCACAGACTGCCATTGATAACAGAAATAGCATGAACTTAGCAGTCCTAGCTTTGAATCCTAGCTCTACCACTTACTAGCTGTGCGATACTGGACAACTTTCTTAACCTTTTAGAGCTGGTTTTCTCACCTTCAAGAGTAGAATGATAGTAACCTGTGAGATTGTCATAATAATACAAGTAAAGTGCGTAATCAAATAAGTGTTTGATAAATGATAGTTATTAAAGTATCGCACAGGTGAATGCAGTATTTACCAATGGGATCCTACTTTATTATGAAAGTAGATTATTATAAATGGTCAAGGATTTGAGAATGTAATATTTGCAAGGTGTTCCTTTCTTTCAAATTCACTACATAATACTAGCAGAGTAATTTTAGTATTAATTAGCTGAATACTAAACTGGTGATAGCTTTGTGACACAGAACCAAGCATAATAATGGTAGCCACTTAAACATTATGCTGCCTAAATCTGTTAAACCGTGTCATAAAATCAACAACTTATAACTGCATCCGGCTCATCTCCATTTCATTTCTCCCTGGTCTCCTATAAACTCTCCCTGGTGGATTTTTTAGTTAAAAGTGCAGTATATTCTGGCTATTCGATGAAATCTTATGCACACACAAGTAACCTTAGGCACTGAAAAGTGTTTTTGGGATATTTGCCATCTTCTGAGTTCTGGTGAGGTCCCTAAAATTTTCAGTCCCATCAAAACAGTTTCTCTCTTCCCTAAAGGTAATCTCCTTGTGGATAAAGTCGTGATCCTTAACACCTACACCAGTGTTTCCTCAGAACAGATAGTATTTAAATGCTATTGAGAGACCAAATGAAATACCTTGCCCCTAATATTTATTGAAATATTTATTTCAATATTTCTTTATTTGACAAGAGTACAGAGTTATTAAATAGTGCCAATGGTAGAGTCTTCTGGAAGACTCTTGTGCCTACTAGACTTTGGTGCCTCCCACTTGTGCCTACTAGACTTTGGTGTGTCCTGGGCATACAAACACTGCTTCATGTCGTGGTGGCCAATTTCTTTACCCTTCCTGGAAATCTCTTTAATTAAAATTTCCAAGTCCTTTTGCTTTCGACCTGAAGGCCCCAAGGAATTACATGTGTGGAAACTAACCTGGCTTTGAGCCTAAAAATGGTTTATTGCTTCGGGGAGAGAAATTACTTTCCGGACAATTTAAACTGGATTTTCTTTCCATGTATGTTTTAGATAATAATGGGAAAAATCATAAATTTACCAGAACTTAGAAAAGAAGGCTTTTAACTTGTTGTATGGTGTAGGTCACCTGTATAGTAAATGTGCATTTTAACAGATGCCAACAAAGAATTGACTACCCTATATGTGGTCACTGGTCTGACTGACACCCCATAGATCCTTACTCCTGTCGCCATTAATAATTACACATGTAAACACATACACTAGATCTCCCTTTTTCTTTGATATTTCTTGAGAGAGACAGAAGTAACATCTGCAAATACATCAGTTTTTCATTCAACACACTTTATCTGAGAACCCGTTAGAGGTAAGGCCCTATACGAGGCACTTAGAGAGATACAGTTCCTTAAGGACAATATAGCTGTAACTACCAAGATAAGAAATATTTCTTTATTTTTATTTTTTAAAAATTGTTGTTCAATTACAGCTATCCCCATCTCCCCACTACTCTCCCCTGTTCTACCTATCCCCCACCTCCCACATTCAATCCTACCCCCACCCCCATTTTCTTTGTCCTTGGATCCTTCATACATGTTCTTTGACTTGACTCTTCCTCTTCTTTCCCCTGTTATTCTCCCTTCCCCATCCCCTCTCGTCACTGACAGTTTGTTCTTTATTTCCACATTTCTGGTTTTATTTTGTTCACTTGTTTGTTTTGTTGATTATGCTGCACTTATAGGTGAGATTATATAGTATTTGTCTTTCACTGCCTGGCTTATTTCTCTTAGCATAATATTCTCCAGTTTCATCCATGCTGTTGCAAAGGGCAGGAGTTCCTTTTTTCTTTCTGCTGTGTAGTAAAAAACATTGAAAAAACAAAGTAGAAATTGTGTTATGCCTTATGAGAAGCACAGGGGTGTGCTTTTGAAGGTCAGAGAAAGGGAAAGGCACATTTGTGAGCTGTATCGTTGAAGATTAGATGCTGAAACCAAATCTTGTTGCAAAATGAACAAGAAATCCATGTCTTATTTACAATGTAGAGACCAAGATCTGATGGTTTCCATGACCTTTTAAAAGAATTTAAAAATTTAAAACATACATGTCTTCGATCTTAAATCTCATATCTTCATTTTTCTAGGATAAGGTTAAGATAAACATATCCTTTAAGAGCATTCGTCTTCCAAGTTTTTATCCCACAGGCTAATGGGTACAGTTTGGTATGTTGATAATGCTTCTGAGTAAAGGGCAAAAATGTAGCTCCACATGAGAACATTGGAAGTCCTCATTCAATGATTTGCTAAATTTAACCTCAAAGAAATTATTACTTCACTGGTATCTCTGAATGTCTTCTAAAATAAGATCAATGTCCCGCAGTCTGGCATGTTTTAGATATGGCCTTGCTTAATGGTGAGGGAGTAAACAAGAAACTGAGCTATTAATGACCTTCCATTTCCAACACATTCAGCCAGTCAAAAGCACAGGAAAGTGAGGGTGAGAACAATTGTCCTGTTGAACTCCTGCTATGAGAAAATTCATGCAATGCCCAGCGACACATAAAGGGAATACCCAGGGCTAAGGGCTGTGCTACACTGAGGGACCTGAAAGATGAATCTGGTAGTCTCCAGGAGAGCATTAACTGTCTAGTGGTACAGCAGTGAGCAAACACTACCATATAACTTCATAAGCTCACAAAAAAAAGATGAAACAATTACTGTATAGTAGGTAATTCTTTGCGAAGATTTGCACAGAAATGATGGCACTAAATAGTATTGAATAGCAAGCCTTAAATCAGAAAACAAAAAATGGAAGAATCAGAACACCAAGCCTATATGAAGGGAGGATTGTCCTGTTTAGTACAAAGAACTAAGATGATTCACTCACTTATGGTCTAGAAAGAGATGCTTTTAGATTGTCTTTCTCGAGGTGGTTTTTCTTGAACTATTTAAGCACACCTACCCAGTCGCATGTACGGCCAGGGCTGTCCTCATTTTCAAGCAGGGTCTGGAGGTTTGTGAAGTAGTCTGTTGCCATCTCTTTCTGACCCACAATATTCTTTCACACTGTCATGATATTTGAAACTCCATCATTCAAAAATTATGCTTTAACCTTCAGATGAACTCCTATCCAAATATCCCTTCAGAAAATATCTGGTTGAACACCATGGTTTGGATATTAGTTGGCAACCACCTGAAAGCAAGGCTGAGGCAGACAATAATGTTAGAAAAGGAACTGCAACCTATGAAAATCACTATACTGTACAACTGAAACTAATATAATTAATATAATATTGTATATCAACTGCACTTAAATCTAAAAACTAAAATAAAAAATTATAAATGAAATAATGAATAAAAATTAGAAAGTGCTAAGAGGAGAGATGGGGGCTGAAACTGGGAATTGATAATATCTACTTTACATTTTTACTTTAGGGGTTCGAATTTGTGCTTGCTTGTTCTCTCTCACTCTCTCTTACCTAAGAAAGGAGTTGTAAAATGATTAGAGCTAAGGGAGTTTCCATACTGGAGTGGAATAACCTGGGCAAATATGCACACATTTGACCCTACTACTGCCCTTTCTTAACCAGATTTGCTACCCGATCTAAGAGTTCTCTTTTGCCAGTACCCTTCCCCAAAATATACTCTCACCCAAGCTCCAAAAGTTTATTAGTCCCCAAACATTGTCATAATATCTGAGAGAGATTCCAATGCCTAGGATAATTTGGAGAAGGGGGGAAAAAAACAGATACTTACCTCACTATGGTCCTGACAATGGTTGAGTATGGTTCTTAGTTTTATAGCAATATTTCTGTATGAGTTTAAGACTTCATGATTGATAGATTCTAAATGAAAAGAAGTAGGAGAAAAATGATTAGTACTGGAAGAGGAGACTATCACAAAAAATTCCCAGAAAAATTGTTTCCTATCTGAGATAGCATGAGCTTCACCACTGAGTGTGGGGATATGAGTATTTTCCCCTAGTAGACCGAGTGTATTCCATCAAAGTTGTGGCTACAGAAATCCTAATTAGAATGCTTTGGTGGAGCGATACTGATCCCTAAATTTCTGAGAATCATAGATAGATCATATAAGATAGCCTAATTCATGGCACCACTTGAGTAAGAACAAAAGCCCATAGATGGGAGGGGTGGTCCCCTTGCTGACCATGATACACCCAGGAACTCTTCATTACCCAAGATGGTAGAGAGCTAGAATAGAAGAAAACTTATTAGATAAAAACTTTCCATTTTTCATTCAGGTTATTTGACCTTCCTAAAGTAATACCTGCATTTTCCACTTCCATCACTATTTTTTATCATTTTTACTGATTTTATTAAGGTGACATTGGTTTATAAAATTACATAGGTTTCAGGTATAAAATTCTGTAATATATTATTTGTATATCATATTGTGTGTTCACCACCCAAGTCAAGTATCCTTTTATCACCACTTATCCCTCTATTATCCTTTCCAACCTCACCCCACCCCTCCAGTAATCGCCATACTATTGTCTGTCTAGGAGACTTTTTTTTTTTGCTTAATTTCCTCACCTTTTTCATCCAGCCCCTCAAACCATCCCCTCTGACAGCTGTTAGTCTGTTCTCTGTATCTGAATTTGTTTCTATTCTGTTTGTTGGTTTATTTTGTTCATTAGATTCCACATGAGTGAAATTACATGGTACTTCTATTTCTGATTGGCTTATTTTGCTTAGCATAATGTTCTGCAGGTCCATCAAGGCTGTTGCAAAGGGTAAGACTTTCTTCTTTCTTAAAGCCAATTAGTGTTCCATTGTGTAAATGTACCACAGCTTTTTTATCCACTCATCTACTGATGGGCATTTGGTCTACTTCCAAGTCTTGGCTGTTTTAAGTAACAACACAATGAACATAGGAGTGCATGTATCCTTTCAAATTAGTGTTTTAGGTTTCTTCAGTTAAACTCCCAGAAGTGGAATCTCTGGGTCACAGGCAGTTCTATTTTTAATTTTTGGAGGTATCTCCATACAGCTTTCCATACTGGCTGCACCAGCCTGCATTCCTACCAACAGTGCACAAGGGTTCCTTTTTCTCCATGTCCTCACCAACACTTGTTGTTTGTTGATTTTTTTTGGTGATAGCCATTCTAACAGGTGTAAAATGATGTCGTGTTGAGGTTTTAATTTACATTTCTCTGATGATTAGTAACATTGGGCATCTATTCATGTCTGTTGGCCAGCTGTATGTCTGCCCTCTTTGGAGAAGTATTTAGTCATGTTTTGCCCATTTTTAACAGGAATTTTTGGGTTTTTTGGTGTTGAGTTGTATAAGTGTTTTATAAGTTTTGGGTAAAGGAGGAAAGAACATTCAATGGGATAAAGATACTCTATTCAGTAAATGGCATTGGGGAAATTGAACAGATACATGCAAAAAAAAAGAGACTAGACTATCTTCTTATACCATACACAAGATTAAACTCAAAATGTACTAAATAGTTAAATGTTAGACTCAAAATCATAAAAATCCTACTAGAAAATATAGGCAGTAAATCTTACACATTTCTTGTAGCAGTATCTTTTATGATATGTCTCCTTGGGCAAGGGAAATGAAAAAAATTAAAAATGGGACTACATCAAACTACAAAGTTTTTGCACAGCAAAGGAAACCATCAAAAAATAAAAAGACAACCTGCTGAATGGAAGAATATATTCACCAGTGATACATCTGAGAAGGAGTTAATATCAATGTTCCTTAAAGTTAGATTGGTAAATAATTCCCTATGTATAAGAAAAGACCAGGGCAAAGAGATATAAGGTATTCAGTGTTTATTCTGCATTTTGGGACTCAGCTTCTTGATTTCCTGTTAGCAACTGTAATTGTGAAATTACCTACTAATAAGAGCTACTGTTTGTTGATTGTTTACTATAGTTTTGCTAAGTATTTTTAAACATATTTTTCTTTTGCCTCTGAGAGAATGATGATAGTTTAGGTAACCAGCCAAGGGTCACCGAGTTACTTAATGGAGGTACAGAGCTCTGAGCCACACTCGGTCACAAAGTTATGCTGTCTCCTGTGAGGAAACAGAGGCCCAGAAACATTTCCATCTGCCCAAGGTCACTTGACTAGCTGGATTCATACTCAGGCCCAAATCTAGAGCCTGCACACTTTCTTCTGATCTGTGCTGTTCGTCTGTCTGGGCAACACCAGGGCCTAACCAAGTGGAGAACGGAGAACAGTTTTTCTCTACTTTTTTCAAGGAGGCTATTCCTTAATCAATCAGGTCAGTACAATAAAAGGTCTTCTTACCAGGCTTGGAGAACAGTTGTATCTTAGAAAAATTTTTATTGCTTGATAGATACAACTGATAGAAGGCCTAGCACTGAAATTATAACTCTCTTGAAAAACTTTAAGCAAAACATGTTAATGCTTCCACTATTATTGTTCCCAAAAGGCTTTCCTCCACCAGCTGATCTAGTCATCTAAGACATATTTTGAAGCATATTAGAAAAACTTGGAATTAAATAAATCCAACTAAACCCCAATGCATGCAATTCTTAATTACTTGAGAATGGATTGGGTGACTATCAGTTTTGGTTTGTAAGATTTCAATTTAGATTGTATCAGTTGAGTTGCTGAATTGCTGAATAGGGATACACTCAGTTAAATATGCTTTCAGTAGATATTTCCATGGATTATTCTAGAGATAGTTCCTATATTTGGGGAGGAAAGCAATTTAATATGTAGCAAAAACAGGTTATCCAGTTTTCATATAAAAGGATGTTGATAAAATATTAGGGAGGTTACTTTTATATCAAAGTAAATAATAACAGTTACTGTAAGCAGCTATTAAATGATAGAAGGTTAAATAAAACAGTATACAGCAAACAGAAATGTGATTTCCAAAAATCTCCACAATTTCGTGCCTGTTGTCTTGGAAACTTGCTTCTTTTAGATCAATTAAACTGGAGTAGCTAACTGGCTTTGCCCACATTCTTCTCTTGTTTTCTTAAAATCTCAAGAGATGTTCATGCTCAGGGAGATGCCCAGGACCTGCCATGAGGCTTGAAGCTTCCAGAGCTAAGCCTTCCAGGTTATGTTTTCCTAAATTTTTCAATTAGCTAAAAAGTTTTGCTTTGGCTTGTGTCTGAAAGTTGCTTCTCCACTCGGGGACTGCTATGCTCTTCCAGATGGATTCTGAGATGAAACCCTCTCAGTCGCCACTTGTTCCTCATGTTCAAGTGGATGTGGTTGACATTTAGTAAACCTTAGTACGTGGTGGAGTGCAGAGTCCCTCATCCATCTTCTGTCCTTGTCCCAGTCTTTAATGCCTGCCATTGCATGAGCTGTCAGCCACTTTGCTGTCCTTCTGCTCTTGCCTGTCCCTGCCAAATTATACCATTTCTTCAGGGTCACCTTTTGTTTTCAACATCTTACAGTCATCCAAGCATGGGAAAGCGATTTTAGATCATTATATAATTTTCTCACAAAATTCAACAGGCTTTTATAAAGTCTGTTTTGTACCTGGCATTGTACTTGGCACTAAAGAAAATATATAAAAGTATGTAACAGATCCCCAAAGACTGCAAGGATTTCTCATTTGCAGAAGAAAAAAATCATATAAATACAATAGCAAAGACAACGTAAGTCAGAGCACAAACAGTAACAGGTAAACAGAAAGTAAAATGTGCTGTGTATAAATATGAGGTGATATTCATGATTTTTTACCATTCCCACTTATTTTTCTTTAATGTGCATAAGTCAAAAGTTTTAGGTTTTTGAAATGTCTTCTTTCTTACTCATTCTGATTTTTAGTGTGGAATCCATAAAAGGCCATTGCTCCCTCCATAAATCTTCTTTAATTCAAAGCACAATTCTTAGAGTTCAAGAAATGAGTGGATTAGCTTTTGCTGCTCCTCACTGAAACTGTCAGTATATCAACCTCTCCCTGGAGTCAACTACAGTTGGTGTCAAAGCAAACCAAGAGTCAGCTGCAAGTTCCAATGATTATCAATGAGTTCTTTAATGGTGTGTGTTAAAGCACACACCGTTATAGCATTATAGCATTTTTGCAAATTCCACCACAAAGTGCTATTTTCATTAGTTCATAATGTTTTTAGAGTTTACATATGTACATAAATATACATACACGCATGTGTATTTGCATCTGTAAATTTTGAATTTTATAATGGCATATTCTTTGCTACTAGATCAGCTATACTATTTTTGGAAACATTACGCTCTTTACTTGGAAATTATAACCTCTTATTCAATCTAAATATGACTTCATAACTTTTATAGCTTTTACCCCATGCTTTTGCAAAACCTTATTGTGATTGCAAAAGAGCTCTGTGTGGTTAAGAAAAAGAGGGGCTTCTCACAACATTCCCTAAAATGTGCTTTGGGTTTTGGTGTTGGAATCCTTAATGTGGCTGATGTATTTGTATATTAGCAGAAAAATCTAAAAGGTTAAAGGAATGTTCTTAAGTTAAACTGAAATTTTGACTCTCTTACCTCTTTAGTCACTAATTAAATTAAAGTTGAATCACCCAGAACAATGCTTGCAGGATTCTCTGTACCCTGGAAAAAAGATTAACATTAATTTAAAATGCAGGACCTCATTAATTTTATTCATTAGGCATAAGTAATTCTCTTACTAATTCATCATTCCACATTGGAGGGAGAAAGTCTAAAAAATCCATTCCTGTTTTAAAACACAAATTTTGTTTCTTTGTTTGTTTTTACTGAGTGAAATTTCATTTCATTTTAATTCTCTCTTGATCTAATTGTAGTAAGTTTTTGAGCAAGGCTTCTTAAAATTTTATATACATAGGAATCACCTGGGGATCTTATGAAACTGTGCATACCAGTTCAGAAGGCCTGGAGTGGGGCTTGAGATTCTGTATTCTTTCAAATCTCTAGGTGATTGGCCCCTGTGACCTGTCTGTAGACCACATTCTAAACTGCAAGATTTTAATGTATTTTAAGCATGTGTTATTCCAAGACTTAACCAATAGTGCTGTTTTTCTGTGAAACACAATGGATTCCCACAGTATATTTACCTGAGTTTTCCTCTGATGCTAGGTTCAGCATTTCTTACTCTTTGGGTTGCTTGTACTAGAAGTTTCCAATCCAGAAGAATATCCAAAAAACCTTCTTCGGTGTGTGTTTATATAGACTTTGAAAACATTCTAGCTGTGTGTAAAAACTAAAACATAATTTAGATATAGACATTTAAATGAAGTTAATATGATGCTTGCGGTCTCATTCCAATCTTATCTCCACGGTTTCTGTGGCCTCCAAGCATCTCAGAACTAAAAGCAGCTCAGCCAACTAACAGGAACACTGATGCAAGGCCAGACCATCCTCTTTCGGCTATTCTAGTCCCCAGAAACTCCTTGGACCAGGTGCACCACCCTCCAGCTGAAATGAAAAGTGTACATCTCAAAGGGAAAAGTAAATGTTTGTTGATTGAACTTGAATAAGAGAAACAAAAAGTTGATGTCACTTGTACCACTAACCAATATTTATAAATACTTTGAGTTGGGGAAGAAGGTGAGTTAAAATGGTTAATCCTGTAGTGACTTAGCTATAAATTATCTATACAGACATAAAACAACAGGCTGAATGGGCCATGTGACATTTGCATATTTTAGGTCCCCACAGAGATGGTGGGGAAATGCTGCCAAACTGTCCGGGTGGGTGCACTAATCATTGAATGCCAGGTGGGGTAGGCCAGAGATGCAAAACCATTATACCATGTATTGAATAGGTGTACAAACCTGTCCTACCTGTTGCCACTGGGTCCTAGTCACCTATTGGACAATATCAAAGAAGTAGATTTCTTTTTTAAAATAAATATTTTATTGTTGTTACAGTTGTCCCAAATTTTCCCCTTTGCTCTCCTCTGCCCAATAGATTTTTAATCAAGACAGACTTAATGTACCAACTCAGGTTTAAAAAGAACTTGAGACACATGGTCATAAACTAAAGGGGGGGAATGGTAGGGGTGGGGGGGTGCAGGGTGGAGGGGAATGAAGGGGAGAATAGAACAACTGTAATGGCATAATCAATAAAATAAAAATTTTTAAAAATGTCCCAGAGGTGTTTTTATTTGTTGAAATATTAAATTTATAGGTTTAGAATACAAACACAAAGGAATGCTGCTTAGATGACTTTCAAGAGTCTGGCTCTGTCAGAGGCAGATCCCATAAAACATCCCATTTGTGGAAGGAGCCAAAAGTGTATCAATGTGGCTCATTATTCACAAGTCTCTTTTGGACTAAGCTTGGATGTGTTCATTCAAAGATCATTATGAACATCCTCTGAGATATTCGAAGACCCAGATTCCTGCAATTTGGAACAAATTTCACAGGGTATAAGAATTTGTGTATAAGACACTGTTCTAAAAACTTCAAATCAGAGTTGGAAGCAATGTTAGAGGTCATTAGTCCAAACTCCCACTCAAAGCTGGAATCCTCTCTGCCACATTTCTTGGCAGATGGTCATCTTGCCTCTGCCTGAACATTTCCAGGGATGGGAAACACACCACTTTGAGAGAAGAACCATCCCCTAATGTTCACACATTCTCCCTAATTGAGTTCAACTATGATTTTCTTAAATTTCCACACATTAGTCCTATTTCTGCTACTTGGAACCATAAAGGACAAGTCTTCACCTTCTACCTTGATGAAGAAAAGTTCTCAGCTACCCCCAAGTATTCTCTGCTTCAGCTTACCAGCCCATCCAATGACCAGCCCTTACCCATGCAAGTGAGCAGATTATCAACACGCTGAAAATGTTATCCCTAGATCAGAACACAGCACTAAGAAGTGATAAATAAGTGCAGCCACAGCAGAACTAATGTGTTCATAAGCTGGAGTTTAGGTTTTATTCATGAGGCATATAATTGCAAAATTGTTCCACCAGCCACATGACCCTGACTTATACTGAGTTTATGGAAAACTAAAACTCCACAGCTCTTCCATATGAATAATGAGTAGTAAAACACTGGTCTCTTTCCCTTTCCATATTGGGTGATACATTTTTCCATTTAACCTAAATTAGGAATCTGACGTGTGTATAGAGGCCAGCTCATTAACTTTGGTCTGTTCTAGTTGATCAAAAATTTTTGATCATCACAGTACTCATCTGTTCATCACAGCTGAGTATTAACCACAGGTTACATTTTAAACAAATCTTCAAAATATTAATGAAAATGCCAAAGATGACCCAGTCTTTCACATCTCTCTTTGTGCTGGCATTGATTTACTATTTTTACTAGACCCAGCAGAGAGCCCAATACATAGTAACTGCTCAAGAAATGTTTGTTACCTTGAATTATAGGTTTTCAACCTCTTATGTTTCAACCAGAATCTCTCTTGCCCATTGAACATTACCAAATATTACCAAATGTTTTGCTAAAATCAATCACAGTGAAGAGTGAAAACAGGCACTAGACTGAGCAGACTTGATTCTAGTACTTACTTGCTATGGGCCTCAGATAACCATTTTTAGTCTTTGTTTCCACTTGTTTTTTAAATGGGAATTATTAGTATCTTCCTTGATACTCATGCAACTATTGTAAGGTGCAAATATAATAATATACACAAAGATAGCCTATAAATTACTAAGTCTTAACTACACATATGTTAGGGGTCATGAGTATATCAGGCCTGTGAGCTATCAGTCCACCTAGTATGGCTGAGGTAAAAGACAAATGACTGGTTCAATATCACTTATCCTTAATGGAGCCATGCTGGGTGCTACTGACCAGTACTTTATTTTTCTACAAGGTCTCAAAGGCTCTCACATATATTAAGTCTGGATGGGAAGATAGCTTTTACTGTGTCCTCAAGGCTAACTCTGATTTTAAAGCTTTTCTTCTTAGAGTCTTCCACTGCTTCTATTCCTTTCTCAAAACGTATGGTGACACTCACAGTTATATGTATATGAAATTGCTCAAGCAATCCGAGAAAGAACGCCTTATTTTACTTCTCTGATAATGCTTATCATTTGTACCATCTTCGATATCACAGTTTTCTATGAGTTGAAACAAATACCAGCATCTTTAGTTGTGAGGCTTAGTGTCTTCAGATACTAGTATATGTCCCTACCTTCCTTTTTCCAAGTCTGACTTAGCATCTGAGACTTTAACCATACTGGAAAATTGTTTTTGTTTGCATTTACTACAAATGTGCAACACTGTTTAGTGATCAGTAGGATTAGAATAAAAACATTTTTGATTTTTTACTCATAAATATTTCAAATATTGAAAAATAACTTTGGCTAAATTTTTTGAAACAGCAAACCTGCTGTTAATTATTTTTAAGATGAGGAAAGCACGAATCACACAAAATGAGACTAGTTGAGCAGGCCCTTGTATACCCTTACCATGCTGTCCCTGAACAGCAAAAACAAAAACTACATTTGTATGATTTCATCACCAAAAGGTTGGGAATAATTTTAATGACCATAAATTAGTTCTTAATATAGACTCTATTGGAGGACCATTCTAATAAATATAGTGTCAGTATATACTTATTTCCCCTAATAGTACAAATATCTTTGTGAAATGAAACATAAGATAATTTTTCTTTATTTCCTTTGAACTAAACTGGAGAATTTTACCCATGGGTTAAAATCTAAATTACTGGCATGTATCAAGGACAGCAATGAGTTGATTTAATTTAATACTGCATTACAAAAAAAATTAAAAAACACTTTGAACTTTGCTGATGGTGCTGAAATTAGGGAAGCCAACTCACTTTTAATAGCCCTGGTCTGGATGTGTGTACAGATGGTGATGCACCTCAGGAGAAACTGGGTAACTACTCATACAGGGCAACTTAAAGTCCCAATTTGAAAATGAAGCCATGATTTTATAACCAATTTTACATGAATCCCAGAGATCTGAACAGAAAACTCAATTTATTCACAGAAAGCTAATGAAGCCTGAATACTGGCTTGAATCTAAACTATATGTTTATAAGTAAAGGAGGAGAACTTTCAAATACTTCAAGTTTCAACAGAATAACTCATAAAACTCGAGCAGACATGCATCATAGCTTGTGTATGTCCTAACATGTAGAACACAGACTTCCCATGGGGTTCAACACAACATGTGTCCACATCATGCTTTGCTGTGTCAGGACTGTTGATTGCCATTCTCATATCTTCCTACCATACAAAGAATGGTTAGAAATGATAAATTTCAGTATTTCACACAGATTGGTTATGATAAGTTGTCTGGCAAAGAAACACTAAACCTTTATGTAACTTTTCCAACTCAGGAAAGGTAGTTGGTAGACCAACACTTTAGTAGCTTAGAAAAGAGTAATCACAGAGAAATGGTAAATTTATACTTAGCCCCATTGGTTCCACAAAGACAGAGCTTTTAAGAAGTTTGAAAAATCCCCTTGTTTAAAAATGTTTAGTGTCACAAGAGCTTTGGGCAAAATCCTATAAACCCATTTTCATGGAAAAACCAGGAGACTATGCTACATTGGTCAAGAAGAAATGACATTATTCCCAGAATCCTGAGTACATGTTGCTTCTGTCTCACCTCCCAGCAATAGAACTAAAAGTCAATGTTGGCAAAAGTTTATGGGCATCTATCATGTGCCAGGAACTATCCTGTGTAATCTATGGTAAAGAACAGGATAAACAAAGTTTCTGGCCTTCATGGAGCCTACAGTCTACTGGAGGAGAAGGTGGGGCAGGTGAGAATATAAAATTAGAAAAAATGAAAGAATATTCATTCTTTTGGATACTTTTCAATATTCAAAGGCTTTACTGAAAATAAAATAGGGTGATATAGGAGTGTCTGGGAAGTTTCTGTAAATTAGGGAGTGGTCAAAATTCTGTGAGGGAGGTGTCTCATTTCCAATCCATTCCCCTTTCTGAAGACAGTGATAGTTCAGAAATACAGTTGGTTAACATCACTTCCACCCTGACTCAAATGACTTCCCTTTACTAATAGGACCAAATCTGTACCTTTAACATGACCCTCTGGCTCTGCAATATCTGGTTCTACCTGTCTCTTCCACCTCACTTTGTCCCCTGCCTTGATGTGTTGTCATCACTCCATTCAGTACTCAGGTCTATGTGTCTTCATAATCATAGCATTGGAATTTTTCATTTGTTCACAAGATTCTTTGATTGGCATCATAGTTCATGACTAGACTGGAAACCCCATGAAGACAGGAGCTCATCACTGTATCCCCAGAACCAGAACAACTTCTGGTGCATGACAGACACTAAATACATGTTTTAGAATGTATGGATGGGTGAAAGAGTCTTGCAGGTTTCTCCAATATCCTGGCACAGCTGTCTCGGCGACCAGCCAGCCCCATGATCACAGTGATGCTTTGCAAATATAGTTTAAAAACTGCTGATTGCTCACTCAGCTAAGGTGAGCAATGGGTGACTACCTCCTTATATGTATGGGGACATGCACTAGATATTTAGGAAATAAAAAGATGTGAATTCATAGTCTCTGTCCTAATGTAATTTATTTAGTCTTTAAAATAGCTCTAAGGTAGACTGTCGCAGGCCTTCATTTATTTATCCAACCAAAAAAAATGTTCCAGGTACTACTCAATGGTGAGTCCCTGATCTTGCAAATTTGTAAAATATGGTCTAACGAGAACACCAGATTTAATCAAATATTCACAGAAATACATAACGGCTACTGTAGTATGTGCTATAAAGGAAAACACTACTATGAGAATGTGTGAGAGAACTTGAGAATAAGGGATCTGATCGATTGGGTTAGCTAGAAGAATTGAAGTCCAGGAAGGCATTCCTGAGGGGGAGTATATTACCTGGTGGTGGAAGTCACTTTCAACTTGAGAAGAGGTCTGTGAGGCCAGGACAGAGAGAAAAGAGGAATGTTTCAGACAATATTTGACCCTCTCCTTTGAAGAATAGGTAAAAATTTAAAAGCAGGTAATTATGGTTAAGTCCAGACGAGCAGGCTAAGCAAATGGCAAAGAACAAGGTTCAGTGGTAATAGGATTTGGCGAACCTTGGAGGGTTTGTAAGTGGTCTGGCCTGGTTGAAGATTGCAAGTCTGAAGGAAATTCATGGAAGATAAGAAATGGAGGTCAAAGAAGATCCTGCGGGACCTTAAGCACTAAGGGAGGGACTGGGGGTATGATGATGTAGGAGATGGCTGGCATACAGCCACAGCTGCCTCTTCGTTCTCCTCCACAGTTTCCTGCAGCCAGGGAACGACATGGCCCTAGATCACGTCCTATCCCTCCTCCTCAAGTACATCACTCCTTTAGGACTCTGCTCTTTCCCCAGTAACAGCATCCTCTTTCTTTCCATTAGCTATTTCCATTCAGCCCAGTTTTTTTCTATTCAGGGGAACCTTGATCTTGTAGCATTCTTTAACTTCCACAACCTTGTCTCTCTCTCTATGTCCACTGACAAGCTTCTTCAAACAGTAGCGTATACTGACTCTCTCCACTTCCCCATGTTACTCATTAGGGCTTCAACCCATTGCTGTGTTCTATGCTATTTTTCCTCTAAACTGCCCCTGCCATCATTTCCCACAGCCTATTGGTTGTTCAGAGCACAATTTTCAGCCCTTATTTTACAATGTCCCTCTTTGTGGTATTTGATACTATTGACTCCTGCCTGCTCCCGGAAAACTCCTCTTACATTAGTTTTCACAACCATATCTTTTCTGTTTTCTTAGCCATCCTCATGGAATCGTTTTCCTCTAACTATACCTTCCATACAGTGTTCCCTGGAAACAGACTGATGACGGAAAGGGCAATGTGGAGAGTTGCCTGATGAAGGATTGTTGGGATGTACTCTTGGGAGATATACCTGGAAGGAAGGAAGGAAGGAAGGAAGGAAGGAAGGAAGGAAGGAAGGAAGGAAGGAAGGAAGGAAGGAAGGAAGGAAGGAAGGAAGGAAGGAAGGAAGGAAAGCAGAAGTGAGTGAAGGGAAAAGCTGACTCATGAGGCTGTCGCTGAGCCCAGGGGAGCTCTAGAGCTGGAATAACCCTTCAGAGTTGTATCAATTTGAGACTGTGGAGCAGGCCTTTGTATCTGGGTCTCAGCCAGTCACTGGCTGTAGGCCCCCATCTGGGAGGGTTGTAATTTTGGGCAGAACAATTCCCTGTGGCTGAGAGAGGTTCCCACTGCAGGGGCATTGGCTGTTATGGGGACCTCACACTCTGCACATCAAAACCGAACTCACTACCTTCACTCCAATCCTCTTGAAAACCTACTTCTTAATTCCCCCATCTTTTTTTAATGGCAGTAGCATCCACATACCCAGGATTCTAGGGCCAGAAATGTTCTCCTTCTCCTCATGTCCCATTTCCATAAAGTCACCATGTCCTGTAAATTTTACCACATTAATATCTCTTGCATCTTTCAATTTCTGCTACTCATTCTTTAGTTCAGACTCTCATTTCTCCTTCCCATTTCCCCCAAGGGTACCTCTTTTTGCAGTTACGACAGCTTGCATTCTATTACTCTGTTTTGTACAAAGCTTAATTCCTCTAGCTGCCTTTTCACTGCTACAGGGTCAAGCCTGAACTTCTTAGGATGTCACAAAAGTCCTTTCTTGATCTGCCCTCCCCATCTACTTCATCCCTTTCTAAATTCTCCTTGAATACTCTTTGTAGCTAACTAGCTCTCTAGAGTCTGATTTAAGATAATTCCTGAGAGTTTAGGAAAGCAACTCACAACAAGGATCACATATTTAGAAGGGATTTCTTCTCAGTCAGAAATAAAGCCCTTCACCCAGAACAGTGATAAGGAAAGCATTTCATTAAATGCCAGTATTAATTCCAGGGGGGTCATGCGACCTTTTGAGCTGCCCAGTCTTGGCAAGAAGACAGCCCCTGCCTGCTGGCTGGGTTAATCTGAGATTGAATGTTGCCACTAAATCCTTATTGAGCATGATTTATGCACCCAGCTGTTAACACTGATACACACACAGTGCCAAGACCCAGTGCTATTCCTGGGCACTTACACATCTCTGCCTGCTAATCCCTGCCTGCCTTCAAGCTGGAATGGGAAGAAGAGGAGCAATGTCACCCCAAGTCAGTGAAGGGTAGTGCCACTCTTGCTACTGTGTGGCTGGTGATGGTATGCTGTGTCTTGTTTATTCTCCACATCACACCAGATAACATTTGGCAGAATATAAATTCTCTTCGTTGGCCTTGTGTGACAGGAAAGCATTCATTGCACATTTCTGGTCTTAATCACGTGTGGAGGAAAAAGGAGGAAGGGAGAGGGGTGGAGGGAGGGAGAAAGAAAAGAAAAAAGGAAAGGAAGGGGAAGGGAAAAGGGAAAGAGAATAATAGGAAAAAGAGAGACACTATCACTCCAAACTTTGTTACTTTTAAAAATAACTTTTGGTGAAAACAGACCCCTCTCTGAAAAGTGTGTGCCAAGTTTTGCTTTAAGAGTAGCAAGTTCCCCTTTTGATCCTTTGTGAGGAACCCAACCCCACCAGGGCAGCTACTCCCATGGATAGCTGAACTCAGCCTCCCAGCTCCTCAGGTGGTGAGGGATATTTTTGCTTTGGTGTCAGCAAGACCTGACAGCAGCATTCTGGAACCAAGGCTGGCTGGCTTCTTCCTCCTCTCCCTCAGCCCCAAGTCTTCGCTCGGGTTTCAAGCCCTGTCCCTTCCCAGCTGCCCTCTTGCATTTGCTTTCTTCTTGAGCTCCTGAAATGTTACCCTAGAGGGGGCTGCAGCACCGCAGGCTTCCTCCTAGCCGCCACCATTTGCTGTTGTTGGCTGAGAGTCCTGTGCCCGGTGCCAGCTCCTCGGCAGCCAGCGAGGACCCTGCGCTCAGCTTACCTAAACAGACAAGCCCGTGGCAGAGAGAGTCCGGGCGCCCCTCTCCCAGACCGCCCCTCCCTCCCCCTCTTCGGCATTCTGAATCTGATTTTTGCATTTCACCAAGTGTGCTGACCCAGGGCACCCCAGTAGCTACAAAGTCTCCAGAGCTCCCTGCCCCCTTCTCCCCCAGCCCTGTGCCTTGTCCCCCCTTCTACACACACTCCCCAGCTGTACATGATGGGGGTTGGCAAGTCTTTTTCTTCTTTCTTGCTTTTAAATGGATCCATATTGTTTTGCTGCAAAGTTCCTTTTAGAAGCTCCATGGGCATTGCATTGTGAAAGCATCCGAAGAAACAGTGTCTTCCTCACTAAGTCATGACCAGCCATCCCATCCAGCAAGGGCAAAGCCTATGTGCTTTAGGCAACATGGTCACTCCTGTCGTCACTTTCGTTAATGATCTGTTCCAGCAAGGCAGTGGAGAATACAATTTCCTAATGACTGAATTTGCTCATTGTTATTTCTTATTGAAGAAACTCAGTTTTTGGAAACATATGGTCGGTATAAGTACATGAGAAATGCCATCCTAAGAGCTAAAGTTTTGGGAAATTGAATACCTACATTGTACTTTGTTCAAAGCTGTATATTCTCAGACTTGCAAGCAGTGCTTGGCTCCCAGACACTTAATCAGTACTCACTGAAGAAGGCCAAGCAAGATGCGAAGCATTTACATTATTATCCCATTTCATCTTCATGAATAACCTATAGGCCTATAATTTGATAGATAATGAAACGGGATGTAAAAAGGAGAATCTGTATACCCAATGTTATATAATAAGTGGTCCACCTTCTGACCCCCAGTGTGGTTTGAGCCAAGACTTTTAATCATTACAGTATGCTGCTTTGTACCATACAGTAACATGCTATTTGTATTCCATTATAAATGTTCCCTCAAATCCTGAGATATCTTCATTGTAGCATCGACTAGCTAACCACCCCTGATCATCCTCAGAATTCTCTGTTTATAATATTCTCAAGTAGCCTTTTCCCCATTATACTTGTTATGCTCTGACATTTACAGGCAATTCTCCTATAGAGTGATAGGCCTCTCTGAAAAAATCTTGCATCCTGGGAAACATGCACTAAAATGAACACAATTTATAAGAAAATTTGATCAGAGCAAGCCACTGAACACCTAGGAAACTTTGTGAGCAGAACACCCACAAAAACAATAACAAACCTGTAAAAACACTAGCACCATTTCAAAGTTGTGCTAGATTCCTAACAAATACTACTAGCAATATAGAACTTTACTTTTAAGGCATGAAGTAAAGCTTAATGGAAGGGGAAATGTGGAAGAGTTGAGACCGCTGAGTAATGGAGAAAAGGCAAAAGACACCCAGATCAGAAAACCAGCAACAGTTTCTTTCCAGCAGAGCACATAGCCTGATAGCTGAGAGGAAGAAGATGGGTAGAATGGTGTTTGGCACAGACCTGCCATCCTCCACGGCTGGTCAACCACAAATGTGTTAGCATACCTTGTGTATAGCAAGTGTTGGGGAAATTGGATATCCACCAGCCAACTTCCATATGATTCTGACATCATTCCTCCACCAATCAGAGGAACATGTCTTACAACAGAACTCTTTCCCCCTCAAAGAGGGACAGAGAACATATTTTATTCTTTCTATATACCCAGCATTTAACACTTTCCATATTCCTAGTGCCTGGCACTTACTACCTTCTTCAAACATGTTAGTTTGCATTTTCCTCTCTCACCAAAGAACAAACACATATGCATATTTATGTACATGTTACTCTTATTATAAAAGTTTTATACATATTTTACATATAGAATTTATATAACTGTCTCTGATAAATATTTGGGTCCTTTCTTCAGAAAACATACAAGAGTTAGCAGTAGTATATTTTCCCTATATACTTCATACTTTGTATGTAGTGTTACTCAAAAAATATTTCAAACCATGACATAATGTATTCATATCACCACTAAAGATTACTTACTGTTAAGAGAGGCTATAGTTTGATTTCTAAATCATTATCCATCCATCGATCAATATATACATCCATTCATTCAACAAACACCTACAATGGGCTGGACACCACACTGAGAATTAGGCTAGAGGGATAAGTTTAATGGATTTACTTCATGAAAAATATCTGAGGCTAAATTTTTGGGATGAATAAAAATGACACTTTATGTTAGTAAACAATAGACTGTTTCAAAAATACCTTGTCTTTTTTTAAAGTACATTTTATGGATTATGCTATTACGTTTTCCCACCTTTGCTCCCTGTGTCTGCCTCTGCCCAGCACCCCCTCCCCACCAGCAGTACCCCCTTAGTTTATGTCCATGGGTCATGCATATAAGTGTTTGGCTTCGCCATTTCCTATACCATTCTTAACCTCCCCCTATTTTGTATCAACCAATTATGCTTCTTATTCCCAGCACCATTTCCTCACATCTTCCCCGTCCTCCTCCCTGCTGATAACCTTCCATGTGATCTCCACATCTTTGAATCTGTTCCTCTTCTGGTTGTTTGCTTAGTTGTTTCAGTTTTTATTTTTTTAGATTCAGTTGTTGATAGTTGCGAGTTTGTTATCATTTTAATGTTCATAGTTTTGATCTTCTTTTTCTTAAGTCCCTTTAACAGTTCATATAATAATGGTTTGATGATGATGAATTACTTTAATTTTTTCCTGTCTGGGAAGCTTTTTATCTGCCCTTCAATTCTAAATGATATATTTTCTGGGAAGAGCAGTCTTGCCTGTTGGTCCCTGCTTTTCATGACTTTAAATATTTCTTGCCAGTCCCTTCTAGCCTGCAAAGTTTTTTTGTTTTATTTTGAGAAATCAGCTAACAGTCTTATGGGAACTCCCTTGTAGGTAACTAACTGCTTTTCTCTTGCTACTTTTAAGATTCTCTCTTTATATTTAACCTTTGGCATTTTAATTATGACATGTCTTGGTGTGGACCTCTTTGCATCCATCTTGTTTGGGACTCTCTGTGCTTCCTAGACTTGTATGTTGATTTCCTTCACCAAATTAGTGAAGTTTCCTTTCATTATTTTTTCAAATAAATTTGTAGTTTCTTGCTCTTCCTATTCTCCTCCTGGCATCCCTGTGATTTGGACGTTGGCACTTTTGGAGATGTCCCAGAGTCTTCTTGTACTCTAGTCTTTTTTTTCTTGACTACTTGTTTCTTCTTTCTGTTCTGATTAACTGTTTATTTCTTCCTTCCTTATGTTCCAAATTGTTGATTTGAATTCCAGCTTTCTTCCCTTCATTCTTGGTTCCCTGTGGATTTTTTTTATTTCACTTAGTGTAACCTTCATTTCTTCCCTTATGCTTTTGCCATACTCACTGAGTTCTCTGAGCATCCTAATCAGCAGTGTTTTGAATTCTGCTTCTGATAGGTTGGCTGTCTCCATGTCATTTAGTTCTCTTTCTGGGGTTTTGTTCTGTTATTTCATTTGGGCCATGTTTCTTTGTCTCCTCAATTTGGCAGCCTCCCCATGTTTGTTTCTGTGAATTAGGTAGAGCTGCTTTGACTCCCTGTCTTAGCTCACCTGTTAAGCTATATGAGTTGGAACCTCAGACATTCACCTAAGCAGGATGGGGCAACCTGCTTCACTGCTTTGTGGCTCTGTGTGGTGGCAGGGGTTGGAGAAGAGACAATGCCACTACCTGGCTTATGGAGATTTGTCCAGCACTTGGCCCATTTCAGTCACTTCATCTACTTCCCATATACGACTGGCACCCTTCTAGCAGTTGCCCTGCTGGTGGGTTTGCATACTTCTAAGTCCATGAAGGCCTTTAAAAAATGGACTCTATTGAGAAACTGGCAGTTTCTTTCACTACCTCAACCTCCACTGGTTTTTATAGCCAGAAGTTAAGAGGCTTTATTTCCTTGGTACTTGAGCTCTCTGTGGTCTGGCCTGGGGCTGGGATCACTCACTCCCATGGTATTCCTCCCATTTTTTTCTACCACATGTGAATATGGGACCCCATTCTGCCACTGCCACCACCACCTCTTCATGCCACACTGGGTCTCTCTGCTCAGACAGAATCTCCACAACTCTGCCCCTCTGCCTGCTGGATAAATGTGGCTCCTTTAGATCCTCGATTGTTGGACTTCTATCCAATCTGATTTTCTGGCAGTTCTGCATGTTTTTTGTTTTGAGATCAGTTGTAATTCTTCTTGTGACTGCGTGAGGAGGCAGAGCATGTCTACTTATGCCTCCATCTTGTCTAGAAGTCTCCAAAATATATGTGTTTAATTCAAAGTCAAATGTTTCTTACTTATTGTATAATTAGACCTACCTTAAAAATGCTTAAAATTTAATATTAGACTTACCACCTTGAAAAGTTATCATATTTGGAGATTTTTCCAGTGAAAAGTTTTGTGGGTTTTTTTTAATCATTATTGAGAAGGTGAAATTAAAAGAAAGTTTGTTTTTTTTTAATTTACCAGGATGCTAGGAATTTTTAACTTCAAAATTAATTTCATTGAACTATTAATATTTTAACATGTAGTTTTAATATTCTCCACGAGAAAATTCAAAGAACCAGATTAGCTTCTCATGGGCAATTACAAAAGAAAATGTTGGAATACTATTGAGCCATAAAAAGGATGAGGTACTGATTATGCTACAATATGGATGAACCCTGAAAACACTATGCTAAACGACTGAAGCCAGACGTAAAAGTCAATATATTGTATGATTTCATTTATATTTAATGTCCAGAATAGGCAAATCTATAGAGACAGAGTTAGATTAATGGCTGTCAGGGGTGAGGTTAGGGAGGGAAGAATGGGGAGTGACTGCTCACATGTATGGGGTTTCTTTCTGGGGTGCTGGAAATATTCTGGCATTAAATGGTGGTGATAGGTGTACAGCATTGTAAATATAATAAAAACT
This sequence comes from Artibeus jamaicensis, assembly GCF_021234435.1. Taxonomy (NCBI): domain Eukaryota; kingdom Metazoa; phylum Chordata; class Mammalia; order Chiroptera; family Phyllostomidae; genus Artibeus; species Artibeus jamaicensis. The sequence goes on from NW_026522030.1 coordinate 55,097,399, forward strand.
ACTGAATTACATACTTTAAAAGAATGAATTTTATATATGTAGATTATGACTCAATTTTTTTTAAAGAAAAAGAATACTGGTTACATTCATTCCTCTAATAGTTAAACTGTACGGTGGGGAAATCCAGACTAGCAAGGGATTCAAGTGGGATGGTGAATATTAGTTCTTACTCACAGGCTGCTATACATGTCTTGCTCCTAATCAGTTTTAAAATAAGACAGAATTTCAGACTCCATGCTTTCTTTTTGTTGGGGATAGAAAGGAAGATCTGGGAAATTCACCAAGGACTGGAAAAGAATTCACTACAGAAAATAAAAACAAATCTAAAGCCTCATGTGTAATGTCAGAAGATGAAGAATGGCATGATGCCTCTTCAAAGACCTGCTTAGTTTATAAAAGAAATCATTTTTTCTATAATAGGAGATGCTAAGAAGATTTTTTAAAAACCAGATATGCATGTCCCATGAGGCTTGGAGTGTAATGATCTCAGGCTGGGCGGAATAACATTTGAAATACAGTTTCTCCAAATGGCTGAACGTAGAGCTTTGAGTTATGTTACCTGAAACAAAAGGTCCTCAGTTCATTTTTTAACCAAGATTTTGGTACTGCTCAAGTATACAAAAATTTACTAGGAAAAAATGTAATAACAAATTTTGATAACCAATCAAAATCTATTCCAGTAAGTGGCTACTTTGGAATGGCTGGACAATAATGGACAGCCAGTAAATGGACAGTAATGAACATTATGTTAATATATACACCAATTGTGAATAAAATTTTTGCTATAGGAAGAAAGCTGCTGGCTTTTCTCGTGGCCTTGGGTATTAAAAATATCCCTTTCCTTAACACTCTTCATACATAGGACACACAATATATTTTGAAGGCATAGCTAAAGCCTTTTCTAAAATAAGCATTTTACCCAAGAGCTGGTTTAAATTTTACAGGGACTATTATACCTGTTAAGATGTGTGATAAATGTGTATTTTAAATCTTCAGAGCAGAATTTAAGCTTCAATCTTCTACAGTATGATTTCCAAAGTTTGAGGAAAGTAAGAGAGGAAGAAAACAAATATAATTTGCCATTCTCTGAAATTTTGCCAAGTGTTTATTAAAGGTTTAAGTCATCTCTGCCATGGAGATTTTCAAAGAGAGTTATTAAAGTTCAAAGTTGGGAGACACTGTATTTTCAAATGACTGCAGACATTAGCAGCTCAGTTGGATGCATGCTTTGTACTCTCTGAGAAGGAGGAAAAATCCTCAATTTAGTTGTCTTTTCCTTTAATAGATATTAAATCTCTGAAAGTTGCTAGATATTTGTTTTTACAGTCTCAGAGGAGGAGCTTAACTACACAATTCCAAAACAGGTTTCATAATTTACCTCCAGCTGCTGTGATAAGGAGAGGAACCTGACACTTCATTCTGTTCCCTTTAAACTTTTTAATAAGATGGAGCTCCTGACAGGTGGCTTTGCCATCACTGTAAACTTGGTAATACAACAAGTGCCCCTAGTGGCATGCCAATCATTTGTTTGAGGCTGCCTCCCAACCAGGGAAAAACAAATAGGAATTGTGTTTCGACAAGGCCTTCTCCTTTATGCCGCAAGTCAGCCAGAGTACCTGGTTTTATAGAATGGAGTAGTGTTTCTGGTTCCTTCCATGCCAGCCTCTCCATAGTCAGGCTGGTGTTTAACAGTGTCTTTACAAGCCTGTGCTCGCAATTTCTAACCTTGCCATTGACACAGCCATCTGCTTAAAATGAAGGCTTTGGGGGGCTGGATATACCTCTTCACAAATAGCCAGCTATGCAGGGCTTTGAAACTCTGGTCTTTGATGTATTTTATAGGGATAAGGAAACATATATTAAACTTAGCTCTGCTCTACACACTGGGCCACATAACTGAATCAATACTGAACTTGTAATTTCATCTTCAGTTTTTGTGGAGCTTAAATTAACTGTTCTAGCTTTTCTGTTGCTGATGACCTCATAGGAAGTCACTGATGAGCTGACAACTTTTTATGATCTATCTGAAGATGTATTTCTTTTGTCTTTCTCTTCGGTGTATAATGAATACCAGTGCCTGTATAAATGTTACTTATCTGCAGAACACTGAACCTTCTTAGAGTAGATTGAAGCCAAAGCCAATGAGCTATTCTTCCCATGGTTTTCTGTTTTGCTATTCAGCCATGCAAGTTGTAGGTATAGAACTCAGAGTTGGAAGGTGGACTCAAGGGAATGTTAGTAAGCAGATGATGACTGGAGATTGTGGGAAAGAAAATTAACTTATCAATGAATTTGGGGTAAATCAAAGGTCTGGTTAATTTGAAGTTGGTTTTTTTTTTCAATCTAGTTGTATACTGATTTTGAGTTTCTTGATGAGATACAAATATATATGTGCTATATATTTGTGACCCAAACTACTATGTTAAGGGGAAAAGTGCTAGGAATTTCTCCCTATATTGCCAATATTCATTTGAATACATTATCTCTCTATGCCACAAGTAGAAATGGCTCTGAAATATAAAGCAGCAAACTCTTTTTTCCTCACTAATGGATTGTGGCTTAGAAATAAATGGTTGGGAAATGGAGGTCATTTTGTGTTCTAATGACAGAGGTGTACTTTCAAATTTAGGGAAGAAGAGAAATTGGGTAACCTTTTCTGTTGAAATTATATTCTTAAGCAGGAGTATCTAGAAACCATTCTACTTGAGGATAAAATGGATTAAGAAAAGTTTGCAGGGAGTTACCATGGTATCAGTCATACAGGAGCATGGGTTCATGGTTTTAGAGAATTCTTATAATCCTTATTTTCTTGGTTATGCAGTTAATACAGGAAGGAAAATTACTGAGTACCTACTAAGGGTCAGTTACTGTGCTGAGTGCTTTACAAATGCCATTCCATTTAACCCTCACATTGGTTTTTTTTTTTGAGTTAACAGATAATATTTCTCTTTTGTGGAAAAAAATTAGAACACACAGAGACTTGCCCAAGTTCATGCAGCTACTGAACAATGGAGGTGGGATTTGAACTCAGTTATTTCTGATTCCAAAATCCATGCCCCTTCAACAATAATATAAATGCAAACAGAAGAAAAATATTATGTATATGTAAAAATCTACCAATATTCACCATTTTGAATTTTATTTAGCCTTAATGGATTAAAAAAAACTAGTTTTGAGCCTTGGCCTGTGTGCCTCACTTGGTTGGGCATCATCCTGCAAAGCAAAAGGTCACCAGGTGAATTGCTGGTCAGAGCACATGCCTGGATTGAGGGTTTAATCCCTTGTTCAGGGCAACCGATCAATATTTCTCTATCACATCCATACTTCTCTCCCTCTCTAAACATAAATTAATAAAATCTTTTTAATACAAGCTTTGAGGATTAGCCCTCCAGCAGATTTCCAGAATTTTACCTGTGTATACCTTTTCTCTATTGAAAGAATATTTACTCCCTGAGGCCAGGGTTATGGCTTGCTTCCTTTAGATATTTGGGAAAAGAAAAACAGATATAGGTTATGATGAAGAACAAATATAGGTCGCTGAGTGACAGCCAAAAGATATACACAGGCATGAGGATAGACAAATGTCCTTAAATTTTCATCCAAATGCAAAATACAATATTTAATGTCTTTCCTCCCACCAACTAAAAATAAAACTCTGAATTTTACCATGGGACTAATAATATCAACTGCTAATATTACTAAATATGGTCAAAAATATTATTGCATATATAATTAGCAACTGCTAATATTATTGAGTCGTTTCTTTGTGACAGGCACTTCTCCACTTCCCTTATATGTCTGACTTAATTTTCTCTCTATAATACAGTAGGGTGGGTACAATGATTAACCTCATCTGACACTCGAGGAAACTGATTCAGAGAGTCTAAGTAGATAATTTGCCTAAGGTCAGATAGATTGTTGTATATCCAGGATTAAAACCCATTCAGTTGGATTCCAAAGTTCAAGTTATTAAAAACTGTGCTGTTTGTCAATAAAATAAATGTATGCACTCATTTTCCTTGGTGGGGAATAGTTTATTCTCAAGATTAAAATTCTTATAGGACGGTTCTGATAGTTGATAAATACATTTTTTATTCACTGGCTCAGTTTGATGGTACCCAAACATATAAACTTTGTTTCCAAAGCTCGCCAATGGGTCACTACCATTAAGCATTAGATTTGTCTTTTCTCCTCAGGAAAAAACAATTAAAATTACCAATAATGAGTGCTTTGACCATGATTCTCTAATATGCAAAAATAAGTTGAAGGTTGGACTTGATAAAATCAAGTCTTCATTCTTCTACATTTCTAAGTATAAAAAAGATGTCCTTGGGTGTACATCTTTGAATCACAGAATATCTAAAATGGTTCACCAACTTCCATTATTTACATAATGGACAGTTAACAGTAATGTTGATATTGCTTTATTCTATGGTTTCAAAGTTGTTTTCTCATGTCATTTTATTGATGGGGAAAACTGAAGAATTAAGAGGTTTGCTATTAACAAACAGGTTACTGCATGATACCAAAGAAATATACTAACTCAGACTCATGCAAAATATCAGAAGTATTAGATGCCCTACTTGATTGGAGACATTTTGGGTTTTTTTGCTTTAGTTGAATTTTAATAAAACATTTTGCTTTACCATTACTTGCATTTATGTGAAAAGTCCAATGTTTTTCAAAACCTGCATTAAAAATTACTTTTATAAAACAATCAGAACAATGCACTAAGTAAGAATAATAATAAACTGCTTACTATACACCCAATACTCCATCAAATACTTTTAGACATTATTACACTTAATTCTTTTAGTTACTTTATGATATAAGTATTATTTTCCTTATTTTGTAAAAGAAACTGTGTTTGGGGAAAATCAGTAATTTACACAAAAGCATCAACCAGGGTAATGATAGAGCTGGGCTTTGATATCAGATGTAATCTCAAAGCCCCTAATTCTTTTTTCCTACTATACAACACTCAAATTAGCTCAGTCATATAAGCACTCTAGCAGGAAGGCCAATGTGTTATAAATGTCCTTTAAGGTAGAGAAAGAAAAAAACAACTCAAAGTGATCTGTTAGGATTAAAGTTCCAGACTCTAGATGTGGGCTTAAGTCTAGGACAGAAACTAAATCTCACTCTCAAACTCTCAGTGGGAAGATATGTCCAGAGGTTGAAGGGGGTGAGGGGCGGGGATGTTGACATAAATATTAATCTGGATTTGTGCCGGCATACGTGATTTTCTCAGCATTTAAAGATGTTCTGCTACTCGGGATTGATTTGTCTTTAAAAAAAACCAAAATGATAGGGGGTTTATGGGTGAGATTTAAAAATCAATCAAAAGTCTACCAAATTACAAAAAGTATTCATCACAAAATGTTGAAGAGCAAGGACACAGACAGCCTGGACTGACATGGTTTCATAAAATGCAAATGCACACACTACACCATACAGGAGGCTGAGTGGGCCCATTTTAAGTCTGGACAATCTTTCAGAGCAAATTTAAGTATACAAGGCAGGTTGGTCCTGGAACTAAATGTAATCAGCAAAGCCAGCTTTACGTATCTAAATATAGATAAAATGCATCTGGGCACACACACATTTCTAACAACACATGTTCTTACCCATGTCAGCTAAAAAGGAGCACTCTTGATGTTTGGGGCAATACTGCTTGCCTTAGAGCAGAATTAGACCTACTTTGGACTTTATCCAAAGAAAAGGTTTAGTTCCAAAAGTACCTTGAAAAGACTTCATTGTGAAATGACTTCCCATAAAAGGCAATCACCAGAATGGACGAAAGACAGTCCTGAGAGGAAAAAGTTGCTTTAAAATTTAAAATTGACATGAACTTAAAAAAAAAAGAAAAAATTTTTCTTTTTGCTGGAAAAGGAGGTGAGGCAATCACAAGATCTGGGCCACACAATCACTATGCTGATTGTTTACATAGTTTTTTGACTAGTTTGGAACAATGGTAGTAGAGAGTGTTTTGAACTCTGTTTACCACAAGTAACAAAAATCAAAATAAATATTCAGTTGGCTTCATAATGCAGCAAATATTTTCTGTATTATGTAGTAATAGAAGTCAGTGTGCACTGTAAATAAAGTTTGCTCAAGGTCTCTGAGAAAAAAAGCCAAATGTCTAATGACAGCCAGAATTCTACTACAGAGCACAGAGAGAGCTTAGAAATTAGTCACAATCCCTGAAGCTGACTCTTGCAGCATATTTGGGTTGGTTCTTCTTTATTTTGTAAAAAGGGGAAAGCATAAAGCCCTGGTAGGATTGGTGTCTTTACTCATTTAAATAATGGGGAAAATGAGTGCCAAACCTGTGGGAAGGAAGGGAGGATGGAGATGCCATTCAGACCTTAGTCCAGTATTTTAAAAAGGTAGGAAATAGTATCAAGGAGGAAAAGAAAGCAAAGGCATTTTCCTGAGGATCATCAATAAGAGGAACCAGCTGTTTGTTTCACCTGATGGAAAACAAAATGCCCTACAACGTTAAGTGTATTTGGGGGTGCTTCACAAGTCACGGGGTAGATGTGCCTATGAAGTGCTTTGCTAGACCCTCTCTGAATGTCTTTCTGTTCATTCTTTCTTGAAATAGAGCACCTTCATCCTAAGAGTTCGACACACCTCTCTTCCAAAGGAGTTTGCTTCCTTTCTCTACATGCAAGCCCTGGGGGCAAGGGCCGATGGCAGGAGCTCTTCCAATGTAGAAGAGCCCAGACTTTGAAGTACAAAAAAATGTAGGTGTCAAGTACACATGGTTGTGCATTTGTGGGATGTGAGCAATTCAGTTTCATTTATAGGTTTTAGTCCATAGCTTTGAAACTTTTGGAATTAAAGCTTTTCAAGACTCCAACCAAAAAAATCTCTGTCTCGCTCTCTCTCACAGAATTTGACCAGACAACAAAAGAGAATAAAAATTAATTAATAAACAAAACCCCAAGCCTTAATAATAAATCCTTTTATAAATCTCTGAATGCCCAGTTAAGAGTCACTCCGGGTGCTTTGTTCCATTATAATGCTTTTGTTGAGCTGCTCAGGAAGAATGTCAAGACTGAGAGCTCTGGAGAAAGAAGTTTGGCATGGACAGCTGAGGCTTTGCTGCCAGCCAGTGTGGGAAGGACACAGGGCACTGGGTGAGCGAGTCATCTACTCAGTGGCCCAGGAAGATTGTTGCTCTTGTAATTGCAAACTGAGAAGCTTCCAAACAAGAACAATGAGACCAGGGCCACATGTCACAACTGCCAGGAAGAAAGGGGAAGAAATTATAGAGGTCATGACCTTTCTTTCCAAATTTTTTCTTTTAAATGCCTTAAGAGAATTTAGAAAAATTGTCTATAATAGGCACATTTTAAGTTAATATTTAAAATTTATCATCATAAATTAAAATAGTTGCAAAGTATGTAATATCTGGAGAATTCTAAATAATGACAATTCTAGATGTTTCTACTGGAATCTTTACACTACACCAATTAGAGAGTCATAATTATCCACTCAAACATATACTGGACATTTATTCCATTCTCTTTTTTCTTTCAACTTATATTATCTTAAGATATTTTATGTTGTATTATATTTAAGATAAGTATAATTATCTTAATATATTATATTGTTAATATAATATATTGTGTTATCTTAATATATTTGATTCTTTTCTACAAAATAAAAAAGAACCAAAAGTATGATGACCAACAATCATATTTTTTCAAAAAGTTATGTTTATAAATTTTAATTTAATTTTTATTACATTTTTATGTTCACATGTTTAAGTTTTGAAAGAGAAGTTTTTCTGTGGGATGATATTATTTCAGTTGCTACCAATACACTAACATTAACACAAATAATACAAATTTTGATAAGTAACACACTTTACTGAAAATATTTCTCTAAATAAAACATAGGTGCTTTTTTACCCCAAGTAGTCCATCTATCATGGATAACATCATTTATTGCCAGAATATGACAGGGTTACTCATAAATCCTATTTCTAATTTCACATTTACTCATGTAAGTGCTAAGAAATGGTGATTATATAAAAGAAATGAATTTGTGGGTTAAGGTAAGTAGTTTTAAAATAGTGTAATTCAATTCTTTGAACTCCTTCTGAGTTATATGCCCAAAATCACTTTGCGATTAATCATCAAAAGTTATATTTAATAGTTTATCAGGTAATAACTCAAATATATCTTAAAAAACAGAAAGTATAAATAGCTTAGCCAGCAAAATGCTTCATAACACAATCACTGGAGCCATTTATCTTCTCTGTTTCTGCTTCACCAAAACGTAGCAAATGTCTGTTAGTTATACCTGTTGCTCTTTCTCTTGGTGATACCTCATTTAGCTTACTCAGGAGAATTTTGCTTATTCAGGAAAATTTAGGAAACTTGGAATATAGTTGTTAATATACCTTTGCCAATACAATATATTTTGATAAAATGGTATCATAAGCATCCCATGTTTTAAATGTACTTTTGTCAAAATCTTGTAATTGCAAAATGCATATCTGGTAACGGTCCTGTGTCCAAAATATATAAGGACCCCTCAAAGCTCAGTAATAGGAAAATAAATGACTCATAAATGGGACAAAGTATCTAAACAGACACTTCACCAGGGAATAGATACAAGTGGCATATTGGCACATGAAAATGTGTTCAACATGATTAGTCATTAGGAAAATGTATATGAAAATTGTAATGATATCTTACTTCATACCCAGTAGAATGACTAACATTTTAAAAACTGATAATACCAAGTGCTGACATGGATGCCGAGAAACAAACTTTTATGTTGTTGTAAAAATGCAAAATGGGACAGACACTTTGGAAAATAGCTTGGCAGTTGCTAATGTCGTAGTAATAACATATTTATGATAAAATGTAACAACCCCATTCCTGAGTACTTATGAGAGAAATGAAAATATATATTCAGGCAATTTTATGTACAGGAATGTTTGTAACAGCTTTATTCATAATCATCAAAAAACTGAAAACAACCCAAATGTCCATCAGCCAGTGTATGTATAAACTAATTATGATACATTCATACAATGGATATTCAGTGATAAAAAGTGGGAAGAGGATTAACTACAAAAGGACAACAAGAGAACTTGATGGAATGATGAAAATAATTCTATAAATCCCATTTGTACGGTGATAACACAACTGTATATATTTCTCAAAACGCTTAGAATTGCATATCTACAATGCATATAAGTTAAACCTCAATAAATGTGAAGTTTAAAAAACACAAAAACAGAGCATTTTATAGCTGCAGATTGTTAACTCAATCAACAGAAAAATATTTGCCATGTAATATAACCAGTAAAATAAGTCAGAAAAGTCCTGACTTCATTTTTTAATGGAAATGGGGATATACTCTACAACATCTAAACTGTATCACTTTTTAATTCTAAAAGACATATTAATACATATATTCATTTATTTATACATTCATACATACATAGATACACGTACACATACAAACCATAAAGAACTTTCTATGGACTTGATAAAATAAGTTGATGCCCTTTAATATTTCTTACTGGACTCTGTGTTGCTCTTGCTGAATGCCCTAGGAACTGATTCAGTCTTTGACAATAGCTGGAGAATGGAAGAAGCAATAATGGCTTAATGCTAATTATCATCACTCCCACTGCCCACTCTCGGTATATCTAGATTCAGAACAGCTTTACATAGACCAAAATATCTGTTGCTAAAGCCACACTTTGTCTTTGCAGAAAATAACATAAAACAGGGAAAGATAGCAATGCTAGTAAAGGTTTTATGGTGGCTTAATCAAAGGAAGCTTCACTGAAACCTATATTTTGAATCATTCTTTTGTTTGGTTCCCTAGTTTTATGCCATAGGGAATAAAACTTACACCATGTAAGTTTTTAATGCTTTTGAAAAGTTATAAAACATGCTTTAGAAAGGGGAACTGGGATAAGAGACCATCAAAACATTACAGATGCATAGGCATTTCCACAGTTTAGTTTTAGAAAAAAGTAAATATGGTTGAGAATATTCTCCCACTTAAAACAATCATGTTTGCATATACCTTGGAAAGGTTTTGTGTACCCTCATGCATAGGCATATCTCAACATGAAGGTCACACAGTGCATTGATTTTTATGGTAAAAGAACCCCATACAATAACCTGCTATGTTGTATGTGTGTTTGTGTGTAAAGAGAGAGAGAGAGGAGAAGAGAGAAAAATATATATATATACATACTGTCTGTGTTTTTATATATAGGTGTATGTGTGTGGGGGGCAAAAGTAGGTTTATAGTTATTCATATGAAAAATAATATAATAAAATAATAATACAAGAATAAACTCTGTGTTTTGGATATTCACAACTGTAAACCTACTTCTGCTCTACTCTGTATATATTTTTAACCCAGTTCATCATCAGTTCAGAGTTGATTTTATGTCTGTAATTTCCACTTGATTTTACACCTGTAAAATGAAGTAAAGCTTTACCAGCCTCAATAATGCTGTGTACCTCTAAGATGGTGATGTGAATGGGTAAAAAACAGGAATTATGCTACTGAAACCATTATTTGAGCAAATTTTGGAAAAGCCTTGCCACTTAGGTATGTACTAGCTTAGAATTTGTGTGACTGAAACAGCTTTTGTGTAAATACATTTGTTTATCTAGCCACCCCAGAAATAAAACCTTAAAATTTTCAGCTCCATGTGTTATTAATTTACTGTATCTGAAATCATTCTTTCATTGCATGCGATTTTTTAAATCTGAAAAGAATAGAGACCAAAGATTTCATGCTTATGTCTCAGATACGCTGCAAGAACGTGCACCTACCTCTCAGTTATTAGTCTGTTGACTGAGGCTGGCATTTCGTGCCACAGACCAAGAAACCAGAGAACAGAGCTGTAATTTCATTTTACTTCTCACTGTTTCTGGTTCTGTTTTGCTACTAGTTTGTCTGTTCCCCTTCCTTCATTATAATGGAACCAGAACTAATGAGAATTTAAGATTCTATTGTGTTTTATAAAAGAATTATTGCATACAAAAATAAAGCAAAAAAATAATAAAGTGATTACTGATGAGCAAATAAGAAAAACATTTGCAAATTTATGCAAAATCACATTTACTAAAAAAAATACACATGAGTTTTTAGGCTTCATAAACTTTTTACTTTTTATTACTGATTTAACCATGGAGGTAAGAACAAAGCAGAATTTGGGTTTCACCTGTTTCACTAATGCTACAATTTTTTCTGTTTGCACAATTCATAGGGGGTATATATGTGTGGATATTATCTATATGCTGATTGATTAGGATTTTTATTACATCACTTCCTGTGGATCTCTGAAATCTATACTATATTGAAAACTGTTTAGTCCATCAAGTTAAAATTACTGTTCTTTGCAAAGTAAGCTCTGGGTAAGAGAAATTTAATATGGAACCTGATAGCCCTCTACTTATTAACATTATGATTTCTTTCAGTGTTTTACTACTTGCTTATAAATACATTTTTTGTTAAAAAAGAATAGTGCATTCATAGTCACGATTGTATACAGGTACAAGTTGTTCACTTGTCTCAAATATTTGGAAGAAATACAAACAAAAACCATATGTTTTAAATATTCCACAGAATACCTTTCTCCCATTTGCTCATATGCTGCAAACATTTTTTTTCAACTGGTACTATTCCCAAGGAGTACCACTTGCCCTCTGGTTTTATGACAAGAGTGTATGTGTGTGTATGTATTCATAAATGCATTCTTCACTTAGAGGTAATTTTTAAATAACCAAACATTAAACTTCTAATATACATATTAGAAGTTTATAAATATATAATATATATAAATATATATATATTTAATCTTTACAGCAGCCATGTATGTGGGTCTCAAAGTCTTCTAAGTAATGTGTAAGATGCTAGGCAAACTAAAAAGGGCTTCTAGTTCATTTTTCTTCTTCAAACCAAAGTGTTCTTCAACTGATCCAAACAGATGAAAATACAATTGGTTTCTTAAAAGCAGTGATTTAAAAACATTTTTAGGCATCAACCCAATCTAATAAAAGCTGCCAGTCTTCTTCCCAGAAAAAAAATTACATGTGTATACATATACCCACAAAATTTTACATTGAACTTGGCAAGGATTACCAAATCCATCCATGTGGAATGGGTTCAAAGACCTTAAGTTAGTAGCCCCTATTGTAAAGTTTAAAGAAGGAAACACAAAATGCTTACTAGGTAACTTACATTGTTTTAGATATTTTATAAATCAAAAATTCTTATCTCTAAATAAAAGCTCTCCCATTTCAATTTATTCTCTTTGTGGAGGTCATAAAGAACATTTAGTCACCATTAGCTTTCACATTCTTGAAGGCTATATTAAGCCATACCTTGGATGTGTCCCCACCAAGATAAATAATTCCAGCTAAGTAATTCTAGTTTGGCTATACCTTTTCTCAGAGGCCGCATTATTCAATTCTTAATCATCTTTGTTGACTTCCTCTGAATAGTCTTCAAGTTTTTCATAGTCCTCTGAGGTTATTGAGCCTATAATTATTCCTTAGACTATAGCAAAGGTTCCCCAAATTGGCCTTAGCGCTTAACAAGACTTTTTAACCCACTGTTCTACCCTTTTTCTGCCAGATTGGAAATCCTGAGTTAACGAGATGCTGCAAATGGTATCACTGGTGCTGTTGAATGCTTGGTCTATCAAATTTTATCACAGATACTCTTGAATGCTTAGCCCACCAGATTTTATCACTGGTGTTCTTCAATGCTTGGTCTACCAGATTTTCCTTTTGGGATACATGGTATCTCAAGGTTGCAAGCCGCACCATTTACACATTCCATTTTCAGAACCCCAGGGTCATTATTTACAGCCCGTACCACAGTAAGTAAGGGCCCTTCCTTTAGTACTCAGTGGATCCACTGAAAACAAACTTGGACTTACCTGTATTTCTTTTTCTTTGGTCAACAGATCTCTATTCCATTTTCTTTTCAGGCCAGGAGATTTTTAAATACCAGCTAAGCAGATTCCAGTGCTTACACCTACTTACTTTCTTAATTTCTTAATATTTTCATTGAATTTACTGGGGTTACATTGCTTATAAAATCATGTAGGTTTCACATGTGGAGTTCTATACTTAACCTGTATGTCATATTGCGTGTTCACCGGCCCAGTTTCCTTCCACCACCACTTAGCCTCCCTTTACTCTCTTCAAACTGCCCACACCCTCCTTTCCCTCAGTAATCTTACTTTTGGCGGCAGCATGGATGGACCTGGAGAGCATTATGCTAAGTGAAATAAGCCAGTCAGAGAAAGACAAATACCATATGATTTTACTTATACGTGGAATCTAATGAACAAAATAAACAAATGAAATAGAAACAGACTGGTAGATACAGAGGACAGACTGACAGCTGCGGGGCGGGAGTTCAGGGCTGAGCTGGGTGAAATAGGTGAAGGGATTAAGCAAAGGAAAAAAGAACTCACAGACACAAACCACACCTACTTGCTTTAATCTCCCTGGAAACTCTGGCTCTTTTCTTCTTGTTTTTTTCAGATATTGGTTCAAAGGTCACCCTTCAGTAACTACCCCAGTCACAGTTTGTACCCCAGCTACACCATGAGGTCACTCCCCTTTTTGTCAGAATACTTACTACTATCTTAAATTACCCTTTTTACTTATCCATTTTATTTTTCTTTATACCTTCCTCCCTGACTAGAGAAAGCACCACAGAATCAGAGATCTTATTTGCCTGTCTCATTCTTTCCTATAGCATTCAGGACAGCTCCTAACATATGCCAGCCCTCAGCATACATAATATATTTGTGTGTGTGTTTTAAAAGAAACTGTCTCATCTCTCATTTATCAGACTTCAAGATCTTTAAACCCCATGTCCTTATGAAAAACTTTATTTTTTTTGGTGCATTTTACGCACTTAATTACTTATGTTAAAGTGCTGTGAATTGTCCAGTTATTGAACTAACTTTGAGGTTTTACTTTTAAAAACACCAAAAAAATGTTTTGATAAATGAAAGGAGATGAAAATACTGACTCATCCATTTAAGTAAAATCAAATTACAGGGGGAAAGAAGTTCTATAGACATAATCCAAGAAGAAAAGAGAAACCTTTATATAAGGTGTTTTCACTTCTAGAACACCCCTCCCTGTCCCCCAGAAGCCATAGTGAGTTCTGAGAAACCCCTTAGACAGAAATTAATGCAGGACAAAGACAGAAATCCTTTAGACAAGATGCCAAAGGAGGAAGAGGAGTTAGAGAAAGCTACAGTCCTCTCAGAACAGAAAAAGAACTCCTAGTTGCACTTTTCTGTGTGTATATTATGCTTCAATATTTTTTGGTAGATCCCTTGGCTGGCTCTTATTCTGTCTTAGCTCAGGCATAATCATATTTAGATGTAGCTGGCAGCTACTCCCCATCAGGGACAGAACAAGGGCTGTGCCTGTGTCTCCAATCAGATCCATTAGATGAAAGATGTTGGACTCATGACCTTGGCTTCTGATGATCAAAATCACTGGGTGACTTGGGTGCTGCTTTCCTTTAAAGAAAGAAACCTTCCCATTCAAATCCTACCTCTTTTCTTCATTCGTATAGGATGCCCATGAGAGCGTCAAGATTTCATAGAAATAATTATAGATTTAAATGGATTTTGAAAGGCCATTTTCATTTAAACCAATAGTTTTCAAACCTTTTTAATGTGTCCCACAGGAAAAAATACATTGTTTATTGATGAACAAGTATGTGTATACCTATGCTGAAACACACACACTCAATTACTCTTGAAATAAAACTTTTGTCAAACAATATTTGCCCTTACCATATGGGATACACTTGATATTTTCTCTTCTACTGTGAATGATTTCTTTTTTCCTTTTGTGTTTAGTGTTGGTTGTTATACGCTAAATTGACCTCTGGAGCTGTTAGCGAATGACTACCCACAGTTGAAAGTAATGCTATGACCATTTCACAAAATGGAGAATGTTTGATCTGAGCGCTTTATCTAGTTTTCCCTGACCTTCCATGACATTTGGTGTCTTCCCTCATTGGGGCACCAATCCCCAAACTCAGCTATGTTTCATGACAGGCTTTTCATGGCTTATCACACAAGATTTCCATAATGTCATTAAAAGAAAAAGACTTCATCCAGCTTAATACACTGTGAACAATATTCAAGCCAGAATATTGCTGAGTCAGTGAGAAGTCTCTGTCCAATGACAATGACAATTCTGAGTTACAAAGACACTGCTTCCCCATGGATAGATTTTTTTTAAGCCAGGGTCATAAAATTTTAGAGCCGGAAAAAATTTTAGCAAATCTAGTTCAGCATTTGGATTTGATGACAAAAATATTCCCATGCACATTGGGGGGAGTTCAGAGTGTGTGTTTGTTTCCTTTTCAGCATTATTTTTAAAAAGCAGTATTTACTGCCATGAGCAGATACACGTTGAATAAACGGAACTTTCATATTTTAAGAAATAACACAGGACTAATGATTTTTTTAGTAGTGTAGAAAGTACTGGAAATATTATTTCAAGTATTTAAAAGGGGAGAAGGTGGTATGTTAGCTATTTTTTAGAAGTTGCCATAATAACTGAGTTGTGGAAGCTTTATAATTATGACCCACACATCTGCTTGAGAAAATATTTCTGTAGGCATGGGCTTTCCATTTAGACATTCAGCAAATATCATTTGAGAACCTAGTATCTGCTCTCAAGCAGTTTATATTGTAGTGAAATACAAAATACTTGTTTTTCATATTACAAATTATGTTGTCCAGGAAATAATACATCATAAACAATGTATATTCCATGGTCAGACTCTATTGGTGCTGTATTAGGTATATTTGATCTACCACTCTGGATCCTAGTTTCTTGGTAGGGATCTAGATCTTTTGATTTGAGGTCCTGTTGCACTCAGCACCCTATCTCACTAGTTATTTTATTCATTCATTCAATAAATAGTTCTTGAATACCTAACAAACATTATCCTAGATACTGGAGTTTTCCAGATGTGGGAGGGGAAGGAAGGATAGAAGGAACATGGGAGGAAGGCAGGCTGCAGGGAAGGAAGCTATACTCAGAATGAGGGAGCAAGCAAGTTTAAAATTCAGGATTTACTGATTATATTTTCAGTGTCATGGTTAGACATAGTAATGACAAAACCTACTAATACTCCCATCCTGACTGGAGTTGAATCCAGCAGAAGTGGAAAAACTCTTGGCACTCTCCTTCCAGAATCGCATTATTTTGATGTTCTGACTCAAGTCTTAAGCATGACATTTCATGAGGGGCTAAGCAGTGGAGCAACCACACCCTATTCTTGACGAAAGTGCAGATCATATTACATTACCAAGGAAAGAACAATGGAAAGTTTTAAAAATAATAAATAAATAGCATATCTTATTTATAAATCTTGTCAAGATTTTCAAGGACTTGCCTAGCTCCACCGTGAACCCCCTGTTTGTATGCTGTGTAAGATGCCACATGCGGGGCAACTGCTTGAACAGCAGGCTCCTTTTCAATTTCAGCCTCTTCAGCCCTAACCATGGGGGGACTATCCTCTTTAGCAGTAAAAGTAGATCCAGGTTTTAGGTCTGGACAGAGTCCAGGGCACTCAAAGTGAAGCAGACGGTTTTGAAGAATTATTTATGACAGATTTTGTGATGCCTATGTCGTACTCTGATTTAATAGGGGGAAAAGTGAAATTTGAAGCAGAGTGAATTCAATTTCCAAATTTTACTAGGTGTACAGGCAGGTTTTTACACTGGGGTACTGTTGCTACACCCAGCTTCTTTTCATGGACTTCATTCTTTACACAAGTCAGTTCTTCCTTGAACAGACCCATGAAAAGACTACACTGGGTCACTCACAAGTAGCCTCCAACTAACACCTTGAAATCCACCCAATGACCTATTCTACCATAACACACACAGTGTATGCTGCCTCTGTCTGTGATGAGCAAACTCACATTTCAACAGAAATCACCCCACCAACAGAAGGGGAAATAGCTATAGAATTCTTAAGCAAATGGTACCACAGATTACTTTTATTGGTTGTTCATAAAGATATTATAGTGGCCTGTGGTGACACTGACCATTTGAAAACATCAAAACACTGTCATTTTGTAAGATAAAGTAAATACATATGTTCAATCAAGTTTTTAAGAAGTATAACTTTTAAAGCAAGTCTTGATTATTTTTTCACACCTCATCTTCAAAGAGAATATTGTGAATCCAAGAAAGCTGAATAGTTAAAGAATAAGCTATATAAATCTAAGAAGTATAACACATGACTATACAGATAAACATCAGTATCAAATTTTATTATAGATCAGATTTTAATATATATCCAAATTTTATTGTTGATAAGAATTTTGTATGCATCATCTTCTCTTTAATTTGGTAAGCAAATTATATCATTATATTTTTTAAATTGTTACATATAAACATGTTAAGTACATCACTTTTGTTCATGTGTAAAGCAGATGTAGATAAATTTCCCTTGCATTTTTATTTAATCTACCCAACTTCTTTCATTATTAAACTGGTATCTCAAAGTAAAATTTTTAAAAAAGAAATGAAATTGCATTTACTTGCAAAGCAATAAACTACTGGTACTTGCCTTACCTGTCTAACACAGACTTTTGGAATGAGAAAAGGGAGAAATAGAACAAAATGTTGAACCAATACTGGTCTTTGAGAAAGCAGGCTGGAAAGGAATTAGACATAAGGAAATAACATTTGACTTCCTTAGTCCATCTGGGAAATAATCACAAATACTATTTATAGATAGATAGATAGATAGATAGATAGATAGATAGATAGATAGATAGAAGGTCTCTCTGCATTTAATGTATACATGATATAATTTATATATGTGTGAATATATATAAAGTATTTTAAAAATAACAAAACAACTATTATCCATGACCTAGCTTAAGAAATTAACTGTTACCAATGTCTTTGAAGACTTTTTGTTTAGAAATTAATTTACTCATTCAACAAATATTTATTGAGCATGCACTATGAGTTTAGATCCTGTGCTAGACATTGGATACAGTAGTTAACAAAATTTTAACTGGCTCCCAGACTAATGAGGGAGGGAGACATTGAATATGCAATCACAAAAATGTAAGGACAATTACAAATGACTCACAGCTATGACTTTTGACACATTCTGTACAAGAAGGCATTGAAAATAAGTGACAAGAAAGGCCAATTTAGATTGACAGATCTACAAGTCATCTCCAGGGAACTCCTAAGATGAGACACAAGAACTGCTGTACTGTAATCAGTAGAAGCAGGAGAAGGGAGTGCATTCAGGGCAGCAGGAAGAGCTAGTGCTAAGCCCTGGGAGCATGGTCTCATTTACATATTAGTTGAAAGAAAGACATCAAATCTACATATGTGAATACTTAATCCAGAGAAATACTTCTCTAATGTTTGATTTCCTGTTGAGTAGGATGGCATTGTTGACATAACATGGTAAAAGTTTATTTATTTTTAACTTGTAAGAAATGTAGTCATCTGACATGGCAGCATACCCATTATCACAGGGAGTTCTGCAACTATTTGGCACAAGGACTACGAGTTCACATCAAGGGGTTTCATTGGGATTGCTTTTACACCGTTAAATTACTTATTTTATGTTCTCTTTCACTTCCTTAAACTTTTATATTGTAGTAAATATATAGTACATAAAATCTTACCATTTTATCTATTTTAAGTGTACAGCTCTGTGGCATTAAGTACATTCAAATTATTGTGCAACTATCACCACTATCCAACTCCAGACGTTTTTAAAATTCCCCAACTGAAACTGCATACACATTAAACATGCATTCTGCATTCCCTTTCTCCCCCAATCCCATTCGTATAGAAAAATTAGCTCTGTCATAATCAAATTTAAATACTAAGTAGAGTTCATATAATAATATTATAATTTCATTTGTATAGGCTCCATTAATCAAATTTCTAATTTATCTGCAGTGATTTTCACTTCAAGTTACTATTTCAGATGATGTATGTGAAGGGAGGTTGGAGGTGTTCCTAAGTCGCCTGATTTACAGGACAATGTGCTGTTTCCATTTGATTCTGGCTGACTCACTCGGAGCCTCTAGTTACTGAAGCTTAGAGTCAGGAGGGCGCTTTTGCCATACACTGTACACATATATTAGTTATCTCAAGAAGACTGGGAAAGGGAGTTAATGGATCAACTACAAATCATTACTACCATCAAAAAAGAGAATAGAGGGGATGGATTTCCCCCTGTGGCATCAGGGGGGAAAGGGGAGGGATTTACAGGAACTAGTATAAAGGACACATGGACAACAACTAAAGGAGGTCAAATGGGAGGGAGGTGGGGAGTACAGGGGGTGGGCTGGGATGGAAGTAAAAGACAGAATACTGTAGTTGAAAAATAATTAAATAAAAAAATTTAAAAAGAATTTAAAAAAATAGAATAGTAACACACTACTCAAATGTTAGACTGGAAGCCTTGAAGGCCATTTCTGTGTCTTGTCTGTTCATTCCCAACCATTGGTGTGGTTACCTGGCACACAGCATTAGCTGAAAGTATGAATTTAAAGAAAGCACAAGCTTGATTCCTTAAAAAGTTAAACATAGAATTACCATATGATCCAACAATTCTACTCCTGGATATATACCAAAAGGAATGAAAACAGAGACTCAAACTGATATTTGGATGCCCATGTTCATAGCAGCGTTATTCACAATAACCAAAATGTAGAAGCAACTCACGTGCCTACTGATGGATGAATGGATAAATGAAATGTGGTATTTAAACACAGTGGAATATTATTTAGCCTTAAAAAGGAAAGAAATTGTAATATATCATGGATGAGCCCTGGAGACTGTATGACTCTACTTATATAAGTAAGGTACCTAGAACAGTACAGGTCATAGAGACAAAGTAGAATAGTGGTTACTGGAGCTGGTGGGAGAAGGGGAATGCAGAATGCATGTTTAATGTGTATGCAGTTTCAGTTGGGGAATTTTAAAAACGTCTGGAGTTGGATAGTGGTGATAGTTGCACAATAATTTGAATGTACTTAATGCCACAGAGCTGTACACTTAAAATAGATAAAATGGTAAGATTTTATGTACTATATATTTACTGCAATATAAAAGTTTAAGGAAGTGAAAGAGAACATAAGATAAGTAATTTAACGGTGTAAAAGCAATCCCAATGAAACCCCTTGATGTGAACTCGTAGTCTTTGTGCCAAATAGTTGCAGAACTCCCTGTGATAATGGGTATGCTGCCATGTCAGATGACTACATTTCTTACAAGTTAAAAATAAATAAAGTTTTACCATGTTATATCAGCAATGCCATCCTACTCAACAGGAAAGCAAATATTAGAGAAGTATTTCTCTGGGTTAAGTTTTCAGATATATAGATTGGACATTTAAGAAAGAATAATCCAGTTTGAATACCTTTTCTTCAATAATTTTAAAGTTTCTCCAAATACCTAAAGATATCCTACTCTTAGCAAGGATATGTTAGGCTTGGGAAGTTTAATAAATCATGACAGCAATAAAAATGAGTTTAATTACAATAATAATAAAGAAAAATAGTGTTTTCATCAGTATGAAATCACTCTTTTCTTTTTTCATCTCCTTCATAGTGCCTCACAGCCAGCTCCCTTTTTATGATTAAGATGTTTTATGCCCTATCTTCATCCAAACATATTGAATGTTGTTTAGAGTAAAATTGCAGTGAAAAACAAAAAAACTGAACAACCTACATGAATTAAAAGGATGTGAAAATTAAGAAAGAGTGTAGAATTTTTTTAAAACCACAGACTAAGAGAATTTTACCCACTGAGCACAGACGTTTGTTCTGAGCTTCCTGGTAGCCAAAGCAAAGATGAATACTCAGAGAAATCTATGGTTCTCCTTCTATAAAAGACAAAACATACCAGCCTGTCAAACACATACTTTTTGTATTCAATTATTATGTCCTGAGAATTTGCCATAGGTATTCTTATATAAATGATTTACATAAGCAAAATCATTCTAGATAATTTCACAGTATCTCAAAAGTATTTCACATGCACATATTTCTATGTTGGCCATTACTCAAAGCCAGGGGCATAATGTTTATTCATAGATATGCTAAGGGAATTCTCTGAGAGGCCAGTTTGAAATGGGCTGGTCTTATAGCTTCCTAATGGTCTAATGTTGTTAGAGAAACATATAGCTTGCCTATTTAATAGTTTTGCTCAGTCTGGCCACTCATATATTATGTTAAGACACACATGTTATATTCAACACCTGTCTCTCATAAAATTCTGGAGGCAGGTAGTCCAGTAACATCATGATATTCCAGAGTGCCAGATGGCCGAGGCCCTTTCTGTGGTGTATAAAATCCAATTTCATGTTAGTTCATAGTAAAATTTGGCTGCTCCAGACTTCACATTATCATTATCAAGGAAAGGAGGAAAGAGTGAAGCAAGACATGTTCTTTTTTTTTTAAGGACATTTTTTGACATTGTATCTATACCATCACTTAAATTTCCTTAGGGAAAACTGTCATATGGTCATCACACATAGCTGCAAGAGAGTCTAGAAAATGTCTGCCTTCTGGGTGGCCACGTATGTATGTTACCTAGGCAAAAAAAAAAAAAGAATGATAGATTTGGGGAGACGGTTAATATTTCTGGCACAGGTATGTTTTTAAAACTTTTTTTTTCTTTTAAAATGCAAGCATAAGTTTAAAAACCAAGCTGTCAAATACAAAAAGTAAATGCACATGATTATAGTAAGCATTTTATGTACAAGGACATTTTGAGGCTGACAAGACCATTTCTATCTCAGTCCAGGTGATAGAAAAGTGAGGGGAACAAACAGGAAGAGATGGGGAGATGCAGAGGAAAGATTTGTAATCAAACACTGACACCAAACGCTAGGTCTGTGTGATTATTTGGACCCAGGTATAACTCTCTAACAAAGACCATGAGAAAACCATCATAGTCACATGCCTCGGGCTTTGCACACTGCAGACATGCCTCCACTGGTATTCAACCTAAAAGTATGCTCAGGTGATGCACAGCAAACTTAGCTTGCTGGACTTAAATGGAAGAAACCTCAAGGCAAGGACTTGTATCCCACCCAGCTGCTCCCCAAAGGTTTTTGTGATTGGCTCTGACCCTATAATCACATCTGAGGGCCAGGGGTTCTTCTCTTTATCCTAGGAACCTTATGCTTTCTATAACTACCAATTTCTGTGCTGTGAAACCAATATTTGATTTTAACTCCTAGGAAATGTATGTGTAAAAAAATAAATCTCTGGATTCTTTTACCTAGTTCTTGCAATTATACCTCATGTTTCCCCCTCAGGATACCTGCATACTGGTAATGTTTTTATTGTTGTTGGCTTATATTTAATCCTTTATGTTTTTATTCAATATAAATTTTCCCTTTTGCCATACTTACCAATTTCAAAATTTCTTCATGAAGTCTTTTCGAAAGAAAAGCCTACTACATGTTTGAATAAAAAAGATAAAACATCCAGTTTTACCCACAAACTCCATGTCCTTTTATGAACCTAAAAAAAAGCTATACTATACTATAAATTATTTTTAGTTGCAGGGCTTTTCTTCAGGATTTTATTATTTGACAGCTTTTGATATTTTTGACAATATTTATAATTGTGATATGAGATAATCTTTCTAACTTAACAGGGAAACTATTCATCCAGCTGGTGTTAGCAAATATAACCAGCATATAACAGGAATAAAACTGCATGCTCACAATGATATATTTTGTTTTAGAGTAAGAGAACTCTGATTTTCCATGGTTTAAGTGCTAGTTAAAAATTCAAATTTTATTTCAATTTCAAGTCACATTTTACCTTAGTTTTCAGAGGCCATGTTTTCTTTTGCTTGCTTTTTTTCCTCTTGCTTTTTTCCCCTGCTGCCATATCTGGCAGCAGGGAACACGGAGCATATGTTCATTAACTCATATGTTAATTTAACAAGTATTTAGCTAATGTCATTTATGTACAAGGCTTTGTGGAAGAACTGACATTAGAGCTACACTTTGAAGGTTAAAATGGACTTTAGTAAAGCAGAGACGGCAGGGAGGACCTTGCAGGCAGAAGCGACATGATGAACAGATATAGAGAAGTGAGGGGACTTGCAGTACTGGGACAATATCAGGTATTTCAATTGGGCTGGAGCGTGACTTTCTATTATCCTGGGACTGGAGGCAGATCTCGGAGGTCCTTGAATGCCAAGCTGAGGAATTTGGCTTTTGCATTTTAATCCCACTCTCTCTGTATTTTCTATAAATCTGTTAACACCCCTTCACCTTATTGTCTGGCTCTGGTATAATTATTTTATCTGTAGAGGGTGATGTCATGGAAATAGTACTCAACTAAGAATCAAGGGCCTTGGATTTATATATTCCATTTGGGTTTAATATATGAATATTGCAACCATAATTCAAACCTCAACATTTAAATTGGTGTCTCTCTATGTCAAAATGTCTACAAAATGCAGTTTATCTATTGCCAGAATTTTCTCCTTATCATGCCTTGCACACAGTAGGTGCTCTATATGTTTTTGTTGGATGTATTTCAATAAAAAAGTTCCAAGATCTGTGACATAACAGCCACAATGCAGAAAAATGGACATGGATCTCCAGTTTGAGGCTGGTGAACAATTCTGTTCTCCCAGTGTAGTTCAGGGCTCTGTTATATGTTTGTTTGTTTGTTTGTATGTTTATTTGTTTGTTAGTTTCTCTAGGAGAAGAAAAAGTTCTACAATTACCATCTAAATTATGGCAACGTTTTAAGGATTTTCCAGCACACAGAGACGTTGAAAGATGAGTGTAGTATACACTCACATACCCACTGTCTATCATGGTAATGATTTATTGATCTCTTACTTAGTATCAGGCTCTGAGCTACACTGCTCACACCAGCCCTTTGGTATTAAGCGTTATTCTCATCATTTAACAGCTCATAGCAAAAACAAAACAAGCAAAAGACTGGGCTCAGAGGCTTCCAGCAATGTATTCTTTTAAAGTTTTTCCAATAATCTGGGAAATGTAGAAGCTAAAGAACTTATGACACATAAATATGAACTAAAGGGCAGGGGGACTGTGAGTGGGAGGGGGTGTGCAGGGTGGAGGAGAATGAAGGAGGGGAAATGGGACAACTGTAATGGCATAATCAATAAAGTATATTTTTTAAAGTTTTTCCAATAACCAGTGGAACAGCTAGGATTTGAACTGACTGGCTCCAGAATCTGGGTTCTTTGCGCTACACCAAGCAGCCTTCAGAATTACTCTCTGCTATCAGCCAGCATCACAGATTCCAAGCAAGTATCTACAGTGTGAGAAGTCTTGAGTTAGAAATAGCAGGCACTAGGAAATAATGTGAGTTGAGGTTCTTAGTGCTTTGAGCAGCTAGACAAAAATCAAATCAAACCAAAATTTAAAACTTGTTGCGTTCCTTCCCTGTGGAACAAGCAGTGCTAAACACTTTGTAGGGAATGGGAGACAGTGGGACAAAGAATTTAAGAACATGCTTTCCCTCCCTTAAGTAGCCCAACATAGTGGGGGTCAGGGTGAGTAAAAGCTTAGGTCTCAAATGTTCCTGCTTTCTCTTTGCTTACTTTGTTCTACACACTTGCCGTCTTTCCCCTTTTCATCTCCTAAAAGACTCTGTGTAGATCAAGGTCTTTTTCAATTTCTATTTCTTCCCCTTGGGTCCTCCTCACTGAGTCCTCAAACTGGCAGCGACCTCTCCCTTCTTTAAATTCCCATGGCCCTTTGTTCTACAAAGAGGCAGTGTAGCATAATAGCTAGGAACACAGATGGTCTAGGTTCAGATCTTGGCCTTTCTCCTCTCTGGGTATGTGAGCTTAGGAAAGTTATTTAAATCTCTCGGCCTCAGTTTTCTCCCCTGTTAAAGAGGATATATCAGTCAAGGATTCTGTTGCAGAGAACAGAATTTATCCTTGCCATCTAAGCATAAGATGTTCTATTATGGGGTATTAATTAACTAACAAGAAATTGGAATCGCCAGTGGAAAAAGTCTCTAGTTTGAGCTTTCTGAAGACTCCCATGCTATTCTACAGCAACAGCTCACCACAGGGGCTGCTGCCTCTGTCATAAGCAGGAAGTCACCTGCTGAATGGAACTAGAAGGGCTGCAAGAACCATGCCCACATTCTCTGATCCATCCAGTCAACGGTGTGCCCCACGTCTACCTCTTGACACCCACAAAGGTAGTGGCTAGCTAGTATGGCCGCTGACAAACCATAATGCTCTATACAGTTATTTTTTAAAGATTTTATTTATTTATCTTTAGAGGGGAAGGGAAGGAGGGAGGGAGAGAAATATCAATGTGTGGTTGCCTCTCGTGCATCCCCTGCTGGGAACTGGCCTGCAACCAAGGCATGTGCCCTGACTGGGAATCAACTGCAATCCTCTGATTCCCAGGCCTGCGCTCAATCCACTGAGTACATAGATATTTTTACAAGCACAAACAGCAAAGTGTGGTCTCTAGCTCACTTCCACCTTCCAAATTTTATGGGAGTATCTCTAAGTGGCCAAACCTAATTTGTATCTAGTACCCTAGCTGCAAGGTGATCTGGGAAATGTAGTCCCCCAGTTTCAGCCTGTTTCAGGAAGGTGCTGGTTGGTATGAATGTTGATGGTGAATCTGTCGTAAATAACATTCATATGAGGTTAATAAATGTACCTACTCTGTCAGGTTGTTGTAAGAATTAAAATAAATAATAAATATAAGACTCAGTCATTGAGAGACTCAGTAAATGTAGCTATTTTCATTAACTTTAGAGAGTTGTACAGGGAAAAGTCAAACCACCTTAGATATGGCTCCAATTTTTTCACCTGGTAATAAGTAACTTTGCTGAGCCCACTTATTTAAAAAAGCACTAGTTTCCTCATCAGTAAAATGAGGATAAAAATTACTCTCTACCCTATAGAGTTTCTGTTCACATCACATTAGGTTAGGTGTGAGAGATGATTTGAAAATTTTAGCAAACACTCCAATCACTGAGATGTTACATGGGTATTAAGTGAATTAGAGAGCTAGACACCTGCTCAAATTCCAGCTCTGTCCCTGAGACCAGCAGTCGGCTTCCTGTAGTTTTATATTATTCATTCTCACACCACTTTTCCTCCCTTTAATTTTCAGAATTAGCCAGGGAAATCACACAACTTCCACATATGCTGGTGAGGATAGTAAGGCCCAGGCACCGCCATAACCACCTCTTTCAGGAGGGGAGATGAGGCCCAACCCAGAGCTAGTCAACACCCCCCACCCCTGAGTTACTTTCAGGAGACCATCTGTCCTTTCGACCCCAGTTCAACTGGAGGGCCACGCAAGAACGTCCAACCTCAGGAGGAGACAGGTGGCTCCATCGTGAACACTGTAACCTACTCTCCCCAGGGAGAGAAATTCCAAGAGTTTAGCTCACTCTTTCCTGCCATAAAGTACACTGAATGTTAACAGCTTGCTCCTGTCCAAGCTGGTGTTTTTTAAATTAAGTATTGTTAAATCCATACCATTTGGAATGATGCTTCAGACAGCCCTGACACTCTTGCTTCTGCTTTTATTTCACCTAATATATTGTGCAGGGAGCCGGTAACCAGTATTACAGCAGCCGAGGCTGCTGCTGCTGCTGCTGCTGCTCAGACACTGGCAGACAGCTTTAATTTAGATACCTGAAGAGGGAAAAAGGAACCCGACCAACGCCCTGCTCAGATGCCATAAGAGGCCTTTCCCAGCCTGCTGTTAGTATGGATCTAGATTACCTAGAGTTTGATGCTATTTGTCCTTGGCACTGATAAAGGTTTTAGAAATGGGCAAATAGGAGACAGAGAAGCTATATGCTGATATAAGATACTTTCCACTGTCAGGTAACATATACTCATAGTAAAACCTGGGTAGCCTGCCTCCTGCTCCTTTGCTTCATTATAAACTTCCCCTTTAACCACTATGACATCACTACCAACATCTGAATGTGTGTGAGTATGTATGCATACATATATATATACACATAGAAATGTGTGTGTGTGTGTGTGTGTGTGTGTGTACATATGAGACAAGAGTGACTTAAAGTCAGAAGACCTCGTTCAAAAGCCAGTTCTAGCCAGTGGTGCCTGAGGCAAGTCACTGCATTTCTCTGAGCCTCAGTTTTCACATAGCTAGAAGGGGGTGAGCTACTTAGCCAGCTTTACAGAGTGGTCACAAGGTCAAATGAGATTGTGGATGTAAAATTTTGTAAACTTTAATGCTATATCATATAAACTTTGCTAGTTATCAAAATTAGCTCATCCCCAAATTTTACCTGGATCACTCTAACCCCACTTGACCTTATTGTTCTATTTCTGAAGTTATGGTGAGCATGGGTTTGCCCTGCAGAGCGTAATGCTTGACTGCACCACTGACTTCCCTCGGTCCTCGGGCATCCTCAGCAAGAAAGGAAATGCTACCAGCATAGGGACCAGAAGCATGAGACACTGCAGTGGTCATCCTCCGGGCATTCAACAAATGATTTAGAGCTTAACTTAACAATAATGCACCAGTCAGTAGCTTGAGGTGACCAACTCGCTGTACACTGACGTGTGCTCAAAGCTCCAAGGCAGAAGTCTCAGACTCAGCATACCTAGACAGCATCTGTTTCCAAAGCAGGAAGGAACCTAGACTACCATACAAGTGGCTACCAGTTATTTTCTTACCAACCTTTTTTTTCCTAGTCTTCTACAAATGGTATTGTGTCATCACCATTTTTACCATTATTGCTTCTCCGGCATCTGTTCTTCCTTTTTGACCTACCCAATGAAAAATTTATGTGTGTGGAAGGAGAAAGTGGTGTGAGATTAAATATTCCATATTTTTACAGAACTGGTTGGAACTCTTCAGTTAATGACTCTGATAAAAGGAAAAAAACCCGGTAGCAGAAAACTCTAATGTGTAAAAGGGAGATATGCAACATAAATGAGGGTTTATTTCAATCAAATCATTTTTTAATATGATAAAGATTTCAGATAACACCAGTGAAGCGTTTTCACAGATAATCATGAACACTCTAGCTTATGAGCATTAGGGAGTTTTGGAGAGATTTGTTAAAAGAATCTCTGTGAAAGAGAAATGAATGCTTTAGGTACAGGCCTTCTGTTATGGATTTGTACTATCTACTTCTCTAGGTGAACAAAAGCTGGATTCTCATATGCTCTTGACTTTCCTCACAGATTTAAAATGGGAATTTTAAAGCTCTTCTGTCTTTAATTGCTATGCCATATGAAGAAAATAACCTGAAGTTGAACAACCTGCTTTTCTTCACCTTTTTGAAATGGAGCACTGCAGATACATATATAGGCAGACCTGCCTGTATTCACATGCCTGTATGGCTTCATCAGGTTTTCCATATTTGTGTGCTTCATGCCTCTTGTTGGTATTTTTTAATGAAAGGAAAGAACATTAATTGTAAGTATCTTCTACCTCAACCATATCTGTTTCTCAATTATCAGGAGACCTATAAAGAAAAAACTTCCTGGTGACACACCTATGGAAATGTAAGACCAAGTTTGCTCTTTCATTCTTTCAAAAACTCAATGATTTCCTTAGCAGATAAGGAGAAAGACGTCTTTGTTGGACGCTTGACACTTTTCTAGTACTGGAGTTAACTCCTCCTCTGGTAGAATGAAATTTTTGCTTGCTGGAGGGTTAACCTGACTCAGAAGCTCCCTGACCTTCTTTTGGCCTTGTCATCATTTCACTGCTCATTAGCACTTCCTCCAGGGCCGGGCTGGACCTGGGAGGTCATCTTTGCATCCAGCCCTGGCAGCAGTGGAAGGAAAACGGAGGCAAAACTCACTTCAACCTTTTCTGCTGTGGTGTAGCAGCTCTGATAAAGGACATGAAGAAGGAGGCTGAAACTGTCAGTTAAAAGGTTTGGGGATTAACTGAGGATTTAATTCACCCTTTTTTCCTTCTCCCCCGCTAAAGCAGATACTTGAGAGTTGGCAGTGTGTCAAAACCAGGCTGTTCCTCAACCCCAATTTTCAGTGCCACTCATCCCGAGTCTTTGTTAAGGGCTTCTTTTAAAACTAGTGGATTTAAATGTCTAATTGTGCATTTAGCCTTAGTAAACCTTGGATGTTTTAAATTGTCACTTTAGAAAGAATCAACTTCCCTTTCTTACAGATCAAGCCATTAATATACCAAGTAACTTATGCCACTATTCAGGTTTAGTGAGTAACTTTCAAAAATTTATATGGTCTCCCTTTTCCAAGTCAAGGGGGAAAATAAAGAGCAACTTTATGGAAGAGGAATAAAGCAGTTGTACAGAACACATTTAAAGGGCACATTAAGTCAGGTTTTGTCTGTGATTCTTTCCCTTTATGGCATATGTTATATATTGACAGGGATTAAGTTTCTCTCCTGAATGGAACAATACAGAGTCACAGGGAGCTACTGTACTTTACAAAGCAACAGGCATCAGCACACGTAAGTGGCAAAGAGAAGGATCTCACAAAGAACTAACCAGGTTAGTTAATAGCACAGGGCTTGGCTTCATCTCCTGCAAATCTGCATCTTTTGCATTTCTCTCCTCGCTCTGCTGCGTGCTCTGGTCTCCTTTCTTTTTCGTCTCCCCCCCCCCTTTTTTTTTTTTTTTTTTTTTTTTTTTTGCTCGCACTGTTACACTTTCTCTGTCCCCCTGGCTTTGTTATTCAGCATGTCTGATTAGCAGGAGCCTGATTGGCTGGCTGCCTGCTTTGAGAGAGATTCCATTCAGCTTACCCCCCACCCATCCACCTACCCACCCACCCCTAGTCAGGAAATGTGAGCGGGGCTGATGGAAGCTGATAGGCAGGGCTGGAGTGTTAGCACCGGGACTGGATGTGACAGCAGGCAGAGGAGCACTTAGCAGTTTATTCAGTGTCCGATTCGGATTCCGGCAAGGATCCAAGCATGGAATGCTGCCGTCGGGCAACTCCTGGCACACCGCTCCTCTTTCTGGCTTTCCTGCTCCTGGTAAATGCCTTTTCCTTTCTATACATTGCTATTGCCATGTAGTCTGGGTGCTGTGTATGTGTGCGGGGTATATCTTTATCTTCAAACTCCAGGTAAAATAGCCTACATGATTAAAAAAAAACTCTCTCAGAACTTTAATCCCAACTTCCCAAGCAAAATGAAGTCTGCCAGACTTTGTGGGATTAGTTAGAAGTCTATGATAATATCGAGACATGAACTTTGGGACAGACTGCACAGAGTTTCTGAGCTGGGGACTGTATAAAGGGTGGTGTGTATGCTTGGCATTTGGGTGACAGGCGTCCTCAAATCAAACTCACCCTCTGTGATTCCTGGAGTTTTTTGAAGAATGGGCTGTGAGGGGCTTTTCCCCACCGCCTTTTAAGAATTCTTCTCCCTCCGTGAGCATGTGCTATGGAACCAGGTAAAAGAGGGAATGAGAGCCTCTTTGCAGCCAACCCGGATTATAGCTCATAATTACTGCGAGTCATCTATGGATACAAGTTAATGCTGGTATTTATGAATTGAGGATTATGGTCTTTGATCTCAGATCTGCTTTTGAAGAAGAAGAAAATGCTGACTTTCTGTATGGCTGCTTTCCATAGTCACAGTGATAAGATGCTCCGCTCTTGAACATCAGCACACACTGCATTTTTGACTCAAAGTAAATGTTCCATTGTGACTCATACTTGGTTTTATGGGCAGAAAATGAACATTCACTGTCCAAAAAAATCTACACTCAAAATATTAATAGCAATGCACATTTTTTAAACCAGAGTGTTCTGGGCAGGCAGCTTAGTAAACCTCATCTGCAGGTTTGATTCCAAAACTTGCACACGCTGATTCCAAACAAACGTGATTGTAGCTCTCCCTGTCACATCGTGGCATGCCAGCACTTCCTCGGAAGGCGACCAGGCAAGAAGGGGACAAGGTAAAAACGCAGCAAATGTATAGGTTGCATTGATTCGTCAATAGTGAAGGAATGTTTTGTTCTGATTACACTCTGGCAAATTTGATCTGCACCATAATTATGAAGAAGGGAAGTAAGCCATTTGGTACAAATTGAAAAACTCCAGGAAGATTCATCAGATAGAGTAATCAGACAGTGATTAACTATTTTATACATTCCCACTTATTTGCATCATTGTAGCCAAGAAATCATAATGCTACATTGCAAATGCTGTAAATATAGAAATGTATTTTGTAAGTTTTCTTGAAAATTTAAAGTGAACTGAATTTTAGGCATGAATGGGCTGTGAGTCTTAGTTGCTCAGAGGAATATAAAAAGTAGAATGTTTAGGTGTGCTTTATGACTGACTACTAAAGCAAGCAATTTATGAAAGGCGCCTCATTTTTTCCATATGGGACGTGTTACTTATGTATAGACCATTAGGTTGCCTCATCTTTTTTTCTTTATGATTTAAAAAAACTGTGTGTTATTTTCCCATCTAATTATATCATAAAGCAAATTACCAGTGCACATGACTTGTTTGGTATCTTCCAGATGAAGTATGATCTCATTTTACTTTGGGAAAACTTCCCCATTTGGGAGCAGGTGGTGGTGTTACCCGTTTGGTAAACGCATCAACTCCCTCTGATATGTTGACTCTTCGTATGGGTATGTGAGCACAAAATGAGACATTTCAGATTTAAAACCTAAAACATACTCGGTTTAAATTACAATAATTGTAGTGAGGATAAAAGGAAATCAAACCCAGGTTTGTTTCATGCCTGTATTTAGATGAACAGGGATTCTGAGAATTGTGTTATGCTAGTAAAGTAAGAGAACAAGATACCAGTCCTGTGCAGAGTGATAACAGCACTGATAATACCTACCACGTGCTGGGTGTCCGGAAGGACCCAACATGAGGCCATTTGTTTGAAGAGCGTTATAAATCATCCACACAATACCCTTGCAAATAAGACATTTTTATACCCATTTTACAGATAAGAAAATATTAAGCTCATATTCAAGCCCCCAAATCAAATACATAATGAAGAGAAAATAACTTGTCTGCTTTGCACTGTGATTATAAAATATTTAGCAATGATGGAAGTAATGGCATAGGTTGGTATGCGGACTGTGAGATAGTTAGGCTTTTTGCATCATTTTGGCCCTTAAGGATAGGCACATATTATACGTAATTGTTACACTTTCTCATTAACTTTCACTTTAGCTTTGTAGCCAAAATTAAATTACTGGCCTAAGAGAAAGTGACCTTTAGTCTGTTCAGTAGTTGACTTAGAACTAGAATGTGCCTTGGCCAGGGTGGCTCAGTTGGTTGGAGTGTCCCTTACACCAAAAGGCTGTGGCTTCAGTTTCTGGTCAGGGCACATACCTAGGTTGTGGGTTCGATCCCTGGTCTGGGAGCCTACAACAGGCAACTAACTGATGTTTTTCTCTTGTATCAGTGCTTCTCTCTCTCGCTCCTTCTCTGTCTCTTCTCCCACCCTTGAACCTTCAGTCTAGATAGAGCAATTGAACTGGTCGGCTTGTTTTTTCTCTAGTTCTTTTACACATTATAAAAGTCTGTCTACTTCTATAATTAATTTAAGGAATTTTGAAAGATCTCTTTAACTTAATTGGAAAACATCCTGTTTGCTTAGTGGCAAGCCAGTTGCAACTTCAAAACAACCTTCATATCACTGATGGCCGAATCATCTGTATCTGACTTGGTTCGTGAGTGTGTACGAATATCTACTGTTGTTCACCAAAGTCTTCATTTGGAGCATTATTCCTGAGAAAAATGAGGTCCCTTTGTCTTCTGTAAAGCTGCCACCCATATTTTTATGCAAAGCTCACACCAGAGAGCTTTTATTTTTATTTTGGACACCTAGTAGTACTGATTGAGAGATTTTCACCCTGATATTCAGGTCAAATCAAGCCACATAACCCCAGTTTCCACATCTTCCCACCCCACTTCCCCTTTTCATTCTCCCCTTTTTGTCCCAATTGTTTAGCTCAAAAGGAATGTTGCAGAAACCATGACCAGCCATTGACATATGTGTCCATCCACATTTAAAGTCAAATCACTTCTTGTCAGAAAGGCATTTCATCAAATTTGCATTTGCTTTTTGTTTCTTTTAAGTGGTTTTAAGCTCTTTCTCCTGCTATTGTGGAAGTTGCAAGAGTAACACTTGGAATTATAATAAAGTACATGTGTTTTTCTGTTGAATTTCTTTTTCTTCTCTGCACTAATTTATACATGGAAACTAGTCAAACACAATAGCCCATTCCCTTCAGTCACTCTGGCAATCTCCTCCACTATTATCTAAGTGGATCTGTCTTGGATGGAGAAAAGCACCATTAGCCTGTGGAATGAATGTTAAATCCCTTATTTACAGCAGAATGTGGCCTGCCCCAAGGAGAGTGAGTGTTTGCATGTGTGCATGTGTGCATGCATGTGCGTGTACACACAGCACCTTTCTCTAAGTTTTCATTCTGCATCTTTTGTTTATTATCATGCCTAGATTGTCTTTAAATCAAACTTAAGGATCCTTTTACATAAATCTGCAAAGCATAGTGAGGCATTTCTTTTAACATTATTTTCTTCATGCTTTTGTGCAGTTTCTTGTCTAGACATGGTCAGCTGCATTTTTGTTTTCTCAGGCTCCTGTTTTTAGTGTTTCAGTCTGTTCAGGACCATTATCTGGCCTCCGTTAATATTTTCATGTGAGCCAGTGCTATTGCTTTATATAAGTTGAGAGAAGTATGTCCAATAGTGGTCACTAGTGAACTACAAAAGAATCCTGTTACACCAGGCATTTTTTTTCCTTGAAACACTACATGGATATTGAAGACTTTTCAGAGAAAGTGAGAGAATGAACATATGAATGCATTTGTGCATTTCAATGAGTGTTAATACATGTTGATTCATTTTTATCAATAGGTTCATAAACCAGAAAATAGTTCTCTAGCACATCACGGGATAAGCTGTTAGTCACATGTAGTAGTTGCACAAAGTTCATTCTTATATCCTTATAACTACATTAAAGGAGACTTGATTTGTGTAATTTTAATCAGTGAAGTGTGGTTAACCTCTGTACTCTGTACTAATTTTTTTTTAAAGAGAAGGAGAGAAACATCAATGTGTGGTTGCCTCTTCCCACACAACCCAGACTTTTGCCCTGACTGGGAATTGAACCCACGACCCTCTGGTTTGCAGGCTGGCACTCAATCCACTGAGCCACACCAGCCAGGGCTGTATTAAATTTTTTTAGCACAGTTATCTTTTTGCACTTTGCATAGGGTTCATGTTTGGATGAGAATCGATCTGGTGTTTTGGTTCTCCCCTTTATTATGACTTAATCATAATACAATTTAAAACTTTTTCAGGAAAATACAATTTCCTGTAAATTTCTGCATTTTCAGAAACATGTAGTAGAATGCCTCATATTCACAGGCACCATAACTGTTTGCGAACTAAACTAAGAGAAGAAAGAACTTCCGGAGACCATCACAGTTCTCTAATCCTCCATGTATGTGGTGTTTTCTAACTTCATGCGCCGAGTCTGGTTTCTCTGGTCAAGTAACAGCTCTGCTTTAAACTTGTCCATTTCAGGTTCCAGGTCTAAGTTTCTCACACCTAATTATTTTAAGTTCAATTCTACCCTTCCATCATTATGCCTATTCTACTGGATCTTGTGTTTTCATGAACCAGGTAACTCAAAAGTGACCCCTCCATAACATAAAAAGTGCACCCTTTTTTTCTTTTCTATTCTTTTTTTTTTGAGTGAGAGCATTCCTTGACTCATCCTGAGCTGAGATAATCACAGGAAAATGTGTCTAAGTTTTACAGTCTTGTCATTTTTACTAACTTTCTTCTTCTAGAGAGCTGGCTTCAAACTTTGTGTTTTCACCAGAATGAGACAAATTCATGTCATTTTCTATCTATATCATAACAACCATACCATGTGTTTGAACTTGGGCTTGATTGGCAGCACTGGCTCATAAGTAATGGAAGACTGGCATACCAGGGGTGACATCAGTCCTGAAGGATCCTAACTGAAACAGGCCGCACAGCTGTGGAGGGAGCCTGCCTGCTAACTGGGGGAAGCTGTTGCTATCAACCCCTTCTTTCCATGAGCTCAAAAATAAATGACTGTGTCTCCCCAATTCCCAAACTTCAAGATTAAAATCTACATTGAATAAAGCTTAACTGTTCCGATTTCCCCTCCCTGGGACTTTGCTGACTGGAGTACCCAGCATGCAGGACAAGTAGAGGTGTTCAGGCCATGTCACAAAGATGCCCCAATGGTAGCACCAGGTCACAAAGATGCCCCAATGGTAGCACCAGGTCACAAAGACGCCCCAATGGTAGCAGCCTGCAGCCAACAATGACCTCCGACTCTTTATTTGTTGTATTTCCAGAAGCTCAGTATTTATTAATCAGTTCAAATGTTTTCCTGTATTTATCAATGCCTCTACTTCAGTCATAGAAATATATCTTATCTTGTTAATTATTTAACCTTCATTAAAAGAAATACTGTAATTTCTCTGTTTGACTACCCCACCCCAAATTCCACCAATAATATATAGCTACATATAGTTAGCATTTAATAATTGTTTTTCCGAGGCATAAGTACTTAATTATATTCTCTATACTATTTCCAATTGTAACTTCATCCAATCCTTGTGCTTCCTTGCATTTCTCTGTCACTGTGCTTCTCAGACTGTGCTTACATGTCTGTCTGCCCCACAGAGTTGTGGGTGACAACACAAGGAATGACCTGTTCCTCCCACTTCTCTCAGACTATCTGGTGATTAGATCCCGATAATTTTTAATGAGTGTATGAATAAGAATAACTTGGCAAGAGAAGGTAAAGAGAAGGTAAAGTACATGTAACAAGGGAAAATGTGAACATGTATTTCACCTGAGGCATTTCACTAACTCTGATGTTGATAAGACCAAGTCAATAATCCTAATAAATTCCGAAGAGCAGACAGCTACTTTGCTTCTCTCTCTCAAACATACCCATCCACACAATGGACAACAACTGAACAACAATTCCTTCTGCTATCATTAATTAGAATGAATTTTTCACATTTCATATATTTTTAAAATTTATTTAGTTCTCAACTATTTTTTTATAAATGGATCCTCAAGAAAACAATGATATTTACATTAGCCGCAGTTTTATAGAAGTGGAAAGTAGTTATAAACTCTCATTTTATCAGAGATAGTACAATGAAATCACAAAAACTCACTTCTTTTTACTGCTCAGCACAAAGATAAACAATATTTACCAGGCTTCCCTATGAACGGATGCAGCGATATGAGTGACTTCTAGTCAGTGGATTATAGGTAGAACTGAAACACTGCACTTCTAGGCCTGATGTCTCTCATGTAATCCCCTAGGCACAAGGCACCCTTTCTTTTTCTGCCTGCTGAGTTCAGAGAATCCAATAATGAACTTCAAGGCCTTAGGGAATGGCAAAGTCACCAAATGGAAGGCCTCGGTTCCTGAATGACTATGTGGAACAGAGCCCCACACTGCATCTCTCGCAGAGTTACATTTGTGAACATGCATTTTACCATGAGCAAGAAATCAACCTTTGTTGTGCTAAAACACTGAGACTTGCAGGAAGGTGTTATTTGTTAAACTGCAAACCTTTTCAAATAACATATGCTTCCAATTTAGATAATAAGCATGCTAGTACTTCTCTATGCACTGATAAAGAAGTACTGATACTACTTTCCATTTATTATGTGGAAAAATTGAAATAAGAAGATGCTATGTTATCCTAATGGTGTTCTAATCTTTGTGGTTTGCAACTTATCACAGACCTAGAACATGTTAAGTACTTGGGGGTATGTGCCAGTACTGCAGGAAAAATAGGAAAATGGGTTCATTTCCATTTGTTTTAAAACACAAGGTCCAGAAGTGAGTGGAGCAACAAGAAATGAGGAAAGGAATAAAGAGAAGCAGGACTGTGGTGAACACTTCGAGTCTAATCTCCTGGAGCAGAGCAGGACACACCACCAACCTGGTCAAGGACACAGAACCATACAGACCTAAGGGGTGGGCAAAGAAAAAAATATGAAGACACAGGCACTGAGGCACAACACCCATGCAGAGACAGCTGTCAAAAACTAAAGGAGTGAACACGTGACAGAGAGGGAAACAGACTCACACAACCAAAGAAGACAAATGTTTCACACAGCAGCATGTGAAGTAAAATGCACTTCTGGAGTATCCCTAATCTCAAACCGTCTTTGATCCATTTTTCTAGGAGGTCATGAAAGTGGCACTAGTTTCAATGTGTAACCTATTTGGGTTATAGACCCGAGTCCCGCGCTGTGGTGGTGGCCCAGTCACATAACTCACTCCCACTTCTGTCTGCACATCCATGCACCGTCACTCATCCCTCCTGACTCTCCCAGATGCCGTGAGAGGCAAAGGCAGCATTCGATGTCGAAGTGTTTTGTAGATTTCCAAGTACTACAAAACTTCAAGTGATTACTTTAATTCATGTATAAAGCATTTATCTACCACCAGCTGTGTACCCAGCACAGAGCCAGGATCTGTGGAAGATAGATTAAGACACAGTCTTTACAATGAGGAGCTTGGTGGTTAATTGCACACTGTGGTGTCAGAGTTATTTTTTAGATATTTCAGAAAACTACTGTGCAAAGAATAGTTCTGTGATGGCTACTATTTTCAATTGTTCCACAAAAAGGCTCTTCTAGTAACTCTGCACCCATGCAGATTCTAGCTCTTTAATTCTCTTATCTATGTGTAAATGTGAATTATGGCTTCACACAGATTATTAATGTGTTATTTTATCTGTCAGTATCTGACTTCAAACATTAATGTTTTCCCAATTTCCATAGTTCAGAAAATCAATTTTTGCAACATAACACACTAGAATAATTTCTTACTTAAGATAAATTATTTAGGAAAAATTATCTCAAGGCAAATTCTTATCATTGTGAGAATTGCCATTTACTGTGTGTGGCCAATATCTAGGGTCCCCCTCTGACCCTTCTCACTGGGGTGCCATGCTGGCAAGCTTCAATCTAAGGCAGTTTCTACTATACTGTTCTTGCTTTGTAATAACTGAGCCATAAAAAAAACCATATTCCATTTGAAATTATGTTTCTGCAAGCATGATTACTGCAAGCATTATATTTCTGAAAGCATAGTAGGTTGCATCTCCCTTCATTCCTAGATTTTTCTCTAAAGTTCTTATTAAACATTAATTAATTACAATAAAACTCACAAGGCCTTGTCCATAGAAAGGGGGATAGTGGAGAGAAAGGAAATAGTAGAAAAATCACATGTATGAGCATACGCCATTTTTAATACAGGAGATTTATTCCACTTTTGAGGCAAGAAATTGCAGGACTCTAATAGTTTCACCACCTGTGAATTATTTGGGTGCACCTCATAAGCGGGTTCTTTCTTCTATTTGTTTAAAGAAATAAGTGGTATGTTCGCCAATTCTACACTACATTAATTTTCACAGAGTTTCCATTTTCATCTTCATTGCTTTTTCAGATTTTTTTCCAAAGCTTCTGCCATTCTTCAGCTAAAGCTTTGGGTAGTTTCCCCGTCAATTTTTGTCCGGGGACTTTCTCTAAGTCAATTCAGTCTGTTGGCATAAATGCTGGGACAAAGGAGGGACGGAGTGTGATAACCTAAGATATCCTGGCGTAAATTCCAAGAGCCCTGAAGAAATGAGACAGGAAATTATGAGCAACCTATAATAAATTCAAACTGTACAATAAAATAAATACACCTTACTTTGTTCTCGTAGTAAGGTGCAGTAGGGTGTCCGGTTTCTTAGCCTGCGTGGCCGCCTGTAATCTCAGTCACCATTTGAAATCTGCCAGAATATTGCTCAATAGTGTACCTCACCAATAGAACCAGAACTGAAAAAAAGGGTCATGGAAACAATAAGCACTCCTACTGCTCAGGTGCTGAAGTGAGATTTAAAGGAAAGATTTTAGAAGCAGTCTGTTTTTTCATTATAGTTGTTATTTATAACTATTGGTCATTGAGACCCAATATAATTCCCCTCATGTGCCACACACTCTTACTTTGGGGCTTGTTGCTGGCCTGACATGGCAAACATGGCTGGAAATGACTGTTACTGTAAGTTTAATGGACATGTGGAATCCCGAGATATACCTTTGTAATGTTTTAAAATTAAAAGGAATTTTTGAGGTAGCATAAAAATGAGATATCAATGAACTATAATTGCTTTGAAGGCAGGAGTTTGGTTTTGTCCTGTATTGGATATCTTTATATCTCCAGCACTAGGCAAAAAGGGGAATAAGTAAGTTAATTGCTTATTCCAGCCCTTTAAATGTGCAGATAACTGAACTTAAAATATAAATGCATGCAAAGAGACTTGAGACATATTTACCAGGAACACCTAAAAAGTAGGATCCCAATCCTGGAAGCTGGATCTCTCTCCTTTGAGTCCATACTCCTTTGAGAAAGAGTTTAGTCTCTGTTATACTGAGTAGATTCTAAGGCCCTTTATGTAAGAGCCAAAGGAGCTGGCCTTGGTGGAAAAAGGTTGAAATGTTGAAATGCCACATGCAGAAGCAACCAAGGGACCAATGAAGCTGATGAAAATCATCTTGAGTTAGAACTCAAGGACAGTTGTTGGCTTACCAACCTCAGGGTGACCAGGCAAGAACAAGAGACTGAACACTACGAAGCTTGTCTTTCATACTATACTTGTGTCATATCAATAAGCTTCATTTCTCTTGCTTTCCATATCAATGAAAATTTTAAAAATTTTGGTGATGTATTGAGTTGGCCAAAAAGTTCATTTAGTTTTTACTGTACTATGGCTCCAGTAGTGCTTAGTTGTCTCTAACTTCATGTGAAATGATTCTGTTAGATTGAACTGTGACAGCTGTCATATCATTATGCATTTAAAAAACTTACCAAAATTGGTGAATTTTTGTGCAGCCATTTTAATATTAAAGGTGCAAGGAAATACACATTTTTGTGTATTGTACTTTAATATTTCAAGAGAGGTAAAAATGCAATTGAAACACAGAAAATGATTTGTGCAGTATATGAAGAAGGTGCTGTGACTGATTAAATGTGTCAAAAGTGGTTTGCGAAGTTTCTTGGTTCTGTTGACTTTTTGGCCAAATAATTCTTTGCTGTGGGGCTGTCTTAGGCTCTGAAAGATGTTTAGCAGCAGCCCTGGCCTCTACCCACTCAAAGTTGATAGTGGGAGATAGCCAACATACTCAAAATATTCAAATCAATAAAGTTATTGGTGAAAGTGAATGTGTCTTTTATTTTACAAAAAATAAAAAAACAAACTAATGAACCTTTGTAGGCAACCCATATGTGTGACAATAACTTTATGCAGGACATTGCACAAAATAGGTCTCTGGGAAGTGTTCGCTTTCTTCCACCTGTGCAAAATAGCATATTTATTGAGAGTCTGCTATGTATGAGGCACTATGCTAAGTACTGGGTATACTGTGTTGAATAAAACAGACATGGTTCTAAAGATGGGTCTTTTCTACCTTTAATATCAGAAAGCACACGGGACAGGGAGCTAAGGAGGAGGCACAAATTAATTGGCTAGTACGTTCCACTGGTTTCATATTGCTGTCATGATATTACTTTCTTCAAACATACACAGTTTGAAGAAATAGTTAAGTATACCTTAACTATTGCTGATGTAAAGGGGTCTCTGCCTAAAAAAATAGACACATTATTCATTATTTATAGTGATTCAAGAAAGAATGTGTTAGAAAAACTCTAAAGCTCTAAAGATTTATATTTAAGGTCACTTGAGTTATGCTATTTTTTTCCTGGAATCCCTTTTTTTAAGTAATACTAAAAGCTAAGCTTAATGAGCATATTACTTTGTCTCTGTGTTTACTTGATACATAAACACCTGTCTTTTCCATGCAGGACTATGCTTAAGTAGTGTAATCTTTAAGCCGGCCCCTCATTCAAGAGAAAAAAAGGCCTCAGTGGCATATAGAACACTAGTGAAGGTAGGGTTTTCCTTAAAAGGCTTAGCTGGCTCTGTAGAAATCATTAGTAGGTAGGACCTTTACAATTTTTTGATCATCATCCCGATGACCATCAGCATGTTCTCAGCTCTCTGCTACGAGAGGCTCTGGTTTTTTAACACCTCTGCCATGTCTCTGTTATCCACCCCAAGCTGTCTTAATCATGGCAAGCCTTCCTACCCCCAGAAGTTCCACCTTGCTAAGTTCAGTTCAAGTATTGCTGGAACTCATATTGGTGAGACTATTTGGCTATCGACTCCAGAATCTTGATTTTGAGCAACCCATTTAGTGGTTCATGTTCACTTCAGAGCTCCAGAAAACTGAAAGCAGTGATTCCTGGTCTTTTGGATTTCACAGACAATTAATATTGCAAATGTAAACAAAGATATGTTTGCAAGTAGGTAGGAATTATGGAAAACATAAAGTTTCTAATTTTTCTACTGTTAAGGCAATAAGATAAACTTCTATCACCAGTTTTATGAATGAAATAATAGTTAATGCTCCAGGGGGCGTTTGCTTCAATGTGAGATGCACTTTCTATATATTAAATTATCTAATTCTCTAAACAACCCTATGGAGTAGTTATAATTATTGTCCTCATTGTACAGATGAGGAAACTAACGCGCAGAAAGGCTATATCACATGTTTCAGGTGGGTCTAGCAGTGGCAGAGTGCAAATTCAAACTCAGGCAGAGGTCAAGTCTGGTTCCCAGCTCTGCCATTTTGTTTCACTGCTGCAAATGCGAGGTTTTATGAGTAAGCCAAAAGTTTCAAGTCTGTAATTTCAGAAGATTTTCTAACTCAACACATCTAGCTTTATAAAAAGTTAACCTTTTTCCTCATTTTTCTCTTTATTTCCTCTTCGTGACAGTAGAAACTTTGTCATGGACTGGCCTGCTCTGTGCCAGAGCATTGGAACAGGAAGCTAGGCAAAACACAGTCATACCACCTAGGAAACTCACAGAGTCCAAACAAAGTTCTAAAAGGTAATACAGATGGAGGCTGAGTGTAGGAAATAAGATGTGCAGGAGAACAAGGAATGGCCCAGGTGAAGGAAACTGGCTTTCATTGTCTGCAGAGTCTCAAGCTCTGGGCTAGGCACAGAAGAGCTTAGCTTTGAGGTGGGTCACTGAAAGTGACACGAAAGTAGGGATAGCTACAGTGAGCCTTACAGGATCAATGGAAGTGCACCAGGCACACAAGAGAGGGAAAGGGGACCTTCCTGGCAGAGGCACCTGTGTGGGCAGAGGCACAGAGGAAGGAAAGGAGGGTGAGTTCACGGAGCACTGAGTAACTCCCATTGGCAGGAGCCTTGTATGCCATGCCCAGGGGCTTTAACCCAAGTCTGTTTTAGAAAGACTGCTATGGTGACCATGTGGAGTGGAGAGGCCCAAGACTAGAAGGCCAGTTAGAAGATTCCTGCTCCTCTCCCAGTGAGATGCCATGAAGACAGAGCATCTACAAAGTCCTGTGCAGGAAAAATTTCTTCATGTTACATCTTGCAGCCTCAGAGACTCTTAGAGCACTGGTTTTATACTGGGCTCTTTAGGTCCCACTGCTTAGTATCCACCTGCAGCCTTGCACTGAGTAGGTACTCAGATGTTTGCTGAATAAACATGTCATCAAGTGAATACTTTTATTGAAGACCTCCTTGTTCAAAATTGTGACCTACAGTGAGAATTCCCCACCCCCGCCATTATGGCAGGCCTTCTGGAGCAGCATCTTTATCAATATCCTAAAAAGTTAAGAACTTTCTGTCACTCTCTCAGGAAAGAGTTAATACAGGCCCAACCCTTCTAAAGAGATCGCTACACTGTGCGACTTAACCTATAGTGGCTATTTCAAGTGGGTTTGCTTGTGCTTTTTCAAAGCTTTACCACCTTCATGTAATACAAAGCCTATTGCATGGAGTCATTTGGGGATCTGGGGTGGTTATTGTAATCAGAGAATGCAGTATTTTCCTGTGGTTATTTATCTATCTATCTGTTTTCTCACCCAACAGTGCCCTAGTCAGCTCTTCAGATTCATGTCACATGTAGGAATCTTTCCATGAGAAGCCAGAGAGTATCTTTGCCCTAATTCTCGCAGTGCTCCACGTTGTATAATATGGACTCCACATGTGAAGTTCCCTTTGAAAGCAGCTGAAACTCCAATAAAAGATGCAGCATGAAGGGCCTAAATTTAAGTTATCTGCCCTGACCAAATATTAACTGTGGTCTCCAGAAGTAATCAAGCCATATCTAAAATCCATAAATTTAGTGTTTTATATTAAAAATACAACGCGACCCCCAAAATAGGCCACAAGTTTTATTAAAGAAAGTGGAAGTTAAATGTTATATTTTAAAACATTTAAGTTTTTTCTTTATGAATCCAAATGCTAAGGCATCAGATTTTTAATCAGGCATTGGAATCCTGCGGGTATATAATTTCTTCATCTCCTAATTATGAATAGTCTCCAGTGTGCACGGAGCTCTTTACTCAGCATTAGTACAAAATTGATTATAGCTTGGCCTCACCTCATAAAGTACATTTGCTTTGGAACAGCATCAAACAGGTATTTATGTCTGAAATCATATGGTCCTTCTGACTTTCATTCTAATTTTGGACACCTACCCCTTTAACTTTTCCTTCCTTCTTCTCCCAAATTGACTGCATACAACATAAAAATCTCTTCAGACTTAGTGAAGGGGAAAAACTGATTTTCAGTCTCCTTCTATGTGCCAAGTACTGAGCTATTTATTTATTGATGTTACCTCAGATAAGCCTTACCACAACCCATTTCACAGATAAGAAATCTGAGTACCAAAACCTAAAGGGCGGCATGAATTCCTCTGCTTTTAGTGTATGTGTATTCAATTTTCGTAGCAAACAAATCATATTAAAATATGCAGTACAGACTTTTTTTCCCATGTTGTTGGAACTGTGTTATTTGGACTCTGTCAGCAGGAACCTCCCCAATGTGCTGAGTGATTTCCACAGTTTCAGAACCAAGTTCATTAGAGTTCACTGCTTGTACCGTATTTCATCGATCCTAAGATACACAATTTTTTTCTTATTTTAGAAACTTGGATGCATCTTATAATTGATAGCAGGTTGCAGTTTAATGGGTGGCTTTTGTTATTCTTCATGGTACATAAAATAGCATGACTTCATTCTATGGCATCTTGGATTCTATGAAATACTGTCAGGGTCTCTTCCATAGCTGACCAGTGAGAGCACAGGTAGGCTTGAGAGTCAGCTGC
Source organism: Artibeus jamaicensis (assembly GCF_021234435.1). Taxonomy (NCBI): domain Eukaryota; kingdom Metazoa; phylum Chordata; class Mammalia; order Chiroptera; family Phyllostomidae; genus Artibeus; species Artibeus jamaicensis. The sequence continues at coordinate 55,141,694 of NW_026522030.1, forward strand.
AGAAACATGATTTATGGTCTCATCTCCTCCCTCCTTCCATCCATTCACCATTCCCTGGTGCAAATAGTTTCTGCCTTTGTTTGCCAATCTGCAACATTGCAAGTCTGTATATTGAGCTTACTTGCCTTCCAACTGGTCTGCGCCATAACCAGGTCAAATCCTGCTTGCCCAGGACCTTCTTTCTTTCTGTGTGTGTGTGTGTGTGTGTGTGTGTGTGTGTGTGTGTGTACACAGCTTTCTTATTTACAAGCATTACAGCAGTTGGCAAAAGTAAGTTTACAGTTGTGAGTTCACAAAACAGTTTATTCTTGTATTATTATTTATTCATCACATATATCCATATGAACAACTATAAACCTACTGTGCCCATCCCCTGTAGTATAATGCAGTAGTTCCCTATTTTTGGTCAGGATCAGGATCAGCTGAGAACTTGTTAAAATTATAAAGGTCCAGGCTCCCCCTACGTCAACAAGCCTGTGTCCCAGTGTATTTTATTAGCTCTGCAGGTGATTCTGATATACACCAGGTTGAGAACGTTTCTGGTGTGGTTGTTAAGAGCAGGAACTCTTGAGCCAGACTGCCTGGACTCAAATCCTGGCTCCTGCAGTGTAAACTTTCCGTGTCTCAGTTTCCTTGTCTGCAAACCAGGGACCAATAATAGCATCTACCTCAAAGGATTATTGTGAAATTTAATAAAACGAGTCATGCAACATACTTAACACAATAGCTCACACACGTAGCAAGTGCCCAATAAACATCAACAGTTATTACTCCCCTCCGACAGCCTAAATTCCTCTATCTCATTCCCAGAAACCAATCTGTTATCTTATCCCAGATTCAAGGCAGCTGATAGCTTTGTCCGGTCACTGAAGTCTCCCATACAATCTCACAGGAAGGAGCTGGGAGAAAAACTGGGATTTCCTTTTAATTTGGGTGGCGGTAAGGCAGATCCAGAGCCACTGAAGTCAGGGATTCTAAAACAGATAAAGGCTGGTTTTAGAAAGTCACCCAGTGAGTTCGCTCATAACCATTGTCTAATTTGGGATTCTAACTGTCCTCTGCATCAAAATCACCTTCTAGAACTTGGCACTGAAAATATCTGGGCAGCCACCAAACTCCCTCCCAGAGAGGCCCGACATTGGTGATTTTCTCTGAGTTCCCAGGTAATTTGAGAATGTAGCCACAGTTGATAAGAACTGATTTAACTATTGGAAAGACTCTAAACACCTCTCAACCTGTTAGGGATTTGTTTCATCGTTGAAGATGATTTATATAACACTTCCCACCTTAGCAACAACAACAAAAAGAATTCTTTTTAAAAAAAATAGAAATATTACTATACCAGTTCCAATACTCATATATTGATATTAATGCACTTTCTAAATTTTAAGTGTGTATGTGTGTGTGTGAGAGAGAGAGAGAGAGAAGAGACAGAGATAAAAGAGAGGGAGGATTATAGTGCATAATATGAAGATGATTATATCATTGGTTAGGTAGCATTCACAAAGTGTCCCGGAACTCTTTCAGTTAATAGTATGTAATGTAATCTGAGGTATAAGCTACCAGGCATTTAAATGTATGAACTTTTTATTCAAAAATAGGAACCATGCACATTTTCTACAAGATAGAAATTAGAACCATTCTGAGCCTGATTTGAAGAAACAAAATAAAACAAAACGGATACTCTGTAGATGTCCAGTCTTCTGCATATACCAGTCATCTAATCTTTTATTTTCTTTTTCTGGATGGTGATTGTGTCAGATTAAATATTTGGTCGTATTTCCCCCTGTTTTCCTAAGACAGCCGTGTTTAATCCCCATCCGGATGAGTGACATACTCTTATCCATCCTTACTTACCCCACTGACTTATTTAGTCATAAAGAGACTCTAAATTCCTCTTATCTGTTGGGGAAGTGGTTGTAAGATCAGTTCTTCTCTTGTCCTTTTTATAGCCACACTACTTTTTTCTGAAATGCCCATAAACCTGCTGTGTCTCATAGGGATATTATGAGGATCAAATGAATATGTGCAAGTACTTTGAAAACTGTAAAACTCAAATTAAATCATGCCCTGCTCCACAGCCTTCTTTGGCTTCAGCTATCAGCCTACTCAAGAACTAGCCCCTCAGCTGGAACTCAAGGCTCTATCTCAGAGCGCCAGCCCAACCTTATTGATAACTGTTGGGAGGCGCTGAGAGCTGAGCTACAGAGGAACCGACTGGCCACAACTAGAAGCACAAGGGACACCAGTTTTGTATCACGTAGGTGATGCTAAGAGTTCTGCTTAGGGCAGCAGATGGGATGGAAAAGAGGGAACAGAAAAGAAAAACACTGCAGAAGTAAAATAGAGTATCTAGTACAGGTGTGGGTCTGTGTGTGTGGATGGATGGCTTGGGGTGAGGTGGAGGACAGAATGGTTGGAGGGAGGGGAAACATTTCCTAGAAATGTTTATACAACTATGTCAAAGGAAGGACCGGTAAAGGGTTGGAGACCCAAACATTGAGTTCGGTCTCAGACATGTTGAGTTGAGGGAACTAAAACAAGCCACTCATGTGAGGGGAAATGGAAGCCTGGAGATTAGGGTGGAGATTGGTATTTTTGTCTATCATCTACAAAGAGAGGAGTTTGAGTGAGGAGAAGTACATAAGAAAACAGGACAGTAGAGAGAAGGAGCAGGAGCCCAAGGACGGAGTTTCGAGATTCCAGAATTCACTAGTCAGGATGAGTAAGACAAGGCGGAACAGAACAGGCCAGTAGTCACCGCCAGAGGAGCCAGGGCGGCATATCCCAGGGCAAGGCCGGAGGAAAGGTCATAGGATGTGGTGAATTCCAGGGTCCTGATGAATTTCAGAGGAGCTGTGTCACTCAAGTGGTAGGGCAAAAGCCAGATTGCAAAGCATTCAGGAATTTGGGGGCATTAAGGAAGTGGGTGCAGTGGATGTGGATTAGCCTTTCAAGAAGTTTAGAAGTGAAAGGGAAGGAGGCAGGAGACAGTTTAACTCTCACCACTGACACAGTGGAAAGTAAAGGCAGAAAGCACAGAGTGGGAGCTGTGAGATAAAAGTGGCCTTGGTCTTAGTGAAAAGAGGAGAAAGTGCTCTCTTCTCGACAGCTCAAAGAATGCTGATAGCAGCCGTGTGTGAAATTGATTTCTGAGGCCCAGCACCTGAGACAGAGGGCTGAGAGGCAAATGGAGCAGTAAACCATGATTTAGCACCTCCACTTTCTCTGCTTATTACAAAACAGGCTGGAAAAGAGACGCCTGTGGTGAGCCTCCACATTCCTGATAATGTCTGTGGCCAAGATTCATTTTAATTCATTCCCGAAGCATGTCAGTGATTATTTCGTTAATTTAAACATCAGTCGAATTACTTTTACTATTGTAAAACATGGTGGATGTGATGCGCAGAAATATTATTTCTACCATTAAGTAATATTAAGTGATTCTGGAGGAAAAAAAATTCTTCTTTGCTAAAACCAAAAGGGTGACAGACTCAAAATGCTTGCACATTGAAAGCAAAAATTAAGTTTTATTAATTCAGAGAGAAACAGTATTTGCTTCTACTTTATCAGGCACTGAGAGTCAGAGAAGGGCCCATAAAAATCACAAGAAAGATTTATATTTCACATGCTAATGAACACTTAATAAGTGCTTTTGCTAATGGCTCTTTGACATTGTTGTTTAATTTACAAATGAATGGAAGATGGTATTCTGATATGTAAAATACTGAATGATATTTTTCAACTATGATTTTAAATGCTAACAGTACAGGAAATTTAGCAAGGTCAAAAATATAAATACTTTTCATGAACTTGACTGGTGTATGTGTCTAATCACCAATATTATTTCCCATCTCAATACAAGTAGATCTGCACTATTTATGGTAATGATGAAAAATTATAACTTGCCGAAAAAGACCAGTTGTTTTAGAAAACCAGAGTCTTTCCTGCATTGTTTTAAAATAAGGACTTACACTATGGTCTATGCTGCACAATAGTAAAGAAAAATGCAGGCTGTTTAATTTGTGAAATTAAAAAATAATTTACAGAGTTCTTACCCTGATCTCTGTAGTTACAACACTACTAAAGCAACTGGCCCTCAAATGCTACTAACAAAGAACATAATAGTTTGAAAATATATCTGGAAATCTGAATATTTTTAACAATAACCACCGTAAGCTTTACCAGTAAAGAACCATAATAGCAAGAGTTTCTGTTTTGCTACAAAAGAAATGATGTCATGAAAATTATTGATATACCTACGAGTAGAAACATCATAAGACAAAAACATTCTTTATGAACACTTGGATAGGAAACAAGCCAAAATAGAAATTGAAAACCATTACATGAAGCAAACTTTTATTTATCATTTGGTAAACTTTTGCTTATATATATTCACTGATTTTCAAAGAATCAAATAGTACACATGTATCAATAAAAAATACAGAATATTATTTAGCATTTCTTTTTTTAATTCAGAGGCCCCTAGATTTGACAGAGTTTGTGGATGCTGGCAATTGTATTAGTAAAGAAAAGGAGTCCCATTACAGATTCTTCATTTCAAGAATTACTTTTTAATTAAACAATTCTTAGAGCTGAAGCAATAGGATTATCTCTACTTGAATTTCATTTAGCAATTGTACTAGTCAGCCCTTTCATATTTCAGCACTTTTATTTTTAAAATAATCACAAAGGTTCATTTCTCATTTTACAGATTAGAAATTGATGTGGTACTATGCTAATGAGATAAGGTAATTTAGAGTCCAGTCATAGACATTTTTCTGGCTAAAAATACCTTAGGAAAAGATCAGACCCAAGTTCTTTCCTGTAGAAGTGGCTGAACTGAGGCACAGAGAACTAAGTGGCCTAAAGTTACGTAATGGCCAAGTCCTGATCTCCATCCAGCCTGTGCCACTTTTTAGAAATGTTTGCCATCAATGTGATCCATGTCCATTCTCCAAAATATTTTAAAAGTAAAAATACAAAAAAAAATCAGTTAAACACTAAACATTCACTGAACAATGATCTTTGTATCAAGCCCTGTGTTAGATGTTAGGGGTATAAAGCTGAACATCCCATTTTCCCTATCTTCTGGGCTTGTGTCAATATTTTGCCTCTGTTAATTTTTTTAAGTACCAGAGCACTATGCTTTGATTTTTTAGATTTATTTTTATGTAGAATCTAATGAAAATATTCTACCCAGTCTAGAACACTTACTTTCAAACCTGTATTAAAACTTGCTTGTATTAAGGCATTTTTTCCTGATTAATTCTGCTCAACATTAAATTTTTCTGTGATCTATGATTATCTGTCCTGTACTTATATTTTTTGCATTCATAGAAATATGATTGGATAAATATTCTTCGCTTTTTTATTGGCAGTGAGTGGCCTATGCCTTTAAGTCAGGGCTTGCTCACCAGCCTATCTTCATTCCCTCCTAATTGCAGCACACGCATCTCCACAAAGCATGCTTCCCAAGAGTTGGAGAAGGACTGTTGTTTATTCAGTGCTGAGGGCTCTTTGGCAGATAGACATCTAGGACTTGGGTTAGGCTTGATTAAGGCAAGATGTGACAGGTTAAGAGTCATCTTTCAGCTTTAAATATTTGGGCAAATTTAAAGTTGGAATAAAACAACATGTGAATAAGCAGAAATCTGCTATTTTTATTTTATGCATCTGATTAATTTTATTCTCTTCTAGTCCCTGGCTTCTCTACAGCTTTTTAAAAGTATTTTTTATTGATTATGCTATTACGGTTTTCCCAGTTTTCCCCTTTCTATCCTCCCTCCATCCTGTACCGCCAACCTTCCCGCATCCCCCTCTTAGTTCACGTCCATGAGCTGTTCATGTCCATGGATTGTTCATGTAAGTTCTTTGAGTTCTCTTGTTTCCTTTACCAATTTTTATCTCTCCCCATCTATTTTATGCCTACTAATTATGCTTCTTCTTCCCTGTACCTTCCCCTCCCCATTCCTCCCTTCTCCCTCCACACTGAAATCCTTCCAAGTGATGTCCATTTCTCTGATTCTGTTCCTGTTCTGGTTGTTTGCTTAGTTTTTGTTTTCATTGCTTTTCTTTTCTTTTAGGTTCATTTGTTGATAGTTGTGAGTTTGCTGTTGTTTTACTGTTCTTATTTTTTATCTTGTTTTTCTTAGATAAGTCCCTTTAACATTTCATATAATAATGGCTTGGTGATGATGAACTCCTTGAACTTGACCTTATCTGGGAAGTACTGTTACTGAACAAGAGGTCCGAGGGAGGGGCAATACAATATTTGGCCCACCTAGGGATGCCCAAAACTGCTATACAACAGGGGCCCCTCCCAAAAACAAAATACTAAAATCTAGTGGGCCCTTCTGTCCGCCGCCAATTGGAAAGACATCTCTTAATGCCAGAGATTTGTGAAAAGGAAACAAAATGTTTATTTAATGCTATTCAGGCCTAATGCCACCACTAAAATATCAAAGTCCTTTAGGGTATACACCTACACCCACACAGCGCTCCCTTCTCCCACTGTCCCAACTCCAGGTACCGTAAATCAGGAAAAGAGCACACATCTGTATTGCAGGCTGCTGGCACCGTCAGCTGTATCACTGTGCAGGATCTCGAGTTAATCCAAAGTACTGTGGTACCCTCTCATGGTCCACTGGCAAGAGTCCTTTGTACCCAGTTCCAGTCAAAGTCTCTCTTGCTTTTTCAGGCCCCGCTGCCAAAGGGGGCACCCCAAAGCCGCGTGGGCCTCTTCTACCAAAGCTGCGGGAGTCCGCACTCCACCAAAAGCATGTGGCTTTCTTCTTCACCTGGCTGCAGGGATCTCCATTCTGGCAAAGCTGCGTGGTTTTTCCCTTTCACCTGGGAAGGAGGGGGGTCCGCACCCTGCCAAAACCACGTGGCTCCCTCTTTCACCTCACCAAGAGGGGGTCCTCACTCTGCTGAAACCGCGTGGCTCTCCCTTCATCTGGCCAAGCGGGGACCCTTCATGTCTTGGAGCCAGTCTTTTCCAAGCTCTCACCCAGGCCTTCTCACTCAGGAGTCCCTTGTTACCTTCTGAGTCCAAGCCCTTCTCACTCAGAAGAGCAGCCCCTAGTTACATCCTCCTGAGTCCCCACTACTCCCTACTCCCTCCCAGCTCCAAACTTGGCCACTGCTATTTAACATATCTATGAAACCAGTTAAATGTTATAAATATGTTAAATAATCATTCTAGAGGTTAGCTGCAAAACTATTGCTATGCAAAACAGTTCTCAATGGCCTGGCTCCATTGTCCCTTCCCCCTGGGGCAGGGGCGGTGAGGACATCCTATATGTCTCTCCAATATTCCTATACACTTTGAATTCTGGACACCATTCCAAATCTTTTTTTTGGGGGCCTCCCCCCCGGCTGCACCCTGTATCAGTACTTTATCTGCCCTTTCGTTCCAAATGAAAGCTGTGCTGGATGGATTAATCTTGGATGTAGGTCCTTGCCTTTCATGACTTCAAATACTTCTTTCCAGCCTCTTCTTGCTTGCAAGGTTTGCTTTGAGAAATCACCTGATAATCTAATGGGAACTTCTTTGTAGGTAACTGCCTCCTTTCCTCTTGCTTCTTTTAGGATTCTCTCTTTATCTTTGATCTTGGGTAACTTAATGATGATGTGCCTTGGTGTATTCCTCTTTGGGTCCAACATCTTTGGGACTCTCTGGGCTTCCTGGATTTCCTGGAAGTCTATTTCTTCCACTGACTTGGGGAAGTTTTCCTTCATTATTTGTTCAAATAAGTTTTCAATTTCTTGCTCTTATTCTTCTCCTTCTAGCACCCCTATAGTTCAGATATTGGAATGTTTCAGGTTGTCCCAGAGAATCCTCAGCCTTTCTTCATTTTTTTTATTCTTATTTCTTCATTCTGATCCGGTTTGATGTTTGTTTCTTCTTTTCATTCTGAATCGTTGCTTTGAGTCCTGGTTTCCTTCCTGTCACTGTTGATTCCCTGAATATTTTGCTTTATTTCATTTTGGGTACCTTTTATTTCTTCTTTTATTCTTTGACTAAGCTCAATCAGTTCTGTGAGCATTTTGATTACCAGGGCTTTAAATTCTCCAGATAGGTTGGCAATCTCCTCATTGCTTAGTTCTGAGGTTCTGCTCTGTTCTTTCATTTGGGCCATATTTCTTTGTCTGGGTGCAGCTGATAAATTGTAAGGGGCGGGGCCTTAGGTGTTCACCAGGGCAGGGCAACCCTCCTTGCTTTGCTGCTGTGCTGCCTATGTGTGAGGGGCCAGAGAGGGAACAGTGCACCTTGCCTACTCCTCTCTAGTGCACTTTTCAACAAACTCTCTCGTGTCAGACTGGGAGAAACTCCCACCGTGGCAGCCCAAGCCTTAGCCCACAGGCAGCTCGAGTCTCAATTTCCCCCTTAAGTCAGCCCCTCCTCGCACAGCCCACCAAGCTAGGCAGTCAGCCCCTCCCCTCAGCCACCTCACTGAGGTTTTTCTGAGTCGGCCCTCAAGGTCCGACTTACTGGTCTGGTTGTTCTGGTTGATTTTTTCTTTAATTCCTTGGTTGTCAGAGTTCCATGCAGTTTGATTTTCTCATGTTTTGGTTGTTTATTGATTTTAGTCTGGTCATTATCTTCCTTTTAGTTGTACGAGGACCTGAAGGGTTTCTACCTATGCCTCCATCTTGGCTGGAACTCATCCACAGGTTTTTATTCCTCTTCCTGTCTTTAGAGAATCTGAATGTATATGAACGCTTGAGAGTGACAGCTGACAGTCATTATGAATTAGACACTCAGCTACAACTTGCCCTAGCCTGCCTTGTGTTAATTATTTACTCAGTGAATATGCACTGAGATCTGGTGTTCTACAAGGCCCTGAGTACATCTTTGTCATGGCCCCTAAGAAACACAAAGTCCACTTCCTGGATAGATGTGTAAACAAGCAACTTCAGTACAGGGACTGACCAATTCTAAAACAGCCATGTGTAGAAAGTCCTAGCAACATGCTCAAAATACACAGGAGAGGCAGTGATCGATTCTACCTGGAGATTAGGGAGTGTTTCACTAGATGACATTGGAGTTGCATTCTAAAGCAGAAGCAGGAGCACACAAGACAAAGAAAGTAGAAAATGTGGGTGATGGAGAGGAGGAAAATCTAGGCAACAGCAGAAAGAATCAGGAACAGAATATCATGCAGCCTGTTTTACTGAGCAGTACCCAGTCACTGGAGTGTAGAGGACATGTGTGAGCATCAGCAGCAGAAATTAGTCTAGAATGTTAGGAAGGGTGTTGTATGACACCCTGATAATTTGGACTTTATCCTGTACCCAAATGGTTCTTAATCTTTTTTGAAGAATCTGACAAAAGCTATGAATCCTCTTTGCAGAAGTATGATAATAACACACATAAGCCCAAATGTTGCATGATTTCTGAGTCCTCGGAGCCCATCTGGAATCCATTACCAGGTACTACCAGCTAGAGGAAGTGGAACCGTAGAGAGTCTGTTAGGGAGTAAACAGTTTAGCTCTGTATTCTAGAAAGATAACTGGCAGCAATGTGGAAAATGCACTGGTGGGAGGAGAGGCTGCAGGTTAAAAAAAAGAAAGAAAGAAGAGAAATCAGATGAGAAGCCTACTGCAAAATGCCAGGCATGAAATCCTAGAACTTAGAATTGAGCCCTTGAGAGTAAGGATGGAGAGAGTGTGAATAAAAGACAAGCATTTCAAAATGGAATTGATAAGACTTACTGTGTGATTCAAGGTAGAGGATGTTGAGCAGTCAAGTATTTTGTTATTGTTTATCTTTATCTTATTTCCCCCATTAAATTATAAAAAGACTTGGAAAACTAATAGCATAATCAATGAAAATACAAAAAACCAACAAATCCTTTAAACAGTGTTGCTGCATCAGGCTGCACTCAAGGGACTGAACATAGCAGAAAGGTAAGGATTGAGGTATTAGACCTCAATTTTCATGAGAAAGCAACAAGCAGTTCCTTCTCTGAGCTGAAAGGCAGAATGCTAGGGGGCAGTGAGCTCTGGAGCTGATAGGCAATTACCAGTAGACACTGAGAATCAAAGAAGGAACTGTTCAAAATGGCAAATCTGGATGGGAGACAATCATTTCAAAGCAGCAAGTCAACTTTCTGGTTGCCATCTGTGCCTTACAAGGCTTCCTGCCCCAGAGCATCTAGCGGGGTATAGATACTAAAGAAATCTGTTACTTACCAGCATGAGTCTACACTAATCAAGTGGGATACTTCTGGGTTACTGGGACTCTTGGTTGGTTTGTTTTACATTGACGATGGGAAAATATTAAGACCATAAGCAGACCCTTAAAATGATCTCCTGCCAAAAGGCAAAACCTGTACAACTGTTTCAATTGTCAAGCTGCTGCCTACAGCTACAGCTACAGGTTTAAACTAGAGAGAAATGTTATCTACTGAAGACAGAGATATGGTAATTGAGAGAACTGTTGTTTTTTCACAAAATTTACCACCTAATAAGAAGGGGGGTGATACAGATTGTTGTAGAACCGGGAAAAAAGGTCTCAGAACTTGAAACTACTTGGAAATTTTTTTTTAAGATTTTATTTATTTATCTTTAGAGGGGAAGGGAAGGAGAGAGGGAGAGAAACATCAATGTATGGTTGCCTTTCGTGCGTCCCCTGCTGGGAACTGGCCTGCAGGGAACCTGCCTGCAACCCTGGCATGTGCCCTGACTGGGAATCGAACCACGATTGTACTACTTGGAAATTTTAAAGAACTAAATCTCCCTCTCCCTCTCTTCCTCTCTTTCTTTGCCTCTCCCACCTCACCATACCCCCGTGCTTATTCCATGACCCAGATATGTTTTTGAGAAACAAATGACAAACTTCTAAAGCATTTCACTCTCTAGTATATACAGAGTGGGGCCAAAGTAGGTTTACAGTTGTTCATATAGAAAGTAATACAATAAGTAATAAATAATAAAGAACAATACAAGAATAAACTGTATTTTGCATACTCACAACCGTGCCCCACCCTGTATTTGTCTAAATATATTCATTTTCTTCTAAATGACATGCATAAGAATAATTGTTACACACAATGACAATCCTGAAGAGTGACAAAGTTCTAAATTTCATTTATTCTGTACTACATCTTGCTACAGGATACAATTCTCCTGTAATTCCATTCTTCCTTCATGAAAGAAATGGAATTCTGGTTTCAGCCTTCTAAGTGAGCAGCCCCAAGTTTTATGAGCTTGGCTGTTATTGTTAATATAAAGCAAATTATTATAGTGAAAAAGCAAAACCAGGCTGACAAGCTATTTCTAGTATAACATTTCTAAATCTTCTAGACTAGGTATGTAGATAGATAGAAAGATAGATGATAGATAATAGTCTGTAATATATACCCCCCACAAGCATGTATAGATACCCAGTCATATATGTATGTATGTGTGTATATATATATGTTTTCATCCAAACTTGGAGTTTGAAATCTCTATCAGAAAAATGTATGGTGATATTTACATTAATATTCTATTAGTATTACAACAAAGTAGAGTATTTCTATTTGCTAAGTTTATGCTTTTAAAGTAATGGAAACTGACAGTGATAGAATATTTTACTACGCCTTTCCCTGAGATAAGCTAACTCAAAATATTCCATGGCCAGTTGCAAATTTCCTGAATACTAATCTTTGCTCATATCAGCAATTGATTTTAATTCATCTGGCTGTGGAATTATATTCTGGTGGAGCTCTCTAAAATGCCAGGAGGTTTCTTAGCAGTGCCCTTGATGAGCTATAATCCAGGCTTGTCCTTGGATAGAGTACAAAAAAAAGTCATTATAGTTCTGAAACGAAAATCTTACTGATGAATTTGACATTGAGCAGAGTCAGGTTTTTGTTTCCTAAAAGGTTATGAAGCTGTCTTGATTCCATGTCCAAGTAGTTACTCCTAGACTTGGGAAAAATTCTGAACAAAGTAATTTTTTAAAGAAAAAGCAGCAACATTTGTTGTTCTATTTTTAAAAATCATGTCCTGTTTAAGATGGAATGGAAAGTCAAAATTTGAAGGTAGGCAGCACAAAGGATTGTCAAATATGGGTAGAAAACCTGACTCCATCAGGTAGCAGCTGTGTGACAGGTGGGGGGTGGCTGTGGCATGAGGAGAGAGAGAGAAAAACTAATGTGCTGGAAACTATACCAAGTACTTTACATGTGCTCTCCCAGTTAATCTTCATAATCACCCTAGTAAGAGAAGTATCAATGTTCCCATTTTACAGGTGAAGAAACTAGCTCAGAGACCTATCAATGTGCCTAAGTCTAGTTTACTGGTATATGACTAGTAGGTCTGTCTGACTCCAAAGTCTGTGCTCTTCCTCCTGCACCATGATGTAGGCTGTTCAACTTTTGTTGTATGTAAAATTGGGGGGAAAATTCTAAGTTGACCTTGCCAGTATTAGATATGATAATTTGTATAAATTCTACATAATTCCTGGCACATGGGTCCTTAGTCAATCCCAGAATTTTTCCCTCATCGCCAGCCCTCCAGGTTTAGTGCCCATTAATTAGGTGCCCGGACAGGAATGTGAAGGGTGTGCTCATGTGCGCGTGTGCAAACACAGTGAAAGGGAAAGGAAGACAGGTACCCAGAGGCCTTCTGTGCCCAGAGAGCTTTTACACCGTGTTATGGGATTGACTTTTCTCCTCAGTAGCAAGGGACAGGCTTCAGGCAGTGGCCTCTGAAAGATCGTGCACTGTGTCACTGGCAGTTCATCATATCCCCCAGCAGTGCAGCTGTGATAAGAACCAGATGATCCGAATTTCCTCAGCAAAGCCAGCAGCAAATATCTGGGAAGGCTCATGCCTCAGTATCCATATACTTTGCTCTTCCAGAAAGTACATCAAAAAGCTAATGGACTTTTACAAGATCCCAGGTCCTGCTTAATGTCTGTAAGCTCTCAGGAGCAGGGAATCACAACCCCTACTATGTTTAGTTGGCAGCAGAACCAGTATTCCAAGTTGTTAAAGAAGCCAAGGATATAGATAAGATTTATAGAGACCTGATGTGTGTGTAGGGGAGCAACAAATGGAATCTGCAAATTCATTTCCAAAGCTTGGTCTGTGGACAGGATGTTTCTGTGAATAGATTTCTCCACCTTGCCTGGGCACACCGCAGGGAACACGGTTCTCTCATCACTGCAGGACTTGCCCCTCTCTTTAATTTAGAAGCGTGTGACATCCATTTCATACCGTCACAAGCACAGCTCCAGATGGCTTAGGCTAAATGCTGTCTGTCTGGGTGAGGAAAAAAGCCAGAGACTCAGGTGCCTTCTTGCTGATCTTGAAATAGTAAGAACGATTCCTTGCTTCTTCCCATAACCTATTTTGCTACCTTTGAGGATCTAGTGATGTCTGAAAAACACTTTGCTTGTAATATAACTTCATCTGTTGTGTGATTTCAATTTTACAAAACCTGTCATCCATTTCTTCAGCACCTACTTTCATGCTCATTTAGTTCTATGTAGCTTGACCTCTTGTTACAACATTTGGAAAAATATTTTCCAAGTGCTCTGTATATGTGTGTATGTGTGTGTGAGAGATAGAGGAAATATAACTGGAGTCTTTTTATTGCTAATTTGTCCTTAATTCTACAACCTCTTTCACAAGTCCTTGATAACCTGTCCAGGTGCCAGTGAAAGTGGTTTCTGGATAAAGTGGTTCATAAGAGGTCATTCTAAGGTTAAGTGTCTGCTGGGCAGTGGGGTGCAGGCAAACCATTGCTTCACGTGATTACTCAAAGTGTTTAACTACTTGTAGCTGTCAGGCTTAAAGCTGATCATCTGAGACTTAGTTGCTCCATTTGGCTCTGAAATCAACCACAAAACTATCAGATGAAAACCACGTTTAGATAAGCCAGTAATGGTGAGAAAATGACACCATTCTGGGGTTGATGGATTTAGAGGAGTTCTTTTAATCCTCTTTTAATATTCCTAGGAGGTATTTAAAGATCTGTGGTCACAGTCTTTGGCATACCTCATAGATACCTCAGTTCCAGACCATCTCAATGCAAAAGGTATGGCAATAAAGTGAGTCATAATCTTTTTGCTGGTGGAGAATCTTTTCCTTAATTTGCAAAAATAAAACAAAAACATCTGTGAAGTGCAATAAAGCACAGTGCAATAAAATAAGACATACCTGTATATTGCATGCAATTGTCATTGACTAAGGTATAGAGAGAATCTTACCTGACCGGGAGCAATGGATGGCTGAAACTGGGGAGTTGATTGAAGAGTTTTTAACAAATAGTTGATTTAGAAGTTGTCATCAGTGCTACATTCAAAGATTGTCATGTGGCACTAAAGACCTAAAAAATAGCTACACTCTTTCTAAATTGAATAACTCAAGGATAGTATTCAACTAAATTTTAATAGAATTTTAGAACCAAGACTCAGGCCTTATTTTCTCTCGGTGTTTGTTGGATTTCTGATGTGCTGGCTCAATGAGTTGCCAGGTGTCTATTCTAACCCATCCAATGGCTGTGAAGTAAACTAAGTGCTGCATTAATGTTACCGAATAAGAGGAGGTCCGAGGGAGGGGCAATACAATATTTGGCCCACCTAGGGATGCCCAAAACTGCTATACAACAGGGGCCCCTCCTGAAAACAAAATACTAAAATCTACTGGGCCCTTCTGTCCGCCGCCAATTGGAAAGACATCTCTTAATGCCAGAGATTTGTGAAAAGGAAACAAAATGTTTATTTAATGCTATTCAGGCCTAATGCCACCACTAAAATATCAAAGTCCTTTAGGGTATACACCTACACCCACACAGCGCTCCCCTTCTCCCACTGTCCCAACTCCGGGTACCGTAAATCAGGAAAAGAGCACACGTCTGTGTTGCAGGCCGCTGGCACTGTCAGCTGTGTCACTGTGCAGGCAGGATCTCGAGTTAATCCAAAGTACTGTGGTACCCTCTCATGGTCCACTGGCAAGAGTCCTTTGTACCCAGTCCCAGTCAAAGTCTCTGTTGCTTTTCAGGCCCCGCAGCCAAAGGGGCACCCCAAAGCCGCGTGGGCCTCTTCTACCAAAGCTGCAGAAGTCCTCACTCCACCAAAAGCATGTGGCTTTCTTCTTCACCTGGCTGCAGGGATCTCCACTCTGTCCCGGAGCCAGTCCTTTCCAAGCTCTCACACAGGCCTTCTCGCTCAGGAGTCCCTCGTTACCCTCCTGAGTCCAAACCCTTCTCATTCAGGAGTGCAGCCCCTCGTTACCATCCTGAGTCCAAGCCCTTCTCCCTCACTCCGGAGAGCAGCCCCTAGTTCCCATCTTGAGTGCCCGCCACAACCTTCTCCCTCGGCCCCAAACTTGGCCACTGCTATTTAACATATCTATGAAACCAGTTAAAGGTTATACATATGTTAAATAACCATTCCAGAGGTTAGCTCCAAAACTGTTGCTATGCAAAACAGTTCTCAATGGCCTGGCTCCATTCATCCCTTCCCCCTGGGGGGGGGCGGTGAGGACATCTTATATGTCTCTCCAATATTTCTATACACTTTGAATTCTGGACACCATTCCAAATCTTTTTTTGGGGGGCCCCCCTGGCTGCACCCTGTATCATTAAGACTGGGGTTTATAATGGACTCTTCCCTCAAGTTCAATATCAGTTGCAGTTTCTGATATGCCTCCTGCTGATGAAACATTGGCTTACATACAGAATTTTATGGATACTTTTTGTTCTTGGTCAATTAATAGGTCAGGACCATCACCTTCCCAGACACTGTCACTGGAATTGCCAGGAATGGGGTCTGGGGTGATCGCTTAATCACTGTGTTTTTATAACACCTGTGACTTTGTTTCTGAGCTATTGAGATTAGAATATTACATTTATGTGATGGAAATTAAATAGAGAAACATTGCCTTGGATGTGTTAGAAAACCTTAGAATTTTGGATTCAAAAGTAAGCATCATTGCTTTTAGACAACTCATTTTCCATTTGTTATTTTCTCCTGCCTCAGTTTCTCTTGCTAGATGCAATTAAGGGTTTACACTTTTAAAAAACACTACTGTAGAATGAAGAGGAGTGTGTTCCACCTGGACCAGGCACAAACAATGTTTTTATTGAAGGCCCTCTTAAAAACTGTAATAAACAAATACTTTTAGGTCTTCGATGACCTGAAAGGCATTGCTGAAATGTCTTCCTGGGTTATCGTTGTAAAAATCTGGCACACTTAAAGAGGAAGAAAATCACTTTACTTTCTCTGACATTAACCATAGATTTAGTTAGAATGAATTGTTTGTTCCAGTTTGGAAAATAGGTCCATGACTTGCTTCTGGATAGTGTGCAATCTCTTTCAGAGAAATGTGGGCCTTTGATATGTGTAATGGAGCTGAAAGTTGTAACTTGTGATGAGGTAAGATGTTTAGGCAGTGACATCTCACCTTGGCCATTTTAGTGCCTCTTGAAACAAGGCACATGAAAGATTTCAAGCAACTTTAGCCCAGAGTTTGAAACAATTTGGTTCTCTAGAAAAACAAGATCTCAATTATACATTTCCCCTAAGCGCCTTATCCACAGAGCAGCCAGAGAGAAACCTCCCAAGGATTTGGCCTCTGGTGTTCTTACCTCACATGGAAATGGGGCTCACATGTGAGTGCCTCATGTGGGATGTTTTTTGCAATTGTAGTAATTGGACAGTACCCCTCATCTTGTTCATTTTAATTACTTCACAAATTTTTGCATTTGTGATGTTGGTCTTCATCTCAATCGTATTTATTTTTTTAAGCATTTTATTTATTTATTTTTAGAGAGAGAGGAGGGAGGGAGAAAGAGAGGGAGAGAAACATCAGTGTGTGGTTGCGTTTCATGTGCCCCCAATCAGGGACCTGGCCCAAACACAGGCTTGTACCCTGACCAGCAATGGTGGAATCAAACCAGCAGTGACCCTTTGATTCACAGGCCAGCACTCAATCCGCTGAGCCACACCAGCCAGGGCTCAGTCGTATTTAATGTAATAAAGTGAAGGAAATTGTATTTTACAATGTATGTTTGTCACAAATAGGTACTATGTCAGGCAACTAGTCACTCAGCAGAACCATCTTCCAGTCACGCAGTGCGTGATTGTAAGGGAGTCAGGAGATGGACTATAAACTTTTTTAATATCTGAGGAATGATTTAATGGGTGTATGGAAAAGAGATTTGGTATACTTTGATGGCGAAGAGCTTTTCTTTTTGTCCAACTATTTAATTAAGCTCCAGAAACAGAGTGCCCCACATTGCCATGATTAGAGATTGATTTTATAAATCTTAAAAACTCAATAAATACTTCCTTTACAAAGGACAGACTTTGCAATAACCAATGTATTTCTGTTACCAATTCAATGCCACCCCAGCTTACTGGCAGGTCTTGTTACCAGGCCAGCCAATGTGCCAGGTTCCTGGGAGGTTCTGCTGCGGGAAAGCCAGTGTTCGCAGGGAGGTGATGCCTTGAGAGTTGAGTCTCAACTGAACTCAGCAGGGAGAAAAAAACACTTGCACCTTCCCACTACATCTCCTGGAACCTATCAAAGCCCATATATGTTTATAAATTATGTTAATAAGGAACCCACTGAACGGGATAGCATATATATTTGCCAACGATACATCTAATAAGGGGTTAATTTCCAAAATATATTAAAAAATTTATACAATTCAACACCAGGAAGACAAACATTCCAGTTAAAAAATGAGCAAAGGACCTGAATACACATTTTTCCATAGGGGACATATAGATGGCCCATAGACATATGGAAAGATACTCAATGTCACTAATCATCAGAGAGATGCAAATAAAAAACAAAATGAAGTATCACCTCACACCTGCCATGAAGGCTATCATCAGTAAATCAACAAACAACAAATGCTGGTGAGCATGTGGACAAAAGGGAACTGAGAGCACTGTTAGTAGGAATGCAGACTGCTGCAGCCACTGTGGAGTTTCCTCAAAGTTTTTAAAATGAAATGGCCTTCAACCCAGTGATCCCACTTCTGGGAATATATCCTAAAAATTCAGAAACACCAATTTGAAAGAATGTATGCACCCCTATGTTCATTGCAACAGTATTTACAATAGCCAAGATCTGGAAACAGCCTAAGAGTTTATCAGTAGATGAGTGGATTAAAAAAAGCTGTGGGGCATTTACACAAAGGAATATCACCTGGCCATGAAAAGGGGGGCAATCTTACCATTTGCAACATCAGGATAGACCTGAAAATTATTATGCTAAATGAAATAAGCCAATCCAAGAAAGGTATATGCCATATGATCTCACTTATATGTGGAATCTAATGAAAAAAATAAGTTGACAAAATAGAAACAGGGGCATAGACACATGGAACAGTCTAATAGCTGTTAGAAGGGGTGAGAGAAGGCTTGGGTGAAAGGAAATGAAGGGGTTAGTGAAAGATCATATATGCATAACCCATAGATACAGACAACAGTGGGGTTATGGCCAGAGGGAAGGGGCTGGGCGCTGGGTGGAAGTGGGCAAAGAGGAGGAAAATGGGGACATCTGTAATAGTGTCAACAATAAAAATAAAGTTAAAAAATAAGTAGTTAAATAATGTTAATAATAACTATAGCCACTGCTTACAAAGTGTTTATTATTTAGTCCCTATGAGCTTTTTAAAATGTATGTATTTACTTTTTTATGGTAGTATAGTATGCATAACATTAAATTTACCATTCTAATCACTTGTGTATAGTTCAGTGGCATTAAGTACATTCACACTATTGTGCAACCACCAAGCCCTTCTATCTCCAGCATTGGCTTCTGTTGGGAACCGCCCTGCCTGGTTGCAGGGATTGTAACTGCCTCCCATGGCTGAGTGAGTGAGTGGCCTCCATAATGTGAGCCACAGAAGACAGAGCTTGTCTCTGGCAGCAAGCACTGCTTCTGCTTCTTCCCCTGTCCCCAAAGTACAGTTGATGTCCATGGCAGGTATGACCCCTCAGAGAGGAGCAACCTAGGCCAGACATGATCCCTTGGGAGGCCATCATAGAAGGACTCAGGCTGCAACAAAGAGGGAGAGATGGACCCTCGTCCCCCCTGGCTATTGTGACACAGCCCGAGTCCCCATTTCCATCTGGGTGAAGTGCTCCCTGGCTCTAATCCACTTAAGCCTGAAAACTTATGATGGGGAAGGTAGTGCAGCCCTGTGCTAGAAAGGATGGCTATTGGGGTAGATCAGGCATAAGAAAGAATATCTAAAAACCCTGTGAAACCTGCTTTGTTTAGAATGCTTTCATTTAAATGATAAGGGTCCAAGCAAGAAGTTTGTTCCTCAAAGTTTTATGGCTCCTTAGCTATCTGACCCTGACTGAGAATAAACCCTCATAGTTCCTTGAATGCTATCTATTGTTTGATCTTTACCTGTATTCTTGCGCAAATGAGCACAATAAAAGCCCCTTGAGTGGTGGTGGTGGTGGGGAGGGGGGGCTCTTGGCCCTTCCTTTTTGAGGGATCGGCCACCTTTTCTCCCCAAGCAGATCATGTCTTAGTAATGTTTACTTTCATCCCTGGCACACAGGGGTACTTGCGAAGAAAGTCACCCCCACAATTTTCATCTTCTCAAACTGGAACTCTGTGTATCCGTCCCCTTTCCTCCCTTTTTCCAGCCCCTAGCAACCACCATTCTACTTCCTGTCTTTGAATTTGACTGCTCTGTGTACCTCATACAACTGGAATCATACAGTCTTTGCCCTTTTGTGTCAGGGTTACTTCCCTTAGCATAATGTCCTCCAAACTTCAGTCATGTGTAAGAATTTTCTTCCCTTTAAGGCTGAATAATATTCTTTTATATGTATATACCACAATTTGTTTATTCCTTTACCCACCCATGTACATTTGGGTTGTTTACATCTTACGCGCTTTTTATATATTAACTAGTTTAATTCTCACAATGTCATGGTGATGTTGGCGTCTTTATTATCCCCATTTCATTTTTTTTTTAAAAAACCCTGAATTGTAAAGAGATCTCAGCTAGGGCACTCTGGAGTCAATATTCCACCCCAGGCTGAGTAGGCCCACACTCCCTGCTCTCAACCACTATCTATCCCACTGCCCTTTCAGATGACTGAAGAATCTCAATACAGCATGCACCAATTAGCCAACCTTGATACAGCACTCTGAGGCCAGGTTTCTGACTTAATTTGTACCAGTTTTAAAACTTCCAAGAATTCATCAGTTTGACAACTGATTTATAAAGCCCAATAGCAATTGATTTATAAAAAATCTATTGGCCCCGGCTGGTGTGGATCAGTGAATTGAGTGCTGGCCTGCAAACCAAAGGGTTGCCACTTTGATTCCCAGTCAGGGCACATGCCTGGGTTGCAGGCCAGGTCCTTAGCAGGGCTCACTCAAGAAGCAACAATACATTGAAGTTTCTTCCTCTTCCCTCCCTTCCCCTCTCTCTAAAAATAAATAAATAAAAATCTTTAAAAATTTTTAAAAGAACCTATTAGTGCAAAATAAATAGTTTTCTGGGGACAAGAGTGTGTAATTTTCTCTTCCAGAGGTCCCTCCTGCTTGAATGATGTGACCCTAAGTATGACTATGTTGGGCATGAGAAAGTAATTTAAAATGCCAGTAAGAGCTACTGTTTGTGAGCCTTCTATATGCTGGTGACTTGCCTTACGTCGCTGCAAGTTTTCTCATGTTTTGGGAGAGGCTGCCCTTCTGTGGCTCCCTGTCCCATGCCTTCCCAGTACCCCACATCGCCTATGCTCTTTCTTTAGGGGAAAAACTGAACATGAAATTGTCATACTGCCTAACATGCACATTTTCTTAATGGTTTATTTTTTACAAACATTATTAGTTTTGGAATTTTACTACTTGTCATATGTATGTCTTTGATTGGCATGAGAAGATACCACCTTTAATCTTTAGATTATCACATTTGGCTCATTCGGTAAAATAATTTAGCCACAATTTACATCAGCTATTTGTGGAACTATTGCTATGGATGAATTGTGTCCCCCTTTCCCCACCTCATTCATACGATGAAGTCCGAATTCTCAATATGATAATATTTGGAGATGGAGCCTTTGAGAGGTCATTTGGTTTAGATGAGGTCATGAGGCTGGGGCCCTTGTGATGGGATTAGTGCCCTTATCAGAAGAGACATCAGCGTTTGCTCCCCCTCTTTCCTGCTATCTCAAAGTAGAGATCATGTGAGCACAGTGAGAAGGCAGCCATCTGCAGCCCCAGGGGAGAGCTCTCACCAGGGACTAACCACGATGGCACCTGAATCTTAAACTTTTAGCACTGAGAACTGTGAGAAAATTAATTTCTGTTGTTTTTAAGCTACAAGTCTGGTATTTGTTATTATAGCCTAGCAGACAAGTATAACTATATAAATACATATATGACATATTCTCAATTTATAATAACATAGTACTTATAGATAATATTTATTATTGTGTTACTCTGGAACCAGTCCTAGACCAAGTGCATTTAGCTAATCCTCCTATATGGTGTGTATATATGTGTATGCATGTGAGGTAGTGTATTTATAACATTATCTCCATTTTATAGAAAGAGAAATTGAAGTGTAAGGAAATATTAAGGTAATTGTTCAAGGACACATAGTAACAAACAGATTCCATACCCAAGCCAGATAGTTTCTAATTCTAAAGCCTGTTCTTTTAACTATGGCACAAAGTTTTTCTTCGTCTCTTCCATGTGAGAAGTGTGAGGCCTGTACGCAACAACTTTCCTCACAGCAGACACAGTTTTCACTACAAAACCTGTCGATGAAAAGTATGTCAATCTGTGTAAACTCAGTATCTACTAAAGTTACTTCAGGCAGTTATTCTAATGAACAAACCTGAAAACTGGGAACGATGTTGCTTCATTAAAAAAATTATCAATTGTGCCCTGGCTGGGGGGGCTTATTTTGTTGGAACGTTGTCCCATACACCAAAAGGTTATGGGGTTCTTTTCCCAGTCAGGGCACATACTTAGGTTATAAGTTCAGTCCCCATTTGGGGACAGGCGCAGGAGGCAACTGATTAATGTTTTACTCTCACATTGATATTTCTCTCCTTTACTCTCTCTCTTTCTCTCAAATCAATACACATATCCTCAGGTGGTGATTAAAAATATTGTCAGTTCAATAAACTATTGTTCTAGAAAACCATGCTGGTATGCACATGTCAATTTTAACAGAAAAAAAAGACATCTCTGAGAGCAGCTTCTTCCTTCACAGAGATAAAGAGTAGACTCCTAAACTGGGAAAAATAGTGATTTTATTGCAATTTCCTTTCCACCAACCCAGATTCCTATTTTGGGTCCCCTTCCCATTTGCTCCACAGTGCAATCCCTTACCACCATCAGTCGTGGCCCAGAGTCCTTGAGCTTAAATATTCTTCTCCCCACACATGCATACATTATTAAATTAGAAGGAATCCAATGAGTACTTTCATTCCCCCAAAGCCCACCATGTACAAACATACAGGCCATCGACAACTTAGGACATGTGTTTCAAGGTTCTCTGGGAACGTGATACTGACCATCCTCTTGTTTCTCCCAGAGCTCCAGGACAACGCGCTCTGAGGAGGACAGGGACAGCCTGTGGGATGCCTGGGGCCCATGGAGTGAGTGTTCACGCACCTGTGGTGGAGGGGCCTCCTACTCACTAAGGCGCTGTCTCAGCAGCAGGTAAGTCCTACCAGGGGCTTTTGTAAGACCCACACATAGCATGTTCAAGACCTGCTCTCGTAGTTGGGACTATGCAGAGCATTGTCTTGCATACAAATCTAGATGAAGGGAAGAAAGGAAGGTATAAATAATTAAATATGTGCATCTCCAGATAGGTATTTTATGCTCTTATATAATAAGCAATATTGAATTTATCCCTTTTACCAAGCAAATTTTGTTATGTTTTCACATTAGCACTGAAAGGAGAACTTATTAATAAAAATGAATCTAGTAGCCTTAGCCCCATAACACACCTTTTGCAGTGTCTTAACAATTATGATGACAATAACAATAATATGAGCATTAATAGCATATTGTTTACATTGAATTCCAGTGTTACCGAGACCTTTGCAAATGATTGGTATATTGGTTTCATTTTTCAGCTGTCATAATGGCCAGAAGGCCCCTAAGGCCATTTATTTTAATGACAGATGAATTCTGACTATAAGATTTTGAAGAGTAGACATGGATTGGGAATCAGTACATGAACAGTAAGAGTAATGATGAAGGTGGAAGAGTGGTTAATGGTTTCTAAGTTGAAGAGAAAGGCCTGAGGTGTCAGAATGGAAATTCTCTACTAACAATAATAATTCTTAACAACTTCTTCAGTTGTGTGATCTATGACTAGATTTTTCTCAAAACTGAAAAAAATTAAGTACCTGGGTAATACTTTTTGTTTTTTTAATATATCTTATTGATTATACTATTATAGTTGTCCCATTTTTTTCTTCCCTTGATCCCCCTCTGACCTGTACCCCAACTCCCACCAGCATCCCCCTATGTTAGTTCATGTCCATGGGTCGTATATATAAGTTCTTTGGCTTCTCCATTTCCCATACTATTCTTAGCCTCCCCCTGTCTGTTTTATACCTACCATTTATGTTTTTATTCCCTGTATTTTTCCTCCTTCTCCTCCCCCTCCCACTGATGACCCTCCATGTTATCTCCATTTCTGTGATTCTCTTCCTATTCTAGTTGTTCGCTTAGTTCATTTTTGTTTCTGTTTTTTTTTAGGTTCAGTTGTTGATAGTTTTGAGTTTGTTGTCATTTTACTGTTCATATTTTTATCTTTTTCTTAGATAAGTTCCTTTAACATTTCATATAATAAGGGCTTGGTGATGAGGAACTCCTTTAACTTTACTTTATCTGAGAAGCACTTTATCTGCCCTTCCATTCTAAATGAAAGTTCTGCTGGATAGAGCCATGTTGGATGCAGGTCCTTGCCTTTCATGACTTTGAATACTTCTTTCTAGCCTCTTCTTGCCTGCAAGATTTCTTTTGAGAAATCAGCTGACACTCTGATGGGAACTCCTTTGTAGGTGACTGTCTCCTTATCTCTTGCTGCTTTTAAGATTCTCACCTTATCTTTTATCTTGTGAAATATAATTATGATGTGCCTCAGTGTGTGCTTCCTTGGATCCAACTTGTTTGGGACTCTCTGAGCTTCCTGGACTTCCTGGAAGTCTGTTTCCCTTTGCCCGATTAGGGAAGTTCTCCCTCATTATGTTTTCAAATGAGTTTTCAATTTCTTGCTGTTCCTCCTCTTTTTCTGGCACTCTTATGATTCAGATGTTGGAATGTTTAAAGTTGTCCCAGAGGTTCCCAAGCCTTTCTTAATTTATTTGAATTCTTGTTTCTTCATTCTGTTCTGGTTGAATGTTTATTTCTTCCTTCTGGTCCAGACCATTGATTTAAGTCTTGGTTTCCTTCTTGTCACTGTTGGTTCTCTGTACATTTTCTTTATTTTACTTTTCATAGCCCTCACTTTTTCCTCTACTTTGCAACCATACTCAACTATTTCTGTGAGCATCCTGATTACCAGTGTTTTGAACTGTGCATCTGATAGGTTGGCTATCTCTTTGTCACTTAGTTGGTTTTTTTCTGGAGTTTTGATCTGTTCTCTCATTTGGGCCATTTTTTTGTCTTGGTGCACCTGTTATGTAGTAAGGGGTGGAGCCTTAAGTGTTCACTAGGAAAAGGCCACCCAGGTCACTGTGTTGTGGTGCTGTATGTGGAGGAGGGGTCAGAGAGGTAACAATGCCACTTGGTCAGCTCTTAGTTGGCTTTCAGTCACTTCCCTAACACCCATGAGTAAATTGGGCCTTTCTGGTGGTGATTTCCAGGTGGGTGGGTTTGTGTCTGTTCTAGGACCCTGTGGATCTCTCTAATGAACTCTCCTGTGAGTCTGGAAGTTTCTCCTGCTGCCTCAACACCCACAGGATTTTTTAATCACAGGTTTTGAGGTTTTATTTCCTCATACTGGAACCCTGGGTTGTGTGGTCTATGTTGCTTCCCAGTAGTTCCTCTTGGTTTATCCACATGCAAATATGGGACTGCCCAGTCTGCCAGCCACTGCCTCACCTGGTCCTCCGGCTGCCATCTTGCCTACCCTGGTCCTCCAGCTACCACCTTGCTGGGAATCCTCTCTACCCCTCCTACAAGTCTGGGTAAATGTTTCTTCTTTAATTCCTTGGTTGTTGGACTTTAGATTTTCTGGCAGGTCTGGCTATTTTCTGTTTTTAAATTTGTTGTTGTCCTTCTTTTGGTTGTGCAAAGAGGCAAAGTATAACTACCTATGCCTCCATCTTGGCTGGAAGTCCCTGAGTAATATTTTTAATAAAAGATTTTATTTGACTTTGCAAATAAAAGGTTTGGTCAAAATTATTACATATTATAAAACATGAAAAGAAAGAAGGAAATAAGATATACCTCTGATTCTTATGAACTTTTCATAAAGAGCAGAAGGTGGTGAGATGTACATTCACGAAAATGTCAACTTATTCTAATATAAGTGACTATTTCTTGAAATAAGAGTTTGAATCTTAGGCCTTCTGTATCTCCAGACCTGCACAGAGTCTGACAGATACTAGGAGCTCCATAGATGTTTCTTCACTGAATCCATTGATAACTACAGACCATTCTGGTTCCAGACACAGGTCTCAGTGGAATGGCATATCCTGGTGAAAATGGCCAGAGGGCATATCTTACAAGAAACCAGAGTGATTCTGGTATTTAGCTATTGCAGTGTTTGGTCTGCACTGAGGATGCATCTATAGGATTGTATTCAAGTTTGTTTATCATCTTTGAAAGCTAGCTTCATTATCAAACCAGATCCCTGAGCAAATAAGATAGAATAGGCCTTTCATTTTTATGTTTCACCTGTTTTCTTAACTTGAACATCACAAACTTTCTAAATCTGCATTACATGATGCTACATGGTGATAGCACTCTGAGGCATAACTGATAATAAACATACATCAGTAAAGCCAAAATGTACAAAACTGGAATGTTCCTATTATGCAGTTTTCTTAAATTAGCATGCTTGAGTGTTCTTTAGGGATGAGCCAAAACATGTGTCTCACAAAACTAGTAAGAAATGCATGGGAACCTTGAATGTTACATTGTGAGAAACTTTTATTGAGTGAGAGACTGAGAAGCCACTTAAGGAATAAATTAATATTACAAGTAAAATTCTGTCATTCAGCATTTTACCAAATATTGATGTTGTGTGAAATTTAAAAATACCATTTTTGTGACATGGCAAATTAAGGTTCCAGTTGTTAAGATTTTATTACAATACTACAGAAGATATCAGTTTTTACCTACTTATAATGAATTGCTGAATAGTATATAAATTTAAAAGTGTAAATGTATAGAATAAATGTCCCTGATCAACTTTCTAATACATTTAGTATACACATACTGTGCTGTAAATAAAGCTAAAAGATGGGGAGAGGGGTCGACCACCCATTTCTTTAGGGACTTGATGAAAGAAGGAAGCCTCCCAAAAGAGGGCATTTCCAAATCCAATGAGAACATAAAGAAGAATTAAAACAACAGACTGAGCCCTGGCCAGGTGGCTTAGTTGGTTGGAGCATCATCCTTTATACCGGAAAGTTGTGGGTTCAATCCTGGTCATCAGGTAACATACCTGAGTTGGGAGTTCAATCCCCAGTCAGGGCACATGGGGAGGTGACTGATCCATTGATGTTTCTCTCTCTCCCTCTTTCTCTCTTCCCCCACTTCCCTTCCTGTCTCTCTAAAAATCAATACACACATCCTCTGGTGAGGATTAAAAAAAAGAACAGACTGAATAGCTGAACTGAAATACCATATTTTTCCATGTATAATGCACACCCACATTTTTGTGCACATTATACACAGGATTAATACTCATGTACAATGCACATCCTAATTTTTTCCCTCAAAAATTTGGGCAAAAGCATGCATTATACATGGCAAAATATGGTATGTGTCATTTGCCTCAAGAGAACCAGAATAATACAGCTAAGCATACATTGACCTCACAATACTACCCCTATTGAAGAATGGTGCCAAAACATTCTGGGACACAGATTAATAATCCTGTCATGATTTTGGAAGAATCTACATTAGCCAAAGTAAGTCACTTGGCCAACCCTAGAGTCAAAGCAGGAAAGCAAAATTGTTACATGGAAAAGCATGCCATGTAGGGAGGGTGAAGAACTGGCATCATTTTCTGCAAATTACCATCAGTGGTCTTCTATGACTTTCTTATATTTTTTTAATGACTAATGAACTTAATGGGTTCCCCCTCATCTATGAACTGCAGATTTTGGTATCTGAATTCAATTCAGTCACCTTATACTCTTGGGAACGATCAGAGGCTATGAATGTGTATGTTCTTAGTACCCCATGGGTGACCAGGATGTATGTGTGGTAGTCTAATAGCAAGCATTCAAATTCAGCCCAAATATACCCCATTAACCTGCTGAATGAACCTGCCAGACTAATTTCTTAGTCCTGGTCATATGCTGTCTTAGGTAACATTTAGGTCTGATATATTTTTAAGTATATTAGCTAATAATTATTTTATTTCCAACATGATAGAACAGTACAGAGAGCTGAAATGCCCAAATTTGATTGAAGAGATAATGACTCAACTTCTGGAGTTAGTTGTTTCCTGATTGATCAGGAGCTTGTAAGGAGGCTTGGTTAACCTGAGTGGAGAACATCTTTTCTGACTGATTGTTTGATGGATACAGAGATCGACAAACAGTAGGGGCAAAGCAAAGTGAAATTACAGACAAGCATTAGATGTTAAATCCTTCACTCTCAGCAGGCAGTGCTGGGTGCTGGGGAAAACACGCTGATACAAGGAGT
This sequence comes from Artibeus jamaicensis, assembly GCF_021234435.1. NCBI lineage: Eukaryota > Metazoa > Chordata > Mammalia > Chiroptera > Phyllostomidae > Artibeus > Artibeus jamaicensis. Next base: position 55,169,539 of record NW_026522030.1, read on the forward strand.
TACTGAGCAGAGCTCTTTCCTTGGCTTCTCCCCCTCTTTTTTTTTCTGAGGTTCACAGAAAGTAAGCAGTGCTTGATTTTCTGTTTCTGGTATTAGAGCATTGATAATTGTCTTTACCTACAATCTTGGTTTGAGCACTGAAGGAAGGCATTGTACAAATTTTTTTTCTATAATGTTTACTAACTTCTGTAACATTATATTTTATTGCATAACTCTGCTAATGCAACTATGGGTAATCTATCACTAAGTGGTACGTAATGTCTGCTTTTATTTTTTCCCAAATAGAAAACAGACTACACCTACTTGTACTTTATGATGGTTCCTTATTTCAAGTGAATTAAGTAATGTACCCACTACCTGAAAAACTGCTTCTTCTTTTTCCAGCTCTTCACCTTTGCCACTAAATATTCTAAAATAACAGTTTTAGCAAATTAATATTTCTAGTTAACCTATCTAGTGTATGTTTTTTAGTGGGAACCATCCTTTTCCAACCTAAATTACTTAAGAATATTTTAAAACATTTGATACTAAAGATCTGTCTCTGAGAGCTCTAGGTTTGTCTCCAACAGCTAATTTATTTTTGCCCATAAGAAGTTCCAGATGCATAAGGCACTTAAGAGCAGTGTGCTTTAATGTGACATATGCCCCCATTATAGGGCTATGCCAAGACCAAGGTCAAAAGGAAAAACTGCCCCTTATCTGAAATGGCAACTGGTCAGACCTCCAGAGGCTCTTAAATGTGATGTCAGACATAGCATTGGTGGCTGAAGAAGATTTTCTATTTTCTGAAATGCCTAGTTAATCTGCAGGTTAGTTAATAGTATAGATTAATAGATTCGTTAGTACATTTAAAATATAAGTATTTTATTAAATCCCAATGGATTAAATGAAGGGCTTGTCAAGTTTATATATATCCAAATAGCAAAAAACAACCTACCTAGACAAAAATAAAAGCACTTTTATAAAGTTAATACATTTTGAATTAAGTAAAATTTTTTGAGTTGAATTATTAGATAAACAAAGATAAACTCGGCATACTATGAAGGTACCTTAATAAAGTAAGATTATGATATTATTCCAAAGGGATATGACTGCCACAGTGGCATTGATATAAACACAGAAAAATTAAAATTACCGTAAGGAGTTTCATCTCACAGGAGTAAGGAAGATTATTTTAGCCATCTCATTTCATAATAATTGACCTAAGGGAAAGTGAGCTATAATCTCTGATTTTTTTTATTGCACATAATTTTTCTCCCATAAAAATATTGATACTTAACATTAATATAAGCTTTGGTTAGCAATTAATTTCTATACCATATAATAACAAATACCAAAAGAAAAATTAATTTTAAGATTTAGCTTATTAAAGAAACATTTTTTTCTTTTAGAATTATCTCATCTCTATCATAACATCTAATTAAGGCTCACAGAACTTGTTTTAAGACATTTTAGAACTTTCAGTTCAAGTGAGCCCCAAAGCAAGATTTATCTGTTTTTCTTCATCTGGTATTGCATGTTATCAGCCTTGTTTTCCTTGGAGATGTTTGAGTTTTTGTTTAAAGGAAAGATATACAAGTTTAGAGTGGGTCTGACTACTCATGCCTTTTATATGAGGTGGTCTTTTCATTGTGTTAAAGGAGAGTTCACATTTTGGGATTTATGTTTGAGAGTTTGCGGTTGCCTTCCTTTTACTTTTTGGGTCAAAGCCTAGACTAAATGTATTACAGGGACTTCTAATATTCCAGGTCATATATCTTAGAGGAATGTTTTGTTCCAAGATCTAATCTCCTTTCAAGGAGAAGAATTCACGAAGGCCAGTGACTGAATGTTTGGGACCAGTTTATGGCTTGGTTTATCCAATGAACCTGTGTGTTGGAATGAAAGATGGTTAAAAAATATGTTTGGTGTCCATAATCTTTAGTGGCCACATTGGGAATTTGTAACTCTTGGCTGTATTTTTCTGTTTACTTAAAAATTCCTTGTTTGGTTAGTTCAGTTGCCTTTCTGAAGTTTTTATTTCTCCAAATATTTTTTTCATTTTACTGCTTATTGAGATATCTTGGAAGTGTAAAAGTTATATATAGGGCATATAATTTGATGTTTTGATATGTGTGTACATTGTGAAAAGATCACCACAATCAAGCTAAATAATTTATCATCTCTTCATAGTTTCTGTGTGTGAGTGTGTAATGAAAAGATTTAATTTAAAATCTGTTTTCTTAGCAAATTTCAAGTATACAATAGTGTTGTTAACTATTGTCACTAGGCTATATATTAGATATCCAAAACTCTTTCATCTTGCACAACTGGAACTTGGTACCCTTTCACCAGCATCTCCTCATTTCCGCTCTCCTCTGCTCCTGGTAAACCACCATTCCACTTTCTGCTTCTATGAATTTCACAATTTTAGATTCTTCATACAAGTGAGATTATGCTGCATTTGTCTTTTTGTGTCTGGCTTATTTCATTTAGTGTAATGTTCTCCAGGTTCCTCCATGTTATCACACATGGCAGTATTTTCTTTTTTGTTAAGACTAAATAATATTCCATCTTTCTCTGTCTCTCCCCCTCTTCCCCTCCCACACCAACTATTCTTTATTCACTCATTTGTTGTCAGGGTGCATTTATGTTGTTTCCATGTCTTGGCAATAATGAATAATGCTGTAGTGAAGTTACTGGATTGTGTAGTTTTTAGTTTGGGGCAGGGGAACTTTAATACTCTTTTCCATATGGCTTTACAAATTTATATTTCCACCCACAGTGTGTAAAGTTTCACTTTTCTCACTATTGCTAGTTAATTAGTTTCACATTATCACTAACAAGTTGCCTTTGGTCTTTTTTACAGTAGCCATTCTAACGGGCATGAGCTGATATCTCATTGTGGTTTTGATTTGCATTTCCCTGATGCTTAGTGATGTTGTGCACTTTCCATGTGCATGTTGGCCCTCTGTATGTCACATTTGGGAAATATCTAGTCAGGTCCGTAGCCTTTTTTAATTGGAATATTTGAGTTTCCAACCATTGAAAACCCAACCATTGAGTTGTAGGAGTTTCTTTTATATTTTGGATATTAAGCCCTTATCAGATTGTATGGCTTGCAAATATATTCTTCCATTGTATAGGTTGTCTTTTCACTCTGCAAATGTTTCCTGTTGTACTTTTGCTGCCTGTGCTTTTAGTGTAATCACCAAAAGAAAATCATTGCCAAGACCAACACCAAGAAGTTTTTTCCACGTTTTCTTCTGGTAGTTTCACAGCTTGAGCTCTTCCATTTAATCTTTATTTTTATTTTTATTTTTATCATGACACTGTTAGAGATGTCCCCATTTTCCCCCATTTGCCCACCTCCTCCCAGCCCCCACCCTGCTTCCCTCTGGCTATCACCACACTATTGTCCATGGGTTATACAGATGTTCCTTGGCTAACCTCTTTTCCTTCTTTCATTCTGTACCCCTACCCCTCTGACAGCTGTCAGTCTGTTCCATGTATCCATGCCTCTGTTTCTATTTTGTTCATTAGATTCCACATATAAGTGAGATCATATGATATTTTTCTTCCTCGGACTGTCTTGTTTCACTTAGAATAATAATCTCCAGGTCTACCCTATCTGTTGCAAAAGGTAAAAGTTCCTTCTTTTTTTATAGCCATGTATTATTCCATTGTCTAAATGTACCACAGCTTTTTTATCCATTCATCTACTGATGGACACTTAGGCTGTTTCCACATCTTGGTTATTGTAAATAATGCTGCTATGAACATATATATTCTTTCTGATTAGTGTTTTGGGATTGTTAGGATATAGTCCCAGATGGATTACTAGGTAAAAAAAAACAGTTGTTTTTTTTCTTTTATTTTTATATTTTTATTTATTTTTTATTTTTTTAAATTTATTTATTTTTTTAAATTGATTATGCTGTTACAGTTGTTCTATTCCCCTCTTCATTCCCCTCCACCCTGCCCCCCAACCCCACCATTACCCCCCTTTAGTTTATGTCCATGTGTCTCAAGTCCTTTAGGTTCTATATTTCCCATGCTATTCTTGCCCCCCCATCTATTTTCTATCTACTGTCTATGCTACTTATTTTCTGTACCTTCTCCCCCCATCTCCTCCTCCCACTCCCCTATTGCTAACTCTCCTTGAGATCTTCATTTCTATATTTCCACTCCTGATCTAGCTGTTCTTTTAGTTTGCTTTCATTTTAGGTGTGGTTGTTAATAACTGTGAGCTTGTTGTTCTTTCACTGTTCATGTTTCTTTAACTTCTTTTTCTTAGATAAGTCCCTTTAACATTTCATATAATAAGGGCTTGGTGATGATGAACTCCTTGAATTTGGTCTTATCTGAGAGGCACCTTATCTGTCCTTCCATTCTAAATGAAAGTTTTGCTGGATAGAGCAATCTTGGTTGTAGGTCTTTAGATTTCATGACTTGGAATATTTCTTTCCAGCCCTTCTTGCCTGTAAGGTCTCTTTTGAGAAATCTGCTGACAGTCTGATGGGGACTCCTTTGTAGGTGATTGTCCCCTTAGCTCTTGCTGCTTCTAGGATTCTCTCCTTCATTTTAATTTTGGCTAATGTAATTATGATATGCCTTGGTGTGTTTCTTCTTGAGTCCAACTTTTTTGGTACTCTCTGGGCTTCTTGGATTTCTTGGAAGTCTGTTTCCTTTGCCAGATTGGGGAAATTTTCTTTTATTATTTGTTCAAATAGTTTTTCCACTGGTGGTTGTGTCTTTCCCCCTTCTGGTACCCCTATAATTCGGATATTGGAGCGTTTAAAGATGTCCTGGAGGTTCCTAAGACTCTCCTCATTTCTTTGAATTCTTGCTCCTTGACTCTTTTCTGTTTGGCCATTATTTGCTTTCTTCTGGTCCACTCCATTGATTTGAGTCCCAGTTTCCTTTTCATCTCTATGGGTTTCCTGTGGAATTCCATTCATTTCCCTTAATTTAGCCTTCATATGTTTCTCTAATTTGTGGCTATAATCAACCAGATCTGTGAGGAAGCTGATGACCAGTGTTTTAAACTGTGCGTCTGAGAGTTTTGCTATTTCTTCGTCGCCTAGATTTATCTCTGGGGCTTTGAGGTCTTCCTGCGACATTGTTGGTCTGTTCTGGCCCTTTAAGTGAGAGAAGCGGCGCCTTGGAGTCCCAGGTCCCTGGGTTGTGACGCTGTATGTGGAGGCGTGGTCAGAGCGGGGAAATGGCGGCGCCCTCTGTCGCAGCCCCGGCCAGTCCAACCGCCCACTCCCTCGCTAGCGCGCAATCAGGCAACCGCAGTCAACTCGCTGCACCGCCTCCCCACTGTCTCCTCTGCAGTCGCTCACCCGGTGGGTCACGGTCGCTCACTAGGTCCAATCCTGGGTTTGGAACCCGTGCGTCTGGATTCGCGTGTCTGGATTCCGAGCCCGGGTCCGACCGAGCCCTCCTTTGCAACTCCTCACCAGACGCCGGTTTCGCCCCTTACCGGTCAGGCTGAAGAATTTGTTGTTGGCGGACTTCCGAAAAGTTCAGTTTTCCGTGTTCTGGTTGTGTTTTCTGATGCTAATATTTAGTTGTCCCTAAACTTGGTTGTGTGAGGAGGCACGGCACATCCACCTAAACCTCCATCTTGGTGGAAGTCCAAAAAACAGTTTTATTTTTTGAGGAAACTCCATACTGTTTTCCACAGTGGCTGTATCAGTAGTACTGGAAGTCCTAGCCACAGCAATCATATAAGAAGAAGAAATAAAGGGCACTAAATTGGAAAGGAGTAAGTAAAACTGTCATTATTTGCAGATGACATAATATTGTACATAGAAAACCCTAAACACTCCACCAAAAAACCTACTAGATCTAATAAATGTATTCAGCAAAGTAGCAGGATACAAAATTAATATTCAGAAATCAGAAATATTCAGGCATTTTTATACAACAATAATGAACTACCCAAAAAAGAAACTGAGAAAACTATTTCATCTACTATTATAATAATAACAACAACAAAATAAAATACCTAGGAGTAAATTTAACCAAGGATGTAAATGACCTGTACTCAGAAAACTGTAAGACATTGAAAAAAGAAACTGAGATAAAAACAAATAAGTGGAAGCATATACTATGTCCAGTTAATCTTTCATCATTTTTTAGTTCATGTTCATATTTGATGTGAGAGAAGGGTCCAATTTCATTCTTCTTCATGTGGATATCTATCTTCCTGACATCTTTATTGAAGAGGTTATCTTTTCACAATATAAATTGTTGATGCCCTTTTCAAAGGTTAGTTAACAGTTACATATTAGTTAACCTAAACATATTTCTGGATTCTCCATTCTGCTCCATTGATCTGTATGTCTGTTTTTATGCAGTACCATACTGTTTTCTTCGCATCTATACTATATCTTTGCATCTTTTGCCATCAGGAAGTGTGATGCCTCCCTTTTTATTCTTCTTTCTCAGGATTGGTTTGGCTATTTGGGATCTTTTGAAATTCTGTATGAATTTTAGGATTTTTTTCTATTTCTATACATAATGTCATTGGTATTTTTGATAGAAAGTGCATTAAATCTGTAGATCGCTTTGAGAATATGGACATTTTAACAACATTAACTCTTCCAATCCATGAACATGGTGTCTATTTCTATCTATCTGTATCCTCTTTAATTTCCTTCATTAATGTTTTATAGTTTTGGGGGTATAATATATCTTCTACCTCACTGGTTAAGTTTATTTCTAAGTATTTAATTTTTTGATGCAATTATAATTGAGATTGCTTTCTTAATAGCCTTTTCATGTAGTTTGTTGTTAGTGTATAGAAATGCCACCAATTTTTATATGTTAATTTTTTATCCAGCAACTTTACTGAATTCATTTATTAGTTCTAACAAGTGTTTTATTATTGTTGTTGAGTCACTGTGGCTTTTTTGTATATGATAATGTCATCTGCAGAGATCATTTTTTTCTTTTCAATTTTAATTCTTTTTCTTGTGTAATTCTCTGGTATTATGTTAGATAGAAGTACTGGTAGCAGGCCTCTTTGCTTGCAATGGATATTAGAGAAAAGCTTTCAGTTTCCTTCCAATGATTATCATGTTGGCTGTGAACTTTTCACATCTGGCCTTTATTGTGTTGAGCTAAGTTCCTTTTACACTTATGTTGTTGAGAGTTTATTTTTTTAGTCATAAATGGATGTTGGATTTTGCCAACTGCTTTTTCTGAATCTAGTGAAATGATCAAGCATTTTTTATCTTTCAGGCTGCTAATGTGGTGTAACAGGTTGAGTGATTTGCATGTGTTGTATCGTCCTTGCATCATTGGGATAAATCCTGTTTGGTCATGGTGTATAATTCTTTTAATGTGTTGTTGGATTCATTTTTCTAGGATGTTATTGAAGTTTTTTGCATCCATGTTCTTTAGGGATATTGGCCTGCAGTTTTCTTTTCTCATGGTGTCTTTATCTGACTTTGGTATCAGAGTGAAACTGGCTTCATAAAATTAGTTTTGAAGTTTTTCCTCTTTTTGTATTTTTAAAAGAGTTTAATAAATATTGGTATTTCTTCATATTTAGTAGACTTATCAGTGATACCATTACGTCCTAGCTTTTTGTTGTTGGGGGTTTTGATTACTGCTTCAATTTTCTTACTGTTATTGTGTTATTCCTTTTTCTCATTGTGTGTTATTGGTCTGAACTAGGAAAAGAAGACCAAATAAATCCCAGAGTTAAGATATGGAAGAAAATAATAAAAATTAGAGTAGAAATCAAATAGGGAGTAAAAAAATGTTTTTAATCAATTAAACTAGAATGGGTGGTGGTAGTTGAAAAGATAAACAAAATTAACAAACCTCTGGCTAGCCTAAGGAAAAAAGAGAAGAGATACAAATAAATAAAATCTGAACTGTAAAATGAAAAGTTAGAATGGATAACTCAGAAATTAGAAAGATTACAAAGGACTGTTATAACAATTATATGCCAAAAAATTGGATCACCTAGAAAAAATGGATAAGTTCTTAGAAACACATAGCTTTTCAAGACTGGATCTTATCAATTTTTGTGCATTTATTTGATAAGTATTTCTTGAACATCAACTATGTATTAGGCAGGTTACCAGTTATCCGAGGATAAAAAAACCAAAAGGCAAGCTTCCGCTCTTGAGAATTTACCAAATTATTAAGTTTTCATAGATTTTTCTAAGTTTCTACAAATTATAGTAGAAACTTAATTGGAAGAGTTTTCTCCAGCTCTCTAAATAGATGATACATCTATAGCCATGATTCTCAACCCTTGCTGTACTTTAGAATCAACCTGGAAGCTTTTTAGAAAGTCAATAAAAATATCTGGGCCCCACTGAAAACCAGTTAAATTAAAATTCCTAGGTTTGGCTCCCTGACATCAATAATTTTTAAAAAGCTCTTCCAAATGATTTAAATGTGTATCTAGTATTAGAACCGCTGCTCCATTGGAGAGGGTAATAGTGAAATGATGAGGCTTATCTCTAGTTCTCTGGACATGTAGAGGTTTAGATAATGAAGAAAAGAATGTATCTTCTGATTAAAAACCTCTTTATGTTTAAATTTCTCACACTTCTACATAAGATGATCTGCATCCCGGGTGCCAGGGTGTAAAGATGTAGAAGTGCAGATTGCCCCTATACTACTGGGAGCCATGGCAGTAACTTTTCTGAGTTGTTATCCAATTGCCTAATATTCATCAAGGTCAGTCCTGCCCAAATTGGCAAATGGAGTAAGTGACTTCTGAAATTTTCTTCCATTCTATCATCAAGCCTATATACATAGGAGTAGGCAAAAGCAGATTTATAGTTGCGAGTTTGAGAAACAGAGTTTTTTCTTATATTATTATTTATTTACTAATTAGTGTATTGTTTGTATTACAGCTATAAACCTACTTTTCCCACCCATGTATATGACCCTCTAAGCCTCCATGTTGTTAGTAAATTATTAAGTTGATGCCCAGTATCTGAGGTGTTTAATGCAAATTCTGTAATATCCAGCTCCCTTCAAATTCATTAAATTTCTTATCCAGAGACTGGAGTTTAACTTTCCACCTTTAGTTCAGCATCTGTCATTACCCCTGTCCCTCTAAAAAAAGCAAATCTTCCTAATAGTACTTGAATTCTGTTATTTTCTCTGTTTGGGCCCAATTCATATAATAGAGTAGGAGTGTTTATCCAACCCTAACTGTTTTGCTTGGTTTCAACCACTGAGGTGTGTAGTGGTGTGTGGAGCCAGGAGAGAGAGAGCATGAGAGAGATTAAAATTATAAACAAGGGACACTAGGTATTGAGAGCTAAAAAAGAAGGATACCAGAATTGCATATAGTAGGGGGTAGATACTTTACCTGGAGGCAGAAAGAATAAGTATAGAATGCTAAGTACCATCATATTTCTGTGCGATCATCAGCCAAAGCCTGTGACTACCAGTGCCCACCTCGAATAGCTTCAGAGTCAATCCCTTCTTCTGGGCTTCAGTGTAGGACCCAGTGGCCAGGAAAGAGGTTCTTTCCCCATGGGAGAGTCACTGTTTGGGAACCAAGCTAACGGTGTGTTTCATTGCCTCTGAGAAAAGCCTGAGAAGCTTTTTGCTATTCTATGTATTATCCTTTTTATTATTTATCCAATTACTAAGTTTGAATCTTGCCCCTACTCCATTTCCTAACTTTGTTACAATTGAATGGGTTTTAGTTGCTCTGGGATTCTGTTTGCTCATCTGTGATATCATGTGGGCAGTACCTAGAACAGAATAGGTGTTCAATAGAGATTTATACCGAACAAATGTCAAATGTGCCCTTCAACTCTAAAATAGCATGTGTGACCCTGAGAGAGAATGTGTGTCTTTCTCCTGTACATATGCATTCAAAGCCCATTCTGCTGCTAGATAGGAAGAGGAGCAAAAGTTACTCTTAATATGAATGGTTTTCAAAGAAAAATGAGATTCTCCAGGCTCCCATTTTGCAACGGACATCTGGATGATATGGATGGATTGAAGAACTTTTTTCTCTAGCCAAAATAATTCATAAATTCCCAGCTCCAGGGTTGTATGGGGTGAGGTTGTGAGAGTCCTAGAGTTTCATAATATACATTTTCCTCATGGGGAAGATGGAAAAGTTGGACTTGATGTTGCTAAAACACATTTGTTTTTATTCTCATTCTTTTCCTCTTTTGGCTACTGAGCATATGTAAGATCATTTGCAAACCTTATGGCAGAGTGTATGTATTATAAAGTGCATGTCCTTCCTGCTGGTGGATCTTAAGCCAAAGGCAGCAAGTCCTCTGCCCCCACCCCTCACCATCTTTCAGAGGGACCAAATGCAGTGCCATGACAAATGCAATTTTGAGTAAACACGTGAAAATAAACACGTTCTCAGTGAAGAGCCAAAGTTTCTTTCCTTTGGTAGCTATTTAGTTTCATTTTAAACTGTTCATCTTTGGTTTATTATAGAAGGATTTTAACCCACCCTCAGGGTTCAAAAAGTAGAGCAAATTTGAGACCAGCAATTCTTCGTGGCCTGAAATTATTCTTATAGCATTTCCTTCTGGGTCTGTTGCTTCCCTCTTCTTTTGACCCTTCCTTCTTTCCTTCTCTCCCTCCTTTGTTTCCTTCCTTTTCTCCTGTTCACAATAAATAATTGTGGAGTCCTAGCAGTAAGCCAGGTACCTTGCTGGGCACTGAAGCTCAAGGATCAAACAAAAAGACTGTAGGAGAGAAAGGCAAATAAAGAAAACTATGTTTTCTAATAACCACCCAGTCCTGGCAGGATAGCCTTATACCATAGGTGTCCTGTGGGGCCCAGGGGCACAGTCTCCCTGGTCGCATGAGCCAGGTGCTCCAGGAGTTTCTTGTGAGGGCTGTGTACACCCTCCTGTTGTAGCTGGGCCTTGGTTGCTAATGGCCCAAAAGTGGGTGGGATTGCCCCTCAGGCTGCCTGTCTGTGAGGACTGACTGTGAACACAGCTGATGAGCTGACTGACATGTAAAGGCCGATCCCACAGAGCAGAACTCCCTGAGGAGGGGCTCTGGTGCCTGCCGAGACCACCCTGTGGGTGTGTCATTGGTGAAGCTAATTGGATAGTGTTCTGTAATTGAAATTAAAAAAATAAACTATAGCTGCGTCCCCATCAGATGGCATGAGAAGGGTGATGAAGATGTGTTTATACAGTTTGGCCCGAGCTGAATTTTAAAACTTATCTTTTTTGTATTCACACACATTTTGCTGAGTGAAATAAACCTTACATGAAAGAAAAGAAATGTTTTCTAAAAATGAAAAGAGTCCTGGGCAGCTACAGGACTGTGTTGTGGTTTGTCAAAGCACTGAGCTCTTGGCTGACTCTGTGCCTCTTCTCCTCCTGAGCCCTCTGCCCACAATGTCTCTTGCTGCCCACATCAGCCTGTCAGAATCCTAAATGTTATTTAAAGTTGCTTCCAGCAGGGGCCCTTAATGTCACTTTGCTGTATTTATAAGACATTTTATCCACACCAGTTTTAATCACACTTACATAGTCTCACTTGTGTTACAGTTATTTACATGGCACTGGCCCCCATTAGACTATCAGCACTGTGGATTCGGGTTTTATCTTTCTTTTTTTTATACCTCCCCACCTTGCACATAATAGGTACGTACCCAGTCAGTGTTGAGTGAATTGGCTGAATTGAGTACTAGGGCCAGGAACCTACTGTAGTACTTTGGGAAGCAGGAGTAAGAAGGGAAGGAAAGCTGTTTCTTGAATTCTCCTTTCTTCTATCACACTCTTGGGGCTCATATGGCCTGCATGGGGCACTCCACCTAAGATATCACTTCATCAATTACTTCCCTCTTATCCACCTGCCCCTTTATCCATTTCCCCCTGTTTAGTGCCCGGGCCGTGTGCAGCAGCTAACTATGTTTTATGCTGTTGCATGTGGTTTTTGGATCCATGTAGATTTTTTTCCAACTAAATTTTAACTTCGATAAGGGTACAGAAAGTCATTTTGTGTCTTTCACAATGCCTTGCTTAGTACTGGTTCAGATCTGATGCTCAATAAATGGGCTAAGTGACTGTAAATCAGAAAGCATTATGCAAAAACTTACCACAAAAGCCTGCACAGGGATTCATTTTCTCTTTCAGACTGTACCTACACATTGTCTCATTGGATTGTTTGAGCAGTACTCCCAGAAAAGACTCTGGCTTATTACATGCCGGGCATGATTATGATGGTTTGCAATGTCATTACTCTTGCTTTTCTCTTTATTGATTCCGTGAGCATAGTCCTCATTTTCCTCAGTCCATATTGGTGAGAATGTGATGCTCTGTTGTAGCATGTCTGTCTTTGAAGAGCAGGCAGAGATATGTAAAATCATACTTGTTTGGGGGAAAAAGTTGGCAGTGAGTTTTCTAGTTATAATTTAGAACACACCAAACACTCAGAATAGCAAATAAACCAATTTGAAACTCACAGAACAAACTCCAAAATTCGATCTGCAATATCCTTACATAGGTCTAAATTTTAATTTACCAGCTCTGCAGCCTCTTAGCTGATGCAAAAGAATCTGTAAAAGTACAGAGAAGCTTTCTTTAGTTACCTCTTCAGTTACCTTTGGTCGAGAGAACATCAAACAACCAGAAAAGATGTCATCTTAGAATGTTTTCCCTAAACCTACATTGTTTCCATTAATATCAAATTTGGTCTCCACATTAAGCTTTAGGAACTCTCTCTGTATACATAAATAAGAGTCTCCAAGCTGGGACAGCACCCAAAATGTTTTTATAATGAGAGATTAGTATAGAGCAGAGGTGTTGAATTATAAAACGGAGGTTACAAAAATATGTTACCTGTGCCAAAAAAACTCTTTTAAGTCAAGACCTCAACTTATGGCATTGTTTTGCAATGGAGGCCTCCACTAACCTGTATTCTGTTTCAAATTGCTTTGAAAATGCAGTTTTAACTCTCTCTCTCTTTTTCTCCCCCCCCCCCCGCACCTCTCAGCTGCCTCCGCCACGTTAGAGCCTCCGGCAGACTGAGAAAGCCTAGTGCGACACCAGGGTTAAGTCTGTTCCCAGGCAGCTCACCTACTGATGGATGATGCCTGGCAGCACGCCTCCTTGTTGTTTGTTGTATTATTACAACAGAAAGCATTTTCAAAAGCTACATTTATCAAGTTGTCATAATAGTTTGGCTTGTGTATCTATTACCCAGAAAAAAAAATAAACCTCTCCCTGAGCACTAATCTGAGCCACGTGACGCATCCCATGCAGAAGAGACTGTGCAGACGGAATGGGCATCCTGCTTGGGATTCGGGGACCTTCTGACTAATTATTTAAGGAGCAGAGGTATTGTTTATGTGTGCATCTGAAGTCCCGTAGCAGCAAAGCCTCTGTCTCTTCCTTAGTACAAAGGTGCTTTTCCGCTGGTGGTTGTATGTGCTGGGGATGCATTACTCCTAGCATTTTGGTGGCTTTGTCTAATGGAGGAGGTTTAAGCTCAAATGGGAAAAACTGTGAAGTTTGCCACAAAGAAGGTCAAAGACACCTTTCAATGTTAAAGATCAGGTTTTCACAGGCAAGGGTTACCAGATTAAACATTACTCGTTATGGAGAGTCTTTTTTTTTTGAATTTTTAAATATATTATATTAATTATGCCATTACAGTTGTTCTATTTTCCCCCTTCATTCCCCTCCACCCTACACACCCCCTCCGCCACCATTCCCCCCCTTTAGTTTATGACCACGTGTCTCAAGTTCTTTAGATTCTATATTTCCCATACTATTCTTGCCCTCCCCCCACCTATTTTTTACCTACTGTCTATGCTACTTATTTTCTGTACCTTCTCTATGAAGAGTCTTGTAAGTACCTTTTTACTGTTGAGGAATGGTGCTTGTATGGGAGCACTTGGCTTTGCTGAGGAGTGGAAGGGTGAAGGAGGATTCAAAATCATTGTCCAGAGTAAATGTATTCCCATTAAAGGCTTGTTAAAAAAAACTTCAAGTCTATTAATGTTAGTAAAGTTAATGCATACTTAAACACCTCCAGTTATGTAGAGGTGTAGTATATAATAAATATACAAAATACATATGGTTATCTGTCAATATATTTTTATTGAAATATAATTGACATATAACATTGTGTAAGTTTACACTGTAAAACATGTTGATTTGTTACATTTATGTATCGCATTGTGATGACACTGTAGTGTTAGCTAACGCCTCTATCACGTCACATGATTATCATTTCTATTTTCATGTAAGGAACAATTAAGACCTAGTCTCTTAGCCACTTTAAAGTTTATAGTACAGTATTGTTATCCATAATCACTATGCTATGCATTAGATCTTCAGGAATTATCTACTAATTGCAAATTTATGCCTTTAAACATCTCCTGATTCTTCCCACCCCTTCACCCCTGGTAACCATACAGTTTATGTGGATGCTTTTTGATGAAGGGACAGAGCTGAATGGACTTCTCTTGTTAGGAACAAGTACCATGCAAGTAAAGTTTCCAAGTGAACAAGGCTCATTTGATTCTCATGAAAGACACACTAAATTAGAATTAAAGAGTAACTATTTTAAACATGGAGTAAAATGCGGAGAATTAAAGGATGACTTTCTGAGCACAGAAGTAAAACAGAGAGCTAAGAGAAAGATGATCACACTGCACTTGCAAAGCCCACAGGGATGGCAGATCATCTAACTCCTTTCTTCTCCGCATGCATGGCAAGACCACCACTCACCGCCTGGTATGCATGGACTCCAGTTCTCGCCCCTAGGTTTTCAGTGTTCACTTGCACCCATGAATGAGGACAGTGAGCACCTGAGGATGGTTTTACACACAGGGTCCGGAGGTTTATATAACTTCCTTGTTGATGGTGAAGTTGATTGGTGTCAAGTGTTTCCTGAAAGAACCTCTCACAATAATGCATCTGTGGGAAATGAAAAGCAGCCCAACAATGCATTGGCATTTGGTTCTCTCAGGTTTTCTCAGAATTTGTTATTCCTCTAGAGGTCTTTGTAAAAAGCCCCAGAAATGTAGAAGTGTTTACCTGGCTCTTTAGGGATGTCCTCCTGCTAGATAACTCCGGTGAGCAGGACAGTGTGCCTTTCAGGTGAGGGAGGAAAACCGCACTTCAGTGCTACACAAAAGCCTGGCTGTGGCTGTAAACCCACTTGTCTAATTCATGATCATTTTAGGACCCATTCTAAAGGACCCTGGGTCCTTCTGGCCAGAATTGCTGATGTGATTTTATGTCTGCTCTCATAAAGAATTTGGTTCGCTTTTGGATGACTAAAAGAAGGGAGATTTATAAGCAGATGAACTGTCCTATTTTAGAATTTTTTGCCCATGAGTTTATATTTAAAAATAGGAGATATTCAAAGAAATACAAAAACTTGTTCTTACTTAGCTGGACTCTTTGCTTTTTTGGAAATCAAAAGCAAAGCTTCCTGAGACTAATACAAGTACAGTTGTCCTTAAGAACTGGAGTTTTAGAACCGTAGTTATCAGATTTTCTTAAAACTGTTCATTGACACCAAGGATGAGTCTAGATATGTTCCAGAAGGATATTTGTTTAGGCATGAAATGAGGAGAATTTTAAGGTAAAAATTGATGTTAGTTTACCAGAATCTTTTATTCTTAATTGGAAAGTAAATATATTATGCTCTGCTCTTTTAAAGATGTAACATATAAATAGGGGTCCAAGGGGTGGTGATGAAGCCAACAAATTGCTAAAGCCTGAAAAGAAAGCTATTAATTTCTTATGACAATTCATCTCTTCTCATGTTGTTAAATTATGGCAATTGAAACTAAGATAATATCAGGACTTAGGTATTGGAAGACTTTGGATAGCTTGTTACGTGTTGAGAGACCAATAAAAATGCCTTAATCCTATGGTGATCTTATTAAGAGTGAATTAAAGTCTGGATAATTCACAAAAAACTTCTGATTGAGGTGATTTCCATTTCTGAGAGGTGGAATTAGTCAAAATTAATAAGTGACTGGCTATGAGTAAAGTGCTGAAAAAATAAGGAACTTTTTGTACAAATTTGGTTTGGAATATATTTTTATTTATATCTTTTTCTTTCATACTTGAACCAGTTTCTGAGTCCTTAATTAGTATAGTGCTGAACTCTCTAAACACAGTGCTGTAACTATTTTACAGTTTTCGCTGAGAGGATACATTGACTTAAATTCTCTGTTATCATGGTCTATAACTTTCCTCAGAAACCATCTTGGACTAAAATTTCTAATGTTTGCTTTAATTCCCAGAGGCAAATTTTATTTTGTTTAAATGTGAAGGAAACTATTCAGCTGTTTTATATTATGAAGTATTTTAAAAAGAAAAAGAAGAAAAAGAAAATATATTTTACTGCTTAATTCTCAGTTGAGGCTTTTGTGCTTAAATAAATGCCTTGGATGAAGAAATTCACACTTGGCAAGAATTAAAATTCTTGTGGTGGAAGAGTCACTTCATTTCTTAAGTAAAATTTATATTCAGATTTAATAAACTTGAACTTTCAAAAAATACGAGCTTCTCTGCCCTGAAGTTCTTTCACATCACATTTTACTGACAAGTGTGGTTCTCTTGGAGATGGTCCAAGTGTACAATGTCTGTCTAGGTATCCTTTACTTACCAGAAGTGGATTTACCAGAACTGAGAAGCAGCTGATGTATTGATGTAGTAATAATAAAGTACAGTTAACCCCCAGGCCAACTCTCTGCCCAACCTCCCAGGTTTAATGCAGTGTTGGTATTTTACACATCTTAAGCATATCTTGTTTCTTTATTTTTATTATTGTTTTATATGCTTTGGAGTTAGACAAACCTGGGCTTCGATCTGTAGTTCTCTCCTTTCTGTGTATGATATTAAGCCTCCTAATTTTTCTCAGCCTCAGTTTCTCATCTGTTAAGTGGGAATAATAAAAACTTGCAGAGTTGTTGGAAGATGAGCAATAATGTACACAAAATAGTTGACACTGAGCTGTGCATCTACAGCAGACACATAATACAAAGTAAAGCCTGATCTTACCATCATTATCCACAACTTGTTAATGTCTTTCAATAATGAGAATCTTTCCAAGCTCAAGCACTTCAATATGATATTTCAGTCAATTAAATTGCATAAGCTCCCACTAACTAATACAATCTAGCAAATGGAAGAATTAACTCAGGGAAAGAATTAAATTATTGGCAAATTAGTGCTAGATATTAGACAATTACAAGACAGTCTTTGGAAGTTGCAGCAAGTGTTTCTCTTTGCTTCTTTTATTTTACTGGAGCATTTAAATCAGTATTTTAAATTGTATGCTTACATCTCCTATTATCTAAGGGAGCTTTTCAAACATGTAGGAATTTATAATTCAAAATATTTGGCAAAGGCTCATTTAAATGATTGATGCAGACATTTTTCTGCTTTTGAGGTTTTTGATCATTTTTGTTTTTAGTAAAAAACATCTCTGTGCACGTACCCCTAGGCACATGGACAGAGCTTTTGTAAATTATCTCATTTGTGACCATAACCTTATGCACTGCCGTTCCAATAGCTATTTGACTGATGAAAAATCTAATACTCTCCTGAGAAGGCAAAAGGCGTATTCAAGGAAAAGAGCAAAATCTAGCACCAAGATCTCCAAACTCCAAATTCGGATTTCTTTCCATTCTTCCTTTTAGGGGGATAAGGTTAGGAAAAGAAAGTAAAAGAAAATGAAATACAGGGATTTCAATCATTAACACCGTGGTTCACTTTTTATTTATTTATTTATTTTTATTTTTTTTAAGATTTTATTTATTTATCTTTAGAGGGGAAGGGAAGGAGAGAGGGAGAGAAACATCAATGTATGGTTGCCTTTCATGTGTCCCCTGCTGGGAACTGGCCTGCAGGGAACCTGCCTGCAACCCCAGTGTGTGCCCTGACTGGGATCGAACCGCGATTGTCTGGTTCGCAGGCCCGCGCTCAATCCACTGAGCTACACCAGCCAGGGCCGTGGTTCACTTTTTAAAAGCAAGAAGTCATCATTGTATCTTCTCTGCTTTAAAACCTTCATTGGGTTCCCTTGGCCTATTGCCAAGTTCAAATTTAGAAGATATTTAATCTCATCTCCTACAATTCCTCATATAAACCCAAAACTCAAAAAAAAAACAAAGCTGCTTGAAAATTTGCACATATATTGTATCATTTTATGCCTCTGGGACTCTGCCTACAATTTCTTGTCCAAATATTCTTTACCCCCTTTCAGAATCTATTATATTGCTACATCTATTATGCATTTAATTAATGTCAAACATCTACACAATGCTAACTATGTGCTAGGCACTGTTGGAAGTGTATCATAAATATTGGCTTGGCCAAAAAGTTCATTTGGTATTTTAGTAAAAAGATATTTTTCATTTTCACCAATAACTTCATTGAACAATGTACTCATCATTTTGTCCCACTACCTTCTGCCATTTTTTGGGCAACTTAATAATTCAATTTTCTCAAAACATTTTATCTTTTTGAACAAAGAACTCTTCCAGGTACCTTTGGCAGTCTTCCAGAGAATTAACATTTATTTCTATTAGGAGAATTTTGTAAAGACCAAAATAAATGGAGATCCAAAGGTGCAATTTGGTGAATATGGCAGATGAATCAGAAATTCCCAGCCCAGCTGTAACAGGTTTTGCCTGGTCATCAAAGAAACATGCAGTGTTGCATTATCCTGATGGAAGATTATGCATTTTCTATTGACTAATTCTGGATGCTTTTCATTGAGTGCTGCTTTCAATAGGTCTAATTGGAAGCAGTATTTGTTGGTATTAATCATTTGGTTTTCTGGAAGGAGCTCATAATAGAGGACTCCCTTCCAGTCCCACCATATACACATTGCCTCCTTTGGATGAAGACCAGCCTTTTCAGTGGTTGGTGGTTGTTTGTTTTGATTGCCCCATGATCTCGTCCATTCCACATTATTGTAAAGTATCCACTTTTCATTGCCTGTCACAACTTGTTTTAAAAAATGGAACATTTTCATTGGATGTCAGTAGAGAATCACATACAGAAATATGGTCAAGATTTTTTTTCACTTAATTTATGAGGAACCAAAACATCAAAGTTATGAACATAACCAAGCTGGTGCAAATGATTTTCCAGGCTTGATTTGGACATTTTGAATATGTTGGCTATCTCCTGTGTGGTATAACGTTGATGGCTCTTAATTAATGTCTCAATTTAATCACTCAGCTTCAACTGGTCTACCCAATGCTGGAGCATCATTCAGTGAGAAATCTCTAGCACAAAACTTCACAAACCATTTTTGACATGTTCTATCAGTTATAGTACCTTTTCCATATACTGTACAAATAGTATTTTTGCATTTCAGTTATATTTTACCTTTCTTGAAATAATAAAGTATAGCATCCTGAAAATGTTGCTTATTTTCTTCCATCTTCAATATTATAGTGGCTACAAAAAATTCACCAATTTGATGTTTTTTAAAATGCATGCTGATATCACAGCTATCACAATACAGTCTAATAAAATTGTTTCAAATGTTGTTAAAAACAACTAAGCACCACTAGACCCATCTAACAGAGAAAAACCGAACAAACTTTTTGGCCAATCCAGTATTAACTAATAATCCTAGAAGATAAGTAATACTGTCCCATTTTACAGATGACAAACTGACATATAAAAACAGAGGAATAGCCCTGGCTGGTGTAGCTCAGTGGATTGAGTGCGGGCCTGTGAACCAGAGTATTGCAGTTCGATTCCCAGTCAGGGCACATGCCTGGGTTGCAGGCCAGTTCCCAGCAGGGGACGCATAAGAGGCAACCATACATTGATATTTCTCTCCCACTCTTTCTCCTTCCCTTCCCCTTTCTTGAAAAATAAATAAATAAAATATTTTTAAAAAACAGAGGAATAAAGTCAGAATTGCAGACAGAGGATTCTAGTTTCAAACTATGTACTCTAATCCATTACACTATGTCACATATGCATTTGGAATTTCAAAATTAAAAAACATATCACATTCTGCCAACACTGATGTCTAAGTGGTACGCTATTAAAGGCCTCTGGGTTGTAGAATTAATTACCTGTGTACCATCAACTGGTAGGCTCCAACCTACCTTGAATCTTTTCAGAACCAGAAACTGATATTTTTCAGCAATCACACCAAAAACAGATCCTTGTCTTGCAAGTGGACTCACGATTACTTGGCCCATGACACTAATGTTTCAAATTAAATGCCAATTTATTAACTTACAGCTAATAATAGAACTATCTGTCACATGGACCAGAATATTCATGTCAGCATGACCAGGACATTAATCTCTTAGCAGTCATGAAAAGCCAGATCTCTCTTGGCAAGATGCTTAGTCCATATGTTATCCTAATGAGGGGTATTTCTGGGATGAGCAGAATGTTCATTGGCCTCATTTCAGTTAGTGTAAGACATCTGTACATCGTGGGAGCAAAAGTCTTGCCAGTGGGACCTGGAGGACTTCAAGTTTATTGGTCCCTTACCTGGGACACTTTTGGGCTTGGCACTGACAACTACGTACTGTCATTCTTCTCTTTTCCATGATTATTTTCTTTGCTACATTTCATGTTTAATGTATATATAGTCAATCTTAATATCTCGATTAGGACCTTTCTATCTCTTTAAGATAGGTTTTTTCTGCAATTTTTTTCAGACAACATATTTGTTTAGATAACATTCTCAAGACTGAGCACAAAATCTATCTAGTATTTCTTTCACTGAATATAATTCAGTGATTTTCTTAACAGCAAAAATGAAGTCATATTCATTACCCAAAGTAAATGCATTGCCCAGCATGTAAAGAGAGCTCAATGAACATTTCTTGAATAAGCAAGTGAATTAGGAGGCAGTAAAGCATTATAGTTATGAGTGTAAGCACTGAACCCAGATTGTCTGGTCTCAAATCGTAGCTCCATTACTTAATAGTTGTGTGATTTTCACAGTTTACTTAACCTCCCTAAACTTCAGTTTTCTTATTTGTAAAATGGGCATAATGATGGTACCCTGTCTCCCAGGGTTGCTGAGATGATTAAATAAGTAAATACGATACAACAAACCTAAAAACGTACCTTAAATTTCATAACTATTTGTTATTAGTGTAATCATTCTCTCAGAATTTTGTATTGGATTTTACTCATTTTTTAAAATGTAATTTATTTCTTTGTTTTTTATTGAATATATTGAGATGACATTGGTTAATGAAATTATATCAGCTTCAGGTATACAATTCTACAATACATCTGTGTATTATATTGTGTGTTCACCACTCAAAGTCAAATCTCTCTCCATCATCATTTATTCCCCCCATACCCTGTTCTACCTCCCCCTTTTGCCCTTTTCCTCTGGTTATCACCATGCTGTTGTGTCTATGAGGTTTTTATTTTTCTTAACCCTTCATCTTTATCACCCAACACCCCAACCCCCCTCCCCTCTGATAGCTGCCAGTCTGTTCTCTATATCCATGAGCCTGTTTCTATTTTGCTTGTTAGCTTATTTTGTTCATTAGATTCCACATGCTAGTGAGATTATATGGTACTTGTCTTTCTCTGACTGGCTAATTTCACTTAGCATAATGCTCCCCAGGTCCATCTATACTGTTACAAAAGGTGATTTCCTTCTTTTTTGTGGCCAAATAGTATTCCACTATGTAAATATATCACAGCTTTTTATCCACTCACCTAGTGGTGGGCACTTGGGCTGCTTCCAAAGCTTGGATATTATAAATAATGCTGCAGTGAACATAGGGGTACTCATGTTCTTTCAAATTAGCGTTTTGGGTTTCTTAAAATATATTCCCACAAGTAGGATTGCTGAGTCATAAGGGAGTTCCATTTTTAATTTTTTGAGGTAACTTCATAGTGCCTTCCACATTGACTATACCAATCTGTATTCCCACCAACGGTGCACAAGGGTTCCCCTTTCTCCACATCCTTACAAACACTTATTTGTTGATTTATTGTTTTTTTGTTTGTTTGTTGTTTGTTTGTTTTTTGTTTTTTAAATTTTTTTATTGATTATGCTGTTATAGTTGTTCTATTACCCCCTTCATTCCCCTCCACCCTACCCCCCCATCCCCACCATTACCCCCCCTTTAGTTTATGACCATGTGTCTCAAGTCCTTTAGATTCTATATTTCCCATGCTATTCTTGTCCCCCTTCTATTTTGTCCCCCTATGCTACTATTTCTAAGTAGCATACTGTCTATGCTACTTATTTTCTGTACCTTCTCCCCCCTTCTCCTCTTCCCACTCCCCTGTTGCTAACCCTCCTTGAGATATTCATTTCTATGTTTCCACTCCTGATCTAGCTGTCCTTTCAGTTTGCTTTCATTTTAGGTGTGGTTGTTAATAACTGTGAGTTTGTTGTCTTTTCACTGTTCATGTTTCTTTAACTTCTTTTTCTTAGATAAGTCCCTTTAACATTTCATATAATAAGGGCTTGGCGACGATGAACTCCTTGAATTTGATCTTATCTGAGAAGCACCTTATCTGTCCTTCCATTCTAAATGAAAGTTTTGCTGGATAGAGCAATCTTGGTTGTAGGTCTTTGGATTTCATGACTTGGAATACTTCTTTCCAGCCCCTTCTTGCCTGTAAGGTCTCTTTTGAGAAATCCGCTGACAGTCTGATGGGAACTCCTTTGTAGGTGACTGTCCCCTTAGCTCTTGCTGCTTCTAGGATTCTCTCCTTCATTTGAATCTTGGCTAATGTAATGATGATGTGCCTTGGTGTGTTTCTTCTTGGGTCCAACTTCTTTGGGACTCTCTGAGCTTCCTGGATTTCCTGGAAGTCTATTTCCTTTGCCAGATTGGGGAAGATCTTTTTTATTATTTGTTCAAATAAGTTTTCCACTGGTGGCTGTGCCTTTCCCCCTTCTGGTACTCCTATAATTCAGATGTTGGAGCGTTTAAAGATGTCCCGGAGGTTCCTAAGACTCTCCTCATTTCTTCGAATTCTTGCTTCTTGACTCTTTTCTGTTTGGCCGTTATTTGCTTTCTTCTGGTCCACTCCATTGATTTGAGTCCCAGTTTCCTTTTCACTGCTATTGGTGTCCTGTGCATTTCCATTCATTTCAATTAGTTTCGCCTTCATATATTTGTCTAATTTGTGGCTATAATCAACCAGTTCTGTGAGCATCCTGATCACCAGTGTTTTAAACTGTGTGTCTGAGAGTTTTGCTATTTCTTCCTGGCTTAGATTTATAGGCTCTGGGGCTTTGAGATCTTCTCGCACCATTTTTGGTCTGTTCGAGCCCTTTAAGTGTGAGAAGCGTGCCTTGGACTCCCAGGTCGCTGGGTTGTGACGCTGTATGTGGGGGCGTGGTCAGAGCGGGGAAATGGCAACCCCCTCTGCTGTTTCTCACAGCTGGGTGAGGAGCAGCGCGTTAGGTGGTTCCCCTGGGCTGGGCCACTCAGAGTCGCTGGGTTATGACGCTGTATGTGGAGGTGGGGTCAGAGCAGGGAAATGGCAACGCCCTCTACTGCCGCTGGCGAGGGGACCCGCAGGGCCCTGGTCCAACTGCCCACTCCCTCGCCTGTCCACCCGCGCACAAATGCGTGACCACAGTCAACACACAGCACCACTCCCCCGCTGTCTCCCCCGCAGCTGCTCGCCTGGTCGCTCACTCGGTCGCTGACTAGGTCCAACCCTGCGCCTGGATTCCGTGCGTCTGAGTCTGTCTGCCCGAGACCTCCTGTGCAACCCTGCTTCACCAGCCGCTGGTTTCACCCCTTACCGGTCAGGCTGAAGAATTTGTTGTTAACGGACTTCCAAAAAGTTCAATTTTCCGTGTCCTGGCTGTGTTTTCTGTTGCTAATATTTAGTTGTCTCTAAACTTGGTTGTGTGAGAAGGCACGGCACATCCACCTATGCCTCCACCTTGGCGGAAGTCCCCTGATTTATTGTTGAGAGCCATTTGGACAGATGTGAGATGATATCTCATTGTGGTTCTAATTTGCATTTCTCTTATGAGTACTGATCTTGAACGTCTTTTCATATGTCTATTAACCATCTATATGGTCTCTTTGGAGAAGTGTCTATTCAGGTCCTTTGCCTATGTTTTAATTGGATTGTTTGTTTTTTTGGCGTTTGGTTGTGTGAGTTCTTTATACATTTTGGATATTAACCACTTATCAGATGTGTCATTGCTGAATATGTTCTCTCATTCAGTGGGGTATCTTTTCATTTTGTTGATGGTTTCCTTTGCTGGGCAAAAATATTTTATTTTGATGTAGTTCACTTTTTCTTTTGTAACCTTTGCCCAAAAAGATATATCAGAAGTTTGACACTTTACTGCCTCTATTTTCTTCTAGAATTTTTATGATTTGGGGTCTAATATTTAAGTCAAAGTGACTTATTTTGAAAAGAGCAGAGTACTGCTGTTCTTGTGTCATCACTGAATGTTTAATCAAAAATTGATTGTTTTTGTTCACAAGAGTTCAGTGAAATGAAAACTCCCATGTATGGCTGGTGGGAGTATGTAATGGTACAAATTTTGTGGAATGTAATTTATCAAGAGCTTATAAAAGTTCATTCCCTTTAGCCCAACATTCTTCTAGAAATTTATCTATCCTAAAGCCATAGTCAGAAATTTGGATAAAGCGTATGCATGGATATGGTTCATTACACTCCCATTTATCAAACCTCAAATTGGAAATTACTTAAATAAGTAATAGAAGGATGATTATACAAATTGTATTCTTTGATGGAATATTAGTTAACTCTAAAAATGTTAACATTAAAGGTATATAATAGTGTGGGAAAATACCTCTAAAATTATAAGTAGAATAAAACAAGCTACAAAATTGTATAAGTAATGTGATTTTTTTTCCACATTGGAGAGAAATCAGTAAATCAAAATAATAGTGATTATCTTTAGATGAGGTAACTATGAGAGATTTTTTTCTTCCTTGTAGTCTCTTTTCTAAAATTTCTACAATGAACATGTATCTCAGAGACAAAAATAATTCTTTCAGAATTATGACTTTTTATATCCATTTTGTAATTTTATAAGACATTGAGTATTAAGTCCAATTTTTATCATACTCATGATCTTTTTTTCTATAAAATATCTCCAGTTTTAGAGCAGAAATAATTGAAACAAGATTCACTTAATGTTAAAGTTCCAAAAAACCTTGGATTTATATATTTGGTTAAATAAGAACTAATTATAAGTACTTATTTTGACAACTTTAGAAGCAAAATAAATGCTTAATTTCAATCTTCATGGAATAATCAATTTATGTGTACAATTTTAGATCTCAATTTAGTATTTGATAGTAACTCTTTTAAGAACATATGCAGAAGAAAGAAAGGCTGTTATATGAGTATTAAGAGAAAATTCTTTTATAAGAAAATAGTTTAAATATTGAGCCTTTCATTAGTACTAATGAGGTGTTTCTTTTTTTCTTTTTGTCACAGGAGCTGTGAGGGAAGAAATATTCGCTATAGAACATGCAGTAATGTGGTAAGTTTTGAGGTTATATGATTGTAGTAATGTATTTTTAATTGTTTTTGTATATTTGTTACTTATTATTTTTTGATCCTTTTGTTTCCTTTTTATTGAATTTATTGGGATGGTGCACATTAACAGATTTTTACAGGATTCATGTGCACACTCTGCAACACATCATCTGTGCACTGTATTGTGTGCTCACCACTCCAAATCAAGTCTCCGTCCATCACTATTTATGCCCCTACACTCTCTTCTACCTCTTCCCACATCCTGCCCCCTGGAAATCACCACACTTTGTCAATGTCCATGAGTTCATCTATTTATTTTTTTGCTCTATCCCTCTAACCATCCCGATTCCCCCAACCCTTGATGGCTATTTAAATAATGCTTCAATAAACATAAGGGTGCATATATTCTTTCAAACTAGTTTTTCAAGTTTCTTCAGATAAATGCCAAGAAATGG
This sequence comes from Artibeus jamaicensis, assembly GCF_021234435.1. Lineage (NCBI taxonomy): Eukaryota > Metazoa > Chordata > Mammalia > Chiroptera > Phyllostomidae > Artibeus > Artibeus jamaicensis. The sequence continues at coordinate 55,195,436 of NW_026522030.1, forward strand.
ATTCACTCGGTCATAAGGCAGTCCCATCTTTAGTTTTTTTAGGAAATTCTGTACTATTTTCTGCAGTGACTGCACCAGTCTGCATTCCCACCAATAGTGCAATGAAGGATCCCTTTTCTTCACATCTTCGCCAGCACTTGTTTGTTGATTTATTAATGACGGCCATTTTGACAGGTGTGAGGTGATATCTCATTGTGGCTTTAATTTGCATTTCTCTGATGATTAGTGATGTTGAACATCTTCTCATATACCTATTAACCATCTGTATGTCCTCTTTGGAGAAGTGTCTTTTCAGGTCCTTTGCCCATGTTTCCTTTGGATTGTTTTTGTTGTTTTGTGTTTGAGGCTATTTTTGGGTGGGGCGTTGAATTGTGTGAATTGTTTCTAAATTTTGGATATTAAACATTTATTTCCCTTTGCTGTGCAAAATAAATTTTTATGTAGTTCATTTTTTCCTTTGTTATGCTTGCACAAGGAGATATATCAGAAAATAATACTGCTATGAGAAATGTTCAAGATTTTATTGCTTATATTTTCTTCTAGGATTTTTATGGTTTTGAGTTTAATGTTTAAGTCTTTAATTCATTTTGACTTTATTATTGTGTATGGTGTAAGAAGGTGGTTTAGTTTCTTTTCTTTCTTTTTTCTCTCTTTTTTTTTTTTTACCTGTATGGTCTAATTTTCCCACCACCATTTATTGAATAGACTGTCTTTACCCCATTGTATGTTCTTGCCTTCTTTGTCAAATATTAATTGACTATAAAGACAAGGATTTATTTCTGAGCTCTTTATCCAATGTCATGGATGTATATGTCTGTTTTTATGCCAGTACTATGCTCTTTTGATTACTATGGCCTTCAAGTATGGTTTGATATTAGGTAGCATAATTCCTCCAGCTTTGTTCTTTCTCAAGATTGTTCTGGCTTTTTGGGGTCTTTGTGGTTTCATATACATAATATATTTTTTCTATCTCTGTGAAATATACTCTTGGTATCTTCATAGGAATTATATTGAATCTATAGATTGCTTTAGGCAGTTTGGACTTTTCTAAAAAAAAGATTTTTATTTATTTACTTTTAGAGAGTGTGGAAGGGAAGGAGAAAGAGAGACAGGAAAATCAATGTGTGAGAGAAACATTGGTCATTTGCCCCTCACACATCCCCAACCAGGAATCAAAGCACTCACCTTTCAGTTTACAGGCTGGTGTTCAATCCACTGAGCCACCCCAGCCAGGGCTGGGTAGCAAGTACATCTTAACAATGGTAATTGTTCCTATCCATGATTATGGTATATGCTTCTGCTTATTTGTGTCTTCTTCAATTTTTTTCTTCAGTGTCCTATAATTTTCTGAGTACAAGTCTTTTACATCCTTGGTTAAATTTATTCCTAGGGTCATCAGAAACATATAGAAAGGACACATGGACAAAGCCAAAGGGAGCTAGGATTGAGGGTAGGAGGTGGGGGTGGCTGGGGTGGAGGAAAAATGGAAACAACTGTACTTGAACAATAATTAAAAAACAGAGAAAAGTATTCCTAGGATTTTTAATCTTTCTGAAGCAATTGTGAGTGCTGTTGTTTTTTGAGTTTCTGTTTCTGATAGTTTATCGTTGGTATATAAAATGCAACTGATTTCTGGATATTTATTTTCATTTATCATAAAATACTAAATTCATTACTTACGAAATTCATTTATCAGTTCTAGTAGTCTTTTGGTAGAATCTTTAGTTTTCTATATACAGCATTATGTCATCTGCAAATAATGACAGCTTTACTTCTTCCTTTCCAATTTGTATGACTTTACTTCTTCTTCTTGTCTAATTGCTGTGGCAAGAACTTCCAGTACTATGTTGAATAACAGTGGTGAAAGTGGATATCCCTGTATGGTTCCCCATCTTAAGGGAAATGCTTGAAGTGTTTAGCCATTAAGTATGATGTTAACTAGGGGTTTTGTCACATATGGCCTTTATTTTGTTGAGGTATGTTCCCTCTTTCCCAATTTTAGTAAGTGTTTTTATCATGAACTGTTGCTAAATTTTATCAAACACTTTTTCTGCATCTATTTTTATGACAATGTGGTTTTTATTCTTAATTTTGTTTATGTAGTATATCACATTTATTGATTTTTCCCAGGTTGGGAAGGAGGGCATGATAGCCAGTCCAAATGGAAGAGGCATAGTGGGCAACTCTAGAGACAGAAATATTTAAGGTGTGTACTGAACACTAATTTGAATAGATTGTGCTTAGCAGTATAGAAGAGAAGAATTGAAAGATATTTTGAGATTACATCATGAATAGATTTGAATGCCATACTTCCACGTTGACATTATTTCAATGAATAATGGGGGGGTCACTAGAGGCTTTAGAGCAAGGGTATTATATTATAGTTTAACTTTAGGAATGTTAATTATGTAGTGATAGGTGGGGATGCACTAAAACAGGAAATCAGTGGGGAGCAAGAAGTAATGAGAACGTAACCAGGAAGAAATAAACACTAAAGAGATCAAAATTGAGAGCACGCTGCAAGACTCAGGTGATTAAAATTAGAGTGATGTTAAAATGGGATTAAAGAAAACAGAGGCATGTTTATATTTACAGCTCTCACACTTGCTGATCTCACTGTTAGAGAAGCTCTTGCACAATGCATATTTTCTTTCGTCTACTCTCAGCTCTAATGCCACCTCCTGAAAGAGGTTTCCTGGGTTGTTTAATCTAATTTGGTTGTGCCACTGCCCAAACTCATCCCCCACAATAGTATCAATCCCATTTTACTCTTCTTATAGCCCTTATCTCTACCAAATTTATACAATATAATTACTTACTTGTTTTCTGTTTTTCCAGTCTAGAATGTAAATTTCACAAGGACAGGAGCTTCATCCATCTTGTGCACTCCTGTATCTCCAACACCCAGAACTATTAACTTACATATAGTAAGCATACAGTAGATATTTGCCAAATGCAAAAGAACTATCCAGCTTTGGGGGAGAATTTCAAGTGTCATTGTCAAATGTAAGAAAGCTGGGAGGACATTTGGAAGAATAAAATAATAAATTTGAGTTAGGGATACCACTGAGTTAGACTTGCAGGCTGGGCTTACACATGATATATTCAACTAGACAATAGGTGTTTCATCTAAGGAAAGAGATCGGCACGCAATCCATAGTTACCCAAAGTAAATACAGAATTTGAAGATTTGGTAGCAGCTTGTTTGGTAGAGTGTATAGAATGATGACAGAAGGGAATCTCAAAACTCTGGTGAATGTCTGCATTCAGGAGGAATGGGAACACAGTGTCAGGTAAGCCATCAAAGTCACCATGACAGAAGTAACAAAAGAAATAAGAGAGAATTCCTTAAGATACTCAATAGGATAAACATTGCAGAGGTTTAAGTATGAAAAAGGGCCAGTGGGGAAGTAGTTTTACAGTATATTAGGAACAGAATCATGATTGCAAGGGATTAAAGAAATGGATTCATGAGGAGATGGGTATAAACTCTTCTTATGAAGTATTAACAGAGATATCATCACTCTTGGGGGTCACAGAAGGATGGGTAAACTGTTTGTTTACAGTGAGAGACTCTTGAGAGTTGAGTTGATCGAGAGCAGCAATTTGCAACCCTTTTCATCCATGGCGCACATAAACTACCCAAATTCTGCAGCACAGTAAAAAGTATATTTTTTGCCATGCTGACAAAAAATAGGCATAATTCTGATTCATTCACACTGAATAACTACTGTTGTGTTGGCTTTTGCCATTTTTTAATTTGGCAATCTAAGAGAAAAAAGGTCAGTGCCCCTGAGAACATAGTCAGGTATTGCACATTTTAAAAATTCTTGCAGCACACCAGTGTGCTACAGCATACCAGTTGAAAATCACTAAACTACTAGAATAAGGACTTGATTATGGGAAAATTATCCTTCCTCCTATAATAGGTGTGGCTCTTGGTTGGAAAAAGGCCCTGCATTCAGGCTTCTGACTGACTCTTGCAGTTGTTATTTATTAAGGCATCACACTAGTCAGCAGGGGTATTTTCACTGGTCTGAATGTTGTTCCAGCAGCTTTGTGTTTGTGTGTGTGATTTCAAGTTCAGACCAGGGAAAGTCAGTAGTAGAATGTTCACTCCTTCCATGTGTTGCTATCTGACTCTTGAAATAAAGCATAACTCTGCCCTGACTTTGTGCTGAATGAAGGCCCTATGAGAAAAAAATGGATATAGGAGTCAAATAGGAATCTATCTTGTATCAACCATTAAGAAAAATGTGATGAACTCTATGATGCCATAAACCTTTACAACCTCAATGATGAGAATTTCTGATTAAGGTAGATGGTCAAGGTCTGTAGCAAGGATGGGAACTTCACTTCTATCCACAATGGCTGTCTTCACTCTGACCCTGTTGCTGATGGCAAATCTTTTCACTAAGTGTTGCCAGTTACTAAGCCATCATAGATATCTTCATCGGTCTGTGTTCAGATCCAAATCCAGTATAGACTAGACATAATACTTGTGAAGAAGTACAGAATTTTAGAGCTAGAAGGGACCTGTGAATTATCCAGTTCACCCTCTCATAGTCTGGGCGTGTAAATTGAGCCCCCCTCCAAAGAATTATAAACTTGCCCAGGATCATTCTGTTATTTCTGGCCATCTGTCTGCTGCCTTTGTCTCTTGTTGGAATGCTGCAACCTAGAACATTCCATAATAACAATGCTAGAAATCATAAAAGTGAATTGTATCAAATTGAGAATGAAGTGAAGTAGCCTAAGAAAAGACATCATACTTTTAAAACGCATCTCCAATTTTCTCACCAGTGCCAGCAACAATTAGCACCCACTTGAACTACTGCTACAGCCTCCTAACTGGCATTTCTGTTTCCACTCCCTTCTTTGCCACCCATCTGCAGAGTATCACTGCAGACAAGTCCATCTTTTGTAATGAGTCCAGCTTTCTTCTCTCTTCCTCAAAGTCCTCCAATAATTTCTCTTTGCACTTAAACTGTACCACGCTACAATGTCTGCATGATCTAGCTCCTTCTACCTTTGGCTACATATTTTCTTATCTTCTAATACCCTTCCATTTGCACACTATACTCTAGACATACTGGGCTTTATTTTCTTTGAATACACCAATTTCCTTCATAGACCAGAGCCTTTCCAGTAGGTGTTCCTTCTCTCTAGTTTGATCACCCTGTGGTATTCACAGAGCTGGTTCCTTCCTGTCATTCGAATGTCACTTCACAAGTGAATTTCCCAGACCATCCATGTCAGAGTCGCCACTAATCATCCAGTTCTCTGCAGAGCACTGATCACTACCTGATGTATATAGATACAAATATATTTTAAATAATTTGTTTGCGTATTTGTTCATAATCTAGTTTCCTCCACTAGAATGAAAGATTCAGGAAAACTAGGTCCTCACCAGTCTGTCCCAGTACTTAGAGCAATTCTTATGCTCAATTATTTTTGAAATGAATGCAGAATCTTTTGCCTCCATGTGCTAAAAACATTTTTAGTTGTTTCAACCATCCCTTAGCAGACAGAAAAACCTTGCCCACTCATCTCCCTTGGAGTTCTAGAAGAAAAATAGAAATCTGGCCAGCTTTTTTTTTTAGAACAGTAACATTTTATAGCGGAGAAATACAATCTTTTTTTTTTAAATTACTTTATTGTTGTTCAATTACAGTTGTCCATATTTTCTTTCCCCCACTCTCCCCCATCCCAGCCAAACCAACCTCCCTCCCTTGCGTTCTCCACTCCCCCCTGGTTTTGTCCATGTGTCCTTTATAGTAGTTCCTGAAAACCCTTCTCCCTACCTTTCCCCTCTGGCTATTGTTAGATTGTTCTTAATTTCAGTGTCGATGGTTATATTTTGTTTGCTTTCTTCTTTTATTGATTATGTTCCAGTTAAAGGTGAGATCGTATGGTGTTTGTCCCTCACTACCTGGCTTATTTCACTTAGCATAATGCTCTCCAGTTCCATCCACACCGTCAGAAAGGGTCAGAGCTTATTCTTTCTCCCTGCTGCATAGAATTCCATTGTGTAAATGTACCATAGTTTTTTTGACCCACTCATTTACTGATGGGAACTTAGGTTGCTTCCAGCACTTGGCTATTGTAAATTGTGCTGCTATGAACATTGGGGTGCATAGGTTCCTTTGGTTTGGTGTTTCAGTGTTCTTAGGGTATAATCTCAGCAGTGGAATTTCTGGGTCAAAAGGCAGTTCCATTTTTAGTTTTCTGAGGAAATTCCTTCCCGTTTTCTACAGTGGCTGCACCAGTCTGCATTCCCATGAACAATGCACTAGGGTTCCCTATTCTCTGTATCCTCTCCAACACTTGTTTATTGATTTGCTTATGATGGCCATTCTGAGTGGTATGCGGTGGTATCTCATTGTGGTTTTAATTTGAATCTCTCTGATGGCTAGTGATGCTGACTGTCTTTTCATTTATATAGAACTATAAGCAACCCCAAATAGCTGTGGCAATTTCAAGAAAGAAGAACAAAGCAGGAGGAATCACAATACTTGATTTCAAACTGTATTACGAGGCTACTGTAATAGCCTGGTATTGGGATAAAAACAGACACATAGACCAATGGAACAGAACAGAGAGCCCAGGAATAAAGTCTCGACAGTCCATTGATATTAGACAAAGGGTGAAGAGGCACAAAATAGAATAAAAATAGCCTCTTCAACAAATGGTGTTGGAAGATCTGGACAGCTACATGCAAAAAAATGAAACAGTCACCAACTTATACCACACACAAAAATAAATTCAAGGTAGATAAAAGACTTAAATATAAATTGTGACACCATAAAAGTCCTATAGGAAAACATTGGCAGCAATACAATCTTAATAAAGAACCTAAGAGCACCATCAGCTACCACAGGCACCTTGGCCTATCATGTTGCTAATTGTGATGACTGTCTCCTGAATCTCAAATCTTGTCAAGATTAAGGACAGTGACCAAAAACAAAACAAACAAACAAAACAAGTGTATGAGTAACAGCATTAGTCTAAACACTTTGGAAGTCAATTTAAAATGCCTAATTAAGATCAGGGGGTTCAGGTTAGAGAATGAACATGAAGATGTGACCTAAGGAGAGCTTTCTCAGGGGCCCCAGGGAAGATCCCTGATACCTAAATGACTTGTGTGATTGGTTTGCCAGTTCACATGTATTGCTTCTCCTAACAGTATCTTTAGTATTTACTTCCAAAAAGAGAGAAACTTGCAACTTTCCTGAAAAAAAAAAGCAAGGAGTGTAAATAAGGAAATGTTAGATGAACTGTGTTCTTAAGAATGAAAATATCTACTTGGACCAGCTAGAAATAGTATAAGAAAGTATTCTGGCTATAATAACTATGCAAACATCATGGAAACTTTAATGTTCTTCTGTTGATTTACTCTGTAGAATGATAAACAATAAAATCTTAAAACTTATGAACTAATTTTTCAGGCAAGCCAGAAAAACTGGGAAAATGAGATGTGTTCTCCTCCTTGGCCTTGATGAATAAGAGCCCCCTGACATGTTATACAAATAGTAGCCCTACAAATAGAAAAACTGTGGCCCTGGCTGGTGTAGCTCAGTGGAATGAGCACAGGCCCGAGAACCAGACAATCGCGGTTCAATTCCCAGTCAGGGCACATGCCTGGGTTGCAGGCCAGTTCTCATCAGGGGACACATGACAGGCAACCATACATTGATATTTCTCTCCCTCTCTCCTTCCCTTCCCCTCTAAAGATAAATAAATAAAAATTTTAAAAAAAAGAAAAAAAAACTGTGAATCTTTGGGAGATGCAGTTTAGAAGAGCCCAAGGAAGCTCTCCAGGGATTATGGAGTGACCCTGGAAGCTTAGCTAGCAAAAGACCCTTAAGTTGGGACTTCTGCCAAGATGGAGGCATAGGTGGAAGCACTGCATCTTCTCCCACAACCAGGTTTAAAGACAACTAAGTTTTAGCAACAAAAATGCAGCCAAACCACAGAAAATTGAACTACATGGAAGTCTGACAACAACGAACCCTTCTGCCAAACCGGTAAGAGGGGCAGAGCCAGCAGCACAGCAGGGTCAGGCAGGAAAGATCCACCAGACCAACCCGGGTGCATGACCCAGGTGTGCCAGCAGCCGTGGGCGGATCCCAGGTGTGGAGAAGCGGGCGGACCCACTGAGGGGGCAAGGCGGTAGACCCACTGAGGGCTGATCGCAGTCACACATTCACGTGCAAATAAACTGGTGAAGGAGCTAGCAGTGAGGCAGACCGAGCAGGCCCCAGCAGCAGGAAGCAGCAGAGGGAACCACCATTGTCCCTCTCTGACCCCGCCCCCACATACAGCATCACAACACAGCGACCTGGGTGGCCCCACCCTGGTGAACATCTAAGGCTCCACTCCTCATACCTAACAGGCACAAACAGATCAAAACATGGCTCAAGAACAACTCAGAGCCCCAGAGCCAATAAATCTAAGCAATGAAGAAATAGCCAAACTTTCAGATGCACAGTTCAAAACACTGGTGATCAGGATGCTCACAAAACTGGTTGATTTTAGTCACAAATTACAGGAACATATGAAGGCTAAACTAACTGAAATAAAGGGAAATGCACAGGAAACCAATAGTAATGGAAAGGAAACTGGGACTCAAATCAAAGGAGTGGACCAGAAGGAGGAAAAAAATGACCAAACAGAAAAAGATGAAGAAACAAGAACAAAAAAAAAAAAATGAGGAGAGGCTTAGGAATCTCCAGGACATCTTTAAACATTCCAACATGCGAATTATAGGGGTACCAGAAGGAGGAAGAGGAACAGCAACAAGTGGAAAACTTACTTGAACAAATAATAAAGGAGAACTTCCCCAATCTGGCAAAGGAAATAGACTTCCAGGAAATCCAGGAAGCTCAGAGAGTCCCAAAGAAGTTGGACCCAAGGAGGAACACACCAAGGCACATCATCATTACATTAGCCAAGATTAAAATGAAGGAGAGAATCCTAGAAGCAGCAAGAGCTAAGGGGACAGTCACCTACAATGGAGTTCCCATCAGACTGTCAGTGGATTTTTCAAAAGAGACCTTACAGGCAAGAAGGGGCTGGAAAGAAGTATTCCAAGTCATGAAATCAAAAACCTACATCCAAGATTGCTCTATCCAGCAAAGCTTTCATTTAGAATGGAAGGACAGATAAAGTGCTTCTCAGATAAGATCAAATTCAAGGAGTTCATCATCACCAAGCCCTTATTATATGAAATGTTAAAGTGACTTACCTAAGAAAAAGAAGATAAAAAAGATGAACAGTGAAAGGACAGCAAACCCACAATTATTAACAACCACACCTAAAACAAAAGCAAACTAAGTGAACAACTAGATCAGGAGCAGAACCACAGAAATGAAGATCACATGGAGGGTTAGCAACAGGGGAGTGGGAGAAGGAGAAGGGGGGAGAAAATACAGAAAATAAGTAGCATAGATGGTAGGTATAAAATAGGGGGGAGGGCAAGAATAGTGTGGGAAATATAGAATCTAAAGAGTTTGAGACACATGGTCATAAACTAAAGGGGGGGGAATGGTGGGGGAGAGGGTGTGCAGGGGGGAGGGTTATGAAGGGGGAAAATAGAACAACTGTAATGGCATAATTAATAAAATATATTTTTAAAAGACCCTTATGTTTATTCAAACAAGTATCTAAAATGAGAATATTGAAGAGAATATTTTAGAAGTTCTTAGTTTGAAAAATGGGAATGCGACTATGAAAATATCCTATCTTATGAGATTTTTTATTTGTGTTTTTGGCAATATTGTTTCTGTCATGGCCAAAAGTGAGAAAAAAAGCTTCAAATTACTTAAAGCCTCTAGTTTATCAAAAAAAGAAATAAGAACTCAATGTCAGTTTGATTCTACAAGTTATGAAGAGTTGGCTTGTGTAATGCCATTGGTTTTAAGTTGTATTAGGTCAGAGGCTTAGCCTGCATTTATTTGTGAAAATTCTCAATGATAGCAAGGAATTGTGGGATGTTTCTGAAGAGCTTTAAGGAAATGGCAGACAAACATCTGTTCATGATGCTTTAGGCATTCATCCACTTAGTATAGCTTAGACCCTTCCACTATTCCAAAAGCTCGAAAGAAAAGGATAAGTTAAAAAACTCTTTGATAACATCATGGAGTCTTTTTAAACTAATATGTAAGATATCATTATAATAAAAAAAGATAGTAAAGAAAACCAATAGGCTAAAGTATATTTCAATCAAAAAAGATTTTTATAATATTTATGAAGCAAATTTGGTCAATACCATTTTTAAATTTTAAAAAATCTAAGCAATGTAGTCCTTTTAATGAGCTACAGTTGAGTGAGGGTTGTGCATGTGTGTGTGTGTGTGTGTGTGTGTGTGTGTGTGTGTTGAGAGCAATGATATGCCACGTTACCTGACACCTAGTGTCCCAGATGTAAATAGAGAAATGAACTCTAAAATGGCAAATTTTTCCATTGAACAAATTACTCTTATTTTCAGTGATTATGCTTTCTAGTTCCTTATGTTCTCCCTGGTCAGGTGCTAAATAATGTATACTTTCATTTATTTTAGGTTTGCTTATCTGTATTCTGCCCATAGATCCCTCCCGTATCCATTTTATCTATTACTGCTTCACTGCAAGAATGACCAGACTAAGTCCTAACCCCCGTTGACCATGAACTCGGTCAACCTAAGCTCTCTAACCTCAGTCAGGTCCTTTTGGCTACTCTAAAATTCTTGTGCTTTGTTTCCACTCAATTTCCTCAGTGGTTCTTCTAGTCCTCTATGTTGACTTTACCAAGTCCAACTCCCTTTCTTCACTTTCAGCAGATGAGTCAGAAAATTTTTCACAGAAAATCTTGAGCCTGTTCTTCATGTGCAGTCTCAGCTTTTCTCTCCTTCAGAAATCTTTCTATACCCTTGCCATTTCTTTCTCAGTTTGTGTCTGCCTTCTAAGAATAAAGTATAGTTGTATGTCCTTTTCCTTTATCAAGATTCCTCTTCTTGTCACCCACAACCTTCTTTGACATCAAGCGTATGCTTGCCTCCACCTATCTTCAGTCTCTCCCTCTAGATCAGCAATTTTCAACCGGTGATCCACAAGACTTATTAAAACTTTCACTAACTGACTATTTAGTAAGGGGCATTGACCTCTTCCCCTTAATATTGTCAAATAAAAAAATGACAGCAGCCAACACAGCAACAGTCATCCAGTGTGAATGCTTAACAATTCTACTTATTTTTGTCATATTGGTAAAAAATATATATTTTTGGTATGACACATAATTCTAGTAATTAGTTTATGTGTGTCATGGGATAAAAAAGGTTGAAAATCACTGTAGTAGCTGAAAATAAGCCATGGTGCTCCTTGTCTGGGCTATTTATTTGCTCACTTATTCATTCTCTTGTTTAATTTTTCAGTTATTTAACAACCAACACTTACTGAGCACTCAGCTCTTATTGTGCTTTAAAGATGTGAGGAGCTGCTTCTATTAAGAGATCAGGGTACCATTGCCCAGGGAAATGAGAGTCTAGTAGAAAATACAAATATACATCACATAATTAATTAAATGTGGTGAACACAGTCAGGGTGGAGGCGAGCACAGAGTCCTAAGAGGTTGTGAAAGGATCATGTCTGATTCTCTCACCACAGTACCCCCAATGACTAAGATGAAGAGTCCAACACTGTGCTTCTGAAACCGCATCCGGGGAAACACAGCAAACACACATGGCAGCTGTGGGATGTTTTAATAGTCACAGCAAATACAATACTTGCATCTGTTGGACACTCTGTGAGCTCCGACATCATGCTGTATTTCTTTCCATGAGATCTTTATGAACTTGGGTTTGCTTTGATAAAAAGGCAAGTGCTCTGAGGAAACCAGTATAGGACAGGAAGTAAGGGTGTCATTGTCCAATTTGACTTCAGGCTTTAAGAAGTGTGGACCAACAGGTCCACACATGCCATTAGTGAGTAAAGATGATTATTTATGAATAAAATAAAATTTTATTCTTCTTTCAAGTCATATGTATTTTTCTTTCATATTGCTGCTAAGTTGCTAGAAAACAAACGCTTATTAAGTTGTTTGGAACTAACTACTTGCTAAGTGGAACTGGTAGACCTAAGGGGCACCATAAGAATAATGACTGAGACTTTAAAAGGGCTGTGAACAGATGCAGTTTGATAAACTCTTCACAGGGTAAACATTCAACACACATGATGAATTAAAGAATGAATGACATCCTAGGTGAGGCGCCATTTGAGCAAAGCCTTTCAAGATGATAGAAACTTTTTTCCCAGGCTACGTTGAGAGTGTTGTGAAAAATAGAAATGGCATTCATTCATCAGTTTCTATTTGGACCTACTATGTACCCGGTACTTTTTCTTAGCACTGAGGTAAAATTGTGACAGAGAAAGAGAATGTACTGGTCTCAAGAAGCTTATATTCTCATGGCAAAAGGCAAATAATAAGTAAATAAAGAAAAGTATGACAATTTCAGGTACTGAAGGATTCTGAAGGAAACGAGGCAGGAAAATGGGAGGGAAAGCAACACCAGTGAAGTTCCTCTATATGGGGTGGTCAGGAATTCTCTCTGAGGCCACAATGGGTCCTCTTAGCGTGTGTGAAAGCTAAGGCCATTGAAGTAGCCTGGCTTACCATATAGGCCCTGGTCGGTCATCTTATGAGGTGTGGTGTAAGGTATGTTTTGGGGAAAGAAGTTTTTATTTGTGCAAAACATATGAACTTAACCCCAAATGTCATTTCGTAAGGAGCTTTCTCAGCCTCTCAGAAAGGGTGGTGGGCATCCTTTGGAAGAACAGAGGCTGACAGGAAGCAGGCCCTCCTACCCCTGTGTCTGTGCATTTCTCTTCTCTCATTTCCACAGACTGAAATGTACAAATTGCAGGAGAGAGATTTCTTAACCTCAAGTAGGAAGTCTCTTAAATGGGAAAAATAATCTGAGGGAAAGATGATGATTTCTTCTTAATAACTATTCAAAATCCCCCACCTACTAAAGGGGGCTTTCTGAGGACAGCCTAGGCAGCCTGGGTGTGTCTCCACAAAGCTGATTCAGCTCTCCATTAGTGCTTCTTGCCAGAGCTACCCATGCCTCTCTCCTTATTGAGCCATCAATCTGAAAACCATGAATTCTCCTTATACTTTACTTTTCACTGAGAAAGAGAGTGCTCCTGTTTTAACATCTGGTTGGACATGTCTTTTTCATGTAACTTTATTATGACTTCAATTTGCACTTTTGTGTATGAAAGGGAAACCCAAAAAACTAAACTTATTTATAAAAAATTATGTATTTATTCTTACATGTTTAAACCTCAGTCACCTTCAAAGTACCCTCCATTTGATGCAATACACCTATCAAGATGATTTTTTTTCGCAGCTCAAAACAGTTTTTGAACTCATTGATTTTGATGCCTTTTAGTGCTTCTGCTGTTTTTTCTTTCACCTCTTCCACATCAGCAAAATGTTTGTCTTTGAGGACTTTTTTCATCAGGGAAACAACAAACAAACAAAAAAGTTGTTCAAGGCAAGATCAGGTGAATAGGGAGGGTGGAATATGAGGTCACAGACTAGGATAGAATAGAGTAGAATAGAATAGAATGGGGGGGATTTATACGTATAACCTATAAAGTTCTTCCAAGACACATTAAGTACAAAAAGAACAGTAAGTTGTGGAGTAATATCGTTACTATCACAGTCAGTTTTATCAAAACCCTTACAAGAAGTATATCTGTCTGTGCGACATATCACAAGCCTTGAAGGACACACATCGCACTGATCACATTGATTACATATGTATGCAAGTCATTGAGTAATATTTATTTTATAAATTGAAAAAATATTACCAACTCACAGGGCTTTTTCGAGGATTAAATGAAAAAATATAAAGAATGCTCAGCCTGGTACCCAACTCAGTCCCTTTCTTCAATTTTCCCCTTTTATGGCAAAATGCTCTTTCTAAGAGAATATACTAGTTGAAACAAAGTAAAATTAGATACTAAATTTTGGAAGGTCAACCTTACTGTGTGGCATCATGGGATACTCCTCCTGATTGTTTTACCAAAACACAGGTTTCAGGTATTTTGGAACAAAAACATTGCACCTTGTCTCTAGCAGAAGCGCAGGCTTATAATGACCCTTCCTTTGGATGAACTATAGAAAAACAGACTTTCTATGCAATGCCCAGTCCTTAGTTAGGTCTCTGGCAGCTATAAAGCTTGACTGTACTCTGGCCAGACAAACCCTTGGTCAGAATGGCTATATATTCTCAGAAACATGTCCCAAGAGACCAGTCAATATCCCCCATAATGAGTCTAACTTCTAACAAAGCCAGAACGAATGTAGGATGGTGACTTAACTACTTGAAGGGTTATGTGGTTTGCGTGAGTGTGTTTTTCCCTTCCAGCTTTGAGAAGAATTGCTGTTGCTATAATAAAAGGATGTTCTTTAGGGAACACATTTTCAAAAGCATCCCAATTTCCCTGACTTGGGCCACGGTTCTTTTTATCCATACTGAAATTAGATGACAAAGAAAAATAATTTTTAGAGAGTAGGAAATGATAAATGACTTTTATTGTTTCTCTGAGGACACAGTTCCTCTCCAACCTATGATAGCACTAACACTAACTAAGCTTGAACCATCTTGCAAATAAATTAATTTCTAAATGCAAGTATACAACATGCCATGTGGATAACCGTAGGTTGATTTTGGTTCAAAATACATTATTTCTTTTTTAATAGTTAAACACTGAGCATTCAGAATAATGGTTTAAAATATTTCCAGCAATTATTCTGGGAAAACAAAAACCCTCATATTTTATGACTAACTGTTTTATCATTTGTGGCATAAAGAAATAAACATTTTTTTAATGATTCACAGATTCCTTCATTTGGTGGATCTGGTGGATATAGATCTCTCTACAGTGCTTGCTGCCAGGCAGCTGGCCAAGTTTTTTGGTTTTTTTCCTCCCCAGTGGGTTGGGCCCTTCTGCTTTTCTTCTCCCCTAGGCCTTTTTCTGACTGCTGCGCACATTTCTTTTCTGTTTTAATGCTTTTTCTGACATGTCTTTATTGGACCCCTCCTAAGTCTCTCTGCTTTTTCTTTCTCCTTAATGTGTTCTCTATTTCTTATCCTCTGCCTCAACTTTTTACTCTCTTGGGGTGGTGTGTCATGGACATGACTTTGTGGAGAGGACACGGGCTTGCAAGCTCTGCTGCTCACTCACTTTGTGGTTGGGCAACCTCTCTAACTTCCCAGAGCCTCAGTTTCCTCAGTCATGAAGGGGAGGCAAGAGTAATACTCACTTTACAGTATTCCTTTACAGGAATCGGTACAGAGATGTAAACACAGGGAGGGCACTGTATTTCACAGTTCCTTCTCCCTCCTTGGGCAGAGATAAGTAAGGGATGGTCTTCTGGAAGAACCAAACTCCCCAGCTAAGGACACTTTTACCTTGTCCATTACTCAAATTGATGAACTCCAGATTTTTGAGGAAGATAGAAAAGGAGATATATTTGATATATTTCCAGTATGTTTAAAAGTCCATATGGGATTTTCACCCAAAGTTGATCATAGTTTTTTCTAAGCCAGCATCATCCCATGGAGAATGTCAGCGAGAATGTTGGCAACACTTGTAAATGGCCTTTGAGTGATGTGAGCTGGGCTTCCTGAACTGAAGAGTCACATGGTCCAGTTCACACATGTGATGTTGACTGATAAGAAAGCAAATTGCCTCACGCAACAGCTGTGTCCTTTTCTTGTCGGTTGATAGCTAATGTCTAGCAATTGCTTTCCAAAGGCTGTTATTATGAACAGGAATACCAACTTGGTCAACCCAGAATTTGTTTCCTTTAATGTTACCATGATCATTGCTGTTTCAAAACTCAGAAGAAAAAGTTCAGCTAGACTTTTAGTGAGTATATTTTGTTAATGACACAGTACTGCCTTGACAGATTTTTAAAGAAAAAAAATCCTGCATTGATTCAACTGATGAAAAGGATTCAGGATGAGTCTATCATTTTCTAGAGTATTAGGACTTTTAGATGGAGAAAAGCTGAGACTCCCAGCTAGTTCCATGACCTTAGACCGGGGTGTCAAACTCATTTTCACTGGGGCCACATCAGCCTCACCATTGCCTTCCAAGGGCCAAATGTAAATTTAAGGCTATATAAATGTAACTAATCCTTAACTGGGGCAAGGAGCTCGGTGCTCCGTGCTTGGTGCTCGGTGCTCGGTGCTCGGTGCTGGGTAGAAACATGGTGCTGGGCCAGATAAAACAAGGTGGGGGACTGATTCCGCCCACCGGTTTTGTGTTTGCCACTTGTGCCTTAGGCACAAAAAACTTTAACCTCTGTGTGCTAAGATCCTTCCTATTGAAGATGACTAGAATGCTGATCATATAGACTTCTAAGGGAGCCTGGCAAAGTCATAGACTTACAGAATATTAGCATTAAAAAGGCACTAGTATATTCTGAGTATGTCCTGTGCCAGGCATGGTGGTAATGATGTAAGTCCCTAATTCATTTGGTTCTTACAATCACCTGTAAAAGTGAGTATTACCTTGATTTTAAAGATAAAGAAATTTGTACATTTAAAGAGATGAAATACTTTATTTAGGTTAACAGCTAAAGACTGGTGTTGTATAAGCTTGTATAATACCTAAAACCTATGCTCATTTCTCCATAACACAGAGGGTTATAGATTATCTAACCCCTTTAACAACTAATAAAACTGAGATACAAAAAGTTGAAGGTGCAAAGATCTTTACAACATATGCTTTTTTAAAGAAAAGAGATATTCCAATGAGTTTACTGTAGCAATTATAATTTTTCCAGGCTAGTAGTGCATGGATTGCTGAGAATTTTAATTGTATAATTAAATACCACAGAAAAGGCAAATCCAAGAATCCTTCCTGAAAACATCACAAATTCCCTCCCCTTTGAGCTTCTCCACTGTTGTGAAGATATAAATTTACTGAGTCAGTAGTCCTCAAATGCTACTTTCCCAAGTCCTCATTCCTGAATTGCATAAAATGTATGTTGGCCTCTAGTGACCTAGAAAGAAGCTTGCAGCAGGGATCTGACAGTGACTTTGAAAGAAATTACTGCCGCAGCTCTTCCCTTGGCAGAGTGCCCCTTGGAATGAAACCAAACGAGCTGCCATGCACAGGCTGCTAACGTGAAAATACTTGTCTACATTCAGCCTTGTTTCCATGAAGCTAGAAATGATAGGCAGCATCAAACCGTCCAATTAACACCAAGATGTGTTGAAACTCAGCAACATAAACTTATATGTCTTTCCCTCTAAGAAATCACAATCCTTTGTGCTGAGTCCTATGAGCTTGGGCCATTATTTGATTAGTTAACTCACTTTTGTACTATATTGTACTTCTAGGAATCTTGTTCTATGTGTGTTTTTCTTTTCATTTTAAACATTTTCTTACTTTCCAAAGAAGATTGTAAAATTTAAAGAGGTTATCTTTGAGGTTTGGTTATATTTTTCTTGATAATTTTACCATGAGCAGAAGCTACACATGGCTCAGAGTATATTTAGTTTGGGTTTCAAATTTAGTTTAGTGTTTTAAGTGAAATATGATCATTATAGGAAGAAGGGTAAAGGTCATTATTTAGGTTTCTTTTCCTTTGAATGTTCACTGAGCAAATATGCTTCAAAACGTATTCAACACCAGTGCTATATTGATATAGTGCACCATCACACTTCTCCCCAGACATATATTCATTACAAAGCTCCCCTTCCCAAACAGCAGTTTCTAAATAGCATCTCCATTTCATGCGTAACTTATAATGTGTTGGTTTTTATTTTTCTTCATTTAAAATGTTGCTGGGAATGGTTTACTTTGAGTTTTTAAAGATATTAAAAGTATTTCAGACAAACCTCTCAATTCATATAGGACTTAGTTTGAAAAATGATTATTAAACTCCTTTCTCTGAAGCCACCTGACATCGTCACTGGGTGACGAAGGCTAAGCAGCCAGGACTCCAGGTGCACCATCACCGCTTTGTCCAGAACTGCTCTGCTCTTCCTGCTTTATTAGTGAACACCCATTTAACAATATTTGAGGGGAGGATAGTTCTGCAATAAAAAAGCTTGAAAACCCCTCTTTATCTTATCCCTTCTAAGAGGTCTTCTAGTTTCTGCCTGATTATTTCTAGGGAAGACAATTCTCCATCTTATATATATTTTTTATATAATGTTAATTGCCAGGAGCAAAACAGAACCAGAGACATGGAAATAAGGAGCAAACTGATAGTCACCAGAGGGGAGGAGGGGATAATGTGGGGGAGAAGAGGAAGGGTCAAGTCAAGGAACATGTATAAAGGATCCATGGACAAAGACAACGAGGTAGGGGAAGGATAGAATGTTGGAGGTGAGGGGAGGGTAGGGCAGGGGAGAGTAATGGGAAGAAAATGGGGACAACTGTAATTGAACAACAATAAATTTTTTTAAGTGAAAGCAAAAAACCCCAACTAATGACATAGCCAAGTTCAAAAGCAAGATTAAAATGTCCATGGACCAAAAATGGAGTATAAATGCAAGGTGGTAAGCAGTGCAGATATCACAAGCTTTGGGGCTCCATGATTAGAAGTAAGCAAAAATTAGCAGCAGGCCAGCTCCTCTGGGATAACGAGCACTAAACGTAGGGGCGCCTGAGTCGGGTAGAGAACTCCATGTCAGGGACTTGGATGGGGCTCTCTGTGAGTAGAGAAGCTGAAGGTTGTTGTCATTGTTGTTTTAATAAAGACCATTCTGCTGGGACGCGAGCTTCATCTTAAACAGTGGGTCTAGAGAGGCTGGTAGACATAGCACATTATGAACAGATGGACTTGCAATTTCCTCATTATGAATTAAAATAAAAATAACAGTATAGTAATCTGATTCTGAACTGGGAGCTGTGTAAACCACCTGGAGGTAATCACAAAACTATTAGGTTACAGAACTTAAAACAGGAAACCCTGGACTACCCAGGTGGGCCTTATCTAATCATGCAATGCCTTAAAAGCAAAGACCTTTCTGCAGCTGGAGACAGAAAAGACATGGTAAATAAAAGTAGAGAGACTTTAAGCATCCAAGCCCAAGAAAACTTTCATGCACTATTTCTGGCTCTGAGATTGAAGGAGCCATGGGTGAGGACCAGAGAGGCCTCTAGGAGCATGGTGGTTCCCAGCTGACAGCCAACAAGGAAAGGGGGACATCATCCTGCAACCCCCCAAACTGAGTTTGACCAACAACCCAAATGAGTGTGGGTTCATCTCCTGACTCCTGAAAGCAACCTAGCTCTTCTAACTCCTTGATTTTGGTTGGCCTTGTGAAAGAAGCTGTAAGCAAAGGACCTAGTTGAGCCACAGTGTATCTGGACTTCTTTCTGTCTCAGAGAAATGTGAGATCATCAATTTAGCACTTCAGTTTGTGGTAATTTGTTAAGGCAGCAATGGAACACAAATAGTAAACCAACTATTGACCATAACTTTGTTTTCATTTAATGTATTATATTAATAGCATTTTAATGTTTTAAATGTACTAAGATCCATGGTGTATTTGGGAAGAGGACATGTTATAAAGTGAGATTTTTAGAAAATTTAAAAAATATTTTTAAAACTTAACATCCATTAAAAGAATAAAAATACAATCTATACTTTTTAAACTAGCAGAGGAAATAAAAGACAATCTTACCAATTTACTAGAAGTTAGATAACAAAGAAATAGGATAGTAAATAGAAAATGCAAAGTAGTGTGTATTCAAACTTTACAAGATAATACCAAAATTTTCTACAATGAGCATTTCAGTTCACACTTCCACCACAATTATATCTGTTCTCTGTGCCATATCCTTACCAATTGTTGCTGGTATAAGACTTTTTAATTTTTGTCTAATTTTGCTGGTGCACTCTTGGAATATACCCAATTTGGTCATATATATTATATTTTTTGCATACATCTGGTTTTGGTTTGCTATTTTGTTTAGGACTTTGCATCTGTGTTGATGAGTAATTTTCATTCCTTTACAATCTTTATCTGGTTTTAATAGAATGAATTGGGCAGTATTTTCTCTTTCTAGTCTTTGAAAGAGTTTATTTTAGACTGTATTGATAGTATTTAGTGGACTTTGCTTATAAAATTATGAGAAAGTTTTTTTTCCTTCATGGGGAGATTTTTAACTACTGGTTGGGTATTTTAAAGGGCTATATATACAAAGTACATCATAGTGGGCATCTATGGAGCCAAACTATTCAGATTCAACCTCAACTTTGACTCTTGTAAAAGTCATTTAACCTCAGTGTACCTCAGTTTTCTCATCTGTAAAATGGAGCACAGGATTGTTTTGAGTAGTAAATTAGTTAATATATGTAAACTTTAAGACAATGCCTGCTAAATAGTCAAGTCTATGTACATATTTACTTTCATTGTTGTTACTTGTGTTTCTTCTTGAATGGTTGTTTATTTTCTCTTGAATAGTTGTTTCTAACACTGTTTTCTAATTTGTTGTCTTAAAGCAGGTCATACTTTTCTGTTACTATCTTTTCATCTCTGGCTGTAACCTGCAGCTGTCTCCCTTTTGCATCATTAATAGTGTTTGGGGTTTCTTTTTTCTTAATATTATAATTCAACGAAGTTTGTCAGGAGTTTATTTTAATAGTCTTTCAAGTAACCAACTTTTGGCTTTGTTGAGTCTATGGTTTCTGTATTTTCTGTTTCATTGACACTTGTATTATTTTCTTTTGTCTACTTCAAATTTATTGTACTTTTTTTCTAATTTCTTAGGTTTGAGGCTTACTATATTAAGATTTAGCTTTTTTTGCTTGCACATATATCATTTACTTTTTGTTTTTGTTGATCTCGACTTTTTACTGATAGGTTATGAATCTCTGTACATAAGGTCTTGGTTTGAATGTTTTGCATGATGTATAAATGTTAAACTAAATACAACTCTGCTTGAGTCCCACAGTATGATAGAGAGAATTTTTATTATCATTTAGTCCTAGGTGTTCTAAAATTTTTATTATGATTTCATCAAGTCATAAATTATTCACAAGTCTGTTTATAAACATCAAAATATATAGCATTTTTTAAATGATTTTGCTTTATTAGTGGCTAACAATTGCACTGTGATTTATTAAAAATTCATTTTTCATTCTATTTTTTGGAAGTTTGTTGACACTTGCTTTATGACCTAATATCCATGTGATCTTGGAGAGAGTGTGAGTATAGCAGGCATTTAAAATGTGTTTGTCTAACACTCTTCTTCAATGATTCTTTTAACCTGCTTGAGAAAAGGATTTAAAAATATAGTTTATAAGTTAATATGCCAATTTTACTTTGTGGTGTGTTGAACTATTTGAACCTGTCTTGTTAGATAGATAGACATTTTATAATAGTCTCATCTTCCTAGGAATTTAACCTTTATAATGTAGTGACCATCTTTATCGATAGTTTTTTGCCTTAACATCTGTTTGACCTGATATTAATATAGCTAATCCACCTTTTATTTAGTTAGATTTGTTTTATGCATCTTCTGTACTTTTACTTTCAACTTTTATGTTTAAGGTTAGAAGTATATAATACAAATATTTTTCTTTGCAATCTGATAAACCTTGACTTTGTTCATCTCAATTGCATTCACCATAATTATTTGTCCTGCTTTTCCAGTGTTTCTTTTTTCCTTTCTTGACTTCTTTAAATTACTTAGGTCCTGACTTTCTTATTATATTTTGTCCTCTCCTAGTGTTAAAGTTATACATCTATTTATATTATTTTAATGTTTATTTTAAATTTTAATATGTGCACTTGAAGTCTATATTTCAGTAGTATCTCTGCTTGCCTATCAAAGAAGTCAAGCCTCTGAGAACTCTTTAGTTATCATTACCCTCCTTCACTCACATGTACTTTTGCAGTCAAGTTTTTTAGCTCTATTTTTATTAACCCCCCAGATTAGATATTTTATATAGTCAATGCTTTATATAGTAAGTTCATGTTTATTAATCCCACAGATTAGATACCTTATATGATCATTGTTTATTTAGAAAAACCTGAAAATATTCCATTTTTGTCTATTTCTCTCTTAAACTATAGATTATCTTCAATGTACTTTTTCCCCTATTTGGAATACATCTATTAGAAGTTCTTTTAGTGAGAATTCAATGAAAATAAGTGTTCTTGGTTGTTTATTTTTGTAGAATATCTGTATTTGGTTCTCTTAAAAGTTAGTTTTAGTGCGGAAGAAAATCTAGAGTGATAGTTACCTTCTCTCAACACTTTAAAGGTAACTGTTCACTGACTTCCAATTGCTGTTATTGCTATTGAGATGTCAGCTGTCATTCTAATTGTGCTTTGTCTTTTCCTTTATGATTTTGTCTTTATCACTGGCATTCTACAGTTATCTATGATCTGTGTAGAACAGATCACTTATTTATTCTGTTTGATTTTCATTTGACTTTTTGACTCCAGGGGTATGTATTCCGTATTATTTCTGGAAAATTATTTTTCTCTATATAATCCATATATTAGTCTGTTCTTCATATTTTCTATAGCTTTGTGTCATTCCGCTATGTTTTAAATAATCTCTTATTTGTCTCTCTCATTGTACCTAATATGCTTTTTATTTCACCTAGTTTCTAAAGACATTTGTATTTTATTTATGTAAGTTTTATTTGATTTTTCTAAAGTACACATTATTATACTTGTTCTTTTAATATACTTTCAGCATCCTTTTTAAACATTTTCTTAAGCACATTAAATTTTCTTTTTTTCCTGCACCTGACAATTTCACTTATATGAGTTTTATGTAGGGCTGACTTTGGTTTTGCTGTCTCTTTTTCATTCTATATTGTTTCCTCATATGCTTCATGATATTTCTACTTACTTTTATGATTATTGGAATTTAAGAGAGAGTTCCTTGAACCTGAGTTTATATGTGCACTTCCTGGGGGAATTTGCATTTGCTTTTGAGGAAGATTATGTTGTGACGTGGTAGTGATCTGTACTAATCAAGACCATTTTAAACTAGATTTTCTACTGTTCACATTCTGTGAATTGTGTCCCAAACTCCCATGAGTCCTGTTAAGAATTCTGAAGGAGATTTCTTTCCCCACGCTTCACTCATAGCCCAACCAAGAAATAATAATAATTTCCTTATTATTTCTCTCTATGAAGTGTAGTGGGTGTTATTTTGTTATCATCCTACTTTATTTTTTAAATAAACTCCATTTTTATAGCAGCTTTAGATACACAGCACGATTAAGCAGTAAGTACAGAGATTGTTTTATATGCCCCATGTCCACCACATGCATGGCCTCCCCCACACTTAACTTCTCCCACCAGAGAAGTACATGTATTACAATCAGTAAGCTTACATTGACACATTGTTGTCACCTAAAGTTCATAGCTTACATTAGGGTTCACCATTGGTGTTGCATATTCTCTGGGTTTGGACAAGTGTATAATGATACATATACACCATTAAGGTAGCATACAGAGTATGATAGTTCCTGCCTGAACTGCCTAAACGCCCTCTGTGCTCCACTTTTATTCCTACCTCCACCTCCCAGAAACCACTAATCTTTTTTCTGGCTCAATTTTTTGGCCTTTTCCACTAGCTAATTGCTTTTTCTCTTCCTGCTTTACCCTTAGGATCTGGGTACTTTGAGGGGATCTTAATCCTTGTTCAAAACTTGCAGTTTATAGATTTTACTTCTTGTTCCCTGATCTTATGGACTGTAAAAATGCAAAGCTCTGAACCACTAGGAACCAGCAGATCCTTCTAGGAGATTTATCAATTTCCTTTCTGGATTTATGCTTTCTCATTGTTTTTGTCTCTGAGGAAAGATTCTTGCCAGATCAGCTGTGCATGCAACAATCTTTTAAATTTTTATTTTTAGTTCAATGTAGGATTTTCAGATATTCTGTAGTGGGAAGCTTTTTGAAAAGTCTTTGGTTCTACATCTTGTTGCATGTGAAGGTCTCTCAATTTATCAATAATTCTTAACATATATTTATGTAGCATTAATGTTGTGTCAGACTTGTACTAGGCCCTTACATGACACTCTCCTTCATGTTTTCCTCATTTTGGAGGAAACACACCAAAAAAACCAACAAACACTATGCAGTATGGTAAGTCCAAGAATGAAAGTATATACAGGGTGCTATGGCGCCTCAAGGGAGTTGCCTCCCACAGGCTGAGGATAGGAAGTTGTCTGAGAAGAAGTCAGGAAGTGATACGCAAGCTTTAAGGATTCAGCCAGGTGAGAACAGGAAGGCCATATGGGGTAATGTCAGCCAGAGGAGTGAGGCATTGACAGAACAGCAAATACTGTGATGTCAAGTGTGGTGGGTCGGGAGAAGTGGGGAGAACCGAGGATACAGAACAGGCAAAAACAGGTCATTCCTTACATTGCCACACCACGCAGAAGAGAGAACACAGTCTGACATGGCTCTATAACAGGTATGTCACTCGGGGTGAGAAATAGTCTGGGCAGCCCTTTTCCTTTACTATTCTACTTTGTTTAGATTCAGCCTTAAAGAGAGACAAAATAGGAAGTGAGGTCACCTCTGTTCAAAAATTATCCTCCAATTTTGAATTGTCTTCCTTTCTTCCTGTAATCCCATTGTTAGAATAAAATGGCCTCCATACCTATCTACCCCCTTTAAGTTGAGAAAATCATGCAGGCAGGAAGTGTATCTGACCGCACTATTGCCTAGTGTTTGGCAAATGCGTCTCTTATCAAACATATGTAATTACAAGTTAATGAGAGTGATTAAGTAGAAAACACTGTCAGCCATTCAAACCTTATTCTAGATAGGTTGAATGAGTTGGCTTTCTTCTCTCCTCTCATCTCGTGCAGCCCATTGAAGGAAATGGAGGTTTTCCTGGAAGACGAAGGGAAAAGCAACTTGGGAGCAAACCACTCCTCAGGATGAGGCTGCTGCTCAGAGGCTATGCTTTAAGTTGCAAAGGACAACCTGAAAGCACTTGGCTTTTAGGGGTCAGAAGATAAATTTCTCTAATTCTTTTTTGGTTTCTTAAAATATGTCCATGGTCCAAGATCAACAAACTAAGAAGTATGAGCACATATGAACTAAGCTGAGTGTTGTCATCCATTAAACTTATAACCTAGTAAATTTGGCACATGATATTCTTTGATTAGACTCATATGTTAAGACATTCATATAAGTCACTTTAATTAAAATTATGTTCAAACAACTAAATAAAGTACTCCTAGAGGCAGCAAGGCAGTGAGAAAGACAGAACTAGATGAAGCAAGTGCAGTCTCAGATTCCTCTGAAGGCCCCTAGAGCGGTGTAACTCCAGCTAGCCCCTCTGTGGCATTGGTAATAATAGTAATACCTCACATTTATTGAGTGTTTACTATGTGCAGTACTGATTTAAACATTTCACTTATATTAACTCATGTCATGGCTCCACAGAGCCACCACATAACAATGCCAGGAACCTTTAAGTCAGGATGACTACTGAGGCCCTAGAGAGGTCTTTTTCTCTTTTTAGGAGTTGACTTCTTTCACTGTTGTCTGAAAGTAGTACCCAGGAGTCTGATGTATGGCTGTAAGCTGAAAGCTGGTGGAAGTGGTTACAGACCCATTCCCTTGTGCAGGGTTAAGAGGAGGTGTGACTAGGGATATCATGTAGGTTTTATGCCCCTAGGAAGGAGAAAGCGGGAAAGGAAGGAAGTTTAGAAAGGGATCTGGGAAAAGATAGCAAACAATGTCTAGGTCCTGCTCAGCCACAGGACCTGGATGAAAGGAAGGGCGGACTCCTTTCTCTGGTTATGTAAGGGAAGCTTTTACTCTTCCCTACAACAAACCATGGAGGGTCTCCCTTCCACACAGGTCCGCTGCCTGTACCCATCGGAGGAGAATCTCCCTCTACTGCTTCTTTGTTTTACTTGCTGCTTTGTTCTGGTTCCATGGCTATCAAATTTTTCTAAAATAATCCATTTTCAGTATTATCCGGCTGTTACCATACATACAGCCGGATGGTATGAGTACAGCTCTAATTTATCAAGTATGAGTTCTGATGTTTGCTTTGGAAAGTTTCACAGCCATACCCATGATGAAGCTTCCAGAAACCTGAGGATACTTCTTTTACAGGATTGGTTTATATAATATCAACCGTGAAGTCGGTTGTTGCAATAGGAATTCTGATCTAGAAGTTGAAAAGAGACTAAGTAAGGAAGAGAGAGGGTCATTAAACTTTTCAAACATTTTATCTACGGTAACCCCTATCTCTTTCCCCTCATTCCAAAGTCTTTAGGGAAAGACCCACGTAATCTTTGCTGATACTGTGGACAGTCTGAGAACACCTTGTTTTCTCTCTTTGGAAATTGTGACACGAGAGCATCGTGAATATTGCCAGGATGATTTACATTAGTGGTCAGGGTCCCCCATCCAGAATCCTGAGAGGAGGCTCTATTCCATTCCATTGATTGAAGGACAGACATCTTCCTTCTTCACCCATTGACCTGGTGCCCTCTCCCAGTGCACAGTGCTTTCAGCCCTGCTATCATTCTTCAGTGAACTGCCTGGATAATCAATTCAAGTACAAGCCTGACCTCTGCTCTGCAGGAGAAACCAACTGGGATGAACCTTATATATGAACCTTATAAGATCAAAAGATCTTACCAAAAGAATGCTCAGATATATTTCAAGTCATTTATGGGACTGTATTCCATGCCTCTGAAAAGGAACACTAATTAGATACAGTGCCAGGAAAACAAACAGCTGTCAGGATACAAAGAGAGCCAAAAAGGAGTTAAGCCTGCAGCCAGCGTCGGACAGTTGGTTATACACTAACAGGGAGAGAAGGTGAAGAGACAATGCTAGGATCCTCTTTGAATCATCTGACGTGGTATTTACCTTTGAATTGCTTAGACAGTGTCTCTTTCCATTTCCCTCTAAGCGAGCACCACATGTTCCAGGAGACAACTTCAGTCCACATATTTGTTCCTTTATAATATGTCAAGCTTTATTACCCTTTCCCACTCATAAATAGAAACACAATGAACTTGTTATGCAACAGAACTAAGCAATGGTAACAGTTTAAGAATTAATATGCTAAAATATTTCTTCTATACTAGTCCTTCCTCTAACCTGGCTCTCCACCACCATTATATTGGGAAATGCAGTCTGACAACAAACTAAGTGGGTAATTGTGTGCTTATAAATTGAAATTGTATGCCATGCTTCAAAAAGGACTACAAATTACCACTTTAAATATGCTAATTTGGGGAAATGGCTGGACATTTATTTTAGACTAGACGAAAAATAATGAAAAGTCATAAATGCTGATTTCAGAAAAGATACCGCTAAATTGGAACTAATTCAAGGAAAGGGACTAAAAATAATAAAAGGCCTCAAGGAATGAATATTTTCAAAATTGGGAGAATTTAATAGTCTAACATGACAAACTCAACCAATCCTACAAATACCTCTGGGGAATTAGATTCCAAACATCTACATTGTTCAAAAGAGAAAAAAAATGAAGTCATAGCTATCCCCCCTCCCGATAAATGAACTCTTAAATTGTTTAAATGTTTTTACTTAGGCCATCTTTCAGATGCCAGGAGATATTAAAAACTAGCCAGGCAGAGCATTTATTTTCATATAACAAGCTTATTAGGTAAGGAGGGTGGGGTTAATGATTTATTATATCGTACATTTTGAATCTCTTATGTCTGGACCTGAATAAACACATCAGAATGGTTTGGAGCTGTTTAATATTCCTGTTACCAGGTATATTAGTAGGCACAGAGAAGGACACACCTGAAGTTGAATAAACCAGAGAGTTGCATATTATTTTACAGGGTCAAAAATCTATAAAGATGTTATTTCACTGAACACAAGCCTGATCCATAGGAAAGTGTTAAAGTGATTAACAATTAATTTTAATGGGCACTTATTTTCCTTAAACTTGTTATTTTCCACAAGTATTTACCATTTAGAAGGAAAGTAAAGAAAATCTGTGAATCTATTATAGCAGGAAAAAAGGAAACAAAAAGAAGGACCCTTTAATATATCTCGTATATGTAAAAATGAAGTGTCCCAACAACTAACTGTTCCAACAACCAGCTTCACGGTTAATGCTACATAAACTGATCCCATCAAACAGGAGGATGACGAGCCAAGAGTGACTGGCACCACCCTCCAAATGGACTCCGCTTTTTGTTCTTTGCACTTACAGTGATGTGTTAGAGATTTAAATATTACGCTCTTGAAACATAATAGAGTTGTCTACACATAGACTGTCTAGACAGGGCAGGGACTATGTCTGTTTCATTTCATTTTCATAGCAGCTAGCAGTCTTGCACAAATAAATGCTTTTGATGATGATGATGTTGATGTTAGTATAAGCAGGTGGCCAAAATTGGGAGGATAAAGCTTGATACCTTAACATTAGTGCTTGATAGTGTATGCATGCACTGGGTGTTGTATAAAATTTATGAATGTCTGGCTGTTTATTGAATAATAAATTATTTCAGCATATTTGATATTTATGAATATTCCCCTGTTAAACTTGTTTCCATGAAAGAGAAAATATCAATCTGCTTATTGAGAAAGTAGGCAAGAATCCCTACTCAACTTTCCTAGTGTGTGAAATGAAAAGTTTTCTTGTAAATCTGTATTTTAGAAATAGAAACAAATTAGATATCCCATTAAGATTTTCTAAGATTTCTTGCTTAGACAGCTGTCAAGATTCAGATTTCCTGCAAAATTTAAGAAAACAGAATTGGCATTTATACGATGGAAACATGACTTCTGTTTCATTTATTCAATGTGTTAGTTGTTCGTTTTCAAAAATAAATATTGGAGTTAAAAACTTGTATATAACAGCAAGCCAAACAATCAAAGATCTTTGTCCTCCTGGAGCTTATGCTTTAGTGAAGAAGACAGAAGATGAAAAAATACAAGTATAAAAATTAAGTTATATATTGTACTTGAAGGTGATTAAGTGCTATGGAAAAAAAAGCCAAGAGGATAAAAAAGAATTCGTATGGGAGTGGTGTCACAGCGGTACACAGGGAAGTCAGAGTGAGAAGGTGTATTTGAGCAAAGACTTGATAGAGGTGAGGTCATCCACCACTTGGAATCTGGGCAAAGAAAATTCTGAGCAGGAGGGATTTATAATGCATGTGTCCCAAAGTAAGTGTATTCCTGGAGTCTTTGAGAGGTAGCTGGGAATCCAGTGTGGCTGAAGCCAAGTGAACAAGGAGGAGACTAGGAGAGAGCAGGGCCAGTCTTTGCCTGTCTATTTTAGATGAGGATTTTGCTTTTAATCTGAGTGAAGTAGGGAGCCATTGCAGAGTTAAAGCAGAAAGGTGACAAGATCTACCTTGTGCTCTAATAAGATCAGTGTGGCTGCTTTGTTGACAGAAGTCTGTGAGAGAACAAGGGCAGGAGAAGGAAGATCAGGCAGGGGGCAGGCAAGACATGATAGTGGCTTGGACTAGACTGTGGTCAGATTCTGCATACTTTTGTATGTAGAGCTAACCTTTCCTGATGGATTGAATATAGGAGGCATCTTTCATTCTATAGCAGTGGTTCTCGAAGCATGACCACCAAAACATCAACAGCAGCACTGTCTGGAAACTTGTTATAAATGCAAATTCTTGAATCTCAGTCTAGATCTACTGAATCAGAAATGAGACAGTGGGGCCCTAGCAATCTTGAATTTTAATAGGCCTTCAGATGATTCAGATACACATTCAAGTGTGAGGACTACTGCTTTAAGGTTGGGGGCCTGAAAGGATAGAGTTGACATTGGCAGTGATGGGGAAGGCTGCAGAGAGAGCATATTTGGGGAAGGGGGAGGAACAAGGGTTCACGTTTGGAAATGTTGAGTTTGTGGTACCTTAGGTATCCAGATGGTAAGGAAGCAGTTGTATATATGAATCTGGAGTTCAGGAGAGAGGGTCTGAGTTGGAAATAAAAACTGAAACATTGATTATGTTTCTGAGAACAAAAATTATATCAGTGAATATTTACGGTTCAGTGGTTTCACTTAACTTTGAATAAAAGAAGCAGAAAAACAAGTAATAAAGGCCAAAGCATATAAAAGAGGCAGCCTGCCTTTTACTCAAGTGTGCTAAGAGATTTGAGAGCTTTAGGAAGTCTGTTTCCAGAGCCTTCAGCCATTTATCATATAGAAACCTTTTATGGTAATCTTTTCCTATGTGATCATCAGTACAGAGAGTTTCTAATATTTTGAGGGTAAAACTTAGAACCAATAAGATTTTTTAAAGTAACCAAGAAGCTAATAAATGTCTAATATATTTACATCATAAACTGGCAATCCAGATTGCTGGAGGATGGAGTAGGTGCCTTACTAAACAATTCTAATTTTGTTTTTTTTGCACAGTAACTCTTGCAGAGGGTGACCGATAAGGGCAGGATCGAGGAGACAGAAATTAGAACAGTGGTAGGATGGGGAAATACAGGGAGCAGAATAGATCCTCTTGTTACTATATGTGGTCTCCTCGTATATAATGTCCAGTGTTTTCTTAATACTATCAGATATTAGTAGCTACTCTACAAATAGAAGTATAGAATCAGAATATGACATTTATACCAAGGTACTCATAATAATTTCAACTGAACAGCAAAATTAGCAGAAAAGACCAACTAGTGAATATTTAAGAGTATAGGTAAAACAGAGGGACATCCCTCAGGAAGGAGACTGTCTTCTTCAAAAAGAGCAAAAATAAAAAGTAATATTTCTTCTGACCCTGAATTTACATTCTGTATACTTTTTCAAAACCATTTTAAAGGCCTTTCAGATGATGCCACTTCAGCTGCTGAGTGAGATATAGTCTTCTACATTTCACCCAGAGAGTCCCCTTTTGCCCCACAGTGTAATCTGACCTACCTGTCATCATCAGGGGACATCTGGGACCCATCTTATCTTCCCCACTGGCTAGTTGATTAACCAGAAAATATTTTGAATTGGACTCATATATGGCAGGACTCCACAGATTTTATGAATTATAAAAAGAGCGTATAAAAGGTCAGATTTATTTTTGTGTTTTTAAAGAAGATACTCTGACACAGTTAGGATAGAGTTCTTGAAATTTGGAGATAAAAATATTGTGTCAAATGGCTAAATACAGTAAGAAATGGGATCATATGACTATTTTAAATAAAATATATTTTTTTCAGAGTGAAAAGTCCTAGCTCAGTAGCCTGACACAGAGTTCTCAACCTACAGCGCTATAATTATTAGTTGGAAATAGACAGAAAGCCAATAAATATTTTTTGCTTTCTCTTGCTCTATTTCTGCTAGATGGTATATCTGGAGATGTATGAGAGGCTGGAAGTTGGGATCTTTAGTCCAGTACATCCTTCCCACAGCATGTTTTCTGCCAGGCTCTTGTGAGGGGTGGGCGGTGGGGAAGAATGTGTTTGGTTCATTCTGCATTTGCTATACCCTAAGGAATACCACCTGTCTTAGTCAGAACTGATGACATGGTATCATAAATCATCTCTCCAGAAGCTGACATTTCGAAGATGATGCCAGGACAAGATCCAAAATATTCTTCAAAGCAGTTAGGACATCATTTTCTAAGTATGACTTTTAGGAGGATCAGGAAGCATAGTGGTTTCATGGGCAAAATTATCATTAAAAACTTTGTACATGGTGAATCACTATACAAATAAGAGTTTTTCTGTTGTAGTTACTATTATGATGAATGTTGGACAAGAGTCTATGATGACTTTGCTTGAGTTTCCACCCCTGCAGCTGGGTGATCCCAGATGCATCAGGAGTTTGGTGAGTGTCATGAACTATGCTTGAGATGTTTTGGATTCAACAAAAAAGAAACTTTGCCAAATCCTCTCTCCTTAATTTTTAAACGTGTATTTTAAGGGAAATTTGATTCATATGTTTCTAATTCATTTACACTTAAATCATCAAAATATTATTTTGTAAGAGCCATTTGATGTCCAAGAAGCTTTCTAAACTCATTTTATAAGTCTTCATAAGTCCTTTTTCTTAAAACAGGAAGTTGCATTTTGCCAAGTATAAATAAACTCAAATTTTAAAAAGGTTCAAGTTCAGTTTCTGACTTGGAACTCCAGGTTTTAAGTACATTCTCAAATTAGCAAACTATAGTTCCCCACCCCTATAAAAATACAGGTGGAAGAAAAGACAGTAGTGACAAAGGTGAGTAAAAGTATTCAAAAAATTATTCTCAGAAATATATGTCCAGTTATGAAAGTTCACAAAACCTATAACAGATGTTCTTATAGCTAGTAGATACAGGTGAATTTTGAGCAGGTACAATCTGCTTGCTGTTCTGTGTGATGTGTTTAAATAAGTTTACTGCTTTTGTCACAGAAAAGAAAACCTAAAAGTT
This sequence comes from Artibeus jamaicensis, assembly GCF_021234435.1. Classification (NCBI taxonomy): domain Eukaryota; kingdom Metazoa; phylum Chordata; class Mammalia; order Chiroptera; family Phyllostomidae; genus Artibeus; species Artibeus jamaicensis. The sequence continues at coordinate 55,227,821 of NW_026522030.1, forward strand.
CCAATATTTAACTTCACTTTTTACTGATCTTACCTCTGAGTCTCATGTATTTTAGTAAAGATGGGAAGACTCGTCACATTTTATTGCACAGAAAGGACTCATAAGAGACTCTGGGAGTTCGTCTGCACTAAAATGATGTAACATCAACTTAAAAATGGAATCAACCCTGTTTTCTTCTAATTGGGTAAATGCAGGACATTACCTCTGATGCATACTAAGACCTCTCTTAATTATATATTGTCCATATCATTTTAATGCAGAGGCAAGTCAACCTAACCCTGAATTCCCTGTAGTTGGTTCACATATTTATAATGAAGGTAAAGGTAATTATGAGAGGGGTGTGAGACCACTCTATATGATTTGTTCAATGTTATGTTTTACTGAGTCCACTGCAGTATTTCTTCTTTACCACTAAGTAATCAAGTGACTCTTGTGATGAAGGATAATATACACCTGAATACACTTTATTTAAACATCATTAATAAAGCTCTCAGTTCACTGTGGAAGCTCTCTCTGTGCAATGGCCAGCAGGGAAACCTGCTGACTGTGTGAAGCTGGCTTTGTTAAACTAGCTAAACAAGGGCGAGCAGCATCTTGACAGTCTCTGTAGAGTCTCAGATGGCAGAATTTCGGGAAGAGGATGGGTAGCATTTGAGGGCTGTGGTTAGTCATAGGGTTATTTTAGGATGGAAGCTGGTAAGTGAGGTCTAGGAAATTTGTCACCTAGGAAAGTTGCATTCTTTTTTTTTAATTTTATTTAGTTATTTTTCAAGTACAGTTTTTTTTGTCTATATGGGATGGGAGAAATAGAAAGTTGCACTCTTATTTTTGGAATGTAAATCCAAGAGTTAATGTTAAATCAGTTTGTTTGTACTTTTATGTTGGAACACATGGTTTGAAAGCAGCTGTATTAAAACATTTAAGTTCATAGTTGTGTTGCCTATCTCAGAATTTTTTTTAACATTTTTTATTGATTACGCCATTACATTTGTTCTATTTCCCCCATCCATTCCCCTCCACCCTGCACACCCCTCCTCCACCATTCTCCCCCCTTTAGTTCATGAACATGTGTCTCAAGTTCTATAGACTCTATATTTCCCCTACTATTCTTACCCTCCCCCTATCTATTTTCTATCTAATGTCTATGCTACTTATTTTCTGTACTTTCTACCCTCTTCTCCTTCTCCCACTCCCCTGTTGCTAACCCTCCATGTGATCTTCATTTGTATGGTTCACTCTGATCTAGCTGTCCTCTTAGTTTGCTTTTGTTTTAGGTGTGGTTATTAATAACTGTGAGTTTGCTGTCCTTTAACTGTTCATCTTTTTTATCTTCTTTTTCTTAGGTAAGTCCCTTTAACATTTCATATAATAAGGGCTTGGTGATGATGAACTCCTTGAATTTGGTCTTATCTGAGAAGCACTTTATCTGTCCTTCTATTCTAAATGAAAGCTTTGCTGGATAGAGCAATCTTGGATGTGGGTCCTTGCCTTTCATGACTTGGAATACTTCTTTCCAGCCCCTTCTTGCCTGTAAGGTCTCTTTTGAGAAATCAGCTGACAGACTGCTGTGAACTCCTTTGTAGGTGACTGTCCCCTTATCTCTTGCTGCTTCTAGAATTCTCTCCTTCATTTTAATCTTGGCTAATATAATGATGATGTGCCTTGGTGTGTTCCTTCTTGGATCCAACTTCTTTGGGACTCTCTGAGCTTCTTGGATTTCCTGGAAGTCTATTTTCTTTGCCAGATTGGGGAAATTCTCCTTTATTATTTGTTCAAATAAGTGTTCCACTCGTGGGTGTTCCTCTTCCCCTTCTGGTACCCCTATAATTCAGATGTTGGAGTGTTTACAGATGTCCTGGAGGTTCCTAAGCCTCTCCTCATTTTTTTGATTTCTTGTTTCTTCATATTTTTTCTGTTTGGTCATTTTTTCCTTCCTTCTGGTCTGCTCCCTTGATTTGAGTCCTAGTGTCCTTCCCATTACTATTGGTTTCCTGTGCATTTCCCTTCATTTCAATTAGTTTAGCCTTCATATGTTCCTCTAATTTATGACTAAAATCAACCAGTTCTGTGAGCATCCTGATCACCAGTGTTTTGAACTGTGCATCTGAAAGTTTGGCTATTTCTTGGTTGCTTAGATTTATTGGCTCTGGGGCTCTGAGTTGTTCTTAAGCCATGTTTTGATCTGTTCATGCCTGTTAAGTAGGAGGAGAGGTGCCTTAGGTTTTTACCGGGGCTGGGCCACCCAGGTCACCAGTTTGTGACACTGTATGTGGGGGCAGGGTCAGAGAGGGAGCAATGGCGGTCCTCTTTGCTCGCCCAGTCCGCCTCACTGCTCGCCCCCGCCTGCTTATCCAAGCGCAAATGTGCAAGTCTGCAGCCCTCCGCCAGTCACTGGGGACTGGGGGATCTGTCTCAACGCTGGCCTCTTCACTGGTTTATTTGCGTGCAGATGCTTGACTGAGTACAGACAGCCAGCAGCGCCTCTTCCCTGGGTTTTGCCTATAGCTAGCCCACACCTGGAATCTGCGCCCTCGGCTGCCTGTGCACCACCAGGATCTTTTTTGCCCGACTGGCTCTGCTGCTGGTTTCACCCCTCTCACCGGTTTAGCTGAGTGGTCCATTGTTTCTGGACTCTGTATTTGCTTTTCTGTGTGGTTTGATTGTGTTTATTGCTGTTAAAACTTTATTGTTTTTAGATTGGGTTGTGCGAGGATGAAAAGTGTTCCCACCTATACCTCTATCTTGGTGGAACTCCCTATCTCAGAATATACATGTTTTCTGATTCATAGGATAGTTTCATAGGCTGTGGTTTTTGTTTTATTTCTTACAACAAGCAAGTGAACATCACAACAAAGTATAACATGTGTTTATTATTATTCTTTTAAAATTTAAGAAATTAATAAGTAATATATTTTAATTTTGCTTTTTCTAACCATCTTCAAAATCACATAACCTTATTGGGTACCTATATCTATGTACATATCTATGTTATAGAAATTATTCTTTTCTTTTAATACTATGTTTTAACTCTGAGAACTTATAGAACACTAACAATAAAATGCCTTTGAGAGTTTATGATTGTATTTGGGAACTATTTGTGTTCATTCTAAATAAGTGTTTAATTTTTTATATTTCATCTTGTTGAAAAAATTATGCTTCCCAACTACTAGAGCCTTATATGCTACTTATGTACCACTAAAATTGGATAAAGTTGTCGGAAATTCTATTTTATAAAATAGAGTAATGCTATTCTCAGGATGCTTACTTAAATGTGAAGAGATTTTCAGAACAAGAAAATTTGTGTAAGAGAACTCTCAAAAATAATGTGTAGTAACCAAGAATTGCTAAAGGCCATATGCTAATTCTTTATTTGAGGTAAAAACTATAATAAAAGCCTTTCCAAAAATAAATATTCTATGTAATACATCCTAATCTGAACACATGGCAAAAAAATAGACCTATCAAAAACCCCATACAAGGGACAGGATGTATTTGCCTTTTTGAAATGAAGTCATATCTGCTTTCACTGAAGCTTATTATTCATTAGATAATTGCCATGTTGGGTACAGTTTTACATTTCAAAATGCCTTTCATGAAATGTACATTTAAAGCACATTCTTCTTTTCCACTGGTCTCTGCCAACATTATTTAAAATTCAAATTCAGAAAATCTCCTTATTCTCCAACTCTTCCTCTTCAGTGACTTTGTTAAATTGTAATATCTACCAGGTACTACTGTGTCAGTATTTGGCTGACATAAGGTCATGAAATTCTCACCTGGAGACCTTGAGAGCTGGATGTTATTCTTGCCTCTGCTCTAGACATAGGCAACCTAGGCTCAGAGAGACCCACAGCAGGGCAGCCACACTCCCATCTGCGGAGGAGATCTGTACTGGACCGTTCCCCTCAGCCATGCTGCCTTAAGCTAAAGGAATTCATGTATAAATGCTGTTTTCTCTTTTTTGTCCCTTATGTTTAGTTCTAGATACTGTGGTCCTAAGTTTTTTTTTAAAAAAAACCTCATGAACAACCCCACAAAAACTTTTTGAATGAAATCGTCATAATTATTTGCTGTTGTTGGCTAAAATATTGTCATCAACAGAGATGCTATCAACTAATCCTGTGATTTTACTAAGTTCTATTTAAGTTATAAGGAGATAAAAATGATATTACAATGTGGACCATTAAACATCTTTCAGAAAATACTTCTTTCAAAGTTACTTTCTCAAATATATTCATTCTGAGGACCAAATAATCATGTGGCCTCTCAGATGACATGGGAGAGTCCATGTGTAATGACCAGGATATTTGCTTTGTTTTCTAAGACCTTGAAAGACCACATACCTGTTCTTCTCAACCTGTGTTTGTCCCTCCCCACTTTCTTCTCCAGGACTGCCCACCAGAAGCAGGTGATTTCCGAGCTCAACAATGCTCAGCTCATAATGATGTCAAGCACCATGACCAATTTTATGAATGGCTTCCTGTGTCTAATGACCCTGAGAACCCATGTTCCCTCAAGTGCCAGGCCAAAGGAACAACCCTGGTTGTTGAACTTGCACCAAAGGTCTTAGATGGGACTCGTTGCAACACAGACTCTTTGGATATGTGCATCAGTGGTTTATGCCAGGTAAGTAATGGCTTCTTTTCATTCTGTTTTTCCAAAAGGTCTTAGTGTCTTTCTATAAATAACTTTTCTATCATTCTGCTCTCTGAATCACTCAGTGCTGCTTTTTATTGTGCTTATAAATAATGACAGATTCTAGAATTGAGGTTTAATTTCAGTTAAAGCTACAAGTGTTGTATTTTGTGTTGGAGAAAAATAGGCTAGACTTTTTTTTTCCTTTCCTTGAGTCTCATCAAATACCGAAGAATTAAAATCCTTGAATATTGTGTATCATTTTTTAACTATACTCTGAAATTATCTCTACCTTGGTTGTCCCTGAAATGTGTTTTATGTCTGTGTGTATGTGCATTCAGAAGCATCTATTTTCATTTACTTAGAACTTTCATTTACTTTGAGTCAGATGAGGTTGACTCTAAAATCACACTGTAGAGAAACTTGTTTCTTTATCATATCTGTAATTTTGTTGAAAGTTCATACAGACTGTCTGAATGACATGGCAGTGTCAGCGAGATCAGATTCCAGCCAGTAAACCTTTAAAATAGGACAGCAAAAAGTATGATTTCTGATAACTATTATTGTCTACTTTGGGAAGGGAGTTAGTACATTTGCCATCTTGATTTTAAATTCTATTTTTTATTGTTGACACCTTTTCAGGTGGCCCCCATTTTATACCCCCTTTGCTCACCCCCTGCCAGCCCCACCCCAGTCTTTACCATAGTATTGTCTGTGTCTATGGGCTATGCATATATATTCTTTCTCTAATAGTCTTCACCTTCTTTTATTTAGTACCCTACCCCCTACCCTCTGAGCTCTGAAGTCTGTTCCATGTATACAATCCTCTAATTCTATTTTGTTTTTCAATTTATCTTTTTTTATAATGTATTTTATTGATTATACCATTAAAGTCATCCCCTCTTCCCCCCTTCATTCCCCTCCAACCTGCACACATCCTTCCACCCACATCCCCCCTTTACTTAATGTCCATGGGTCATAAGTTCTTTAGCTTCTACATTTTCCATACTACTCTTGCCCTTCCCCTGTCTATTTTCTCCCCACTGTCTATGCTACTTATTCTCTGTACCTTCTCCCCGCCTCTCCTCCTCCCACTCCCCTGTTGCTAACCCTCCATGTGATCCCCATTTCTGTGGCTTTGCTCCTGATCTAGCTGTCCTCTTAGTTAGTTTTTGTTTTAGGTGTGGTTGTTAATAACTGTGAGTTTGCTGTCCTTTCACTGTTCATATTTTTATCTTCTTTTTCTTAGATAAGTACCTTTAACATTTCATATAGTAAGGGCTTGGTGATGAGGAACTCCTTGAACTTGACCTTATCTGAGAAGCACTTTATCTGCCCTTCCATTCTAAATGAAAGCTTCTCTGGATAGAGCAATCTTGGATGTAGGTCCTTGCATTTCATGACTTGGAATACTTCTTTCCGGCCCCATCTTGCCTGTAAGGTCTCTTTTGAGAAATCAGCTGACAGACTGCTGTGAACTCCTTTGTAGGTGACTGTCCCCTTATCTCTTGCTGCTTCTAGGATTCTTTCCTTCATTTTAATCTTGGCTAATCTAATTATGATGTACCTTGGTGTGTTTCTTCTTGGGTTCAACTTGTTTGGGACTCTCTGAGCTTCCTGGACTTCCTGGAAGTCTATTTTCTTTGCCAGATTGGGGAAATTCTCCTTTATTATTTGTTCAAATAAGTTTTCCACTTGTTTCTTTTCCTCTTTCTCCTCCTGGTATACCTATAATTCAGATGTTGAAACATTTAAAGATGTCCCGGAGGTTCCTAAGCCTCTCCTCATTTTTTTGAATTCTTGTCTCTTCCTTCTTGTTTCTTTCTTACTTCTGGTCCACTCCATTGATTTGAGTCCCAGTTTTCTTTCCATTGCTATTGTTTCCCTGTGCATTTTCCTTCATTTCACTTAGCATAGCCTTTGTTTTTTCATCTGATTTGCAACCAAAATCAACCAGTTCCATGGGCATGCTGATCACAAGTGTTTTGAACTGTGCATCTGATATGTTGGTTATCTCTTGGTCACTTAAATATACTGGCTCTGGGGTTTTGATCTATTCTTTCATTTGGCCTTTTTTTTTTTTGGTCTTGTCGAGCCTCTTATTTAGTGATGGGCGGAGCCTTAGGTGTTCACCAGGGCAGGGCAACCCAGTGGCTGGTTTGTGATGCTGTATGTGGGAGCAGGGTCAGAGGGAAGAATGGCACTTGTTTCACTCTCTCTTGGATTTCAGTCCCCTCTGCTGCTCCCCACAAGCAAATTGGACCCTTCTGAATCTGGTTCTCTACCAGGTGGGCTTGTGTATGTTCTAGGACCTTGTGGATCTCTCCAGTGAATTCTCCTGTGAGGCTAGGAGTCTCTGCCTGCACTTTTTCAATCAGTGCTTTTAGGCTTTATTTCCCAGCATGGGAGCCCTGGGTTGCCTGGTCTGTCTCACTGCCTGTTTTTGCCTAGTTTATCTGCACGAGAATATATGGCCGTGGTCAGCCCTGGGCTGCGTATACTCTGGGTCTGGCAACCACCACTTTTACCTGCTGCAACCCCTCTCCACCAGCTGCCAACTCCATCCCTCTTACCAGTCTGGTTGAATGGTTGTCAGACTTTCGTACAGTTCAATTCTCTGTCTATTATGGTTGTGTTTTTGTTCCTATATTTTTGTTGTCCTTAATTTTGGTTATGTCAGGAGGCACAGTATTCCCACCTATGCCTCCATCTTGGCCAGAAGTCTGTTTGTCAATTTATCTTGCTCATTAGATTCCACATATAAGTGAGATCATAGGGCATTTTTCTTTCTCTGACTGGCTTATTTCCATTAGGATGACCAGCATAGGTTTTGAAGCAAGCAGTTGCTATAATTTCCTGTGTGCTATATCTCCATATATTTTTATATCTCATAAAGTAGACATTTTAAGAATTTTTGCATCTCCTTCACAAGAAAACATTGGTGGGAATTTATCTTCCTTCAGAATCTCTAATATCACAACTAACAATATAAAAATGAACATAAAATTAAAATAAAACAATACAAAAATTAACATGTCTCAGTATTTTTCCAATTCACATGTTTATTTAAAACAAATCTGTATTCAGATATAAAAGAAATAACTGTAGTGTGAAGTACTACAAGAGATGTGATATGTCCTGAAAGTTTTTATGTCAAGAGGGAGGAGACATTCTCAACCTTCATGAAGTCTAGAATCATGAGACAGGGAAATTTTGGCATGTCCAAGCACTTCTCAGTTAGGAGGATGGGATGATATTTACATATCTGAAGTTTTCTTTACATATAAAATATGTGAATTTCAGATATAAATTTGAATTTAGAACCTTACTATTTTTTTATTTAATCTTTTTTTAGCATTTCTTTATTTTTCAGTTAGAAAATTAGAACATATTTGTTTTTTTTTAAAGGTAACAAATCCAAAATTTTAATAAAACTTGGCAATTAAAAATACTGAAATAGCTCTTTATTGTATTTTTCCATTACCATTTAGTCCCCTTATACTCCTCTTCCTGCAGCAATCACCACACTGTTGTCCATGTCCATGAGTCCTTTTTCCTTACTATTTCAAAACTAAGAAGGCCTTAGAGATGATCCAATCTAAAAGCAATATATTTGAACATTATTTGTGACATTTGGTATTTGCTTCCTTCTGTAGGACTCTCAGTGGCATTGAAATGAAATCATGGAGTCTTTAAAAGTTTTGGGCATCATAGAAAATTTAAAAACAAATAGATACAGAAAAGGTAGTATGTTGTAGGGAATGGCAAATAAAATAATAATAATTCTTTATGCATGTATACTGTTTGAATGAAGCAAGACAGAGTTCCTTTTTATGAAGAAAATGAGGACAGAGAAGTTGTATGATTTTTCTGGAAGTTATATGGTTGGGTGTGGCAGAAATGGGACTAAATTCCAGGTATCTTGATATCTACTTTAAAGTGATTTGTACTATATGTTACACTGAGACGAAGGAACCAAAACAAACAAGACAGGTCTGCAAACTAGGTTTCATTTGTTTCTGTTGTGTGGCAGTTCAACATGGCCTGTTTTTTTCCCTTGTCCAATCCTGCCAGCTGGCCTCCTGTACCTTGGCAACTAAAAGGAAATCCTATATCAGCAGTGAAAGAATAAATTATATATATATATATTAAATATGAAATGACAGTGCTGGATTTTTGGTTATAAGTACAAGCATACCTCCTTAAGTTACATTGTTATGTGTGACTTGTGAGATTTAGTGGCCAATGTAAACTCTATAATATCTGTAAAGAGTTGTGGCCTTTTGTACATAGAAATTGTATGTGGTTATTATTATCTTCATTTATCTGTCTTATTAGAGGCAACAGTATGGTAAAAAAGATGAAAAGCTCAGATTTGACTTGGTCACTGACAAGCAGTTGGGCTGGAGAGCAGGGTACCCCCAAGCATACAGTAACAAGAGTGGGTTCATGAGAAAATCATGGAAGCTTGAATGGTACACAGGACTCTCATAAAGTGAGTGGCTGGGAAAAAGTTTTGGGGGAGAAGACATAATCATAGGTCTGCTATAGAAAAATTAATATAGGAGACTTCCGTCAAGATGGAGGCGTAGGTGGGAATACTTTGCGTCCTCACATAACCAAATCTAAAAACAATAAAGTTTTAACAATAATAAACGCAACCAAACCACACAGAAAATTGAATACGGAGTCCGAAAACAACAAACCGCTCAGCTAAACCGGTGAGAGGGGTGAAGCCAGCAGCAGAGCGGGTGGGGCAAAAAAGATTCTCTGACCTGGGCGGTGCACAGGCAGCTGAGGGCGAGGTTCCCAGGTGTGGGCTAGCTATAGGCGGAACCCAGGGAAGAGGCGCTGCTGGCTGTCTGCAGTCGGTCGCGCATTTGCAAGAAGATAAACCAGCGCTTGCTCAGGCAAGCGTTGAGACAGATCACGTGGGTCCTGGCAGCCGGCCCAGGGTGGTGGGCTGGCACATTTGCACTTGGATAAGCAGGTGGGGGCGAGCAGTGAGGCAGACTGGGCAAGCAGAGAGGACCACATTGCTCCCTCTCTGACCATGCCCCCACATACAGCATTACAACACAGTGACCAGGGTGGCCCCACCCTGGTGAACAACCAAGGCTCCACTCCTCATACATAACAGGCACAAACAGATCAAAACACGGCTCAAGAACAACTCAGAGCCCCAGAGCCGATAAATCTAAATGATGAAGAAATAGCCAAACTTTCAGATGCACAGTTCAAAACACTGGTGATCAGGATGCTCACAGAACTGGTTGATTTTAGTCACAAATTAGAGGAACATATGAAGGCTAAACTAATTGAAATGAATGGAAATGCACAGGAAACCAATAGTAATGGAAAGGAAACTGGGACTCAAATCAAGGGAGCAGACCAGAAGGAAGGAAAAAATGACCAAACAAAAATATGAAGAAACAAGAATTAAAAAAAAATGAGGAGAGGCTTAGGAACCTCCAGGACATCTTTAAACGCTCCAATATTCAAATTATAGGGGTACCAGGAGGGGAAGAGGAACAGTTACAAATGGAAACCTTATTTGTACAAATAATAAAGGAGAACTTCCTCAATCTGGCAAAGGAAATAGACTTCCAGGAAATCCAGGAAGCTCAGAGAGTCCCAAAGAAGTTGGACCCAAGGAGGAACACACCAAGGCTCATCATCATTACATTAGCCAAGATTAAAATGAAGGAGAGAATTCTAGAAGCAGCAAGAGCTAAGGGGACAGTCACCTACAAAGGAGTTCCCATCACTGTCAGATTTCTCAAAAGAGACCTTACAGGCAAGAAGGGGCTGGAAAGAGGTATTCCAAGTCATGAAAACCAGAGACCTACAACCAAGATTGCTCTATCCAGCAAAGCTTTCATTTAGAATGGAAGGACAGATAAAGTGCTTCTCAGATAATATCAAATTCAAGGAGTTCATCATCACCAAGTGCTTATTATATGAAATGTTAAAGGGACTTACCTAAGTAAAAGAAGATAAAAAAGATGAACAGTGAAAGGACAGCAAACTCACAGTTATTAAGAACCACACCTAAAACAAAAGCAAACTAAGAGGACAGCTAGATCAGAGTGAACCATAGAAATGAAGATCATGTAGAGGGTTAGCAACAGGGGAGTGGAAAAGGAGAAGGGGTGAGAAGGTACAGAAAATAAGTAGCATAGATGGTAGGTAGAAAATAGATGGGGGGAGGGTAAGAATAGTAGGGGAAATACAGAATCTAAAGAACTTGAAACACGTGTTCATGAACTAAAGGGGGGGATGGTGGGGGAGGGGTGTGCGGGGTGGAGGGGAACGGATGGGGGAAAATAGAACAAATGTAATGGCATAATCAATAAAAGAAAAAAAAATTAATATAGCTGCATTTACAGGATGCCTGCATTTATAGGATGTCTGGAGACAAAGGGACCAGTGAGAAGGCTCTCAGAGCAGCCAAGGTGGAGGCAACCATGTGCCCTGGCCAGGCAGGGACAGCAAGAGCAGAAAGGAAACTAGGTCTGGAGCCAGGGGAGAGTTTTTGTTTTGATTATAACTGAGGCAGAGGGTAGGAAGCAATCAATAAAATTAATCATGCTCAGGGGATCAAAAACAACCTTTTAATATGAATGGATAATGGGTATAAGTTTTAATCCTTGCTCCTATTACCATAATAGCCTTGTGTTTTCCTGATTAAAACCTACTTGAATTTTATAAAACAATGGAAGGAACAGAAAATAGCAAGATGAGAGTGGAATGAAGGTGGACTACTTCAGTACAACTTTTTCAGAAGGACAAGAGTGAAGTCAGTCACCAAAAGAAGAGCACTCACTACTACCCTGAAAGGGTTTAAATGCATACATTTTATTCTTAGAAAACTGTCTATGTTTAAGTTTTATCTGTATATTAGCAATTAGTATGTTCCATCTTTGGTAAAAATATTAAGAAAAAGCCATATTTTCATATTCTTAAACTGCCAAAGAAATCTTCATGCTAGCTTAAATGTGCTATTTTAATGAATAGCTTTTCCTAGTTTCCTGAAAAAAACTCCCTGTCCTATTTTTTTATCTTTTCCATTTCTACTCCATTGTTGGGGATTCTTAGCTTTTTTTTTCTGGCTTTATTTTAGTCATCTTATAATTTTTTTGTACGTTGCATTCTATATTTTTGAAGGAGTATATAACACAATTTTTTATAATTAGCAAGTGGCTGAACACAGTCATCAGTCAGCACAGATGAAGCTTATGGGAAGTGTACAGCTGGTCTGTTGGCTTGTGATAGCGGCACGTGAAGAGTGCCATGGTAGACTGCAATGCATGCATAATAACACACAGACCAAAATCTGGAAGCAGATATCTCTGAGTGTTATGTGTACTTCAGGGGCATTAGGTATCATACATTTCTGCATTTGAATATTGCTTCAAATATTTTTGAGGCTAAGCAGATAAAATCATACACTATAAAGAAGCAAATGTTTAGCTTTGGACATAGTCTGACCTTGATAGAAAATGACAGCATAATTATAGAGATCTGTTAGTTATAAGTACCAATTATTTCAATATACATGTTTAATACTCGACTAAGAACCACTATTTCAAAAATGGGCTTTTAACTCAACCAAAACTATGGAGCCCTAGACTTTCAAGCCAGGAGAGACTTTAGCAATAAATGGACACAGCTATTTCACAGAGGAAGTAATTGAGACCTGGAGGCCATCCCAGGGTCACAAATGAGTGTATTATCTGTATTTGTTGTGAAGGTGCTTCAGGAACATTCTAGACTCATCGCTATTTATAATATAGACCTTATTATTATTCAGTAATATTAGAGAATCATATTAGGCAGTAAAATAGGTTCCATTGTTTATTCACATAAAACATCATATTAGTTTCAGGTATACAACATAATGATTCCATATCTGTATATGTTGCATAATGACCACTATATCTAGTTAATTCATCACCACACATAGAAAATTTTTCTCTTGTGATGGGAACTTTGAAGATATACTCCCTTAGCAACTTTTAAAGTACAATAAAGTATTGTTAACTATAATCATCATTCTATACATTACATCCCCAGAACTTGTTTTATAACTGGAAGTTTGTAATTTCATGCCACCTTCACTCATCTTCCCCACTCCACCCACCACCACTCCCCACCTGTATCAACCTCCACATGGCTTTCACAGTGACATTGATTTACATTCCACAAACAGTGCACAAATGTTCCCTTTTCTCCACATCCTTGCCAACACTTCTTATCATTTTATTCATAGCCATTCTGACACAATAAGGTGATTGACATCTCACTGTAGTTTTGACTTGCATTTCCCTCATGATTAGTGATGTCAGGCATCTTTCATGTATATTTTCCATTTGCATGTCTTCTTTGGAAATATGTCCAATTAGGTTGTTTTCTTTGCTATTGAATTATATGAATTCCCCATATATTTTGAATATTAACCCCTTATCAAATATATGATCTACAGATATGTTCTCCTATTCTGTAGGTTGCCTTTTCACTTTGTTGATGTTTTCCTTTGGTGTCAAATCCAAAAAATCATCACCAAGACCAACATCAAGGAGATTTCCCTCTATATTTTCTTCCATGAGTTTAATGGTTTTAAGTCTCACATTTAACTCTTTAATCCATTTTGGGTTTATTCTTGTATATAGTGTAAGATACAGGTCCAGTATAATTCTTTTGCATGTGGCTGTCCAGTTTCCAACCCCATTTATTGAAGAGACTGTCCTCTCTGCATTTTATATTCTTGGCTTCTTTGTTGTAAATTACAGTAATTGACTGTATTCATGTGGGCTTATTTCTGGGCTCTCTGTTCTGTTTTTATGCCAGTAACATACATTGTATTACTGTTGCTTTGTAATATGGCTTGGAATCAGGGAGGGTGGTACCTTGAGTTTTGTTCTTCTTTCTTAAGATTGCTTTGGCTCTTCAGGATTTTTTCTGGTTCCATACAAATTTTATGATTGCTTGTTCTATTTTTGTGCAAAATTCTACTGGAATTTTGATAGGGATTGCATTAAATCTATGGATCACTTTGTGTAGTGTAAACATTTTAACAATATTAATTCTTTCAATCCACAAGTGCAAAAATATCTCTCCATCACTGTGTGCTTTCTTCAGATACTTTTAGGAAGGCCTTATGGTTTTCTGTGTACAGGTTTTTTATCTCCTTGGGTATTTCTGGGTATTTTATTCTTTTTAATGCAACTGTGTAATAAATGAGATTGTTTTCTTAATCTGTCTGATAGTTTGTTATTAGCTATAGAAATACAGAACATTTTTCTATATTGATTTTGTATTCTGCAACTCTATTGAATTTATTAGTTCTAATAGTTTTTTGTTGGAGTCTTTAATGTTTTCTATGTATAATATGGTATCTACAAATAATGATAGTTTTACTTCTTTCTTTTAGATTTGGATACCTTTTATTTCTTTTTCTTGCCTAATTGATTAGGGTAGAACTTCCAATAATGTGTTGAATAAAGGAGGCAAGACCATGCATCCTTGTCCAGCTCCTGATATTAGCAGAAGTGCTTTCAGCTCTTCACTACTAAGTATGACATTAGCTGTGGGATTGTCATAGATGGCCTTTATTGTGTTGAGGTATGTTCCCTCTTTACCCACGTGGTTGAACATTTTTATCATAAATGAATGCTAAATTTTATAAATGCTTTATCTGCATCTATTGAGATGATCATATGATTTTTTTTTAAGATTTTATTTATTTAGAGGGGAAGGGAAGGAGAGAGGGAGAGAAACATCAATGTATGGTTGCTTCTCATGCGTTCCCTGCTGGGAACTGGCCTGCAGGGAACTGGCCTGCAACCCAGGCATGTGCCCTGACTGGGAATCGAACCGCAATTGTCTGGTTTGCAAGCCTGCGCTCAATCCACTGAGCTACACCAGCCAGGGCAAGATGATCATATGATTTTTATCTTTCATTTTGTTAATGTGGTGTAGCACATTGACTGATTTGTGGATATTGAACCATCTCTGCATATCTGGAATAAATTCAGCTCGATCAAGGTGTATGATTCTTTCAGTGTATTGTTAAATTCAGTTTACTATTTTATTGAGCATTTTTGCATCTGTTCATCAGAGGTATTGGCCCATAATTTTCTTTTCTTATAGCATTTTTGTCTGGTTTGGCTATCAGGGTAACTTTGTCTTGTAGAATGAGTTTGGAAGTATTCCCTTCTTAACTCTTTTATGGAAGAGTTGGAAAAAGTAGGTATTAATTCTCCTTTAAAAGTCTGTAGAATTCACTAGTGAAACTTTCTGGCCCTGGACTTTTGTTTACTGAGACAAAATAGCTTCCAATTTTCGATGACTACCATATCTAGGCCCTTTACATGTACTTTTTCTAATGCTTACAACTCATTAGGCAGCATTAGCCTCACTTCGCAGATGACGAACTGAGGCTTGGGCAGATTATAAGACTTGCTTAGAGATGCCCAGTTATGTGTGACTTCAAAGCTTTTATTTCTTCTAGTGAGTCTGGGTGGACAGAAGCAGGTACTGTTTGGTGTTGAGCAGTGGTCTTCAAACATGTCTGCATACCAGAATCATCTGGAGAATTCTCAAAAGATAAAACTCTTGTCCCTCAGCCCCCAGATATCAGATTTATTAGTTCTGTGTTTTGAGAACACTCTCCTTATGATTATGAACCACTTATGCATTAAAAGGCAGATAGTATCTGAAGTCAAATGACACATATTGGAATCTAGCCGCTCTTTAATGATCTGTACTCTTGAGCAAATTACTTAACCATCCTAAATTCCGTTTTTCAACCTGTGAAAAATGAGTTTGCCTCATAAACTATAGAGCAGGAAGAGAGAAAATCATATGAAAATGCTTAAGAAACTGTAAAGTGCTGTGGTCATGTAAAAAAAAAAGCCTGAACATTTGGACTTCCAAATATATATTAAAGTAGTGGTTCCCTGTGTGGGATTTCATAACCCTGTAACAATTCAAAAAAGTTTATGGAATGAGCTAAAGTAACCAATCTATTCTGCTAAGTAAGGACATTGAAATTTATTTTAAAAACCTGCTGCCATGGACTTTTACCATGATCATTTTGTTACTGAAATATTAACAAGAAAGAAGTAAAAACCTGATTTTAGGAATAAAGGACAATTCTCTAAACTGGATTCAGCTTGCTTAATGAGAATGTTGCTACCCTGTACTTATCTTACTTTTTTTTCTCCAGAGTATAGAGATTGTCACCACTAGCGTTTCACAGACCAGCATATCTGGTCCAGCCACGAGGAATGTTGCTGCTTTAGGTTGTGCCATTTCCCCCAGGATCTTACAGCTAGTTGATGACAGACTAGAGGTCAGAGGATGTCAATGTTTATCCACCTTTTCTAACTATGCCTCCTACGTTATTTCTTTGCCATCACCCATGGGACAATATTTTTGCCCAGACTTAACTCTGCCATTTATATGTGAAAACAAAAGGTTTGGTGAATATATCTTTTCCTACAACATTCTGTCTCTTCTCTCCCTCTTGGAATCTGATCATTGTCCCCAGAGGGTACTGTATCTCTCCCCACCTTTGGTAACTCAGACTAAATGGGGATTTTTACTTGTTCATTATTATATAGCCTAGGTGAGGCTGGTGACAAGGCTGGTGACTAGGAAGGCAGTTTGTCACAGTAGGACTAGTTAGGAGCAAAAGCTTTGGAGTCCTGCTACTCATTGGAATCCAAAGTTCACCACTCATTGACATGTGACTTGAAGCAAGTCCCTAAACCTCAGCTTCCTCATCTGAAAAATGAGGTTAATATTTTTAACTACATGATAGGATTGATGTGATGATTAAATTAAGTAATCAAATGCATTAAAGTGCTTACTAGCTTTACTAGTGCATACTACTAGTAATACCCAAATTACTGCTTTTCTTTGGCTTTTTCTCTTCATGGCCTTTTTGAGTATGTGACTCAATGTGGTTATACATTCAAAAGGGGATACTGACTTCTCAATGAATGAACAGCCCTTCTGTTAATTTCCTATTGAAACCTTCTTTTGCTAATAGCTCCATGATGTACCATTATTAACCCTTGATCCAGGGTAGTGAATTGCATCCTGTAGAGTTAATGAGCCATCACAAGTAGGATCAGCTCTATTAGTACTGCTGTTATTCATTTATTCTGATTATCCAAATTGCCCCATTTATATTTGTTGTAAAGCACAAAGCTGGTTTCTGTTTTAAATATATATAAAAAGAGTAGCATAAATTTACAGGTAGAACATGTGCTGCTGATAAAAGTAATTCTGAGGTTATTTTGAAGTCAAATACAGAAAAGTGTGTTTTATTTTTATACTTAATGCAATTCGTCAGTTGATACATTAAATGTTGATGAAAAAGACCAAGAACAATTATAAACCACATCTTTTGTAACGAATCTACATATTTATAACAATACTTACCGCTATTTCAGAAAATAAGACATTTCAAAAAGGAAAAAGAGTCTTCCTTTCTAGTAATTCTTTACATATTATTGTTTTAAATGAATAATACAATAAAAAATAGGCAACAAATTGCATCATGGAGTTTTTATATTAATTCCGCAGCAACATTAAAATGAACCATACTTCTAACAAAGAAGGTCTTTCCATTTTTAATAATTCTTGTGGTGAGTAGTTTGAAATGAACTGAATGGAATAATTATTTCTCCATCTCTGCCTGTGACCTAAGTCACTGGTATCAAATATCTCCCAGCGATTCTAAAGGTGGTGATGTCAGAAACAAGGAGTCAGCCATTTTTCCTTCTGTGTTTTGTAATCTAACTGCACATGGAAGCATATGTTGCTTATAAGATTTAGTGCACAATCTTTTCTTTCTTTTTTCCATGATAAAGTAAAGATGAAATAAAGTATTAATACTTTATAGTTGAATTTTGGCAAATTACTTAGTCTCTAAACATTGTTTATTTGTTCTTTCTGCTGTGTATTGGGTACCGAGGATACTAAGTTGAATAGGATCCCTCAGGGATGATACATTTACTAGCATCATTGTCAAAAATTCATTCATTCATGCACTTAACAAATATTTACTTAGCTATTAGCAGTGGTGTACTAAATACCGAAAATACATGAATGGACAGAAAAATGCACAGTGCTTACCCTCCCAGAACTTACACTCTGATGAAAGATAGGACAAGTATACAGGAAAGTATACTATCTTCACTGTGCTACATTCCTGTCACCTGAAACAATAAAGTATACACTGTAGTCACTATGCTATATTCTCCTTACTGTAAACAGAGTGCTTTTTCTAAAATACAGATTTACTTTATTTTTACCTGCTTGAATCATTCCAACTGCAGTCTTTTTTTTTTTCAGGGTAAAAAAAGCCCAAATTACTTTACATGGTGATTTCTTTACTGGATAGGTTTAAAACAAGAAAAATGTATTCTCCCACAGTTCCAGAGGATAGATGTCCAAAACCAATGTGCCATCAGAGCCACGCTTCCACCGAGGCTCCTGGTACAAACTTTCTTTGCCTCTTTTTAGCTTCTAGTTGGAGGAATCAGTCCCTGCTTTCACCCTCACATGACCAGCTTCCCTCTGTGTCTGTGTGTCTCTATGTCTTAACATGACATTTTCCTCCCAGTGTCTCTTCTCTTCTTACAAAAACAACAGGGATACTGGATTGGAGCCCGTTCTAATTGAGTATGACCTCATCTTAACTTGATTATGTCTACAAAGACCCTTCCAAATAAGATCACATTCACAGGCAGGTACAGTGGGTTAGAACTTTAGTGTATCTTTTTGGGAGACATGATTCAACCCACAATAAGCATATATTCCTGTTTATTTGCAAATAGTACAAATATGTATATTTGTACTATTTGTACTATAGATACACACACACACACATATGTGTATAAATATATTTTTGAGTTGTGTGTGGGAGTCACTGTGGAAGAAATTTAGACTGGTAAATCATAGGACTGTTGAACTACGACGTGGGATCAAAAATGTTCAGAGGAAGAGAGAGCTGGAGAAACCTAATTGTGCCTGGATTTGAAGAGAGAGAGTGAAGAGATGGCAGGTTAAAGAGGCTGTCAGGGCCCATGTCATGAGAAGACATGTAAGTTATATTAAGAGTGTTGGGGACTTGGAATATTGAGGGCAAAAAAGTGCTGTTGAAGAAATTCAAGCAGATGAACGATGTTAAGATACTTAATTTAGAAAAGTACTGTGCAATGAGGGCAATGGATTGGAAAGGGCAAAACTGGGAGTGGAATGAAAAGAAGAGATTTGCAAACAAACCAAGGTACGGAATCCGTGGATTTGGTTATTGCTTAAATGTAGTAGGAGAGAAAAATTGAAAGGTAAAAATGATGCCCAGGTTTCTCATTTAAGCAAAGTATGGTGCTACCATTCCTTGGGATGCAGAACATAGGCAAAGGGTCTGACTCTGGATTGGGGGAATGGTGAGGGATGAGAAGATAATGTATGTACAGTGTACTGCCAACCACCACTCAGTGAGTTTGTATCCTTTCTTCCTCATTATATCTGTCTTCTCAATTGAAAGGTGTGTTTCCAGTAAATTCGTGTAGTCACAGGCCGACTTATGTATGATTAATATTTGTCAATTTAATCTTTTCTAAGACCATGTTCCTGTTAGATAACAAGCCAACTGAAATGTTTTTTTCTTTTAGGAAAAAACTGTATAGTTTTAAAATCTTTGAGCTCCTCTCTCTCTTTGAAATAGCTAAGAGATCTAGAAAGTGACATTCCATGAGGACTCTTCCCCCCACCTTTTTGCTCAGACTGAAACACTGGAATGTTTATTTTTATTTCCTTCTCTGCTTTTCAGTGGGAGAACTTTTTTTCTATACTTCTCGTAGAAAAACTTTTTTGAAACTTATATATATATATATGTTTCTATATATATATATATTAAAGTAATCATGGGTTGGGATGGACAAAATCATTGATTTTATTTTCCCAAAGAAATTCAGTAAAGTGTATAAAGGCAGAGTGAATCTAATTTAGAAATTTTTATGAATTTTATTAGTTTTCATGCTGCATAGTTTGCAGAAGGCACTATGCATATTATCATGTGCTTCTTGTGCCAATCCTTTGGGGTATCTTTATCATTTGCACTTTATAAATGAGGAGACGGAGGCTCACAGAAGGTCCTGCAACTAGAGAAAGGCACACTACCATTCAAATCCTATAATGTTTATTATATGTCACCCTTTCCTCTGGGAAAAATATGTTAATAATGAAGCATGAGTATCAGTAAGCACAACACCTCTTTGTTAATACAAGTATGAATAGTTAATAAAACTAGAAGTAGCTCAGGAAAGGAACTCTGTGGCCTAAGATTTTCACATTTGATTAAATGAAAGCTCTAGCAAGATCCAACAACTTTCTTGATTTACTCTATGATTTCTTATCTGATGAATGATTCTGTAGGCCATTTGTTTGGAGAAATACTGAATGTGCTAATTTTACTTAATTATCTTTAAGAATGTTTGACATTGTTAGTAACTACAAACTTTGAGATCACCTAAACCACCCTTACTTCTGATACTAACTTCAAGTTCAAGATCTCCAAGGTTTCTCAGGTTTGATAACTCACTAGAAGGACACACTATTATACTCACAGTTACAGTTTACTGCAGCAAAAAGATACTAATTAAAATCAGCCAAAAGAAGGTGCATAGATTAGGGTCCAGGAGAATTCAAGTGCAGATCTTCCAGCTGTCCTCTACCTGTAGAGTTGTGTGGATTGCACTTAACTTTTCCCAGAAGCAATGTGTGAAAACATACATGGAGTATTGCTAACCAGGGAAACTCATCCATGTCTTGGCATCCAGAGTTTTTACTGAGGCTCAGTCACATAGGCATATTTGATTACCTGCAGGGCTGACCTTAGTGTCCATCCTCCCTAAAGATTGTGGCCCAAAGACTTCAGCATAAATCATATTGTTAGTAGACTATCGGACATGGCCTAAGGCCCTCAGACAAACAAAGACACTCTTATTGGTCAGGAAATTATTTACAAGGGCTCAGAGTTA
Source organism: Artibeus jamaicensis (assembly GCF_021234435.1). Classification (NCBI taxonomy): domain Eukaryota; kingdom Metazoa; phylum Chordata; class Mammalia; order Chiroptera; family Phyllostomidae; genus Artibeus; species Artibeus jamaicensis. Next base: position 55,248,517 of record NW_026522030.1, read on the forward strand.
CCTCCCAGGAGTCAAGGGCAAAGGCCAGACATGTCTTTGAGCAAAGTTTACCCTTCACTGCACAGTGACTTTTGGGGGCTTCTTATTCACTCAACAAATATTGAATACTTACTATTGGTCATTAGAATATCCTGTGGGGTATATAGCAGTGAACAGGACTCAAGTCGTTCCCTCAAAGAGCATCATAACTGAAGAAAAAAGATGCTCAATTTTTTCCTCATTTACTATTTCTAACTTTGGAGAATCACCTTATTATCTGAGAGGACTGCATGAGAATGGCTGCAACAATAACACCAAATAGTCATTCTGTGTGTGTCTGTGTGTGTATGTGCCTGTCTGTCTGTCTGTTTGTCCATCTCTTCTTAAAATGTGCATAATGCTGCAGCTGCTTTGGAAAATAGTCTGGTAGTTTCCCAAAATGCTCAACATAGTTAACCTATGTACCAGCAATTCCACTCCTGGGTTTATACCCAAGAGAAATGAAAGCATATGGTCCCACCCTCCCCAAAAAAACTTGTGTTCAGGCATTAATGTTTGGATATTCATAACAGCCAAAAGGCAGAAACGACCCAAATGTCTATCAACTGATAAATGGATAAATAAAATGTGGGCTATCCATACTACGAAATATTATCCCACAATAAAAAGGGATGAAGAACTGATACATGAATGAATCTCTAAAAGAATATGCCAAGGGAGAGAGGCCAGTCACAAAAGGCCACATATTCTATTATTTCATTTTTATAAAATGTCCAGAATAGGCAATTTTCTAGGGACAAAAAGTAAGGGAATAACCATTCCCTTACTGGGAATGGTTGCCCAGGGCTGGGGGTTAGAGTGGAATGGGAAGTGACTGCTAATGAGCATGAGGTTTATTCTGAGGCTGACAAAGATGTTCTAAACAGATTTTGGCGATGATCTCACAATTCTATTAATATACTAAAATCAATGAATTATCTACTTTAAATGGACATATTTTATAGGATATGAATTATCTCAAGGAAATTGTTTTTTGAATGAAGTACAAAGTCTCTGTACTAAATCTGAAGACTGTTTTAGCAGACTGTTTTAGAGTACTCTGAGAATACTCTTTGACAAAGTTACTGTGACTGACCCACTGGTTTAGGTGAGTGTCCTCTTTATTCACTATATTCAAATAACTCATTTCCGACCCTAAATATTTGTGTGTATTAAAAGTGATTTAGAAACCAATACACAACAAATCTTTACTGAATATATGCGGAATGAATGGATAATGATAACAGAAGTTGAACATCTTTTTTTAAGGGAAATAAGTTTGAATTTGAGAGGTTTTTTTCCCTACTATATTAAATTCTCAAAGCATTATTTATTTAGCTACATTATATATTAACTCTGTACTTAATTCATTGAGTGATTTCACAGAAGACTGTTTTGAAACGGAGAAGGGAATTTGAAGTCTTACAGTTGAATCCTTTCATTTTACATTTGAGATATTTGAGGCCTAGATAGTTTCAGTCAGATTTTAAAATAGGGTTGCCACATGGTTCTGAATTAGACTCCATGGGGATATGAAAGTCAATGTGATGATCCCTGTCTTCCAGAAGCTTATGGTCTTAGTGAGATGAGGCTCAGACACAAATAACTGCGTATAATCAGCAGCATGAAATGGAGAAGGACCTTGAGTTTTGGACTCAGTTTGATATCTGACTTCTAAACTTACCATCTGTGTGATCATGGACTATTTGGTTCTTTAATTCTCATTTTTTTCATTTCTAAAAATAGAGGTAAAAATACCTAATATTAGTAGTAATATCTGATCTTTATTGAGCACTTATGTGCCAGCAACTATGCTATATAAACATTTTACATATGTTATCTTCTTTAATCCTGACATGAATCCATGAGAGGTTGTTAATATTTTTATAGAGGAGAAAAGTGAGGTTTAAAGAGATGAAGTACTGTAGATTCATTCATTCAACAAATGTTTACTGAGCATTTATTGCTAGGGATTATGCTAAGTACTAGGAATGCAACTCTAAGTACAGGGCACAGCCAGAGCAGAGAGGAGGAGCACTGTGATTCAGTTCTGGGGGCGTCGGAAGTCTTTCCTGTTCAGCTCTCAGATCACCCTCTTCTCCAGAATGCAGTTTTTCAATGAAACTCCCCAGGGCAAGTAATGCTCATTCCCATCTCTTGTACCTGTTTCTCTCTTGTTTCCTTTGTCTTATGTTAACTTCCATGACCACCTAGCTAACCCATTTGACTGAGATGTCTTGATTGGCAGAGACCTCATTTTACTTGTCTTTAGTTTCTTTATATTGAGTTGCACATCAAACTGTTTCATGGATGCATCAAGGCATCAATACATCTCTCTGCTATTTTTGTCTCTTGATGATTGAGCCCTCTCTAAATCAGATAAATGATTTATCCTAAATGTCTTTTTCATCTTTTAATCTATTTAGACCTTGTTCTTTTTTCCTTCAAGCTATAAAACAAAGTCCATTTATGTGCATTTAATTATTTTGCTATTGTTTTATGATAATTGGCCAGAAATAATTTAGAAATTTGGATCTACTGCTGTCTACATTTTTTAATTTTATTTTTCAATTAAAGTTTACATTCACTATTATTTTGTATTAGTTTCAGGTGTACAGCATAATGGTTAGACAATCATATACTTTACAAAGTGGTCCCCCAGATATTTCAAGTACCAATCTGACACCATACATACTTATTATAATATTATTGATTATATTCCCTATGCTGCACTTTACTTTCCCTGGGACTGTTGTGTGACTACCAATTTGTAATTCTTTACTTACCATGGGAGATGGCTCAGATCAACCTAGAAGCCTCTCCATCAAGATAACTGTTGGTTTGCTCAGTGTATCAACCAGATTCTCTGGATGAACTCTCATTGCTGAAGCCATTAGATCCTTCCTGGGATTAAATTCAAAAAATGCAAAGTAGGTTTCCAAAGGCCATAAATATCCATCAGGATTCCAGTGTGATGTAGTTCCTAACTGTATGTTAGAAAATGGATCTGGACCTTGTTTACACTTACAGGATGTTTCATGGTTAAATTGGATGATCTTCAGATGTGTTTTTAATTAGTTCGACTTACTCCATAATTCACGTGGTTATCAAATTTTGGGCCATAAAATACTAGTGTTCCAAGAAACTTGAAATGCAAGGGTTCAGTGTATCAGGAATTGAAAGATTTGAAAGTTTGCTTTAGGTTAAAAAAAATAAAATACCATAGTCCAATTAAAATAAAGTAGGATCGAGCTAACATTTTTCAAATTGGGTATCTTAAGACACTTCATATAATTGTTTTAAAATGTTAAAAATCAAGTCCAAATATAAAAAATAATTAGTAAGTAATTATACATTAACTGATTAGCATATTTCCAAGAAAATACGAAATTAGGTAAAGGGGTCAGATTTTTAAATGTTGTAGCTATTTAACTGTCAAATTCTTAATGAAAACAATTTAAAGCATCATGTACCTTCCAGCTTTTGAGCCATGAACATACTTTTACCCAACTTTTAACACACTCATGTTTACCAAAGACTCACCTGGAACACTCTGAGGGAGAGCTGCTTGCCAGCATCAAGAAAATCTACCCAAGCACCTAAAATTAGCATAATAAACCCCACCTGTCCTTCCTATTGCCTTTTGGTTAGACTTCCCTGAGGAGCTCAAATCAAGAAGGAACAAAGTGTTTTTGCTGTGGACTGATTACTTGTGATCCATGAGGACACTTAAGAATCTGAGACAGAACAGGGAGGCCAAGACAAATTCAGAGACCTCAGGAGATATTTTGAACCTCTTTCAAAGCTAATCATAAAATAATGTCTTCAGAAGGAACTTGGGGATCACCAGCTGAGTCTTCTTCTTCTATTTCTAAAGACACTGAGCATAGAAGTATATACTCAAGGTGTCTCAATTAGCGAGCAGCAGAGCCAAAAAAACCCCAAACTCAGTTCTCTGGCGCCAAGTCCTGTACTCTAATCTGTACTAAGTGCAAATGCTTTTTGTATGTGTGTTTTTAAGAACCTGTAAGAGGAGTTTAAAGTATTTTCTTTTGATTAGTATTATTTATTCATTTTGTTAGTCTCTTTCATTATTACTAAGTGCATTTTAGTCCCTGAGCTAAAGTCCCCTCCCTTGAGGCTAAATTATCACAAGCATTCCATTCACTTAAAAACAGTTGTACTATAAAAGAAAATACAAGTGGAAAACCTTGCCAACAATAAACATTCTAAAAAACTTAATATACACCACTTTTATTCCTGCAGAAATGCCAAGCGCAAACCTGCTGCACCTGCAAGCTGTGGCCAGGAGCGGGTGGCTGGCTAGCCCACGTGCACTTAGGTTTATGACTGCACTTGGGTACCAGCTTCATTTCTTTGCCGGTGGAGACAGGTGATTTAAAGGAACAAACAGATATTTCAGGGAAAGGGGAACAGCATAGGGAAGCCTGGAATAAGTAACCAGTGATATTAAAATGAAAGAACAAAGACAGTGTTTTGTTTTTTCAAGTTGTCAACTGTATTTGACTACTGTTCTTCTTCCTGTCCCCTAGGTTCTCCTGGTGGGGAGGAATTCTTCCCATTGGTTGATTCTCAGTTCCTCAGGAAGAAAGCTTAGTATTCCTGTTGGCTGACAGAAAGATATGTTAATTTGCTGATTCATTCATCCACACAATGATCTTTTATTGAACGCCATGATATGATGTCTGTGCAGCCATTAACACTCTTGACTTGTATGTGATCTAGCTTGGGATGAAAGTCTGTTTTCTCTTTTTTTGAATAGAGTTGTCAGGGATTTACATACTTTACTTGGGTGAAGAATATAATCTGGCTAGTTAAGGTGGTCACACTCGGTGGCTTAACGGGTACAGCTCTTCTGGCACCTGTGTTTTCCCTCCCCAAGGTATGCCCTGGGTCAGCATATGTGGTGTGTGCAGAAGCAGTGAGTGTTTAGAACATTCGTTGGGTAGGGCATAGGAGCACTGAGTCTCTTTGGGCTTCTGATTTTAGTTCACAAAAATAATTTTATGCTCATTTAAAACATACCCTCATAGGCAATGTATGTGTAGAATGGCTCCATCAAGGATTCATAGCTCTAGCCTTCTATATTTTTCCCAAGTATTCTTCAAGTTTTCTGTCCATAATTCAGAGTAGAGAGTTTTTTTGTTTTGTTTTGTTTTTTTAATTTTTGCCCCAGATGTGTTTCATGGCTCTAAGGCAGAGGCTGCAAACCAGCAATCCTTCAGCCAACTATATCCCACTGACACTTTTGTTTGGTACCCATAGTGTGGTTTTGTAAAAATTTGAATCAGTTGCCAGTATTTAAAAATAATATTTCCAGTAAAAATCCAGATTTATAACATATCCTTTAAAAAATCAGATCTGAAACATTTGGTCTGTACTTCGACACAGCAATCATTTGATAAAGTTGAACAAGTCACTGTAGCCTTGAGATGGTGTGAACACTTTCAAGCCCATGTCCTTACCTACACCATTTGGATTCTGTAGCTCTTAGCATTTCTGACCCTTCCCCAAAGGATATGTAGGCTAGGTGATTCCTTAGAGGAGGAAGAAAGAGTTAAAGTTATCATCATGGTAATGATAAGAATAATAAAGTAATACACTTCATACAAGGTCTGCCCAAGAAAAGTCCAGCTATTGTTAATATAGTGAAAATGGTTTGTGCCACATCAGTGTAACCTGACAACTAAGGAGATTGGACTGGAATGCTCATGCGTGAACAATGACAACTTCACTGTACTAATCGGCGGGGTGGTAGATGCCATTGAGTGAGCATATGTACTGCATGGCTGTCATGTTCAAAATCACTGAGTGAATGGAGCAATAAATCTGCATCAAATTTTCCATTAAGCTCAAACATTCCTCCATGGAAACTATTCTGATGATTCAGAAGACTGCAGCTATGGACAACTGGTGATTGGCATCTTCATCAGGACAGTGCACCCACTCATGCATCATGTCTTATGCAGACGTTTTTGGCAAAACATCAAATCGCTCAGGTGATTAAGCCTCCCCTACAGCCCAGATTTAGAGCCCCGCGACTTCTGGCTTCTCCCAAAACTAAAATTACCTTTGAAAGGGAAGAGGTTTTAGACCACCAATGAGATTCAGGAAAATATGATAGAGCAGCAGATGGTAACTGGGAAAATTGTGTGAGGTCCCATGGTATGTACTTTAAAAGGGACTGAGGTGTCAAATTGTCCTCTGTATAATGTTTCTTGTATCTTGTATCTTCTTTAAGAAATGTTTCTTTTTCATATTCCATGGCTGGACAGACCTCTTATATTAAATGTTAACCATGCCAGGTACTTGACATACCTTTTAAGCCTCACAGGAACCTCATCTACAACCCAAAAAGTTATATTTGCTTACCCAAAGTCATATATCTTGTATGTGGCTGAGTTGGAAATTGAACTCCAGATCCATCTGACTCTGAAGCCGATACTTTTCATTTTATTCATATTCATATTGCCTCTCAAAATCACACCTCCTCCCAAGTAAGCTCCCTGAATCTTAGGCCTACAAGAATCTATGATTAAGTGCCAAGAATTAGGGCCCTATTGCCCACTGGTTTTTCAGCTTCTGTCAGAAGGAGGAGAAGAGAGAAGCTTGGTTATCATTGGTGAGGCTCCTTCTACTCTGTCTTATCCTCCAGCTGAGGACCTGCTCTAGGTACTGATGCGTATAGCCATTTTCCTGGGTAAAAGGAACACTTGTGAAATATTCTAAATCAACTAGAATCAACATGAAAGTTTTCTAAAACTGGGTAGAAAAAATGAATAGAGTTCAATAATTGAAACAGCACATTGCAGGTATAATAATACTCAGACTAATGATAGCTCTGAATCAAACCAGAGGATAAATAATCCCTTACTGTATGAAAAGGGTAAAATTCTAAAGCAACAGGGAATAATACTTTATTTAATAAACCTGACCAATGTTCCTACCAAGGGCAACATGAGAATGAATAAATGAATGAATAAATAAATAAATAAATATGAATATCAGGTGAGGGGTAACTCTTACTATGTAAAAATGTAAAATCTTGACCTGTAGGCAGATGGTTATTGTAAAAGGGAAAAAATGAAATTCCTTATTCTTGAAATTATATATTTTATTATCATTTTTCCCTTTATCTCAGCCTTGTACTATGTTTTGAGCCTAGTGCTTTTCAAATCCAGAATATTGTAGATTTACTGTTGGATTCCTTTGGCATTATCTCCTTCACTTCTGTGTCTTTTCTTCTGGACTTCTCAAAACCTTAAACTAAATCCTTTGTTTTTTTCCATCTCCTTTAAAAAATGCTGGGAATACCAAGAGTAACACAATCTTCTGTACATTTCATTTTAGGGTAGGAAAATAAATGCCCCTCCTAGCAAAATACATATGCTGTATGCTAAAATTATTTTGGTTTCAAGTAATAGAAATGTAACTTGTTCAACAAAAGTTAAGAAGGGCAGATTAGTGAAAGGATAGGAATCAATGATGGAAAACTCAACTATTTGTTTAGAAAACACCTACTGAGTGACTAGAATCAAGGGACACACTAATGGGCCAGGCTTCACACTAATGGGTCAGAGAAACTAGGGCAGCTTTGAGGTCCTCCACTACAGATGTGCCTAGATCTTCAAAGATAACTCTGCTCCAACCATATTCTGTCTCTCTCCATCTCCAGGCAGTTTTCAGATCCCAGGGAGGACAATCTGGCTTAGTCTAGGTGTCTCTACTATTGAACTCATTAGCCATGGCCAGAGGGTGGAGCAACACCCACAGTCATGGACACTGGGGCAACTTTGGGCTGCTGTACAGGACTCTGAATATGACAACAGGCTTGCAATTTTTGGTTTACTTGTATATTTATTTCTAAATCAAACCTTTAGTGTATGTAAAAGTAGAGTTTATTCAGTGTGTGTAGTTTCCATGAAATATAGCAAAATTATTTGACAGAAGCATTTTGAACTTTTAAAAGCCTTGAATTTCAGTTGTTTAGAGATTCAGCCTGAGAAATATCCCAGACCTTTTCCTGTAATTGGAAATAATTTATAATGACAATGTTTGTAAGTTGCATTATAGTCCTACTCTCTTCATGATTATTAATAGTTGTAGCTAGGTATTGCAGCATGGGCTCATGGTTAAGAAGTGTCTTACTGGTTAATAAATGAATATGATACTGCCTGCTGTCTACAAAAAAAGTGGTTACATCTTGAGTGGTTCTTCTCTTCCCTGGAGAGTAAGCAGCATCATTCATCCTTTGGTGGGTGAATCTTGTGGCCTGGGAATGTTCAGAAGTTAATACTGATAGACAAGCCATGGAAAACTGTCTTGGTTCGTACTAAAATCTTTTTTGTACTAGGACAAGATGAACTTTCTGCTGTGAGCGTGAGCCTTCTCTCTTCTTCAGCCAAAAGTTCACTGGGGTCCAAACAATGTCTTAATGGATTCCAGCAAGATTTTTGTGGGGCTGTAAGAAAGAAGCTTCTCCTTTGCAAGCCAGAGGAATGTATCCAGCACAGTGCTAGCTCTGAAATCAGTGCCCCCCTGGATTCAAGCCCCCAGCCAATCTTCTAGTCTGCTTCCGATTTGGGGCGACTTGGCAGCCTGCCTTTATTGTTCCAAAGTGTTGCTGCCATTTCTTAGTGGACAGCTCACATCTCACCTCCTCCATCAATCCTCCCCTGGTTGATGAGGAATTCAATCCCATCTGTACCCCAAACCTGGTCCATAAGACCCTTTCACTCTCCCATTCAAGCAAATAGAGACAGACAATTCTCAGTTCATATTGCTAAAGGAGTATGTTCCTATAGATAATCTGCTATTATATCTAGCCTCTTGAGACTTTTCTTTCTCATAGAGAAGTGCATGACACATGGAAATAACTAGCTCAGATAGTGAGAAGTGGCAGGAATGGAAGGCTGACTTAGAGTGCAGCCAATGTGATTGTGATGGTGAATTCTCTTTGAATTTTTGGTGACTACTGTCTGAATAACCTCATGTTTTCCCCTTATTTTAGATCAGTGAGCAACTTCTGAAACGGCATTTAAGTCATTTGAATAATAAGTAACAATTTTTATGTAAAATAATTTCATTTTTGAGTTTTTAAGAACAGAAAACAATTTTTGTTGTTCAAGTACAGTTTAGCACCTACTTCCTTTTTTATTTAACTTCCACAGTTGTACTTGTTATTATAATTAGAGTAGTAATAGCTACTCCCATTAGTAAACTGCCAGAATATTACATTCTTACAATGCTCACATTTGGAGGTATGCTTGGTACTATGTTACAGAAGAAACCAAGGCATCCAAGAGTTTCATGGACAACCTCATACAGTAACATAGCCTGTATTCAAATTCTGACCCTTCTGTCTCCAAAGATGTTATGCAATGCTATGCCATGCTTTACTATGCTACTCTATAGTACACTGTTCTATACTACACTACACTACACTACACTACACTACACTACACTACACTACACTACACAATGCAATGCAATGCAGTATGGTTGCAGTGCTTGTAACACTTGCTTAGTGGAAGAACAGGAAGTACAAATGCAAGATACTTCACCCATGTCCAGATAGAAGGAGGCCTTAGGGCCAGCTGGTGTTGGAATAATGACATCATGACAAGTCCCTCAACAACAAAAAACAAACATCAGAGCATACATTTAGTTATGTATTTCTTATCCAGCTCCATCTATGTGTTAATATCTGCATATATTCTTTTTCTACCTCCTATTTTTCATGTTGTGCTAAAATATATATAACATAAAAATCAGCATTTTAACCATTTGTAGATCTATAGTTCACTGACATTAAGAACATATACATGATATGTAAGCATCACCATCATTTGCCAGAACTCTGTCATCTTCCTAAATAGAAATACACTCATTAAAAAGTAGCTTGTAAGTCCTGCCTTCTCTCGGCCCCTGGTAACTCTTTTTCTACTTCCTGTCTCTATGAATTTGACTATTTTAAGTACCTTATATAACTGGAATCACACAAAATAATTGTCCTTTTGTGGCTCATTTATTTGGCTTAGCATAATGTGTTTAAGTCTGTGCCTGTTGCATTATGCATCAGAATTCCATTCCTTTTTATAGATTGAATACTATTCCCTCGTAGGAACTATTAAGATAAACTGAGGCATATTACAAATTTTAAGAGTTTATTTGAGCATCTGTCAACTACAACAGAGCAGCATCAAACTGGAAGTAGTTAGGAGAGCTCCCCCAAGGCCCGGGAAAGACTTATTTAGAGCAAGTGCCAAAGCAAAAAAAAGATCATTTGATTGGCAATAGCTTAAAGCCTAGCTGGCTGGCTGTAATTGGTTGTCCTTAATGTTTTGATTTTGTAACCTCGAGGCATTTACGGGTTTGGATTTTGGTTTCCTTACCTAGGGCCACAGTGCATTAGAGCTACATCAGTCTAATGGCCTCCTTGATTAATTTAACAGTATGTATTTTATTTATTCATCTGTTGGTGGACACTTGGGTTGTCTATTGTGAATACTGCTAGTGTGAACATGGGCCTACAAATATTTGTTCAAGTCTTCACATTCAATCCTTTTAGCTATATAGCCAGAACTGGAATTTCTAGATCATATGGTAATTCTTGGTTTCATTTTTTGAGGAATCTCTCTATGGCTCTCCACAGCAGCTGCACCCTTTTTCTTGCCCACCACCTCTGCCTCTTCCTTTTACACCCATACTTACAAAGCCCTCCACAGCCTGGCTGTGACTTTTTCACTCAGTCTTTTGTCCTCTATCAACTAGTACAATGCCATCCACATGAAGGATGTTGAATTAAGGACTTGATCATTGTGATGGAGATGGTGATGCTGAAACTTTTTCAGAAATTTACAAATGTTTGGACATGAAATCCTCTAGTCTGTATTCTTTCCTACTTATTCTCCCCTTGCAGCTCCTAACCTCAGAGAATGACCATGAAAATAGTGAGATGCTGTCTGCAGGAAAGAAAGAAAAGTGTAGCTATGCTTCTTTGCATAGCAATGAGGTGTTTCAGAGAGTGGCAGCCTGCTCTGTATTCGGGTGTTGATTTGTGATGGCAAGTACTTGTTTGGCAGGCTAAATCCACATCTGCAATTTAAATGACTACTTATAAAATACAGCTTTTTTTCCCCTTAATAGCTAATTAGAACCAATGGCCAGCATTGTAGTATTGTAGTTGAAAAAGCAATTACGTCCAGAAGTTCTAATTCCATTGCAAAAGAAGTTATCACTTGTGGAGCTATCAAAAGACACTTGGTGCAGGAATGTAACCTTGACAGTATACCCATTGTAAAGCAAAGCGTGATCACATTCAGCATTGGATTCTGCCTTCACTTTCGGAAATTTGAGCAGAGCTGGGTAGACAGCTTTTGGTTCAGGCCGGAGACAGAATTGCACCTTCAGGGATACGAACTTCTCAGACAAGATCAGGCGCGTTCAGGATGGTATGGCCGAATGAGCTCCTCAATAACTCTTCCCGTGGTCCTGTGTTGTATTTGCATCACTCCTGCTACTATCCCTTGAACAATTTTTGGAACCAAATCTGCAAATTTTCCTGCTGTTTACAATTTATGAGTTCCTCAAATAAAAGCTAATATGAAAATATTCTGTTCACATGCTTTCCAAACGTTTTTCTTTTACCTTTGACAGAGAAAGTCAGAGGTGAGTGTAAAGGTTCTTTGATATTGGTCTACACTCTTATTGTCGCTTGCCCTGGCCCTCAACCCAGGCTGGGTGGAAGAAGCAGAGGCAGGTACTATTTGTAAGAACCATGTGATGAAGTCAGTGTGGTGTGCAGTGGAACTGACGGTGTCTTATTCTGGGTTTTCTTCTCCTTCCTGATGCTGCATCGTGCAAATCAGAAGTTCATGTGGAGGTCACAATCCCTGGCCATTGGCTGGGTTTGTAAGGTCTCCGCTGGGTCAGGCTGCCCAGATGTGAGCTGCGCTTAGGCTGAGTTCCCTTTGTTTCCATTTTCTCACTCCTCACTCCTCCCTTCTCCTTAGTCTTGCCAACTGCTACTGGAGATGTTTTTCCCTCTGCTTTAGGTAATAACTAACTTAGTGCTGAAGCCAAGCTACAGACAAACATTGAAAATAAATTTGCAGGGGCTTATATTCATACCATTAGAAAAAGGCTTGGAGGCTTTTTTGGAAGTTCTTGTCTCTCAAGAAACTGTTTCAGGAGCATCTTTATCTCTAGACTGCACTTCACTGGGTACTAAAATACGAAAAGTGATAACGTTATTGAGGTATGTTGGGCTACGTTTGGAAGCCAAGTGGTACAAACATTCCCTCCAGCACTATTTCTTACAACAGTGTGCTCTCGAGTGAGTGGCTGCTGCATACATGTGGCACGACTCCACTCTTCTGAACACGCACACTGTTGACTTCAAAGTCTCCAGGTACGTTCAGACGATTCGGAGTGATAAGGATGACGATGTACTAGGAAGAGGCTGGCATTCCAATTCTGTCATTTTTTACGTAGGTGACATAGGACGTTGCTTTGGTGTTGTCATCTGTGCAGTGAGTGTGTGTGCAGGCTTCACGAACTCTGCACAACACAAACAGTACTTGGCCCATAGCATGTGCTTCACAAGAACCGCAATTCCTTTCCTCTTCATAATTTATTACTGCCTCCTCCTGATTTCAAACTTGATAAGGGAGAACTCTCTGTTGCCACAGTCTATAATTTCCTAATAAAATTTCCCACCCTTCAGAATAACTGTGGCTAAGAGTATTTACTTCATACCTTCCTGCCGATTCAGTGCAGCTGTCATTCACTAGCCACAACAGTGGGTGAAGGGGGTCAAAGGGGGAAAAATTGGGACAACTGTAATAGCCTAACCAATAAAATGTACTAAAAATAAAAAATTAAAAAAAATTTTTTTAAAACAGGAGGCTTCGTGGACTTCAGCGGGGAAGACCACACCTCGCTGAGACGAGAAACAACTCTTAGAAAAATGCATGTGTCCTTACTTGACAAATTTGTTAGGAATAATTAAATCATGGTTGAAAATCACCTGAGAACTCAATGTACAGATTTCTGGGGAGCACTATGTTCATCAAAATTCTCATGTCAATACTAACAAATGTTTTCATCTTCTCTTTGATATATACCCTAGTAAGGGAGTCCTTGTAACACACCTGCTCCTAGAGAAAATAGTTGACTTCAATTAGTGGAATTTTAATGTGGAAAACAATGGCATGAAGACTACATCATAACCATGTGAAGAATTCATTTGAAAGGACAACACTTAAAAACCTTAAAATCAAAAGTTAAATCATGTTTTTTTTGTTTTGTTTTCTAGCAAATATAGTGTTGATAGAGCCAGCCTTGTAAAATTGGGAACTTTTCTGTTTAGATTCACATAAAATCTAAATCTATATTGACAAGGACATATTACATATTTTAAAAAGATAAACTTCTTATCTCATATTACATGCCTCATACATAGTACATGCAAAAGAAATGTTACATAGTTTAGTATAACCAAGTTATGATTGTTGCATCAGCCATAAAAATTTCTTCTCTTCTTTGTCAATGGTCCACCAGGAAGTGTTCAGGTGAGGGCAATGAGGCAGGTGATGTGGGCACCTGACAAGAGATCAGAAGGTAGCACATATATCATCATTCTGTCTTAACTCTTTTTAGGTAGTTTTAGAAAACTGACTAAAATTCAGTTATAACTATCACAAAAATCTAAATTTTAAAATATTTCTAAATTTAAATGTTAATTTTATTCCAAAATTAGACATATACTGAGTATTGAATTTTTTTCATCTTTGAAATTTATAGTTTCAGCTAATTTTAAACTAGGACTATGATAGGAAAGAATAAGAATTCATTTTTAACTATGTGAGTGGGTGACTAGTGGAATTTTCCCATCTTTCTGAATGGGAAAAATGCATGCAGTCAGTTCTTTTTATCTCAGGGCCTTTGAGTGAATGTGTTGTTGTCTAAAATGAAAGAAGCAGCAGTTCCTTTTGCAACTGTCAATACTGCAGTGATTCAGCAAAATGCAACTGATTGCCCTGCAGGCACAAGCCTAGAGATTGAAAGGGTGGCCAAGGTGGTGGGCGTCACCCTTCTTCCAGCCCAGGGCAATCACCAGATCCAGCATCTGGCTTCGGATTTTTTTGGCCCGTTAAAAATCATCCAGTCCACTTTTCTCTTAGGACTTTGTTACTACTTTGACTGGTTTATTGCAAATTCTGATTAATAAGCAATTCAAATTCCCAGTTTCAGCAAGGTTCTATTTTTTAAAAAAATTTTTTCCAGGGCTACACTGCCCTGGCTGGTGTAGCTCAGTGGACTGAGCGTGAGCCTGTGAACCAAAGGTTCGATTCCCAGTCAGGGCACATTCGTGGGTTGCTGGCCAGTTCCCAGCAGGGGATGCACAAACGCAACCATACATTGATATCTTTCTCTCCCTCTCTCCTTCCCTTCTCTTCTAAAGATAAATAAATAAAATCTTAAAAACAAAAATTGAACTGATTAGTTTTCATCTTACACATTCTGATTCAAAGTCTCCTCCTCATTAAAACAAACAAACTTTGAATATTCTAACAAAGATGGATTTCCTAAATACTTACTTTTTTCATTAAATTCAACTGTTATGTTAACACATTCATAGGGGTGCAGGCTTCCATGGCAAAAACAGGACCCCAAGTTCTTACTCCAGCCCTGGAAAACATCTTTTCTCAGACTTCAGGCATTAGAAGAATGACTTTGAGAAATCTTTATCTTGTGTTGATAAATATATTTAGAGATTTTTACTAATATACACATATTTGAAAGTGGTGCATAATTAACTCTGAATTAGTGGTCTAGAATTGGAGAGCTAAGGAATGATATTTTAAGAATCCTAAGCATTCCTCTCTCATTTGAGTGGGCTGCAGAGGAGATGATTTACTACAACATAATGATTTCAGAGTGTTTTTTTCAATTCTAACGGAATCCTTAGAAACGCTCCGCTGTCATTTCCCAAAGAGCAAAGCAGGTGTACCTCCATTTCATTGGCTACTTTAGCAGGATAGAGGGCAGTTAAAAACTGTTCCCCAGTGAAGCTCCATCCCTTCTTAAGGAGTCTATTTTTTCTGCAGTCTACTTTTACTTTGATTTGCTGTTGTCAAATCCAGAGGAATTGGAATAGATCTGAACTTTTGCAAACCTGAGCCTGCACCTAGAGCTCTGAGACAAGCCTCTAGGGGCTCAGGTCACTGAGGCAACCTTTACAGATCCAGATAAATTTTCATGTTTAGGAGCCAATACCTCCTATTTGCACAATGACCACATACCCCGCTGAAGTAATTGGCATATATGACCTGACAGTTGTGATGACTGTGAAGTAGGTTTGAAAATAGAATTGTCCCAGAAATTCCAGAATATGTGGTCATAGTTCTTATATGGTAGGCCCTGTACTACACTTTTTAATACTCATGCAAGATATCACATCAAATTCTTACAAAGAGTATATAAAGTAGATCTGATTATCCTCTTGTAACTTATGAGAACTGGATCTCATACTGACAGTGTGTGAGGTATTCAAGCAAATGGTAATAAATCATCACATCCAGGTTGAGCTGTGTGTTCAGCCCACAATGTTATGCTGCCCCTTTCATGGCCTAGTATAAGGGCTGTGAAAATCATAGGGCCATATACCTAGTAAATAATTTTTTTCAGTAAAAGATGTTTACTATCCCACCCAAATGTTTTATAATATGACTTATTCCTCTGGGAATAATATTAAATTAAACCTTTCATTTCTTAAACTAATCTGAAAATTTTCCACCTAGAGCAGGCATTAGGGCCACATGGAACAGAAGTTTGAAGTTATTTTACCGATGGTATTTTTGCAAAAACTCTGTTTTGAGCAATTTTCTCAGACTGTACTCTGAGACGGAAATGGCAGGAAAGAACTCAGGAAAAGAAAAGAAATACATTAACTGAGGACATCTTTTACTGACTTTGAGGCAGAATGATAATAGCACCAATAGCTTTGTATAAAAAATAGCAAAGTATAAAGTAGTATGTTTGGGGAAATAACTAGGAATTGACTTGAGAGCCAGAAGCCCTCCTGGTTTGGTGATCTGAAGCACTTGAACAATTGCACTGAGAGGAGAAGGACCCAGAAGACGATGCATCCCTCTTTACCTCTGCTTTTTCTTCACTTCTAGCTTGACACTCACATACAGCCAGCATACTACTGCTTTGGGAGTATTGACTTCAGATAACATGTTCAGACAGGTAAATGAGAGCTTTACTATGTGCAGAAATTTGCTGACTTATGGCCCATATCTGAATTTTGAACTCTTTAGATGTAAACTTTACAAAGTTTTCCAGAGCTGTGTGTGTGAATGAGTTCCAGCATTGTAGCAGAATGGCTACTTTGTGGTGACTTACTGAGCAGACACATTCCATGCAGTCCATGTTTGCACCAGGGCAGAAGACCAGCTGCCATCCTTTCTTCTCAACAAAGGACTCTTGTGTTTGCACAAAAATGATGCACTGTATGCCCAGCAGCAGAAGGGAGTCTGAACAGTGATGTCAAAGTATACCATGATGTCACCACAATTCACAAAGAATTACAGTTAATGCCATGTGAAGTAAGGCCAAGTTCAACACTTTCCCTCTTGGGTACTTCATAGTCTGAGAGACAGAAGCAAGGGCAGAGGTCAGGCCTTTGTATAATTTTGTTTCACATTCTCCAGACACCCTAATTTTGGAAGCAGGGAAGGGAGAAGACAGCTTGTTAAAGAAAAGTCTCCTGACAATATGCTGAGAATGAATTCTAGTGTCTGTATGCACACATTTCTATACGAGGTTAATTCTTAGGATTTCTGCTGAAGACTACCAGACAAACACATTTAACTAAAAACAGACCCTGAAATAAATAAGAAAGGAGCAAAAAAATCAGACTGGTAGCACCTAAGAAGTTTAATATGTGAGTTAGAAATAAAGACTTAGCAATTCTCCTTTTCCCTTTTAAGGTATTTATCCAGCTATTAAATAGATCAGATTCTCAATTTCCAGGAAGGCAGCACTGGAAAAACTCTTAAAAATGTTTGCAATCAAATAAGTTCACTGCTTTTTCTATCAGCGGTCTTATATCCCTACCATTGGCATTTCCCTTTTCTCCCATTTACTTTATAATATAAAGAGAGAAGAACCACAGAAGAAGGGGTGATCCCTCAGCATCTCTAGAACTGCAGGGTAAGCAAGCTAATGAGGAGCACGGGAAATTATCTCTAGCTCAAACGATAAAAAAGATAGAAATGGTCCCCTTTTATAAAGCACCTGGTAAAATCTCATTCCTATGGAACCAGGTCCTTCTATAGACTAACCACAGAGGTGATTGAAGTCCCTACCCTTTGGTGTAGGGGTAGGTAGGGAAAGACCATGGCTCTAGTCCAGACAGATGACCAGCCAAAAGGCTAAATCTCACACAGAGGAATGGGAAGAGTCAGGCCAGGGGGCTGTCCAAACTAAAATCCCTTAGGAAGAGCCAAGAATCAGGCACTAAGGAGATCAAGTACAAAGTAAATTTCCAGGTCCAGAGTTGGTGTCAGAGCTAGGGCGTGATGCCCAGAGCACTGTGCCTAGTGGAAAAGAGGTCAGAGGGAGACTTGCTTGGAAATGATAAGCATTTATACCCCAAGGCAGTTCTGGAGTAATGGATGAAGGACTAAAGACATAACAGGCAAAGTGACAAGTAGAAGTTAAACTCTCAGATTACAGTGCTAAAAACTGATTCACTCAGAGATTGTTTGTTTGTTTGTTTGTTTCACAGAGAGCTGTGTTCTGGTCTTTGGAACTAGTGGCAGAGAGTTTAAGTGGTAGAAGCTGCGATGTTTTAGATTGGGACAAAGGGGAAATTTTTTTTGAAATTATGATAAATCATAATAAATCATTTGTAGCAGTACCTATACAGTGGGCCCCCCTTATCCACAAGGGATATGTTCTAAGACCCCCCAGTGGAGGGCAAAAATCTCAGATAGTTCTGAACCCTATACATGCTATGTTTTTTCTATATAAACATGCCTGTGACAAGGTTTAATTTATAAATTAAGCATGGTAGTAAGTTAAAAAAAGTAAATAATAAAAAATATAATTATAACAATATACTGTAATAAAAGATATGTGAATGTGGTCACTTATTTCAGGGGACCCCTTGTTGAAATCTTCATGTAATCTCAATGCTTTCTGGTGCAACACATTGTCATCAACAGGAGCTCCTTTCCACCCCAAAATTTGCTGCCTTTTCCATCTTAACTGAGCACTTATCACACACTAGGGCCATAATTTTTGCAGTTTGAGTTGCAACAGCAAAACTAGCTGTTTTCTTTTCCCTTCTTCACGCTTTCATGAATAAAAGATTTATTCTTACCCTATATCATAACAAACTCAGCCTATGATTTTTTTCTTTCCTTATTAACTTGATAATATTCATCTTTGGTCTTAAAGACAGCACTTCATGGCTTCCATTTGGCATTTCTGAATTGCCAGCATTGTACTTTAGGGCCACTATTAAGTATGACAAGTGTTACTTGAACATGAGCACTGCGATATCTGGATAGTATCTGATAGCTGAGCTGGCTAATGGGTAGGAAGCATTTTATAGGTTGGAGATGCTGGACAAAGGGGTAACTGATGTCCCAGGTGTGACAAAGCAGGATAGTGGGAGATTTCATCACACAACTCAGAACAGCAGGCCATTTCAAACTTATGAATTGTTTATTTCTGGAATTTTTTATTTAATATTTTCAGGCCACAGTTGATTGTAACTAAAACTGCAGAAAGTGAAGCAGCAGATTAGGTGGAGGTAACTATACTTCATTCATTCATTCAACAAATTTTTACTAGTCACTTGTTTTTAGATATTTATGGTATTATTAGTATATCAAACATAAACGTCAAACTTAATAACTAGGTGAATTTTGTTGTATTATAAAATAAGTGTCACAGAATAATAGGACAAAAAGGGACAGAGTAAGAGAACTTGGATCTGGGGAGGGAATCATGCTTAAATAGTTTGGACTAAGTAGGCCTTATTGAGAAGATGAAAGTTTGCCAAAGACTTAAATCTGCTGTAGAGGTGTCTAAGGAAGGAAGAATGTTTCAGTCAGAGGTAACAGCTGTGCTGTTCTGAGACAAGAAGGTGCTTGTTTGAAGACAGCAAGGAAAGTGAGCCAGAGGGAGATGAGGTCAGAGAGGTAATTCAGTTAAGTGATACAGGTCCTTGTGGGCCATTGTAAAGACTCCGGTGAATCCAGGAGGAAGCTGAGCAGTACTACCAGGGGAGGGCAACCCGGCAGTGGAGGAATGTCATCTATGGGGAGCATTTCTTTGGAAAATCATTGCCTGAAGGAAAAGGAGTTTATGCTTTCACATAATTTTTTTTTCATGTTGCGGTAGATTACACAAGTAACAGAGCTACATCTCATCATCTAGCCTAATCATGGTGGGTGTTTACTAGAATTTCCCTGTGGCATGTATGTACCTATGGAACAAAAGTAACTAATTTTTTAAATACATTCACTTGCTTCCTAAAAAAAAAATAAAAAGCCTGTCTATGAGGACATACTTTCAAAGCTCCCGAATGCAAAGATCCCGCTTTTTCCTGCTGCTCAATCTTAGTACCTAGAACTGTGAGACTGCTGTTGCTTTGCCAACAATGTATGGCTGACAGAAGCATGTTCATCCTCTTCCTTCTTGTCTCTTCACTGCACTGTAACCCCCAAGAGACACATAATACATCATAGACTTAAGAGATCACTCATCTATGCCAGAGCCTGGATTGCAACTCCAGCACTGATTGCTGGTATGTGATCTTGGGCAGGTTGATGAGCCTTTCTGAGCCTCCATTTTATTTTTGTGAAATAGACATAACTGTAGCTAATTTCCAGGGATATTATAAGAATTAATTGAGAAGATATGCATTGTACTCAAATAGAGCAAGTGCTTGGCAAACACTTCTTTTTTTAAAAACGTATTTTATTGATTATGCCATCACAGTTGTCCCATCCCCCCCCTTCATTCCCCTCCACCCGGCACACCTGCTCCTGCCCTCATTCCCATGTATCATAAGTTCTTTAGCCCACACTACTCTTGCCCTCCCCCTATTTTTCTCCCCACCATCAATGCTACTTATTTTCTGTACCTTCTCTCCTCTTCTCCTCCTCCCACTCCCCTGTTGCTAACCCTCCTTGTGATCTCCATTTCTATGGTTCCACTCCTGATCTAGCTGTCCTCTTCAGTTTGCTTTTGTTTTAAGTGTGGTTGTTAATAAGTGTGAGTTTGCTGTCCTTTCACTGTTCATCTTTTTTATCTTCTTTTTCTTAGGTAAGTCCCTTTAACATTTCATATAATAAGGGCCTGGTGATGATGAACTCCTTCAACTTGACCTTATCTGAGAAGCACTTTATCTGCCCTTCCATTCTAAATGAAAGCTTTGCTGGGTAGAGCAGTCTTGGATGTAGGTCCTTGCCTTTCATGACTTGGAATACTTCTTTCCAGCCCCTTCTTGCCTGTAAGGTCTCTTTTGAGAAATCCAGCTGACAGTCTGATGGGAACTCCTTTGTGGGTGACTGTCCCCTTATCTCTTGCTGCTTCTAGAATTCTCTCCTTCATTTTAATCTTGGCTAATGTAATTATGATGTGCCTCGGTGTGTTCCTTCTTGGGTCCCACTTCTTTGGGACTCTCTGAGCTTCCTGAACTTCCTGAAAGTCTATTTCCTTTGCCAGATTGGGCAAGTTCTCCTTTATTATTTGTTCAAATAAGTTTTCCACTTGTTGCTGTTCCTCTTCCCCTTCTGGTACCCCTATAATTCAGATGTTGGAGCATTTAAAGATGTCCTGGAGGTTCCTAAGGCTCTCCTCATTTTTGTGAATTTTTGTTTCTTCCTTCTTTTCTGTTTAATTGTTTCTTTCTTCCTTCTGGTCCACTCCCTTGATCTGAGTCCCAGTTTCCTTCCCATCACTATTAGTTCCCTGTGTATTTTCCCTCATTTTGCTTAGCATAGCCTTCATTTTTTTCATCTAATTTGCTACCAAAACCAATCAGTTCTGTGAGCATCCTGATCACCAGTGTTTTGAACTGTGCAACTGATAGGTTGGCTATCTCTTGATTGCTTAAAAGTATTGGCTCTGGGACTTTGATTTGTTCTTCTCATTGAACCATTTTTGGTCTGGTCACCCCTGTTATGAATGAGTGGCAGAGCCTTAGGTGTTCACCAGGGCAGAGCAACCCGGTGGCTGGTTTGTGATGCAGTATGTGGGGGCGGGGTCAGAGAGGGAACAATGGCACTTGTTTCACTGTCTCTTGGATTTCAGTTCGCTCTGTTGCTTCCCACAAGCCAGCACCTTTTCAATCAGTGCTTTTAGGCTTTGTTTCCTGTCACTGGGGCCCTGGGTTGCACGGTCTGTCTTACTGTTTTTGCCTAGTTTATCTGCACATAAATGTGTGACCACTGTCACACTGTCAGCCCTCCACCACCTTCACTCCTGGGTCTGGCTGCCACTGCCTTTTCCTGCTGGGATCCCTCTCTGCTGGTCACCAAGTCTGGTTGAATGGTTGTTGAACTTCCATACAGTTCAATTTTCTGTCTGTTCTGGTTGTGTTTTTGTTTCTAAATCTTTGTCATCCTTAATTTTGGTTGTAGGAGGAGGCACAGTATTTCCACCTGCACCTCCATCTTGGCCAGAAGTATGTATAAATTCTTTAGCTACTTCTTTTCCTATACTGTACTTTACATCCCCAAGGCTATTCTGTGACTGCAAATACTTCTTTACTTTCCCTTTTGCAGGTGGCTTACCACTCTGCTTTCTCCTCCTCCATGCCATTTTGACCTTTAGTCACAGTACTTTCTTTCTGTTCCCACCTATTTTGAGGGAGTGATCTGCTCAAGCCCGTTCACCCTCAATTGGGACCATGCCCACTACTACTTACGTGTATTCCCCATAGTACCATAATGGCCAGCACAATGCCTCATGCTTCCTTGATTTGATTTAATTTCAGTATTGTATAATCAACAGTTTCACGTGTTAATCCTCCCAAAGGTATTTGAACAACAAACCAAGGACTATAGCAGTGGTTTGCAACTTTTTCAAACAAAGAAGTGCTTTATTATTTTGTTCCTGTGGGCCTTATGTTTTGGAAGTTTCCATTCACTCATAACACTGAATGTATTAAGTAATAATTTGCTCTCCCGTTTTATGGCTTGAAGTCCTGAGTACAATTAAGAATTAAACAATAAATATTAGGATTCAGCTTATTTGTATGATGAGATGGTTGGTGTGTTGGTGACCTTATGTGGTTTTATTATAGATTAATATATTTCCATTAGGCTTTTGAAATACTAAACATAGCCTATGGACCACTATTGGCGCCTTTGTGAATGACCAGAGATCTTGTTTTCTCATATTGAAAACCATATTTGGAAAGAAACAAGTCTCTAAAGGAGGAAATTTAGGCATCCATAGCAAACCATGAGAGACATAACTTACATATACGCATATGTAAGTGAGGGTGGGGGAGGGGATACTCAGGGAGGTGTGGAGCAGAGGTATAGATGATGAGTGATACCTTCTCATTTACTTTCTATATGTGATTCCAAATCACAATGCACAGATGAAGCCATCTGTTCATCCCTGGGCATATGTCTGTCTCTAGTGGTAGAGATCTGGATAGAAATATTCAACCTTGTTATCACTGTTCCCCATTGCCTTAATAAAAACTTCATAGTGTGTTTTCATGATTCACAGGCATCCTAGTATACTTAGGAATCCCAAGGTAGAATTTTGGTTGTGTTAGTTACCAGCTATGTAACCTTAGGTGAGTTGTTTATATTCTGTAAACCACAGTGTTATAATCTGTACTTCAATCATTCATATCTTAAGAGAATGTTAATCTCAGGAGAAATACTGGAGAATTGCCTAAAAGATAGTCAGCCAACTCATTTCTCTGACTCTGGGATGGTATATTGGTTTAGTCTCCTTGTATGATAGCTATCATCTATTGGATTTGGCTTCAAGGGCAGAATGTAGTAGAGGATCTGGGGCCACATGAAATCTCAGTGGCAAGGAGTGCTGCCCTTGATTAGCAATGTCTGCTGTGGATCCTGCCAGGAGAAGCAGCTGAATGTGGGCCGTGTTTTTGCCAGCACAGCTCTAAGTTTATCCTTTTTAAAAATCAAACTATCACCACACTCTATGCCTGGATGATTTGCTTTGGCTTCTTAAATTTGCTTTTACCCAACGTTCCCTGACCATTAGGGTTCATAAAAGGTTATTGAAAAACAAGTTATTTAAAAATTTTTGTACTTATTTGCTCAGATGTTATTGAGACATTGCTATGTGACACTCTTTCAGGCATCACAGCACTTGTATATCCAGACCTCCAGTACTCTCTGTTCTCCTGAGCCACTTTGTCATTTATTAATTACATAAACATTTAATATGCATCTACTGCAATGAATGCATTACCCTATCCAAGTACATTTTCTGAAAGATCTGGTAGGTGCTACCAGTCTTGTAAATCCTGATGTTCTCATTTCTAGGAAGCTCACATCAACCTATGTGACCCCCTTTAGCAAACATATAGGACTTTACAGTGTGCGTTCTATGCCATTGTCTCATTTATGGCTTTATTCATCTTTCTTACCATCATATTCTCTTTTCCTCATTTTTCCATTTCATTCAAGAATTACATCATATTACATCATATGTATATGTTAGAAACCTTCTTACATATACATAAAGTAAGGCATAAGCAAATCAATCAATATGTAAATCTTTTGAAGATAATGTTGGAGATATACTATCTTCTCTGTTAACAAATATAGTGAGTTATAATGTGTGTAAAAGCACACTCTTCCCCATAAAGTTCTATCTGAATTAAATAATTATAAATAAGACCAGCTGTGATCAGATTTGCAAAGTTTAGTTTCCATATTTGTCTTTCCCAGTGATGAAAATAAAGGGATTTAAAATTTTCTTACCTCATGGTGTTGGACCAAGAAAAGCTTGACATCACTGGCTCAGTATTTAATGCTAGAAATTGAGGTCCTTATGGGAAACCATTTGAAATGTGGCCAGTGTGAACCTACCGAAGCATGTCAGTCTGGGGCATGGTATCTGCTTATGGGTTGTGTTTATTTACATTCTCCAAATTATTTATGTGATGATCCTTTCTTCTCCTGTGGCTCTTAGTGAAGACATTTTATTATACATATTTCAGTGTCTAGAGAGTTTCCCTCTTGTGTTCTGCCTGTTCACTTGCTATCAGCTGTGTGAAGTGAAGGAAGAAAGCCCTATCAGCACATACTGCAGGCCTGATGCCTGAAATCTGCACGACATGCTAAATGTCTGTGAGCCAACTTGGACTGGATGTGATAGTCCTACTTTTCTGTTTGGAGAGAGGATTTTCCCCCTACATATAGTAAACCCTGAAGAAGAATGAAGGAAAATAAGCACTGCTAAGTGTATGTGTGTTCTGCTCAAAAGACAGAAGAGAGCATGTCTGTGTGCATATATGTATGCAAAAGGCATATATTTAAGATAGAAAAGCAAAAGTTGATGTCCTTGCTAAGGGTGTTTAAGCCATAAAAACATCTTAGAGTTTCTCACATTTTATGTTGCCAGAGACAAAAACTTTGTTGAAGGAAGGAAAACAACACTGTGCAATCATCTTAAATGGGTGTGGAAGGGGTTAGACCACAGTATTGAGCCGTCACCCAACAGCAGAATACTAATGAGCTGCATTAGGCCAAAACATCCATATCCAAAATATCCAGTTAGTTTTCCATTCTTTACAAAAGAATTCTATGCAATTGCCAAAGTTATGAGTGGTCATTATCTCACTTTAATGTTTGGTCCAGAGTGGGGTGGGTTTGGGAACTCAGTGACCTCAACATTGCCTTCCATGACATTTCACTAGTAACAAGCGTAGGTGCTTCGGAAATAGTCTCTTAAAAAGTGTACCTCTTCACAGTAATTCTTTTCTGTAAGATTTTATTCATTTACTTTTAGAGAGAAGGGAAGGGAAGGAGAAAAAGAGGTAGAGAAACATCAATGTGCGGTTGCCTCTCATGCAGCTGCTGCTGGGGACCTGGCCTGCAACCCAGGCATATGTCCTGACTGGGAATCAAACTGGCAACCCTTTGATATGCAGGCTGGCACTCAGTCCACTGAGCCACACCAGCCAGGGCTCTTCACAGTAATTCTTGTTCATGCATCAGGATAGAGAGTCAAGTATGTCTCCTTAATGATATATCTGTTTCTCTGTGCACACAGATACAAGCAAACACATATAAACATACAACATATACATTTCATATACATGTGTGTCATCAGTGATTGCAATCTCAGGTCACCTCTCTGTGGCCTTCATTGAAATTATTAGCAAATTATTCTATTTGGTGTTATGTTTTCCTCTGATTCAACAACATTCACTGTGCATTTCAAATGACAAATGCTGATTAGTGGCAGAAATAACAAACATTAATACAACAGGGGCTCTCAGCCCACAATCTTGTGCGGAGACAGACATCTTAATAGATTAAACTCAGTGTAAGTTATATAACTATTTGTATTGAGAATATATAAATGAAACCCCCAAAGAATACTGGCTTACAGAATTTACTCTCTCACAAAAGTCAAGGCAAGATATGATCAGTCCAAGAAGGGTTCTAGTACCAGGCTCTGTCTCTTTCTGCTCTGCCTACCTTAAAGCAAGGTTCCGGTTTCAGGATTGTCTCATTCTTCCAGACAGCAACTGGAGTCAACAGGAAGGGAGGGACAGAGTGAGGAAGGGAGGTGAAAGACAGAAGAGACCTTCCCCAGCTAGGTTGACTTGTGTAAGTTGCCTTCCCAGGAATCCCACATACTTCTATTTTTATTTCACTAATTACACTTCATCACATAGTCAATGAGCAATATATTCTTTTTTAATATAGTTTATTGATTATGCTATTACAGTAGTCCCATTCCCCCCTTCACTCCCCTCTAACCTGCACACACTCTCCCACCCACATCCCCCCTTTAGTTCATGTCTGTGTGTCATGCTGTTAAGTTCTTTAGCTTCTACATTTCCCACACTACTCTTGCCCTCCCCCTGTCTAGTTTTTACCTACCATTGATGCTATTTATTCTTTGTACCTTTTCCCCTCTCTCTTCCACCCCCTCCCCTGTTGCTAACCCTCCATGTGATCTCCATTTCTGTGGTTCTGTTCCTGTTCTAGTTGTTTGCTTAGTTTTTCTTTTTGTTTTAGGTATGGTTGTTAATAATTGTGAGTTTGCTGTCCTTTCACTGTCCATATTTTTTATCTTCTTTTTTTAGATAAGTCCCTTTAACATTTCATATAATAAGGGCCTGGTGATGATGAACTCCTTCAACTTGACCTTATCTGAGAAGCGCTTTATCTGCCCTTCCATTCTAAATGAAAGCTTTGCTGGGTAGAGCAATCTTGGATGTAGGTCCTTGCCTTTCATGACTTGGAATACTTCTTTCCAGCCCCTTCTTGCCTGTAAGGTCTCTTTTGAGAAATCCGCTGACAGTCTGATGGAAACTCCTTTGTAGGTGACTGTTCCTTTATCTCTTGCTGCTTCTAGAATTCTCTCCTTCATTTTTATCTTGGCTAATATAATTATGATGTGCCTTGGTGTGTTCTTCCTTGGGTCCCACTTCTTTGGGATTCTCCGAGCTTCCTGGACTTCCTGGAAGTCTATTTCCTTTGCCAGATTGGGGAAATTCTCCTTTATTATTTGGTCAAATAACTTTTCTACTTGTTGTTCTTCCTCTTCTCCTTCTGGTTGGTACCCCTATAATTCAGCTGTTGGAATGTTTAAAGATGTCCTGGAGGTTCCTAAGCCTCTCCTCATTTTTGTGAATTCTTGTTTCTTCCTTCTTTTCTGTTTAATTGTTTCTTTCTTCCTTCTGGTCCACTCCATTGATCTGAATCCCAGTTTCCTTCCAAGAACTATTGGTTCCCTGTGCATTTTTTTTTGTTTTACTTAGTGTAGCCTTCATTTGTTCATCTAATTTGTGGCCAAATTCAACCAATTCTGTGAGCATCCTGATCACCAGTGCTTTGAACTGTACATCTGATAGCTTGGCTATCTCTTCATCATTTGGTTGTATTATTTCTGGAGCTTTGATCTGTTCTTTCATTTGGGCCATTTTTTTGTCTTGATGTACCTGTTATGTCGTGAGGGGCAGAGCCTTAGGTGTTCACCAGGGCGGGGCAACCCACATCACTGGGTTGTGATGCTGTATGTGGGGGAGTGGTCAGAGAGGGACCAATGGTGTTTGCTCTGCTCTCTGCTGGATTTCAGTCACTTCCGCTGGTCCTGCCAAGCAAACTGGGCCTTTCTGGTGCTGATTCCCATATGGGTGGGCTTGTGTATGTTCTAGGACCCTGTGGGTCTCTCCAATGAACTCCCCTGTGAAGCTGGGAGTCTCTCCTGGAACCTCAACTCCCCACAGGTGTTTTCAATTGGTGTTTTGAGGCTTTATTTCCCCACTCTGGAACCCTGAGTTGTGCATTCTGTCTTGCTCCCCAGTTTTGCCTAGTTTATTTGTGTGTGATGTGGGACCACCTAGTCCACCAGCCACCTTGTGTGCCACGCCCCTCCATGATCCACTACCTCACTGGGTTCACCAGCTGCTGCCTTGCAGGCACTGGGTTCACTAGCCACCACTCTACCCTGAGTTGTCTCCACCCATCTGGCCAAGTCCGCCCCTCCTACTGGGCTGGATGAGTATGTCTTCTTTAAGTCCTTGGTTGTCAGATTTCCATACAGTTCAATTTTCTGTCAGTACTGGTTGGTTTTTTGTTTCTAAATTTTTGTTGTCCTTATTTTGGTTGTGCAAGGAAGCACAGTGTGTCTACTTACGCCTCCGCCTTAACCGGAAGCTGCAATATATTCTTCTAACTGGATATATCACAACCCAAAATAAAATTGAAGTTTTATTACTGAGAAAAATAAAGAAGATGGGTATTGAATAGCAACCATTATCTCTCCCACATGGAGTTATGAGCAAAAGGCTATAAGGGATCATGAAGCAATAAAACAGTTAACTTTGGAATCTGGAAAATGCTATTTTGAGATGATTTGAGGTTTGAAGGATGGATAGGAGTTTGCCAAATGCAGAACTGGGAAAGTTTGCCAAATAAAGAATTCTTTCCAGGCAGAAGTATTAGCATGTGCAAAGGTACAGAGGGTCTGACATTATACTTGCTGATTAAGCCCAGTTCTGTGTTTCTATTTTTTCTCTGTTATTAATGATAGCTGTTAAAATAAATTCAATTAGTTTTTAATTAATCTAACAGTTATACAAAATCAAAAGATTAAGATATGTCAACAATAATGTTCCTGATATAACTGCAAATAATTTTCCACTTGGACCTAAATAAGAACACTTTATCTGATGATAAAGTATTCCACACTTTAAAAGTAATTAATTGAGTGAGAAATTTCTGGCATCTTCAAAAGGAATTGATATTGGGTGGGAGGGAGGAATTGTGTCAGGGTGATGTTTGTCTTTTCAATTCTGAAGTTAAACAAAGCCCAGTTAGAACTGATTTGGTTCATGTCCTGAGGTCCACAAGCCTGCATTGAGAGCTGTTGGTGGTCTGCCCGAGTCAACCTTTAAATATGTCACCTTCTATTTAGCTATCCCTAACATGACTGTTACTTTGGATCTGTGCAGCTGGATTGTTCTTTTCTTAAAAGAGGTTTAGAAGCACAAGAAGTCTTTGGGATTAGAGAGATTTTCATGATTATCTTCTTTGGGGCTCCTTTAGAGACATTGAAACCATTTAAAAACTTTCAAAAAAAAAAACCTTACATCTTTTGAGAAACCTAAAATTTTTTTAATTAAAAAAAAAAACTTAGCTTTGAGATACCTAAGAGTTTGTTCCCATGCCCACTGCCCATCTCATCTTGCTCAGAGTTGAGTATCTTGTAAGATAAAGTTCATCTCTTTCCAAATCCAAACAACAACAGCAGAGTGAAAGATTCTTTGATTTCTGCTTAAATTAACATTGTCATGTTTCCTCTAAGGATTTGACCCCACTAAGGCACTCAGATGATTTAATTTTCAGATATTTTGTTGTGATTTTTTTTCCTTTGCCAACTTTGCTTTTTGCTTACTTTCTAATTAGCTAGAATCTAGGCAAGACTAAAGTATGCTCTAAACCTCCCAGCAACACCTCCCCTTTGCCTCATTACCTCTGAGTCCTTATTCACATGTCAGCTCAAGAGACACTTCCTTAGGGATATCTCTTCTGGCCTCTGAAACCAGATCAAATTCTCTATATTTTATATCCAATTCTCTATATCTCAGACTACCACATATCTTGTTTTATAGCTTGTATAATAATTATTGTTTTACATTTACTGTGTTTGATGATTGGAGTGATAATGACTATCCGCCACTGGACTCAGGAGAGTGGGCCCCTGTGTGCTTAAACTCACCATTGGATTTTGTTCTTTGCACAGTGCCTGGCCCATAGCAGACCTTGAATCATTGTTGCCTGAATAATTAAATGATTTTTTGTAAGCAAATTACTTCTGCACTCCCATTTCACACTGTGCTCAGGACATAAGAGTGAGTACAGAAGTTGTTCAGCTCAGGTGTGGGTTCTTTTTGAAAACGACTTTATTACAGTCATCTAGAAGCACATCAAACAAGTCTTAAACCAGCATGCGCTTGGCTCTGTGTGGATGAGTGTTGGTTGAATTCTGACGTGGCCTCACTTCAGCCTCTGAACCTGCTGAGGGGCGTTGCTGCTTCACCACAGTGAACCTTTCCAGATGAAGTTAGCCTACCTTTGCTCCCGACCTAAGAGCTGGGCACTGTGTTTTCTAAATGGCATCTTCACATTTCAAAAAAGGAACAAGTGTTGAAGGAGTGGGTGCTTTGTCAGGCTATTTTAAAAGCCTATGTGCTTTTAATGAAAAAAAATACGCATTAACACTTTTTAAAACATTGTACATTTAAACATAATGTTAAATAATTGTATTTTCTACCCTTTGTCTAAACATTTGTTTGCAATTATTAAAGGTACAGAAAGGAAAAATCAGGCCTCAAAGAAAGGTCATATTAACAACTAAATTTTTGAAAGGACAAATTATGGGGACTTTGTGGAGATAAATGTCATTTGTCTCCCTTTAAATGTCATTACAGTTCCAGTTTATTTCATCAAACACAGTAGTTCAAATAGGTTGGGAGTGAAATCTCATTCGATACTAGACCGAATGAGAACTAGAGAGACACAATGGTAGAGTTTGGATCAGATTTGAATCTTTTTTTTAACTTGAACATTGGGAAGGAAGGAGTAAAAATATAAATGAGTTTGCCCATATACTTGATAAATGCTTGTGATTTTGTTAAGCCTGACTTGAACTAACTATAAATATTTTGTTAGATGCATTTAGAACTTGACTGCTTATTAACTAAGTGACCTTGGAAAGACAACTAAGTGACCTTAGCAGCCTTCATGACCTCACCTATAAAATGGGGCTATCTTACATGACTTTTGAATTAATGAGCTACATGCATTGTGTCCGATACAGTGCAGGCACGTAGCAGATTCTCAGTGTTGGGTATCTCTGCTGCCCTCCGTCCCAAGCCCCCTGGTCTACCACACGCATGTACAGCAACCTTGTTTCTTTCAGCTGATTGTGTGATTCTGTTTCTCTTCTTGTAGCTAGAAAAAAAGAAGTATTTTCATTACCATTCAGAAAATATTTATTAAGTCTTACAATTTGCTGGGCACTGTTCATCTTCCCCCTGTGCATCTTACATTCTGAGGAACATTATGAAACATGGAGATTATTCATTAAGTTTTTCCTGTAACAGTTACCTCATGCTGTATTTGTGTGTGTGTGGTGTGGGTGAATCATAACTATGAACAATGGGAATTATTGTCGAATTAAGTTTCTACACTATCAACAGTGCAGTATCCTCCTCTCTTCTTCACCTTCTCACCCTGTGTGTTTCCCTTATTCCCATTCTCTTTCTCTGCCCTCCCTCCCCCACCCCAACTATCTTTCTGTTTGTGTTTTTGAACTATAAAACACCTTTACCCCTGCTGTTTCTTTTCTTCAGCTTGATCCAACTAAATGCAGTGCCCTTTATGGGAAACATGTTTTATTCCTCTTCAAGGATGATGGGGAGATCTGTGGTCCAGCAGCAGGGACCTGGTTGAATTACACATCTTTGTCTCTTTTTAGATTGTTGGCTGTGATCACCAGCTTGGGAGCATCGCCAAGGAAGATAACTGTGGAGTTTGCAATGGAGATGGGTCCACCTGCAGGCTGGTCCGAGGGCAGTATAAATCCCAGCCATCCGCAACCAAATGTAAGACACCACAGAGATAGGGCGATCTTCATGCCTTTTGACTTATCTCCTTTCCCTCCCACCCATGCTTAGCTCCCCTCAGCAACTAGTGAATAATACCTTCACCAAAATGAACACAAACCTGAAAATGTTGTGGAAAAATTCATGACCCTGCTTTGTGGATTAGTTTAGGCGGGGCAAGTCAGGTCCACATTGCAAACCCAAAGTGGAAACCTTTCCTTTTGAGGCACATTAGGACTAAACTAGACATGGGTCTACATGCAGGCATGAGCTTCTTTCCCGGCGTGAGGACAGACTGCATCCCAGCTGCTACCTCGCACGTAGTCAGATGTGTGTGGTGGAATACAGTAGGGAGCCTGGGCAGATCCGAGGAAATTCACTCACACTGTGGTGAAACTGTGTGGTCTTCATTATACAAACTGACCTTGGATCAGTGCTGGTCACAGGTTTTTTTCAGAATTAACATCAGGCGTGATTTTGGAAGCCATTCAGTGACTTTTTGTGCTACACCAGCACAATAAATGTATGCTTTCTGTGTTCATGTATGTGCTGGAAACTGTACATGATCATCTCATTTAATCCTTATACCAATCTTTTAGCGAGGTCCTGTTTATCTCCATGTTACAATGAGATAACTGAGACTTAGATTATGTGACTTGCTCAGAGTCTTACAACTATAAAGCAGCAGACTCAATATGTAAGCTCAGAGTCTGATTCCAGAGCCTAAGCACATATTTATTCCTCTGAACTGTCCCACAATTCCATCCACGGTGGGATATTTATAAAGCAGCTAGATGGATCAAGGCAAGGTAGCTCATATATATCTGCCTAGCTGGGTCCTGCTAGGGTGGCATATGTTCTCATAGTACCTAACCCAACAGTGGAGTCACATATCAATCTAGTTCACTTTAGAACACACTGTTCTCTGTGACAGTCACTGTGCTAGGTGCTGCAGCACATGCAGAAATAAGACAGCCCTTTGTAACCAAGGACCTGAATTTTTAGAATAATTTGACTTTGCTTGGCATATTGTCTCCAGATTTTGCCAAAATCCAGAATCCTTCAATAGGTCCTTGATTGAGGCTTCTCTGCTTTGGAAAATGAGAATGAATGTCTTTACTGAATGTAGTTTGTGCACTATACTTGGTGAGAAGATGAAGGAAAACAATTGACATATGAGAGGTTTGTGGCTTTAAATGGACTTGCAGGTCAAGAAAAAAGGCAGTGTGTACTAGAGAACTATTCCGAGAAGTCATGAAAAGCCAACTTGCCGAAAAAACTAGGCTCTAGGGGAGAAGAGGTGGCAGGAGAACAGGCGAGGGCCTTTTAAATAAACGAAACATTGGAGGTGCCAGTTTCGGGGACTCTCCACATTCTGACACCCCTGCAGGCAGTGAAAAATGGGATTGTGAGAAAAAAAATTTTAAATACTCTGGCAGAGAGAGTGAACAATGAGGTAAGTTAGACATTGATATAGTACATTCATGCAAGATTTTTTCCTTTGGTCATGTGTCAGTAGTGTTTTCTGTAAGATGAAAAATTAAAGAATTTAGACGATGGAAACCAGAAAAGGCATAATTCTTTCATAAATCTCTGAAATCATGGTGGGATATATTTGAAAAATGATATATTTAGAAGGTCACTTTTATAGAACTCTTTAAGGAATACTGGAAGGGTTAATTTTCATTTACTTATTTGTGTCACATAACTGAGTAAGTGCTCTTCTCTAGGAATCTAGAATTTTCCATTAGTCACAAAAAGATGGTGGGCACGTGTGCAGTACCTGCTGTATCACATCTTCTGAGGGCCTGTTTTTTCTTTATTCCTTCTCATTTCCCACCCCCTACCCCCATTCCAGTCCTCATTCATAGAGGAGCCTGAACACACTGCTCCAATAGAAAATATCTATTACCCTCTTACCCTCCTGTTGGAGGGTGACCGGGGACCTATGGGGCCTGAATCGCTGGAGGAAAGGTGGAGAAACTATGAAGGAAGAGACTGGAGCAAATTGAGAGTCATAAGTCATCTCAGGGTCTGTAAATATGATAAATACCTCAGTGCAAAGTGCTCTATTCAAAACTGACAGTGGGTAAATTATAGAACACACAACCTGATGATTTTCCCTAATGACAAAATGCAATCGATTCATTTACCTTAGTGCTGATGATGCCTCATGACAAAATGATTTACATCAATAAAGCCCAGCATATGCATGCACCTCACCACAATCTATAGCAGATGCTGAACAAACTGTCTCGTTTATGTTTTCTCCACCCCAGAAGAAACTTCCACCCAAATTTACAGACTGTGGGGTGACCCACAGGCTGGGAAGATTAGGCTGCTCTGCGGGGCCCAGTGTATGAGCCAGGTGTGCAGCCCTCCACCCGTGAAGGCCTGGAGGACCTCTGCCAGGTCTCCCCCCAGGCTCTGCCAAAAGAACTGTGAGCCAGCCACATGCTCTTTCGAACTCCTAGCACTCTGAATCTCCACATTGAACTCATTTTCTGCTAAACTTATATCCAACTTTTTTTCTTATGTTATCAAGACTTGGGGGAACAAAGGAAAAACAGGAGAGTGGAGAAAGACCATGCTGGAAAGTGCCAGAAGGAAAGGAGAGTAGGAGGAACTTATCAAATGGCTGCCATTCACTGTCAAGTAAAAAAGAGACCATCTTTCTATTAACAGACATTATTTTTGCCTAATACAAATACAGACAACAGAAAAGAGCTCAATCCAGCCCTTTCTCCCTTTTTAAAATAAAAAGTAGTCCACCAATAGCACTCACTGTTTCCATTTTCCTCTGATCACTTCATTTCTACTTCCCCAACCTAATATCAAATAATCAAATTTAGCTAACATTAACCAACTTTTGATTCTTGGTATTAAAAACTCATTTTCTCCTAAATTTTAGTGGTTTGTACCATATTGCATGTTTTCTAAATCTATAGAGACCTACTCAAATGTAGAGCCAGCCTATTTGCTCTCAGTTTGGTGTATCCAGCTTTGCAAACCTCTTATATGTTTCTGCGTGTTTTGAAATTTCTTGGGAATCCTAAAGCTCTCTCTCTACCTCTCTTGAGTGGCAAGAGCTGGATAAATGAATTTATATTAAGATAAAATGAAGTTCTTAATGCTTGGCTTTGCTTCTCAGACTGTGGCATATGCTGATTTAGAAGAAGTATGAGTAAATATATTCCTGGACTATTATTCTGCCTCAAAGATTTTGAGATAAAGGATGTTCATAATAAAATATAGATATGCATATATAAAGTGAATAATACATATGCATACTTTAAAGAAAGCACAAAATTTTAAAGAAATTTTTACCTTGAACTTCAGGTTGTACTACAAGCTACTCATCAATCCATTCATTTATTCAGCAGCAGTTCACTCATTTATTCAACAACAAATATGTCTTGGGTATGTGCTATGTGTTGAAGACCTGTTTTAAGTACTGGAAACACAGGAAAGAGCAAAACAGATAAAAATCCATTTTTCTCATGGGGGTTACATATTGGTGTAAGGGAAAGACAAATAAAAGGACAAAACACACAACTAAATAAAATATATATGTATCATATGGGGACAGGAGAAAAGTAAGGCAGAGAAGAAGATTGGAAAAAAGTAAGGTAGGTTTAGAATGTCCCAACCAACCCAATTAAAAAATGGGAAAAGGACTTGAACAAACACTTCTCCAAGGAGGACATACAGAACATTCAGAGACACATGAAGAGATGCTCAATATCGTTAGCTATCAGAGAGATGCAAATTAAAACCACAATGAGATACCACTTTACACCAGTCAGGATGGCTATCATAAACAAAGCAACAAACAACAAATGTTAGAGGGGTTGTGGGGAAAAGGGGTCCTTAGTCCACTGTTGGTGGGATTGCAGACTGGTACAACCATTATGGAAAACAGTATGGAATTTTCTCAAAAAAATAAAAATCGACCTGCCTTTTGACCCAGCAATTCCACTGCTGGGATTATATCCTAAGAATCCTAAAACATCAATTTCAAAGAACCTATGCACCACAATGTTCATAGCAGCACAATTTACAATAGCCAAAAGTTGGAAGCAACCTAGATGCCCATCAGTAAATGAATGGATCAGAAAATTGTGGTACATATACACAATGGAATTCTATGCAGCAGAGAGAAAGAAGGAGCTACTACCTTTTGCAACAACATGGATGGAACTGGAAAGCATTATGCTGAGTGAAATAGGCCAGGTGCTGAAAGACAAATACCATATGATCTCACCTTTAACAGGAAGCTAAACAACAAAACAAACAAGCAAGCAGAGAAAAAAAAAGACACTGAAATAGAGAACAAGGGGACAGAGACCAGAGGGGAGAAGGAAGGGAAGTTAAGGGGAAAAAGAGGGAGGGATTTGGAGGAACAAATAGGAAGGACACAGGGACGAGAACTAAGGGGGGTGGAAATGGGAGGGAGGTGGGGACCAAGGGGCGGGGGAGGCTGGGATGGGAGAAATAGACAAAAAACTGTACTTGAAAAATAACTAAATAAAATTAATTTTTAAAAAAAAGGTAGGGAAGAAGAACCAGAGGTTGGGCTGCTAGCCAAGGACGTTGGAAGGGAATTGCAATGGTAAATAGGTTATAAAGAAAGATTCACTTATTGGATGACATTTAAACAACCATCCAAGGGAGTTACAGGTGGCACACCATGCAAAAGTCAAGGTGGAAGAATTTCAGACATCAAGATCAGCAGGTGCAAAAGCCCTGAGGTAGATGCATTCTAAACATACTTCTTGGAAAGCAAAGAAGCTGGTGTGTGGTGAAGAACAGCACAGATATTGCAGGATTTTGTAAGGATTTTGGCTTTCAATCTCAATGATATAAATCACAGGAGAATTTTGAGCAGGGAAAGTACTTGATTTGATTTACTTTTTAAAGGGATCACTCTATTTACTATGCCGAGAACAGATCACAGGGGTCCAACTGTGAGACTAAGAAAAGCATGTAGGAGGCTATTACACTAAGCCAGGGCAGGGATAAAAAGGGCTTGGACCACGGTAATAGCCCTGAATGTAATGAGAAGATCCAATCTGGGATATGCTACATGTCTTTGAATCTAAGACATCATTGGCTGAAAGATACACTATTATTTCCCACTAAGAGAGAGAAAAAGAGAGAGAGAGAAGCTGCCATTAAAATTAAACTACTGACACAATGCCCTCTGACCACTCAGGGCTTTTACTTGATAGCTATTAATAGATCTATTTTAGACATAGATATATTTTTATCCTACACTGCATTACTCTTACACATCCAGAAAAGGAAAATAAAACTGAAACAAATTGATAAATAAAATTAAAGTTTTTCTCAAACTTTGATTTTTTTTTATCATTTGGATTCATTCTATTTCCACGTGTCATCAGAGTACTTATGATACAGGATTTTTTTAAGAATTCACAAAAGAAATAAAATCCCATTGGTATTGGGCTCTTTTTTAACAGCTCTGTTGAAATATAAATGATATAGCATAAGCTGGATATTTAAAGTGTACAGTTTAGTAAGTTTTAACATAATACATACACTTGTGAAACCATCACCATGGTCAAGATCATGAACATACCCGGCACCTGCAAAGTTTTCTCATTTCTCTTGTAATCCTTTCCTTCTGTTCCCTCCTGCCCTGTTTCTGTCACTATAGATTACATTGCATTTTCTAGAATTTTATACAAATTCTAGAAGGTAGGGAAGAAGATTTATAAGGTATACATGGATTTATAAGGTATACACTCTTTTTCATCTGTTTTTTTCATTCAGCATAATTATTTTGAGGTTCATTAATATTGTAGCATGTATCAGTAATTTATTTTATTACTGTGATAATTGCACTGTATGGACATACCAGTTTGTTTATTCATCCACCTGTTGATAGATAGTTGGGGTATCTCTACTTTGCAGCTCTTACAAGTAAAGTTGAAATGAACATTCATGACTTTAGACAGACAAATGCTTTCATTTCTCCTGGGTAAATTTCTGAGATTAGAATGGCTGGATTATATAGTAGGTGTATATTTAGCATTTTAAGAACAGACCAAGCTGTTTTTCCGAGTGTCTTATTATATTGCATTTCCACCAGCAAGTCTGAGAGTTTCAGATGCTCGGCACTCTTACCATCACTTGATATTGTCAGTAAATTTTTACTTGAGACATCCTAATTGGTGTGTAGTGGTATCTCCTCATTGCTTTAATTTGCCTGTTTCCCATTGCTAATGATATTGAACCCCTTTTCATGTTGTAGTCCAGTTGCTGCCATAGTAAATTACCACAAACTTAGTGGCTTAAAGCGATGCATTTATTTTACAGTTCCAGAGCATCAGAAGTCTAAAATGGGTCTCCCTGAGCTAAAATCAAGGTGCTGGTAGAGCTATGTTCCTCCTGGAAGCTTTGGAGAAGAATTCATTTTCTTTTATTTTGATTGTCCAGCTTCTGGAGGCTATCTTCTTTCCCTTGACATCTTCAAAGCCCAGCAGCATAGCATCTCCAGATCTCTGTGACTCTAACTTCTTCCACCTCCCTCTTCCAATTAGAAGGACGCTCATGACTACACTGTGTCTGTCTCGATAAGCCAGGGTAATACAACATATTCATGGGTCTGGGGGACATCTTTAGCAGGAGGAAGGAGGTAGGAGTTATTTTGCCTATCATGTGTGTGTTTATTTCATTTTTGGTGTAATGTTAGATCAAGTATTGTGCCCATTTAAAAAAATGATTATTAGGTTTCCTCCTGTGGAGTTTTGAGAGTTCTTGATATATTCTGGGTGCAAGTCCTTTGTCAGATACATGATTTGAAAACATTTCCTCTCAGTAGGTAACCTTTAAAATGTTTTTTAAAAATGTCTTAATATTATCTTTCACAGAGCCAAAACTTTTTACTTTGATAAAGAACAGTTTCTTTTTCTTTCATGGATTGTGCATGTCCTTGCCTAACCCAAGGTCACAAAGTTTTCTTCTATGAAATTTTCTTTTAAAAGTGTTGAGGTTCTACATTTTACCTTTAGACCTATGACCCATTTTGAGTTAATTTTTGTGTATCTAGGCTAATTTTTATAAGGATGTCCAATTTCTTCAGCTCTACTTGTTTAAAAGATAAACTTTCCCCTCAAATTGCCTTTAAAAATGTCAAAAATGCATTGGCCATTTCTGTGTGAAACTGTTTCTAGAGTCCATTCTGATCTTTCATTGTACATACCACATTGTCTTTGTTACTTAGCTGGAAAGTAAATCTTAAAATCAGGTACCTTGATTCCTCCAACTTTATCCTTCTTTTCAAACTTATTTTGGCTATTCTATTTTAAGTTCTTTGCCTT
Organism: Artibeus jamaicensis; assembly: GCF_021234435.1. Lineage (NCBI taxonomy): Eukaryota > Metazoa > Chordata > Mammalia > Chiroptera > Phyllostomidae > Artibeus > Artibeus jamaicensis. Next base: position 55,287,277 of record NW_026522030.1, read on the forward strand.
TTCACATAAGATTTAAAATTTGTTGTTCCATATGTACCAAAATTCTTGCTAGGATTTTAATTAAAATTATTATAATTCTACAGGTTGGTTTGGGGGGGGGAATTGACATCTCTTAATATGTTAAGTTATTCAACCTACAAACACATGATGTGTTTGCATTTATTTAGGTCTTCTTTAATTTTTTTCATTTGTCTACATTAGTTTTATTTTATTTATTTATTTATTTATTTTATTCAGTTATAGTTGTCTTACCTTTTCCCCCATTGCTCTCTCTTACCCTAGCCCCCTCAACTCCCACAGCCAATCCCCCCATTGTCCATGCCCATGAGTCCTCTATTTGTGTTCCTTTGCTTTCCCCTTTCCCTTCTTTCCCCCATTATCCCCCTACCCCCTCTCCTCTGGTCATGGTCAGTTTGTTCTTTATTTTCAAGTCTCTGGTTATATTTTGCTCATTTGTTTGTTTTGTTGATTAGGTTCCAATTATAGGTGAAACTACATGGTATTTGTCTTTCATCACCTGGCTTATTTCACTTAGTGTAATGATCTCCAGTTCCATCCATGCTGTTGTGAAGGGAAGGGGTTTCTTCTTACTTTCTGCTGTGTAGTATTCCATTGTGTAAATCTACCACAGTTTTTTAATTCCCTCATTTACTGATGGGCATTTAGGCTGTTTCCAGCACTTGACTATTGTAAATTGTGCTGCTCTGAACATAGGGGTGTATAGGTTCTTTTGATTTGGTGATTCAGGATCCCAGCAGTGTGATCACTGGATTGAAAGGCAGTTCCAGCTTTAGTTTTTTGAAGAAATTCCATCCTGTTTTTCACAGTCACTGCACCAGTCTGCATTCCCACCAACAATGTACTAATAGAAAGGGAACCAACTGCACGGGAAAACATATTTGCCAACGATGCCTTGGAGAAGGGTTTGATTTCCAAAATATATAAAGAAGTCACACAACTCCACACCAGGAAGACAAATAATCCAATGAAAAAAATTGGCAATGGACCTGAACAGACACTTCTCCAAGGATGACTTACAGAGGGCCCAGAGACACACGAGAAGATGTTCAACATCACTAGCCATTAGAGAGATACAAATTAAAGCCACAATGATACCATTTCACACCAGTCAGAATGACCATCATTAATAAATCAACAAACATCAAGTGCTGCAAGATTGTGTAGGGGAAAAGTCTTTATAAGTTTTAATCATACATACCCCATATGTTTTAATTGGATTTATACCTCTTTCAAATGGCATTGTATTTTTATTTCAGTTTTTTTGGGAATTCCTGGTTTATTCTTGGCCACATATTTTGCAAAATTGCCAAACTCATTTATTAATTCTGTGAGGTTTTGGATTTTCTACATAAACAATCATGTTATTTATAAATCAGGATGATTTTGCTTTTTTTTTCAATTTATAAACCACTTGTTATTTTTATGGCTTTACTATACTGGCAAGGATGTTAAATACAATGCTGAACAGAAGTGAGAGTGGATATCCTTGCCTTATTTTCATTCTTAGGAGAAAAGCATTCAATTTTTCTTTATAGAGTATGATGTTAGCTATAGGTTGTTTTTTTACAGATACTCTATCACCTTAAGGAAGTTCTCATCTATTGTTAATTTGCTGATAGTGTCATAAATGGATGTTGAATTTTGTCAAATGCTTCTTCTGTCTCAATTGATATGATCATGTGGTTTTGCTAAGACTTTTGTGATGGATGATATTAATTTCAAATAGCCTTGCATTCTGGGAGTAAATTCTACTTGATCATAGTGTATTATTCTTTACATATATTCTTGAACTTGATTTCTAGCATTTTGTTGGAGGGTTTTTTACATCTATGTTTATGAGAGATAGTTGTTTCTAGTGTCCTGTGCTTATACTGTCTTTGGTTTTCATGTAGGTATATTATTAGCCTCATACAATGAATTGGAAAATGATTCTTCTCTGTTTACTGAAAGAGATTGTATAGAATTTGTTGTTCTTTAAATTCCTGGCACCACTCATCTGTGAAATTTCCTGGGCCTGAAGTTGTTTTTTTCTGTTTTGTTTTGCTCTGATACTTAATTTTTTAACAATATAGAATATAGCTGTCACTATTTTAATGTTTATTCTGTGTTTTGATTACTTTTTCTCTTCAATGTGGGCTTATTTTTGCTGCTGCTATTGTTGTTGTTTAATTTGCATGTCTGGTAATTTTTGAACTGGCTCCAGACATTGCAAAATTTATCCTGCTGATTGCTAGATATTTTTGTATTCCCATAAATATTCTTGAGTTTTGTTCCAGAAGCAGTAAAAGTACTTGAAATCACTTTGATCCTTTTGGTTCTTAAAATTTGGTGGCAGGAACCATAGTCACGTTTGGACTAGTGCTAAATGGGCCTTGCTGCTAAGTCAAGACACTTCTGAGCACTCCATGTCCAATGATATGAAGTTTTCCAGCCTGGCTGGTGGGGTAAGGTATTATTCAGGCCCTGTATGCATGGCAGATACTCATCCCTATAATCCTTTTATGTGACGTGGTTCTTTTCCTAGCCTCAGGTAGCTTCTTCAAATAGATGTACTGATTGATTGGTGTGAGTGTGCTGCTGGATATCTGAAGGAAGTGTTACAGGAACAGCCCCCCACCCCGGGGTCTTTTGTTACTCCAGGTTCTTTATGCCCCCCACTATATTCACTGTGGCTCTCAATGCCAGAATTTAGTAAAAAGAAAAGGAATTATTTAATTAAAAGTTATACAGGTTTATAATAATGACTAAATTCTACCATTAAATCTTACCCATTTAGAAATAAAGATATATCCACAAACACACCATCCTGCCTTTCCACCTTTGCCCAGTCAGGCCAGTCTCAGAGCATGCCAGTAAGAAGCACTGTCCTCCAGAAGACAAAAAAAAAAAAAAAAAAAAAATCAGACGCCCGCAGCTCACCTCCCCTGGTTCCTCTCAGTAATGAATGCTGGACTGGACAGTTCTCCTGTGCTTCCCAACACCATCAGCTGTGTCACTGTGATCTCTAGTTCTTAATCCAAAACCATGTGGCACCTCCGCATGGGCAGCCAGTGAGAGTCCTTTCACCCCTTTATTTCCTACATGGTCCCGCTGATCCCGCAGTCTCCCATTGTCCCACATTGTACCACATTGCCTCCTATCCCACATGGCTGCCTGCCTTTTTTATTAAATCCGAACCTGGAACCTTCTCCGTAACCTCATTTCCAAATCCTCCCACAATTGGCTACACATGCTAGCACTCCCACATTTTCTACCTTTCTTGGCTGCCATAGTTAGTCCAGGCAGGTGTGGCTCCCTGTTTCAGAAGCCAGCACCAAGCCACTCTCACAGGTGCAGGAAGCCCCTCCAGCTACAACACATCATGGGTTAGAGTCACACCCATCTCTCTGGCTCCCAGCACAGGTGCAGTGTTTTAACATTATCAAAAGACTGGCCAGGTTCTTCAGATGCACCCTGTTACAGAAGCACTCAAATCTCTAGAGTTGTCTCTTTGTGCAGCTTTTCTCTCTGTGGTAATTTGTCCTCCTTCTAACTCTAGCCACCTTGATCTCCTTGAACTCTTAGCTTTGCCTCCTCAACTCAGGGAACCCAGAAAGTTCCCACTTTCTGAGCCACCACCTGGAAAGCCTTACGAGGCAGTAAACTGAAGCAATGTTAAGGCATACCAACTTTGTTTCCATACTCTCAAGAATCGCTGACCTTCTTTGCTTTATATCCTGTGTCTTTAAAGCCATGGTTTCATTTTTTTTCTGACCTTTTGTTTGTTTGAGGGAGGAGATTAAGCCTGGACCCTACTACTCCATCTTGACAGAAAGCAGAAATTTTAGTGCTGGTCTCTTAATTCAGAGTTCCAGTTACATAGACCTAGCCAGCTTTTGACTCCCATTTTGATGTTCTATAGCCCTTTTTCACACATCTCCCTACAGCCCTCATAACAATTTGATTCCCAGCAGTTAAATTAGTGTGCTCTACTATTATCTTGGAATTTTCTTCCATGTCCCTGCTGATACCAATTTGCAAGTTTGATACTGGGTGTTTTGGTGTTAGTGCCTGTGCAGTCAAAGATAACTATGGCAGGGTTACTGCCTTGGTGAGAAAGAATGTAAGGCACCAGTGATTGGGAGATGCATTCTGATTTTACATATCTTAAAATATGAAATATGGTAGAATCAGTGAAATACAACTTTTAAATTCAAGTGACAATAGGACTTTCAAATTGATTGAGTGCAGGCATGAAGTCAAGGATGGCTCCAGGGTTTCTGATCTATACAAAATGGGGGCCTGGGGCCGGGAGGGGAAGCATCTTATCTGACCTATTCAGTATACATCCTCCTTTGTGCAATTACTGATAAACTAGGGGCAGGGGAGGTGGGAAAGGCTCATCTTATTTTATTGGATATATTTTAAGAGTAATAAAGTTGGCATGAAGATTTTAAAATATAGCATTTTTATTGGTATATTTGAGGATACCAGTAAAATCTTGAGAATACCATATATCCTCAAGATTGGTGGACTATTTTTATATGTAACCAATTGCATTAACAATAGCTCTTTCATTTAAAAAATAATACTAATGATAAGACTGAGTATCAGCCCCAAACTCTTAGAGCAAAAGAGATTTTAAAAACATGAACTTATCAACAAGTCTAAAAATAGGATAAGTTCAGGTATCAGAATAGATAACCCTGTCTTTTCAAAATTTATCATTATTATTCTTACCTTTATTTGATACAGCAATGAATCACATAGAAAAATTCACATATGACAAGATTAAAAATTGAATCTAAAATGCTCAATAGAAAGATGTGGAATATACATTTATATGTATGTATATGTGTGTGTGTGTGTATGTGTGTAGAGGGAGAGTATACACACTGTAGACTTTTTTTGACAAAATCCTGTAGGTATAATTCTTGAGTACAATTTTCTTGAAAAATGGAATTTGCAAACCACATATGTGAAATAACAAGATTTATGATTCCCATGGAAACCTTGTCATTTTAACAGAGAAAGAGGTTACCTGATCTCTGAAGCAGGTCTTTTAGAATTGTTGATTCATAACCTGGAAATATCTCTTGAAGATTGACATCCTGGTTGTGTCAAGAAAGCCAGAATAGATGAGCACGGATGCGCTTGGTCACAGAGCAGTGTGTCTTTGTGGGAAAGGGGTCCTAGGGGGTTGTGCAGCACAGCAGGAGAGGACATGGCCACCTGCCTTGCCAGCCATGCCCACTGAATTAATTACCAAGGGGCAAGTGATGAAACCAGACTGCTTGCACATTCGTGGTGTCTTAAATGCCTCGCTATGCACAAGTGTAGTAGTTCCAAATAGAAGACTCCCCAACCCATCCCTAGTCACTGAGTGTTTATCATCAAATGAGACAATTTCTAATACATATACAGCTCAAAAGCTGGCTTTTTATCAACTTTCAGAAAGTGAAAATAATTTTTTTCACCTTTTTGTCAAATTATAAGCGTCATATATTGAACTGTATTCTGAGGTGTATCTTCTGGTGTTAACAGATGATACATAAGAAAAGTTTTCCCTGCATGAACACATTGAGGACACACTGGGTTAAATAGAGTAAAGTGGGTTTTTTGGTTCAGGGCTTCTAAGAAACTAAGTAATGTGCTTTGGGAATTTCCATGAACAGGGAATAATATGCAATATTTTCAACACTTTTAATTGTAGTCCCTTTTTCAGGGGCCATCTGTAGGACTGTTTTTTTTTTTTTGTCTTGTTCGTTACTGAATCTTAAGTACCTAGTATGGAACCTGACACTAGGAGACATTCAAAACCGTTTGTGAAATAAATGAATGAATTTGCTGGTTGCCTGGTGACCTGCCAGTTGTCTGTTAGCCCTTTACAGAACCATAGAAGAATAGGTCATGACTATCCTACCTCTGTTGCTATGTGCTGCTGATGGTTCAGGTTTGCACCAGCTCAATTTGCTTCATATTTTTCTTTGACCAGGCAAATGGACAAGGGCATCAGGAGACATTCCATTCTTGCCAGGTCTACTCTCTCCATCCCACCCTCTTCCCCCAACAACTTTGGCAGTTCTTCCCCATCTTCCTCAGGGAGCATGCAAAGGTTACTGCATCAGCCAAAAGCTAGATCAATGCCCCAGCATGTGGAATGTGAGTCACTTAGCAGAACAAGAGGGAGGCCCCCTGAGCAGTGTGTGGGTCAGAAGACTGCCGGAGAGCTTTGCAGACCAAACAGAAAGCAATCCTTTTTTTTTGCTTGCACTTTATTTGACCTGTGGATAAACAAAGACTTTCTATTTCTAGAAATCCCATTGTTTTAACTGCTTTGAGTTACTTTTGTAAACTTAAACATCCATGTCTTTATGCGAGGCCATTAGAGGTCTGTGGGCCCGGTCTGAATATTCTTTGTCCCTTTTCTATATTCCCTTTACGCATTTTGTTCTCACAAGCCACAAACTCTTAGCTATCTAAAATTCAGCCTTTTCTTTAACAATGTATGACATTAAAAACAATGAGAAGGTTGTAGTGTGAGTAGAATATTCAATGTTATAGAGAACTTGATAAATGTAACCTCTTTGGGGAAGAAATTGAGGGCATGTGATTCTTCTTTCTCATTCAGCTGGCTACGTGGAAGGGGTCTTGAGGTGTTAAAAAACATCATAAAAATAAATCTTTGTTTTTTAAAGAGATTTGGAATAGAGGGAAGAAAATAATATTTACCAAATACTGTGTTCCAGGCTGTACATCTATCTTTATATCTATATCTGTAGCCATACCTATATCTCTTCACAGCAATATTATGAAGTGTTTTTTTCCCATTTTACAAAGAGAATAACTAAGGATCAGGGAAGTTACAGAACTTTTGAGATTCATTTATTGAAATTAAATTCACCCCAAAACAAGATCATACATTGCAATTCAGAGAAATTGGCTGCCTTTGGAGAATCTTTCATTTAAACTACATTTTTTCAGTGATAGGATAATAATGTACAATATTGAAAATATATTTGTGAAACAGGGGATCCCTTGGAGCTCCTGAATATGCTGGTGAGTTCAAAATACCTGCTGTCCCTTGTCTTTTGTTCTTTGACCTTGGACTACTCATTAAGCTTCTCAAAGACATCATTTATTCATAAAGTGGAGATTGTAGCAAATTCTTTGCCTATATTAACAAGTTTTGAATGAAGGAATAAATAGTACAATTTAGGTGAAAGTGAAACTTTTCAGTGCCATGTAAGTATGAGGTACTGTTGTCGCAAATGGGGTGCTAAATGTCAGTGATGTGTTTGGGGTACATGCAATATACCTTCAATGTTTTTAATGTAGGTTTTGGGACTGCTTCCAATGAGTTGAGGCTCAATTTTAAGCACAGTAGAAAGTAATCTATTTATAAATGATCTGCAATTCAGCCATATTTTTTTCAAAACATGCAGTATGGGGGGGATATAAATAACCATTTATGGGACACTCACTATACATAGGATTTAATGCAGAGTAAAGGATATTGAAGAACTGAAAGACAAGATTTTTGCTGTAGAGAGGCTTAAAGAACATAAGCAAATATTTATTTCCTCTATTTTTATCTGTCCTACTTATCCAAGACAGTTACTTTGCTAGAAAGAAATCCAGACTTTGATATAATAAAGTCATCCTTGGAAGATCAGAATTTCCTTTTGTAATGTAACACAGTTGCTCTAATTTAAAGAAATGTGGCAATATAAGCCCAGGACTTAAAATTGGAGATGAAAACTTGCAAATCCATTTTTTTCATATATCAAAATTCATGTATTTTTTAAAGATCAGGTTCCTCTTGAGCTAGCTAGTGAGTGACCAGCTCTTTGGGCATATTTTATTTTGAGGAAAGTAAAAATTTTGATGCCCAAATATTGGTGTTCACATTTTAAAGACCTAAAAAAAAAGATTTTCCCAAAACAGTAATTCAAAAGAACCTATGTACCCCAATGTTCATAGCAGTGTATTTACAATAGCCAAGTGCTAAAAACAGCCTAAGTGCCCATCAATAAATGCGTGGATCAAAAAACTGTGGTACATTTGCACAATGGAATACTATACAGCAGAAAAAAAACCAGAAAGAACTCCTACCCTTTGCGACAGCATGAATGGAACTGGAGAGCAGTATGTTAAGTGAAATAAATCAGACAGTAAAAGGCAAATACCATGTGATATCACCTGTAATTGGAACATAATCAACAAAACAAACAAGTGAACAAAATAGAACCAGAATCATGGAAATAAAGAACAAGCTGACAGTGAGCAGAGGGAAGGGGGATAACAGGGGAAAGAAGGATAAGGGTCAAGTCAAGGAGCATGTATAAAGGATTCATGGATAAATACAATGGGGGAGGGGAGAAAGGATTGAATGTGGGAGGGGGAGGGGGTAGGACTGGGGAGAGTAATGGGGGAGGGATGAGGACAACTGTAATTGAACAACAATAAAAAAAATGTCCTTTTGCAGAGTTAGGGGTGGTATTTCAGTGCCTGTATAGGAGACAATCAGTAACTTTGTATCAAACTATGTGCTTTTAAGACTTTGCTTTGTTTCTCTCTAGTGGATGACACTGTGGTTGCTATTCCCTATGGAAGCAGACAAGTTCGCCTTTTCTTAAGAGGAACTGATCACTTGTGTAAGTAAACTTGGTTGTTTTCCTTTGGGTATTGAGAATTTGGGGCATTATTATTTATTTACTTCTTGCTCCCAGAATAGATTAAAATCCAGAAGTACAAATCTTTCCACTTCATCATAATATATTTTGAATGCTTCCATTTATCTTTTGGTTGCCTGATAAGATAGCAAAAAACTGTGGTAATTATCTCTAACCACAGTCATCCTGAAAGAAACACAAAATAGATGCTCCCTATAGATTGTTCATGAGTTAAACACATGTTTATGCTTTTGTGAATATTATTTCTCACTTCTTCTCTTCCAATCAAACTCAATCTTTTTCTTGCCTCCCTCTCATTTTTTTCTTCCTTCCAAAATTTCCTCCCTCTCCTTCCTTCTTTCTTTTATTCTTCCTACTTTTATGTTTCCTTATTTTATCAATTCAGAAGATCATATAGAAACACCAAACAACTTCTAACCATGTGGCATTTAATGAAAACCATTTTGGTATAATTAAGCATCCCACATACTAAAGACAATATAAGGTCCTAATGTCTTGAAGATAACTCTTGGATTCAGGATCACTAAAGGGATGATCATAACCCAGAGATCAAAGGGTAGCATGCCCCCACCAGAGTTTGTAGACTAACTGACCTTCAGACATGCCAAGTCAGCAGTATGCAGCCATATCTTTTTTTAAAAAAATACCATTTAGTGCTGCTTAGACATAGGCCTGTAAATTATAAACAAAAAAATTATGGGCTACGAACCAGAGAGGAGGTAGGAGAGGATATGCATTTCCTGCAATAGTCAATTTCCCTGAAACATTTCACTTCAGTTGATCCCTTGAGCATTTCTGTGATTTTTCCCTTGAGCATTTCTGTGATTGTTCCTGGGTTTCTACAAAGCTATCTAACATCTTTTGCTCTTTTTTATTTTTTCCTCCCACACATACCTAAGAAACCAGTTTAGGTAGCAAGCAGTATCTTTTGGAAATTGGATTATGACTGAAATCATTCCAGAAAGACAAATAAATGAAGACAAATTACAGCCTGGGAAAGTTCAGATAGCCTACTATAGTCTTTCTAAAAATAAAAATGAATACATTTCATGGGAGAGGTGGGGTTTGAAGGGTCATGTGAAGTAAAGGAATAAGTAAGGTACAGTTCAGGCAAAGCCAAAAGATGCTGATAAGACACCTTATATGGATCCAAGTTCTTTTCTGGCCCTGAACAACCCCCCAAATATAGTATTCACATGTCAAAGGATGATATATGTGTGTACACTATTACCATTTAAGTGATTCACTTTTCCTCTTGAGAACTGGACCACGGTAACTGCTGGTGTAACAACCCCACTCAGAAACAGGGGCAGGCTACAGTGGAACATTAGACAGACCATCACCAGGTTGAGGACTGACTCCTCATTGCCGAAGAAAGAACCCAAAGGAGTGTAGATAGATACGAGAGAAAAATCACCTTATAAATTTATTAGCTTCCCAGACTTTCTAATTGTCCCAAGGATTTGTAAAATCGCAAATGGTACTCATAGATGAATAAAAAGCAAACTGGAATCTGTTTTCCCCCCCAACAGACATACTGTTCATAACGTATGTATACCTAAGGAAGTTTTTGTTTTGTTTTTGTATTTGGAATATAATTCAAAATAAATGTGTGAGTAAATGATACCTAGATTCTCTTGCAACCCTTTTGTCCTTCACTCCCTGCATCTAGTCCAATGTGGAATGGATCCTAAATAGTTAGGGCCAAACTAGAACAAGGCTATGCAGTCTGGTGCAGCTCATCTTTAATCAGAAGCACCTTGCAACGGACACCTGGGAGACATGGAGATAAAATTGAATCACATGCTCAGGTTAGGCTTTGATCTCCAAAATTTTTTCAAAACTAAATTAACTTATATTCTGAAGAGATCTCCACAAATTCATGTAAATACATATAAGGCAACCAGAAGAATGAAGCCTAGAGGAAGGAGATTCAGGGCTATTATGTTTCTCCGATGACAACAACTGGTTCGCACACTCAGATATTTCCTTGGTGTGGCTTTGCTCTTCTGTGAGGTCCCCACGAGTCTGGGAGATGGGAAGGAAGCCTGACCTACCCCCACAGAAGGGCTGCACAGACTTCACCTGAGGGTCATGGGCACTTCATTAAACACCAATATTTCCACCTGTTGCTATTCCTTGTCATAGAGAACTTGATTTAGACAATATTGAGAATAATTTATTACAAATACTTGAGGCACTTTATTACCTCCAGGGACCTTAAAATTATCCCTAACCACAGAACCACAATCTGTAAAACATAGGAGGGGAGTCAGTCTCACTAAATGTAGGAAGGAAGGCCTAGGGCTTCACCCAGGCTCCCCATTTTTCTTCTAAAGACCTTCACCAAAATCAAGGGCTCTGGTTAGATTTCTTCTTTCCTCTATGCAGGGACCAGTTACTTTAAACTATCTCTCTAGCACATGAAAAATTCACGTGCTCTGAAATACGCATTATAATTGCCATCTTCCCAGCACTTTGATTTCCTACAACAAAAGATGCTTCACAGGCTTTGTCATTGGCCAAATTCAAATTGGAATGTTCCAGGAACCAGAAGTTCCTCTTTCTGTCTTAAGTTCTTTTTTTTAATTTTTTTAATGATTATGCTGTTCCAGTTGTTCTATTCCCCCTTTCGTTCCCCTCCACCCTACCCCCCATCCCCACCATTACCCCCCCTTTAGTTTATGAACATGTGTCTTAAGTCCTTTAGATTCTATATTTCCCATACTATTCTTGCCTCCCCATCTATTTTCTATCTACCGTCTATGCTACTTATTTTCTGTACCTTCTCCCCCCTTCTCCTCCTCCCACTCCCCTGTTGCTAACCCTCCTTGAGATCTTCATTTCTATGTTTCCACTCCTGATCTAGCTGTCCTTTTAGTTTGCTTTCATTTTAGGTGTGGTTGTTAATGTCTGTGAGTTTGTTGTCCTTTCACTGTTCATGTTTCTTTAACTTCTTTTTCTTAGGTAAGTCCCTTTAACATTTCATAAAAAGGGCTTGGCGATGATGAACTTCTTGAATTTGATCTTATCTGAGAAGCACCTTATCTGTCCTTCCAGTCTAAATGAAAGTTTTGCTGGATAGAGCAATCTTGGTTGTAGGTCTTTGGATTTCATGAGTTGGAATACCTCTTTCCAGCCCCTTCTTGCCTGTAAGGTCTCTTTTGAGAAATCCGCTGACAGTCTGATGGGGACTCTTTTGTAGGTGACTGTCCCCTTAGCTCTTGCTGCTTCTAGGATTCTCTCCTTCATTTTAATTTTGGCTAATATAATTACGATGTGCCTTGGTGTGTTCCTTCTTGGGTCCAACTTCTTTGGGACTCTCTGAGCTTCCTGGATTTCCTGGAAGTCTATTTCCTTTCCCAGATTGGGGGAAATTCTCCTTTATTATTTGTTCAAATAAGTTTTCCACTGGTGGCTGTGCCTTTCCCCCTTCTGGTACCCCTATAATTCAGATGTTGGAGCATTTAAAGATGTCCTGGAGGTTCCTAAGACTCTCCTCATTTCTTTGAATTCTTGCTTCTTGACTCTTTTTTGTTTGGCCATTATCTGTCTTAAGTTCTTATGAAATATAATATATGTACACAATACTGAATGAAGTACCAAAAATGATTTTAAAGTGAAAGAGGATTAAAAAGACAGTTAGTTAGTTCTCTGTCCTTAAATCACTATACTTTCTTCATTTTTAACAATAGCACACATGCAATAAGTAACCAGAAAGTATAAATAAATGCAAGGCAATGCATAAATATGAAGTCGCACAGGTGCTAAGGAAATTCAGACCTGCACCCTGGATCTCACAGAGCAAAAAGAAAAGTATAGGGTATTCTAGGCCAAGGGCCATAAACACTGAAGTCAGTAAAATGTGTATGGGAGGTTTAGTCAAGGGAACAGGATTGTGATAAAACAGTCCAGGGAAACAAAGATTCTTTGACAGGGAGGTTTGAATGTTTGGATAGTAAGTTCTAAAACAATTTCATCCGCAGCATAAACTCCAATGTGATCCAAAGTACCTATGCATTTTGTTTACATCATAATTTTAATTGTGTCACATATAAAGAATTCTTATCTCTTACTTATATAGTTCTAGACTCTGTTCCAAGGAAAGTACTTGCATGTGGTCTGTCCTAGCCCTGTGAACATCTTTCTCTTCTCTCCATATGTTTGATTATATAGATCTGGAAACCAAAACCCTCCAGGGGGCTAAAGGGGAAAACAGTCTCAGCTCTACAGGCATCTTTCTTGTGGACAATTCTAGTGTGGACTTCCAGAAATTTCCAGACAAAGAGATCCTGAAAATGGTTGGACCACTCACAGCGGATTTCATTGTTAAGGTAAGCCCATTTAGTTACCTTGTTTTCAAACCACCTCCACATTGGTGGTATTTATATCTCCTAAAGAGAAAGACTTTAAGTTTTGACATAGATTTGGAAAGCCTATTATCCAAGATATGTTAATTCAAGGGTGTTGAGCTACATCCCAGGACTTTACAAGAACACATGATTTTCTTTAAAGATCCTAGGCAAAATCCTAATTGTGTGTGTATTTAATTTAATAAAAGGACCCCAATTACAAAGCCAATGTATCATTAGTTATATATGATATAAACATTTTTTCAAACAAGTTAGGATGCAGTCACTGGCTCATAAAAGGTGTCCTCAGTCAAAGAGAAAGACAAACTAATGATCCATAGAGTTGGTCGTGCTTCCTTCCAATTCAAGTTCTGTTTTCTCTTGTACTGGCAACAAGACAAAGTTGTTTCCTTCTATCAGAGCTTCCCTTACTCTTCAAGGTAATATAAAACACATTGCTGGAAGCAATATACATATTCTGTAGGAAAAAAATGTACACACTAGAAGAACATTTGGGAATCACAATAAAATAAAACATATTTTTTCCCTCAGTAGGTCAGAAGGACCTGAAAGATTTCAGCTGTAAAGCTGTAAAACTTGTAATGTGTCCAGGACTCCATAAATTTTTCATCATGGGACCTGAAGCCAGAGGACATTTGATTTAAGCTAAGGCTTGATGACCCCATGGCAGCTGGAAGTAAGAATGCATATAGGAAAATGTGATAGGCAGTGAGGTAGGATGGAAGAAGGGTTCCAGAATACTGTTCTGTCTCCATCTGCATGGTAGTTTTTTTAATCCAGTCCACCTGCCAGCCACATGAACATGAGCAAGAAGCTATAAGCCATCAGAGATAGCTCACAATAGAGATGATGCTGTGGGTAGTTAAGTAATTTCAGTTAAGCAAACAAAGGCATGCCTCAGAGATATTGCTGTTTTGGATACAGACCACCCCAATAAGCATTGCAATAAAGCAAGTTGTAATTCTCTTGCTGGTGGAGGGTCTTGCCTTCAATTTGTAAAAAGCACAACACCTGTGAAGCAAAATAAAGCAAAGCACAATATAACATGGTAATGCCTGCATAGTAAAAAGTCAAAAGATGTCTTTTTTGTTTTTTTTTATTTTATTTAGTTATTTTCAAGTACAGTTTTTTGTCTATTTCTCCCATCCCAGCCCCCCCCCTGCCCTGTGCTCCCCACCTCCCTCCCATTTCCTCCCCCCCAGTCCTCATCCCTGTGTCCTTCATACTTGTTCCCCCAAATCCCTCCCCCCTTCCCCCTTAAATTCCCTTCCCTCTCCCCTCTGGTCACTGCCCCCTTGTTCTCTATTTCAGTGTCTTTGTTTTTATTCTGCTTGCTTGTTTGTTTTGTTATTTAGCTTCCTGTTAAAGGTGTCTTTATGTTTTGAAGCCCTTAGCATACTGTTGAACAAACCATTTATATTAATTTCCCTAGTGCACTAGGGACCTTGCAAGAACTAATATACATACTAATAATATACAATTGAATTCAAGCAATATTATTCACATTTGAATAGATCACTGCATTGTTGGATGCATTTCATAAATCCAGCTGCCTTCTACACATCACCACTTGGATGTCCCACAGACACAATGAGCTCAACATATCCAAAACTGGACCTGTCTGTCCCCAGACACCTACTTTCTTTTCTTTCTTTTTTAAACCTACCTCATTTTCTTTCATATCTTGTGAAATAATACACTGTTTACCCTACCAAGTCAGAAAACTTTGATTCACACCAATTTCCCCATCTCCTGTACATCCCTCATTACACATTAAACTTTGTCAGTTCTACCTCTATATCATCTTTTAAAACTATTCTTTCTTCTGCATCTTTAATCCTTTTTATTTCTCACCTGAACTAATGCCATTGACTCAATTCGTTTCTCAGCCTCTGATCCACTGCCCATGTTGCACTCAAAGTAAGTTTTCTAAAACCAGAACTCTTCTCCTCATAATGCTGCATTGCTCCTCACCTCCATCCATTGCTTTGGGGTTAAAATGCAGATCTGTAGTACAGCATGCATTGCCTTCAATAATCTGGGTTTTTCCTACCCTTCCAATCTCACCTTTGACATTTCCTCTCCTGTTTCAATCACCGGAATGGCTCACAGATCCCCCAACATCTTGCAATTCCATGGCTAATTATCTCTGCATAACGCCATGCCCTCTGTCTGCAATGCCCTTATCTTTTCTTCTTCCATTTACTTCACTAACTTATCATTGTTCTTCAAGATTTTCTCCACCCGAAAGCATTCTGTAACTCAACCCAACATTCTTCTTTACATTACACCTTCGTACTGTGTGTCCCATGAGGGCAGGGACAGAATCGTATTTGTCTTCATTTCTTCTTAAGAAAACACAATAGACACTTCCAAGTGTTAGATGAATAACAAATTTTAGCCACAAGCCAATTGCTGAAGTGAGACAGATGCTGACACCTTCATGTTACCTCCAAGGAAACTGAGCTTTAGGGAAGTTAAGGTAGTTGAGTGATGGGACCAAGCTCATCCTGATGACAAACCAGGACCAAAACCACATCTCTTTATTTCTGGCCCAGAATGCTTTTCAGTATTCTCTGTTGCTTCTAAAACTATTTTTTCCTTCTCCATATAACACACATATTTTTTAAAGATGGACTTTAAAGAAGGTTCTTATACTTTCAAATGCCTGCCACCTGTAAATATTTTCATTCAGAAACAAGCTATCATTTTAGTGATTTTTGCATTATGTGTCCTGTTTGATGACCTAATTTCAGGTTGCAGCTGAGAGAAAACTAAGGTTTCATTAGAAAATATCGGGATCAAATAAATGTAAAGTTATTCTAAAATTGATTATATAATTTTAAAAAAATCAGTATTCACTCTTAAAAAATGAGTCAGGTAGTTTAAGAAGATAAGAAAAAATTACCTTTTTTCTAGTGATTCATAATGAAGCAACTTTCTCTTCCCTAATTTTCCCTAGGAAATAAGTGAAAATAAAAGATTACCATTTGATTTATTTGTCTTTTATAACTTAGGTGCTTAGAATTTATACACGTAGTTTATAATTCATTTTCAGCATCAAAGTATAGTCTCTTTTGCATAATATATATTAATTTAAGCAATCACTTCCTTTTTGAATGAGATACATAGGAATCAAAATAGAAATGGTTATTCATCAACATCTTTATGAAATTTTATTTCCAAAATACAATTTTTTTATTTAAAAGGGAAAAACCATTTTTTTTGCATGAAAGGAAAATTTTTCACAGTGAGAATCATTATATATTGCCATTGGTTCCAAAATTATGTTTTGAAATCTTCTTTAAAAGTTAAAACCAGACTAAATTATTATCTTGCTTCCTAGGAAAGCATGTCTTCCAAAAATTTAAACTTTATGCATTGGCTGTACAAAAATTTTTGGCAATGCTAGCATGGAGTGGTACAAAGCACTTCAAGCTCTCTAATGTTTGGTGTTCTGTCCTACTTACTGGATATGTAACCTCTAGCACATTGTTTTACCTCACTGAACCTGTTTAATCATTTGAAAAAATAGTAATAAAATACTCCCCCATAGTCTTTGTGAGGAATTAAGTCAGATAGTGTATAAGAGGTCTGTCCAGAAAAAGTCTAACCATTGCTAATATAACAAGAATAGTTTTCACAATATCAATGTAACCTGGCAGCCAATAAGAGTTGACTGGAATGTGCATGTGTGAACAATGCCAACTTCACTGTACTAGTCAGTGGGGGCAGTAGATGCTGTTGAATGAGCATGTGTACTGCGTGGCCATTGCATTCAAAATGACTGAGTAGAACAATGAGTCTGCATCGAATTTTGCATGAAATTTGAACCTTCCTCTGCAGAAACTATCTGATAATTCAGAATGCCACAGCTATGGGCAACTAGTGATTGGCATCTTCATCACAACAGTGCACCTGCTCATGCATCATGTCTCCTGCAGAATTTTTGATGAAACATTAAATCACCACCCTGCAACTACAGCATGGATTTGGTGCCCTGCAACTCTCACTTTTTACAAAACTAAAATCACCTTTGAAAGGGAAGAGATTTCAGACCATTGATGAGATTCAGGAAAACACAACAGGGCAGCTGATGGCAATGGGAGAACTCTATAAGCTCCCAAGATGCCTACTTTGAAGGGAACTGAGGCATCATTGTCCTATGGTCAATGTTTCTTATATCTTGTATCTTTGATAAATGCCTCTATTTTTCATATTACATGGCTGGATACCTTCTGGACAGACCTTGTATAAAAGCAGATAAATGCAAATCATTTCCTTTCCATCTTTTTGAAATGCTTTAACTTCTGGTCCAATTTATCACAATACTCTATTCTAGAGCATAATGCAGCTTCTCTGAAGATGGTCCATTTACAAATTGTATATCCAAGAACAATTTAGCAGGTGTAAGACAAATGGCTGTGAAAACATACTGGCTGTGACATCTGTCATCACATTAATTGTAAGGGGCAATTGGCTATTGGCTGAACGACTGACTGGCTTAGTATCTTCTTCCTCCTACCATGCCATTTGCATCTTTTGGACACAGCTGGCCCAACAAAAGATAATGAGAAGATAGAAGGGAATGAGGAGAGTGCAAGAATTTTCCCAGATAGAAGAAGGTCTTTTTCAGTTATGGTTGGGGGTGGGTAGGGCAGGGGAAAGTGGTGGTGGGAAAATTGAGACAATTATACTTGAACAATAAGAAAAAAATATCACTTAAAAAAAAACCTTCCAACTTAGCTCTGCTTGTGCAAGTTACTTGGATATATTTATACATGTTCAGTTTGTGCCCATGTTTAAAATTTAAGAAGAAAGCCATATCAGATAGATAGAGAAGTGACTGCTGAGAGTACCTAAGCCACCAGCGTAGCAGAAATATTCAGCAGAATAGTAAACAATAAGTGTACTTAAAGCTTAGAACACTGACAATTCATGCGTACATAACTGGAGAAGAGTTATTTTCTACAGAGGATAATTTACTAAATACATTATATTTTTATAGTTGAGGAATTTGGTTAGAAAGATTGGCATCATTCTAATTGTTGCATGAGTAGCTTGTCTGAGCAGTCTCAGGAATAGAAATGCCATGGTTTCCATTTGTATCACTTAGAGTGTTAGGCAAATATGATGCCTTCATATTTCTTTTTGGACATCCTTGAGGATAATCCTGTACATAATTCTACACCCAGTAATGGTATCTGCCTTTTTCTATATTATAATGCCATTTGAGAGATAACACACTGGATAGGAAATGTTGAAATAGTGAGGCATATTATGCAGTGTAAAATAAAACAGAGTAAAATCTATAGATACTTGCTACAGGCTAATGTGATTAAGAAAGCCTTTGTGAGACTTGGGCAGCCATGAATCTTGGGTAGGATTCAAACAATCCATTCTTTTCTCCACTGGAGGCTGAGCTTTGGCAAACATTTCTGCCCAGGTTGGTTTTGCCTCCCTCCCAGCCTCACTGTGCCAGTCAACCCGTGCTCGTGCAAAGGAAAAACCATTGTAAGGCCAACATTCTTGAGAGGAAAAGTTGAAATTACTGTAGGAAATACAAGAAGCATGTAATACATAGTGATTCTTTTTCTTACCCAACTTTTACAGGTAGCGATTCACCTAATACATATGCTTCTTTATGCTGATAGAGTGCAAGAATTTAGGACTGGGTTCATTACCATATACTGACTTTCTAATTGGATTTCTTATGTGGGGGAGGGAGAAACTTTCCTCTACCCTCCTAGTTTTTGTCAGCTGGTCTAATAGTTAAATCTGCATGAGGTAGATTAGATTAATAAGAGAAAATAGACAAGTTTAATTACATATGTACACATGGGAACTTCACTTACATGAGATAGCCTGAGGCCCCCCCACACATCAGCAGAGACAGGAAGTTAAAGTGAGGTACGTGGCATTCTGAACTAAGGATCAGATAAGGCATCCTGGGGCTTTAGAGAGGAGAGCAGTCATTTCGGGATGAAAAGAAGAGCAGATGTTCAGTAACTAATAGTTTTTCCTGCTATATAGATATGTCAAAAGGTTATCTTTGATAATCTTTTATTATGGGCATAGCCCCTAATTTAAACATTTTGAAGTAGTTGTGGCAAGGCACAGGAGTTTCTCTTGAGCTTGCAGGGTTTCAGTTACCTTTAGTTCAAAATAATCCATATACCACAGACAGACATCTTGGGGCAGCTCCTTCTGTGCCCCGACACCAATTATTTTACCAACTGCACAGCTAACTTAAAGATGCAGAATCAGAGAACCAATGTTGAGAGTGGCAGACCTTTGCCCAATCCTAGCCCCCATGGTTCCACTCTCATCATTTGTTTTCTGCTGTCCTTTTCCCCCTGATACTGAGGTCATCCTTCCAGCAGACTCAAGCCTGCTCAGCCTCTCAGCACGTCCTTCCTGACATACTCTTCCATGTTTTTGTTCCTTAGCCAGCATTATACCCATAGGGCATCTCTGATCTACTGCCCTACTCAAGGGCTGTGTGCAGTAAAACCATAACCAACATCTCTCATGCAACCCTGAGCCAGGGACTGAGGGGCTAAACTGCTGAGCTCCCAGTATCAATGTCTGGAATTCTAGAAGGACTAGAAAACCCTATAAAAGTATAAATGTAAAGTTACATGTTAATAATTTTTTATCATTATTTTTACTGAATAATGCATAATCTTAGTATTTCCAACTGTTGAAAGTATTAGGTATTTCAAACAGTAGAGTGGTTGAATTTCATTCCAGTAGTAACTAGCAATTTTATAAGCCCTTTCCACTCTACTGTACTACTATACCATCAAAGGGGGGTGGAAAGTGCTATTGGGTAAGTGGTATAACAGTACTGCTTCTTTCCATGAACTTTAGCAGCATTGTATTAGCATTGTCAATTTTATCAATAAGAAATGGTCAATAACATCTTCAAGAAAACTGGTAGATATATACAAAAACATGCAAATTATTCTAAGGATTTGTTACAAATAGTATTTGAAAGGGCCTTATCATTATATAATGCATTTGTTCATTCAGTCCTGGGTTCATTTACTGAGCATTGTTTGA
Source organism: Artibeus jamaicensis (assembly GCF_021234435.1). Taxonomy (NCBI): domain Eukaryota; kingdom Metazoa; phylum Chordata; class Mammalia; order Chiroptera; family Phyllostomidae; genus Artibeus; species Artibeus jamaicensis. The sequence continues at coordinate 55,307,411 of NW_026522030.1, forward strand.
ACTCTTATTATGTGCCAAACATTGTAGATGATGCTGAAGAAAGAGTGGTGAGCAAGATAAATGGTACCTGCTTTCCTGGAGCTTTCGGAATATGGTAGAGAAAGGCGATGAAATAACAATTACATCAATATTAATATTTGTAAATATTTAACTGCTCTAAGGAAGACCTTGTTGTTGCTGCATATTTTGAAAGCCCATAAAAGCATTTTAAAATGTTTTTGCAGTTCCTTCAGGATTCACCATCACCACCAAAAACCAAAACAGCCCCAAATTTACTATAGTAGACTGAGATATTTAATAAATAAATTCACCTGTTTTCTGTTTTATTCCCTTCTGAGCCGGCATATTGATTGATTTCTACCGTCTTTGAGCACAACCTGGTCATGACAATGCTGGCGGCCCTGAGGCCTGTGTGTACAAGGTGAATACTGTTGTGGATCCAGCTCAGAGGCTCTAGGGGGCAGGTCACCCCCCAGCCCCCTTCTGTCGTCCTCAGGCCAGAGCAGCAACTTGACGGTAGCCAACGGGAGGTGGGAGGGCCTCTGAGCACCAGCCCCGCTGCCCACCCTTCTAGGGGGACAATTTCTATATCAGGGAGAGAAAGGAACCTGGTTGAAGAACATTCCAAGGTTCACAACTGACCCTCTTCCCAGATAAGAAGAAAAAGGTATAGCATTTATTAATGTTTCATGTGGGAGAGGCTTTTTGTTCTTGATACCTGTCATGTATTCGAAATTTCTCCTTAATTCCTTTGATTTTACATGGACTTAAAGGCCATTACCCACATACGCACTTGTACTGCCCTGCAGTTCTATTATGACAGCACAGTCCCTCACTATGGAAAGTGACCGCTTTTTGTCTCCTTCACTTTCAATGTGACAGGTGATTAAATCGAATTAGAAACACTGAATCATTTTAGGTACAGGAAGAAAAGCTTGGTTCAGAACATTCTTTTTGCTTATTAACTTAAGGAGATCAAAATTGCATATGCCAGATGTACTTAGCTCCTTTAAACAAAATTCTAATCTGTCAAACTGAAGCTTTCACACTAGGACATGATTAATATTTAAGTATTTAAGGTTCATGAAGCTTCAAAACTAATGATAACAATGGTCTCAGCATCCCAGAATTAATAAAACCTGAATTAATTAGTTGTGGCTCACCTATGTAAACAATAATTAGGCCATCTAAGTTAGACATTAGGTTAGCCTCTTTTTTATTTTTAAATGTTTTTTCAATGTTAAAATGAAAAATTAACACACTGAGAAAAGAGGTGCAAGGATACTGCTCAAGATAAATGCCTGTATCTTTACACCACTACTAACAAAGACAGTTTGGTACCATGAGAAGAATGGCAGCTTTAGAGCCAAGCACACCTGCATTCAAATACCAGCTGCTTTTTTCCCAGCTGTGGAGCCTTGACCATGATGCTTAACCTCTCTGAGCCTCATTTTTTCTCATTTTTATGCTAATGTGGAAGATAATATGAAATAGTGTTTAGATTTAATATAAACAAAATGTACCCTGAACCAGGTAGGAATGTGTTTATGCTGATTCCTGGGGTTGGTGCAGCTGTTATTAAAGGAAGAAGATGGTGACAGAGAAGCAGACGCAGGAATGTTACCTGAGGGAACACAATACCAGTCTGGGGCTTCGGACCTGTCTCCCATTTTTTCAGGGTTCCTGTTATCCTCCACATCCTAGGAGTTTAATCCAGTTATCGATTTCTTTTCAAATCTGAACACACAGTCTCAGCACTTGCTGTCATTATACATCACTTTCATTGAATTCATTAAGAATAATATTCTTTCTAAAATGATGGTTCTTTTTTTCTTCTTGCTTCAACATGGTGTTTAGTTACCCTCTCTCTTGACACCAGATCTTCCTGTCATTCACAAGGTGCTTTTACTAGCAACCAACAGGGAGCTGAAAAAAGACTTGCTCCTTTTTTTTTTTTTTGCCTCCTTAACTGTCCCCAAAAATCAGCCCAAACACTATACAAGTATTCTGAACTTAGGTATCTGCAAGTACTTTGGTGTTATACCCTGCTCATTTTGGTCCCCACCCCCCAACTTTCTAGGACTTACTTTAATTTTTAGCATCCCAAAAGGACCCCTGCTAAACAATTCATCTTTCAGGATCTAAACAAATTTCCTGGCCTTTTTTATTTTTCATGCAGTTTTTGTTCAAATGAGAGCCTTCTTCTAATAGCTTTCCAGCATGATAACCACACATCCCTGGAGAGCTATAGACTTTATAAGCTTAAAAAAAAACTTTCCTAAGAATGTGATTAATACTACATCCCTAAGCAAGCAATTAGATATCCTGTATCTGACACACTAGACTGAAAAATATTCATCTGTAGGCCACGCTTCCCTTTTCTGAAAGACACTATATTGCTTCAGCTGTTTTTGCTTTAAAGTAGGGAATTGTATCACCGTTTATTCTAATTAGGAAAGACCTGGATGCACTATGGGTCAGAACCCCAGCATAATATGAGATATTCTATAGATTTTCTTCTTTCTCCTTCCCAGCTTTTCCAGATTACTGAGGAGTATTTCCATATTCTCATCAAAACTCTAAACACCATCTAGGGGCTAGGATCTACTCCTATTTATTCGGTGTCCCTGTTATCCTGTACATTCCTAGGTGCTCAATCCACTTGTTAAATTCAGCAACAGAAAAATAAGGCTCTCTTTTCAAAAAATCTGAAGGCCAAATCTATCTCTTTCCCCTAGATAAAAGGAAGTTGGGACAGTGGTAAGGCCTGAAAACATTAATAAAGGCTTTGACCACATGATTCAGTTGATGATACTCCTCTCATTCCTGTAATGGATTTGGGGTGAAAGGTGGTCCTCTCAATTGTGCACGGACCTTCCTTTAGTGCAATAAATAGACCCTGCTTTGCCCTTACCCAACTGTCTAAATGTTGTATCACATGTCAATCTGTCTTCATGAGATCAATCCATTGTTCCTCTTGGGTACTTTTTTCTTCTTTCAGTTTATGTTCTCTCATGGTGTACTCTCTCAATGGTTCTCTCAATGCTGTACTTTTAAGAACCATTAAAGAATTATTGTCTCACATCTTCTCTTTAAAAAAAAAACAAAGGAGTTAGAATTTCCATAAGCACATGTTTTATTTGATGTATTTTATTTCATACAGTAAGTTGGTGTTTTTCAAACTTTGGTTCTTGGACTATCGACATTGGAACTGCCTGGATCTCTGGACTTGAGCCCAGGAATTTGCATTTCAGCAAGATTCAAGTTGGTAACTTTGCACATTAAACTATAGAAATCATCAAGTTGTCAGGAAACTTCATGTATGTCTCTGAGTGAGAAGAGCTACTTAATTCTTTAACTCTTATGTTTCTTTAAAAATTTTTTATTTTAATTGTTCAAGTACAGTTTTCTGTCTTTTACTCCCACCCCAGCCCACCCACCCAGCCCTCCCCACCTCCCTCCCATTTCCCCCGCCCCCTAGTTTTTGTCCATGTGTCTTTTATACTTGTTCCTGTAAACCCTTCCTCTTTTCCCCTTAACTCTTATGTTTCTTAACCAAAGACAATTATCTTTCACTTTTTGCAGCATATGGCATTTAAAATTTTTTTAGAACAAGTTGTCTGTTTCTGATCCTACATTTTAAAATCCACATAATTTTTTCTGTTCTACCAGAGAGGATGGAAATAAAAGCGGGTGAGGGACTAAGTGGCTTGGGATGAGACTGTACTGGAATCACAACAGAACTAGAAAGGTGATGATAGCCACAGTTTATGCAACGAACATTCACTGGTAAAATGGCAAGATAGATGATGTGGCTGGTGCCACTTCTCTCCCAAAGCATCCTTCACACAGCCAAAGACCACCAGTGCTACCACACTTTCTTGTTCAAAGTTACTAGGGACCCATCGAGCCCCTCTCTGTCTCACTAGTTCCTCTCTTTTGCTATTGTCTCCTACAGATCCGCAACTCGGGACCTGCTAACAGCACAGTCCAGTTCATCTTCTACCAGCCTATCATCCACCGATGGAGGGAGACAGATTTCTTTCCTTGTTCAGCAACCTGTGGAGGAGGTAACTGTGTTGTTCACTTAACCTAGGAACTGCTGGCTTCTATGAGGGAAGCCTTGGCTATTATAAGGATAGAGTCACTTCAGCATAGAAGAAATTTAGTGCTGTGGTGGATCAAATTCTTCTGAATGGGGCCAAATCCTCAAGCTCTTCTGTAAGGCAGCTACATCAGCCTAGATGCACCATAAATATTTTCTGGCTTTATGGAGTCCCATTAAAGGCAGCAGTCTTTACTCCTTCCCTTGATTCCATGGAAAAACAGGACAAGAAATATTACAGCTTGGCAAGAGCATGGTCTGGAATAAACTACTCATCTGGTTGAAGTAAACTTCCTTGTTCAAAAATTAAGTGAAGAGTATGTGGCCTATGGGTCCAAAAAGGACCAGAGATTAATTTAATTTAAGCAAGTACTTTATTCTCAGGGGGGAAAAATCACTCTGCTGTAGACTTAAGCTCAGTTATTTTTCAGCTCTACCTCCTCATCCATGCATTAGAAGGAATGCCATTTGCCTTATTTATTCATAAAAACATCTCTTTTGAGAAGTCACCAAATGAGTTTCTGCCTCTGTGCCATTGCATCCGTGATATGAACAACATTGTGTGCTACTGTACAAAGCCCCCCATTTTCTGTTCTTCAGAATTATAAAGGTTACACAATAATTTCTTTGAATTATTTCATAATTATTTAGCCATATCCCTATAAATAATAATTTAGTTCATCTAAAATTCTCTATTATGATGTAAAGAATAACTTAATGCCTAAGTATTTTTCTCCTTTGAAATTATTTCCTTGCAAATAATTTCTTAAGAGTGAGTTGCAGAATTTTTGTGGCTATTGGCATATATTACCAAAATTTTTTCCAGAAGTATGATAACCAATCTACAAATATTTTAGTTTTATTTCCAAATGAGCCAGTATTTTTGGATTATCATTTTTTTAAGTTTTGGTAGTTTATTGGATATAAAATTATATGTATATTTCTTTTAAAATGGGCACAACAAATAAATTATGGCTCCAGCTTCATGGAAGCCTGTTAATTGTCTGGCTTTAAGTAACTAATCCATATAGGTCTCACTAGATTATATTTTGACAAGTGAAAATAATGATGGTACCTCAAAATGAAGACAAATGATTACCCATTAATTCTTGTAAAACGGTGAAGAACACGTGTATTTCCCCTTTGGCTGTTTAGTCTGCATCCACATAATGTGAACAGACCACGGAGCATGAGGTTTTCTATACAGCAGTGTTGGATTTTAGCTTAAAAGCAATTAATCAAAAATAGATCAAGTGCTTTTAACTTGATTATTAAATAACTATTCTCTCAACATCTTAAGCATTTCAATAAAATAGTGTTTCCAGTTGTTCCATATGCCCTGAATTGAAAATCACTTTGTTTAAGAGTGAACTGCCAATTGTGTTTATGTATCATAAGAATATGTTATTTTGAGTCACCTATGAATGACTGTCATAGGCAGTGGTTTCAAAAAAATCAGAGAACATATATTTTTATTCTTTCCATTTATGTGGAAACCAGGTTTTGAGAGAAGTAGCAATTCAACAATAAGCCCATGATGCCAGTTTTTCATACAGCTGCTGTTGGAATGTATTTCAGTAACCTTGACAATGGATTGGTATATAATAAGGGAATTAATGTTAGATTCTTGCACATCCCACCCCCTTGGGCCTTAATTTGCTTTCACATCCAAGGGAAGAAGTAGAACCATCAGAGGTTCTCCAATGTTTTGAGTTATGAAACCCTTTCTTTAAAAAAAAAAACTTCCTTGGAAGCCCAGATAAAAGGAATACATACTACTCAGAATGAAGATGTATGGGATATGGAAACCAACCTTCATGGACCACAGTTTAAAACTACTCAAGAAATGGCCCTAGCTGGTGTAGCTCAGTGGATTGAGCATGGGCCTGTGAAGCAAAGGGTCACTGGTTCGATTCCCAGTCAGGGCACATGTCTGGGTTGCAGGCCAGGTCCCCACTAGGGGACCCATGAGAGGCAACCACACATTGATATTTCTGTCTCACTCTTTCTGCTTTCCTTCCCCTCTCTCTAAAAGTAAATAAAATATTTTAAAAATTAAAAGAAACTACTCAAGAAATTATCTCTAAATTCTTTTTATATTTCTGGTTCCAAATTTAACTGGTTAACCATTTTCCTAAGTGCAAAATACCTTGTGAAACTTAAGAAAACACAATTATCTGATGACTTTGGGTCATTTATTTAATATTTGTTCTAAACTTTAATTTCATATGCTCTAGCTTCAAAGCAACATTTTATGCTGATAAATTATGATTTTTAAAAATCACAATCTCTAACTTATAATGTATGACTTGTGCTCACATTTTAGTACATGATAATTCTGTTCCTGAGCCCAAATTATTTCATGGAAAATTATAAAATGATTAGCTTATCATGAACTTATTGCCATTTGAGTATAAAGTAATTGAAAATTAAAGCTATATTTACTTGTATAAAAATCATTTTTGCTCTTTGATTTTCTTGTAAAGCAAAAAATTAAATGCAACATATGTTCTTACCCATTAACTTTTTGTGCTTTTCATCTTTACAGTAAAAGTGTTAAAAGATTTTTTTAGCTCTTTAATGAACATTTAATTTTTGTGGGTGGTCTGAGAAAATAGCCTCAAGCCAGTAAATCTGGTCTATAAACCTCCCGCTGATTTCCTAAAATTTTTTGCAAGACTTTTAAATACTCTAAACCTACCTTTCTAACACATATTTAGCAACAATATTCAACCACCTGCTAGAGGGCATATATCGTGGTGTTAGTTAGGGTTAGAATGATACCAAAAATCTAATTTTTAGAAAAATTCTCTATGTACATTTATTCTCCACCCCAAGAATCTAAGTACTCATCAGCACCCCACCAGAAATCCATAAGACAAGAAAGAGACAGGTAAAAGTGGTAAAACACATTATAAATAAAATTAAGTATTACTCAGCGCCACTTCTTTTTCCAACAGGATTCTCTAAAAAGTGGAAATTAATGCATGACAACTAAGAAATATTGGCTAAAAATTTAAACAGAAGTTATGGAGGATTTGGGGTGAAGCAGAAATCACACAGTTGGAGAGTTTTTTCTTTCTGTTTACTTTTTAATTGGTAGGAGACTTTGGGATTCATGATGGCTACTGTTAAGGCCTTAATCATCCATGCATTCAGTTTATCCCCGTCTGGGTTGAATTTCAGCAAAAATAATGTCAGGCAGCTGACAGGACCTGATCCCGCACTATATTCCATTGTCCCCATTGACCACGGGGAGCAGTACTGGGATTTTTTTATTATTTACTTACTCACTTATTTATGAATTTTTTTCTGGTGCCTTATGTACCATAGAGTCAATTTTGCATCCTTGCATGAGAGAATCAGTAAATAAATAACTGATGATCTCTTTGGGATACAGAATCGGTGTTAGATTTTTAGATTTTACAAAACAGATTAATAAGAATAGTTCTTATGACAGTTTCTTAGAAGCTAGTTGTGCCCTTATGTAGTTCCAGCTCTACAGTATAATTTGAGAGGAAAAACACAGTATTTGAGGCCTGTAAAAATCAACGAGCCTTCCATTTATGTCTTTTGTCTTCAAAATGAGTGGCACATTGGGGAAGAATTTCCTTCATGTGAGATAGCCAAAAAGCATAAAGAAATATATTGACATGTATCTTTAAACTCACCTGTATGGTTTGATACTGCAGGTTACCAGCTGACATCGGCTGAGTGTTATGATCTGCGGAGCAATCGTGTGGTTGCAGATCAGTACTGTCACTATTACCCAGAGAACGTCAAACCCAAGCCCAAACTTCAGGAGTGCAACTTGGATCCTTGTCCAGCCAGGTCAGTCAAATTTACCACTTCATCTATCGTAAACATAAACAAGTTTCAAATAAGCTTCTTAAATTAATTTTTCATTAAAAGTAAGTAAATGTTGTTATCTAGTGTCCATTCCTAACCATGTGTTATTAGTAGACATGCTCCTTGTTCTTGTGGCGGTCTAATGCCATCCCATAGTCTACAGATTTTCCATCTGCAAAGCTACAAATGAAGCACTCTCAGTCATTTTCTCTCCTGACTTTTCTCATCGTGGTTACTTGTTTCTCTCCTTAATAATGTCCAGGCCAATGGACCTTACAAATGTGGTGGCATAATGTTCTCAGGATTCTTTCCATTTCAACTTGGTCACCTAATGGTAACCTGATCACTGCAAACCCATTCAGAGTCACAGCTGACCCATTTTCCACACTGTTTAACTAGAATCAAAGCCAGTCTTAGAACAGTTCTACATTTCAACAAACTCAGCCCTTGTTAAAGAGAAGGCAGGACTCATTTCCAACAGCCAAACATTTTTAAGGCCTTTTCAATTAGGAGCTTTGAAGAGACACTTGATACTTTCACATATTGTTTGCTTTTTGGAAACCGTAATTGGCCCTCAGCTATTTGCAGGATCAAGCATCAGACTGACAAATGAAATATCTCAGAGGAGTAGTCATTGTAGTACAAGTCAAGAATCTTATCATGAATGTAATATGTGCCTTTGTAGTTGTAACACTTCCTGGTAAATCTCTTTTTTAGCTTATTCATCCCCAATATATGAGAGAGGATATAAGAAAATACTTCTCCTACAAAACTAATAAAAACCAAAAGACAAAGAATTCTTTCCCAAGCTCCTTCAATTTCTGAGAAACACCTCAATGTTGTTTTTTTAAAGCATGGTTTACCAAATGCATATGCATAAAACAAAACTTGGAATAGTTAATACTATGTGAACAATGCGGATGAAAATCATTCTATCTTTGAACTATAGCATTGAAAATATAGGTTTTGCTTTTTGTTTTTTAAAGTTTACATGTGCTCTCTCTGCCTCACATTCATGAATTCTAAATTCTGCATGTGAGGTGAAATTGTTTCATATACCTAACTCATGAATATGAACTCAGAATGACAGGTTTTTATGCAAGAAACAGAAAGAGTAGATATTTTATAATTATATAATTCAGGCACAGATTAATTTAGCTCATATGACACCAGAAAATTATGTATTAAAAATCATATATGGTATAAAAATTGAATGAGGTATCAGAAGTTTGCTTGGATGTCTTTATTTTGTAAATATTAAGGTATGAAGTATTATTAATGAAGATAATTATACCTAAGGTAATTCAACCCTAGTTTAAATCATTCTACCTATTATACATCTTTATGCATATCTATACCAGAAAGACTGTGCATGAAAAGCGTAATTAACCCAACTCAGAGAGTTGGCTCACCTGTAGAGAGATTTTGAAAGTCTTATACACACTTCCATAAAAATGTGTGTGTGTTTCTAGGAGAAATGAGAGATGCACCCCCATAACTGTATAAAGCTTTTCACTATTGGAAAAAAACAAACTTCAACAAAGAGATGACCATGAAAGACAGTTGTAAAATAAAAACATTATGTTAGCCATCTTAAGAAAATGTTCATAATCAGAAAAAAATGATTTCTGGCTTTTGATTTTTTACTTATATTCTCTGTTAGAATAATATTTCTGGCCTATTTCTTTTATCTAAAAGCAAAAGGCCATTCTGCATTGAAAGACATTTGCCTGTGAAATGTGTGCTTTTTCTGCATCCCATGTTATTTTAAAACATCTAATACAGCACATGTGTAAATGTTGGGACAGGTGGCTATTTAAAAAAGAGAGAGAAAATAAGTTAGAGGCACATGTCAAGAAGCTGGTTTTTTATATCACATGTAATTAAACAAAGCTGTAAAGATTATTACTTAGCAGTAGGCCAAGTTTGAGAGGAATCTGCTTTAGGAAATATAGATACACTAAGGTTAGGATACTTCAGGATTGCTGTGACACTCACTGAACTCATTTGCATGCCTGCAATCAAAACAGCCTTTCTGAATTCAAAGAGAAAATAAGAAGTGATGGTCTGAGAAAAGAAGATAAATAGACTATAGAATGAATAGGTCTGCCCTCTAATCAGACAGAGCAGAATCAAGCCTGCAAGGAACTGTTTGCTAACTACAGATTTAACTAAGTGAACTCGGGAGTGACACAATGATATTAAAACAGTGCCTTCATGTCCAAAATTAGAAGTTCCCTAAAGGGAAAACATAGACAACCTTAGTACAAATAAAGTCACATATATTTGAATTTGGAAAGAAATTTATTTTACCTAGCCAATAAAATATTCACTTTACATCTACTAGACTAGGATTTTGAGACTATTACATATTATTTGAGAACAAATGTCACTCAGATAGCCACGTTTATTCCCTGTCAAGATTGGAAGGACCACAGACAACAAAAAGGTCCCTAAGTAATTAAGTTTGTAACCCTAGGTTTATTATTTTACCCTTGTTGGCCTCATTTTTCTCTCCCACAAAATGAGGGTAAGAAGATTATTTATTGCATTAAGTTAGTGGTTTTCAAACTGTGCCTTCAGAACCTGTTGTTCCACAGAGTTTCTTTGTTAAATTTCATTTTATATACTTTGAACTACCTAAGCAATAACTCATAACATGATTCAAACATGTCAAACTGGTGTTAACTTATTTGAGCTAAGTTTTGAAAATTGTTGTAACTGTAAAATGTTTTACTATCAAACTAAGTACTTTTTGCCCTCATTGTTAAGTTCTTCAATTACATCAGTTTAATTGAAAGATTAAGTGTCCTAAGATTGCAAGGTGAGCTGTGAAAATTATGACCATTAGCAACTCCTTCTCTGTGTTAATGAGAATTTTTCATTACTACGTGTCTAAAACCAAAACTAACTGGACATGACAACTATTAACCATAATCCTTGATATCCAATTTTCTATTTACCAAATAGCCTCGCTGTTGTCATTAATTTTCGCTAAAATAGGTAAGGGTTATGTATTTGAACTGATAAATGACATCAATTACTCCTTCATCACCAACCACATCCACTGGCCTTCATGGTTGTGGATTGGTTTATCTAGAGGTTCTCAGGGCTAAAAAGATCATTGGCATCTATCTAGCCTATTCTTTTCCAAGTAATGTCTATGTTTTTATGGCTTTTTTCTGATTCTTAATGTTAACTTAGAAATATTGATGTGTTTTTAAAAAGCTATGTTGAAAACAGTAAAACTCACTGATAATCTCCAGTGCTCACAAATAACTCTGGTTGAGGCTTTTGCTATATTTTTATACTGTCTATAGCTCATAACACAGATGAAACCACACTGTGTACAAACCACACTGTGTTCATTTGGAATTCAGTGACTTAGTGTTCTTCGTTTCTACTCCTCTAAAGTGAGCTTGCATGTCCACGACAGGTAGTGAGTTGACAGTTTGCTAAGGCAGGAATGTGAGTCCCTTACACTACAAGACGAACAACTGAGCCTACCTGGCAGCCAGTAGTTCCACCCCAGAGAGCTTTGTTCCTCTTTGCTGGTATCATATAGGCAAGTCATTTTTATGAAGTGATAAAACACTTCGTTTCCTAGCCAAAAAGGTCTCAAAAAAGAAACCAAAACTTAATGCTTGTAATGGGAAGAAAGAGAAAGTTAAGTTAACATTTATTGGCTTTTAGCTAAAATTAAGAATATTTTCACTGTTGACTTGGAGCTATGACATCATGAATCCCATCATATGATCTGTCTACACAGTGTAGCATGTATTCTGGTGGCATGCCAACTTGGGCACTCCCAGAAGTCCAGAGGCGTGCCCCGGCCCCGCATGTCTGGGATCTACAGCATGTTTAACTTGTTTTCTGCTTCATTAATTTAATACTATAGTAGAAGCCTTTTCCCAAGTAGCTAAGTCACTTGAAATCTAATCAAACATAATATTCCCTTCTTGTGCTTGCTGCGCTACAGTCATAGCTCTGTCTTACACTGGGAGCATGTTTTTAATGCAGCGCCTGCTGTTTTGTGCAATTGTTCGTGTAATTTTTGCCTCTTGGGTGAAGGGTAAAGTCCATCATGTGGCCAAAAAGTCTCAAAATGCATGCCTTTGCCTCAACAACTAAACAGGCATAGCTGTAAGTCAGCTAATAAGCACCTTGCATTTTCGGAGTGGCCCCTTTTGGCCTTACGTATCTCAGTCAAGGAGGCTGGTAAGATGGTTCAGGCTGCCCCAGGAATAATAGTGCAGACATTGTTCGTGAAAAGACCAGAGAACCGCCTTTTCAGATTTTTTCCGAAGAGGGCCTAAATTGGCAAGGGTTGGACAAGTGAGGAAAGCTCTCACTCATCACACTATCATGGTATCAGTTATTAGCAAATAAATCTGTTTCTAGCAAAACTGCCTCCAGGTTCCCCCTGCCCTCAAGGAACTCAGAGCTTCAGTCCTAAGCAAATGCGCACACTTGTATGCCCCACGTGGCAGTGCGTTGGGAGTTCCAATGGATTTATTTCATCCAGCTATATTTAATTTGACAGAAAATTGTATAAATCATCCTGGCCAGGGACCAAATCATGAACAAAATCTCAGAATTGAATCCTAATGGAACTTCAAGGAAATCATCTGCATCAGGAGAGGCAAGATGGGTAGTGGGCACAGATCAACAAAGACCTGGTCACATTCACTAGGTGCCTAGCTAGTCCAATGGTGATGCGGCCTGGTGGTTAGGGGGGGAGCCTTGGAGTAGAGCAATCTGGCTTGGGATCCTGGTTCTGCCGCTGACTAGTTGAACAGCCTTTGGCAAATTGCTTTTCACACTAAGCCTCAGTTTTTTCATCCTATAAACTGAGGATAATAGCAGTTCTTACCTCATAGAGTTGTCATGTGGAATAAATGGCACAGTACATTTAAAGAGCTCAGCAGAGGGCCTGGCGCATGATAAGCACTCAATAAATGTTCATTGCTGCAGCGATTGTGACTAGAATCATGATTATGATAATGTTACCTCAGAGAAACTTCTAAACTCCAGAAATCGGTTTTCTCCTCCATGAAAGGAAAAGATAAAACTCTAGAATTACCTACGGGTCTAAAAAGGTAGTTCTTTAACTCTCGTTTTTACAATAAGAGACAGGCATCCCTAGGGAATATCTATATGAAAGTAAATCTCACTTATCAGATTTTTAAAATACATATAATACCATGAAAAATTAAGAAAATTACCATCTCCTGAAATCTCAGGGTGCAGTTGTCTATATCCCCCTAAATCAGCTGTGAGACATTGTCATGTAATTCACATGGGGTCTATGCTATGTCCTCTCCCAAACAGGAGAACTTGATGTAAGCTCTAGAATATGGTTTTCAGTAAAAATACAATAAAATATTTTCCTAATCACAGAAGCCTTTGTGTGTTATTATAATAGGTGAGTGATCAACCTCAGTTAAATATACTGCTTTGAGCAGCTAATGAGTAAACAATAAGAAAGACCACCACAAAACCTCATTTCCCCTTTCCCACATTATTGGTATTGAGATAAACAAGGCAGAGTCCTGGGGCTTTTTAGAGTGCATGGTCCTATCCCTCCTCAGTATGGGGACCTGACATACATTATCAGACAATCAGTTACTCAATTTGGGAACTCAATTACTGGGGAAATTCAGTTCTTCTACCAAGCTAGCTCATCACTAATAATAGTAATCACTTGTTATATTACATTTAAAATAGTTAAGTATAATTATTTGTGCAATTCTTTTAATGAACATGTGAGTTAATAGGACAGATATTAACATCATCCTCATTTTTAACTTCAATCTATCAGTTTGACTTTTCTACCTAAGTAACTTCTTTACTTAACATCTCTAGGCTTGAGTTTTTCCATCTATAAAATGAGTCAGAGAGTAGCTATTAAGTGAGAATTAAGTGAGATAATGTACATAAAGCTTTAGCAAAGTGGCAAACACTCAACAAAAGTCAGCTATTATACTTAACTTAGAGCCAAACCTACAAAATGACTTTTCCACTGTTACTTCTATTTGAAGCTTATAAAGGGCTTTCACATCCATTATCTCAATTCAGTTTTACGATCCCGAGGATGTTAGCAGGACAGAGATCATCATCTATACTTACAGGTGAAAAAGCTGAGCCCAAAGAGGGTAAGTGACCTGCTCCAAGTTACTCAAGGTGGGCAAAAGAAAGCCAGCTCATGGACTCAAGTGCTCCCAATTCCAAAGCATCTCTGATGCTATTACATGAATGCAGGTAACCTGATCCCTGCTGCGGCATTTGTGCCACAGGTACCTTTGCCTTTCATGATGCCTTCAGCAATGTGTGAGATCTGGTTTAAACCCAACTTAGACACCCTGGGGCAGCACAGAACTACCAACTATATCACTGCAAAGTAGGTGCCACAGGTCTTTGAATTAACCCCACACCCAGGTTAAGCAAGCCCCTCTCGTATAATCGTAAATACTGATGTTTACTCAAACCAAGCAATGACCAAATCCCTTGGGACAGTACAGGAAGAGATAAAGCTCAAGGCTACTTTAGTCCCACTTATTTAAAAGCAGTTCAGAAAGTACATTCATTAACATTAAGAATGTTTAACTATAGAAATACATATGTGAGGATATTTTAACATTTTGGGTCAAATGATCAAAAACTCTCCAGTAGTCGGTGTGTAGCAAAAAATAAACATAGGCCTTAAAAAATGTTTTCAAACCCTAGACAATAAAAGCAGGGTTGTTGTAGTCTGGTTTCAGAAAGATAAATGAATTTATCATAGTTGCCTAGTAAGTACTATGGTTTAAGAAAATTGTGCCTTACTTACAGAATATTTTCTCATTTACTGGCTCCCACCTTGGCTCTTTAAATAATAGGGAAACTCACTGTGTTTCATCAAGTCACCAAATGTTAGAGTTGGAGAGCTTTCTAGATGATCACCTAGTTCAGTGGTTTTCAATCCGTGGTGCATGGACTCTGAGTTCCGTCCTCAGCAGCCACTTGGAAGGGGACAGGTATGACAGAGCTCCATGAGATGGTTTTCCAGGCACCCATTCTTACTTTATCTTAAAGCTCCCGATTTTGTCCAATGCTTGGATTTTGCTGGAGACCAAAGTATAAGTCCTGATGCGTAAGTACCACACTCAAGGTCACGCCGCAGGAGACTGGCAGACAGAACTGACCTTCCACCTCCCAGCTCCTCATTAGGTCCTTTTCCTCATTAGCCCATGAGCCTTTGTGCTCTGCCACTCATGAAAAAGCAAATGCCTATGTCTCTTCCAGCTTTTCATTAGTTCTTTCTTCCCCCTTTTTAAACCATTGCTTAGGAAGAGACTAGTTTCTATTGCCCTGGAGTTGTCAAAAGAAGACGAACTACTCTTCTGTACCACAACTGCTTCCACCACTCACAATTTCATTCATTTTTTAATTGTGTACCTACCCTGTGGCAAGTTCAGTACTTGGTACCATGGCAAAGACAAAGACTCAGCCAGAGTCTGAGCCCTGAGACTGCCCTGGAGAAGTTGGGTTGTACAGTTACCAAAAAGCCTGGTATCTGAGAGACACATGAGTCAGAAGGGGAAGAGATGGTTTTTATGAAGCTGTCATGGCTATTTCTGGGAGATATCCAGTGGAAGAGATGCAGAGCTAAGCCAAGTACACTAGAAGCACAACTGCCATTAATCCTTCCTTTTTCTGCCTCAGATCAGCCAAACCACGTCTGTCTGCCAGGGCTGCCCTTCCTAAACTGCCAAACTACCCTCCCTCGCACATGTCAGAGCCAGCGAAAGGCAAGCAGGGGAACTAAAGATGTGCACAGTGGGGTGCAATTTGGGAGTTTCTTTAACTTTGTTTTTGTTTGTTTGCTTTATATCTAGATGGTAGTTGTACTGCTTGGCTTTGAGTCTGCACAGCAGTGACATGCCTTTAATGAATGTTTACTAATTGCCTCTGTGAAGAGCAATGCATCAAGAAATATGGTAAAGAACCAATATGGATTCTGTTGCTTAGTGTTTAAAGAAAACATATTCATAGTTAGAAGTTAATGTAGAGTTAAAAGTGATGAGAACAATTAGTGTTATGGATGTTTGCAAGGGGAAGAGAGAGTCTCTGGGTAGATGTTGAGAGGGAAAATAATAATGACAGGCTTAGAGAAGGGAGCACTTGACTAAGAAGTTTCACTGGGTATTACAGAGCCACTGAAGACTTGTGAGTTGGGAAGTAATGCATCAGTTGCTATCGCAGCAA
This sequence comes from Artibeus jamaicensis, assembly GCF_021234435.1. Lineage (NCBI taxonomy): Eukaryota > Metazoa > Chordata > Mammalia > Chiroptera > Phyllostomidae > Artibeus > Artibeus jamaicensis. The sequence continues at coordinate 55,323,612 of NW_026522030.1, forward strand.
AGGGCAGCCTGTACTGGAGGAGGCAAGGCCTGCAGGCAGGGAGACCTGTTGGGAGATGGCTGCAAAAGAGCCCAAACTCAGGTCACAAGGAGCAGTGCTTGGCAGACATTGCAGCTGGAAGAACCAAGTGCCTCTCGAGAACACAGGAAAGAGAAAAAGCCAAGTCCCATGGTATCTAGCTGGTGGATGGGAGGATGGCAGTGCTCTGAACAGTAAACTGATCACAGGAGAAGCAGCAGTTTGCAGAGGGAGACAATGAGCTGTCTGGACACTGAGCTTGACAAACCTGGAGCTCGTCCAGCTGCCAGGAAGTCGGAAATGAGGCTCTGCAGCCCCAGAGAAAAGGCAAGTGGTCCTGAGAAAGTCACTAAAAGGGGCAGCTGAAACCAGGAAAGGGAGTCTTTATGGTTCATCCCCAGTATAAAAAGAACCCCACAAATTAGGCATCCATATAGTTATAGTGGGATTTTTCTTGGAGAGAGAGATGTATCACTGTATATAAATTTCATAGCTGAGTGGTGTCAGCCTGCACAGGGCTTGACTTTTAAAGTTGGGGATATTGTTCTAAAGTAACTCCTGAGATGATTTTAGGACAAAGACTCAAGAGTCTGTAAGCGACACATAGAATTTGAGGTGACAGACTCTTTTATATTTAGTATTTCCAAACATCTCTTCTCATACGTTCTCTGAGTTGAATTTTTATTTTATCTCAATATTCTAATTTCTGTGACTGTACATTATGCAAAAGTTAGAAAACAGAAACATTTAAAAAAGAGAGAAAACCACCAGTAATTTAAACACCAGGAAGTAACTACTGTTTTTGCCCTTTTTCCAATATATCTGTCTATATATACATGTACGTGATATATATATATACACACACATAAACTTGATGAAAAGGGTACAGATAGTATATGAACATATGATGTGATATGCATATTCTATTTTATATTGAATTTTTTTAAGTTGGCATTACATATGAACATTTTCCGTGTCTTTAAAAATGGTCCAAAAGGCTTCAGGTTTATATGCTGCCTAGTATTTCACTACATGAGCCTATGAGAACTGAAGTGCTCTCCTGCCACTGGGCAGTTCAGCAAGGCGTGTGCTGTGACAGGATCCAGTGTGGTATCTTTCACCCACTGACACCGCATGAGCGGAGAATGGCCATTCATCGTCATCTTCTCTGCTTCCCACTACAGCCCCTGACATTAGGGACTTAAAGGGAGTCAGTTTGCTCCTCGGTGTAGAAAGTGCATGAGTAGTCACAACAGTTAAGGCAATGGAGGAGCAGTTTTAGCTCCAAACCACCGTATCTTGTGTCTTCCCTTTGTAACTGCTTTTCAAGTCATTTTTGCCTCATTCATCACTCTCACACATTCAGGCACATGTAAGAATACACACATGTGCATACACGTACAAATCAAGGATTAAACATGGGAAGAACTTCTTAAAGTCCCTGAATGACTTTTTTTTTCATCATGATTCACTGTGTACACTTTGCCTAAGATAAAAGACCAGTGTCTGAAAGGCAGGCAAAAGAAGGTTAAGTTTGGGCAACATTGCCTGGCCCTCGGTGACTGCATGGTGAAAGGCCAGGGTCACGGCATGAACCCCGGGAGAGAGCAGAGCCCATGCACAAGAATATGCATGAATAGGACCGGACAGAGCACCACTGTTTTGATATCTTTCTGTTTTTACAGGTGCCATAGAGTCACTTTATGAGTCTTCGCTATGACCCATGCCACAGAAAGACAAATATAGCTATAGTTTTGCTGAGCCCAGGTTTAAACCTCCTTGTTTAAACAAAAACGTAATTTCTAAATCAGTTGAAAGCAAAGCCCAACATCTTGAATTGTATATATTCCCTTTTCTTTTCTAGCCCATCTCCTTCAGTATGACTGCCTTCATTTTAAATATCATCAGCTGATAAATCAGTTGGCAAAGATCTCCAACAGTTCATGCTAATATTGAAAATGACAAATTATAGCTATAAATTGTTTCAGAAGAGAAGGCAACCATATGCATTTCTGCATTTCAAAGTTGATGTAGGCATACTAGGGTTAGCTAAAACATAACTGCAAAGTCAATTTAATTTATTTCCTAATTAACTACTAGTAGGTTATGTCCCAAGTTATTAGAAGAACTTTGGAAGGTTGGAATTCATTAAAATACAGTTCTTTTAAAAAGAAATTTTCTTTAATTATTGAATGTGAGAATTGTTATAAAGACATCACATGATTCTGATAGCAGACAGGATTAGCATTTCACATCTGATTTCTTGTCTCTTAGAAGGTAGAAAACGACAAGAAATTTCTCTAACTTGGAAATGGGGAGAAAAGTTTAATTTTGGTATTCACTCCATTTTTAAAGGTGTGAGATTTTTAGCTTCTTCAAAAGGCAACAGTTAGTCTCATGAACACTGTTACTTAAGGATCATACACATAAGCATAAAAATTGAGTCATACAAATGAGTACAAAAACTTTATTCATACATAGAAAATGTAGTCATATAAGATAAATAAGTAAATTAGTACCCCTGTAGTTGTCCCTCCTGGGAACAGAAATTTATAGTCATAGTTTTGTTTCCCACTTTCTTCCAAATTTAATTTTTCTCTAGTAGCTCCTTACCTTTCAGTAATTTCTTCAGGAACTACCTTCTTCTTTTTTTTTTTTATTTTCACCCAAAGACATGCTCACTGATTTCAGAGAGAAGGGAGGGGAGAGTGAGAGAGAGAGAGAAACATCAATGTGAGAGAGAAAAATCGATCAGCTGCCACTCCTATCCATCCTGACTGGGGACCAAACAAGCAACCTAGACATGTGCCCTGACTGGGAATCAAACCCCTGACCTTTTGGTTTATGGGATGACACTTTAACCAACCGAGCCACACCAGCCTGGGCAAGAACTACCCTCTTCATTACTCCCTTTTCTCCTATGATCTGCATGTCCTCACAATTGCCATTTAGTGCTATTTTTTTCTTTCTGATCCTCAGTATAGCCAGTTTACTTTTTCTACCCTCAAGCTTAGGTTTATATGCCAAATATTTTTTTAAAAACATACTAATTCAGCCCTGACCAGTGTGGCTCAGTTGGTTGGGCATCATCCTGCAAGGCCAGTTGGACTCCCAGTCAGGGTACACGCCTGGGTTGTGGGCTTGGTGCCTAGTTGGGGCAACATGCGAGAGGCAAGTAGTCAATGTTTCTGTCTCCTATTCATGTTTCTCTCATTCTCTTTCTCCCTCCCTTCCTCTCTCTCTAAAAATAAAAATTTAAAATACTACATCATTCTATTTCAGAGAATGGAATCAAAACAAAAGTCTTATTTATTTAATATAAATATAAACATTTATATTGGGTATCGATATACATGCCTAGATATATACTCATCCATCCAGGAATACATATAGAACGCATGAGTTCCTTCAGCATTCAAAAGAGGGACTTCCTGTCATTTGTCATTTGCACATTAAGCACCTGCTGCTCCCTTGGTACCATGGTCTGTCCCAGGGTAACAACTTTGTATTGAGCTCTGTGTCCCATTCTTGATGGAGGGTCTGTTGTACTATCCTTTTTATCTAAGCCCCATGAGTCATGAATCTTCCACAAGCCAGGAGACTCAGGAATAAGAAAATCTTGCCAATTGGAGACTTTAGTTGAATTCATTGAGGTAGGCTAGTGTAGTTCCTTGGAGTCCTGAAGGCCTCAGCTGCCTTCTACACAACCTATAAAATTATTTCTTGTGAACCCATTATTCGTGCAACCTGTCATGTCATTTCTAATAGTGTCTTTAGTTTCCATCTCTAAATCGTACAGGTTTCCCAGGGAACCTAGTGTTGGTACTAGGTATACCAACACCAGTCACGAAGATCACAACCACCCCTGTAATAGCAGTTAAGACCATGTCACGTTGTATAGACCACAAAAAAGAGCTTTCATACTTGTCTCATTTTAACTGCCCTACCTTTATTTTGGTGGGGATCTTGCTTTTGTGGATAGTTGCCTACTATATTCACCAGTTCTCCTTCCTTTTATAAAGTAATCAAGTGGCTGCTTTCCAGATATTATTAAAATCTTTAGATCTGCCAAGAGATGAAACCTATTTATGTATCACATTATATAGCATTGTCAATTCCCAGGTACATGCTTTTATATATAGCTCTCTCTTTCATCAGAAGGGATACAGTAACTATAATTGCTTGGTGAGCATCTGGAAGTAACATTAATAATGATGATAATAATGACCTCATAGGATATATAATTTGGGGGATTAAAGAACATTTACAAGCTTATTTTATCATAGTTAATGATGAGGTGCCAAGTTTTCTTGCCATCACCCTTTCCAATGGTATTTCCTGCTTGGATCAGAGAACTAATTATAGTAAATGGTGCCCTTTCAAAGAACTTGCCCCATCCTAAACCATATGCTAGCATAAAGATGTTGAACTGTTCTTGTGTTGTTTTCAGAGGTAATTTATTAATGTTGTTTTGCATTTGTCTAAAAAATGTATAATGTCATTATTTAGTGTTTATTTTATTGTGTGTACCTTCTACTCAGAGGGTTGGCATTGTTGTTCCTAACAGTGACGGATACAAGCAGATCATGCCTTATGACCTCTACCATCCCCTTCCTCGGTACGTAAATCAATCATCCTGATGCTAGAAGTAGTCAATCAGTCTCTTGCTTCTTGTGTATGTGCATAGAGATTTTGTGTTTTGCTGTAAAAATAAGACAGTAGATAGTATATTTTGCAGTCTACTCTGAGCTCTGCTTTTGAATAATACTGGCGTGCTCAGACTGGAAGCTTGTCATTCAAAAACCGTTCTTAAGATTGGGTCATATTACATTAGAGTGGACACAGCAATTCATTCTGATTAGATACAGTGTATGGGTTTATGTTATGTCTTTCACTCTCTTTGTCCTTTTCTATGTTTCCTCTGCAATTGGACCCTAGTCATTAAAGCACAATTGGTAACTGTTAAACAAACACTGCCTGAAGTATTATCGCAATACCATAGATGTGGAATTCCAGATGTGCTATTACTCTGAATAGGGCCTTGAGATATTCTCCTTTTGTTCCAAAGAAATTTAAGTACAAAAAGGCAGGTTTTTTTTATAACCTTATTGTTCAAAACATTTGGGGGAACTTTTATACAGAACATTTTAAAATTCCATACTGTGTTGCTTTTTTTGTAAAATACAGTGTTCTTTAAAACTAGAAAAAATAAGGAAAGTTCTTTTAAAATAACTTGTTCTCTTTATTAATATATTTATAAGAAGTCTGGAGAAGCTGAAAAATATGCTAGCCACTGAGAGTATTGTCAGCCACACTGGAAACAGCTCCGCAGAGAGCAGAAATTAGAATTGGGTCTGAAATAACCACTGTGCCGAGGGACAGATTTGCTCTATTCTCTGGACTCACTAGGACTTCAGGGAGTCAGCTATTTGGAACCTGGGTTTTAAATCAGATCGCAAACACAGTAGTTGAAATGAATACACAATAGTTTGCTCAACCTCAAATTAAACAAAGCTCAAAAATTAATTTTGTTCTAAACTATGAAGTAAAGCAAAATTTAATTGAAAATCTCAATGCTTGATGAATTGGAATCCAAATACAGGCACTGAGGTCATGTAGTTCAGCTTCCCAGTGATGCTTCATTCTCCCATTCCTTCCCCCCAAATCACACCAATACGTATGTACACGTGTGTGCTTATACAAATGTGCATATATGTATATATAATGTGCATGTGTTCACACATGTATATACACACATATAGATATTTGTATAACCTGTATACAAGTACACTAGAGCAAGTTTTTATTCCATCTCTGCTTAAATACTTCCAGTGATTGACAGGGAACCCACTTTTCCCCATTCTAATGGGAGGTGTAGAGAGGGGCCTTTATACTATACACAGTTGTTTGTTTGTTTGTTTTTAAGTTCTTCCACTAAATGTTTACCTCAGTAGTCAGCGCCCTCCCACTTTCCTATAACTGTAATGATAATGGTGAATGACTGTAGAAAGCTACTGATGTATCATTTTGCTGGGGTGATCTAGAACCAAACTTACATAGTAAACGCTTCTTCTTGAAAAAATAATGGAATGAAAATATAAAAAGATCATTTAACTGAACCACAATTTCATTTGATTTCAGTTTCTGTGTCTACAAAATAAGTATCAAGATAAAGGCAAAGCCTGGGTATCAGGGTGGACAACATCAAGTTTATATTCTTCCTGTAATGGCACTTTTAAATTTCTTGAAGATCTATGACCTCTTTTGTTCATATTTCTGTGGTATAACTAATGCTTGTCTTAGGTTAAACTTGATTTCCTCTGTATTCGGCTTTCCCCCAAATGCCTGAAGCCAGTATTCCCAACAACAGATTGCAACAGGCCTCCTCCATGTCCATTTGCACCTGTCCTGCGCACACACTGGCCATACCTGACAGTGGGAAAGGATAACTAGCAAACAGCTATACATTTCTCACTCCTTGCACTTCTGTTACTGAACTACTTCTAAGGTTATTCTGCTTCATAGATAAAGTCTCACTAAATGGAAGCTACTTCAACAAATATGTTTTATTTTTTAAAGATTTTATTTATTTATTTTTAGGGAGAGAAGAAGGGAGGGAGAAAGAAAGGGAGAGAAACATCCATGTGTGGTTACCTCTTGTGTGTCCCCTACTGGGGACTTTGCCTGCACCCCAGACCTGACTGGGAATCGAACCAGTGAGCTTTGGTTCGCAAGCCAGCACTCAATCCACTGAGCCACACCAGCTAGGGCAGATGTGTTTTTATTTTATTAAAAGAATTGAGGCCCAAAAATGGTTCTCAAATGTCAGCTACTACTGATCAAAGCAGAAAGCCTTAGTTACTGAAATTATTTAAACGAGCTTAAGACCACAGTATAGATATAAAACACAATTAATGAATTTTTAGATTGTTTTTTCTTGCTTTCCATTTTGACTATAACATTTTATGAATATAAGAATGTAATCTGATAAGTTATCTTTAATTCATAATTAATACATGCAGATTTTTCACATCACTCTTAATTTTAAGAATTTCTTTTTAAATAATTTTTAGCATTTTTATCCTCACCTGGGGATACATTTATTGATTTTTTTATAAAGAAAGAAAGAGCAAGAGAGAGAGAGAGAGAGAGAGACACCAATCCGAGAGAGAAACATCAATCATTGCCTCCCATATAAACCCTGACTAGGGATTGAACCCACAACCTATATATGTGCCCAAACCAGGAATCAAACCTACAACCTTTCGGTATACAGGATGATGCTCCAACAAACTGAGCCATCTGGCCAGGGCGAGAATTTCTTAAACTAAACTCATGGTGTATTTAAAAATTAAAAGCCAAAGGAGTTAAAATATATGATATGTGAACTCATTTCTTATTTTTCCAGGAAAAGATTCTTAGATATGCTTTTTTTTAATCCAAGCACTTACCTGATCCCTGTATAAAGATATCCTAACTGATGCCCTGTCTCATCTTTTGTTACACTTTCTGTAAAGCTCACAGGCATGTTTTGCTTTGCAAGTCCTCAGAACCCTATTATTATGCAAGGATTCATGTGATAATTTTTCACATACAGAACCAGAGTTGCATGCTGTTACCATACTATAAATTCTTTGAACAGTATTAGCATCATTTGTCTTTCTGTGATTACTGACATGAAAAAACATACTTATTACTGTTTATGAAATTACACCATGGGTCAGGCCCAAGAGTGAGACAAAAATTAATCACTCTCTCTTTGGAAGGGTCAAGTTTAGGGATGTTAAAGTACCAATTAAAAAATGTGCTCTTTTTATGGCATCTTAATGTTCTAAGAGATTAAAGTACATTCAGAAACATATTCCCACTTCACTGTCAGGTCAAATCCAAGGCAAGTGTGTATTTACATATTCATCCCAGTTTCAGTCTGAAACTGTTCTCCACCCCCAGAGGGAAGCTCTCCAGAGGTTTGTGGAGACAAAGGAGAATCGATCTTACCTCTCTGGAAGAGAAACACTCTACAGAGCTGCTTCGTTCTCTTGAAAGGGATCAGAAAGTTGCCTAAGGGCTAAACAGAGAGCCTCAGTTTCCCCATAATAATGTTTTCTTTTGTGTATCTCCTGGGGGAAATACGCATAGGAAAACATTGTGTTTGGCAACAAGCTTGGATTGTTGGCAGTGGAGATAACAGTTGTTGCCTAGACCAAAGCAGTACAAAGAAAGTGTGGAGGAAAATTCTCAAACTGTGAAGCACACATTATACAACCTTGTGCACAAGACAAGTCGGGATCACGATGTACACGAAATCCTACTTACAAAAGAATTACTGTCTCCATGGTACACCCGTGCAATATTTTTAAATTGAACTACTCAAATGGATCAACTTGGTGATACTTTTCCTGTCATTAAAATGATATCCCTCCTAACCCTAAGAGAAATCTTAAACTTCCTCAGCGACCCTCATCAACAAACAGAACATATGCAAGAAAGACAAGCTCATTTCCAATGTTTCTATTTTATAAAATTCTACATTCACTAAATTTGTGGGAGGAGAGAAAAGAGTCAGGCAAAAATACCTCTCTGCACCTTCCCCAAATGCTTCAGAGCTATGTAGAGATCTGAAAAAATCAATGGGATTCCCTTAAGTGTTATTGATAATATTGTCATTTTTCTCCCTTAGCTGTATTTCTGGATTCTAATGCCATTAGCCTTCCAACCAAAACCAAACTTCTTCACAATTCCAGGAGTTCTTTATGGGGGGAATGCTAACCAATAATCTCCCTCAACATTAGGGAACAAGTGGGTAATGTCTGTACTGACGTGTTTGTTCCTTAGTGTAACAATGGCACGGTTTGAACTGCAGAATTGTGCTGAATCCACGCAGTCCCAAAGCTGATGATTGTAGAAGCAAAAGTATCCACAAACTAAGTGATAAAGCATTGCATTGAAAATGAAAAGTATCAGCCCAGGTGCAAACTATTAGTGTTAACTGACTAAACAAGTTTTAGTCTTGACATAATATTTAATGATTTCATAAAAAACATATATGTAATATTATATATGCAGAATATATATTTATAAAACATAATATACACATACAAAGCATGTATGTATATTAAAACTAGATGAAGAGGGATTGAACAGCCTTTTTTTGAGTAAGTTAAAGACAGCACAAATATCTTTGTGGACAGCTCTCAAAACAGTAATTTCTCACATTTGTGTAGAGCTTCAAGGTTTCCAGAGCACTTTTGCCAACGCTGACTCCTTCTCTCTTACTCATCAGGTTTCAGGCAATAGATGATATTTAGCTCTATGGACAATAGCCTCTCAGAACCTGATGGCCCCAATAGGCATGCAAAGGGGTTGGTTTGGAAAGGTCACTAAGGAGGTTTGGCAATGTGCATGTCTGCCCTGATAACTCCCCTTGCTTCTGTAGATGGGATGCCACCCCGTGGACTGCGTGCTCCTCCTCCTGTGGGGGGGGCATCCAGAGCCGGTCAGTTTCCTGTGTGGAGGAGGACATCCAAGGGCATGTCACCTCCGTGGAAGAGTGGAAATGCATGTACACCCCGAAGATGCCCATCATGCAGCCCTGCAACATTTTTGACTGCCCTAAATGGCTGGCGCAGGAGTGGTCTCCGGTAACTGTGCTGTCTTCCTTTGTTCCTTAGGACAATAAGTCCACTCTTGCCTCTCATCATCATGCCCCCACCAGCTATCCTGTGCAGCTCCCTGCTTCTCCTCTTGAGGTGTCTAGAAGTCTGCCAGTTTAGCTCCTGGAGTAGATGTGTCCCGTGATGGCCAAACATCTGAGTAAACCTACCTCCACTTCTCTCTCAGTTTTCTTCAGGAAGCTTTTAGCACCCCCACCTTCCCTCAAGGACAAGGGGAGGCCCATGTCTGTCAATTTTGGTCCATTAGTTGAGGCCAAATGATTAATCCTGAATCTGTGAAAGGTCCTCTGGTGCTCTGGTGATAGAACTCAGTAAACTGGAAGTTGGTTTCATTTTTTATTCCTGATTCTTTCTCTATATCCAAAAAGGGTCTGAGTAGATTAAAAGTAAAGCTATGTATACTGTTCACTGAAAAAAAAAAAAAAGATGCAATGAAACCACAAAATAATTAGAATGGGATGAAGTAAAATAACTAAAACTAACACATTCTAGACTTTAGGGGAGCTGCTGCCACAGCTTAAACATAAAATGATTTTGATTTCAGATGTCCTGCCTGCCAGTGCAAAAAGTTTTGAAATAGCAAAGGAGATAGATGAGAAGAAAAACATTATGTCCTCAGCCACAGAGATGGCAAGAGAATTTCCACTTTGGCTATGCAGCCATCATTAGCAAAGTGACTTAATAGTATTAAAATGTAGTGTTGGTCATCAAAATTGAGCACACTCTCCAGTTTCATTTGGTTTCTTCTTTTTGCTGTTTGGTTTGGGATTTCACACATAATGGGTGTTGAAGAAACACTGATTGTGTAATCCAAAACTGAGAAATCAGAAGTGATTTAATTTTCAGCTAGCTGCACCCTAAATAGTCAAGTAGAAGAAAGATCCCATGATGAGTAAGGAGTGGTATAAATCCATCAGGAGTCCTCTTATGCAAAAGCAACCCCTCAAAAAGTCTCAGGCAGGAAATGAAGAAGAGTGAACAAAGCTTTGCCTGTGAGTTTCCTCTCTCTTTCGTTCCCCTTCTAGTGCACGGTGACGTGTGGCCAGGGCCTCAGGTATCGTGTGGTTCTCTGCATCAACCATCGAGGAATGCACACAGGAGGCTGCAGCCCCAAAACCAAGCCCCACATAAAAGAGGAATGCATCGTACCCACCCCCTGCTATAAGCCCAAAGGTAACTTGGCATGTGCTCTGTTACCAGGTTTTTTATTATGTGTACTTGGGTGCTGTTTTAACTCCTTAGAAAAATTTTAAGTATCCCATGTGTTCTTAGCAACTTTTCTTAGATTCTACTAAATGGACTTAACTTTGCTTTAAATCTTTCAAATAGGTTTGCTTGCAAATTGTTTTAAAGCACTACATATTTATATGATGCTCTCCTGAGTTATAAAGTTGTTTGAAGCCTGTTGCTGAAAAATATTAGATATATCTGCATGAAAGGAGATATTACAGAGATACTGTAGAGGTATTGAATATACATGTGATTGACTATCCACATTTCTTGCTGTTAAAAACAAGGCAGTGACTCCAAAAGTGTCTGCTCTGCAAAATATGAAATGTGTTGGAAAGCCTCATATCTCAGACTGATGAACCAGAAAGCTGTTGCTGCTTATACTGAAAATTAGAACAATATTATGAGGCTGGATTCCAGAAGCATGATTTCAAATGAAGCATTGAAATAAACTAGAATTTAATAGATACTGCAAATAATTTTTTTTAAAATAGACTTTAGAAAAGTTCTAATTAGTGAGCAAGATTTATTTTAATTATGCTGGGCCTCTCAGATTAGCATAAATACTAACCCCATTTCTCTGCTAATATTGTTAGAGTCTATGTCAATGAAACGGAAAATTCCAAAGTTACAAACCGTTCAGAAGTACTTTTATTATAAGCTTTCTCCAATTTTTAATATTCACTATGATTCCTATTTGCTTCTTAACTTACTTTCTTAAACCATTAAATTTCTCCAAAAATCAGCCACAGTATAGCTCTTTATTATATTGTAGTGTGCCCTGGGTTAGAGTGAATGGCATAAATCTAAATTAATAATGTAAAAATATCTAAATTAATAGTGTAAAAAATCTAAATTAGTAATGTAAAAAAAAAGGGCATACCAGAAATCCTGGTTAATTTTAATGTGTTATATATCTCTCTAGTCCTCATTTTCATCATCTGTAAAATGGGAAAAATAACAGTAACTCCCTCAGAGATCATGTAAAGATTAAATGAGATATCATGCAAATAGAGTACCTAGCATATAATAACTTTTCCCCAAATTTCATCTGGACTATCATTAGCATCCTCAAATATGGAAGAGGCCACTGGTACATCTGACACAATTCCATTCAAACAGACAGTCAAGTATTACAAGCCTACTCTCAGAGCCAAGCTGGATGGTTTGCTTCCAAAAGACGGAGATGGCTCGTGCTCTCAGCAGTGACACCATTGAGTCAAGGAATTGGGAGAGGGGGACTAGTTCTAAAAGGATATCTGTGGGTACCGTATTGCTGTGTCTAAATGTTAGTGAACCTATTTGGCTTTGGCAGGTTTATATTTCACACTCACTTTGTTTTCTGACTATAAACAATTGCCACTCATAGAAGACATAAGTGATGCCCCTAACCCAAAATAGTCAATTATTCATTAGTTCTGTCTTTATCAAACCACTTCAGAAAAAGAAAAGCAGTTTGTGGTTAACTATCAAAAATACAATCTGGATTTTCACAACCAAGTAGTGAGTCTGGCTCTACTTAAACATCATTAAAATGCCATATAATCCTATGGTGTATGCGTACATAGACATATCTCTTTCATCTTTGCAATTACATGTTATAAAATGGTGATAGAGCTTCACTGGCTTATACTATAAAGCAAATATGCCTGCAAATGACTCTAATAAAATATGTCAGAATGGAAATCTTGGCAGTTAATTCTGTAGGAGCAGTTATAATCTACCTCTTTCTTTTTCTCCTCCACTTTTTTTCCAGGAAGTAGTTAGGAAGCTTGTTCTGAATTGTTTGGCCAAAGCTACATAAATAGGTGAAACAAGTCAAATTATGGATTATGGGCCTTCAGTTGCTCAATCTCCATTGTCAGTGAAACTTGGGGTGGTATAGTGAATAAATCAGATATCTAAAGCAATGTTTTACAAATATCATTAAAGGCAGGTTTGTTTGTTTTGGGCAATATTGCATAGACCACACTCAGCCGAAAGTCAAAGGAAAAACAAGTTGGAATTTATGACAGTATCACAGTATAATGCTTGTTTTAAAAGGTAAACATTGCTGTATCTTTTTAACAGGAAATACCGAAAAGGTACTTTGATGACATATTGAGCTAGTGCTCCCAGAGTTATAACTTTCATAATAAAAAGACCTTTTCTTGCTCTTCAGCATAATAAAGGGGGAACCAGTTTTATTAAACATATTAAAGTCTCATTCTTTGTTTTCTTGGTAGAGTTATCATCAGAGGCAGAAATTTACCTAAAAACTTATTATCTGCAGTTATCAACAGAGCTGATAGGTAGCACAGGAGCAAGAACTGGTGAGGGCGTCGGGGGAGAATTTCCCTGCAACCCCACATTGATTCTAACCTCTTCTCTTTTATGTGCATGCATTTAATTCTCAGAGAAAATTCCGGTAGAGGCCAGGGGGCCACGATACAAACAAGCTCAAGAGCTAGAAGAAGGAGCTTCTGTGTCAGAGGAGCCCTCGTAAGTTTTCAAACCACAAGTTGTTTTCCTTTTGAGGGTGATTGGTTTAAAGAAAGCAGTGTCTCGCTGGTTGTGCTTTCACAGGTTCTGAACTAAGTACAGTCCTCTTACCAAGGGTGAGATGAGACTTGGTGACTGTCACATTGGGGATTTAAAAGTTTCAAAGTGCTTCTCAAACCCGACTGCTCTCCAAACACTTTTCAATTTTTAAGTAAGAAAATGAAGGTGTATGCCTACTCTAATCTCCAAAAGCTGATGTCCTCTTTTCTAAGAGGCCAAAGGTGAGCAGGCCCAGGCTGCATCTGATGATGATGTAGATTTGATGTGGAAGTCTGGGCACCTTTTCACAGTCCTCATCTCTCAGCTTGGCAATATAGCCACTCACAAAAGTAAGAGGGTAAGTAAAGTGTATCTGAGGGCAAAATTTCCTACTGGAATTGGTATCAGATAGATACCAGGTCTTTGCCTTACTTAATCATGGTCTCGTAGATGCTCAGTTTTACCAAGGCTGTGAAATTTGTAACAGCACTAGGCACAGATTTTCTAGATGCTTCATAAGAAGAAACAAACATAGATTAATTGACTGATCGATCAATAATTCTATGTTGATTCTACTAAAAAACACTGATAGATGTCTCTGTTACATCACTTTAAAAAATAAGGGAATGCACTTATTGGTGAATTTTATTTATGAGCAAAGCAGTTTCTCTTATTTCCTACATTAATTTATTTACTACTAGTACTAGGCTCTGTGCTATGTGTTGGTGCATGTAACCCACCCTCCAGGAGCTCAGAACGCAGCATGTAAGATATGAAATGGTTTCCAACTTCAGTCCATAGTCTAAATTTTGAGATATAAATTAACAATATAATCTATATATTCAAAGGCAATTTACAATTTTCTCTGACTCATCCTATTTGAATCTAAATGTGGTATGGTTTCCCAGAACACAAATCCTGTTCCTGAGTCACACCATAACCAACAAGAATTGAAAAAGAAATCCAAAATACAGCTAGGTACAATGACCAAAGCTCATTTGTAAAGAAACAGTATTCAGTCACTTGGCTTCACAGAAAAACAGCTCGGACATTGGGTAACACGTTTCATACTTAACAGGACAAGAAGCAAAACATAGATTATTTCTGTACTATGGAGTCACACCAGCACCTTTTTCTACTCCTGTGAGAAAAGCCTTTAAAAAAAATGACTAACCATTGCAGAACTTTGGGTGAAAGGCAGTGGTTAAAGACCACGGTGCCACGTTCACATGAACATATGAAGGCGTGAAACTTCTCTCCCCCCAGCGCCTGGCTTGACAGGCCTCCTCGCTGCTGGAGAGGGAGTAAGCGTATCAGATGGGTGTGAACTCACTAATCTACTAGGGTCCCAGTCAAGACACAGAAAGATGCCATGTAACTGGAGCCAGTTACTCTTTCTATGTTTAAAACCTAATATGTGTTATTTACCTAAAAAACTCTGTTCCCCCATACACTACCTTTTGTTGTCTGGTCTAAACCGTAGCCCTATTGTATTTTGACCGATGTTAAATAATACAACAAAGTTAAAATTAAATCAAAACATCTTACACCGGTAAACATCTTTCCCATTATTAGATGCCCCTCAGATAAAAGCTGTTTAAGTGGAGTTTAATGCTTCTGCAGGAACATTACATAGACCACAGTCAACCATATTTTGTAGTGAGGATTTTCCAGTAAAAGTCTGATTAAAGTACATTATATTTAACTTTAATCTTACTAAAATTTCTAAAGCAGTTAAACACATACTTTCAGCCACTGAAACTATAGCCATATTTTGGATTATTAAATTTTATTCTTGGTGTAATGGAATGGCCATCTTGGCATGATTAATCTGAACTGAAGTAGGTTGTAATTGGAGCACTGGTGCTGGGTAAAGGACATGTATACCATTATGCTCAGAACAATTACCTTTATACCAAAATGAAATAAATGACAGCTTTAGAATAATGTAATGAAAGGTATATGGTTTCCACATTTTAATACACTTTACATGTTTAGTGCACTGAACCCTAGCAAAGTCCTACATGTCATATTATATTTTTTTATTGATTTTGAATGTAAAAAACATAATTCTGCATGGTCTTAATTCTGTCTTTTTTTTAAACCACATAGACTAGTTTCTAAATGTATGTAGCAACCTATAATTATTCTCCATAGTGTAATGAAAAAATGATAGACTGTCAGCAAGCCTTTTCTTCTCCCACTAGAGCAACTCACATTGCTTGAATTAAACAGTCATGTTTAGGAGCAGTGGCTGTCACTTCTGAACTGCTTCAGAGAAGCAGGGACAGTGGCCCAGAACTATTATCTCTCACTTTGGCTCCAGATAAGATGGAGAGTTGTCTAGTGAAACAGAGAATATCATTTATTTTCCCCTACTTAAAAGAAAAGCATTATCACTAGCCTGTCTCATTAAATAAGATAGGAAATCAGGAGCTTAAAGTTTTTAGCATATGGTGATACTATTACTGAGTATTAGAAATTTTTGGTAACCCCCAAATGAAAAAAAATAAATAACTGGTTAGCACTCTGGCCAAAAATGTGTTGGAAAGCAACTACTGTAAAATATGTTTAGAAGAAAACCATGATATTAAAGACCAAAAACTGACCTGCCAAGAAATAACGAAAGCTTTTAGCACAGAAGTATGTACTGGTGGTATGGTTTCACTAAACTAAGTGCTATACAGAGGATACAATACAGACATCGTCTCCAAATGGCTGGAGCAAGTATTGAGATTGGGTCGCCTTGTGGTAAGGTACTTAATACATTGAGATTCATTGTGTAAACCTGCAACTTTATTTGGAAAGTCTTTTAGATATTGGTTGCTTTTTTCTCAGCAACAAACTGGTTTATTTATGATTTATTTGATTTATGTGATACCAAGGTAGGAGTATAGTGATGAATATATTTTCTTGTTATAAAAATTGATTTTCTAACCCACTTGCGGGACTTGTACCCTCTAAACTGATTTTTTACTGGCAGCCATGGTTTGTCTTAATTCTGGCACATTTTTACCAGGTTTTCCTGACACCCATCACCAAGAAGTGTTAAAGTAAGGATTTTTGTCTCTCTCCACTGAACAGGATCTAACTCAAACCAAGCCTAAGCAATGTGGGGCTTTAGCCTATAAAGTTCCTTAAGCACAGACAATCTTCTAAATAAAGTCAACTTGCTTCCAAGGATGTCAGTTGAGGAATCCATAGAAATCCCTATTATCCAATTCACACAGAAAGAATTATGATTAGAGATACATTACTAAAAATAATCAGATTCTGGAGAGTTGCATTTTTCTGAAGGAAAGAGCATGCCATGCTAGCTCTAGAAAGAGGGAGATGGAAAATGACTAATGGAATTCTCTTCTGCTGGTATTTGATCTGTCTTTCTGAATTTGCCTCCAGCTGATGACAGTGTTGTTAGGTCAGAACGAGTCCTTTAAATGCCAGAATGAGTCCAGTTGTCTGCTCCCACCAACAAATGTATGGGAGTTGCTTTCTAGGTATTTTTTAAACCCTCAAAATTTTAGTTTTATTTGGTGAGGGATCAGAACTACAATGCAGTGGCAGAATTTATTAATCAGGTAGATGGTAAAGAAATTATCAATGTGATTTCCAATCTCCTCTTTTTTTCCTTACTTTCAGTCTTTGTTGAGATGTATGTGTAAACATCCTGACCACTTCAAGAACATTATGAACACTTTGTGTGCTTAATTTCTTGAGCAAACATGATACTTTGGTGACCCCTAGGACATGTAAAGACAGCTCATCTACAATTGCTATATAGGAAGTTAATAAACTGGTCTTCTCTGAAAGCCTGATCTAACTTGGAATAGAAAGGAAATTATTCATTTCCTTAATTCTTCAGACCACTAAAAGGCCACCCAATGCCCTAGACAGTGTAATCTGTTAAGAGAGGTGGGCATAGAGAAAAGGTGTGGCCTGCATACCCAAAGGCTCTGCCTCTCTCTTCCTAGACTTTCTGCTCTGCCAGTGAGGTCACTCAGGGAGAGGAAGGGAGAACTGAGAATCATTGGGCATCTAGGGTAGCAAGGTTCTCCCCAGATTTATTTCAGTTGCTGGGAGTTCTGCTTGGATGGCTCTGAACAAGCAACAGGTGATTCCTTTGGGCACTGCATGACCAACAGAGCCATTTTAACCAAGTAGCATCCCTCCACCGAACCCTGGCACACAGGTGGGGAGCCTAAATGGTGCTGCTCTCTCAGAGGTAGGATTGGGTGGTCCTCTGTGCCTTGACCCTGCGTTTAAGATATCTTGAGTTACCTTATTCAATTTTCAGTTAACAACCTTATTACAGGGTTAAGAAAACATTTCATGCTTTGACACAATACTCAGGCCTTAGACATAATACCATAAATAACCTTGGTGTAAACCATTTCAAAAAGGAAGAAGGAGGAGGAGAGCAAGCAGTCAGAAAGCAGCAGTAATATCTGGATGCCAGATGGCATCAGCTTAGTGATGGGGCTGATTCAGTAAGAAGCAAAGGGAAATTCCTGTTATGGATCTGTGTCAACAGAACCCACAAAGAATTAGGTACAGAAAGAAAAGCCAATACAAGTCACCACGGTGATCCTATAGTCACTAAATGCCTTGTTTACCTTGTTGGAAATAGTATTTAGATATAGAATATTTAAGAATATGTTTATATCTATATCCAGTAAGTTTTCTGAGAATATGAATGCCTTAACTAAGTGCTTGAGAATGTGGATTCATATTTTAAGAAAAAAGTGGCTAGAAATGTTAATTATATGACGTGTTTTTCCCTTAAAGAATACTTAGGGAGTCAAAGAGCAGCAATGGATCAGATAGTTTCGTTGTTTATATCCTCAATACAAGGTGCCCGAATTACATTCGTATGTGCCCTTTGTGTATTTCAGGCCACAGGAAATAAAAGGAATATCTTGTGTGTATGTGTATGTATGTGTATATGTATATGTATATGTTTGTATATATACATATATATATTTCTTTTTTAAGCATTTTTTATTTAATTATTATTTAAGTACAGTTTTTGGTCTTTTACTCCCATCCCAGCCCATCCCCCCAGTGCTCCCCACCTCCCTCCCATTTCCACCCCCCTTAGTTTTTGTCCACGTGTCCTTTATACTGGTTTCTGTGAATCCTTCCCCCTTTCCTCTGAAATTCTCTCCCCTTTCCCCTCTGGTCCCTGTCAGTCTGTTCTGTATTTCAGTATCTTTGGTTATATATTTCTTAAGAATCAAGAGTCATCTCACCTAAGATCGAGAAATTTAAACACTAGTTGCCAATCATTAGATCAGTATAAAGGATGTTTGAGCAGAACAGGGTTGAACATTAGACTTACAAGATAAAAGTACACAAAAGCATTTTATTTGAGACCTGGCACATCACAGAGCTAAAGCCTCCCACTGGCCACGATGAATCAGCCTTTATACCTACAATCATTGTGACCT